>NC_045427.1:184025959-186425959 GCF_902635505.1 Sarcophilus harrisii | reverse complement strand
AGAGGTAGATCATTAGAGTTAACAATGATGGTGGCAATTATGCATGACAATCAAACATTAAATATAGAGAGCAGTTTAGAAAGGGATACAGTGAAATCTTCTGAAAATGTAATGCTCTCTAGGATCCCTGTAAAATAGAAAATTTTACATCTTTCATTTGTCCTTCCAATAATTAAATGTGTTTCATTTGAAACCCCAAGGTCTATCATTTTGTTTTATTTAGGCCATTGAATCAAATAGGGTCAGTGAGATATATAGGGGAAAATGATGTACCTGGAGTCAGAGGGCACCTATATTCAAATTCCACCTCTTATATTTATCTGGTGAATGAATATAGTCAAGTTTCTTAACATCTTTGAGCCCCAGTTTCCCCATCTACAAAATGGCCATGATAATACTTATATAACTGATTTGTTAAGGTTGTTATAAGGATCAAATGGAATAATATATGTAAAGCACTATTTTAAAAGATCAGTTTTTTTATTTACTTATTTATTTATTATTAAATAGCCATGCTTTCTTTTCTGTGGCCTAATACTGGATTTTCTGTTTTCATCTCATGATTCATTTCTCCTGATCAGTCTTGCTTATTGATTTTTACTTGGAGTTTTCATGCCTGCAGTATGAGAAGGTGGAAACTTATTTACAGAGAACACTCTTCTCAGGAACAGCCTGTTCAGGGGAAATGGATTTTTTTTTAAAGAGAGAATACAAACTGATTCAATCGAAAGTAAAATCACCTCCAACCTGAGGCCTTTCCTGATTTCTCATAGCTTCTAGTAATCATGCCCTCCCCCGACAAAAACACATACAGACACACAAATGCCTTGAATTTATTTTGTACCTATAGTCATTTCTGCTATAACACTTGTTTTGAATCTGTTTCAATGTGATTGATATCTTGAGGAATAATTTGAGCATAACAACATTTTCATTGTTTATATGCAGGTCTATCAGTAAGAAATAGGAAGGTCTCAGAAAACTGCAACCACCAGAAGTTGAGTAGAAAATATACTCCAAAAATTAGTTTGGCGTGGACACACACACACACACACACACACACACACAAATACACATCTCAGACATTTATTAGTTACCTCAGTTTACTATGTGGTATCCTGCAAAGCTGTGTTTTCCTTCCTTTCACATTTGTAGATTTTTCTTTATACAGTATAAAAAAACAAAAAAAATTCATTCACCATTCCAAGTTGAATGAATCCCTGAGTTGCAGCCCACCAAGGATACCCCAGTCCTTTATGAACTAAGTGCAGCTCTAGCAGCCCCACATGCTCCCTATTTATTAGGAATGCTGCCACTATTTATTGTAGAATTTATGTATTTCCTAATTATTTAATATGCATAACACCATGCTATTTTTATTAAGTTCCTATTTTTCAATGTCACTGATTAAATATTTTAATTTTTCACAATTACATGTAAAAACATTTAAACATTTGTTTTTAAAATTTTTTGAGATCCAAATTGTCTCCCTCCCTTTTTCCCCTCCCTCAATGAAATTTTTAAGTGTTGTGTGCTAACCCCATTTTTCTGATAAGCTCTGAATGTTTTCTTGCACAATTTTGTGTAGCACAGTGATTTTTAGGAATGCACATGTTGCATTATAGCAAAGCTAACTGTACTTATATATGTAAATATGACTCCCCTTACTGAATAGAGTCATTCATATTTTTGTATGCTTATCATCTACTAATGTGCCCGGTGTAGAATAGACACATAATGAATTCTCAATGATTGAAACCACAATTGTGAAAATCTTTGTTTGACAGTTTTCAGATGATCCTATGCAATAACAGACATCTTCAGAGGATCTTTAATGAAAGTTTTGTTAAATGTGAATTTGCTTCATTTCCTCCATCCTCAGCTCCATAATACAACTGAGTTTGATGAAGACAAAGAAGAAAAAGCTAAATAAAGATCTTTCTCAGAATCTTAGAAAATTGGATAACTATTGCTCTAAAACTTGATTACCCAATAAATAAACCTATTATTTTAATAATATATTGCTTACTTTCTCCTTCTATTGCTAGGCTTCAATAACATCCTCAGACATGACTGCCAGTTGAGATTGAAGACAACCCAAATCATGGATTTACAATCCACATATACCTCCCCCCAAAAGTACAAATAAAAGAATTCTACTCTCCAAAGAGTACAAAAGGTTAGTTTTGGCTCCCCTGAACCCAGGGACTGTGATGTTGGCCCAGAAAGAAACATATTCAATATTCATGCAACAATGGAAATGACAGATTTCAGAAGTTGGGGGAGTTTTGAAAAAAGGATAGCTATAAAACACTGTAAGGACAGTGTTCCTCGCCAGATACATAATTCTGCAGTTCCAAATATCAGAGAAATCTGAAATGGGCTGCTAAAGAAGGGGATTAATTCTTCAATACTGGGATTTTTTTAATAGGGACTGGAAGACCATTTGTCAGCTAAGTGATTGAGTGGTTCTGTCAAGAAAAGATTGAATTAGATCACCAATTGGGTCCCTTCTAAAACTCAGTTTCTGGGAAAAACATCTACTGCCAAAACATACATGGAATAACTTTAAAGCTGCCATGGCATATAAAAGGGCAACTTCCCTGCAACAGGGATACAAGGATAAGTCATAAATGCCCATGGCAATGGGCCCAAGCACATAAATCTCCGATGCATATGGGTAGAGGCTGGCAGCTGATGTGACAGCTCTCATTAGTGTGACTATGCAACTATGGGTAAAGACATACTACATGTGGAATGTGTAACTACATCTCACTATGAAGTTATAAATTGTCATCTATTGAATTTTTCCTTTTCTTTTTGGACTTTCCTTTCCAGACCAATTTCTTTAATATAGTGAAAGAAGGTCTAAAAAATAGCTTCATACATTTAGGGGAAGATACTAAATCTTCCCTATTTTATAATTTCTTATATGTAGGAAATTAAGATTTTTGACTTCTAGCAGCTAGTTTTTCTCTAACACTATCTGTGTGATGGTAGGCAAATCCCTAAATTTCCCTGATTCCTAATTTTTGTAAAATGGGGGTAATAATAGTTATAATATCAACACCATAATATCTATGATGTCTACACCAGGATTAAATGAGATAAAATATGTAGATGCATTTTATAAGTATTAAAGTTAGTTATTATTTTTAAACTTGCTCTTTGTTTTTTAATTAAAACATTTTTCAATTTGTAAAAATCTACCTTCTCAACCCCTAAACCCAACAAACAATGAAAGAAAACAAAACTCCTATCACAAACATACACAGCCAAGTAAAACAAATTTCTGCATTGACCATATCCAGAAAAAAAATCTCATTTTGCATTGTGAGTTTTTCACCTCTCTATCGAGAAGTGGGTAGTATGTTTCATCATTAGTCCTCCAAACTCATGGGAGAACATTCTGCCAATTGGAGTTCTCAATCATTTCATAGTTCTTTGTCTTTACCACATTGTTAAGATCATATAAATTGTTATCCTGTTTGCATTGACCTCTTTCTGTATAAGTTCATACAAGTCTTCCCAAATTTCTCTGCAACCACCATCTTCACCATTTTCTATAGCAAAAAGCATTCATAATATTTATACACCCAACTTTTTCAGTCATTTCCCAATTAGTTAAGCATCTCCTCAGATTTCTCTTCTTTGCCAGCTCAAAAGAGCTATAAATATATTTGTACCTCATTAGAGTTTGTTTTGCTTAGCTATAATAATAATAGTCCCCAAACCTATATTACCACTAATACCCTCTTTTTTCTTCTCTTCTTTCCTTCCTATTTTCCTACTAATCAAAATTTATTTCTGGGTATAATTATATGTATATGTATGTGTGTTTTCTTCCCTTCTATGCACATTAGATGAATGTGAAGTTCAAGTGTTAGCTACTTTCTTTAATCCCTTCCTTGTTTAATTAAATATCTATATACTGCTTTTTTGTTGCATATACTACTAATATAAGATAATTTTTCCTAAGCTTCCTTTTCCTTCCCCATTTCCTTCCCCAGCCAGTATATTCTTTTCTCCCTTTTTTCCATTCTTCTCTTAAGATTATCCAAGAAGATAATTTCAGAAAAACCTGGAAAGACTTACATGAAATGATGCAAAACCAAAAGAACCTTGTACACTGTAACAATAATTTTTATGATAAAGAACTGTGAATAATTTAGCTGTTCTCAACAATACAATGACTCAAAATAATCCCAAAAGATGCATGACAAGGCATATTATCCACCTCCAGAGAAAGTACTGATAGTCTGAATACAGACTAAAACATCATATTTTTCACTTTCCTTTTTTTATTTCTTTTCAAGTGTTCTTGAATCAACTAATATGGAAATATATATACATATATATGTAACTGTATAATCTTTATCAAATTACTTATCATCATGGGGGTAGGAAGGAGAAAGGAATAGAATTTACAACTCAAAACTTGAAAAAAAAAACATTAAAAACATGTTTTAGTAAGTAATCAGGAAAAAAAAGATTATTTTTTAAAAAGATTATCAAGAAATAACAAAATACTCCTAGGCTTTCTCTATGTCTAATCCATCAATGACCCTCTATCATGATAGGATTCAGAGAAGATAAATATAAATATATATATATATATATATAAATTTCCCCATATCATTATTTAGTTTTTTATCATTGTGCTTGTTTACCTTTTTTATGTTTCTCTTAAACTCCTGAACTTCAAAGTTTCTATATAGATCTGGTATTTTCATCAGGAATACTTGGAAGTTCTCTGTTTTACTACAAATCCATTTCCCCCCTTAGAATTATATTATTTTTTGCTTAATATATTCTTGGCTGTAAGTCTATATCCTTCGACTTCTAGAATATCATTTTACAATCTTTCCACTCCTTTAGAGGAATATCTGCTAAATTATGATCTTAACTATGACCCCTCAATACTTGATTATTCTAACTGCTTGTACTACTTTTTTTTCTTTGACCTGAACTCTCTGGCTTTCAATATCCCTTCTCAGTTTTAGATAAGTCTAACAGAAATATTTTTAGTGAATAGTATAAAACTAATAGAATGATAGAGAAAATAGATTTATGCATTTTCTAAATGGAATTACTAAAGAATATGTTTATTTCTCAGTATCATATTGAACTATTATTTAAAAACGACCCTATATTAGGACACAGAGATATAGCAAACAAATATAAAAAGACAGAAAGAACAAATATATCCTTTATATGCTATAATGCAAAACAACTGCAATCAGTTCAATCACTATAAATGAAAGGCACAGGAAATGTAATGATAAAATCCTAAATAATGAGTGGGTCAGAGAACAAATTATAGAAATAATGATCCTGGGGAAAAAATTATAATGCCAACAAATAAACAAACCTATAATAAGCAAAAAATTAGGAGATATTGAACTCTAGAAAAGAAATGAGCTGGAAATGAAAAATTCATACAATTGACAAATAAAAGTAAAAAGTAATTCTTCAAAAAGACTCATAAACTTTTAGTCAATCTAATTTTTAATTTTTAAAAGAATACAAAAATTAAATAAAGTAATAAGTGAGCAAAATGAAATCACAAAATCAGAAAAAATAAAGAAAATTTATTATTTCATACAGCTATATGCTAACAAAATTGAGAATATACTCAAAGAATACCTTCAAAAATATAAAATAATCAAACCATAAGGAGACCAATCAGAATAGCTCAGGTTTAGAAAAGGAAATATCATTACCTATAAAGGAATTATTAATCAAAAAACTTTCTTGTCATGATGTCATTCACAACAGAATTTTATCACACCTGTACTATATGAATTATTTTCAGTATTGTAAAAGATAGCTCCCTATCAGATTCTTTTTATGAAATATAGTCACAATATCTAAACCAAGAAAGGATGAAGTACAGAAAGATATTATAGGCCAATATCATTAAGGAATATCAGTTCAAAAATTTTAAAGAAAATCCTGTCAAACAGTAATTTATCCAAGAAATCTTCATCATAACTAAATTGGACATATGCCAAAAATTATAAAGATGTTTCAATATTAGACAAACAATCAATATAATTAATCATTTTCCAAGTGAAAACATCCAATCACATGACTATCTCAATAGATATTAGGAAAACATTGAGGGTTAGGGAATGGAAGAACAATATCCATGCATACTAAAAATCTTAAAAATTATATATAGAGAGAGGAATCTTTTTCAATATCATAAAAATTATTTATCAAAAGCAAGTATGCAGTAAAGATAGGACCTTTTTATAGGATCTTTTTCAATAAATACAGAAGCAAAATATCCTATTCTCCCCATTGTTAATTGATATAGTACTAAAAATGCTAGCAAAAGCAAAAAGACAAGAAAAAGAAATTGAATGCATAAAGATAACTAAAGAGTAGCTAAAACTGTTCCTATTTGCCAATGACACAATAGATTACTGAGAAAATCCTAAGTAATCAATAAAGATTTTAATTGAGACAATAGTTTCAGCAAATGTGAAGAGTCTAAAATAAACCAACAAAAATCAACTGCATTTTTATGTAACAATAACAAAATCCAAAAGACAATAATGGAAAGGCAAACATTCCAAAAACTTGCAAAATGCATAAAGTTTGGGGGATCAAAGCACACAAAAGATTTGTATGGATTCAATTATAAAATTAACCTTAAGGAAACAAAGAACAACTTAAATAGCTAGAGGAATATTCAATGCTCATGATTTTTGCCAGGCCAATATAATAAAAATTATAATCCCACCAAAGCTAATACTTTTACTACTATACCAGTCAAAATATCAAAGGAATACTTTATAGAGCTTGAGAAAATAATACAAAAGTAATTTGGAAAAATAAAAAATCTAAATTATTAAAGAAAGTGATGGGAAATTGCTAGGGACAAAGAAAGAATAACATTTGCAGACTTCAAACTACATTATAAAGCAGCAGTCAAAAAAGCCATCTGCTACTGACTAAAACTAGAGAAGGATACCAATGGAATAGACTAGACAAGGGAAAATCAGAAACAATGAAACTCAGTAACACAGTGTTCTACAGAAATAAAAATCAAAATACTTAAAAAAAGAACTCTTGTTTGATTTTAAAAACTTCTGGGAAAACTGAAAGGCAGTTTGGCAGAAATAAGGCCTAAACAAACTCTTTACATCATACTCTACAATGCATTCTGAATAGATAAATGGCCTTAATATTAAAGGTGCTATAAAATATTAAAAAGACTATTAAAAATTAGAAGAGAAATACATCATATTCTTCTCTCATCATTCAGTAGGAAAGTTATTCTTAACCAAACAAAGGACAGAAGATAAAATATATATCTTGATTATATGAAACTAAAAAGCTTCTACACATATCAAATTAATGTATCTAGGATAAGAAGGGAAATAACCAAATGGGAGAAAGAAATTTCATATGAAAGATTTGTTACCACAGATAAATAAGTGAGTGATAAGGAAGGGCAGGGAGGGAATAAAGGAGAGAAGGAGGGAGAGAAACAGAAAGAGAGAGAGAGAGAGAGAGAGAGAGAAAGAGAGAGAAAAGAAAGAGATCAAAGGATAGAGTTCTCAAAAGAACTATAAACTATTAGAAAGCATATGAAAGAATTCAAATTACCAAAATTAAGAGAAATTCAATTAAAACAAATCTGAAGTTATACCTCACATCCTGAAAATTGGTAAAGATAATAAAAGATGAGAATACTTAGCGCTAGAGGGGTTGTAGCATATTGATGCATTGTTGATAGAGTTATGAATCAATGCAATTATTTGGAAAAGCAATTTGGAATTATTCAAATAAAGTGACTAACATTTCAATACCCTTTGACCCAAAGATTCCATTACTAGGCTTGGACAACAAGGAAGACATTGATAAGAAATATGTGTGTTTATATATATATATATCAGCATTAATTGTGATAGCAAAAATTAGAAATAAAGCAGATGTCCGTCAATTGGGAATACCTTTAAAAAAATCTATGATACATGAGTATAATGGAAAGTTACTGTTGAAATATTAAGAAATTATAAATGTGAATAATATAGAGAAATGTGGAAAAAATCTAGACAAATTGATATAGAGGAAACTAAGCAGAATCAGGAAAACAACATACACAATGAATACCATGTAAATGAAAGGAAAAAACATACATAAAAAATTAAAAGTGAATGTTGCAAAACTATAAAAAGAAAGTGACAAAAATAAAAATCATAAATTTTTTAATAAAATAAAATTTTAAAACCTTTAAATAAGATATATTTAAATGATTTTATAATTTTTAATGGACTACAAAAATGCTATTCATTCTTATAAATTATTATTTTATTATTATTATTGTCTCTCAAGCCAAACTACCTCTATAATTAATGCTGGTTGTTTATCATTTACCTTTATTTTGTTTTTTGTTTTGTTTCTGTCTGGAAAAGATTTCTTATTATAATTGTATGATGATCTATCTCTCCCTAATCACTAGTTGACACATTATCATTCAAAAAATAGTCCATGTTTGAACTGTATTAAAGGGAAAGCACAGGCATCATTGAGCAAGACCCTTCTATAGGTTCCACTTTAGTGCATTTGTTCTGGAGATTAATGGGCAGTTTGTTGAAGAGAAGGTAAAAATAAGAACAAATGTACCTCTGATTTTCCTTTTAATTTCTCCCAGCACTGCTTCTCTCTCTAGGTAATTGAATATTGGTTTATTTATTTTTCCTCCTCACTAATTTAATTAGGAAAATGCTATCTCCTGATTGGAGGTAAAGAATGTTTCAGCTTAACACACACATTCCCCAGAGGAACCCTTTGGGAATAAGGAAGTTTTTTATACCTGGTCTTTCCATATGGGCCTGGTGGGCAGAACAGAACCCCAGATAATGCTGGTCTTGGGAATTTCCATTCATCTTTCTTTCTCCTTAAGAAAGGAAGGAAGTTGTAAAGAGTTTGATCAGTGACTGATGAAAACAGTTTGAAATCATTGTGCTGAAAACTTCACTGAAATAATCTCAGCTTTATCCCCAAATTTCAAATGAAATGTGATGGACATAATCAAAGAACTTAAAATTCTATTAAGATTAACAAGAACCTCAACTTTTGTGAGTTGAAGATCCAAGAATGCAGCCTACAGATAAGGGCTGATGGACAATGGCAAATAGCTGGGGAGCCCAGCAGAGAGAAATCTGAAAAGAGTTCTTATCCCCAATACAAAATGTCAGAGTTTTGCATATTTCGCTGTAGAGGCAGATAACAAAGATACAATATTACAATGATATCAAGAGCTGTGACTTTGATCATTCATTCACACTGAGGCTATCTCTATTGCAGACTGCAAGCCTGATCCACTTAGGATACATAAAATAAAATAAGATGAAATGAAATGAAATAAAAGTAATACTAATTAAATGGTTCTAACCTTGAAAAGAAAGAGAATGACTTTTGTTTTGGTACCTTACAAATGGTAATTCCTTTTTCTTCAATAAAGGGACACTTCATCTTTTTTTTTCTTTTCATGAAAAATCTTATATTTACCCCCATATCTCTAGGGGGCTCAAATAATTTTTTCTGTCCTTTCACTATCCTTGTTAAAAAAAAAAAAAAAACATAATATAAGGAATAGATCCCTGAGTGGGGTCTAGAAACTTTCATTCAAATCTTGGCTTCAACATTTACTGGTTGTGTAGTCCCAGGCAAGCCATTTAACCTTTCTCAATCTCAGTTCATTCATCTGTAAAATGAGTATGATAATATTGAACTCAAGCCTGATTCAATTTAGGATACTTTTAAAAAATCTTTTTATTAAATGTTTTAAAAGAAAAAGAATGACCTTTGTTTTGGGATTTCTTCATTTCCTACCAATTGCATTTAGATTAAACTTCAACAGCTCATCATCATGTTTCTCTCTTCCTTCCCCCACTCCCATAGGAACAGATCATCACTACAAAACTCATAATCAGATTGCATCAGCTTTGGGACTTATATTTCATTGATATGTTTAGTTGTCTCTTTTGGGGGGGAAAGGGGAGAAGAATCACTTGCTAGTCCCCTTCTCCCTCCCATTTCCTTCACTAACTCCAGTTTAAAAAAAAAAAGAGAAAAATTTAAAACCTTATAAAAAATACACAAAAAAATACACTCCTAATTTTAAAGGTGAGGAAACTCAGATTCAAGTTAAATGACTTGACCAAGCTCACACAAACATTAAATGGGAAATTCACCCTAAATCTCTTAATCCCAAATATAGTATTCTTTTATTCTTTCCATTGTGCTATGTTCCTGCTTTATTATTGGATTCTGACATTGTTACTACCTATCTGAGCAGTATGTTGATGTTTTAAAGAGTCTCCCTGTTTTGCTGTTGCTAAGATGATATGACCCATCAACTTATAACTGTGACATTCATGCTTACAAATGTCCATCATAGTTTTAATCAGGATTAGTACTATGAACAGCTTTTATGTGAAAAAAAAATTAATGTGCTAGTATGGGTTGTATACAACTTATATTCTTCCTTCCAATTATTCTCAAGGGTAATTTCAATTAAATGTACATAGCCCTTACTTAATAGAGTGGCTTTTCAAATGTTGATAGGGATGTACAGTGGGTAGAGTACCTACTCTGAAGTGTGGAGGATTTGAATTCAACTCCAGCTGCAGACATTTACTAACTATGTGATCCGGGGCAAGTCATTTAAATACCAATTGTGTCCCCTCCAAAAAAAAAAAAAATACTGATGGGAAATCAGAAGGGTTTATGACAATCTATATTTTTAGGAAGAGACCAAACAAGAGCCAAACGAGTAACAGAGTACCCTCCCAAAAAAAAAAAAAAAATACTGATGGGAAATCAGAAGGGTTTGTGACAATCTATACTTTTAAGAAGAGACCAAACAAGAGTCAAAAGAGGAAGAGAGTACCCAAAGGAAAGGAAGTGCTTAAAATATCAAAAATTGAAGAAATGTTCAGTAGAATGAGAAATGAGGAAAGAACATTGGATTTAGCTGTTAGAATAGTTTATTTATCTAGTTCTGTCCAGTTCAGTACAGTTGCAGAGGAGAATAATAGTCAGAAACAATCCTATCCCAGACTATGATTACCATAAATCCAGGCCACCAGGTTCCAGAACATTTCATTACACACAGGAAAAATCTGAATACCCAATTACACTTAATTTTTTTAATGTTGATGCCTTTATTGTCTCCCATGTTTTCAATTATCAGGCTTTGAGAATAGTTTCCCAATCTTTCTCTAATATCCTAATGTCTTATTCTAGGGATTAAACAAAGGCTCTTAATCTTAACATTGATATTCATGAATGTCCTACCTAGCAGCATAGTGCAGAGAAAAAATACTGGATTTAGGTTGGAGAGGGAAGTTTAAATCACAACTTTGCTATTTACTACCAAGTGAACCTAGACAAATCACTCATTTTACCAGACTTTCAATTTATTCATCTAAAAAATGAGGGGATTGGACTAAATGGCTTCTAAATTCTTTTCTTATTTTAAACCTATAATCCTCTGATCTCTATCTTACTTATCTCCAAAATCTAACTCATATCAAACCAGTCTTAAAAGTGAAAGAATAAATTCACTTTGAGAACCTGTCTTTCTGGCACATTTTGCCCCCAGCTATGTTCCCCCATAGCAATAACAGTATTTGGTTCTTATTTCCAAAAAATCCTTACTCCTCTAGCTAGGAAGACATCAGACATCAGCATTTATTAAAGCATATATACATATTACAAACATTTATTAAAGACCTACTGCATGCCAGATTCTGTGATAGTTGCTAGGAATATGAACACAAAATGAAGACAGCCCCGGCACTCAAGGAGCTTTCATTCTTTTTATAGTACATTTACAGGGACAGCTATGTGGCACAGTGAATAAAGTATCAGCCCTGTTAGTCAGGAGGACCTGAGTTCTAATGCAAACTCAGATTATTACTAGCTGTGTGACCCTAGAAAGGTCACTTAACCCTATTTGCCTCAGTTTCCTAACCTGTAAAATGAAGTGGAGAAGGAAATAGCACATCATTCCAGTATCTTTGCCTAAAAAAAAAAATCCAAATGTGGTCATGGTAAGTCAGATACAACCAAACAATTAATATAAGACAGGTACAACCAACTGAGATATTGTGTACTTTATACATACTTTATAAATCTTTGTGTGTCTCTTCTTTCTCTCCTTGCTCCACCTGTTACAGGGAAATCATTTAAGAAATGTTTGTTGTTATTATTGCTTAATGATGATAATATATCATGGATTTGGACTTTTTTTATTTAAACCAACAAAACAAAACAAACTGGTAACCAGGTACCTTAAGCATCATGAAATTTCTGCCCTTCTCTGAAGACTTCAAGCAACCCTCCTCTTTTTGCAGATCCCATAGATTCATCTAGTCACCATGACTCATGATGCCATGGTAAGGATTAGCTCAGGTTACTCTTGATTATATGTGGTTCCCTACTGGGCCAATCCTTCTTCCACATTAGGGAAGCCAAGAATAAGTGAATGAATGAATGAATGAGCATTTATCAAATGCATACTATATGTCAACCACTGTGCCAAAAGCTAGGGATACAAAATTCAAAGGGAGATCATCTTCTGATGAGGGAGAGAACATACATAGAACAGGGAGATCAAGGAGGAAACCTCTGAACTTGTCTGACTATTTATATGGTTGAACCTGTAAAGTTACATGTACAGTAAATGGAGCTATGGAGCTATAGACAAACATAGTTTTTTGTTGTTGTTGCTATTTTGTTTGTTTGTTTGTTTGTTTGCTGAGGCAACTGGGGTTGACTTGCCCAGAGTCACACAGCTAAGAAGTATTAAATACCAGATTTGAACTCAGGTCCTCCTGACTTCAGGGCTGGTACTCTATGCACTGAGCCACCTAGCAGTCCCCAGAGTTTTCAAGAAACAATGTCAAAGTTAATTTGTTCGTGGTTCTTGGGGAGAGGGAAAGGAAAACTGGGAAAAATATAAATATTCATAAATTAATAGAAAGATAGTTGTTCAAAGGATATATTTTTTGTATATATGCAAAGGTCAAAGAACTGAAAGGTCAGGTAGCCATCTGGCCTCAACTTCTGACTGAGAGAGAATGGAACATGGTATGCCCCAGAATATTCAATTTACTTCCACCAGAAAAGGAAGAATCCACATGGTTTAAGGTAATTGTCCTAATATAATATCAGTGTTACATCCCTCTTCTATTCATAAAACTGAGAATCATTATTTTGTAGATTTACAGTGAAAAGGTACTTTGCTTTAATTGTTCAGTTGTTCCAGTCATATCTGACTCTTCATGACCCCTTTTGACTATAGGTCATCTAATCCAATCTTTTTTATTTTACTCAGAAATACACCAAAACCCTGAGGAAATAAATGATTTGCTTACAGTCACATATGTAACTAATAGAAGTGTCAGAATTCTCACTTAAGATCCCTGACTCCAGATGGGAAACCCTAGTATAGATCTCATTTCCACAGACTTGTTGACTCCACTTTCTTCAAGCTTCCCTGACTCTTTCTGACCATGATTAAGTTATTCTCCTTCATAGCACCATTCAGCAAAAATATATTAAGCTCCTACTATGTGTCAGTCACTAAAGACAGAAAGACAAGAAGGCATTCTGGACATGGAGAACTACCTATACAAAAGGATGACAACAGAAAATGGAATGTTGAGTTTAGGGGAACAACAGCTTGGCCAATTTGACTAGAATATAGAGTTTACAAATAGAAACAGGATAAAATAAGTCAGGATTCTAAGTATGAAGGACTTTAAATGCTAAATGGAGTAGTATATATGTTGTATTGGAAGCAAAAGCAAGTCTACAAAAGGAAGCTCTTAAGCAGGGAAGTGCCATGGTTAAATGTCCTTTAGGAATACCAATTTGTTAGCTGTATGAAGGACGGGCCAGAGAGGGACCTGAGTCTCAAAGGCCAATTGGTGATTTCAATAAGTCACTCAAGAAATGATGAGGACCTGCCCCAGGATGAAAGCTGAATGAGTGAGGGGAAGGGCAACCTATGTGAAAAATGTTGTAAAAGAAGGGATAACAGTTTGTGTATGTTTTTGAATCAAGAATAATTTCAAGGTTGCAAACATGAATTGTAAGAATGATGGTACCTTCAACAGAAATAAAGAAGGTTGAAGACCATAGAGATGGAAGCAGTTTTCTAAGATGGCAATAAAATCAGTGTCCAATTTAAAGCCTTGTATTCTGGGACAATCATTTTGCAGTTCTACAGAAGTCTCTAAGGAACACTTCCTCATCAGGTGTATAAGGGTTTTTTTAACACTACCTTAAAGAATAAGTAACAAATAATTGAAATGTATGATGGAGACAGAAGTACGAGTCAGACTAGATCCTAAAATCACCTTTGCCTCATTTCTCCTCTACATGGTCAAATCATTCACAAAAATTACGATCTTTCCACATAGTATTATCCTTCTCTTCAGTCTGCCTACAAAATCTTTTTCTCCACATATGTTATATAAACATGGGAGAGACTCCATTCTTCCTTCCTCTCTCTGAGTCAATTATAAATAACCCCTGAGGTTCAACAGGTCCAAAAATTCCTTACTATTTTCACTCCTTTTACATACAAAACAGGTAGAAAAAGTAGAAATGAGTCTCTATTTACAAGTATGACTTTAGCTACACCCTTTTTTGTCTATTAAGCATAGTTAGAAACATTCAATTTAACTACTCATAGATTTTATAAATCTTAGAACTCGATTGGAATCTTAGAGAATATCAGCTCCAACTTTTTTACAGGTAAAGAAACTGAGACCCAGAGAAATAAAGAAAGTAAGTAGCAAAGCCAGGATATTAATCAAAACCTTTTTTGCTCCAAATCCCATGCTAATAATGAATATCTATTTTTTAAGTGGTAGAAATAATCTATCTTATCTCCTAAAAATAGAACTCTGTTTTATCCTAAGGTCCTCTTCAGATAACATTGAATTTCCTGTTGTATCTTCTCTACCCCAAAAAAGTTGGTTTATGGGACTCTTGAACAAAAAGAAATCCAAGGTCTCTTTCCTTTCTATTAATATTTTCTTTATTCATATTTTATCCACTATAACCTTAAATCCATTTCTAGATAAGTTTGTGATCATTACTCATTAACAACAATTTAATAAAGAAATATTATCCATATTCAGTACATTATCTATAATTGAGGGGGAAAATTAGTTCTATATATGCTTCAAAAATAACAAGATCCCAAGGGCAAAATCCTTTTTGTAAGACACATGTGCATTTCATTGAAACTGAAGCACATTGAAAAAACAATGAGTGAGTGAGTGAGTGTGTGTGTATGAGGTTTCAATTTAACTTGCTCAATTTTAATTCCAGTTTAGTTGCTACAATTCTTTGAAGAATTTTATATTGTGTCAAATAGTTATCATTGAGCTAAGTTTATTTTGATTCATTATTTGTGCTTATGACTGAGGAGAGACTGTTAGAGTTGGAATTTGGAGTCCCAAGTTCAAAATCCAACTCTTTAGTATTTGTTATAACCTTGAGTACATCAATAAACTCTTTATGTTATGTAGGCAACTAGATGGCTCAGTAGGCAGCTACATGACTCTATGGATAGAATGTTGAAACTGCAGTCAGGAAGAAGTGAACTCAAATCCAGCCTCACTCTGTAACCCTAGGAAAGTCACTTCTCTTTTGTCTGCCCCAATTTCTTCATAAGGAATTGGGATAAAAATTGCAACTACAAAAAAGATAATATTAATAAAATACTTAGTTCAGTGTCTGGCACATAGTAAGTACTCAATACATACTTGTTCTATCTCTCCCCTTCTCTAAGGGGAGACTAAATGATTTCCAATATTTTCTTCTAGTTGTATAATCTAAGATGCTATGGAGTTGCTCCTGAAGTTTTTTCTAACCGTGCTATCATCAATTTTTATAATGGTCAAGAAACACAAGAAATTGTGTAGACTTCCAGAAGTATCCTGAGTTGCTAAGTAGAGGTTTAATGATGATGAATTATTTCTACTGCCTTCAAACTTTTCACAAACAATGCTCATAATGCACAAAACATTGACTAAATCCAAAACTTCAAAGACCTTGATATCTTTAAGTATTTTAATGGTTCTAAAATATAATAGGGGGTCAGACTTACTCTGCTTGATCACATTGGTAGAACTAGGAATAGTACAGGAAATCAATGAAAAGCAGTTTACTCCCCATTTTAGGAATAAGTTTACCAATAGCATTATCCAAAAAAATGTAATAGGCTACCTCAAAGGGGAGCTAGGCCATTAGCTGATACAATGGATAGAGCACCAGGCCTGGATGCAGAAAGATTCATCTTCCAAAGTTGAAATCCAGGATCAGACACTTAACAGTTGCATGACCCTGGCAAGTCACACAAATCCTATTTGCCTCAATTTCTCATCTGTAAAAATGAGTTGGAGAAGAAAATGGAAAACCACTCCAGAATCTCTGCCAAAAAAATTCCAAAAGAGATTGTGAAAAGTCTGAAATAAGTGAACAACACATCAGTAGGAAATGAGTGCCTCATCAGAATTATTTGAGCATAGGCTTGGATCACTTGTCAGACACAATGAAGGGAGCTTTGTATTCAATTAAATCCAACAAATATTTATTATCCATCATATGTCAAATACTGTGCTTGGTGTTGGAGGAAAAGAAAGAGAGAGAGAGAGAGAGAGAGAGAGAGAGAGAGAGAGAGAGAGAGAAAGGGAGAGAGAGAAAGAAAAAAGAAAGAAGAGAGAGAAAGAGAGAGAGAGAGAGAGAGAGAAGGAAGGAAGGTAAGGAGGGAGGAAGGTAGAGAGGGAGGGAGGAAGAGAGGGAATAAGGGAGGGAGGAAAGGGAGGGAGGACTGAAAGGGAAAGGAAGGAAGTAAAAAATAGAAAGAAAACAAGTCCAAATCTCAAGAAAGCTATATTCTACATTCTACCAGACTCAATTAAATTCAGAGAAGATTTATTAATCACTCAGCAGATCTCTAATAAGTTTGGGGATAAAAAGACAAAAATAAATATAGTCCCCTACATTTTATATTCTACTGGGTTCAACTCAATTTAATTCAATAAGTATTTATTAAATACCTACTATTTTCAGGCACTATAATGGATGTCTAGAGACATAAAGACAAATATTAAATAGTCCTTAACCTCAAAGACTTTACATTCCATGAGGAAATAACATTATGTTTGTAGAAAATTAAGCACAAAATATATGTAAAGTGATTTGTGGGAGAAGGCCACTAGTTCCTAAGCTTTCTGTAGAACATGACACTTGAGTTAAAACTTTGGTGGAAGTCAAGGTTCTAAAGAGGACAATATGAGTAGGGAATATATTCTGGGCACTGATCTAGGTTCATGTGTCAGGTATAAATTAGAGCAAATGATCTCTGAGGTCCATTCTAATTCTAAAATTCTGTGATATGTTCTCTCATCAAAAAGACTTTTTATTTGAGTTTCATGTTAAGATGTCTATGCACAAAAAGATCCCTTCACCACAATCCCTGCCCATGGATAAACCATGAGAAGAATCGTTATGCGCTTCAACTTTTCATCATATGAAAACCAGGGACCCCAGTGTCAGGCCTCCTTATTCTCATCCCATTAGGTGAAAAAAAAATGAACCAGCATATGACAGGGGGAAAAAAACTACTTATTACAATTGATATCTCTATTAGTCCAGTGTTACTGCACTTTCTCCCACTATTTAATAATTTCTTTCAACATTAGTCAATATGTTCCTTTCAGACTCTCAATTAATTTACTGTCACTACTAACTTTAATATAATCACCCTAAAAAAAAATTAGAAACCATCACTATCACTGAGAATATGGAACAGGAGATCTGAATTAGTTTTGTTGTCATGTACGATTATTATTATCTAGTATCAAAGATATTTACAAAGAGCTTAAAACACAAAAAACTTTCTTCTTAATGACCCTATGAGAGACTGTTAGAGGTGTATTGATTGGGCTTGTAGGTAATGTGCCCACTTTTTGGGTTTTTTTTGGGGGGGGTTATTTGTATTGTTTTATTCTGAAAATAATTGAAATTAGGATGATTCATGGATAACTTTAAACCTAGCAGGATGTGTTGGTTTAAGCCAGCAGGGAGAGGATACTTCAGCTGAATATAAGGGAAGGCAACTTCATGCCATTCCACCTTTCTCTGATCCTGCTATCCACCTCCTGCCTTGCTCCCTCCATTCTTGGAGAGCATCAATCAAAATAACACTATCATGTTTGAAAAGAACATGTCAATCAATTTCCCCAGTGCTCCACTAGGAATTCTTGTGACTTCTCAGTCCAAAATATGCCTCCATTATCAACTAGTTCCATTTTAGTCAAATTTCAAAACCCCAGATCAAGGAAAAAATATTCTGAGCAACAAGGAAAAAAAATTCAAATACAACAGAGCCACAATTAGAATCATACAAGATGTAGCAGTGGCTACATTAAAAGAACACTATGTATCAAAGAACAAAAAGAAGTGGGCTTGCAGCTAAAAATATCATATCCAACAAAGTTAAACAAAATTTTGAATGAAAAAATGGACATATAAAGAATTGCCAGATTTTCAGGATTTTGTGGCAAAAAGACCTGAACTTAATAGAAAATTTGGCACGTAAGATCCGAAAAGAAATACAAGATAAAGACCAAAGATTGTTTACAAGGGATTCAATAGGGCCAAATGTTTTATGTTTATGTTTTAAATGTAAAGGGAAATGTAAACTACATCTCTAAGATTTTCATTAGTAACTGAGTAGTTTGAAAGAAAGATTGTGGTAAAAACAAAGTATTATGTGATTCTAAAAAGCAAAATAGTGTTGGAAAAGGTAAAAAGAGTAATTGTATTATATGAGTGAGAAAAAACTAACAGAGGTTTTAGATGAGGGAGGAGGGCTGGTACTTCTGGAACTCTATTCTCATCAGAAATGGGTTAAAAAGGGAATACATATGTATCTAGAAGTTTTCTAAAAATTCTTCTAAATTATAATTTCTATTTTATTATACTCATTATAGTTTATTATTTTCATTATCTATTTGTTATAATTTATTATCATAATATAATATGATAAAGATTATAAAAGTCATATAAATTTGTAAATAAATAACAGGGGGCAGGAATAAGATAGGGCAAGGTTATAGAAGGCTGTGTAGATTAACAGAAATGGGATAAAGAAGAAGGGAAAGTCTGAAGTAAAGAATAAGAGGAATCTTTGGAGAAGGGATGTTAAATAATATCAAAACAAGGTAGCATATAGAACTAAACCAGAGGAGTCAGTAGAGATAGGAAATAAGAAATATAAACAAATATAATAATAATGATTAGGAGTAAAATTTATTAGGAAAAAATCATGGGTAGTAATCATTGATCACAGACAAAGTTAAAGCTAAAATAGATTTAATCAAAAGCAAAATAAGGAAACTATCCTATATTAGCCTTATTAATATTATTTTAAACTATTTAAAATAACTAGACAATAAAAAGTTGAAATAGTGCTGTGGTTGTAAGAAATGAGTTAGTGGATATGGAAAGACTTGGACTTAGGAAGAAAGGCGTTTCAGAGAAACAGGACAAACAAGCATAATATGGCCTTGTATAGATGGATATAAATGTATGTATGTATATATATGCATGATTATGGATATCTATATCTACATATGCATGTATGTATATATTTGTGTCTGTATGTATGAATGTATATATGTATTATGTATTTATATACATATATTTTGCTTAATTGTAGCTTTCTTGGGGGAAATGGGAGGGGAAAGGGGAAAAAGAATAAAGTAAAAAGTGCACACCAGAAAACAAAAGAAAACCTACAAGGAAATAAAGATAGACAACTCTGAAATAATGTACAGTATTTATTATATAGGCTTTATTGAAAGGGAAATTTATTGTTTCTTACTTTGAAACCTTTCATGTTGTGCTGTACACATAGCAACTTTTTTCCTTTTTGTGTTTTGTATTTGTTTTAAATAATTTTTTTTAAAAATCAAAGACAAATTCCCTGAGAGCAAGGTCTTCCTTTTTTATATTTCTGTCTGCAGTGCTTAACACAGTTCCTTAACACAGTTACATTTAGTAAATACTTAACAAATTGTGAAAGAAAGAAAAGACAAGATTGGCCATGTGAGGTCAGTGAGAAGGAATACAGCCACTATATAAGCAATATTTTATATTTGTCAATCAAATAATCAACAAAAATTTATTAAACAGCTAGGTAGCATGGTGAATATAGTACCAGATTTAGAGTTAAAGAACACGAGTTTAATTCAAACCTCAGAAACTTCTTCACTGAGTAATGTTGGGCAAATCACTTAACCTTTGTTTACTTCCATTTCTTCATCTATAAACTAGAGATCATAATAGCACCAATCTTCTAGGGTCATTGTGAGGATAAAAGATTCATAATAATCACAGTGCCTGGCATATAGTAAGCACTATATAAATGTTAACTATTATCATTTACCATGTACCAGGCACTGTACTCAGTCCAAAGACTATAAATACAAAAAAGTTTAATTTGTGGATAAGCCCTAGGCAGCTTGATGAGGATTAGGAAAGGCTCCAGAAAGATAACATTTGAACTGATTTGTGAAGCAAGCTAGGGATTCCAAGAGACAAAAGTGAGGAGGGTGTTCGTTTTTAGGCACAGGAGACAATCCATGCAAAGACAGAGAGGTAAAAGTAAAGTGTGACCTGTGAGGAATGGTACAAAGACCAGTGTAACTAGAAGAACAGAAAAAAAGAATAAAGTTGGTAAATGTTACTGCGATGTCCATTTGTCCAGTCTAGTAATTGTGATGTCCAGTTGAGGAAATCAAGGCAGATAGTGGGTGAGTTACTCACTCAGAGTCGCACAGCAAATAAGTTTTTGAGACCACATTTGAACTCAGGTTCAAATTTCTAATCACTCGTTCCTATACTATTAAATGTGATACTTAGCTGCTATAACAGATATAAGTTCTGGAGATATAAGAAAAAAATGAAACAGTCCCTGACCTCAAAGAGCTTATAGTATCTCAGAGGAGATATGTACATATTTAAGTGTAGAGATAGGCAATGAATTGATCATATCAATGATGTTATTGGTGTAAAGAACGCCCAGATAAATGAATTCCTTTGGTTTTTTTAGTGCTAAGTGGTCTCTTCTGAGGAGATCAGGGACTGGTTATACAAATAACAAACAAGAAAAATACATGGGCCTCAAATCTAATGGGAAAAGATAATAAATGGGCAAAAGCCCATATGGGAAGTATATCCACAGAGACATGGTTTGGAAATGCCCAAGAAGTAATGTAGAAATTTCAGTTTGGGTAAGATAAGGTTAAAATTTACTCATTAGAGCCCAGATTCTCAGAATAAGGAATCAAGGAATTTATTCTACCAATGAGGATTGGCTTTTCTACAGAATTTAGCTATTTATCCAGGGCCATATAGCTAGCATGAACCATTAAAATGTAAGTTCTTAAGAGAGACTGTCTTTTGCCCCTTTTTGTATTACCAGGATACTTAGAACACTGCTGGACACACAGTAAACAGTTAATAAATGTTGACTGATTGGTGTATTAACAGCAAAAATTGAACCCAGGTTTTCCTAGGTCTCTTCATGGAGTTGTGAATATAAATTTATATTGAACAAATATAAAATAAACCTTTCCCCCAAGCACACCTATAAAATAAAACATCTGGAATTATCTTCATATATATTGTATAGTACATTTAAGTATTGTATATTTAAAGATGAGCAAACTGTGCTAATGAAAGTGATACTTTATCACTACATCTCTTGACAAGAAATCATCTAATTAGCACTTGATTTACATTTGAC
Source organism: Sarcophilus harrisii (assembly GCF_902635505.1). Classification (NCBI taxonomy): domain Eukaryota; kingdom Metazoa; phylum Chordata; class Mammalia; order Dasyuromorphia; family Dasyuridae; genus Sarcophilus; species Sarcophilus harrisii. The sequence continues at coordinate 186,404,097 of NC_045427.1, read as the reverse complement.
TAGATATTAGTTTAAAATCTGTCATAACTGAAGTCACAGAATATAAGAACAATATTAGATACATGTGTGTGCTTTACTATGAATGCTTTAATGAAGACTAATATTTTTCATTTTCATATATAAAGACCATTATGGCAAAGCTTTAAAAATGATAATTCAATTGAATTTACCTAAAGCATAAATAATTACATAATGAATACTTACCATGTAGTAGATTCCTTGTTGGGTACTAGGGATACAAAGTTATAGAGAACTCAGTTTTTGCCCACAGGAACTTATCATCTATGGAGATGAGGAGACATGGTAAAGAGCAAAGAGATGACATACTCTTAATGAAGTGTGCTGCCCACATTCTCACAGAGAAATGATGGACTTGTAGTGCAGAATAAGATATATATTTCTTGGATATAGCCATGGTGGAATTTGGTGTCCTTGACAATGTATATTTGCTACAAGCATCTTTTTTTCTTCTTTTCTTCCCAATGGGAAGGGGGAAAGTAGATTTTTGTTCATTGAAAAAAATTAAATTTTATAAAATAAAATAAAAATACATCTCTGGCAAGTCCTTAAATTTAAATGCCTTGTAACATAAAGTATATAGATTGTGTGTGTGTGTGTGTGTGTGTGTGTGTGTGTGTGGTTGGAAAGGGTAAGAGGAAGGAGAGAGAGACAGAGACAGAGATGGAGATAGAAAGAGACAGAGACAGAGAATAGATTTTTGTTGAGATGATTTCTAGAAACACACCATAAAGGTCATTAAAATAAATAATCATGTATAAAATTACTCTAACAAAGAAAAATTAAATAAGTCACTTAGTAAAGAGAGTCACTATCCAATTGTAACTCCCATAATCGATCATAAAGCTTTTATTAAACATTTACTTGGACTATGCACTGTGGTAAACACTGAGGAAACAAAGAAAAAATGAAAACTGTGTCTATCCTCAAGAAGCTTATATTCTAATGAGTAAATAACAAGTACATGGTTCAGATTCTCATCACATCAGTACAGTGAAATGGCCACAGAGTTTGAAGCCAGAAAATATCAATCTGACTCCTAGTTCTGCTCTTTACTACCCTACTACCCTTACTTCTTTTTATGACTCCAGTTTCCCAATCTGCAAAAGCAAGGGTTCAAGTTACATGACTTCTAAAGTCCCTTACAACTTAGATGCTATAATCTTGTGATTTTTTTCTATAAGTAGTTTCCTAATTATCATAACTTCTTTTCAGCCCATTCCTTCATAATACTATTTCTATAATCTTCCCAATCAGTGATTCTGAGTCTCCTGACTGACTGAAAGTATAATTTAACTAATAACTATAGTACCCTCTATACAGGGCCATATACCAAATGCTAGTTGAGGCATGTACCCAAATACCAAAGGATAACAAATAGATCTCTCCATGTCATTCTCACATTCAAAGAATTTATTGTTTAATCATTCAGCCATGGGTCGACTCTTCATCATCCCATTTGAGATTTTCTTAACAAAGATACTAAAGTGGTTTGCCATTTCTTTCTCTAGCTCATTTTTACAGATGAGGAAATTGAAGCAAACAAGGTTAAGTAATTTTCCCAGGGTCATACAGATAACAAGTGTCTGAGACCAAATTTGAACTCTTGTCATCCTGACTCCAAGGCCAGTATTCTATCCACTCTGCCACCTACCTACCCCCTGCTCAAAAAGCTAGCATTCCTTAAAACCTACTAAATAAGGCTGCTGTGAGAAGCAGACAAAATCTAGTCCCAATTTTTTTCTAGCTTCTTTTTATATAACCCTATCCTAACTAAAACATTATCCATCTCTTATTTTTATATGCTCATTTTTATTTTATTATTACTATTTATCTTTGCTTGTATTATCTCACATGGATGAAATGGACTCTATATGCCAAAATCTATGTACAAGAATCCCTTCTTTCCTCCTTGAAGCCTTCTCTGATCCTTTCAATTGAAAGCAACCTCTATCTTTCAAAATACTCATAGAACTTTGGTCCTTTCTTTTTCATTTCATATTCTACTTTGTACTGTGGATATTTGAGTACATACCTCATCTTTTAACATCTATCTAATACAGGGCCCTAAACATCACAAGTTTTAATAAATGCTTGTGGGTTGGGTTAAGTCTGGTTATATATCCACTGATGAGAATTCTTACTTCTAAGCATTTCACAGGACCAGGAATGATCTTTGCCTCTGGGGAAATCAAACCTATGTCACGACTTCTTTATTGACATCTTACCCAGATTCTGTATGGCTTTCATCTAACCAGACATCTCATTTAGCCAGTGAGTGATAAAGATTTTCCCAGCCATAGACCAATACCAAGCTCAGTACTTCTTATTAATCTCTGTACACTTTGAAAATATAGGACAAATTGCATGCTCTCAAAAAGTCTATTTTTTCAATAGATAAAAAATCAAAGAATATGAATAATTTTATAAATATCATTGCAAAGTATAAACAATAATATGGAAAATTGCTCCAGATAACTAATAATATGAGAAATATACAGAAATTATTATGATATGAAAAATAAAAGTAACAATAAAATTAATTTTAAAAAAACTTATAGAGATGTTGTGATGAAGTATTCTGGGGGAAGGAAAAGTTTGGGCAAGGAGGAAAAAGAGAAAAATTAAGGACTATAATCACTTAAAGGATCTCATAACCAATCATTTTGTTGCTGTTGTTTGTCCTTCATTCTCAAAAAGGACCATGATCTCAGGGAAGTGATGCTATGATAGGCAAATGAATTGGATTTAAGTGAGGGAGGGCTATGCAAAGTCACTTGCCTCATTTTCCCCTCCGAAGTCATCTGGATCCAGTTGCAAATATATATAGCAAGATGATTGGAGATGGCCCTGGATGAAAAGGGAGAACTTGGCCTTTTTAAGCTAAGGTCTTCAACTGGTCTCAGTTTGAGTGAGACCACACCCATTCAGTAACGAATATGTAAAAGAAATAGCCAAATTTATTTTATTGCAACACCGAGTTATAATTATTATCTTAATTTAAGTCTAACAACAGTATAATAGCTCTAAGGTCCATTCAGTTCCTTCTGTAATTTTAGGGAATTTATTTTAGATGAAAAGTTTTAAGTTTAATCCCAATAGCTGTAAGCTCCCAAATAGAAAAATAACTCACATTTATGCAGAAGTTGGACTCTTCTGATAGTTTGAATACTTTATATGTTTGAAGATATTCTCTTTCTTTTGTGTTCTCAGTTATATTATTTAACCACATAACTGTGTATGTTATGATTGTTTTTATTTTACCTTGCTTGTTTTCTATGCTGTTGATTTTATTTTCTGCCTTCTTTTTAATTAAATTAATTTAAGGTTTATAAATTGTATTAATCTTTTCAAAGAACCAGTTTTTAGTTTTATTTATAATTTCTGGGTTTTTTGTTTCCAATATGTCTAGTTCTGCTTTAAAATTTAATACTCTTTCTTCTGTGTTTGTTTTATATATACTTGTTTGTTAGGGTTATAATTTTTTAAATGTACATTCAATTCCTTAATCCTCTTTTTTTTCTTTTTTCTGTTAATGTATATTTTAGGAATGATTTTCATGATGAGTTAATTTAGTTGCACACTAGATATTTTAGGATATTGTGTCATCATTATCATTCTCTTTCACATATTTATTCATTGCTTCCATGATTTATTCTCTGTCCCACTGATTATTTAGGATTTAATTGTTAAGTTTCCATTTTGGTCTGCATCTTTTGTCTGTGTTCTCTGAACCAAGGACTATTTTTGATCTATAATCAGTAAAAACTGTATTAACTATTTCTGCCCTTTTATCTTTGTTTATAGTATCTCTGTATCCTCATACATAGACAACTTTTGTAAAAGTTCCATATAGTGCTGAGAAATATGTATTCTTTTTCAATTCCATTTATAAGATTCCATAAGTCTTTTATTCCAGTTTCTCCAGAAATTTTTTCGGTTTTATATTTTCCCTTTAAAAAATTTTTTATGTTACACTTAATAGAAAACTGAGAGAGGGGTAAAAGTTTTTGTCACTTTTATATGATTGTTTACATCTTCTTGTACTTCAATTAATGCTTTCTTCGTGAATGCTAAAGCATTTGGAGCATATAAGTTTATAATTGATATTGGTTTGTGATCTATGGTTCTTTTCAGAAAACTATACTTTATTTTTTATTTTTGAATTTTTTTTGTTTCATCAACATGCTTGCAATTTCTCCTTTTTTGCATTCACTTGAGTCATATTACATTTATTATATCCTCTCATTTTTATTTTGTGTATGTTTTTGTTTTTAATGGGCTTTTCATAAGCAATAGATTGTAGGATTTTGTTTTCTTATTAAGTCTGACTGTTTCATTTTATTGGAATATTCAATCCATTTTTAAAAATTATGAATTAGCTTCAAATTTGCCTTCATTTGTTTCTAATATCAGGTTTTTCAAGTTATGATTTTTCTTTCTTTTGCTGTCAATACAGTACCATGTTCTTTCAGTAGTTTTAACTTAAATCTTTTTTTGGTAATCCTATTTCTGCTTTTTCTGAGCCAATTATTTCTATATTACCCCTCCTGGTTTTTAGTTCTTTCCAGTTAGCCTTTTACTTTTCAGTTTTTTTTTTCTTTCCTGCTTCTGTCAGATTATTTAAATCTTCCATTTTGCATCCTCAGTCAAGTAGAGTCCCCCTCTTCTCCATCCTTTCAACTAGTCCTGTATGTATGTTTTAAATTTTTCATTTTTGAATCCTTTTCCAGAGATTTGTGTGTGTCTCTGTTTCTGTCTCTCTAGCTCTCTGTTTCTGTCTCTGTCTTTAGAATTTGATTCTCTGGGTCATGACTTCTATAATTATTTAGTCTCTCTCTATTCTCAATATTTTCCATGTAATCAAAACATCTGAGGTATCCATTGTGGCCTCTCCCATCTAGGCCATTTTTCCCATTATCTTGTAGAATTTATCTTAAAATTTCCCTTGTGCCTCATTTTCAGAATAAATATGACAACAAAGACAATGCCCCATGGTAAGATCCCATCATCAACACTATACAATCCCAATTATGCTGCCCACCAGTAGTCTATATGCTCCTCCTGCTTCTCTTCCTTTCCCCATTTGCCTCAAAGTCAATAGCCTCACACTTGCCCTTAAAAGTTCCAATTCCTTCCTTCTCTAGGTTGGATGAATGGTCTTTTCAAGCACTAAATACCCCAAACTACACCCAACAAAAGGTCCTCATATTCCTTCATAGAAGGTCTTTCTTTACCCATAGAAGCATTCATCAGTGGAACCCCTTCCCACCACCAAAACAATGGCTCCTTCTTTCCTCTCTCTTTCCAATCCTCTCCTCACTTCTGTCATCACCCTCTCTCCTTCATGTTCATCTCTTCCTGAGATTACAGGGGTTTATCTTCTCCTTTTTGCTGACCCTCAAAGATACTTCTCTTTATGCCCCTCTTTTCCCAACCTTTTACATAGTCTCCTAATTAATAATGTAGTTCCATTTTTAAAAATTATCTACCTATAGGCAAGGTGTTTCCAGATTCTGTCTTTAATTCACCAGGTCAACTCCGCTGTTACCCCAACAGGACTTTCACTTCATTTCGGTCTTCTTGTGTACATTTAGAAAGAAGTCTCTCACTAATCTCTCTATTATGACTGTTGCTATTGCTGTCCTTGGTTACTACATTCATTCATTCTTCTTGCATTTCTGTTGCCTAAGATATTAGAGAAACAAATAATCTCTTCGATTCTGATTTGCTTTCTAAGAATATTTCAAAGGGTTCTTTATTATGAAACATCTAACTTTTTCTTCATTTATGTTTGAACTCAGACTTGCAAGATAGAAAATGCTGAGATGCATCCTGAGCTTCCATTGTTCCTTGTAACAAATTATTCCATTCATTTGTCCATTTTCTGGCAGTGCAGAATAGTCTTGGGTTATTTAAACTTTTCCCCTTGTATTTGAAGATCTTTCTCCTCATCACTTCCAGAACTGGTTGCTTCTGAATTGAACTGTCAAATTTAACCATTATATTTCTTAAAATTTGTAAACTTGTTTTTTGTTTGTTTGTTTTCCCTGAAAGCAATCTATCATTTCTTCCAATAGTTATTTCATTTTCCATGTTCAGAAATTCTGTGCATCTCTTTTGTATTATTTTTTGAATTACGGTGTTCAAATTTTTTGTCTTGTTTTTCTGGAAGATTCTTAGGTTGTCTCTTTGTATCCTGTCTTCTAGATCAGTATATTTGCTTGGAGAACAAGCATATTTTCTTTTCCTGGTTTAATTTTTCTTCTCTTCTTCTAAATTGTCTTTCTTCTGTGCATTTGCATTCCCAATATATCGATATCTTTTTTTCTTTCTCTGGAAAAGACTATCACAGATTCAAGTTTTTCTATTCTGACCATTATTTTTGCTGTGCAGACCATAAGTTTTGCTCTAATAATTTTTATTTCTCTTTTAAACTATTCAATGGTGTGTTGGGGTTCCATGTTCTTGCATTCCATAGGATCCTCTATCTCATCAAATGTTGAATTGTTTTCCTTTGTTTTACAGTATTTAGTCACATATCCCTGGATTCCTTTATTAGTTCTGTGGATCATATCTCTCTCTACTTTTAATATTTCCCCACTAATCTGTTAGTGTTCAAGGTTAGGTTCAATGTCTCCCTGGAACTTTCAAGGAGTTTCAGTCCTTTCTTCTTACTTTCCTTTAATGTTCATTTTCTGATTCCTTTCTCTCTGATGATTGTTTCTTTAAAGGGTAAATCTTAATAAGCCAACTCCTGCACTGGGCATGTGGTTCACCAGTCTGGATCTCTATCCCAAGGGACATTTGGTGGGAAGGAACTGAGTTCAGCTAGATGCTGGAGCTTTTTCCTTCAGACTTAATGAAGTACAAGTTCCCCATATACAGTATCCTTTCCTGGTATATTGTCCTATACTGCTCCTTAGTTCTCTGTCCTGTCACTAGCAATTCAGAGAACTGTGATACTGATGCTATAGGGTTAATTTTTGCAATCTCTGAGAAGCTGGAGAGGAGAGGATAGAGTTAGGTTTTGCTACAAAGCTGGGTTGAATCCTTGTGTTGGCTAGTGCTGTCTCAATGCTAATAGTATTGTGGGCAGTGCTAAGTGAGGGAAAGGAGTGTTAAATGAGATCAAGGTAGGTATCAGTTCTCATTTCTTAATTATTTACTTTCTTTTGGATTCAGATGTCCTAGACTAAGGAGACAGTCGGAGTTGTTTTATCTTTGGTACATAATTTTTATTCTGGAAAGGTTTGAGAGGTCATGGGGACCATAGAAAAGGTCATATCCTCATTTTGTTCATCATATGCCAATTCCCCTTACCCTCTGTTATTGTCTTTAAGATAACTTTTAAAGTTTTTGTCTCCTTAGGAAAACCTAGATTTCATTTATTTTTTGAAACAAGGTAAGCAAACTCATTTTAAGAATTGACTGTTACAATTTTCAGATGATGAAATAGAAACTATTTCCACTCATATGAAAGAGTTTCAAATCACTATGGATCAGAGAAATGCAAATTAAGACAACTCTGAGATACCACTACACACCTGTCAGATTGGCTAAGATGACAAGAAAAAATAATGATGAATGTTGGAGGGGATGTGGGAAAACTGGGACACTGATGCTTTGTTGGTGGAGTTGTGAATGAATCCAACTATTGTGGAGAGCAATCTGGAATTATGCCCAAAAAGTTATCAAACTGTGCATACCCTTTGATCCAGCAGTGTTACGACTGAGTTTATATCCCAAAAGAAGGGAAAGGGACCTGTATGTGCCAAAATGCTTGTGGCAGCCCTTTTTGTGGTAGCTAGAAACTGGAAAATGAATGGATGCCCATCAAATGGAGAATGGTTGGGTAAATTGTGGTATATGAATGCTATGGAATATTATTGTTCTGTAAAAAATGACCAGCAGGATGATTTCAGAGAGGCCTGGAGAGACTTACATGAACTGGTGCTAAGTGAAATGAGCAGAACCAGGAGATCATTATACACTTCAACAACGATACTGTATGAGGATGTATTCTGATGGAAGTGGATTTCTTCGACAAAGAGAAGATCTAACTCAGTTCCAATTAGTCAATGACGGACAGAATCAGCTACACCCAGAGAAGGAACACTGGGAAATTAGTGTGAACTGTTTGCATTTTTGTTTTTCTTCCCAGGTTATTTTTACCTTCTGAATCCAATTCTTCCTGTACAACAAGAGAACTGTTCGGTTCTGCACACATATATTGTATCTAGGATATACTATAACATATTTAACATGTATAAGACTGCCTGCTATCTAGGGGAAGGGATGGAGGGAGGGAAGGGAAAAGTCAGAACAGAAGTGAGTGCAAGGGATAACGTTGTAAAAAATTACCCAGGCACATGTATTGTCAATAAAAAATTATAAAAAAAAAAGAATTGACTGTTTATCACTGCACTTTCTAGAGTCTATAAATGGTTAGTAAATCACCAATAGATTAGAGTGTTTGATTTATGAGATCTACAATAATTCTTGTTCTTGAGTGATCCTTGGGAAGTCCGAAGCCAAAGCTTTTCATGAGAATTTATTGCTTTTGAAAAAACCCTAAATTTGTAGAACTCAAGAGAAAAATGATTTCCAAATTTATCATAGGACAAGATTAACAGAGCAGCAGTTACTTGATCGAGTCAAGTCCATCAATATTTATTAAATATATAATGTATATACAGCATATATATACACACACATGTACGTACCTATATTTGTGTGTAAATGTATGTATTTCCTTACTTGAGCACAATCAGGGAAGCAAACTTTCCCCTTCCTACCTCTCCAGTCCCTTCATACATTACTCCCCTGCAACAAGATTCTATTTTTCCTAAATGCCCCTAGAACCTTATAGACCCTTGCCTCCTTTGACATGGATTCCTGCTCACACACACACACAAAAAAAAAAAACCACTTTACTCTTATGGATTTAGTGCTCTATGAATTTGGTGCTTCTCAGAAAACCAAAAGAATTACCATACCCTGCCCTGTTGGCCATATGGAAATGAAGGTAAAGCACATGTAAAGAAGCTAAGTATCACTATATCCTTGTTGTATGTCCTTGATACATTAGGGCAAAAGAAACTTCCTTTTGTCAACTGTTCAATAAGAGTATCTCATTTCATCTAGCATCTTACCTAAACTAACACAGTGCTGGAATTAGGCTTGACTCATAGCACTTGTGGTCTATAAGCCTTTTATTTTATTTTACTTTTTTAAAGAACAGAAAGTTTTTATACTGTTTTTTTTTAGATTCAAATTCTCTCCCTCCCCTTCTCCCACCTAATAAGAAGACAAGAAAAACAAAACCTCTTATAAACACATAAAGTCATTAAAAAAAAAAAGAAATTTCTGTTTTACCCATATTCTGAGGTGAGATTGGGAGTAGAGAGGGGAAAAAAAGAAAGAAAAATATGTTTCAATATTCATCAGTCTGGAGGTGGACTGGATTCATGGTTCAACATGAGTCCTTTGTAATTATTGTGTGTCATTGTGTTGATCAAACCTCCTAAATCTTTCAAAGTTGACTTTTTACAATAAAAATTTGTTCTGACTGTTTATATTTTTTCCTGGTTCTGCTCACCTCAATTTGTATCAGTTCATATAAATTTTCTGAGATTTTTCTGGAACCCTTCTTTATTTCTTATAGCATAAAAATATCCTAATAGCCATATAGCATAATTTGTTCAGCCATTCCTCAACTGAAGAGCCTACCCTTGGTTTCCAATTCTTTGTTACTACAAAAAGAATTACTATAAATATTTTGTACATATGGATCTTTTTTCCTCTTTTTTTTTTTTTTTTTTGATCTCTTTCTTTGGTGTTTACCCCAAGTAGATTTATTAACTTTTTTTATAAAATCTTTGATACCTATAGTTTTGTATAATTGGTTTCCTTTGTAATCCTATATAGTTATTTAAAACCATTATTCTGAGGAAGGGCCCATATAGAACCAGACTATCAAAGGTGTCTGTGACATAAAAAAAGGTTAAGAACAGCTAACTTAGAAGCTATGTAACCTTGAGTAAGCCCCTTAAAATCTCTCAGCTTTAGTTTCTACCACTGTTCAGTAAGGCTAAAAATACCTGCCCTATTTACCTCCTGACATTATTGTAAGGATCAAATGAGATGATATATGGGAAAGGTCTTCAAAAACTATAAAATGCTATACAAATTGTAGGATTATCATTATCGCCAGATTTCCAGGTTCAAAGAGGTTTTCTGTGCTCTATTGCCTAGTAGGAGCAGTCCTGTAACAAAATGATCTCACATGAGCTATTGAACAGCTGTCAGGTCCTACCAGACGGAGAGCCAATGATCAGAGGCAATCACTCAGAATACCTACCCCTCACCTAAGCTATCCAGTCCCCTGAGCATTCATTTATAGCTACTTTTAGTAGTGTGTCTTTCTCACATTTGACTTTCATAGTTATTAAGTCCTAAGGCCTCTACTTTTGCTAAATTCCAACATTCTCTGAGTTCCAAGTACATTCTGAGTTTTTACAGTAACTAGAAAAATAAATTAAATGCATTTATAACAAGACTGTGAAACATGTTTTCTAGGCATTCACTAACTGACAGGCAGTGAGCTCAGCTTGTTGAAACAACTTAGCAAAATCCCAGTAAGAGGAGTCAGAGGATAGAAAATAGAATGAGGTTTCATGAATAAGAAAGCAATTTTCTTTCATACAATATTGAATCCTGGAGCAGAGCAATGAGATTATTTTATCATTTAGAGCTATTGGGATGGAGCCATATTGGACTTGGATGAGATATCTAGATTTAAAACCATTTTTTGTCCAGTACTTATTACAAAATATTTCCCTAGCCTGACTTGAAACAGCAGAAACACAGAGATCCCAAGGGCCATGAATGTATAGCAGTACCCTCACAACCACTCACAAAAGTCACCATATTATTTGTTAAGGAGTAGGCTTATATGTATGTCATATTGATCATAAGTCATTCAATCATATGAAATCATCAAGTCTCAGTGCTTAAAGGGACTTTAAAGGTGATCTTGTCCTACCCATTTATATGAAGAAATTGAGACTTATAGAGGTAAAGTCACCTTACCAAGGTCAACTATTCATTCTTTCATTTAATCAACAAAATTTTAGTAAGCAACTACCCTATGTAAAACACTGTTATTCTCAGTTCTAAATGATGATTAAATTATTTTTTAAAATTTAAATAATAAAAATATAAATGATACAGTAAAAAATATAAGACTATAAGCAACTATAACTAATAATATTTTATGATAAGTGCATCAGAGAAATACAGAATATAGTTCTATGTGAAGTCTAAGGAAAAAGGTTATTCATTACCAGGGTCATTCAGTCAGATTGCTATCCTCTATATGCAAAGGACAAGTAACATACCATCAATAAGGAATATGTTTTTGCACTTATTTTCCAATAGTGTTGGTGAATTTGCATTGATCCATTTAAACTATTTTATCTGGTGCCTCTTGTAAATAATAGAACATATTTGGAAGGCAGATAACCAGAATTGGAGATACCATTTATGCCTCTAGAACAAAGCAAAACTAATTGAGCCCCCACACAAAACATGATGTGTAGACCTTTGATGTATTATTGCTGCTGAACACAGTGAACCAGCCACCTAGAGCCACAATTGTTTTTAATGTCAGAAACCGATAGTGCCGATTTCATTCTTAGCCATTAGTAGGATCATTTGGGGCTTTCTTGGCAAAGATACTAAAGTGGTTTGCCATTTCCTTCTCCAGATCACTTTCATATGAGGCAAACATAGTTAAGTGATTTGTTTATACAACTAAGATTCTAAATCTGGATTTGAACTCAGCTCTTTCTGACTCCAGGCCTGGTTCTCCCCGTTCTGTGCCACTTAGCTGCCCCAACCTGCAAGTTCCTAGAGAATTCTCTCATGGTATAAGTTGTGGAGCAATTGAAATTGGTAGATGTAACTTCCTCTCTCAGAGCTCCCTATATTTAAAAATTGCCAAGTTAAAATACTGTCCCACACCGTTCTTAAAAACTAAGGCCTTTCATTTGTAGGAAACATGTGGTCAGTGCCCAATATGAGATTTGGCTGGTCTGTGTGTGATATGGATAGATACCGGATCTGGGTTCTGCCCACCTTGTCTTAAGGGAGCTTTCCTTTACAGAAAGTAAGAGGAAGGCTGAGCCAGCATTGCCATCAAGGAAGAAGCAAACAATAACCTTGACCACGTTAGCCAAAGTAATCTTTTCTTCATTTTCCTAACTCCACAAGGTGATATTGAGCTGCATTGTGTCTATCTACTTATCAAACATCACCATACACAGAAAATATTTGTAAAGACTAGGGACATAAAAATGGGTTCAGAATAAAAAATCACTTTCTCTTATAGTTCTCAAGGAGAGGGTAACACTTAATTTAGCATTCCCATCTTAACTCCTTCTTACCAAACACAAAATACACAAAAGAGCACCAGGGACAGCTGGTTAATCTCTTTATCAAAGTAAATTTTAAATAGAAATTAGGAAAGTTATACATACTAGAAAAGTTAAAAGAATTTTAAAAAATAAATGATTCTTCAGTAAAGGGGTATGATTATACCTTCCAAGGAGACAATTACCTCATTAAGGAATGTCCATTCTTATGTATCTCTGAAGTTGCAGGCACTGGAAGTCCAGGGATATGCTTTCCAAAACAGCTTCTTCATATATCTGTAGCTCTAGGAAGATACATCTGCAGTTCAAAATTCCACACTTGCATCTCCATGAAAAATCCTCTATCTTTCTCAGCAACCTCTCCAAGTCCAAAAAAAAAGTCTATTCTCCATCTCTACAGGTACATATTCCAGGCTCAGCTTTTTTCAATCAATTGGGTGTCATATTTAGGATAGAGATCTTCAAACTTTTTAGGAAGTATACTTCCATCAACAAAGAATAAAACATTGTGAGAATGTATTCCTAATCTATTAATATTTACCTATTTATAAATTGTATTATATATTATTGTATTAGATATATAGAAATATATTACAAAGCTTTCACACAAAAAAATAGAAGTTATAAAATGAACTAAAGAGGAAATAATATTTGGTCCAACAGTGAACAATGAATCACTAGAATATATGAAGTAAGGAAGAGACATGATCAGACCTTTACATAAGAAAAATCACTTTGGCTGGTTTGGCTGGAATAGAAAGAAAAAGAACTTGAGACAGGAAGGATAATAGTTCAAGTGAGGGATGATAAAGGTATGAACGGGGGTGATGGCTCTATAAGCAAAGAGAAGGGGGCAGAGATTTCACAGTGGTATAAAATAACACTATTTGCCCACTGATTGGTTATATAGAATGACTCAAAGAGTATTTGGAGATGATACAAAGGTTGTGAACCTGGATGAATAGAAGAATCAGGATGGGTGCATTCAAAGTAATAGAGATGTCTAGAGGTGAAATGGATTTAGTGGGAAAGGTTATGTGTTAAACTATGATGAGGATCACAGCCATCCATGACTGTCCCACTCAAAATGAAACCTACCAATCCTTCTAGTTCTTGTGCTATATTTCTCTGGTTTATATTCTCTGTTGTTTATACTGTTTCCATTCTTCTCCTCCCACTCAATTCTAAATCTTTTGTAATCTGATGTCCAATCTTACCATTTGACCAAAATTGCTCTCCAAATTTAGCAGTGATCTATTTGCCAAGTCTAATGACCTTTTATAAACACTTATTTTTCTTAACCTTTATATAGCATCTAATGTTGTCACCTTCTCTTAGTTACTCTCTCCTCTATTTATTCATGTAACTGTCTTATAATTGTCAAATTCATTAATTTTTTTTCTGGATCTTCATCAAAATAACATTCAATAATCATAGATATACCCTAAAATTCTATAATAGCCCCTCTCTTTTTCTGTGTCTATACTATCTCATGTAGTGATCTCATTATTTCCAATGAATTCAAATGTTACCTCCAAAAAGATGATTTCTAAATTTATATATCCATCCCTAACCTCGCCTGATCCATGGTTTTGCATCATCAATAGTTCTTTGGCTTTCTCTAACAAGATCTATACTCTGCAAAGGCATTTCAAATCCAACATGCCCAAAACAGAACTTGGTACCTTTTCTCTAAATCTCTTCTTTCTTCCCAAATTCCCAAACTTCCCCAAATTCCAAGGACACTACCATTGTTTCACATACAGTTCGATTCCTTGGATAATAGGGTAATTCTAAAGGAACAGGAGTCTCTATTTACTAGGACACAGGATTGAAACCTACAGCCCTTACTTCCTGAATCACAGAACCATGTTCATCAGAACAGTAGGGCATCTGCTGAGTGTCCTGAAGAGATCTTCACATTTATTAGAACTGCTCACTACTAGTCTGTACCTGTTCCTGCAGTACTAAAAGGAAGGGACAACTCCTAGGTCATTCAAGAGCATAGTTACTGGCTGAACTTTGACAGTTACTGCAACCAGCAATCAGCAATAGGGGCAATAAGATCTAGAGGCAAACAGTCTAGGTGGAGAGGGGAAGAAGGCAATAACCAGGAGAGTATATAACAAGAAAGGAGAGCTTACATGTGGCTCTCAGGTCAGAGGTAAGAACTCTCAACTGGAAAGAGACTTCAAGGGTTTTTTGAGGCTTTACTATGGGATATCTGGTCTTTTGACTGTTGTCTTGTCACTGAACTTTGATGAATTTAGAAGAGAGAGTGAGGTTGATGATTACAATTCTGTCTCACTTAAATCCAATTCATTTAAAAGTCAAGACATCAGTCATGATGTCATTGGTCCCCTTTGAAAATGAAGAATGAACAACAACAATTATGGTTGAGAAGTCAAATCCTATCAAGATTAGTTGGTTAGACATATATTTGAGCACATTTAACAGGTATTGGACTACCTGCCATCTAGGGTAGGGGGGTGGAGAAAAGGAAGGGATAATTTGGAACAGAAGGCTTTGCAAGGGTCAGTGTTGAAAAATTACTCATGCATATGTTTTGTAAATAAAAAGCTTTAATTAAAAAATGAGTTGGTTAGAGCAAAGCATCTCAACTTTTTCTATTCATGATCCCTATCTGCTCAAGAAATTTTTACATGACCCCAGGTATATAGGTAAATAAAATAGGTATACAAATCAAATATTTACTGATAAAAATCACAAAGAAATTTATTTAAAACAATTCTTTGGTATACATATAATTTTACCATTTATTAAAAATAAAATTTACATACTAATGATATGGATGTCCCAGTTCATTTTTACATAAGAATTAAACCTTGGCAGAATATTTGATACCTTTTATTCTTGCCAATTTTTATTTGACCACTATATTCAGTTGTGAGACCCCATATGGAGTTGTGAAATATAGTTTAAGAAGCTTTGAGCCAGAGTGTGGGACCTAAATGGTTGGCTTCGCAGTTAGTCCAGTTAGACATTTCCTAATTGGACCCATAGTTGGAAGAGTTTTTTTACATCTGTTTTCCTGATCATTTGTTAGGTGGGTGGGGTACCTTCATCCTAATTACCACTTAGGGAGCCTTATATCACAGTCCCACTGGCTTCAAGAACAGATAGATCACAGACTGTATTAAAGAGGAAATGAAGTACACAGGACAAGTCAAAAGAGGTTCACACTATTCATTGCATACTAATAAGCATTGCATACTCAATAAACATACTCCTATTCACCCATTCCTGACTTCTCTCACGCTCACTCCAAATAGCTAAACTGTTGGCAGTTCTTTTTCTATCTTCACAAAATCTCTTATATATGCTCCTTTTTGAATATTCACACATATTCTATGGTATTCTACCTGGATTACTGCAATAGCTTCCTGATATGACTCCCTGCTTCAACAGTCCTTCACTATAGTCCTTCCTATCTTCAGTCTTTCAATTTAATCACCTCCACAGATTTTACAAACTAGCAATCTCTGTCATTTTACTATTCTTTGCAGATGATACTCCACAATTAACTTTTCAGTGGCTTTTAAGTGACTAATCCCAGGACTCTCCCTCCTTATCCCTGTTTATTGGCTTCCCTAGCTTCCTCCAAGACTCAACTCAACGCCCCTTTCTTCAGGCTTTTTCAATTTCTCCCTTCCCCATGCCTCCACCTCTTGTGCCTTCCCTCCTAGATTGTGATCGCTTTTCAGTCCATGTCTAACTCTGTGTGATCCCATTTAGCATTTTCTTCCCAAAGATACTGGACTGGTTTGCCATTTTCTTCTCCAAAAAATGTTTGTAAATTTGTAAAATGAGCCAAACAGGGTTAAAATAACTTGCCCAGGATCACATTGCTAGAGTAAGTATCTGAGGCCATATTTGATCACCAAAAGATGAGTCTTTCTGACAATCTACCATTGCACCAGCTGCTAGATTACTTTCTACTTACTCATTTTATACCTGCTTCTGTGCTGTCCTCCCTCATTAGAAAATGAGACACTTGAAATCAAAATCTGTTTTTGCTTTTCTTTGTATCCAAAGAACTGCACTTCTTTTAGTGAGCACACTGCCTAGCATATAATGAACAGCTAATTAATGCTTGTTGTCTGATTAAAAGGAGGAATGGCAGGGCTCTTATTCACTGGTAACTGCCCCCCATACTCAAACCTCACTCCCCCCCCTCCCCGGGGATGTCAGCCACAGACTTGAGTTGACTTGAAGGGAAGAGATAAATATGTTGTGGATGAGGGATTTTCTCAATAGCGCCTGCTCGCTGATGCAATGGCTGCCCAGAGAATATTTCAGTTATTGCTGCTCTATGGAGCTGATGTCTGACTCAGGAAGGCTCTGATAATGGAGGCAGGAAGTTTGTGTAGTATACTGAGAAAAGCCCTATTGTGGGGAAGGTGGGACTTGACCCTTGTTCCCATCATTTATTTAGCTGATCACACATACCCTTTGTAGTCAGACCAACCCTCTCGCCTTGTAGTCAAGCTACAACCACCCACTTTGGAGACCACTGTAATAGAGAAATTAAATCTAAACACAAGTAAATATAATATATAATAGTACATGATCGGCAGATTGCAAGGATATAAATCAAAAGGTTATGCATTGTAAAAGGAAAAAGGTGGGAGAAGGGAGGAGGTGAGAAGACCCAGAATAAATAAGGCAGTATCTATTACATAAAAGACACCAAGGTCCCCTGCGCGCACACACACACACACGCACACACACATACACACACATACACACACTGAAACAATTCCTGCTTCCAGGCTTCATGGAGGGGTGTAGCATTTGAGTTGTGTTGAGATCTGAGTAAGAATCAAAAGGTAAAGTGTATAAGAGTTTTTTCCTTTGTCTTACTCACTACACAATTTTTGGACTCAAATTAAGTCACAACTTCTTGGATAGAATAATATATTTACCACTATCTCTTCCCTGTGCTTCAGTATATAGATACAGACATTGATACACACTCCCTGAGTATCATCTCAAATTTTTTAAAGATAGAACTACCAAGGCTATCAGCAACCTCTTCAACCCTTGAACAAAACTAACTCCTCAGGACTGACAGAGCTGATCTGATGGTTTTATCTATTCCTTAAAAGCAAGAAAATAGCTCATTCGGCACCACAATTATATTTTATCACACTAGATGGCTATGATTACTGAAAAACACAGAGGGCTCGAATAGCTTCTGAGACAACCGATCTCCAAGTCCATCAGGGCTTTTAGGCTTGGACTAAAATCTTTCAAATAAATAAAAAAGGTTTTTTGAAATAATCATAATAATAATAAAAATGAACAATTTGGACAGCTGAAATAACAACTGAAAAAGCTCATTGTTGCCTACATTTGGCCAACATAAAGATTGGCATGAATTCTATCTCAGTTAATGACTGCTGCATGGAAAATTTTTCTTTTCCATCTCTCTTGGCTTACACTACCACACACCAATGAACAATAATTTTGTCAGAAATTGGATGAAATGAAGTATAATTGAAAAGAAACGTGTGTCATTCCTCTGTGCAAGAAATTTGACCTACCTTAAAACTAGACAACTAGTTATACTTGGATGGTCATACTCCCTCACAATTATAATGAATCTTTCAAGGTGAGAAGTCTGTCAAACATTGTCATAAATGGAACAATTAGCCTGCTTGAGCCTCTAAATGTATATGGCTTAGCTACAGTTTTGAAATAAAGTGGGATATTCCAAAAATCTGGATACACCAAGACTTTTGACACATTCTGTATTTTGAATTAAAGAGTAATATCATTTGAGAGACTTCCCATATAATCAGCTATATATAATTCATATAAAGATCATAATCAGCTATATATAATTCATATAAAGATGATCTCATCAATAAGAGACTTGTTAGGATACTGATAAGAGAACTGGTCTTAAATTCCAAAGCCTTAAGTTTAAGTCTCACTTCTTCACTTGTTTATTAATTCATTGTATCTCATTTGTCTGATATTCCATTTCATCTGTAAAATGTGGAAAATTCTAACACAATCACATAAGCTTTTGGTTAGGTAAGCTCTTTGGATTGCTTAAATGCTCTGTAAATGACTTTGTTATTATTTCTCTGAGAAATTCCATTTTGTAGATTATCAGAGACAAGTTTTTAAAATTAGCCAATATGGCCTGGTGCAATGTTGTCAAATACAACTCATAAAGAGAACCACTAAATATTAGATAAGAATTCCTGTAGACTGCATAATGATTTAAATAATTACACAATAATATTTTCATCCCATTGTATTTTTATTTTGTCAAATATTTCCCAATTACATTTTAATCTGGTTGCTCTACACTCACGAATATTGGAGCAACAGGGTTGCCTACAGGCTTCCTGTTTGACACCTATGACCTCTTGGGGAGAGTCTTGGACCTAGAGTCAAAACCACCTATATATGAATTCCACCTCAGACACTTATTACTTATTAGCTAGATGACCTTGGGCAAGTCATTTAACCTGTTTCCTCTTCTATAAAATAGGGATACAACTCTAGCACTTACCTCAAAAGATTGTTATGAAAATAATAACTGGGAATGTATGTAAGGTATTTTGCAAAGCTTAAACTTATGTATGTGTATATATGGGTGGGGAAGTATGACGTTATTAATATTATTATATTATTAATTTTGATCTCAGCTTTCTGAGAGTTCAGGCAGAGAAATCCTGGCATAGTATTAGTATTATTCTTTTTTTTGTATTATTCTTTTTAATAAACATTTCACAGATATTATTCAAGTGAATAAAATAACTACCTTTTGTAATTGAATTAAGTACTGAGATGTAAGTATTAAGATGTAACTTCTTCTTCTGTGGGTTCACTGAACATATCCAGTAGCAAACAGAATGATATAGATGATGTGTGTATTTCATCTTCTTCCCACCTAGTTTTAATTTCTTCCTCTGGATCTTGATATTTTAAAGCTTTAGATTCTGTGTAGCTTGAAGATTGTATGTATTTGGCATATACTGTTTTTATGGATCAATGTTAGATACAAGTGATTATGAGCAACAATTTTGACTGTGATAATTTTCTAATTCCAATATAGTTTATTTGTTGAATTCTCAAGGACATTTGGGAGTTTCTACTTGTAGTACAATGGTTTGTCACCTCTTAATTTATGAAAAAGAGCAAGTTTCTCATGTATTATTCTAGCTATCGGGTCATAACTTGCTGGGTATTCAATAAGTATTAATTTTTTTTAATATATACTAATGCATTGCCATTTTCTACCATCTACTATCTGCACTGATCCATAAATCCAGGATCCTTAAAGATAATCCTTCTGTAATTTCAGGTAGCTATGACCTGATCCTGATTGTTGTCATAAACCTTTCCATTTCTGTAAATCTATAAGTCACCTATTCTGCGCATCTTTGTCATCATGTTGTTGGATGAGTTCATGTGGATGATAATAATAAATGGTTACAATCATTATTATTATTATTTATGTTCTCATCTTTTTCAAAGGAATTGCTTAATGGGTTTTTTGGTGAAGTCACATAGCTTGATGTGCTCTATGTACAGCAAATGAGATTATTATTACTATTATTTTTATCTCATTTTCATCTTTTTCATGATAAAGTTATTACAAGGACATGTTCTTATCATCCTATTATTTATTTGTGTTTACCATTTCTATTTAGTATTCTGAGAACTAGTGCAAAAGCTGCTTTTTGGAATTAAATAAGAGTATTGAATTGTAGGCTAACTGAAAATATCTTCAAGACACTTCTAGTAGCAGACAGGATAATAGAGCTATATAACTGATCCTGTTCCCTCCCATTTTAATTTCTTTTGCTAGACCTCATATTTTGAATGATTTTCATTCTATATATTTAGGAGTATATGAGTATTAAACGTGATTTTTTAAATTTTTGCCATCAATGTTATATTTATTTTGCTGTGGGGAGTATTTTGGTCTGTGGTTATGGTCTGGTTCCAAAAAGTTTATGTACTGAAATCACAAGGATAGTCTAAGATGTGTTTCTACAGCACAGGAATTTATCTAGGATGTTAGTTTATCAAAGAGCTGAAGAGCTTCACATATGTAATTCTAGGCTAAATTCTAAGATTATGTCTTCTTAGGTATCTAGTAGAAGCTATATTTGTGCAGCCTGCAAAGAAATGTTGCATCATTGCCTCCATTTCAATGTATAGTCTTCATTCATCAATATATCCATCTCTTTAAGGATAATCTTTCTTAAATTTCGGTTAAAAATGACTTCATCTTGATTTGCTATGATAAACCATTCTATAAACAAATTCACATACTTCATCTAATAGAATAATACAGGTATGTCAGCATATTGTTCATCGAATTCATGTGAATGATGCCATGGGATGCTTTTTTTATTTTACCCTTGGATCTTAGCCATTTCATAAGCTATTTCTATAGAGGAACCACTTTTAGTTACATTCAACAAATCCAGAAAGGTATATCTGTTGTAAACCTTTTTTCTATTGTTTTATCAAGTGAGATCTATTTATTTTACAGGTATTCCTCTAAATATTAATATATTTATCATGTATTATAACACCAATTCTCTTCTTTTTGGTGAGGAAATGTTAATTTCCCTTTAATTTTACTTCCCTTTAAATAAGTTAATATTTAGTAGTTAGCAAAGCAAAAACAGTAGTTTGAAAATTTACCTGGGTCATACCGCCTCACAAATATACACAGCATGACATTTGTAAGGATGGGTTCAATATGGTATCATAAAATGGTAGGGACATAGGTAACATACTACACGTGTGCCTAAGGCTACTGTGGGGCCAAAGTCCTTTCCCTTCCTTAAAATCCTTACAATGAGTTTCTAAAGCCTTCTCTTCTCCATAGACTAGCTTGATTATAAGGAGTCATTCTCCTTAAATCTGGTTTCTCCAGGTGTGCAAGTTTATAGGAAGTATAGATCTCTGATTATTCCTGCTGGATGTAACTTCTCTGACCAGTAGGATAGCACTGATGACATGACTGATAAGAAGAGAAATTCCTTCCTCCCCCTTGCAGGGTTGTCTTTTATGGGTAGCCAGCAGCCATCAATCTTTCACACTTTCAAATGGCTGGTTGGGGTGCCTTCTGCCTGAAGGCTATGTATATTGTTACTGTTGATTTTGGTGATAGTGATGAAGTGTTTCAGTTGTGTCAAATTGTGTGACTCCATTTGGCATTTTCTGAACAGAAACACAGGAGTAGTTTGCCATTTTTTTTCTCCAATTCCTTTTACAGGTGAGGAAACTGAGGCAGACAGGCTAAAGTGACCTGTCTAGGGTCACACAGCTAATAAATATCTGAGGCCAAATTTGAACTCAGGAAGATGAATCTTCCTAACTCCTGGTCTCAATCTACTCTCTCTGTACTATGTCACCTAGATAACCTAATATAATCTAAAAAACAGATCCCAGGAGGTTGTCTGAGACACACAGAGGTTAAGTGACTTGCTCAGCACCATAAAGTAAGGCAAATTTGGAAACCAGATCTTCCAGACTCCAAGCCCACTATTCATTTACTGTGGTAGGCAGATAAATATTTACATTAGAATATGAGCTACTTGAAGGCAGAGACAGTTTTTGTCTTTCTATCCCTTCTTAGTGCATGACCTCAAATATAGTAAAGACTAAATAAATTTCTTAATAAATCAAATGTTAATTGAACAAATGATTTAGGGAATGAATGAATGAAGGGGTGAATGGATGGATGGATGGATGAATGGATGGATGAATGAATGAACAAGCTACCACTCACTATTAATCATTAAATTAACAGGTTCCGTTAATGGATTTCTTCTATGTATTTCATGTTTGGCTAGTAAAACAAACACTATAGCTTTAAATTCAAGATACTTTTTAATTCTTTATTTTATTTTATTTATTTTAAATATTATTTATTTTAAATACTTTAAATTTTAAATTAAATTAAAATAAAGATATGAACACATTAGCAGAGTCTAAACTTAATAACTTTATATTTTGGTTGGGAAAATGAGAGAATGAAAGGAAATATTTGTAAGCAAAATATTCAGTGCTTTGAAAACTGAATTCTTAAAATTTGTGCTTAAAATGTTTTCCTTGTTTAAAATCCTTTTCATAAATTCAAATGAGATTCATTTTATTTTACATATATGAATGTCCTTGAAAAAGTATATTTTACATGTTTAACCTATATTAGATTATTTGCTGTCTAGGGGAGGAGAGAAGGGAAGGCATGGAGAAAAATTTGGAACACAAGGTTTTGCTAGGGTGAATGCTGAAAACTATCTTTGCATGTATTTTGAAAATAAAAAGTTATTTAAAAAAAAAAAAGAAAAAGTATGTGTTAATTGAATTGTGTTTTAGAGCATCTAGGAATTCTCTTGTGAATATTTGGAGAATAAAGGCTCCTTTTGTAGAGCAGATAGTTGTTCAGTCATCTCAGTGATGCCCAACTCTTTGTGACCCCATAGAGGAAATAACCACCTCTTAATTTATCTTTGTAGCTAAATTAGATTTTCTTGTAGGATATTTGCTTACAGCAAAGAATATCATTGAAGAAGACTTCAGGGATGTCTGTTAGTCTCAACAAATTCCCCATAGCCATTCATCATATCTCTGAAAAACTAAAACACTCTTCTTCCTATATGCATTCATTTTCTTACATCTGATAGATTATTATCTCTTTGAAGTCCTTTTCCTCCTTAAGGCATTACTGCCTTAAAAAAAAAAAAAAAAAAAAAAGTTATTCCCCAGAATCTAATAGTGTCTGGAACATAGCAGGCTCATTGACAGATAGACTGCCTCCTTTACTAAAATGTAGACTGTAGACAGCTACTATCTAGCTTTTGCACTTACATCCCCAATACCAAG
Organism: Sarcophilus harrisii; assembly: GCF_902635505.1. Classification (NCBI taxonomy): domain Eukaryota; kingdom Metazoa; phylum Chordata; class Mammalia; order Dasyuromorphia; family Dasyuridae; genus Sarcophilus; species Sarcophilus harrisii. The sequence goes on along the minus strand of NC_045427.1, from coordinate 186,380,752 downwards.
TATAGTACTTGATGCATATTAAGGGCTTAATGCCCTTACAGTCATACACTTTACTAGAGAAGACAGGAACTTGGATAAGTATAATGAAAATAGAGAGTGATAGTAACAAAGAACAGATTTTTAAATGCTCAAAACACAACAGCAACCATTTATAGAATAATTTAAGGTTTGCAAAACACTTGATACATACCCACACAACAATCCTATGAAATAATAACAACAATGACTAAGATTTATATAGTGCTTCCTATGTGCCAGAACTGTGCTAAGTCCTTTACAATTATTGTCTCTATTGTCATTTCCACAACCTTGGTAGTTTGGTGGTATTATTATTCTCATTTTACAGATGAGGAAACTGAGGCAGTCAGTGATGAAGTAATTTGCCCCAAATCAAAGAACTAGTAAGTATTTGAACTGGATTTGAATACAGGTCTCGCTGAATGACTCTAGTCTCAGCACTTTGCCCACTGTGCCTCCTGGCTACCTCTACATATACTTGAGGAGGGCAAGAATGCTTTTAGCTATGAAAATCGGTAAGAAAACTTGAGATCATAAGATTTAGAGTCCAAAGGAACTTTACATATCAATTAGTTGCCCACCATCCCTTATTTTGTAGAAGGAGGACCTGAGGACTGAAGGATGCTTATGGCTTGTTCAAAGTCACATAGACAGATACGGAACAAAGCACAGTTTCAAATATGGATTCACTTTAGTATTTCTAGACTATTACTCTGCAGTTCTTATATAGATGTGGTTCTCTGACCTCCCTCCATTCCCCAAAGAATAATAGAGCCTTTCAAGAAATCCCTACAAAATAATCCTTATTCTTTTCTTCGATAATTGTCATCCTGGAAACCCAGGACCAATGAAGCCAGCCTGATTATAGCTTTTCTGTGGCAGCGCCCCATGCTAGTCCTCTGCCTCACCCCCAGCCTTGCACATTGTGAGTAATGATGCCCAAGCAGATACTGTCAGAAATCCCTGCATGGGAATGAATGGACCAAGGAGCCAATCACCTCCAGGTCACTAGTTCAAGTACAGCTCAAGTGATAAGTAGCTGAAGGCTATTGCCACCTGGTGATTGTCCATTGGCCAGAATTAGTGTTCTTGGGTTATTTGTTAGATAAAATCGAACATGTCCGCGGCCCATAGGGCCCTGAACTCATGTACCCAAATAAATACAGGTGAGATCTTGCTACTACAAATTTCGTTTCCAGGACAACTAATGCAGCACCTTTTGCCAGAGTGGGGAAAATCACAAATGGTTTTAGAAGTTCAATGTTCTGCCTAAAATAATCACAGCTTTTAAACACTAGCAATGAAGCACATAGCTGTGAATGTCCTGATTCAAAAGCACACTATTTGGACTTTAGCTAGAAATTAATAAACCTGGAAATCTTTTGAAGTGGTAAAGCCAGGCTTATAGATTAATTTATTCACAGTAGATAATTCATTAACATAACACTCTAAAGTTTACAGAATGATTTCCTCTCAGCAACTCTATAAGTGTGTAAATATTATCCTCATTTCATAGATGAGGAAACAAAGACAGAAAGGAGAGATGATTTGTCCACATTCACAGAGTTAGTAAAGCAGAATCTAAATTTAAATCTGGGTCTTCTGATTCTAAACCCAATGTTATTCCTATTGCATTGGTTAACTACAACATGTCAGGTTTGGGATGGACCTAAGAGGCCAGAAAATTCAATCCAGATCTAAATGGGAACTCCTTCTATAATATACCAGAGAAATCATCATCCAGCCTTTATTTTAAGACATCTCTAATAAGAAGTAGAAATTTTTGCTGTTATTTTATTTTGTTTTTGTCCTACCTTGCATCTCCAACATAGCACAATGCTTGGACATAGTAGGACTTTAATAAATGCTAGTCAGTTGACTGGCTAGAGAATCAATATGGCATATTAGCTAGAGAGCTGACCTTGGAGAATCAGAAAGATGTACATTCAAATATGACCTATGAAATACATTGGCTGTGTTTGTGATCTTAAGCAAGTCACTTACTTCTTACCCCCATCCAGAAAACTCTCTAAGATTTTTTAAGTGGCAAAGCAGACAACACATGCATTGTAACACATAATTTCTTTATCAGGAATAAAATCACAAATCTGATTTAGTCTCCAGGAATAATAAGAGCATCTCCCCCAAAGGATCATTGTAAGGGTCCAATGAGATATTACGTGTGAAGAGGCTTGCAAATCATAAAGCACTATATCTGTCAGCTATTATTATTACTCTCCAGACAGCATCTGGAGCCCCACAAACATGTTTATTTAATCTCCTACCTTTGTCTTTTTTAATTCTGATATTCCTAAAAAGAGAGGACATTTAAATGTATTCATTTTGAAAGATTTCTTAACATATGGGTATACATAAATCTACTTTACCATTTCACACAGAAATCTTTCTAGCCTTTTGCTTCCCACTCCACAACTCCAGCATTACTGGGAAATATGATATGAAACTTTCTACAGCAACTCAATATCAAGGCTTTCAATACTTTAATAAGCCAGGGAGAGTCATAATTCCAAATTCCATTTCGGAAATCACTGGGAGCTGTTCTGATAAATTATTTTTTTTCTAGAAGCCAAATATTCTTACCCTGTCTCTCTTGAGCCATCTGCAATTACAGCACGAAGGTAGAAAAGGGTTAGGCAGCAACAGAGGGATTTGCTATCTCATGTGCTTCAATCTTGGTGAAGATCTATATTGCAAGCAGCTTCATGAGAAATTCCTCAAGAGATATCAGCCTACCAGCCAAAGGCCAGTTTCCCCCTGCTTCCTCCCCCGCAGTTGGTTTCTTATATTTATACGCCCTTCCTCTTAATCCAAAGCCCAGGTCATCAGATGGTAGATTCTGTGTCAGAATTAGCAATGTGATGTGGAAAACTGGGTAAAACAAATGAGACTGAAATGGAAAACTGTATTTGCCCTAAAGGAAAAGCTTAGTTTTCAGAATTCATTTCATTCTGGACTGAATACCTCTGCCCCATTTATCTTCTTAAAATACAGCTTTCAAAATGTTTCCTGTCTGCGCAAATAATAATAATAAATACAAATTTTAAAATAATAAAAAATATGTTACTTTTGCCCCTTTCTTTCCTATAAGATAAAATGTGAATTCCTTGGCCCAGCATTCAAGGTCTCTCAAAAATCTGACCTCAGACTGGATTTCTGATTGATTGTTAATGTTTTTATTGTCAGCAGGCAGACATGTATGTTGTCTCCTGGGATAAGCAAGTAGTCCTGGATTTGGAGCCAAAAGACTTGGATTAAATTTCCAATTTTGCTGCCTAATATTGTATGACCTTAGGCAAGTCAGTTCATCTATTCAACAAAGACTTGGCCTGGAGAACTTGACAAACCCTCTAGCTCTAAATCTTCAGGTCCTATGTATTAGCCTCTAAATACAAAGCATTGTGGGAATGTGATCATCTAAAAAGAGAATTCTATACATTTATTTGGCATTTATAGTTTGTTATATTCATCTAGGAAAACAAAGGTAAGTCATAGCTCCTTGTAAATAGATCCTAATGTTTTTAGTAGGCGAGCATGGTACAATCAAAGGAAGAATGGGTTTGAAGTCAGGTCAGAGGATTAAATCCTGTTTTTGATACTACTTGTATGACCCCCTAAACAAATCAGTTACTTCTAAATCCTCAGTTTCTTAATCTATAAAATTAAAGGGTTGAAATAAGTTATTCATAGGTCCCTTAGGGCTCTGAATCCTTTATCCTGTGAATTGAGACAGTTAAGTGGTGCAGTAGATAAGACTGATGGGCCTATCCTCAACCAGTCAATCAATAAATATTTATTAAGCATCTATATGCCTGTATCCTCAGACAGGGATGTAAAAAAGAGGCAAAACACAGTTACTACCTACAAGGAACTCACAATATAACAGGAAGATATGAGATCAAATCTTATACTTAACTAATTGTGTGATGGTGGATAAGTCACAATTTCTGTTTGCCTCAGTTTCCTCATCTATAAAATGGAAATAGTAATACCACATAGGGTTGTTATGGTAATCAAATGAGATATTTATAAAGTGCTTAGTAGAAATACATAGCAAACACTATATTAATACTAGCTGATGTTATTGTCATCTACAATCCCTTTATTATACTTCTTCATTTGCCTCCAGGGACCTAGTCTCCTGCCTTGCAAATTATAAATGTTCAAACAAATAAGATTGATAATAAGATGATCACACATTTAGAGCTAAAAGAGATTAAATAGATTCCAGAGTTTGATACTTTTATTTTACAGATGAGGAAATTGAGGTCCAGAAAAATTATGTGACTTTCCAGAGGTCAAACTTCTTGGATTGAATACTATAGCTTTCCCATGCCCATAATACAATTTTCCATTGCCCTTTAAGGGACCAAAAAAAACTCAGAAAGTATAATATTTGTGGTCTGTCTCCCAGTGCCTAGAATACACCTTCTACCTTCAGAGCTTCTAAGTTTCTGGTTTCTGTCAAAGCTGGGTTCAAATCCTACCTTCTATACAAGGCCTTCTCAAGTCCTCCCTGTGAGCAATTTCCTCTCTCAGATTATCTTCCTTATACTAGATAAACTGACAGATAGATAAATATGTAGGTAGATAACGGCTAAGTAAATAGAAGATTATATATAAATACACACACACACACACACACACACACACACATATATATATATATATATATATATATATATATATATATATATGTACATATATCCAAAAAATATCAAAAAATACCCATTGAGAGATTGGGCATAGATATTGATAAAAATAGAAATAGAGATCAAGATCAATATCAATAAAAACAGTTATAGATATAGGTATAGAGATATAGAGATGGAGATGGAGATAAAGATGTAAGAGAGAAAGAGAAAGTTCTTGCAAGGCTAGAGAGATAATAATTGTAAAGTGCTCAGCACAGTCCCTAGCACAGAGTAAGAGCTTTGTAAATGTTAGTAATTATGTTATTATTTTATAGCAATTATTAAAAGTCCACATTCTGGCTAAGCAGCCCTGAGCAAGTGACTTAACTTGTCATTGTCTTTTAAGATTATAAATTTGATTAGAAGTACCAATCTGCTTTGGTTCATCACTGGAATCTCCTAATGGATTTCACTAATGAAATCATGGGCTCAGTAAAACAAGAACGATAACCAAATATGATTACCCAAATGCAATGCAAGTTGCATTCTTCCTATTCTTCAATTTCATGCCCAGATCACTATCTATTTGTAGAGTCTTTCCAAACTCTATGGCTATTGTCCAATTGCATATCATAACCTAGAAAATATATATTCTTTGTCCACAGTTTTTTCTGTGTTTATAATAAGGACCAACTTTTTTGGTAGCAAGCCATTTTTCTCTTTTAGTATAGTTTGATCAAGTTATAGGCTATTGGTAATTAGGACTAGAGAAATTGTCTACTGAAATCCTTTTATTTTATAGATAAAGAAACTGTCACACAGGCTTCATATTAGTAAACTGCAAAGCTGGAACTTGAACCCAGAGCCTCTTATTTAAAAGATTAGTTTCCATATACTCTTGACTGCCTAATAGTGTGTTTTCCATTATATTATTGTGCCTTCATTCATACAAGCCCTTTCTGATTCCACAGCATTAATCTAGTGGTTAGTAAAGAAATTGGAGCCTAAATTAATCACTTTCAAAATCATTCCTTCTCTAGTCCAATTATATGAAATTTCATCAAACCTTTGAAGCTGTTCTGTAATAATTAGAAACTGGCCAGACTTGAGGCAGTTATATAGTGGGTGCGGAATGCATTCCTTCACATTTGCTAAAGCAATTTTATATCTGGAAAATGAATCTATTGATTCAAAAGCAAGGAAACCTGTCACCCAGAACCAGAGCTCTGGGAAAGCAGAGACACAAGCTCCAGCTTAAGAGCTCTCAATAATTCATACCTTCCTTGTCTCACATGCCCACCTCAAATCTCTCTGGGATAATCAGCAGCTGACTTGGCTTCAGTTCTCCCCTAGGGGTAAATTCAGTTTCCTTCTTGCCAGAAAACTCAAGCTTGTCATCAGCTCTTAAACACAGAGTGTTTACTCAAGACAAATGGACGAGGCAAATTTACTTCAAAACACATGTAGGACAAGAGAACACTAGTAACCAAACTCCTCATCACAAAGACAAAAGAGAACAGTTTGTATATCTCACTCTTCTACATCTCTAACTGAAACTGAAGGATTTAATGGTCTCCAGGTGAGTCCTGGTTCTTATCTCCTATCTTCCAGAATGAATCAAGTCTGAGCTTGACAATGGTAGACACTCCAGGAGCCTAAATGTACTACAATAATTGCTCCCAAGGCAAGACTAGATTTTTCCTCACCACCTAACAGCTGTTTATTCCCTCAGGTACTATTACTTCTGCCAAAACCTCCACCTCTTCCACCCTTGGTCCCATTAGCTGTGGCCACTCCTGTTTTTAATCCATTCTGAAGATCCCAGAACTGGCAATCTCTTCTCTCACAAGGCAGTTACAGAACTCAAACTCTCCTCCATGTCTCATATTGTTTCTTCTTCCCAGCTGCCCCTGCTCAGCACAAAAGTGCTTTGTGCCTAAGGTCCACAACAATCTGGGAGTTAGTCTTTTCATGTCACCACAACAAATAAATTTTACTTGCATCCATCTGCTGTTCTCTGCAATGCTTTAAAGGAAAAAAAAAAAACGAAAAGAAATAAAAGAGAGAAAAGACTATCTCTGCTGACTGCTACATTCAAAATATTGTTTTTCCTGAATACTTGCTGCAGAAAGAAATGAATGGAAGGAAAGAATAATCCTACAAAGGTAAAAACCTATTTTCCATCTTTGTTCAGGATAAGGAAAATGATAGTCCCATCTTACTTAGCCCACATCAGACTACATCTGGAGAAATATGTTTAATCTTATGTGCTAGGAGGAACATTAATAATCTGGAGTTATCAGAGGAAAGAAACCAAAGTGATAAAAGGTAGCAAGACTATATCACACAAAATTGGTTGAAAGAATCTGAGAAATTTATCATAAGGAAGACTTAATGAGATCATCATAGCTCTTTTCAAATGTCTAAAGAAATATATGAAAGAGGGATTCTGGAATAAGATTCAGAGGAATTTCATGTTTGGAAGGAATCTCAGTAACTATTTGCTGCAACATTTACCTGCCCCTCCCAAAAAAAAACAAAAACAAAAACAAAAAAAAACCTCCATTTCAACATACCTACCAAGTGGTCTGTAGCCTTTTCCTGAAGTCTTCAGTGAGAATTAACCTACTGCCTTCTGAGACATTCCATTTCAGTTTTGCAAAACTCTAATTGTGAGGAAGTGTTTCTTGATATCAAGCCTAAATTTGCTTTCACCTATTAATTTTAGTTCTGATGCCTGGGACCAGATCCTTCTTCCACGTTATAATTCTTCAGATACTTAAAGAAGAAGGTATTCTGAAGTGGATTAGGCTGATTGATCTAAAGAGGAAGAGGCTTCACTCAAGAATTTCAAACAAAAGCAGAATAACTACTTGTTATTGATATAGAAAAAATCCTCAGTTATGTCTGGATCTCTGAGCTCCCTTATAATACAGAAATTGTGCAAGCTTTTTTGCTTGTGCTCATGATCTGTGCTACAAGATTGAATGTCCACATCTACCACAAAAATGCTATTTCTTATTGCTTTGTGGTATAAAAGAAACCTAATGCACCAATCCCTTAATTTACCACTCTAAGATTTCTTTCCATTTAGCTTCAACTTACTTGTATCTTCTGGTTTCATAGTTGTTAGCAATCATTGCCAAGTGTATATGCATGTTATATATCTCTACACATATAGACAAACATGGACAGAAAGACACTAAGACAGAAAGAATGTTCTGGTGCTAACTTACATGTTAGAGTTCTTCAATATTTAAGGAAAACAATCATAAAATACCCCCCTTTAACTTACCCAATTCCCACTAAAAAAAATGGCAGGCTGGGTCTCCAGAAAATGGGTATTTCTCTCAAACTACTATAAGATATCCCTGATGAATTGAAGGGAGTTATTTCTAATGTTATTTTTCATAAGCCTTCACCATGTGTTTCTTCCCATAGATTAGCAGTTAATATCAATTAGCTAAACAGACAATGGACTTTTAGAAGCAAGTATTTACTAACGTAGTAAGATTAGAACAACTATCACAAACATCCTGCTTAACCAGTTAGACACTCTGCCAATGGTAGGTGCAGTGCCCAGGGGAAAGTGGACTGGAGCTTAAAGAGCACATGTAGCAGAAGTAAATTAGCTCCTAATTACTAGAAATCTTTTTCTCCCTTTGAGGAACTCCTTAAGAAGATACCCTTAAACAGAGTGTAGTTTTCAACGAGGCTCTTTGTAAAGACCTAAAGTTGACTTTCTTCTGTGTATTTAGTTTGTCCTTGGCTCCCAATGCATATGATTCCCTCTTGAAGAGACCGACATTATTCCCCTAAACTGAGAATTTGCCATGAAGGTGAGTTGGCCAATATGGGAACAGATAACACTTCATCATCATACTTTTCCAAAACAGGTGAGGGAGCCTCAGGGAGGGAGAATAACAAGACCCAAATCAATTCAAGGCCCATTGCTCTGCAAAATGCTTTTTTCAAGTGAGTTTCTGTGCAACTCAAGCTTTAACACACTGACAGTCTCTCACAGATCCAGTGTTCTAAGCTCCTGATCCTGACACAACTTGCTTCTTGTCTCAAATTATTTGTATCTTTCCTACAGACTGAATCCTCTATCTCTGTATTTGCTAACCATTTTCCTCTCTAAAATAATGTAACTTTTAACTATCGCTCCACCTATTCTGGGGATAGTTTTTTCCCATCACACTTCTAACACTAGTGTCAAGGGGACAGCCCAATGCTTCTTAAATAAGCCTGTGGAAATGACAGGTAACTATATCCTGGTACATCCTCCAAATAACAGCTGTCTCACCCTTCAAGGTGAACACTCTGTCTCTGAAAGTTAGAGCAGTAAATACAGTGAATTTGGAGTCAGAAAACCCAAGTTCCCTTTCAGGCTTTGCTATTTATTAACCTGTGAGGCCCTGGACAAATGAGTTCCTCTCTCTAGATCTCAGTAATTTTTTTTCTTTAAAATGAAGGATTTGGATTAAATGATCCCAAAAATATGATCCCATTAACAGCATGTATCTCTCTTCTTCCTCCCAACATCTTTGTTTCTTTCTCTTTCTCTCTTCTTTTTCTTTCCTTTCCTTTGTTTTCTTTCTTCATCTCCCCTTTATATCTTAAGACTCCATCAGCAGCCTCTCTGGTGCCTCTTAACCCTGAAAAGGTTACTATTCCAGGTAACAGATTAAGTTGTCTCATCTATAGGCTAGAAGCTAGTAAATACACATGGCAAAAAAAAAAAAAAAACCTAAATGTAAGGAAAACAGATGGTGAGTATTCTGCATTAATCCTCTCCCAAGTGAACTAATCACAGAAAAAAGAAGTAAATCAGCCTTCATTTTTTTCCTTTTAGTAAGGAGAGACAAATTATCATAAGGTAATTACTAATAATTATTAAAGGATAAGCATCCTCTGAGGGTTTGGAGCAACACAATCCCCTACTCATGAGTTGGGAAATCAGAAGAAGAAAGCAATTCATTTCCTGTTCATACAGAAACCTCCAGCTTACTGGTGTAAATACTAGGCCAAGAATCCACTTGTGATCCGTAGAGGGCAGAACCAAAACCAATGAGTCACAAAACTGCAGAGAGGTCAACATGGGCTTGATATCACAAAATGTTTCCTAACGATTAGGGCTTTGCCAAAATGAAATGAGCTGCCTCAGCTACTAATGACTCCTTCTCTAAAGAGTTCTTCAGGAAAAAGATAACTGATCATTTATTAAATGTTTTTAACGAAGAGATAGAGTGGTTTTGGATTGGATACCTACTGAGTCCCTTTTTAACTCCAAATTTGTTATTCTGTGAACTTTTAACATTTCACAATGAATGTGATTTTGAAATTCAGGATTTTAAAAATTGCTAACAAGTTTGATTTCAAATATCTACAGGCAAAGAATTGGGCTTGCTTATCCTACAGAACACGATTGAGGAAAATCTTCATTGGGAAACCCTGAGGTACAATTCAAAGTATCGAACTTGCCGTCACAGCACCTGAATTTGAAACTTGACTCCTCTTTTGAATATCTTGTAGTCTTGGACAAATCTCAAGGATGTTTAGATCACACTTTCCTCACTTGTAACTGAAATGGTTTCCCTAGATTACCTCTAACATCAGCCTTCCACTTCTGTATCTACAATATTATCTTTAAGGCTCTTTTCAAATATTCAAAGGACAATAATGTGGAAGAGAAAATAAACTCATTTGATGGCAAAGGGCAGAGGACCAAACTAAAACCAATGAACAGAAGTTATAGGGAGACAGAATTTGGATCAATTTAAAAAGTAACTTCTAAACCCTCAGAGAGATACACCTGTTGAATGGTTTCCTTTAGTAGATAATGTATTTCCTATTATTGGGAATTATCAAACAATTGCTGGATGATCATGAGACAGAGATGCTATAGACAGGTTCATATTTCAGGCTAGATGACTTTTAAAATCCCAACCCAACACTAATTATATTCAAATCAATTCAACAAGCATTTATTAAGTACCTTCTGCATTCAGAGAATTGCACTGTATATATTGAATGAATAAAAAGTTTGCACGACATAATTTTTAGATTCAATAAGCTTATAATATTCATATAACACATAAATGCTTTCATAACAGTAACATCTTTATAAAACATTTTAATGTTTATGAAGGAATTTTCTCCATAATTTAATCCTGTAGGTAAAATATTATATTTATTATCCCCATTTTATAGATGAAGAGAATGAAGTTCAGTGAAATTAAGTGGATTGCCCAATGTCACTTAGTCACTAAATATTAAAGGCAGGATTTAAATGTAGACTTCCCAAGTCTGAATCCATCACAATTACTATTCTACACCATGCTGCCTTCATTTTGTTTTTTTTATTAATTTCTTTTTTTTTAATTTTACAAAATTAACAGTTTTACATTATTATCTCAACTTCAGGTAGCAAACAAGATGATAATTCTTTCATTTTTAAAAAACAATAGAACCAATTGGGAGTTCCAATATTCCTTTATTATACTTCCAAGTACATTGGACTATTTTGGAGGTGCTATCTTATTCAGTTTAAAGATCATAGGACAGCAGATTAGGAACTTAAAGGGGCCTTTAAGGTCATCTAAGCAAACTCTCACTTAATATAGGAAGAAACTAATGTCAAGAAAGATGAAACTAACTTTTCCCCAACAGTACTGCCTTAGTAAATTGTAGAACTTGGATTCAAATTCAAACCCTTTGATTCTAATTCCATCAGATTTTCTACTGCACCAAGGAGCCCCATCAACAAACTACACTGAAGAAGCAGAATGTCATTTGGCTTTTGCATGTGAATGATATCACTTTATTCTAACTAATTTAATCAACTAATTCATCTCTTGGGATTGTAGTTCCCTTGCAAATGCAATTATCTTTTCACAGTATGCCTGCTGATTAGGCAAAATTGCTGAAATTGCACATCAGAATGTTATAATAAGGGTTACTTTTTAACCACCATATCTAGTTTTTGTATTGCCCACATGTCAGCCAACATTAGTCCCTCAAAGACTTGGATCCATGGGGAGGGGCATGATAAGGAAAGAGTTAGAAGCAAGAGGAAGAGGTTTCACATTTTCTGATAAATATGCCTTACTTGCCTTACTTGAAATGAGCCCTGCTAAAGAAATTAGGAACTACCAAAGTCAAAGTTAAATCTATCCAGTGAACTACTGTACTAATAGAAGCCCATGCAAACACTATCAGAATCAGGTTTGTTTGTTTTTAATTTGAAACAGAAATTGAACTATAAACAATAGAAATATTCTTAGCACTCCTTTCTCACTCCTCACCCACTCCACCTTGCTTCTCCGTATAATCCAAAATTTTTATCCCTCCAGATTCTCACCAGAATAGTAGAGAAACCAAGATAAACTATCAACAGCTTTTAGCCATCTACATCAATGCAAAATCTAAATGGTAACTGTTCTCCACAAACAAACTGTGTTTATATAGAACCAGAGACTTAATACATTCTCCAGAAAGGCTCTGGCACTTTCTTCAACTATGGAAACTTAATACCAATCAGCAAGGCTGGTAGTCTAGTCTATTGGCAGATACATTCTTAGTTGATTCCATTCCTGATAGTCCCCATATTTTAGGATTATCTTTCATATCCACTACAAGACTTATATCTTGCCTGTCATCTGTCTGTCACTTTTCTGAAGTAATCATATTATTTCTGAGGACAGCTGAAGTCTAAGAAATCGCCATCAACTTCAACCTTGAGACTTGCATTTTTGTGAAAAAAAAAGGTATCTTTTTTTCTTTCAGAAGGTCCTCTATTACATCATCCTTAAAAATTTTACAGTCCTTACAAATTGTACTAGGTGTGCATATAAGGAGTATACTGCAGACCAATCATATAATACACCTGCAAGGACATGATGCATAGTATTATATGATAATTATCTGTGATAGATTATAGATTAGATGTCAATACATAGCACAGAACATTACCTATCAAAAGTATAATTATATATTATCAATGAAATGATGTCCAACTTATTAAATGTGAAAATTCCTCTCCTAGTGGCTCAGTATATCAAGTCCCATTAGGTTTCCATGGTTGGCATATTAAGCAAGAAAGAAGTGGCTTCTGGCTTCAGATTTCTATATTCCTATTCCTGGTAGCAACAGACTTTGTAAGGCTCCCTTAAATCCTGAAAGGGTACCAACATACAATTTCCTCTTAATCTGAGCTGGGTCCAGTTCCTATCTCTTTGTCTCTTAATAGCTGATCCAAAAAATAAAAATAAAATACATACATCAGAGTGTCCTAAGCAGTCTAAAGAAGAAAGAAAACTCACAAAAACAACTATTCCATGTGGAAAGACAGAATTTTTGTAATTTGATTCTTTTAAAGCTAGCATTTTCTGCTTTCTGAGGTTGTAATTCTGAGTAGTAGTGAAATTTTTCACAGATATCAAGGTGCTTTTCAATGTTAAAAGAATATTAAAGAAAACCACTGTCACAAATGATTAGATTTACTGAATCTTCCTAATTTCAGCTCCAGAATATATAGTCCAAGGATTCATGATCTTATTATTGACCAACTTCACTTTGAGGAAGGGCTCAGGACAGCCATCCTTCATTCCTCTCCTAGCTCTGCATGTGAATCCCTAGACCTCACCGGCATGTGGATACTTGACCTCTCCCCCAAGACAGATTTTTTTCTCTCTTTTATATATTGTTCACATTAGAATTTAAGGCACAAGAAGGCAAGAACTTTCTTTTCATTAGTAATTTGTACCTCCAGGACTTAGCACAATGTCTAGCACATAGTGAGCACTTAATAAATGCATATTGGCTTGAATCCCAACTTGCACTCAGTTTGTTAATATACCTACATCACTGAGAAGTGCCGCTATCAAGAATAAATATGCAACACTCACACTAGCATCCACTATCTTTGAGAATACCATAATAGCAGCTCCTTTTGAAAATAAAACCTAAGTATATTGATGGAAATTGAGAATGGATCCTTTTTCTTAGTATGAAGAAGAAAAATCCCTTGATAATTTTTGCAGATATATAGGACTAAGTTGATGTAATGACCATCTTAGATCAAATTAATGGGCAGTTGAAATTTGGCATGCCTCAGGTAGAAAATCAAAACCCATCCTGTTCCAAACTCATTGCATACAGACTTACTGCTATATTTTAAATTGGAAAAACACTCCTAAAATGCTTAAGACCACAAACCCCTTGAGTTTCTAACACATGTCGGTTGTAATCTCTATTAGTCAATCACAAGCATTTATTAAGTGTTTGCTGTGTGCTATGCACTGTGCTTTATAAACACTGGAGATTTTTAAAAGGCAAAAACAGCCCATATCCAAAAGAATCCTAATTTGGAAGACAATTTGCAGATAAATAGCTATAAATATAAGCTATATATAGAGTAAGTAGAAAGCAGCCTAAAAGAAAAGGGCAACCCTAGCAGCCAAAAGGACCTAGAAAAAGCTCCTAAAGAAGCTGGAATTTGAGTTGAGTATCAAATCAAGGAAATTAAGGTGAAGTTGAGGAGAGAGAACCTTCCTCTCATGGAAAACAACCAGTGAAAAAGACATGGAGTCAGAAGAAATGTTATGTTTGAGGAACTCAAAAGTACAACAGTGAAGCTGGATTATAGAGTGTGTGGAGGGGTATAGAGTATAAGAAAATTGTAAAGGAAAGAAGGGAGTCAGTTTTAAGGAATTTTAAATTTCAAACATGTTATGGGCCAGAACTCTGACAAACGTGACCTGATATTTGACCCTTGAGATAAAAGGGAGATATTGGAATTCATTGAGTAGGGATACCATATGTTCAGACTTATACTTTAGGAAAATCACTTGGACAATAGTATGGAGGATGAATTGAAGTGGAAAAAGATATAGGTGAGGAGACCAATTAGAAAGCTACTGCAACAGTCCAGATGAATAGTGAAAATGACTGAACTAGAATACTCTCTGTGTGAGTGGAGAGGAGTTATATGTAAGATATGTGGCTGATATAAAAGCAAGGATTGGCAATGAACTGAATACTATATGGAATTAAGATACGAAGAGGACACCGAAGTTACAACTCTGAATGGTACCTAGGATGGAAGATGTGGTGCCCTTGTCAATAATAGGGAGATCAGGAAGAAGGGAAGTTTGGGGGAAAGTATAAGGATACTTTTCATCTGGATTATCAATTCTGTTTTGGATATGCTAGCTTTGAGATGACTACAATATTTCCAGGAAGAGATATCTAAGAAGCAATTGCTGATGTGGAACTACAACTGAAGAGAGGTTATTGTTCAGTCTTTTTGTTATGTTCAATTCTTCGTGACCCAATTTGGGGTTTTCTTGGCAAAAATACTAGTGATTTGCCATTTTCTTATCCTGTCCTTTTTATAGATGAAGAAACTGAGGTAAACATGGATAAATGAATTGCCCAGAGTCACAGAGCTATTAAGCATCTAGGGCTAAGTTTGAGATCAGGTTTTCCCAACTCTGGACTCAGAACTCTATCCACTGTATCACCTCGCTGCCCTGAAGAAAGATTAGGGTTAGATAAATAGATCAGGAAATCAACAGCATAGAGATAGATGGAAGTTAATAGGTTCACAAAGTAAAATCATAGAGATAAAACTGATAAGGGCCCAGAAGTCATCCACAATTAGTAGGCATTAGATGGATGAAGGTCTATCAAAGAAGACTGAGACAGTCAATTAAGTAGGAGGAAAAGGCAGGCAGAGCAGTTCCAGGAGAAGGTGATCAGCTGCAGAGAAGTCAAGAAGCAGGAGGATTGAGAAAAGGCTCCTATATTTAACAATTAAGAGGACATTAGTAACTTTATAGAAAGCAATTTCAGATAAATGGTGAAATCAAATAGATTGTAGAGCAGGGGTCCTCAAACTTTTTAAATAGGGAACAAGTTCATCGTCCCTCAGACTGTTGGAGGGCCAGATTATAGTAAAAACAAAAACTTTGTTTTGTGGACTTTTAAGTAAAGAAACTTCATAGCCCTGGGTGAGGGGGATAAACATCCTCAGCTGCTGCATCTGGCCCGCTGCAGTAGTTTGAGGACCTCTTTAAGAGCATCAAAAAGAGGAAGAAAGGAGAGGAAGAATAGGCAATTAATGTAGATGAGTGAATTAATGAGTGATGAAGCAATGAGTAAGTGTTTGCTATATGCCAGATACCATACTTGGCACAGGGAATACAAATAGAAAAAAGAACCATACCCCTTGCAATCTTAAATTCCAACAAGAAAAGACAAATTGTAAAAGGAAACTATGAAAAGATGGCAGAGGGTATGCCCACAGAGTCATGGTTATAAAGTGGACAGGAAGTGACATGAAGGTCTAATTCTAGGCAAGCTAAGGCAAAAGCTCACCTATAAGAAGCTCATATAGGAGCTTCTCATGGGACAGGATAAAAAGGACAAGGATGTACCAAATACAAAAGGCAAATTGCTGACAAGTTTTGCTAAGAAAAGGAAATGGGATATGAAGTGATAATTATTATCAATAGATAGGCCAAATGAGAATTTTTTTTTTAATATGGGGAAGACACGAGTCTGTTTCTTAGAGTTTCTACACTGGATTAAGGTATTAGCAAACCTTGAGTAGAAGCAACTTAAAGAATTAAAGCAAAGGAAAATGAGTCATAAAATGTTAGAAATGGAAAGAGAATTAAAGGTCATCTAGTCCAGTGATGTCAAATAGAAAGGGATCTATATCTGCAGGCCACATAATTTTTTAGAACAACATAAATCAACATTATCTATGTTGTATCATTTTTCTTCACTATGTTAAACATTTCCCAATTACATTTTAATCCTGTTCAGGCAGCAAATAAGTTTTCTAATAAGTTTGACACCTCTGGTCTAGTTTGATCCCCTGTCTTTTGCAAATGATTTTCCATTAAAATGAGATAGGGGGATTCCTTATTTGACTTTGGATGGAAATTTATTTTTATTAAGAATATTATCACCAGGCATATTTTCTACCCAACCAAAAAAATACCCACACAACAAATGTACTTTTGTCCTTTCCAGAAGATATTATCAACAAGCATATATTAAGTCAACAAGCATATATGAAATACTTAATATATGCCAGGCACTGGGTTAAAGGACTGGAAACAAGCAGGACTTCTTGTCTATGGGCAATTCCTTACTACCTACAAACACTACCAGGTCTCCCACATTCTCAAAATATCCTTATTTGACACACCCATCCCCACTAGCTAGTGATCTTTTATCTTAAGACTTTTCTCCTGTTTGCAACTAAACTCCTTGAAAGACCACCTACAATTAGTGCCTCCATTTCCTTTTCTCTCACTCTCTTCTTAGCTCTTTGAAGGCTCATTTTTGAACTCATCATTCATACAGAATGGCTATCTCCAAAATTATTAAGAAAGTTTTTAAAAAAAAGAAACTTTTAATTGTTGACTCTAATGGCCTTTTCTCAGATGTCATTTTTCTTGGCTTTGCTACATCATCTGACACTGTTGGTCACCCTCTTCTCTTTAATATTCATTTCTTTAGATTTTCATGACAGTTTCACCTGGTTTTCTGTCTCCCATCCCTTCTCAGTTTCCTATGCTTGATTTAATCTACATAAGGTCCATTAATAATGACAGAATCTCCAAGGCTCTGTCCTGTATCTTGGTCTATACCAAACAAATTCACCTAAGTGACAGGATCAGCTCCCATGAATTCAACTATCATCTCTATACAGATGATTCTCAGATCTATTTTTGCAGTCCTAATCTTTCTTCTGACCTCCACTCCTACATATCCAACTGCCTACTAAGCATCTCATATTGAATGTAATGTAATATAACGTTAAATGTGATGTATCCAAAACTGACTTTGTTACCTTTATTCCCAAACCCTCTCCTATTCATAACTTCCCTATTACTCATCCCAGTCACTCAGACTACTTAACCCCTAGATGTTTATCCTTGTCACACTCTCTCAACTTCCATATCCAGTCGGTTTTCAAGTCCTATCATTTCCACCTTCCATATCTCTCATATGATCCCTTCTCTCTCATAACCATGTATGTAAATTATTACTGAAATAATTATTGCAATAGCATGTTGGTTATTCCGGCTGTCTCAAGTCTCTCCCTACTCTAATCCATCCTCCCGTCAGCTGTCAAACTGACCGTCCTAAAATTCAAATCTGACAGAGTCTCCTTCCATAATCCCCATTTCAATCAACTCAAGGGGTTCCTTATTATAGAGGATCAACTATAAAAATCCCCATTTGACTTTTAAAGCCCTCCATAATTTGGTTCTTTCCTATATTTCTAGTTTTCTTTTAATTTACTCCTTTCCCTTTAAACATACCCTACAATTAAGTGAAACTGGACTTCTTGCAATTCATTGTACAAAATACCCTCATATGTAGTAAGTTTCTAAAGTCAGACTTGGAAAGCCCCTTTGTGAGAGTGCTGTAAGTCCAACGTGACATGATGTGATACCTCACCTATAATATGCCTCCCAGAAAAAGAATGAAGCGTAGAATTCAATACAAGTTCAATATACATTGGTAGTTTTCTGGAAGAGTTTTATGGAGTTTAATTATAATGACCAACAATTCATTCTTTTAAACATTTGGTAAAAAGAAATATTACCAAGAAAGAGAATTAGAATGATTTGGGACATGAAAAATCTGAAACCTTCCTTGTAAACTAAAACTATTGCTTTGGGGCTCAGGTTTCCTCTCAGGCATGATTTTCTTGCTATTAAGATGACTGAATGTGAGATGGAAGCAACTTTGATAGGAGAAAAATTGACGTCAAGTAGATTTTAAAATAATTATTGTTGTTGTTGTTGCTGCTGCTGCTGCTGCTGTTATTGTTGTTGTTGAAAAGCACTGGTTTCTCACTCCCAAGACCACCTGAAAAATACAAATAAAAGCAAGCAGATGCCAAAAGTTTCTTGAAGGTCTTATAAGGAAATATACACCCTTCTTTTCTACTATTCTTTTGAAGAAGAATTTTGACTCTAATGACACATCACCATTAAGTATTGATCATATCAAAGATATGAAACCTGGAAAGGGTTTCAGAAGTTAAGTGATCCAACTGCCTCATTTTACAAATGAGTAAACTGAGGCCCAGAGAGAATACTAATAATGATAGTAATAAACAACTCCCATTTATGTAGCATTTTTATTATATGCCAGGCACCATGCTAAGTGCTATATAAATATCACTCATTTGATCCTCACAACAACGCTGGGAGGTAGATGCTATTATTATCCCCATTTTACAAATGGGGAAACTGAAGCAGAGGTTAAGTGACTTGCCAGGGTCACAAAGCTAGTAAGTGACCCAGGTCACATTTGAACTCAAGTCATTCCAACTCTATACACAATGCTCTATTCACCTTTCCACAAATCATACAAATAATAAGTATGATTAAGTAAGCATTCAAACTTAAGACCATTTGACTCCCTCTCTCTAGATGAAATAGCTTTAACTAAACAGGAATTCCCTTTATGAGACTGCTTTTAAAAAAAACACCTTGTGATACCTATAGTTATGGGAAGTCCACTACCTCTAAAGGTAACCACCCTGCTTAGATATCTTATATTCTCTGTTCTCCAATCTTGTGTTGTATTGTGAGTATGGGAAGTAAAGGCATGATTAAATCTTCTATACCTACAGGATCATAGAATCACAACTGGAAGAAACTTTCAAGGTCATCTATTCTAGAAATCATAACCAAGCCCTAGAGATATGAAGTGACTTCGTGGCCTAAAATCACATAAGGAGAAAGCATCAGAGAGACAATTTGAATCCAGGACCTCCAGGACACTGTTTGCTGCACCACAGTACTTCTTTCACTTAATTAAGGTACTGGAGTATTTAATTCAAATTGAATAAGGTACATTCAAGAAGAAGCATTATGGCATAGTAGGTACAGAGATAACTTCTGAGTTCTATAGATGTGTATTGAAATTTTACCTCCGATGATTTCTATGTATGTGACTGAGCCCAAATGAGGAAAGTAGCTAGCCATAGTAAAGTTATACAGATACTAGTTTTAATGGAAAATAACTCTACTTGCTAATGGAGAGGCAGCATAGTAAAAAGAATACTATACTTGCAACCAAGAAGAGCTTGGTTATTATGACCTCTAAATCTTATTCCTTAATTAAATAATAATAATAATAATTTGTAACCCCCAACAGAGGCAAAGTTCTTGAAATATATTTATTGACTAAATTTTTGACATATAATAAAAACTTTTTTTTTGGATGCTGACTCTTTAAGAGATATCTATTCTGAAAAAAAAAAAGGTATTTCATTCGTACCATGTGCTGAGAGATTGTATGGCATTCTAGAAAGAGAACAAGAGAAAAACAAGAGAGAATTGTGTCAAAATCCTGTCTGATATAAATTTTTTTTTGCCTAGGCAAGTCACCTAATTAGCCTAACCCCAAGTCTCTTAATATGTAAAATTGAAATAATTAAACTTGTCCCAACTAATCACATTTCCATGAAGAAAATATGGGCCTTAAACAAGCCATAAAATGCTAGAAAAGTGTGAGTTCTTATTATTTGACCATTATAAACAAGATTCAATTTAAGACATTGGTGATATAACCCAAATAGTAAAAAAACTGAAGGAAAAATCTTATTCATAGAATATTTTTCCAAGAATAAATATACAAAAAAAAAAAAAAGTTAAGCATCTTTGTTCCCAGCTAGAACTTCCTGAATTAGCTGAACAAAACAAGGTTTGGGATATAGATTAAAGGTCAAGAGAGGAAATTTCATACTTCATTCTCCATTAGGATTCTCTTAAAAGAATGACAGAAGTTGTCAATAAAAGAACAACAGCTATCATAAAACTAGGAAAAAAATCTGGATGTTTTTCCTTTCTTTCTCCATACCCAAACCCTAGGCAGTTTTGGGTTACATGAATATGCATCATCTTTCCCTGAAGCACCTTCACTGATAGTATAAGGTAATTGAGATCTATAATAAAGTATGAAGTACCAGGAATCATTTTCCAATATAATAGGATCAGAGGCAGCAAGGTAGTTCAATGGATAGAGCAAGTAGGCCCAGAGTGAGGAAGATCTATATTGAAATCTGACCTCAAACACACACTAGCTATGTTCATTTGAATAAATCACTTAACCTTCGTTTGCTTTGAAGGCAGCAGCAAGGTGATTCAATGGATTGAGTGCTAGAATCAGGAAGACCTGAGTTCCAATCCAGCCTCATACACTCCCTAGCTATGATTCTACACAAGTCACTTAATTTCTAGGTTTGCCTTAATCTACTGGAGAGGGAAATGGCAAACTATTGCAGCATCATTACTAACTCCTATAGGGTCACAAAGAATTGAACATAATTGATTGACTACACAACAAAACCATATCATTGCTTTGAAACTAGAAGGAACCTCAAAAGTAAGCAAAGTCAACCCCTTCATTTTACAGATAAGGAAACTGAGTTCTAGAGATGTTAACTGGCTTCCCCATAGTCATACACCTAGTAAGTGGTAGAGCCAAAATTTGAAACCAGGTCCTTTGATTCATCTGAGGGAAATCAATTTTTGTCTCAGGAGAGAGATAGAGAACACTTCCTCAAGCATTTCCAGAAACATTCTAACATACATCAGATGCAGTTCAATTGAAGATAGCTCAAATTTATGAATAATAAGCATTTGTTTGGCCCATGCCCAGGTCATCTGAGATGGAGAGATAAAGATAATGATAAGGGAGACATTAGGGATCTATTTCTAAAAGACAGGTGCAGGTATGGATTTTCTTCACTGCCTTTGCACATAATAAGGAGCAGCCTCTTTCATTGGCTATATATTCAGAACTGTCTCTATCTTTAAATCCAACTGACTAGGATATGTTCTCTTTTCTGGCAAGATCCAGGAGTGAAGGATTCATGCCTTCACAGAGGGGATATAATAAAGTAAGTTAGAAAGGTTGACAGTCAATTTCCCCTTCCCTTAGACTGTGCCAGAGAAACAGCCTTGAGTTTGGGTTTTGCTTTGTTTGTCCTTTTAAACAGTTATAGGTAAAGGAAGGGGAATCTTTGTTCTAGGAGTTCAAGGTGTAGGGATCTTGGAGCCAAGATTATAGGCTAGTTGTAGCAAGTCCATCAGGGAAGCCCTGAAAAGTCAGGACGCCAGAACCAATTGCAGGCAAGGCTTTGGACTTGAATTTGGTGGCAGCTAATGCTATGTAAAAATTGAATTCATCTGTGAACCTAATTCCTGCCTAATGCCCAGGACCTAAAGAATTATAAAATTATTCCCCTGAGGATTTGGTAGAAATATTTGTTTATATCTTCTGATTATGTCTTTAAAATAAATAATCTGACTGTTAAATGGAACTCAGACTCCAAAAATTGGGGGACCATAATCAATGAGACCTTAATCCAATAGCAAAGATAAGAGAGTATTCTAAACCCTTTAAGGGTATCATAAAACTTTGAGAAAAGGTGAAATATAAGACACATACTCTCTGGACAATGGGAGACACAGAAAGACCACAGAATCAATGTTACATATGAATCACATTTTAAAGGTTGTAAAGTTGGTTTTTGTTTTTGTTTTTTTCCCTGAAGAATAAAGCAGAATTAGTTTTTTTTAATATCCATTTTGGTGATGAGGAAACCAAGGGTCAGGCTTGCTTGGAGAAATCTCTAAATTCTAACGATGCAAAGGATCTCAGTATTTATCTAGTCTAACCCATTCATAGAAAAGAATCACCTCTCTAGCAGTCCCCGACAAGGGGGTCATCCTTTGCTTTAAGACCTCTAGGGAGAAAGATACTGTCATTCCATTCTCCTTCTTGGACAGCTGTGTTTTGCTGACAATGAATGGTCAAACCAAGATTCAAACCAAGTCAATTTCCACTTTCATAAAAACCACAGTAAACCATTATTATAAACAATAATTCTAAGAGAAAAAAATGCTGATGTCATACCTCTTTAGCTGGTGCACTGTGAGGTCAAATGTCAAGTTTTCTCTTCAGTTGTTTTGTGATCGTTTTTTGTTCCATGGCCAATGTTCCTGGTGAAGCAGCTCTTCTTTGCATTGATGTGGCTTTTTCTGTTTTTTTTTCTGTTGTCCTGGGTGTCTTGATCTCTTTATTAGTTGTGATTCTTGGCATAGTATTTGGTCATGTGATTGTTTGGATAGTCTTTGTTTTACTACGAGGGAAGTGTCAGACTTGGATCCTAATTTGGGATAGAGAAAATAAAACAAAGCCCACATTATCAATGTTTAAAAAAGAGTACTTATCCAAAAGTATATACAAAAACACACCTATACTTTGTAACAATGCAATAAGAAATAATAAATATCGGGCATTTAGAGAAATATGAAAAGGATTGTATGAATTGATGTCATGTAAGCTAAGAAGAACCCAGGAGACACTATAGACAATGACTATATCACCATCAATAAAAGGTCACTAAAAAAGGAAGTGTATTCTGAATGATAGAAAAAAAGAAGGTCCTAGAGAAGAGACTAAAAAGATAGCTCAAGATAACTCCTACTAACATCATTAGGATGGAATATTGTATATACTGTCAAAATTTTTGTCATTGTTGAGCTTTTTCTTTAACTATTTTTCTTTCTCAGAGAGATTTCAGCTTGGAAGTGATGGGAAATGTAATGTAAAAACCAAAAGGTTCAAATTAAGTCACATTTTTTTTAAAAATGCATAACACTTTGGGAAGGAACTATGTCAGCAATAGTCAACAAGGATTTATAAAGTGCTTACTAAGTACCACTCACTTGTTTTTAGAATCCCATAATTGTTATGAATTCTTTAATTATTAGGGCAAAAGGATGAAATGAGCTATTCCTCTCCCTTTCCTTCCCTCAAAAAATTGTTTTTAAATTAAAGCATTATCTGATAATGGGAAAAAAACCACATTCTTCCACTCTTCAGAGGGTGGAAGAGGGAAAGGGGAGCGTTTAAAATGATAATGTTAGAAAAAAAAAAAAAAAAGATCACTCAGGAGTACTCTGGGACACTCAGGGTCTTATAGCAACTATAGTCTATAGTCTGACTTTGGGAGAGTGAGTCCAAAGTCTTGGGACACATCACATTCCAGCTCCCATCTCTGTCCTTTGTACATACTGCCTCCCCCACCATTCATAGAATGCACTTCTTTCTCACCTGATTCTTAGAATTCCTATTTTTCTTTACGTCAGCTCATATACTACTCTTTTATGTGAACTGTTTTATGATTCCCCCTAGATCATATATGTGAAATACGTAATATTATTGTGTATATTAATGTGTATATATGCACATATATATGTGTATATAAAGATATTTGTTATAAAATGAAAATTTGAGGATAGAGACTATTTTACTTTTGTCTTTGTAACCCAAACAGTATCACAATATCCAATAATAATAATAATAATAAATATGCAGTATTTAAATATTATTGACGAATTGATGCAAATGCCATAGTGAATAGCCAACTTTGAAATCAAGATGATCTGGGTTCAAGTACTGCTTCTGACATACTAGCTCTATGACCTTGAGTAAATCATTTAATGACTCAGTGCTTCAGTACAACTTGTTAAGACCACAAGTTACTGAGCAATTGCCAACATATATTGGCAGAGGAGCCTTCCCCCAAAATGTTCCCTGAAATGATGAAATCACAAGTTGGAGAAGATATACATATATAATTTGGACATATAAATGAAATTCTGGTAACTTGGGGATATATAAATGCAGCATGGTAATTATTATGATTTGTGTTAGTAGTCATTTAACAAATATTATAGTCACAAAATTCACATAATGCCAGATCTGGAAGAGGCCTTAGAGAACATTTACTCTGAGCCCCTTACATTACAGCACAAGAAACTAATGCCCAGAAACATTACTTATTAAGAATCTCATAAGACATGAGGAACACAGAGACATGGTGGGATTTTCTGATCCAAGACTCATGGTTTCTCCACTGCAACACAATGAGCCCTCTTCTCCCAACAAAAAGTCACAGAATGGGCTTTCTCAAAATGGCAAATAATTTCTTTTCCCAAAGAGAGGGAAAATCCAACACATAGTATATAGGAGGCAAGTGTTTGAAGTCCATTATCTCTGAAACCATGGGTGCAGAATGCATATACATATATATACATATACATATATACATAGATTCTTTTTTTCTTTCTACAAAAAGGTCTGAATAATGGGTTGCTACAGGAAGCTATTCATCAAACACTAAAAAGCAGAGCTCTGACTGATAACTACACAATTCTCTGATAACAGAGCATAGAAATCAAAGAATCTCAGAGGGCTCAGCCATTCAATAAATGTGCATTAAACACAATAAATATGTGAAGGAGATACCTCACCCTGGGACAACCCATGATAGAATTATAGAAATTTTGGGGTAAGAAGGACTTTAATAATTATTAAGTCAAAACATACAAGAAAGCATGTTGAGATAGTAACTTACCTTGGTTCACACAGCTCTTCAAATGCTGAGCTAAAATCCAAACTCAGTTCTCATGATTCTTAATTCAAAAGCTCTACTTCTAACACTATCCTTCTCAGGCCCAAAGAGAAAAATAAAGCAGTACTGTACTTACTAAAACATGAGTAAAATTGCTAAGACAAAAATAGTTGAAGAAAATTAGAAACTTTCACAACTCCCAAAGTAAAAATATGTGTAATCAAAAAAGGGGCAGAGAACAATATGGTGAGTGATGAAGGAAATAAGAATTTTTGTTGTTCAGTCATGTATGATTGTCTGTGGACTCATTTAGGATTTTCTTGACAAAGATACTGGAATGGTTTGCCTTTCCTTCTCCAGTTTATTTTATATATGAGAAAAGTGAGGCAGTTTTCCCCAGGATCACGCATATAGTATGCATTTTAAGGGCAGATTTGAACTCAATAATATGAGTTTTCCTGACTCTAGGCCCTGTAGCCTATCTACTGTACCAACTACCTTTCATATAAATAGGAATATATTATGTAGTTTATAGTAGTATAATTTTTGTAGGTATTTGGTTTATCAAATGTTCTTCATATATTCATCAATCGATTGCTATATTCCCAGGTACTCTTATTTGCTCTTCAAAACAACCCTCTAAGGAAATACTACATACATTTTAACATCCCCATTTTAAAGAAAAGACAGTTTCAAAGACATTGGGTACCCTTCCTCTTGTCAAATAGCTAGAGTTGTAGATTTAGAACTGGAAGGTACTTGAGAGGCCATCTAACCCAGCTACACATTTTACAAATGAGAAAAGAGAAGCAGAGAGAAGTTAAGTAAAAAAGAACAGCTTCAAGCCCATATTTCTCAACCTCAAGCCCAGCATTCCTTTGACCATCTCCAACTTGCCCTTTGAATTACCACCAGGGCAAGTGGTAACAGCCAATCTGCAGAATGGAGATTTATAGAAGTTTGGCAGCTAGAATGAAGAAGAGGTAACTTTTAATATATATCTCACACACACACATATAAAACATAACAAACTCATATACAAAATCTGTTAGAATTGCTTAATGAGGAAGGTGCCACAAGAAAGCAGCTCTCTCTTTTCCCATGAGTCATGATGTGGTTAGAATGTTTTCAGTAAAGTGAAGAAAGCAGATGCCAGAGTGGAGGAAATCCAGGAATAGAAATAGGAGCCCACTTGTATAAATTCAGAACTGTTGATCACTTTGAAAGAACCCAACAGATCCAATAAAATTTCCATATACCTAAAACAGAAACTTGATTTGCCAGAATCAAGAACATCAAGGAAAAGCTATTTTTCAAGATTCAAATGTAGGAGATAGAAAGAAGCCTGGACCTGGTATCCAAAGACTGGAGTTCAGATGCAAGCTCTTATCAATCACTGCCTGTATGACATTAGACATAAATTCTCTGGAATTTAATTTCTTTCTCTGTAAAGGAATTTCTTTATCATACTCACCTTGTATGCTATGAGAATCAAATGAGATAATTTACATAAAGCATTTTGTAATTGTAAAGATACTCTAGGACAGCATAGGGCAAGTTGGTCTTAGATTTAAGAAGACCTGGAGGGGCAACTAGGTAGTGCAGTGGATAGAGCACCAACTCTGAAAGCAGGAGGACTTGAGTTCAAATCTGACCTCAGACACTTAACACTTCCTAACTGTGTGACCCTGAACGAGTCACTTAACCCCAATTGCCTTGGCGGGGGGGAGCAATTAATTTAAGTATCCCAGAAATTCTCTAATATTCATACTACAGAGGAATTGTCAATTTGAAGTTCCAGAACAGTCTCATTATTAAGAATTCCTTATATCAATGAGGCACACTGCTGGCAAACAGTTGTTGTTCAGTCATCTTAGTTGTGTCCAACTTTGTATGACTTCATTTTGGATTTTCTTGGTCAAATGTGCTAAAGTATTTGCCAGTTCATTTTCCAGATGAAGAAACTGAGGATTAGATGACTTATCCAGGTTCATATAGCTACTAAGTGTGTTAAACCTCAAGAAGATGAGTCTTTCTGACTTTTGGTCTAGCACTCTATCCACTGTGCCACCTAGCCACCTTACCACATAATAAGCTCTTAAAAAATGTTGGTTGACTAAAATCACAGCTTCAGTTCAAAATAGATATATAGATAAATCCAGAATCCATAAATAATAGTGAGCTATATATCTGAGATTGAGGACCTAAACATAGGATGGAGAAAATATATAGATTTTCCAGGAGCCCAAGAGCCAGGGGGACTAATACATGGTACAATATATTACCAGGAGAAGAAAATTAAAATATTGGCTAAACTTTATGGATTATGATATATAATACAGCCTATATGAGACTTGTGAACCTAGAGTCAAAGCAGAGTAAATATCATTTCAACAAAGAAAAGCCCTGCTTTGTAAAGAGCTTTGTAAAAAATCTAGGCATTCAGAGATAAGAGTAATAGTCACTGCCTAGAAGGAGCTTACACTACTAGAGAATAAAATATATACACAAATAAATGTAATATAGAGCCTGATGAAGCAAAGAAGAGATTCCAGGGAGAGAGAGGGGATGAAAGAGAACTAGTAATTAGAGAGGTTATCAGAGAAATGTTTATAGGGGAAGGCAATATCTCATAAAAATATATAAATTCAATTTAAATAATATTTATAATATATAATATATAATGTCACATATTGCATATATTATATAAATTATAATGTAATGTTATATTATAATTTTAATATATTTGAAATATCTACAAAGATAAATATATGAGTGTATATAAACAACTTCCGAGAGAGAGTGTGTGTGAATGTGTTGCAGCTAAGTGGGACAATGGACACAATGACTCGGGAGGTCCCTGAAATCAAATCCAATCTGAGACACTTAATGTGACTCTGGGCAAGTTATTCATCCTAAGCCTATTTCCTCATCTGTAAAATGAAGACACCACCACCTAAGAGTTGTTGTAACAATAAAAAAAGATAAAATATTATGTGGGATAACTCTCCAGGAGGATGAATGGGAAGATATTAAGGACAATTATGAAAAGGAATGGGAAAGGAAAAGAAAGGGAAAAGGGAAGGGAAGAAAAGAGAAGGGACAAAAGACAAGGCAATGAAAGTTGAGGAAGGAAAAGGAAGGAGAAAAATGAAAAAGAAATAGAAGAGAATGGAAGGAAGATATCAATAAAAACCATTGGTAGGGGCAGGGAGGAAATGTCACTATCTGCTTTGCTCCTGAACTTTAACAACGG
The DNA here is from genome assembly GCF_902635505.1 of Sarcophilus harrisii. NCBI lineage: Eukaryota > Metazoa > Chordata > Mammalia > Dasyuromorphia > Dasyuridae > Sarcophilus > Sarcophilus harrisii. The sequence goes on along the minus strand of NC_045427.1, from coordinate 186,352,356 downwards.
TGCCTTTACATCTGATTCGATGGCTCTTTTGAGCCCCTATACCTAATTCTCTTCCAATAATAAATATTTGATTCAACTTGGAATGATTACTCTACACTAGTGGTTCTCAAACTTTTGTTTTCAATATCTTTATCCTATTAAAAATTATTGAGGATCTCTCCAAAGCATTTTTATCTGGGTTATATTCATAGACATTTACCATATTGGAAATTTTTTTGAATTTGTAGACCCTCTAAAAGGGTTTCAGAGATCCCCAGAATTCTCTAGACCATACTTTGAGAACCACTGCTCTACAACACCATGTTCCTTGGACCCAGAGAGCACTTCTGCTTTTTTAGGGAAGTTCAATATTTTAAGTATGCTTCATTCTTCAGTATATTTTCAGGATTATTTCATATAAATTTCAAATTTTGTTGAGGTTCACCATTTTGGAGAATTCAAAACAGTATAGGCACTGGTCACAAACCATCATACCTAATGGAAGGTCAGCTGAATCCTTCCCAATACCTATGAGTATGATGCAATCAGCTAGCATTAAATAAGGATTTTAAGGAAAGGAAACCTTCCTTTTAATGCATCATTGTAGCAACAAAATGACTCTGGGCTCTTGAATGAATTAATAAATGAAAGAATAAATGAAAGTATTTGATACTTACTAAGTAGTTTCAATGTGTCAGACTCTGTTCCAATTTGCTAGTAAAACAAATATGAGAAAGCAAGACAATTGTTGCCCTCATGGAATTTTCCTTTTAATAAGGAAAACACTACACACACAAAAAAGAAAAAGTAAAGAGCCAGAGGTGGGATATGTGCATAGTTTGGAAATGCCCAGAAAGTGGCCTGGTAATGTTTCCAAAAAAGATAACACAAAAGTTAACCTATCAGAGCCCAGGATTCTTTTGGCAAAGGCTTAGTTCTTATGGGAGGCAGATGAGGAAAAAGTCCAGAGTATAAGAGGCATGATATGGAAATGGCCAGAAAGAGAACAACAAATTATAAATGTTGGCAGAGCCTGGAAAATCCAAGGTTTTTAGAATTCATCTGTAGTCTGAAGACCAGCACTGTAGCCAGCAGATGATGATTTTTTTTGTCACAATAATCCATTGAAGAGATAAAAATAAAATTATCCACAGTTCTATGCATTCTCATTGTGCTCCCTCTCACTGAGTAATCAGAGAAAAAGAAAAGGGGGCTAAATATTCTGAGAATCCAAGAAATAAGTATCCAGTGTTTTTACTAGATCTCCTTGGAAGACTGACAGAAAAACAAACTAAAATCACGCAAGACTGGAAAGTAGTGGTCAGGAGGTCAAATAAGATTAGTGAAAGGAGTGTCCATATATGATCAAGGAGTTACTGAAGTACAAGTAATGACATTCCCAAGAAGGTTAGCAGAAGGAGGAAGGGGTAAGCATTTATAGAGCACCTAATACGTGTCAGGCACCATGCTAAACAGAAGCCAATGTTGCTTCTGTTGCACTTCTTATAGATCCCAAAGTGAGACAAAAGTTTGAACTTATAGTCTACATACTATAGAGTGACATGAAACAAAACTGAGATAAGGCAAATGCTATGGGAAGGAATGGTCATAGTTATACATATGTACATATAGGGCCAATCAGTATTTTATAGAGGCATATTAATTGTTTGTAGAATTAAATAAATATAGAATTTCCCAAAGTGAATTCATCTATAAATTGTGGCCCATTAAAAAAAATCAAACATCAAGAGGCAAAAGAGAGGCAAGTCCCCCCAAAACATAGAAAGATAAATGAAAATAGAAAGCTATCATATTTTTTATCTCTTGTGGATGGAATGGGATTTTGGAGACCTTGTACATTATCTTACAAATCAATTCACTTTGGGTTAGGAAAGATGGGAAGAGGAAAAACCCAAAGAAATGACACTTTGGCCAAATATATAATAGTTTCTATTAGTCCCAGAGATATGATAAAAATAAATAAATAAAAATAGATGTTATATATGTGTATAAATAATGAATATAATAGTATTAAATTCAGAAAGTGGCAGCATTTTGGTGCTGGGAGCAGGGAGCCTGCTAAAGGATATATATTCATTTTTTATGTGAATTGAGAGCCAAATATGTACATAATAATGGGCTCTGGGCTATGGTTAGAATATAAACTTTTCTGTAGCTTCCATAACTAAAGCCCAGGAGAGGGTTTCTCCATATGAAACTGAGCAAGAAACAAGAACAATTTACATGTTTCCTTCCCTTTCCAGCCTAATCTCATTCCCAATTTCTTTCTCCCTTCCTTGGGTACTCCAACTGTAAAACTGCTAGTCTTTGAGTTAGAAGGAACATGGGTCCAAATCCTGCCTCAGATACTTATAAAAAATTGCTTATTTTCTCTGCTACAGATATTTATCTGTAAACCAAGGATAATAATACCAGTAGATCTTATCTTACAAGGTTATCAGTCAGATCATGTACATAAAATATTTTGCAACCAAGTGTCAGATCAATGTTAACTTTTATTATTGTCTCCCACTATACTTATGTATCAGTTATATGCATATGGATCTTTCTTTCTTCTTAGTTTGTAAACTCCTTGAAAGCTAAGTTTGTGTTGTACATATTTTTACAACTGCAGTACCCTGAGTACTCAAGAAATGTTGTTGAATGAATGTATGTAATTAAACAAATATGATATGTTGTGCACTTACAGGGTTAACTCAGTTCACCAAATACTACTGTATGTTACTGTGCTAAGAATGAAAAGATGAGTGAAACAAGATTCCTGTCCTCAAAAACCTTATAACCTATCAGGGAAAGATAAAATGGGTCCAGAAATAACTTTAATCCAATTGCTATCCCCAAAGAATATGGCAGGAACAAAATACTAGAGGAGCTCATAGAAGGAAAGAATTATTTCTGGATAAGGAGGAATTGGAAAGTTTTTCCTTCTCTGAACTCTCAAGAGTCTCTTTGGTTATTTTCATATTCATTGATTATGCATAGATAGTTATCTGTGCACTCATCTCTCAACAGACTTAAGATCTTTGAGGGCAGGACTTAGTCCAATTCCATCAGAATCATAGATTCCCCCCAGGGGTAGAAAGAATCTGTAGCCGTTTAGTCCAACCCGTTATCTGATCATGTCTCAGAACATGTTGTTGCTATTGACTCATATTGAATTTACAATCCAATAAATCTCCCAAATCTTTTTTCCCCTCATTCTAGCCATACTTCCCCCATTTTGTTCTTATGAGGTTAATTTTTCAACCCCAATGTTGGACTTTATATTCAACCCTATTCAGTTTATCATATTAGATTTTATCCGACACTTATTTTCATCTATTGATATCTATTTCAATTTTTACCATCCTTGGTCCTGTGGGCCAGGATATTTCAGCCATTCAAGTCCTATAGATCTGTTGTTACTATCATTAAAAAGTTAGTAAAGGTTTTTCATTTTTGCTTATGTCTCTACTGCCATGATACACAATAGATGCTAGTTATGAATTAAGATGTCATGCACATACTTGAGGAAACAAATAACTTGTAACTGAATTTTAAAAGTCAGTAATGCCTCTGCAAATGTAGATAATCCTAAATCAACAAGTTAACAAAATAATTAGAAATTAATTGGGAATTTATTATAAATTATTTTTCATAAAGCCTTAAAAGCAGCACCATACTACAATCTACACCCTTTTCATCACACTAATAAATTTATTCATCCTTAAAGTATTGAAGGATATATATGTTTGTATCTCCACATATACATCCATGTTGAAATAGGAAAACAGTTGCTCTCTTGGAGCTGCATATTTCCAAGTTGTATGCATGACAAAATTCTCCTTGACACAGTCTGTGCACTTAGAAATATTTTAGCTAATAAGTATTTGCGTTTAAACTACACTCGAAAGCAAAATAAAGAGACTCAAACTCTTTTGAAGGCTAGACTTTCTGGCATACAAAAAGAACAAGATGGGCAAGAGCAGCTGGAGGAGCTCACAGTCACTGAAGGAAGAAATTCAAGAAGTGGTTAGAAGAGTTGATTGGAAAGATTAAGCCACTAACAGGAGCAGCTGGGGGAATTTTTAAATTGGAGCAAGGAGAAGGGAATGGGAACCAAGAGTTTCAAGACAGCCAGATTTTGATTAGAATAAGATTCTGTCAGGGGGCCGCCAAGAACCTGCCTGAACAGCAACAGCTGAATGAGGTCAGGAAAGCTTCTACTTGCTGCCCACCCTGGATTATACGAATTGGACATTTTAAAATACACTATAATTTGCAAATGTTAGAAGGAGAACATTCAACACCAGGCTTAAGATATGAATTTTCATTTTTGCTTATATCTCTGACTGCCACAATACACAACAGCTGCTCTTTATGAATTAAGACATCATGTAGAAACTTGAGGCAACAGAATCTATCTTTTGGTTTAGTTTGGAATTAGTTTGGAAATTTTAGAAACACCGCATGGGATAGCTTTTATCTTTTGTATTTGGTAACAATTACCTAGCAATAGTTTGTCAGTAGGTTAGAAATATAAAAAAGTTGTTTTATGAAATCAAAAAATATCAATAAAAAGGGGGTTGGATCAATAATAAAAGATTGGTGATAGAATCATAAGAATTAGAACTGAAAGGGAGTTTAGAGATTACCTATACAAGCATCATTTTACAGATAAGGAAACTGAGGGTTAGATGAGTTGCCCTAAGGGAAGAGAATAAGCATTTACATAAAGGCTTTTATGTGCCAGGCACCATGAGAAATTATTATGCCATTTGATCCTGCCAGCAACAATCCTTGAAAGTAGGTATTATTGTGATTCCCATTTTACAGCTGAGGAAACTGAGGCAGACAAAGGTTAAATGACTTGCTCAGGGTAGCACAGATAATAAGTGTCTAAAGCTGGATTTTAATTCAGGTCTTCCTAAATGCCAGCCTAGTGCTCTATCCACTGAATCACCAGCTGCCTATTGCATGCAAAGTCCTATAGGTCCAAAAGTGAAGAGCTGCAATTGAAATCTAGATGTGCTAAAGCCAAATCTATTCAGATTAGAGATAATACTGTCTCTCAGTAAATTAACAGGATCCTTCACCTTCAGCAAGGAAGAGGTTCCAGTCCAATCCCCTCATTTTGTAGGAAACAGGCTGAAAGGAGTGAAATGACTTGTCCAAAGTCACCCAGGTAATATATAAAAGTGGAAGTTGAACCCAGGTCCTCTGATTCCAGAGTCAGTGCTCTTTCCACTGTAACATGCTGCCTCAAAAAAAAAACCAAAACAAAACAAAAAAAGACTTTTAAAAATGATTATAGAACTTATTAAGGCCACCAAGTTGCACAATGGAGAGAGTTCCAGGCCTAGAGCCAGGAAGACATGAGTTCAAATATGGCCTTAAACACTTAACTAGCTGTATGATCTTGGCCTAGATACTTCACCCTGCTTGTTTCAGTTCTTTTAGAAGGAATGTGACGTGGTCAAGATCTGTGATTTAAGATAATCACTTCAGTCACTATGTAAATGATGCCCCTTGGAATAGGATGATATGAGGCAGGAAGAACAATTAGAAAATTATTGCAATATTCCAAATAGGAGAAGAGGAGGAGCTTAACTTAGCTGAGGATGGGGAGGGAGGGGAGAGGAAGAAGAGAATGGATGCAAGAGATGTAGAGAGAAAAAATGATTTGGTGAGTGATTAGATATATGGCATGGGACAGAGAGGAGTTGAAGATGACAATGACTTTTCAAACCTAGCTAGTTGGTGAGGGTAGCCAGATAGCACAGTGGATAAAGTACTAGGCTTACCATCAGGAAGACTCATCCTCATGAGTTCAAATTTGACCCTCAGACACTTACTAGCTGTATGATTCTGGTCAAATCACTTTGTTTCCTCATCTGTAAAATGAGTTAGAGAAGGAACTAGCAAATCACTCCAGTATCTCTGCCAAGAAAAGCACAAAATGTGGACACAGAGAGTGGGATAAGATTCAACAAACAAAAGGAAACAGCAAACTGAATCATGGCGCCCTTGACAACAAAAGGGAATTTCAGAAGGAAAGAGGACCTACAATGCTCCAGGTAGGTGAAAACCAGCTTCTCTTTCTTTATACTCTCTATTCTGTACAAACATTTTTAGTGACTAGAAATTCATTCTTTGAGCTGTAATTCATTCCATTGTTGGACAAGTTAAATGTTTAAAAGTTGCTATTTATGTAGGGTTAAAAATCTGCCTCCCTGCATTTATAGCATGATAAGATTTAGGGCTAGAAGGAAACTTAGAAATCCCTTATTTTATGGATGAGGCCAATGAGAAGTAAAGTCAATTTGCTCAAGGTCACACAGCTAGGAAATAGAAAAGCTATTTCCACTTTGCACACACACACATTTGGACCACATTGGACTGAGTGTTTAAATGTGTGTGTGTGTGTGTGTGTGTGTGTGTGTGTGTCCCAAAAGTCATAGTATAGTTTTAAGAGAAATCACAAAGGCCTTCTAACATTTAGAAAAGACAAAATGGGCAGATTCATGAAGTCACAAGCTCACAGGCAGAATGGATCTTGGATAATGACTAGTCACAGATATTACAGAAAGCATTTGTACTCTAGGTGTGGTTAAATGAAATGGCCTCTGAGGCGCTTTACAAGCTATAAGATCCTGTGATTCTGTGACTAGACACAAAATCCATCTGCATCACAATTATGCCTCAGGCAACCTTGATAAAAGCTGTCAAGGGACATCAAGGGAAATGGGCACAACGTGTGCTGGGCCCGTCACTGTAACTTCACAGAAAGACAGAAGGAAAAAGAGAACTTGAGAACATTATAATTAATTTTGCTTGGAGTAGGCTGCTTCTGTATGCCAGAGGAGACTGTCAAAATAGACAGCATTTAGGAAAGAATAACAAAGCCATGATGTGCTTTTTGAACTAGAATCAAAAAGGAAGTCAGCCTCATTATGTGGATGCTTCGCTGGTTACAACAGGCTTCTCACTGCCTTTTGGGCCTGAAGAGTTTACAACTGGCTCCCTGAGTGACAGTCTCCCATCCAGGCCTCAGAACACCAAATGGATTTGAAATTGTAAAAGCTGTTGAAAACACATCTTTGCTTTCACCACTCCCTGGGTTCTCAGTCTGGCTGAAATCAGAACAAAAAGAAAAATAAATGGGAAGAATAACAAGACATGAAGGTAGAAAAAGGATACTATGTTGGTATTAAGGCTCCTCTGAGAGCTCATAGTGCTATCTGGTACTCCAGCTTATGACTCCACAAGGAACAGAAACAGAATGGAAAGAGTTATTTACACCTGTGCAGAAAGAGAAAACAGTTTGGTGAAAAGGATAGAAATGCAAGGGCCATGGGGCATCATGTAACCCTGTCTGTCTAATCTTACCTTTGCCCTATGGGTGCCATTCATGGAATAGTGGCAAAATCCCCAGATTCAGAGCCAGAAAACCTGGATTTGAATTCTGGCTTTCTTACTATAGATAGAACCTTGAGTACCTAACTTTATTTCCCATTGCCTAAGTTTTTTCATCTCAAAGTTCTTTTATCAAAAGCCATAACTAGAAAAGCAATAACTAGAAACTGTTGCACCTAGAGCAAGTACACAAGAGTTTGCCACAGACCAGAGTTTCAGGATTTTCTAGTTTAATCAATTATTCTTGCTTACTTAGTGCTAATCTCTGCTGTTTCTATTCTACTGAAGGGCTACAAGTGAAGTCAGCATCCTCTAAATTTGTCACCCTTAGGAAAAGCTTAGATGTCTCTCCACCCTACTTACAGCTCTATCTAGGATTCTAATTTCCCTAGTTGCTATCGCCACCATCACAATGGAAAAACGAGAAATGAGTTGAAAAATATAATGAAAACTATGGACTTGTTTTCTGTCTGGGAACAAATTGGTTCTATTTTCTTTCCTCTTCTCTCTCTCTACGCTCCCCATTCCCAATATATATAATACTAAATAAGAAGAGAAAAACATCCCTCCTATTCAGCAGAACAACTCACTACAATGAAGGATGTAACCTTAAAAAGAGCCTTATTTTCCCTAACAAATTACACCTGAAGCAGCATCAGAAGGCATTTTTTGAGACTATTCCTGTGACTGGTCCAAAAAAAAAAAAAAAAAAAAATCAAGGATTTTTAAAGTCCTTTGAATGAATATACTGGAAAGAACACTGTATTTGGTATCTTAAATTTTTAAATGAAATTTAAATCTGGATTTAAAACCAAGTAGTACAGTGGAAAAATTCTGGCCTGTGAATTGGAAGGCACCTATTATGTTTGACTATATAAACCTAACTCCCTCCATGTATCTCATATAACTGTGTGTTCTTAAGTATGTTACATAACCTCTCTGAAATTTGGCTCCCTTGTCTGTGAAATGAAAGAATCTCAGAGATCATTTAATCTAAACCCATCATTGTATAGTTAAGGAAATTCAAGCCTAGAAAAGGGAAGTTGCCGTCTAAGGTTAAGTATGCATCAGAGATGGGATTGAACCAAAACCTCTGATTCCTATATCACACTGCCTTTCCTATTATAACATCATACTAACTCATAGAATTATTGTAAAAAGAAAATCATAAATTGGAACTGATCACTTTAGGTAACTTAGGTAAAGATAAAATACTTTATAATGGTAATGTAGTATGTAAATGTTATTGTGGTTGTTTCTCATGATCATTATAGCATTTAAGAGGTCATATGGTCAATATAGTTATACTCTTCAATAGAAAAAAGTCATTAATTCACATGTTTTTTATAACTGAAATGCTCTTCAGAGATCCAGAAGGCTGAAATTGTACTATTTGAATGTGCGACTGTGAGGTTTTCTTATTCAAAAGGCAATCAGATCACTGCAAAGATCAGGAAAAATCAGAGTGGAAAACAATGCAGAGTTCAATTTAAAGGAGAAGATCACATCCATGAGTTTTTAAGGAAAGAGGAGGAGTTGTAACCTCGGTGGGTCTTGGGTTTTTTTTTTCCTCACCCTTCCATCATTTATTAATGATGCTAGCTGATTATCAATAAATTGATGGTCCATGGTCTCTCTTAGTAACCAAAGATACCTAATAATGGAGATACTGAATGCCTTAATTTACTTTTAGAGAAGGGGGGGGGGAGAAAAGGGGAGGTGCTCCTCAGGTGAAAATCAAGCCTGATTGATGAATAATTAATAAGGGGGCAGACTTTCAAATGAGGAGGTGGGCTGAAACCCTTCAGCATTTCCTATTGAAAAGTAGTTTGATCATGAGACTTGACTGCCTCCAGCAATTTGGACAAAGGAATCTATCTTTACTAAGACCACATTAGTTGATAGTCTCCTTTATGAGCTGGGTTACTATAACTCCAATGGAAGGGTATATAAGGAGAAAGGATAAACATTTTCACCTAGATTAGATTCTGTTTATACTTTAAACAAAAATATGGTCTCTTAGTTGGGTGGGGTCCTGCTCAAGATTGAAGAACCTGTTCCCAATTTGGGCAATCTCCTCTATCAACAACATCATTCATAGATTGAGTTATAGGAGCTGGGTCCTGAATGAGGAAATAGAAAAAACCCTTAATCACAATTTAATAATTGGTTACTAATATAATAGAAAGTAATAATTTCTCTTAAAACTTTTCCAGCCCTATAAAGAATGAGACATTTAACAATGGAATTCTATAAATATATAGTGGTTTTGCTTTTAAATGTATACCTGTACATATATAATACATGTATAAAACATATATGTGTATATATAATCTCAAAAATTTAGAGATCTAAATCAGTTTAGTATACCGATAGGTGCTTTTTTTCTCACAAAAAAAAAAAGTTAGTTCACTGACAGCCTGCAAAACAGAGACCTAGATTCCAACCCTAGAATAAAGAATAGGCAGGTCAATATAAGCAGAAAACCCTGTCACAAGACTCTCACTTATTCACCTGTGATCTGTAGCAGAGATGAATCCTAAAGGTTGGAATTCATAGTATTCCTCTTATGGGAAGCAGTAAAAAGAACACGTGTTCTGAAATAAGAGGACCTGGGTTCAAATTTAACCTCTGCTCCTTGCTACTTTAGTGAAACTTGAAGTTGCTTAAATTGCAAGAGCTCAGTTTCCTCATCTGAAAATTGGGAAATGAGTTAGATGGTCCTTGAGGACCTTTCCAGATATATGATCATATATATTCTGTCCAGCATTGTAGAAAAAGCTATGAATATAGAGTGGGAAGAGCTGGACTATAGTTTTAGTTCTGGCATATCCTAGAGCAATCTTGGACAACACTTAACTTTTGCGAGACTCATCTATAAAATAAAAACTTTATCAACTGTACTCATCTACCTTATATATAAAATATTCTATAATGTGCTTTATAAGGATAATTTATTAATATGATGAAACCAGATTAACTTATCTGATTGGTTTGGAAAACCATTCTTTAAGGCATGGATTTAGTTCATTTTAATGAAAGAACAAAATGAGAAAGCACACCCAGAATTCTCTCCTAAAAGCACAGAGTTGCTTTGATCTAAAATGGAAATCAAAGGTCTTCTGAAGTATCCAAAAAGTATTCTATCAGATTAGGACAGAGTGGTTCAGTAGAATAAACTCTGAATAGAGATTCAAACAACATGGTTTTGATCTTCCAGCTGCCAATAGTTAGCTGTGTGACATTAAATAAGTCATTGTCTGAGCCCCAGTTTCCCCAGGTGTAAAGTGATGCTGCTGGTTGGATCAGGTGACCTCTAAAGTTCCTTCTTGCCCTAATATTCCATTAATCCCCTGCTACAATTTGTTTGGTACCAATATGCTTATTCTCTACATCACTAGATGGTGCTGTGGAGCTGAAATGTGATTCCGCTCACATAGGGTGATAAGCTTCCTGGATCACTGCACTTCAAGGTCATTATACTGGTTAGGAAATTATTTGATAAACTTCCCTTGTCATCAAAGTGGCTTCATTTTTAATTCTCCAATATTCTTATTAGGAGCTCTCAGGATAGAAGGATGAAAGGGTTCCTGGCTACACAGTAATGACAAGTGGAAAATCAGTTACAGGTCTTCCAAGTGGGGTGTTAATGAACAGTCAGAATCCCCAGTCACCCCAGGCATAGACTGGAGACTGAAGAATGCAGGAAGATCTTAGGAGGTGTCAAGAATTGAAAGTAAGAAGGAAGTTAGAGACTGGAGTCTAAAATACACATGATTAGGCTTGTCAACATTTAGAAATGATTTTTTTTTTACCCAAAAAAGGGTATGTGAGAAATGCTGTGAACCCTAATGTCATTCCCCAGATTCAGTTTTCACTTCTTCCTTCTTTAGGAAAGTTTCCTGGCTTCTTTTAAGATGCTGAACATGTTTCAGTGTATTACAGGGGCAATAAGGAATGGAAGAGGATACATTGGAAGCATTCCTTAAACTCCTGGAATTTGATTTGATCATATAATTTCCAAGGATTTAGTCAAACTGGATGACTTCCCTAGGCTTTCAAACATACCCTGTTGTTCTCTGGTCTGTGCCACTATTACAAATATCCCCTATGCTTAGAACATCCTTTTCACTTCTATTTACCTATTATTCCTTTAAGGTAATCCTTTTTTCTAACCCTCAGCCTTCACATAAAAGACAGTCAACAAATAGTTATTCACAGAAATAAGGAAAGTCTATCTGGCCCTTTTTCATTGCTGTGGTGCCTCAATTCATACAATGTGCTATAGGCCCCAAGCAGTCAACAATCAGTCTACTACAGGCTAGCATCTTAATGACCTCAATATAAAAAGACAAATTGCAATCTTAGGACAATATCATAACCAAAATGCAAAAGATACTGATAAAGAGCTAATCTATTGATCAATATAGATCTGCTATTTTTATCTAGATAAAGATACTTTAACTACAGAATATACAGATGCACAAAGTTAAAAATAAAAAGTAACTAATTAAAAAAAACAGATATTAATAAATAGATGTGTGTTCTTGGAGAAGCTATTTCCTTCCTTTAAACCTCTAATTCATCTGTAAAATGAAAAGTTTGATTAGATGGTGTTTACTTTTCTTTACGTTCAGTCATTTAATGACTGTGCACAAGGCTGTGGCATCAGTGATCGCTTCTATACAAATCACACACATACTCTTACACACAGCCTCACTCTCTTCCCTAGACCTCTAGTCCAACTGACAGCTGGACACATCTCTCCCTAAATGTTCTGTTGGCACATACGACTCTACATACCAAAACCTGCCCCTCCCTCCTCCTAATGTCCTGTTTCTCTTGATGGCAATTCAATTCTCCATCATCCAAGTTGGAAACTTTGAAGTCATATTTGGTTCTTCCCTCTTCCTCATCACCCATACTCAGGCAGTCACCAAATCAATCAGTCAAGAGTTATTAACTTGCAACAAAGACAGTAAATTAAGGGAAAAGTCAATTAATCAAAGAGCATTTATTAAATACCTATGATATGCCAGGCATTCTATTAGATACTGAGAATACAAAGACAAAAAAAAATGAAAGTTCCCAACCTTAAGAAATTTAGTATGTCAGAGGAGATCCCTTGTACATTATATATAGATATATAGATATATATAGATATATATAGATATGAGACAGAGACAGACAAAAAAATAGAGACAGAGAGAGAAAGAGACACCAGACTTATTATTTCTTTCATGGAGGGAGCTTCTCTTGAAAAAATTTCTCGACAAATCTGTCAATATATTCTCTTAACTTATAAAAAGTTGCCTAGATTCTGGACAGCAGTTTGGAATTATACCCAAAGGGCTATAAAACTATATGTACCTTTTGACCCATCAATATCACTAACCAAGTCTGTATACACTAAAAAATATTCATAGCAGCTCTTTTTGTTGTGGCATAAAATTAGATATTGAGGAAATTCTCATCAAATGAGGAATGGCTGAACAAGTTGTGATACACATTTGTGATGGAATACTATTGTGTTATAAGAAATGATGGCTAGGAGGCTCTCAGAAAAACCTGAGAAGACTTATGTGAACTGATGTAAAGTGAAATAAACAGACCCAGGAGACCATTATTTACAGTAACAGCAATATTGTATCATAGTCAACTCCAGTAATATAACTATCTAACATAGTTCTAAAAGATGCATGATGAAAAATGTCTTACTACCAGAAAAAGAACTGATTTAGTACAGAATGAAACATACTTTTTAAAAATTTATTATTCTTGTGGATTTTTTAAATCTGCTTTCTTTTGCAACATGGTTAATACAGAAATATTTTGCATCACTGCACATACATATAATCCATATTAAATTGCTAACCCTCTCAAGAATGGGGAAAGGTTAGAAGAAAGGAAAAACTATGGAACTTGAATTTTATTTTAAAGTGCTAATAGTATTTATTTACATATAACTGAGAAAAAATGAAAATTTAATGTAAAAATTTAAAAATATAAAGTGGGCAACTCCATTCTAAAAATAAAAATAAAAAGTTGCCTAAAGCACTGAGAAATTAGAAGACTTGTCCCGGTCACACAACCAATATGTGTCAGAGGTGTTCAGCCATCTGTTCTCTTTGCTACATGCATTAGAAAGAAAAAGAGTGGCAGACAGAGACAGAGAAACAGAGACAGACAGACAAAGCAGGGGGAAGAGAGAGAGAGAATACAGAGACAGAAAGAAACAGAGAGAGGACTGAAGGACAGAGGGACAGAGGGAGGGAGGGAGAGAAAATGGAAGGGAGGGAGGAAGAGGGAAAGGGAAAGAAGAGAGGGGAGAGAGACAGTCAGACAGACATATAGAATGTATAGGTTTGACCATTTCATCCCCCTATTCAAAAATCTTCAATGACTTTCTACTGCTTACAAATAAAATACAAACTCCTTATCCTGGCATTTAAGACTTTCCACCGTATGACTACAATGTTCTTTTCAGTCTTTTAGCATTCCCTTTTTTTATTTTTTTTATTAAAGCTTTTTATTTTCTAAACATATTTATGGATAATTTTTCAACATTGACCCTTGCAAAATCTTGTGTTCCAAATTTTCCCCTCTTCCCCCCACTCTCTTCCCCTAGATGGTAAGTAATCCATTATATATTAAATATGTCAAAAATATATATGTTAAAACCAGCATATATATATATATATATACATATATATATATATATATATATTATACACATATTTATATAATGCTGCACAAGAAAACTCAGATCACAAAGAGAAAAAATAGGAAACAAAACAAAATGCAAGCAAACAACAAAAAAGGTGAAAATGCTATGTTGTAATCCAAACTCAGTTCCCACAGTCTTCTCTGGGTGTAAATGTCTCTCATCATCACAAGACACCTGGCCTGAATCATCCCATTGTTGAAAAGAACAATGTTCATCAGAATTGATCTTCATATAATATTGCTGTTGCCATATACAATGATCTTCTGGTTCTGCTCACTTCACTTAGCATCAGTTCATATAAGTTGTTCCAGGTCTCTCTGAAATCATCCTGATTCTCATAGAATAATATTCCATAAAATTCATATCCCATAACTTATTCAGCCATTCTCCAACTGATGGGCATCCATTCGGTTTCCAGTTTCTTGCCACTACAAAAAGGACTGCCACAAACATTTTAGCATTCCCTTTTAAACATTCAAATAAAACTGTTTGCTTTTCCTCAATCTCATGTCACCATTTTTACCTTTCTACCCATGCTGTCTCTCATGACTAGAAGAGATTCACCCTATCAATGTCTCTACCTGTTAAAAATCCTTCCTATCCTTAAGAGTCCCATCTTACGTGCTACCTTTTCAATTAGTCAATCAACAAGCATGTATTAAGCATTTACAATGTGCTAAGAACAAGTAAAAATGATGAGGAGCAAAAGGAGGAGGACTAACTGATGACATTTACATGGGAGATTAATAACTGGAATATTAAATATTCCATTATTTATCAGAATATATGTCCTCATTTGGAAATACCGAAGCATTTGGGTTTAGACATATTTATGAGCACTTCCTATTATCTGTGTGGGCTTGAATATATCACTTAATCAAGCTCAATTTCCTCATCTATAAAATGAGAATTAGCTAAATGACCTCAAAGATTCCTTCCATCTGAGACATTTTATGATCTTTTAAACTTCAGTTTCTATAAAGTACTTGAGGGCAGAATCACAACTAGATTTAATTATATATCTATGTCCCCTATCACCTAGGATAGTACCTTAGACATTTAACTAATAGTTGTTGAATGCAAAGAAAGAATGAATGATTATAGGTAACTGTGTTTTAGGAGATGAAATCTGAACTGAATAATAACCAAATCACTTGTAGTTAATCACATCATCACTATATCATCATTATATTATCATGTCTCAAACAGCATTCTAATTCACATTTATATTTCATTAAATTACTATGGAAATAAATACTCTCCAATTCTTTGCCATCTATATAACATACCTCTGACTTTTGATCTGAAAAATAAGCCAAACATCTTTAAACGCCATTCTTTTTTGCTTCCCTGCAATAGAAATCAACAAGGTTAATAATTAATTTCATCTTTTAAGTCTTAGAAATTTAAATTTCCAGGATTAAAATATTCGGTTTAATAGGATCCTGGGAAATGGTAGGGGTTACCAATTTTATTATCAAATCCAGATTATAGAGCAGGAAACTGAGACTCCTAGAGTTTGCATGATATGTCTATATTCACATAGTTAATTGCAGAGATGGGATTTGAATCCAAGTCTCCTGACTCTAAGTCAATACTTTCTTTTCCATCTAACCATGTTTCCTATATAATGAAACACTTGAGTACCATATTCCAGGCCAGCGTTGCCCCAGGACATCAAATCTGGTCCCTACTGATCCCTGGACTTGTGAACTTTTAAAAAAAAAAAAAAAGTCAAGAAACTTGTACAGTTCCAAAATTAAAACCATGTCTGAGACCCAATGGAACAACTGGATCTATGAATTCAATTCTGACTGAGTATTCAAGATTACCTAGAACACCCTACAAATATCATCTTCCCTGTCCCATTCCATCCCCAGGCAATGTCTTGTTCAAAGTCCCAGAGCAAAACCAAAAGTTAGGGGTTACTCATATTAGCTTCTAGCTCCCCAAAGGCTCAGTCCAAACTACAAACATCTCCAGAGATATGAGATAAGGCAACATGAACCCAAGATGCTATTAGCTAAAACTCACTCATTTGGCATTGTTCTAGAAGTTGAAATTTATAATTTGTTTTTAAATCAAATTATATAAAATCATCCTATAAAAACTATATAGCAAAGAACAAAAGTCTGGAAAAGCTGCAACCACTATTGTTTTTAGAAATGATTAAATATTTAGTGTGTATACATGTACTTCTGAAAATTTTAACACATTCATTTAAGTTGCAATGCATGACCAAGAAAATGGAGATCTTTGGCATCATTATATATCTACAGCAAATTATTAAGTGCCCATTATATAGGTAGCTTAGCATATGTCCTAAATACCTATCCTAAGTTTTGGCAAATATACAAAGTAAATAAGATTAAAGTTCCTGCCTTCAAGGAACTCTGTTGTTGGTGGTTGTTATTGTTCAGTTGTTTCAGTAGTATTAGGCTCTTTGTGACCCTATTTGGGGATTTCTTGGCAAAGATACTGGAATAGTTTGCCATGTCTTCTCCAGCTCTTTTTAAAATGAAGAAACTGAATAGGTTAAATGACTTGACCAGGTCACAGAGTTAGTGACTATGATTGCTCAATTTGAACTCAGGTCCTCCTGACTCCAGTCCCTATGTTCTATTCACTGTACTACTTATAGGGCAGAAGGCTACTTACCTAGCAATCTCAACTATAAGAAATAGGCTAGAAACAAAAAACAACTCCTTTGAACAACCAAAATAGATATTATTTTAAAAAATGCAATTTTGGAACTATCCCCAAAGAGCTATCAAACTGTGCATACCCTTTGATCTAGCAGTTTCACTACTGGATTTATATCCCAAAGAGTTCATAAAAAAGGGCTCACATGTTCAAAAATATTTATAGCTACTCTTTTTGTAATGAGAAGTAAATAGAGATAGTAGATGCCCCTCAGTTAAGGAACGGCTAAGTAACTTATGGTATATGAATGTAATGGAATATTATTGTTCTATAATAAATGATGAGCAAGCTGATTTCAAAAAACCCTGGAAAAACTTGCATGAACTGATGCTCTAAGTAAATTGAGCAGAACCAAGAAAACATTATACACAGTAACTACAAGATTACGTGATGATCAACTATTAGACATGGCTCTTTTCATCAATAAGGTGATTCAAGGAAATTCCAATAGTCTTGTGATAGAAATTGCCATCCACATCCAAAGAGAGAATTATCGAGACTGAATGTAGATCAAAGTATAATTTTTTTCACTTTTTGTTGTTATTGTTGCTTGGTTGTTGGGTTTTTTTTTCCTTTCTCATGTTTTTTTTTTCCTTTTTGATCTGATTTTTTGTGTGTGTGCAATATAATGAATATGGAAATAAATTTAGAACTGCACATGTTTAACTTATATCAAATTGCTTGCTCTCTTGAAGAGGGGAAAGGAGAGAGGAAAGGGAGGAAAATTCGAAACACAAGGTTTCTGTAAAAGTGAATGTTGGAAACTATCTGCATGTAATTGGAAAAAATAAAATACTATTTTAAAAAGAGGAAAAAACACATATTAGATTTTGTAAAAGTGAATGTTGAAAGCTATCTTTGCATATATTTGGAAAAAATAAAACACTATTTTAAAAAAGAAGAAAAATCATATATTAAAGTATACTTCCTTTATTTGCTCCCAGTCCTTCATTCTTATGATGTAGTTCTAACAAACAGCTCACTTGCTTGACACTTTGAACTTCACAGGCTTTTCCTCACAACTCTAATGCAATATATAAATTTTTGTTGTTCCTGCTATTTAATCACTTAGTCATTTTCAACCCCCATTTGGGGTTTTCTTAGCAAAGATATTAAAATGGTTTGCCATTGTTTTCCATCACTATACATTGGAAAAGAAAAGTCATCTGCCAATCAAACATTAAGTGTATATATATATATATATATATATATATATATATAGTAAATTTTTGAACAGAAAAAGCTAAAAGAATCAGCAATAATTTCACATAAAATGTATAGGATTTGAACAGAGGGATTCTAGAAGACCTGAATTGCAACTCATTCTTGTGGCTTCAGAAGGCAAGGGACGTGCATGATAAAACTTTAAGAGTTTCCTCACAAAAAAGTTCCATGAAAACAAACCATATAGGACTGGGAAGAGCAAGAGGTGGCTATCTGCTTATGTGTAGCGCTTTGTTGCCCAAAAAGGCCAGATAAATGAGCTGCAGCTATATTTTCACATAACCAAATCATCCCAATTGGCACAGGATGCCCTTTGAAAGTTTTTCAGAGCAATTTGTAAGCTCTGAATTCCAACCACTTAAAATTAAATACTTGGAAGGCTATTAGTTATAAACCAGTCACTTCCTATGTCATAAAAGAATTTAAAACATTCCACAAAAGCAGTGAACTGCAAAGATGGGCATCAGATGACAAAATAATGCTTTATGGCTTTTTCAGGGGCCAGCGGCAGCAATTCCTGCACAGAACTGACATTTTGTCCGTGATCAATAAAGTATAGGGGATCCAAACTAATAAAAAGGTATCTTGAGATATAAGGCCACAGATTTAGAGTGAGAATGGATCTGCAGTTTAACTATCTCTGTGACCTTAGACAAGTTACTTTCAGGGCCTCAGTTACCTTATCTAGCTAAATTTTATTCATTAAATATTTACTATGTACCAGGTACAAAGCTATATATACACATATATCTAAAGATTCAAAGACGAAAGCAAAATAGTTCCCTCCCCTCAAGTCCTCAAGCTTAATGGAGATACAAAAGACAGGCACACACGTAAATGTGTTCTCTGTGTCCATTGTGTATAAGTATGTATATGTTTGTATATGTGAATGTATATCTGGATATAGATACAAATACATATAAATGTATATGTAAATATATATACTATTGTAATAGCTAACATTTATATAGCATTATACTACATGAGGTAGGTGCTACTATTAATCTTATTTTATAGTTAAACAAATGGAGACAGACGAGGGTTAAATGACTTGCCCAGGGCCATATAGCTAGTTGTTGTTTGAGGCTAAATTTGAATTGAGCTCTTCCTAACTCCAAACTTAAAGCTCTATCCACTACACCACCTAGCTGCTCCAATGTGTATGTATACTGAGAAGACAGAAAGAGACACAGACAGAGAGAGACAGAGAGAGAGACAGAGAAATGATGCATGTGTTAAGTCTTGAAGTAAACCAGGAATTCCAAGAAATGGAGAATATGAGAGAATGGGCTCTAGGGATGAAAGATAGAAAATATGCACAAACACAGAGATGACAGATGGTGTATTGTAGGTGAAGAGCTGCAAAAGAGCAGTTTGGCTAGATCACGGAGTACTTAGAGGGGAGTAATATGTAATAATGCATAAAGACAGCTTACATAAAAATGCATAAAGATGGTGCAGTAGGCAGAGCACTGAGCTTAGAGTCGGAAATTTTTGCTGTTGTTCACTCATTTTAGTTACATCCAATTCTTCATGACCTCATTTGGGGTTTCCTTGGCAAAGACACTACAGTGGGTTGCTATGTCCTTCTCCAGCTCATTTTACAGATGAGAAAATTGAGGCAAGTGGGGTTAAATGACTTGGCCAGAATCACACAGGTAGTAAATGTCTGAAGCTAGATTTGAATTCAAGAAGATGAGTCTTTCTGACTTCAGGCCTAGCACTCTACCCACTGTGCCTCTTACCTACCAGGAGGAAGACCTAAGTTCAAAGTTCAAAAAACAAAGTTCAAAATTTGCAAGTCATTTAACCTCTTCCAGCTTCAGTTTCCTCATCTGTAAAATGTAAGAGGATCTATCTCCCAGAGGTGTTATAAGGATCATATGAATTAACAATTGTCATATGCTTTATGAATGTTTAAATGTTACCTAAATGCTAGCTTTTATCATTATTTTTAATAATATTATTACAGCTAGAAAGATAAAATGGGACAAAGTTGTGACAAACTTTTAAATAACAAAGAGGAGTTTTGTTATTCTGGAGGTAACAGGGAATCAATAATGTTTATCAGGTAGGGAGCTGATATGATCAGATATGTACTTTAAGAATATAAGTATCACTTGGGCAGCACGTATATCAATAATGGACTACAGTAAGAATATTTTGTATTATTTTCCCAAGATGCAAAATATGTTAGTTATGGCTTTTTCTTTATGGGTTATCATACTTAAAAGTCTAACCTTGAATTCCCATGAAATTCCCAGGTATCCCTAATTCCTTATTGCTTTCTATTTCTTATTTTCATGAGAAAGAAGTTGAAGATGAGATATGAAAAGGTATTTTTTATCACTCTGGTAAATGTTTTGGCATAGAAGATTAATCGTCTCAATTTATATTTCTAAAAAATTTTATATAATTTATTCATTTTATCCTTGCAAAGCACATTGTAAATTCAGAGTATAAGTAATTAATGTGCATTTTTCACATAAAAAAATTAATTCTTTGAGAGGTGATATGATGCATCCAAAGTAATATATTAAATAAATAAATGGTTGACCACCACCAGTCAAATCACCAGACTCCAAATCTTGTGTTTTGTGCCTTTCCAAACACTACTATACCACAGCTGTATGTACCATGACCACCTTCCAAATGGAAACTAATAACCTAAATGAAATTATTCTAGGATTGTGGATCCCAATTAGTCTTTTACTTTTCTACAATGGGAAATTGTAAGTTAATTATTTGTTGATCTGCTGCTAATGACCTTCTTCCTGTACTACCTTTTATTTACTTACTTCAAATGTATGTGTTTGTGTACAGCTGTAGTTATTAGTTTAGTTTTCTATTAATGCTATGTATTTTATATGCACTTGTCTCTCCCATTAAAATGTAAGATATCTTTATGAGTAGGGCTTGTTTCATTCATTATACCCTGTAATATCCCTAAGATTTAGCACCATGTCTGGCATACAGTAGATACTTAATACTTATTGACTATTAATTATTGAGTTTGAGCCTTTTTGTTCATATTTCTAAACAGTACAATGTGATCATCTTATCAAAAAGGGCCCAAGAAACATATCACTAATTGCTATTGTCATTAAAGGACTTCTTATAAAAATATTTCATTATAGCCATTTACTTTAGTAGACATATTTTAAAATATTGCAAGAGTTGTTTCCTAAGATAACTTTGGTATAAGAAGATTTTTACTTATGTTTCATACATTCTGATGATTGTGAGTCTGCCCCTTTATTTTTCTTTAAGGTAGATGAACTTAGATCTTTTTACAAGCCAAGTCCTTACTTTAAATAGCCAGATTATTTGCTGTAGAAATGACAAGGGCTCAGTCAATATTAATTGATGGTAATGAATGATTATATTCTCTTGGGAAATCAGTAACAGGAACAATAAGAAAAATATTTCTGAAAAAAAAAGTATCTGTTTCCATTGCTGAGTCTCCTTTTATAGACAGCGTTTCATCCTGAGTAAAAATTTTTTAAAATATTAGAAACGAGAAATGAAAAAATAGGAAATGAGATAATATATGAGACCTAGAGAGAAATGGGAAATGACTGCTTAAATAAATTAGGCACAAAGGAAGGATTAAGGAAAATACTGCTTCTTTGTGAAACACGAGAAAAAAGTATAGTTTCTTGGACTTTGAAAGAAAGCCTTGAAAAAAAATAAAGGGAACATTAAAGGTAGAGTTACAAAAAGACCTGTATTCAAGGCCTAGTTTTGCCACCTATTAACTAATGTGACTTTGAACAAGTCTTTTAATCTCACTAAGGCTCAGTTTTATCTTCTATAAAATGGGGGTTTTACCTACATTTAAAAATAAACAACTTTGATTATATTTAAAAATTTTTGCATATACAAAACCAACATAGCCAAGATTAGAAGGAAAGCAGAAAGCTAGGAAAAAATGTTTACAGCCAATGTTTCTGATAAAGGTCTCATTTCTAAAATATATGAAGAATTGAGTCAAAGTTATAAGAATATAAATCATTCTCCAGTTGATAAACATCAAAGGATATCAACAGATAATTTTGAGATGAAGGAATTAAAGACATTTATAGTCATATGAAAAAATGCTCTAAATCACTATTGATTAGAGAAATTCAAATCAAAACAACTCTGAGGTACCACTTTACACCTCTCAGATTAACTAACATGACAGGAAAAGATAATGAAAAATGTTGGAGGGGATGTGGGGAAGCAGAGACACTAACGCATTGTTGGAGAAGTTGTGAAATGATCCAATTATTTTGGAGAGCAATTCGGAACTATGCTCAAAAGGGTATAAAACTGTGCATGCAACTTTGATCCAGCAGTGTCTCCACTGGGTCGGTATCGCAAAGAAATCATAAATGAGGGGAAAGGACCAACATGTGCAAAAATATTTGTAGCAGTTCTTTTTGTGGTGGCAAAGAATTGGAAAATGAGTAGATGTCCATCAATTAGGGAATAGCTGAATGAAGTAATGGAATATTGTTGTTCTATTAAAAATGATGAACAGCTGATTTCAGAAAGGCGTGAAAAGATTCACATGAACTGATGTTGAGCAAAACAAGCAGAATAAGGAAAACATTTTATGTTTACATGTCTTATAGAGCACTAGATTTAACAAAATGGAATGTTTTTCCTGACCACAAGAGGTTTACAGCATAGGTAATAACACATGATTGAACAAACAGTATATAATCAAGTAATAAACTGTATGATCAGCACCAGTTCAAATAGTCCAGAAAGCTTTTGTGACTTAAATTGAACCTTGAGGACAAGACTGGAATAAGAAGAAAAAAGAAAGAAATGCATTTCAGATAAAAGGGCCATAAGCACCGTACCAAGAGTGAAAATAAACACTGTGTTGATTAGGGTAGAGTTCCCATTAGGGAATCAGGGAAAGTACAGTTGAAGTGATAGGTTGAGGGAAAATTAAAAAGACTTGGCCAGTGTAGAAAAGGAGATTACAGAATCAAAGAATCAGCATCACAGAAATTCAGAGATGGAAGAGAATTAGGAGGTTGTCTATTCCAACAAATACTCAAAAAAGAATACTCACTGAAGGATTATAGACAGGTAGCAAGTCAACCACTATATAAAACCTCAAATGAGAGGAAAGTTATCCCTCTGAAAGAAGCCCTTTTCCATATTTGGAGAGAGCTCTAATTATTAGTAAATCCTTGTTTATATCAAGCTGAAATTTTATTCTTTACAACTACCACTGATTGCTAGGGGTTCTCCCCTCTGGAGCCAAGCAGAATGAGTCAAAATTCTCTGAAACATAACAACAACCTTTCAAATACTTGAAGACAAGCTCCTATCCATACCACCATCCCCCTCTTGTCTTCCCTATCCAAGGTAAACATCTCCACTTCCTTTAAATGATATACATAATGCATGATTTTGAAGCCCTTCATTATTATCCTGGTTACCCAATGTGTTCCCAAAAGACTATATTGTCATGAAATATCTGACCTATAATCAGTTTCAAGGAGGAATTGGAGAATAAAAAACAGCATAAAGAAAGTGAAATAATAAAGAGAAAGGTCTATATGTGTAGAGGGCTGAAACTCGAGCTGATGCACTGAGGTCAGTTCAAGCACTTAGGGCTAATTACTGATTGGACAATATTCTATGGGCATATGCTTGGAAAATGGTCCTTCCCACTATCCTGTGCTGGCTCAATGATTGGTGTATACAGAGGATTGTAGGAGGGACTAGGGGGTAGAATAAGACTAGCCAGAGTCACTTTGGCGGTAGACGAGGAAGAAGGCAGTGGCGGAGATTCTGCTTCCATACTGTTCAATCCTGCATCTAAAGACCAAGAATAAAGACTAAGAACTTTTGCTTATCCTGATTCCCACTGATTCTGGGGTGTCTGGAGTGCTAGTGTGGTCATCACATATATATGTCTACTTCTCCCCTATGGTAACACCGGATCATAAGATCATAAATTTGGAACTGGAAAAAATATCAGAGGTCATCTAATGACATCTCAATTTATATCACAAGATGTTGAGAGATGTTACATTTGATAAAGTACATAAAGGCATGTAACCCAAAAACCAATATTGGACATAAAATTCAATGTAAAATATGACACGATGCAAATAAAATAAGCACAGATTCAAGTTTCTTTATCTCCTATTTAGTTGAGCTCTCTTTATCCTTTTGACTTGGGGGATTCTTAAAACTTCTGGCCTGTAATCCATCTGTCAGTACCATGGAAAGGCAAATAAATCACTCAGGTTTCACTATAAAGTAGGGATTCTTAACCCAGAGTTCATCTATGAGGTCCATGAATAGATTTTGAGAGGTCCATGAACTGGAAGCTTTAACATTTTGGTAAATGCATTTGAATGTTAGTAATTTCCATTGTAATACTACACATTTTATTTTATGCATTTAATAGCTAAAATTTTGAGAAGGGATCCAGAGTCTATAGCAGATTGTCAAAGGGATCTATGACCAAAAAAAAAAAAAAAATGCCAAGAAACTCTTGTCTATACAGTATGTGAATATTTGGTGTCAATAGATTTCTAAGATTTTATATTAAGATCAAATTCTCTTTAAAAAGAAATTCTTTTAAAAAACTGGTACATTACTTTTCAGTTAATATTACCCCCAAAAGAATGAGTTTGTATTTTAGTCCAGTGTGTTTCATTAAATATTGAATTCAATTCAGTATATATTTATTAAATGCCTATAATGTTTAAGTTGTTGAGAATGCAATGTGTTAGACTCTGGAAATATAAGAAACAAAAAAATTATAAAATCTTTATCCCCCGGCTCCTATTTACCCTCAAAAATTTTCTGGATAAAATCTATCAAAATGTTTTATTTACAGTGTCCAAAGGCCTCCTCTACATTTAGAAGTTCTGCTAAAGAATATAGAGAGTAATCTGGTAGAGATTGTAATGATACACAGAAAGACTTAAGCAAAACATGGTATCTAGAGATAGTGTAAGAAGGAAAAGGATAAATCCAAAATGCAACTAAGATTTTAGGTTTAAGCAACCTGTGAATGATGATATTACTGACAAGTCAGGGAAACTGATAAGGGAAATTCATTTTGTGGCAAACAGTAAAGATGATGAGTTCAGATTGGGAAATACTATATTTAAGCAAAATTCTAATCCCCCTTCTAACATTTAACTCCTTTGTGTCTTAAATCCTAGGACTAAATCCCTGAGAGGTAAATCTGTTCACATAAAATGTTCTGTTCAACAATCCATAGAAGGGGCTCTCACACTGGGGAGTTTTCCTGTGATTTCAAAGTAATAGATCTTTCATATATTTCTGTACCTAACAACAAAATGATATGAAACACAGGACTAGTACTGTATAGAATTAAAGATAAAATATCCAGGGGTCATCAACATAGAAGAGTTATGCAAAGTTTTGAGACTAGAAGAGTTGTCTAAGAAATAAAAAATTAAAAGATTGAAGAACAAGCTAGGGAAATTAGCCAAAGCTAGAGAGATGAAAAGTTAAAAGAGATCATATAAAGAAAAACCATCAGAGAAATAGTTTGAGAACCAATACAATATAGAATCATGCTAAAAGAAAAGAAAGCTTCAAGAAACAGGAGCAAGGATGGTCAATAATAATAAAAGGTGGCAAAGGATTCAAGAAGAATGAGGATAAAGGAGAAGCCAGTGGATTTGATAACAAGTCACATATCCAATCCTTTGCCAAATCTTCTCATTTCTATCTTTACTTCCCTCAGATATATCTCCTCTATCCTTTACTACCTCTGACAGAGGTACCAATTTCAGGTCCCTATTACTTCTTACCTGAATGACTGTAATAGTTGTCTAATTGGTCTCCCTAGCTCAAGTTTCTCTCCACTCAACAAAGTAATTTTCCAAAAGTTCAGGTCTGACTATGTTACCCACTTACTCAAAAAACAGTGGCTTCCTATTATATCCAGCTCCTCTGTCACTTAAAATTTTAAATGATCTGGTCCCTTGCTATGTTCCCAGTTTCTTTATATTCTACTTGTCTCATACTTCTCTCATAGCCATATTAGCTTGCTTCTTATTCCTTACACTCAACAATCTATCTCCCATCCCATTGCTTTTTCATACTCATCCTCCATACCTGGAATGTTCTTCTTGTTCATCTCCTTGCTACCTCTTTATTTCCCTTGGTTCCTTCAAGACTCAGACCAAATCTTGTCCTCTGTGTGAGGCCTTTTCTGGTCCCCATCACTCCGGCCATGATTTTATGCTCTATTTTCTCTGTATATATCTTGTATGTATATAATTATTTTTTCATATTGTCTTGCCTATTATAATGTGACTCCCTTGAAAACAGGAACTATTCTTTGCTTATCTTTACATTCTTGGTATAATAATAAATGCTTATTGACTGAGTAACTGACAATCATACAGAAAGATAAGTTTCAGGAGAATGGTAGATATAAGACCTAACAAAGAGTTAAATGAGTGAATAGGTAGAAAATGCAGTTAGAGTACTACTCATTGGCAAAGTCTGGCAGCCTAAATGTCCTGCACAGAATCTAGCACACAGTAGATGATCACCTAATATCTATGGTAGGAAGAAAAGGAGAAGGTTTTAAAAAAAAAAAAAGGGAAGAAACAAGAGTGAATGACAAGTTTGAGTTAGTTTTTGTGGATTGAGGAAGCCATATATGCTGAAAATCAGATGAAAGAAACCAGCTAAAAAGAAGAGATTGAAGATGCTGACCAGAAATGAGATAAATGAGAGAACCAGCTCTCTTAAGAATCAGAAACAAATGGGATCCAGGATTGAGATAGATGAGTTAGCTCTAGGGAGGAAAAAGAATGGCCCTTCCCCTGAGACCAGAGAAAGGATTCAACTACTAGAACAGGTAAAACCTAAGAAAGGAAAGTAGGAAGCAACCCCTCCTTCTCCCCAAAAAAGAACTATCCTTGAAGTTATAGATGACTTAAACAAAAGGAATCTGTCTAAATTTGCAAGGTCTCATTTATATCCAAGGATTCTGAAAAAACTGAAATCAGTAAAAAAAAACTAATGTGATGTGACTGAAGGTTGAAAGAGAGTCATATATAACATCTCTCTTTCAAGAAAGGCAAAAAAAGACTCCCACAATGCCTGGAAATTAAAGACATTTCACTTTGAGTTTTGTAACCAGGAAAAAAATTCTAAAGCATAGTATCAAAAATAAATATAATTGAAAGTCTTTGAAAACTCACAGATTTGAGAATGAATATTAACATGGCCTTGTTAAGGATAAATCAGGTCAGATTAATTTATCCTCTGAGATAAAATGGTATTAATGGAAAAACAATGGCTCTACCTTTCCTCTAAGAACTGTTTGCTACTAAAATCAAGAAAACAAAGAATTTATATTTTAGAGCATAATTTTTAAAAACATAAGATTGAATTCTAAGGTCAAAATCTTTGCAAATGAGAAGCCATATGAACTTAGGCAAGTAAAATCCTTTCTGAAGTTCACTTTCTCCCTCTGTAATATGATAGGGTAGATTCTATCATTTCAAAGTCCTCTCAAAGCTAATGATCTATAATAAAAACATTTAAATGCATCAGGAAATCTACTGTACCAAAGCCATTGCACAAATTGTTATGCTATATGAAAAATGACCTTTGCCTGTCTCTTCCACTAAAAGTATCTATTTTAGAATTCTCAAACTTGATCTATATGGCAAAATCTTAATTGAGGAATTTTTCTACCCGAGAAGTAAGTACCAGAAATTAAGTGCACATAGCTCAGGGGCAAGCAACACAAAACTTGTCTCAAACTAGGGGAGGGAGAAAGAGACTCCAGGACACAAGAGAATGACTAAGGAAAAAGTAAAGAAACCAGAGCAAGATGAGGGAGAAGTTCACAGTAGCTGATCACCTGGTTACTTCCTTTTTAGTTAATAAGTTTTATTAAATAGGTGCTAAACTCTGCTGCTTAGCATGCTTCCATTCTATGAAAATGTTCTCAGTACCCTCTAAATACATCACCCTGAAGCAATGCCCCATCTCCCTGTCCTAGTTATGACTGTGACTGTGAGCTATAGGATTTCTTAAAGTAAAATACAACTGTAAAAAAATTATATATATATATATATATATATATATATATATATATATGTATATCTAATTATAGAAAATTAGTATAAATTGCCAGAATATTCTATAAAAGTAATGGGAGATTGTGAGTTATTATCATTACCCTTGATAATTATTCTTGTGTATTATATGTCCAAAAGATTTCCTTGGTTATGGACACATAAGGAAACTTTATACACACACACACACACACACACACACACATATATATATATATATATATATATATAGTATGTGTGTGCATCATTTGTATAGATGTACATATTTTCTTTATTTTCATTTTTATGTTTTATATATATTTATGTGTGTTTCTATATAGAATATATCTGTATACATACATACACACATGCATGTGTATATGCATATGTGCACAGGGTATCCCAAAAGCCTTGGTATAGTTTTAAATTTTAACAGGCATATGTGTGTGTATATATATATACATACATACATATATAGATATATATACATGTCAACAATGTGCTCTACTTTATAGGACTACTTTTTTGCACAGACCTAGAATTTTTGTCTCCTTCAAATAACAATGTAGACAAATTGTAATACATGCATACATATAAACAACACATATATATATATATATGTGTATACATATATGTATATACATGTGTATATGAGGCAGCTTGATGGAAAGAATAGATATTTACCAAAAGAAATATATGTTTTTAGTTTGGTTTGTTTTGGTTTGTTTAATAGGAGAAGTAAACTATATGATTTGAGTAATCTAGCCTGCTCTGTTATGAGATGCAAAAGGCTTGGATGCCAACTGTTATTCTAACACAAATTTATTTATTAGATCCAAGTACACAGGTTATGACTAGTCAGACAGAAGTGATGAATGGAGGGATCTCTGTGACAAGGTCTTCCTCTTGGATGAATGAGCACTACATTTGGGCTAATAACAGAAAGGAAATGAAACCAAAGCATAATTTAAAAGCGTCTTCATACCAATAGCCTCCAGAATAAAAAACTATTCCTAATTTAGGGGGAAAGATCCATATTTGGCCTATGTCTACAATATGTTCATCAGATTTTAGGTGTATCTTGAATGACTATAAACAGGCAGCTCACATTTCCTGCAGCTACTACTGCAGTTTGAAAAGGACAGTCTATTTTTCATCCCAGCTTAATAGGCCAACAATGTGATCTCCTTCATAGGACTACTTTTTTGCACAAGCCTGGAGTTTTTTCCCCTTCAAATATCAATGTAGACAAACCGTAATGATCAAAAATGGGAAAATGAATGCCCTAGCTGGGGCAGGATATTATATGACTCCATGTTATAGAATCTTGGTGCATTCTGAAGAGCCAAGTGAGACCCTCAGTCCCTACTTACCACAGTGCTGCTATTTCTCATCTTGGCTTTCTCTAGGGGGAAGACTGCCAAGTTCACAGAAGATATGTGGAATGAAGAAAAAGGGCTCCTGAAAAATCTAATTTGTCAATTCTGAGTGCCTGTGTACCTTCAAGCCTCTTTTTGCCTCATGTTTCTGATTTTCTTTTCCTCAAAACTACTCAAGGGAAGGATTTTTTTTTCCATCAAAATGTGACTGTCAATTTAGAGAAACCAAGTAATCAATTCACCTAAAATACCCTCCCAGAGTGAGTTCCAGTATGCCTATCCAAACTTTTCGTAAGCCACACAAGTAGCAAATTTGAAGGATTTATTTCTTTTCATCTCTTACTAAAAATTATATTTTAGGTTCCACTGATATATCAGAAACCTGAAACTCAAGTTGTTTGGTCCCTGAAACACAAATGGTTCTCTGTGTATATATGAGTATGCATGTACAAGTGTGCACACATATGCACACATCCATTAAATTGGGCCAGATCTGTTATTCTTGCTATGCAGTCTCCCTGGTAAAGAAACTCCGTCTACTAATACAGGACTGTCTTTGCACCTTAGTCTTAGAGAAGCAGCTAAAGGGCACAACAGTTACAAATAGCTAACCTGGTGCAAAGAAGACCTGAGTTTGAATCCTATCTCAAACATCTACTACCTATGTGACTCTGAGCAAATCAGTTAACCTCTGTGTGCCTCATTTTCCCCATCAATAAAATGAGGATAATAATAGCACCTACCTCCCAGGGTTATTGTGGAGATAAAAATGAGATAATATTTGTATAGTATACATTAAGGTGCTGTATAAATGACAGTGATTTTGTTATTAATATTAATATTAGAAAGTTACCTGGAATACTGAGTGTTTAAGTCCTTAACCAGGGTGTATCATATAGTCAATATATTCAGAGGCAGGACTTAAATTCAGGTCTTTTAGACTTCAACAATAATTATCTATCTATCTATCTATACACATACATACATATACACACATACACTCTCATATATATTGCTGTTTTTCAATCGTTTTAGTCATGGGCAACTTTTCATGACCCCATTTGAGGTTGTCTTAGCAAAGATACTGGTATAATTTATCTATTTTCTTCTCCAGTTTATTTGCAGATAAGAAAACTGAGGCAAATAGGATTAAATGACTTGCCCAAGGTCATACAACTATTAAGTTATTAAGTGTCTAAGGTCAGATTTAAACTCAGGGAAATGAGTCTTCCTGATTCTAGGCTGGGCACTCTATCTACCATGCCACTTAGCTGCATGTGTGTGTATATGTGTATCTGTGTGTTTGTATATAGGTACAGATATATAAATGGCATTCATGATTTCATAGGTATAAGGAATTTCCAGGGTAGAAGGTTCTTCCATCAATGTTGATCTCTAACACATAGTCTGGGAATGTTGCCTAAGGCAGTGAAAGGAGAATAAGATACAAGTAATGTGTCAAAGGCAGAGCTTGAATCCAGGTCTGTCCCATAAGCTGCCCCTTAAAAGATCCAAATGATGCAAAATATTTTAAGCTGTGTAGTATTTCTAACCAGATCTCTGCTTAATTTAGGCTTAAATTTTGGCTTAGACTTTTTCACAAGTCAGGGTTTATTTTACCGTGCATTAAAAATGTCATGACCAATCCACTGAAACCAAGGAATGGATCAGAGAAGAACATGAAGTTTATATCAAGTGGATATGGATGATCAAGGCATTTTCAGTTTCAAATCTGATGAGCTACAATTTGGGTTATTCAGTGAAAACAATTGTATTTGGATAAAAATCTGCCTGAAATGTGAGAATATTGTTATTTAGTGGAATTAGAATTGGGAATTCATCTACCCTCAAAGAAAACAGGATAGGCTTAACTAGACTAAAATCTAGTTAACTATATTTCCTATAAGTCAAAAAGTAGACATTGAGGCAAATTAAAATAAACTCTTTCCATTCTCATGTTCCTATTCTAGCTATTTAAAAATAAAAAATTGATCACAACATTCTAGAAATAGTTTAATGTACATATATACACCCCACCCCAATAATACAATAGGAATTCTTAATATGGGTATATTCATTTTCCATACAGAAAAAACACTACTGTGGTCCTATGATTCCTTGAAGATAGTCCAGATAGATGATCCAGAATAATAGAAATTTGTTGATCTAGTTACAAAGATAGCAAACAAGGTGATGCAGTGAATGGGGTGCCAGGTATGAAATCAGGAACACTCACCTTCCTGAATTCAAATAAATTTACTGGCTGTGTGACTCTCAGCAAGTCACTTAATTCTGGTTCTTCTAATCTATAAAATGAGCTGGAGAAGTGAAGGACAAACTACTTCAGTATCTTTGCCAAGAAAACTCCATATGGGATCCTGAAGGCTCCATATAATTGAAATTTCTGAACAACAACAATAACCAGGAATTTTCAACAAATATTTCTATAAAGAATCAATTGGGAGTCTTTGACCTATGACAATTACATCCATGCCTCTGCTTATTTCATCTAGCTTCCTAAGGTTAGAGATTGTTGTTCTTATTGTTGTTTGCCACTTGTTCTTGAAAAGAATCATGCAAACAAGAAGGTAATGCCATGCTTGCAAATGAACTGAATTTAAGATACTCCAAGGGTCATCTTTTCTCAAATTGATTTAAAAAAAAAAAAACTAAGTAAATTCTTTGCCTCAATTCTTATTTAGCCTTAGTCACAGAATGGGTATTGTCTCAATTAAACTGAGATCTGGGAAAGACCTTAGCTCAAAAAGGCCAAAGTCTCCCACTGTATCAGGGTCGTCTTCAGTCATCCTGATCTATATCTGGCCACTTGACCCAGATGGCTCTAGAGGGGAAAATAAGACAGGTGACTTTGCATAGCCTTCCTTCACTTAAATCCAATTCACTTGCATGTTATGGCAGCATCTTCCTAATGTCACAGTCTTCTTTGAAAATTAATGACAAACAATTTACGGGACCCAACTGGTCAACTAGTTGAACAACAAAGCTCCTTCCTTCTTTCTTTCCTTCCTTCCTTCCTTTCTCTGTCCAGGCAGGGTGTTATATCTATCTGCAGTTGTTCTCAAAGAAATGTAAAAATTATAGGTAGGTAGGTAGGTAGGAAGAGAAGGGAATACTCTAAGTCAGATGCACTTGCCCTCTGATATAAGATTAATTCTAATACTTTTTATGTGCATAATACTTTGAAATGTATAACAGTTTTATAAACATTATCTCATATAGAACATAAATTATTAACAACATTTTACAGCATAGTAAACAGACTAAGAAATATTAGGCAAATTACTCAGAATCACATGGTTTAGTAAGTGATAGAACAAGGAAAACCTAGATTACCTAATGAACTTTTAAATTCCCTGTTTCTTTTACCTGAAAAGGAGTTTCAATGGTTAAACAAAAATTAGGTTCAAATTTCAATGTTGACTAGCCCTGGGTAACCTTGGGCAAATCATTTAGCAGGAGCACATTTCTTCTGCTGTTAGATTAGAATGATACGTCACAATCTGCCTCATAATTAGGCGGAAAGTTGTTGTGAGGGAACTACACTATAAAATCCAGGTTATTATTTTTGTTTGGTGATGGTGGTTGTTGTTGTACTGACTGTTAGGAACAATTTACATGCCACACAAAATTTGCTATAATGAAACACTTCCATATGCTACTAGGTCTTTCCTTCAGGGCAGTTCAATAATGTAACATCATTTAAATAGTTTAAATAATTTGTAGATGATTTCTATATTGTGTACCATCTTAAAGGAAAAAATTTTATGAATAATTTATATAACATCCTAAGTTTGGATAATGGATTTAATTCCTTATTTTTCTGGTGACTTATAATCTCTAAAAGTTTCATTACTTAATTCTTAATTCACCAAGATCCCACTTAGCATTATTAATGACTTACACTTAGCTTTTTTAGTCTCCTACCTTGATCAATACTGACCTTGCTTCAAAAGGAAGTCATAAAATACTTAGCCATGGTGCCAGAATAGTATCAAGATAATAAAAAGAAAAAATAGTAATGATATTTTTCAGGCAATGAATTTTTAAAATCAATAGAAGGATCAATGTCACTATCATTTTTATCACAAAAATCCCAAGCCAGAGACAATACTCCATCACAAAGAACTCTGGTTTTATTGGCAGTTTTGGCAATGCTAATTAAATGGAAACCCTCTACTGACTGACTAATCTGGATAAAGCATCCAAAAAGAATAAATTATTATTATAGGTTTTTGTATATATTTTAATTTCACTAACCTGCTGTAACCAATTTTTCCATCAGTAGCAGCAATCCCTGGAAAATATTCATTTATTCATTCCTTCATCATTTCTTTATTGACTGACTAGTCTGTGGAGAGTGATGTACTAAGATCATTAATCACCTTTTTCTAGGCATCATCCTTTTTGAATTCCCTGTGACTTTTGACACTGTTGGCTATCTCCTCCTTCTGGATATTTGCTTTCTCTTGATTTTGCTCTTACTGGTAAACATTTCTTAATCTCCTTAACTATATCATTATGCTCTTCCCTGTCTACTGAGTATGGATAGCTCACAAGGTCTATTCTGGACCTTCTTCTCTTCTCATTATATACCTTTCTCTCCTATGGTAACCACATCAACTCCCATGACTTCAATTACCATCTCTATACAGATGGCTAACATACCTAGAATAGAAGCCTTAACTTCTCTCCTGAGCTGCAGTCTTGTATTACCATTGGGCATCTCCTCTAGGCATTTCAATTCAACATGTCTTTCAATTCAACAGATTCTTCCCTCCTCCTCCATTCCTCCTCCAAAGTTTCCTCTTTTTATTAATGGCAACACAATCCTTCTAGTCACCTAGTTTCACAACTTGGAATCATTCTTAATTTTCCCACAAACCTTTAACCCCTCAATTACCAAGTCTCATCAATTCTACCTTTGAACTGTTTCCTGTACCTACCTCCTATCTTCACAAAGTCTCTACTTTAGTTAAGACTTTCATCATCTCTCATAAGAAATATCTAAATGGCTTCCCTTTGCCTCCATTCTCTTCCTTTTCTATCCTAGACACAGCTACAAAATCAAAAACACATCTGACTAATATCACCCAACTAACCAGAAAAAAAAAATCCAGCACTCCTTATTTCCCTTAGAATGAAATACAAAATCTTCAACCAAACTTTTATTGACTAGGACAAATTTCAACTTTTAGGAAAATCAAAAACTGATATGTTTCTCTCAGAAAAAGAACCAAAGAACTACCTTATTTATAATAATGGGAAAACAGGTGTAACCCATATATTCATCATTAGAGAACAATCACTAGCATTTGTCTAATGTTTTAAGGATTGCAAAGCACTTTGCAAATATCTCATTTTGTCATTGCAACAACCCTGAAGGTAAGTGGTGTTATTATCCCCATTTTACAGATGAGAAAATGAGTCTCAGAGAAGTTCAATTACTTGTTTAGGATCACCTAGCTAATAATTATCTGGAATGGGATTTGAACTAAGATCTTCTTGATCCCAGGTTCAGCATTCTATGCAATGTGCCCCCCAACTGCTTGAATGTCAAAACAAATCAATTCACTGAAATAAAAAATATAAGGGAGATTAGACATTAGGAAATACATACAATAGTACAAAACAAATAAAGAAGAACTAGAATAGCATATTGTAAGCACAGTGGAAAGAAAAATAAAAGGTTTTCAATGTATAGTATGATAAATGGAAATCAATCCAGAGAGACAATAGATTAGATTAGTTATGATGTATTTTGTATGCTAAAATGTATTTTTTGTGTATTTGTAATACCAAAGTATATTCTGTGTATATGTTCAAATTAGTTCTTTCCATTCATTTTTAAGTTCATAATAAAAAACATTTTTAATTTAAAAAGATAACAGAGCATATATTTTAATACTTCAAAAACATGTCACTGATTTCATCGTATGAGAACTCCTTCCATAGATGCTTATTACAACCCTTTTACAATTAAAAGAGGGTCCTGGAAAATAACTGTGGTCAAAAATTCAATTTTTCCATAGAAAATCTGGTTATAAGGCTCTCTGACTTTAATATGTCAAGTCAAGAAACATTTATTAAAGATGTACTATAAGCCAGGCACTATGCAAAGGTGATCACCACATAACAAAAACCCATCCACAAAATCTTTCCTTTTAGTTAGGAGTTATCCAAGTTTAGCCTCCATTGGTATTTAAAAAACCCTGAGTAATATGCAAGACATTATGAAATATCAGAAAAGAACCTTAGTCTAGGTATATACATGGAGAAATTCCCAGCATTAACTCATGGCCCAGATTCCTTTTATTTGAGGAAAATATATTACTGGTGATTAAAAAAAAACAAACACCATAATACTAAGGGAGTTGGTAACCAAAATCTCAGGATCATCCAATATTCCATATACTAAAATCCTTGCTTTAAATCTCCATCTTCACTTGTATGGAGAGTGAAGTGTGTGTGTATTGTGTATATGCACACTGGGATAAGGAAAGAAGGGGAAACAGGTCATGGAAGGTTTCCTGGAGGGATTACTTCTATGGCACTGCAGAGAAGGTAAAAGGCAAAGATATAACAAGCATTTTTCATGTCCTGGGCAATATTCCCAAAACATATCAGGGACAACCTATTATAAAAGTACCTTCAAATCAATCTTTTAAAACAAATTCTAATTTGGGAGGGTACAGGAAAGAAGAGACTCTAGAATACAGGAGGTCTACTCCTCTGATGGGGAGATATAAATTCAGGCTGAAATGAAACTACTGGTGAGGAGGAATCAAGAATCTTGAGATCCCTTGAAAGTTTAGTTATTCTTTCTAATGAGGTATTAAGCTATTTCAATTCTGCTGAAGGAAAGTAAATGTTGTGCATATCCTCTAATTTTGGATGTCAAGATTAGCACCCCAGTCACCCAATCCTCTTGGCAGTTCTGGTGAACTATCAGGACTAGAAACATAATTTGGAAAGTAAGATACTACAAAGGTTAATATGAAGTCATAAGAGCAAATATGAACCCTAAAAAAGATGTGAAGAAAGATCAGAGCCAAAGACTCTTCCCTGGAAGATTTTCCCTAATAAAAAGGAGAGAGTCACTTGAGGAATGTTGGGTTCTTATAAAGTACACCTGAACAGCTAAGGAACCAATTTACCCTTCTTTTTGTCTATTCATTTCTTTTTCACAAAACTGCCACTGTGCATTCCAGGTTAGCTACCCAGAATTACTTAATCAAGAATTTCTCGGGATCAATAAAATAAATCTAAATCAGGAATTTGCCAACTCATCTTAGTATCACAATGCAAAGGAGAAGATATACAAAATTCACCACTTCAGGTATATCTTCCATTAGTCCTAGAACAAATAACCTGGAACCTACAGTCAAGAATGTATCTCAATGCTTCATCCTTAAAGCATTCAAGGCCAAAATCTGAACAAAGATCAGAGAGTAGGTACTGTCATAACAAGAGAGACACAACTATACACATAGACACAATGTAACTGGACTCAAGTAATAGCACTCACTAACTACCACAGGGAATAAAATAAGCATCATTGCTTCAAAGTGGTCTTTTAAAAGAAAAGCACCCACATGTACAAAAATGTTCGTAGCAACTCTTTTTGTAGTGGCAAAGAACTGGAAACTGAATGAATGCCCATCAGTTGAGGAATGGCTGAATAAATTATGACATATGAATGTAATTGAATAATATCATTATTCTTCCATTAAGAAATACTGAGCAGACTGGTTACAGAAAAACCTGGAAAGACTTACATGAATTGATACTAAGTGAAGTGAACAAAACTAATAGAACATTGTACACAGCAACAAGAAGATTATGTGATGATCAACTGTAATCAACTCAAGGCAATTCCAATAGACCTGTGATGGAAAGAACCATCTGAAACCTCAGAGAGAAATATGGAGAGCAAGTATGGATCAAATCATAGTTTTTCACCTTATTTGTTTTTGTCATTATTGTTTGTTTACTTAGTTTTTTCTCTTTTTTTTTTCCTTTCATCTTTTGATCTGATTTTTCTTGCACAGCATGATGAATATAGAAATGTATTTAGAAGTACACATGTTTAACCTATATTTGATTGCTTGCTCTCTGTGGGAGAGGGTGAAGGGAAAGAAGGAGAAAAATTTGGAATACAAGGGTTTTGCAAATAGGAATGTTGAGAACTATCTGAACACAAGGTTTTGCAAATGTGAATGTTAAGAACGATTTTTGTATGTATTTGGTAAAAATAAAATGTTATTAAAATCAGGGGGGAAGAAAAAAAAGATTATACAGCTAATAAATTTCTGTTACTGGAAAAAAAAAATTTTTTAAGTAATCTCTTATGAATCCTCAAAAGCAAGGGTCAAACTTTTATTTCCAACCCCAAAATGCAATGGAAAGGGACTAGGGAATCAAGAGGACCTATGTTGTGTCAGGATTATAAACAACATATAAACAACTTGCTATTGTATGTAGATGACTTGGTATCACTCTACTTCAATTACAACACATGTTGTCACTGCCTCCTGACTTCTCAGAAGCCCGAGAGCCCTTAGGGGAGATGGAGAGCCAAACCAGACACTGTCAGCAGGTTCCCTCTGGGCTGAATGGTCTTATACCTCACCCAAAGTTCCCCCACTATCTGTGGCCCTCTACAGATCTAAGTTCTAATCCCAACCATGCTACTTCCTACCTGTAGAACCATGGATTAATACTGAAATTTCTCAGGGCCTTAGTGTCCTAATAAAATTAAGGGGAGTAGGTGACCTAGAAGACCTATGAAGGTCTCTGTTAATTCTAAATCTATGATCCAAAAAATTCCAACCTTAGTTCCACGAATTGTGCCTGCCCAATCATTCACTAACATATTTACACCATTACTATACACATATAAGTTACACAATAAATGTTTAGTGTCTGATGCAGAGAATGTGATGTTTTTGCCATAGTTTTATTCCTCGGCCTATTTATTTAATGTGTTTTGATGTCATTTTAATTATCTTTAATATCATCATTAAATTTGCAAAAAAGTAAATCTAAAAGGTAATGCAATGCTTCATACTTTCCTGTTCAATTCAAATGCTAAAATCTTAAATTATGAGACTTTATTACCTAATAGTATGCACATGATTAATCAGGATTATAATTGTTTTCTTAACTCTGGCAAGAACTTTATATAATTCGTTTCATTTTTTAATACATAACCTGGTGGTATTTTTTGCAATGTCTCTCAACACTTGGAAGTCAGAAATAATTTATATATGAGAACATTAACTATAATAGAAACAATTGAATATCCCAAAATATTCCTAGTGTTCTTTTGTTAGCAAATGTTCTAGCTGTTGAAGATGACAGTCTACATTTAAGTACAATATTTAAACTTTGGGACTAATCCTTTCAAGTCTTAGCTTCATACAAAGCATTTCTCCTTTTTTTTTATTTGTTTAAAACTTAAATACAAAAATAACCAAAAAAAAGAGAAAAAAATAATAGTTATATGTCCAGCAGAATATCAGGGAGGATTCAAAATATGTAACAAATTTCCATTTTTAAAAAGCACATATAATAATAAGAAGACATTAGATTCGTGACTGTTCATCTTTACTTCTTTATAGGTTATTCTTTTGCTCTCTGCTGTATACTTTTTCCTTTATTCTTTTTTCCCCTTTCATCCCTCCAAAATCCCCAAGCAGGCTACAATTAAGCACAGATATACTTATGTACACATAGGTATAAATATATATAAACATATATATATATAAACACATTTACATACACATATCTATATACATACACATATATATGCATGTACACATACATAGACACACATCTAAAACAATATTAAAATTTGTCTAAGATTACTAGGCTCTACATTTATCCTAATAAATTCTACTCTAGATCATTGTTATTGTGTTTATGCATATCTCTTATTTCTTATTCCTCCTAACTCTTCTACTTTAGTTCTACTCCTTAACTTGCTATTACTTAATTTCTCCCACCCATGGATTTCTTCCTCATCTATTTTCCCCCACTCTTACCCTCCCTCTTAAATTCATTTCAATTAATCTACACAGTTTATCCCATTCCCTTAATCTAAATATCCTTCTGCATACCCACCTTATCCTATTCCCTCCTTCCTTATTTCTTTACAGATTTTGAAGGGTACTATACCCTTCATGGTGTGTGTGTGTGTGTGTGTGTTTTTACATACACATAGACAGATAGTAGGTAGATAGATAGACAGATATCTTTCCTCTGCACCTTATTTGTATAGCACAATTACCAATTTTATCTTTTCCTAAATAGTTTTGCTTTTTAGAGTCAGATCATATTCAGTTCTGTCCCAATTTTGCTCTTTAGAAGTCAGATCGTACTCAGTTCTATCCCAGTCTTTCTTTTGGACTACCTAATTACTGATGCCAGTCTTAGACATATAGTTTACATTTCCACTATAAAACAAACAATTTATCCTTATTGAGTACCTTGAAATTAGTCTTTAATGTTGGCTCTTATATGTTAAATTTTCTATTGAGTTCAGGTTTGTTTGAGATAAAATCCTGAAACTCTTGAGTTCATAAAATGTCCTTTTTTTTTTTTCATTCAACATTATACTTAATTTTACTGGATATAATATTTTTGGTTACAAGCCTACTTTTTTTGATTGTTGATATATAATATTCTAGGACCTGTAGTCTTTTATTGTAGCTGCTGATAATGCTGTACAATTCTTATAAAAAGCATGTAAGGATAACATATACAAAAGTCCTTCATGGCCAGAAAGTGCCATAGAAATATGTAATTATTATTACTAATATTTTCTTCCCTTTACTCTCATCAGTTACAAAATAGAACTACACTTAATAATTCTCTAGATCAGACTTATTCACAACAATCAATATGTGCTACCAAGTAGTCAAGCTATAATTTTCTATGCAATAAGAAAGTCATAAACCTGCCCATGGGCCAAAGCAGAACATCTGAAACATGTGAAGCCAGTAACTCAGAAAGACGAAGTAGCACCTCACACCCCTCAGATTAGCTAAAATGACAAGAAAAGATAATGATAAATGTTGGAGGGGATGTGGGAAACCAGTGACACTAATGCATTGTTGTTGGAGTTGTGAAAGATTCCAATAAGAGCACAATTTGTTTTGAAGATCTTGTGAATTGTTTTGTGTTACTTTTTTTAGGAGTAGGGTGGTTTCCCATTGTTAGTGATGATAGGTTGAGTTTTTTAGTTTGGGGTTTTTGTTGTTATTGTTTTGTTTACATGAATTTCAAATTCTGCTTAGCAATTTTCAAGACAATTCAGTTGTATATAAGCTCCATTTTGAGATATATCAAATATAAGAATTTTTTCACAGTATGTTTCATATTGATTCAAGGTGTTTATTCTATTTCTGGAAGTCATTTTGGTTTCCATATGTCAA
This sequence comes from Sarcophilus harrisii, assembly GCF_902635505.1. Taxonomy (NCBI): domain Eukaryota; kingdom Metazoa; phylum Chordata; class Mammalia; order Dasyuromorphia; family Dasyuridae; genus Sarcophilus; species Sarcophilus harrisii. The sequence continues at coordinate 186,311,393 of NC_045427.1, read as the reverse complement.
AGAGTTATAATAACTTAAGATGCTACACACAGAAAGGTAATGAAAGATTCATGACCAGCAAATCATCAGATCAACAAATATTTCTTTATTGTGAGGCTACTGCATATAATATCCAAGAGTGGGCTCAGAGGAGGGGGAGAAATGAAATGTAGTCCTCCAGAACAACTTACAATTTAGTACATCAAGATAAGCTCTCCTATATCTTTTTCAAATGAAAAAAGACAACTTCATCAAAATTTCTGATTAATAGCTAACTAGTTACTATACTATACTTACACAATGAATCCATTTTATCTAAAATTACTTCAGTTACTCAACAAGAATTTATTAAGAGCTATTTTGTGTCACACACTGTGCTAAGTTTTAGGGATACAAAAAAAGGCAATACAAAACATACCCTGTCTGTATTGAAGGAACTCATAGTTTGGAACATAGCATATCACCTTCACATTAAGGATCACACTCTCACAATAACTCTATATAACCCTAAGGTAAATGTGGTCAATAGTATCTTAATTTCATAGAGGAGGAAACTGAGGCATAGAGAGTTTATAATTATTTTCCCAAGGACACTGAGTAAGCTTCTGGAAGAAGTAAAACTAGACCTATGGTCTTTTCTTGGATCATGGTTCAGTTCTCTTTGTACTACCTCCCACTTACTAAACATCTATATAGTAAAAATGGAGTCAGGAAATAATACTATGCTTTAGTTCTGTGACAATAAACCCCAAATGTCATAAACCAAACTAAACCAACCAAAGAAATCATAAATGAGTATGATTATAACTTTCTGAAATAGTACTATTGACTAGATCTGGGGAAGGAAAGGGTGAAGTATAGGGAGAAGACAATTATCATCACTTGACTATTAAATAAGCCATTCTTTATGTTTCATCAGTTTCAAGGTTTCCTGCAGAACCACTCAAAGCAGTATTATATAAATGGAAGTCTGCTCAGTTGTTGTTTTTAATCTACTGTTAGAGAACATAGCTACCTAGCTGCAGCCATCATCTTTCCCCCAAGGGTACCATAAACCCCCATGAGCTATATGGCAATCTATTTCCCAAAGCTTAATCCATTTGTATGCCCTTAGCATGATGGAAAGTTCTGGAGTTGAGGTTTTATGACTATCCTAAACATGGATACCACAACGATGGGGATCCCATCACTGGGACTATTACTCCATGAGATGCTGAGCTTGGGCATAACTTATGGTGATGGCTGTTTAATGCACTATACAGAAAGCTTTCCACTTTTCTGCTTTTCATTTCCCTTCAGAGTGAATTGGCCCACCCATTTGAAATACTTTAGCACATTTCATTTCCTTCAAGTTCAGTTGCTAACTCAGGAGAAAACAGATGCTAGATTTAGGATGAAGGTATGGAGGATTTCACACATCATGTGTCCCTAGCTATTGTCAGTCACCCAAAGATTAACAACAGCAACAATAGAAACAACAATGAAATAATCATGATGATAATGTTTTTCCTCCCTCCTTTATTACAGAACATAGCTACTTCCCTAGAGTCATTATCTTCCCTGAATGGTATCATAACCTTTATAATATATATTAATATATTAATGTTAGTTATTATTACTATCATCACAACCATCATTATCATGCTTTTCTGGACATGTGATTTTATTGTATAGGAAACTGTCCATAAAGAAATTCTTTCTACAAGCAGGCTTTCAACAATTCTATACCTTTATCTTAGAGGAATTACCCAGGGAAGTATGCAGATAAGTGATCTGACCAGGGTCACAATCTGGTCATCTGTTTGTGGGAAAAAAATGGGACTTGAACCAAGATTTTCCTGATTCTGAGTCTTATCTATCTGCAATATGACATTGCATACTAATAAAAATAGTTATGATCACAAGAACAATGAGAAAAATAATAGTAATAAAAACAATGACTTAAAATTATATCACAAAGTGCTTTTGTAGACATTGTACCATAGGACTATTCTACTACATACAGTGTAGAAACCCAAATCCCTCTCTTCAGTATGGAAAAAAACAAATCTACAAAATGTGCTGATACAAACCTTTCAATATTTTCATATACTTTTTCTTCTTCTGTTTTCTTTCACAGAAAAAAAAAAGAAGTAGCAAATCAACTATCTTGCAAAGGTATATTGGGGAAAACAAAGCAAAAGCTTTTATTTCCCACTTCTGTGAGGAGTAAGTCATTGACTATTTTTTTCATGGTCCTGGTTGATCCTGCCCTTGCTACTGTCTGACTCCCTTGTTATTGTACTTTAGTTCTTTTCAGTCTTCAAGACACAATTTGGGGTTTTCATTGTAAAGACACTACAATGGTTTGCCATTCCTTTCTACAGCTCACTTTACAGATGAGAAAACTGACACAAACATAATTAAGTGACTTACCCAGGATCATATAGCTAGTAACTGTCCAAGGCTCAGGTTTCCTCCTGACTCCAGAGCTCCTAGCTATTGCCATCTGACTTAGAATATTTTATTCATTCTTCATTCATCATGGCAAATACCCTTCTCTTCCTCTTCCACTACTAATTGCTACTTTAACATATATTATTTTGAGGATTCTTTCATGTGAAAATTTATTTCTAGTACTTCCATCCCTAGAGTGATTCTCAATTCTAAAATCAATGAGAATTTTAACAGTATAGAAGTGACCTGGCTGCAAATGTCTTCACATCCCTCCAGAGGTATGCAAAATTCCCAAGACAAAATGCAGTTTAAGCATATATCTGTATATGTGTATTTATGTATGTATATATGTATGTTTGTACACACATATACACATGAATCATTTTTGGAAATGGGAATAAAAGGGTACTTCAAAACCACAAATTCAAGTTCATTCAGTAAATGTTTACAAAGTACATACTCTGGGCATCACCCTGTACCAGGTTCTATGGAGAGTACAAAAGATGAAAATCAACACAATTTCTAACCTCAAGGAGTTTACAATCTAATGAAGGGAACAGATATGTCAATAGTGACTTACAAGAAAAAGTAGAATGTAGAAAAGTAAAAATCAAGTGAACTCAGAGGAAGGATGGAAGAAATACAAGGAAGATTTTATAGCAAAGGTAAAGCCTGAACTGCATGGATGGGCTGCTTTCTCCTAACACTCAGGAATTTAATAGACCATTTGAACTATCCATCCGTCCTCACTCTCTTGAATAAGCAAAGATTAGTGAGGCTTCAAGGAAGGGCCAGTATCATAATATCTAGACTTGGAAGTCATCATGATATCTTAGATTTAGAGAAGGAAAGAATCTTAAAAGTCCTCTAATGCAAGTCCCTCATTTTACAAATGAGGAAACTAAGACCTAAAGAGTGATTTTCCAGGACTGTGTCATGATTTGGACTTACTCCAATTCCAGGGTACTTTTTCCATTACATCACAATGCCTCAGGAAAAGACAATAGCTTGAACAAAAAACACAAAGCCAAAAAAACGAGGAGTATGTATGTTTCAGCCATTCAGATTCATGAGAGTATATAGAATTTGTAGTGTCAAATAAGTCCAAACCCAAGACCTTTAGAGCTCCAAACTTAGTTCCCCTATTTCAATCAATTCTTCCAGGTTTGTAAACTTGTAACCATTTTATTTATCCCACATATACAATCTTGTCATATCTTGTCATTTCTACCTCTATATCATCTCTCATATCAAACTTCCTCAATACTGACACAGTTTCCACCTTCATTCAATACCTCCCTGTCAGTACTATCACAATGGCCTACCAAAAGCCTCTTCCCTCTCTGATCAGTACTGTAAATTGCTGTCAAAGTGATTATCCTTAGTGTCACTCCTCACCTTGGGTAAATCATAATTTCTCTAGACCTCATCTTCCCCAAATGTAAAATAAAGAGTTGAACTAGATGACCAAGAGGATGCTTTCCTATTTTAAATTTATAGTCCTACTGTAATCAGGGGTTCAAATTCCACTGTATAAGATTTTTCTCATTGTCGAAGTCTGATTATTCAATGATTTGTCCTGCATGATAAATAAGTTAATGAAAACTTAGGAAGAGAGAACTCTTGACCAGCTTCTTTATAAGTCAGTTTCTTCCCAGAGGCATTCATCCAATCTGTCTGCCTCACTCTAAATAAAAATGTGCTGTATGTTTGTTATTTCAATTTCACAAATATCTACCTTTTCTTACATTCTACAGAGTCAAGCAAATGTGAATACAAAGAATTAAAGATTAACAAATCTCATCTCTTTTCCTTCCTCCAATTTGTTTTCAAGCATTCCATTAAATTAAAATTGTGTGTGTTAAATGCAATTAGAAATAAGTAAAAAGAAAAAAAAAGTTTTCATTTTTATTACCTCACAGTTGGGTTATTCAAGTCAGTTAATGAATACTGATAACATTCAATTCAGAAGATGAAAAAAAGTATTCTTCAAGACCAGAACACCATCAGAAGTTGAGAGGACTAGGTAATTAGATACTGAAGGCATTCTCAAAGTGAAAAAATATCATATGAACACTAAGAACTATGCTTCTCCAAAAATCCTTTTAAAAAATCATTGTATTTCACTTGCATATCTGTGTCACAGACACATACGAAGTAGTCCAAAAAAATTTTGCTGTTAAATCCTGCTTTTTCTGATCAAACCTAGACTCCCATTTCAAAAGCTCCTTTGTTCTACAGAACTTGAAATATTGTCCAAATATGACTGAACTGAAACATCTGGTTGACTCATTATAACCATGATAAATGAAGTTAATAAAAAACATGGTAGTTATCATTATATATTCAATGTACAAGTAAGTTGGGTAAATTAAGCAACTTACTCAAAATCACATAAATCAATTCAATAAATATATAAGTACTCAGTGAAATACAAGCTTCTTGTAGGATGATACCAATTCCTTTCTTTTCTTTATAGTTGCAGACACATAGTGCCACATACCTCTTCCTCAAAGAAGTAAATCTATGATCTCATCAGTTTGGTCACTTACTCCAGTAATAGGCATAGGAAGTCTTATTCAGTCTATACCTGTCTCTTCCTTCTCATAGTTCATAACAGGTGGTCCACCAATTATATAGGAGAATATCCTCCCTCACTCCTAACATTGGGAGGACACCAGTGGGACACTCCAGCTGTCTACTAGTTATTTCTTTAACAAGAAATGCAGCTCCTCTTCTCTTCTCAAACATTTTTCTTTTTTTTTATTTAATAGCCTTTTATTTACAGGTTATATGCATGGGTAACTTTACAGCATTAACAATTGCCAAACCTCTTGTTCCAATTTTTCACCTCTTACCCCCCACCCCCTCCCCCAGATGGCAGGATGACCAGTAGATGTTAAACATATTAAAATATGAACTAGATACACAATAAGTATACATGAACAAACTGTTATTTTGTTGTATAAGAAGAATCAGACTCTGAAATATTGTACAATTAGCTTGTGAAGGAAATCAAAAATGCAGGTGGGCAAAAATATGGGGATTGGGAATTCAATGTAATGATTCTTAGTCATCACCCAGAGTTCTTTCTCTGGGCGTAGCTGGTTCAGTTCATTACTGCTCCATTGGAAATGATTTGGTTGATCTCATTGCTGAGGATGGCTAGGTCCATCAGAACTGGTCATCATATAGTATTGTTGTTGAAGTATACAATGATCTCCTGGTCCTGCTCATTTCACTCAGCATCAGTTCATGTAAGTCTCTCCAGGCCTTTCTGAAATTATCCTGTTGGTCATTTCTTACAGAACAATAATATTCCATAATATTCATACATCACAATTTATTCAGCCATTCTCCAACTGATGGGCATCCATTCAGTTTCCAGTTTCTAGCCACTACAAAAAGGGCTGCCACAAACATTCGTGCACATACAGATCCCTTTCCCTTCTTTATAATCTCTTTGGGATATAATCCCAGTAGTAACACTACTGGGTCAAAGGGTATGCACAGTCAAACATTTTTCTGATGTCATCTCTTACTCTTACTCTTCTTTGAAGTTCCTCATTGATTATATATGCATCCTCTACTGACCATATAATCTTTCCTTCACCTTTTATACCAGTTAATTTTCAAGGCTTGAAGTCATATAACACCGCTGATAAAATATTGGTTTGAAAAAATAGGCCTTTGGTTCTGGAATGTAATTTCCTTAAAGTGATCTGCTCACCAGCTAACCTTCTGGTATTTATTCAGGGCCCAACTCATCACTTCTTTGTATTGTCCGTCCCAGATAGATAGACAGATCCATGTATGGATGAAGAGAGAGAGAGAGAGAGAGAGATTGATTGTTGAGTAAGCTCTCTAGGCTTTCCATCTGATTTCATGCCATTATCTGGATAATATATGTTCATCATCCACTTGGTCTTTCCTGGATAGACAGTCAGGCAAAACTCTTTGTAGGTATAATAAATCTCTCCAAGGAGACTCTACAATGCTCTAGGGTTTGTTGTCAATAGCACAATGTCATCTGCAAACAAAAATATCTGGAGGACCTACACTGACAATGGGGAGCTAGATTATACTTCTTGCTATTACTCTATATTGCCTCTTACCCTATTGATTATTAGGACAATCCTCTTCAACTAGGATTACCATTCTGGATCTTCTCTATCCAATGGCAAATACTTTTGCTGAGTATGGATATATACCTCTTCTGATATTTTTGAGAAGCTGCTGTTACTGTTCTGCTATTCTTTGTGATCCCATTTGGGGTTTTCTTGGCAAAAACTGGAATGGTTTGCCATTTCCTCCTCTAGCTCATTTATAGATGAAAAACTGAGGCAAATAGGGTTGTGACTTGTGCAGACTCACATAACTATTAAGTGTCTGAGGCTGAATTTTAACTCAGGCCTTTTATCCACTGTATCATCTGTTACCCAAATTTATTAACTTAGAAAGTCATTAAATTTCTGATGTTACATCTTTCAGGTAAATTTAAATGATTATGATGCATAATGAAAGATATCTGGGAAGAGGTGTTTTGCTCTATTGAATTAAATGTTTTCCCATAATCAACAAACAATAAATTCCATTAGATTTTGTATTCTATCTTTCAATAAATTTCATACCAGTAAAGTTGAGCTCAATTATAATATATTACTTGTGAAAGCCTGCCTACTAATATCCCCATCAAGAATGACTCAGATTCACATAAAAATGAATCTCACAAAGATTTATATAAGGTATCTTGTACATAGTAGGTATTGTGGGAAATACTTTTAAATATTATTTTAAATATTTTTAAAAAAGACAAAGGCTCCTGCTTTCATTAATTTGGTTAGATAAAATTTATTAAATTGTCACTGTTTTCAGAAAATTATACAAGACACTGAGTGAACTGTGACTACTCTCATGGAACTTGCAGACATTATCATCATTATTACATGAGATTAAGATACAAACATTGGGTCACTATGATACAAAATATTGCCAAAGAAACGTTTTGTGAAAGTTAATATTACTAAAAGATATGGCTCAGAATTTATGAATTTATGGAGGAGTTATCCCTTGAGCTGACTTTAAAGTACAGGTAGCTATCCAAGAGGCAAAGAAGGGAGGCAAGGGAATATTTGAGGCTTCAAGCACAACATGAGTAAAGTCAGGAACCTTGAGTAGCATAGGGTTTGTCTGGAACCAAGAATCCAATTTGGCTAGAGTATACAGTGCATGCAATGTAATGTTATATTTTACCAAAGGGTAAAAGGTAAGATCATGCCCTATTGTGGTGATCTCAAATTTCAGGCACAAGAATTTGAGCTGCATTTATTTTAAAATGAGGAGCCACTAAAGATCTTTGAGTAGAAGAGTAGAACCAGAACTCTGCAGAAGCAAAATGAAACTGTAATATTAAAGATAAAGTTAGGAGAGACTACAGGAAGAGACTACAGATATGAGGAGGCCTTGTACCAGTGGTAGCAGTGTAGACAACAGAAAGGAGGTGACAGATATTAGAAGTGCTTCAAGCATGGGAACAACATGAACCCGACAACTGATTAGATATGAACGGTAAGGAGAAATGTAAGTCTCAAAGAAAACTCCAAGATTTCAAATACAAGAAGCAGAGTATATCAAGAACCATTGACAAAAATAGTACAGTCAAAAACAATAAAGATTCAAAGGGGAAGAATACAAGCTTTGTTTTAGACCTAAGTTTTAGATATATTTGAGATATCCAAGTACAGGCAGTTGGAAATAAAGGGCAACTTAGTGATATAGTAGATAAGTGTGCTGGGCCTGAAATCAGGAAGACCTGATTCAAATTTGACCTCAGATTCTAGTAGCTGTGTGACTCTAAGGAAGTCACCCCCTCTGTTTTCTTCCTTTGTTTCTTTTTTTGAAATGGGGGTAATAATAGCACCTGCCTCCCAAAGTTGTTGGGAGAATCAAATGAAATAATAATTATAAAGCACTTAGCACAGTGCCTGGCACATAGTAAGTGCTATATAAATGTTAATTGCTATTATTATTATTCTCTTCATCATAAACATAGATTTCTTAAGAGTTGATCTAGAGCAACTCCATAATTTAAGATATAAAGAAACTAAAATCCAGAGGATTTAAGTGATTATTCCAGGTCACATATAAATTAAATAGCATAGCCAAGATCTGAACCAATTTCCTCAGGTTCTCAGATGTGCTCTTCTCACAGCACTACATTGATCTGAACCTTTAAAGAGCTCAAGGTGAAAATACCAATTTGGAAGTCATGTACATAGCAGTGAAAGAATTTAAAGAGAAAATAAAAGAAGCCTTGGGACAGAGCATTGGAGGAAATTCCCCAAAAGAGGTCAGAAAGAAGATTAACTTATAGGAAAAAAAAAAAAAAAGATAAAGACAGGGAAGAGATCAGAGAACCACAGAAATATAGTAAGAAAAGAAGAAAGAGCATCCCAAAGGAAGAGAAATCTATCATTGTCTAATGTTTGAGTACCCATGGACCTTGAGGACGGGAGGGTTGCCAGGGAGAGGGGGAGGAAAGTGCCAAGGGAAGAGGCCATTGCTTTAATGATTTGGTCATTAGCCAACTTTAGAAGAGCAATACTTAGTGGAATGATGGGTCTAGAAACCAAAATTGCATTAGACTGATGATAACAATAAGGAAATCAAGACAGTGAGAGCAAATGTTTTTTTAAAGACATTTGATAATGAACAACTAAGTGATGATGTAAGAGATGAGATAATAGTAGTTGAAGAGGTTAGACAGATCAGAAGGACTATGGAAAGGAGAAAGAATCTATGGAGAAGGAAGATTTGAAGATACATGAGAAAAATGAATTTGGAACAAAATCCTGGAGGTAGAAGGCAGAAATGGAATCAAGAAATGTGATCACTTAATTGCGAAAGTGATTAATCTTCATAAGAAGTTTGGATACTTCTCTCTTCTGTAACTATAAGTAAAGATAAAGTAAAGTAAACCTACTCTTTTTGTAGGTGCTGAACAAAAAAAAAGTTTTAAGTGGTAACTGAAGGAAATTAAAGTAATCTGATAGATGATCTCAATTTTCTCAATGAAACAGGAAACTAAACCATTCACTATTAAAGTGTAAGGATTGCATGTCATACTTGGAAATTCATGGACAGAGAAACAAAAAAATGGAAAAGTTGTTTAGAATAATAAAATAAGTTGATAAAAGTAGAACAGGTGCCAAGAAGCTGTTGAGTTACATATTATAAATCTGCATGAACAAAATAACTTCAGTTTCATTATTTCTTCCAGCATACTAGCAACCCAGTAGTTACAGTTGTTCAGTCATCTCCTCCTCATGACCTATTTGGGGCTTTCTTGGCAGAGATACTGGAGTGGTTTGCCATTTTCTTCTTCAGCTCATTTTACAAAAAAAGAAACTGAGACAAACAGGGTTTAGTGACTTGCCCAAGATCACACAGTGGGCAAGTGTCTGAGGCAAGAATTCAGGTCTTCTTGATTTCAAGCTCAATGCTTTATCTACTGTGTCATCTAGTTGCTCTGCAACCCAGTAGTAAGAATGAAGAATCAATTGCTTAGAATAATCCTGGGAACATCTATAATGCTCAGACTATGACTTTCCAGCCATCTCCACAGTATATCATCTATCTTCCACCAGAACCTTGAACTCTGTATATTAGCTACTCGCAGGACTCCAGACTCTGATAAGCAGCCTGCATGCCCCTTCTTGTCTATCCTCATACTATATAGCCAAATCTATTTACCCCTTCTCCTTTCTAGCTCACTTTTATGTCTTTTCCCCCATTTGAATGTAAGCTTTTTGAGGATTTGCCTTGACTTGCATGCCTATAATTGCACTATAATTGTACTTCATGTGCTTAGCACAGTGTCTGGCACATACTTTCTCCCCATCTATAACATACAACTGAATGGGCAGCTTATTGAGTTAGTCCATCAACATAACTTAAGACAGGCACAGCAGATGGACAATGTGCTGAGCCCAGAACAAAGCAGGAGGAGAAGAACGAGATAGATTGCTTTGGGAAACTGTCCAGTGCTTTCAATGATCACAAGCTGCTTGTTCACAAAAATATACATCTTTACACTAATAATCACACTAAGGCTATAAAACATGGGCCACCATCACATGAGAGGAACTAAAATTACAAATAACTCAAAGGAAAATGCATGGATACATGGAGGAAATAACTAGATTGCATCATGCAAAAATGATTTGGATTAGAGAAGTGGATTAAAAGACTTTGTTAAAGGTGTGTATCATCAGTAAAGGAAATGAAGCAGCTGTGTAATGACAATGAGAAACTTGGACCAGTCAAGTGCCATTCTGAATCCCCTGAAATACTAAAGCAATGAGAGAAAGGCCTCCAATATTAGGTTGATTCCCTACAGAGAATTTGTGGGGGGAAATCCTCATGAAGCTTCACAGGGTCTGGTTAGGAACAATGACATGGATGATATTTTTCTAATAGAATATTAGGTAGATATTTCATTCTATTGGAATGTCAGAGATATCATTGCTGTCCTATCATGGTTAGTTGGTTTACTTTTTTGCTCTTATATTCAAAAATAAAAAATCAAGCTTGAGAACTTTAGAAATAAAATAAGAAAAAATAATATTCCACAAAGAAGAAAAAAATCCATTTTTTAGCCATATTAACTATGTCTATTTAAATAAAACTATGTTTCACCAAGAGCAGGTTCCTTCTTTCAAGGAAATAATTTGCTCTCATCATTTCATGAAATCTCACAGGAATTCTGTTAGTGCCACAATGATAAGACTAAAATGCTGAATTGGTAGCACAACTTTAAAAGATGAAGACATATCGAACAAACCCTAAAGTATACGGTAAATTAGAAGTCTTTACACTTGCTTCTGCTGCCACCTACAGAGCATACCCAATTCAGTCTCAGAAGTCAACTTCATTTACACAGCCTTCTATAACCAGAAAACTAAGCAAATGTAGAATTTAGAGCTGGAAGAAATATTAGAAATGTTCAATCTTGCTAAACCCCCTCATTTTAAAAAGAGGCAAACTATCTCAGAGCAATAAAACAATTTGTCCAAAGTCACAAAGGTAGTAAAAGTAGCCAAATTAATGTATGGATCACCCAAGTTTTCTGACACCCAAACTGATACCTCAGCCTACCATATCACATCTGTGTGCTAGACTTCTAAGCCTGCTGTGATATTTCACCTATCTTGACTAAACAAAATGCAAAGGAAGGAGAGGAAATATAAAGAAAAGGTGATACAGTCCTTCACGTTAAGTTTACAGTCCGGTGGGAAAGGTGAAAATGTGGACACATACAAATGCACTATGAAATAATTTTTTTTAAATGTCTAAGGAAGGAAAATTAATGAACCTAAGTATTCTAAGATAGGGATGGCTCATTAGTGCTTAAAGAAGTTGAGAAAAGACCACTGTATATAGCTTACATTGGATCTGCGTCTTAGAGGATTTCTCCAAAGATGAAAGGAGAAGGAATTTCATGTACAAGAAATGGCTTTGAACAACCATAAAATACAGGAAAAATAGGTTGATGCTAGTTTGTGAAAAGCCATATTTCTGGGCTTAAGAGCCTGGCTTTTATTAAAAAGGGAACCACTGAAGGACTGTCGGGTTTTGAGCAGTACAATATGACCTATGCAACAACAGAATTAATCCAAAGAATGTAAAGGACACTTTGGAGATGGGAAAATACTTTAGACAACCAAACTGATTCAAAGAGATAATGAGACCAACAGAGAAGCAATGAGGACCTGCATTGGAATGATAATGAAAAGGAAAAAATTCTAGAGATCTTAGGGAGATAAAATTGACAGAACTTGGCAAGTGATTGGATTAAATAAGTTTGTAGAAAAATAGGGAAGATTCATCCAAAAGTTTTTACTGTTATGTAAGTGGCTGAAAATGATTATAGCAATGGTTTAGTAGATAATGTCAAAGACTTTAAGAAATAAAATGTGAGATTATACAGAGAGGAACATTGCACAGTGGATCAGAAAGACCTGGGGTTTGCATCCTGCCTCATATACTTACTAATGATATAAACCTAGTCAAATCACTTAACCTCTCTGGCCTGTTTTCCCATTTATAAAAAGGGAAAAATAACAGCACCTCCCTCATGGGTCTTTGTGAAAATCAAATGAAATAATGTAAGTAAGGTGTTTTGTTAACTTTAAAAGGCTATATAATAAGTGTGAGTTATTGCTATAGGAGTTAATATAGATTCCCTATGTCACTAAAGATTACTTCTGCATAGATATTTTACATACTAAAGGATTTATGCCCTAGATAATTGCCAAAGGCAAAAATACATGTGGAAATTAGATATTTCATTTCTAGTCCTCTGCTAACTTTAATTCTCAAATTTCTAATTTGATTTCTATTTTTTCCCACCTTTATCCTCCTGCTATAGGAGATAAGTACATCTGATAACTAATCATTGATAAGATATTTCCATAGGATGTTAAGAAAAAGTATTGCAAAACATATACATGGGTAATTCAAAAAAAAAAAGGAAAAAAACAAAGAAAAATAACAAACTTACTTTGTTATCATGATTACTGGTTATGTCAAAAATATCTTCATCTTTAATCTCTTCAGCTGGTCTCTACAGGGAAAAAAAATTGTCATAAGGTAAATACATATATATGTCTGTGTGTGTGTGTATCTGTTTAAATTTCCAAAAAAAATGCAATAGAATTGATGATCTAGTATGACTTTTTACATAATGCCTTAGGTATAAAGAAATAATATACTTAAGAGTTTTTTAAGGGTTTTTTAAAATTGAAGTAAACCCCTCTACTATACATTAGGATTATAGAATATAGAACTTTTCAACTGAAGTTACCACCTCTACTACACATTAGAATTATAGGATGTAGAACTAAAAGAGACCCTAAAGATCATCTGATCCCTCCCCCTTTTAATTTAATAGAAACTGAAAACAAAACTAGGGAGATTAAGTAGCTTGACCAAAATCACATAGAAAGCGATAGTGCCAGGATTTGAATTTAGGTCCTTGGATTTAGCATCCAGAGTTCATTCTCCATCTGATTCTATCTGACATGAAGGTCTGAGAAAAGCTTAAAAAGGAGGAGCATGTCAAAGGCTTGGTGAAGGTAGTTTAGAATGTAAATAAATGACTAAAAAAATGATGTCTTAAGAGAACTACTTCATTTTCCTTGAATCATGGTCCAATGATAAAATGATAAAGATGATAGGTTGGAGTTTATCTAAGGGGGACTAAAAAGAAAGTATCTGCATGAAGATTGATGTAATTTAGAAGATAGTAAAATGAAATGGGATAGGCAGAGAACAGTAAAGAAGAACAAGCTCCAGACACAGTTGCCAAGCCAGATACCACACAGAGCAAGCAGAATAGCAGTACAGAGTCTCAGTAATTCAAAGGGTATGATATAGAAAGGCCGTAAGAACTCTCATCATTGTGGTGACCTTCCATGATTCCAGATGATTAATGATGAAGATTGCTATTTACCTTCTGACAGAACAGTGATGGATTCAAGGTGCAGAATGAGACCTATTTTTTAACATGATTAATTCACTATGCCTATTTATTACATGAAATTTGTTTTTTCCCCAATTTTTTATTAAAATTTAATTTAAAAAATAAACAGTATGCTGAAGGAAAATATACAAACCTAGGAATCAAATGATCCAGATTCAAATATAAGATTTACCTAAGGTCACATGACTATTAAATAGCCAAGCTACATCCCTCCTCTAGCCCCAGGTCCCTTCTCTACAAAATGAACAAATGGAACCAAATGGCTTCTAAGATACCTCACAACTCTAGAGGTTTACGAATTTATTATTCTATATCACTTCTGACCAGGTCACTCACTTTGGTCAGCAAGTTATAACTTAGTTATTTCACTTGGTTTTTGCTTAGGAACCCAACTAAGTAGCTTCCTTTTCCTCCTCCTGTAGATGGCATTTGTTGAGTTCCATCTTAGTGATGGAACTTAGCTGAATGAATTCGTCTTCATATGAGTTGTTCAATTCTCTCCTCATTAATTTCTTCCCATCATTCATATCTCTGTCAGGTGTTGGATGATGGGAGAATGATGATACACTTTTCTGGTGCAGCACAATATAACCTCTTAATTGGAGAAGTAGAGCTCACTTTCTCTATTGGAATAAGCCTGGTGTATCCATTAGACAGAGCTACTGCTACCTACTGAACAACCTAAATGTTTTCTAAAAAGTAATTAATTTTACATTTAAAAATAAAAGGAACAACACATCCATAACTTATACATTCTGGACATCTGGTGATTCATATGGAACCAAATAAAAATATACTTGTAGTACATTGATTGGTTGTAGACCTTCATTTTCAAAGAAGATCAAAATTACATCACTATGTTAGAATCAAGGTTATAATCAAGAATAATGTATCCAACTGTGACTGAGCAGACCAATATGGAATGCTCTATCACAGGTCACACACAAATAGTCCATGTGAATATTTAGAGTGGATTCTCTAAATCTGCATATCTTTCATTCTTTTTGAGCTTCTTCAATTCTACTTTGTTCATAGAGCACAGCACCCTCTCTGATGAGGGCACATCATGTTGGATAGTCCAATGCTAGTATCTCCCATGTCATGCAATCAGTTCCAAAGTTCTTCAGAGACCCCTTGAGAATGTCCTATATTACTTCTGATTTCCATGTGAGTATTTGCCTCTTGTGAGTGGTATATAAAATAATCTTTTAGGGAAATATACATTTGAGATTTAACCAACATGGCTAGCATACTGGGGTAGTGCTCTCTGTGGTAGAGTTTGAATGCTTGACAGTTTAGTTGGAGAAAAACCTCAGTATTCTATACTTTATCTGGCCAAGTAATCTTCAGAATCTCCCTATGACAATTCAAATTAAGGTGATTCAGTTTCCTGGCATGGCTCTTGTCTCCTATCCAGGATTCACAGGTATCCATCAGTGAGCTCAGCACAACTGCTCTAGAGACCTTCAGTTTGAAAGGCAGACCAATACATAACTTCTGTGAGAAGGGAAATCTGTTATTTAATGCCTATGTGATATTGAGCATGTGACTTAATGGTCCGCCCCCATCCAGGTGGGTCTCCCCCCTCCCCCCCCCCCAAGAAAAAGGAGTTGACCTCAATTTATAGAAAACTTTCTAGATTTCACTCCTTTGACTAGGGGAAGCAGAATGTGATTTGGAACAAGTCTTGAACCTGCTGTCAGAAGACACCCGTTTCTAAATCCCTCTTCTAATACTCATTAGTTGGGGGATCACTAGCAAGTTATTTAACCTGTATGACATTCACTGCTCTGAAGCTAACCTGTTGATTATGAGACTCCCTGAACTTGTTTGTAGACATAAGGTACCATTACTAAGCTGACACAAGATTTTTCGATCTTAGTAGGACCTACTAGCACTTATGTTCCTCTTGTATAGTCTTCAACCCAGGGTTATATCTATCTGCTTGTGCCATAGTTTCCTAATCAGTAAAATGAAAAGTTGGACTAGATGATTCCCATGGTCTTTTTAAGTTCTACATTTATGATCCTATGTAGCCAGAAGATATTAAAGTCCAGTTTTAGTGGAAGTTTAATAATATTAGAGGAAATTAAGCATATATAATAAGATCATAGCCTTAAGGACTATCAATCTGATTTCCCTCAATTTGCTGATAAGGAAGGAAAATGAGACCTCAGAAGGTTAAGTGACTTGCCCAGTATCATACAGCTAATGAAAGACAGGGTCACAATTTGAACCTAATTCTTCTAATTCTAAGTATCCTATTCTTCTTCTATAGGATAGTATTGGGGGGGGGGGGGTATTTGGGATTAAGTGACTTGCCTAGGGTCACACAGCTAGTGAGGGTTAAGTGTCTGAGGACATATTTGAATTCAAGTCCTCCTGATTTTCCAGGACCACTTCCTCTATCCACTGCACCATCTAGTTGCCCCTCAAAATAATATTTTTAAACTAAAACTAAATGTCATGCTTGGAAAGAATAACACCAGAAATAGTGACTGATAACATAATCTGCCTATATAAGTCTATGACATTCTATACATCAAATGGTAATAATTACAACTTGAAGGGGAAGCAAAGAAGGTAAGGAATCCCATATCAAGATCAAAGACAGATGAAAAGCTAAAAATAAACTGTCTCAGAAACAGATGGAATTAAAGGCCAAGTATAATCAAAATCAAAGGAGATGACTGTGGAAAAAAATATTTCCATCATATAGCAACAAAAAAAAGTCATTCCATCCTGATTTTAGAGCCTATGGTTCCAATCCCTAACAACTTCTCCATTTTACTTTCTTTATATTTTCTTGGAAAACAAAGTCTGAACTTTATCCACTGAACAGGGACAAAAGGATGTTAGTACCTCTGAAGTCTTACTACTGCATTTATTATTTGTTAGATGAGCCACCAAGATTGCTCAGCTCCTCTCCATCATGGTGCCTTCTTCCTTAATATATTATGAGCCTAGGGGCAGCTAGGTGACACAGTGGATAGAACACCAGCCCTGAAGTCAGAAGGATCCGAGTTCAAATCTGACCTCAGACACTTAATACTACCTAGCTGTGTGACCCTGGGCAAGTCACTTAACCCCAAATGCCTCAACCAAAAGAAAAATGTGTGTGTGTGCATATATATTATGAGTCTAAAAGTTATGGGATTCTAAAAGGCACCCCTGATTTATTTAGGAGGTTTGAGTGAGAAGGGATTTATAGAATTTCAGAGAATTATATTTTAGGATTTTTTTAATTTGTTCATAGCTTTTTTTTTAATATAACCTTTATTTCAAAACAAATTCTTTTCTCCTTCCCTACCTAAAGAGCCATTCCTTGTAATAACAAATAAAAAGTAGGTCTCTTTTCAGTGCAAAGTTTGGTGAGTATGATTACACAGCACTCAGTTTTAAAGGTTTTTGCTTCCTCCATTGATATTAGTGCAGTCATGGACATTGTTTTCTTAGTTATGCTTAATTCATTGACTTCGCATCAGTTTGCATTTCTTCTCATACTTCTCTGTACTTTTTATACAACCATCCTTTCTTAGGATAGCAATATTTTATCATAACCCCAATTCGTGTATTATTATTCATTTAGTCATTTCCCAAACAAAAGGCATCATTTTGTTCCTGCTTCTTGATAACTAGAAAAAAATATATTTTGTTGTAGATGGGGCATTTTTCTTTGACTTCCTTATGCCTAGCAGTGGGATTTAACTGACATTTAAAGAGACATTCCTATCTGCTTTACCACTTCACCCTAAGGACCATAGGACTTTTCTATCTGGCTTATAGCTGAAATCATATATATATAGTTAACCCCCATTACACTGTGAGCTCCCTGACAGCAAAAACTGTCTATTTTTCTATTTATATCACCATTGATTAATACAGTGCTTGTTACACAGAGTAAAATTAATAAATTCTCTAATAAAGTTATTCATTCATTCTGGGTCAAGAGTATGAATGGAATACTGGGAAACTCTTAAACATTAGAGTGAATCTTCTAAAAACTGAGGAAAACAAAAGGTATTGTAGAATTCAACTATCAGTTGTAAGAGATCTGTTGAGAGAAAGCTAAGGGACTGAAGCTTGAGGGAAATGGAAAGAAGATAAAATGTTATATATACACACATACATATATATATGTAAATACATATCACTACCACCTTATAAATGATGTATACATGAAATATTTCAGTCTTTCCTTTCTTCCATATATATGTATGCATCTATGAAAGACAAATATATTGTATATATAATATTACTGCCATAAGAAATTATATATATTAACTATTTCAGTCTTTTCATATATACATTTGTAAATGTGAGATATTATATATACATAAATATATATGTATGTATGTGTGGTTATCATATAGATATATGAAGACCTCCCATATTGTGAGTCGATGGGGGAAAGCAATTTTATACTAGAACCAGAAAAATTGAGTAATTTTCAGACTCAGAAGTGCAAGGTCAGAATTTATGATTAATAGGCATCCTGGAATGTCAGGGCAACGAATTCCTCCAGCTACTGATGAGCAATCTGTAAAGGCAGAGTTTCTGACACCCTCTGCCCCCATGAGGGTAAGTAAACAAATACCAATGGGATCTGCTCCCCTTTTCTCTATAAGGCTACAAGAATTTCTGGAAATGACTTGAAGGTGTCAGGAGGAAAACTATTAAGGCCCTGAAGTTGAAGGGAGTTGGGGAGGGGGTAAAGGAGAAGCAAAATTAATGGCTAGAGGTTTAATGCTTCAAAATAGAGCTATTTGCCATCTCAGATTAAACATGAGATTAAAGGATGCAACTGAGCCTAGCTAAGGAAATACAATCTGTTCTTTTTTGTTTAGAAAAACCTTAGCTTTGGCTCTTATTTTTGTACACTTCTAAAACGGTGTTAAATCATTCTGATTTATGCTGTGATGGAAAAGTATAAGTGTACTCTAACTTACGTATGCTCCCTACTGAGTACTGCAGTCCTCTGGGTTTTGGTATGTTATACATATTTATAATGTAATGTCAGCTTACACTGGCATATTGGATTTAGAGAGATTCTGCCTTCTTAAGTTTCTTTCTTACAATGCTTGCATATAGGAGGCATTCAATAAATATTTGCTATCTGAATTCTTTTGTATCTAAAAAAAACTCTACTACTGGCTTCATAAATGTATTCTTTGAATATTAAAAATCTATAATATTGCATTAAGAAGAAGAGTCACAGAGCTACACTTGAAAAAATGCTGTAGTCTCCAGAGCTATAAGAGACATTGGACTTAGTCCCACCCTATCATGAACAAATGTACATTTGTACAAATGTACAAATGGAAATCAAGGTTCTATCTGTTCAAGGTTACATAGGTAATTCATAGCATAACCAGGATTCAAACTTGGATCCTTTAACTACAAGTTCCATGTTTTTTCTCCCCTATTTGACTATTCCTTTTATAGTATATTCATAATAAAAAATCAAAACAAGCAAAGCTAAAAAAAAATGCCCTCTCCCTTCCATGCCCATTGTCTTTCTAAATGGTAGAACAATGTTATAAAATTTTATGTTACCTGATTGTCTTAACTTCAAATAACAAATTCCTGGCTTGTCTTTCTGATTATTTTGCCTTTCATAAAGTAGGGAAGCAATCAGAGGAAGGCTACTCTAGGCCTAATGATCTAGTAAGGAGGAAATGGGTGGTATACTAGAAATAAAAAGAACTTGACAGCTTAAAATTCATGATCAACATATCTCCAGATATAATATAGACTTCAAGACTTCAGGAAAACAAATTTCAGTGAGTTTACAGAAATGATAGGATCCAATGGCCTGAGGCTCTAAAAGAAAAGTCAGTTCATGAGATATAGAAAGCAATTATTTAGTATCTACTGTGTATGGATAATTGTACTACCTACCTCTGGGAATACAAATAATAAACAAATAGTCCTTACATTCTACTTGGGGATTGCAATGGTCAATCAAAAGATCCTCTATTAAGCTTGTTCACCCAAGACCAAAGGGCTGTAAAAATGTATATACCCTTTGATCTAGAAATACCACTGTGTCAGGTCTATATCCTAAAAATATCTCACACACACACACACACACAGGGAAAAAGACCTATTTGTGTAAAAATACTTATAACAGCTCTTTTTGTAGTAGCAAAGAATTAGTCATGAAGGGATGGCCATCAATTGGGAAATACCAAAACAAGGTATTATATGTGAATATGATGGAATATTATTATATTCTAAGAAATAACAAAGCAGGATGATTTTGGAAAAACCTGGAAAGACTTCTATGAACTAATGCAAAGTGAAATAAGCAGAACCAAAAGAACACTGCATACAGTAACAGCAATATTATACAATGAAGAACTGTGACTTACTTAGCTATTCTCTGCAAAATAATGATCTAATTCAATCCCAAAAGTCTAATGAGGCAGCATACTATCTACTTCCAGAAAAAGAATTAATACTGTTTCAATAAAAATGGAAGCCTGCCATTTTACACTTTCTTTCATTTTTTTTCTTTTATTCCAATCTTCGTATACAAAATGACTAATAAGGAAATGTTTTACATGATTATACATAATACAACCTATATCTGATTGCTTACTGTCTAAGGGAGGGAGAAAGAGAAGAAGACAGGGAGAAAGGGATAGAATTTGGAACTCAAAACTTTTCTTAAAAAGTTTTGAAGTTGTTTATTTTTTTTAAAGCAAGGGGAATATAACTGGGGAAATAAAATAGCAAGTAAATGGGGAAAATATTTTGAAAAAGTAGGAGGGAAATGTCTACAGATATGAAATATTACAACAATTTTTGGATGCAATCAATATATTTTTAATTGACTGTTAAATTGTTTACAAGAGACTTCATGAAGTAGGAGTAATATGAAAATGTTTGTAATATTTTTAAAAACGACCCTCAAAAAAACTCAAAAGTGTTAAAAATAAAAATAAAAAGTTTGGTCAATAGCTCAAACAATTTGATGAGATTACAGCTTATGGGTATGACTTATTGAACTAGACTAGCAACACAGTCACACATGGATTCAGAAACCACGGTTTGGAGCATGGTGGTATTTGTGCTTTGGAAAGATTATTTTGGTATCAATAAGGACACCAACTCCTTCATGGTATGACATGGTTAATCTTGACTGGTGTCTCCTGAGATTGAGGCTGCCTCGTGATAATTGGTGATGGTCAGGGAAGTTGGACTATTGTTGGAGGAACTGCTTCCCACTGTGATTTATAACAGTGAGCTGTTAAAACTGTTCAACCCTTTTTGAACGATTTTTAAATCTCTCTCTTACTTGGGTTTCAAGACAGGAATGAAACAAAGAGGAGGGGGAACCTTTCTTGTCACCAACCCTCTCTTCCTGCCCAGGAGTTAAGATAAGCTACAATAAAAGTATGAAAGGCTTGAGAATGAAGTCTCTAGACTTCTCAGTCCTAAGATTCCTTTACCAACCTTTCTGTTTCCTTTTCTGAGACTAAGTAATTAAGCAGTCTCAAGAAATGGGCATTTCTATTCTTGGGGATTATTTTGGGTAAAATCCTAAATTTTCTATTTTTCGAATTATCTTGGGTATAATCCTCAATCTTATTGCTTCTAAATTTGTGTCAGGCATCCACCTCCCAGAGGTGTATTTCCTTAAAAGAACATTTTAGCAGAGAGATTCTGCAGTTTAATAACTTATGACATGGCCTCTTTGGACAAATAATCTATATTTTGCCAACCTTCCATGATAAGTTCTCTGGGTTGCTTAAACAACGAGAATTTGAAAATATCTGATCAATAATCCCAGAAAGTTTTTACCTTCTGGGGCAATATAATGAATGTCATGGACAATTTGGGTGTTTTATTTTTCCCATATTTAGCCATGCCCTCCTATAAGTCAGTTGCATTTTATGTAGTTTCTGTGGTAGAGAAAATTAAAAGCTATCATATAACATATCTATATACTATATTGATTACCTTTGTGAAAAGAGACCCAATTAATCATATTTAGAAAATCTCTAGATTCAAGTCACATCTATGTTTTGTTTTAAGAGAAAGTATGCCAATTTGACTGGAATAGAAGTTTTTAAGGAGGAGTTATGGGAAATCAAAATGACAATAAAGGTTGGAGTCAGATTATGTAGGGTTCTATATGCCAAAAAATAGAACTTTGTCATTTTTTCTAGAGCTAATATGGCACTGTTAAAGTTTCTGGGATAAGGATTACATAAGGATTCAGTTTTACAAGTACATGCAAGATAAGACTTGAAAGAGACCTAAGGCAAGCTGTAGCAATAATATAGGTGATTAAGGACCATGAGGAAGTGTCAATATTTATGTTGAAGTCTCTCATAATGAAGACAGGAAAGGAAAATGGTGAGCCATGTACTGAACTCATTGAGGAAAGAGAATGACAATAGTTAGAAGTATAGGTATAGATAGATAGATAAATGGATAGATGGATATATGTACATATGGGTATATATACATGCATATAATATGTATGTGTGTATACATGTATGTATGTATATATGTGTGTATGTATATATGTATAAACCTGAAGACAATAGCTACCAGGGTTTTGATTGGATGGTAGATATGAACCTCAAAGGAGGAGAAAACACTGATGGAGGATGGAGGAAGAAGGAAAATCTGGAAGTAACAATAGGGAGAGCAAAGCGTATTCCAACTCCTCCACCTTGACCAGAGCACCAAATAAAGGTGCATCTAGAATTGGAAAGGATGGTCAGGGAAGTAGCTCTTCCAATGGTGGGTATGTACAGTTTCTGACTGGAACTGGAAAGACATATGCTAACCGATACAAAATTAAAGAAATGAAACAAGAACATTGTACAGAGACATAGTAATATCATAATAATCAACTGTGAAAGACTTAGCTACTCTGATAAATACAATGATCCATAGCAAGTCCCAAGGCCTCATGATAAAAAATGTTATCCACCATCTTCAGGGAGAGAAATAATGGACTCATTATAGATTGAAGCATATTTTATCACTATCTTTATTTTTCTTGCTTTTTTGTTTGTTTTAGTAAATGGCTAATATGGAAATAACTTTTGGGTAGCTAGGTGCACAGAAGAAAGAGTGCCAGACCTACAGTCAGGAAGATCTGAGTTCATATCCAGACTCAGACACTTACTAGCTGGGTGACCCTGGGCATATCATATAATCCTGTTTGCCTCAGTTTTCTCATCTGTAAAATGAACTGGAGAAGGAAGTATCAAATCCAGTATCTTTGACAACTAAACACCAGATAGAGTCAGGAAGATTCAAAACAACAAAGACAATGACTTCCCATGTATAATGGGTATGGAAAGGACTAGAGGGAGAGAATTTGTATCTCAAAATTTTACCAAATGAATGTTAGAAGAAAAAGAAGAAAGAAATATGCAATAAGACATTTCCTCTCCATCTCCCCACCCAGCTGTTTCCACATTTGTTACCTGATCAATAGGCAATTCTATTTGCACATTCTGATCATCTTTCACATACAGTGCTCCTTGAAATTCTTTTCTAGGGCTGCGTGCTTGAAACACATCACCTTCTGGGGTTAAAAAAAAATACATTTAGGAAACTACATTAAGTCAGTGAGCTAAATTTACATTTGTCTTAAGAGGCAGATTGATATTAATGTAAAGCAAGCTGGCCCTGGAATCATGACACATGGGATCTTCAACAAATCACTTAATTATTCTAATCTTAACATTCTTCATTTGCAAAATATGGTCATACTTTCAGTACCTACTTCACAAGACTGTTATGAGGAAAGCACTTTGCTCAAATTTAAATTTTCATGACATATGAAGTTACCATTTTACTCCTTTATATTGTAGTACAATAGGAAAAAACACTTACCCTGGGGTTCAAATCCCACTTCAAAGAATTATTACCTGTGTGACCTGAAACAAGTCACCTGACCTATTTAAGCTGGTCTGTGAAATCCCTTCCAGCCCTATAACTATTGCTAATTAGTCACAATTCAGAATAGCAAGATGTGCCTTCCTTTTCCTATGAAACAGATAATCTAAATTATAGTATAATCTCAGTAATTCAAAATAATTGAACAATAAAACCATTACAATAGATCAAAATCTCATTTATAGATTATTTCAAAAGAAATGCCATTTTATTAGTTCCAGGTATGTGCAGAAACTCAAAGAGGTTTAAGAAGGGGTTACCTTGGTTAATGAACAGGTTTATCAATAATATGTAATTGTTAAGCACTGAGACCTCAAGTCTTGGTCCTGAGCTGCCCCACAGGGACCTTGTTTTTGCTACTAGCAGAGGTAGAATAAGATATCTGCACACCCCCAGGAAAAGTTAAGAAAAGTAAGGTGGTGGAATATTCCTGTCCCTATGAATCTGTAAGACTTTTTAAAATACTTGGTACAATGGAAAGAGTGACAGGGTTTAGAGGCAGAGGACTTAAGTTTGAATCCCAGCTTTGCCCACTTATTTTACCTGTGTGACAATGGACAAATTAATCACTCTGGACTTTCATTTCCAGCGAATGAAGGAAATAAACTGGATGGCCTATGACATCCTTGCAGCTTGAAATCTTCAATTCTATAAAGTTCTACTTAAAAATAGACGACTCCAGTGACCAAGCACAACCCCATAGGACTAATGATGAAACATGCTCACACTCACAGAGCAGTAATGGACCCAAAGTCCAGAATGAGATATACATTTTTAGACATGGCAGATGTGTGAATTTGTTCTGTTTGACCATACTTATTATATTTACTGGGAGAGGAAGGCTTGGGGAAAAGGAAGCTATCAATAGTGCTGCCAAAAAAAAAGACTAAAAAAAAAATGGATCATTGAAGTAAATTAGGGTGCACAGAAGGGAAAAGAATGTAGTTCAAAGAGGAACACAGACAAGCAGGACAGCTTTGAAAATAACATGCTGAATTTATTGTATGCTTTTTTAAAGCAAGCTATATAGCATAAGGGTTCATACTCATTTTCTATTCTACTTTTTATATGGAAATGTCCTTTTCTGAGAGTTTGTTGAACTCAGAATAAGCAAGCAAACAAATAAACAAACACAAATAAACTCAAATAAACTCAAATAAACAAACACAAATAAACTCCTACATGCTGGGAAATATGGATTCCCTAACATCAAAAATAGGTACAGCGTTGAACAATTAGGAAAAGAGTTCTTCTCTGGTCCTTCCTGCTGCGTTGTACAGGCAGCTTCTCATCTTGCCTAATCCTGTTCTGTTTAGCAAACACCGAGCTTCCAGAAAGCTCAGTAATTCCCATTATAGAGTAATAAAACAAAACTTTGTTGTCAAAGTTATGCCCCATCAACCAGTGTCTCCCTATAATTTTTTCCTTTTGGAGAGTTCTCATTTGAGGGATGTGTCCAAAAATCAGAGGTATCATATGGTTGCTTTAATAAGGTCATTTCTTTAACAATGACCTAATTCAGAGATGCTACCCAGAACTGAGCCCCCGCAGGGTAAAAGATTTAAAACAACAATAATTGATGAAACAGAAGCAGTAGTTAATCAGCTAATTAACATGTCTGAGGGCAATGTCAATACTCTGAACAGCATCACTACTGAAGTAAACAGCTGAGTGTAAAAAACATAGTTTCCTATAATTTCAGAATCTGCTAAGCCACTCTTCTCTTCACTAGTTCTTTTGTTTCTGAGTAAAAAAGACTCATCTTTGTAAATTCAAATCTAGCCTCAGTCACTTATTGGCTATGTGACCATGGGCAAATCATAACTCCTTCTGTCTCAATTTCCTCATCCGAAAAATGATCTGGAGAAGAAAATATCAAACCACTTTAGTATCTTTGCCAAAAAAAAAAAAAAAATCCCTGAGATCACAAAAAATTGGACATGACTAAACAACCATAAAATTCCTTCTCTTACTCTCTTTTCCCCTATCTCTCCCTCTTTTCTCTCTATCTCTCTTTAATTACTCTTTCTCCCTAAATTTGCCACTTCCTCTTAATTTGCCTCTTTCTGTTAAGAGCTCTCTCCTCTTTTCATTCACCAAAGGTGACAACTTACTTGACTCTTCATTTTCCTCACTTGACAGTCAATCAAATGCAAAATCTCCTTTTGCATTTGTGGGTCTAAAGCCCAGTTTATGCTCTAAATCCTAAAACCTGTGCTACCTCTGACAAATCACTTCATCAGAAAAATGAGTCAAAAGTACTAGATGGTCTCTGAGGACCATTCAACTGTAATTATCTTCACTCTGTAATTGTATGGTCATCACCATGGGTCAGGTCTTCATCATCTTTCACTTATTCACATTTATTCACATTATTGCTACAAACTCCTGCTTGGTCTTCCTGCCTCAGATCTGTTCCCTCTGAAATCTATCTTCCATGTACCTATAAAACTGATAATTCTTAAATACAGATTTGACCAAGTCAATCACTTATCCAAGAAACTTCAGCAGTACCATATTAACTCAAGAAGAAATGATAAATTTCTCTATGGGATGTTTAGAGCCCTACATAATTTGACTCCAACATTTCTTGTCATTTTGATTTTCCATGATGTCTTCTCAAAAACTCTACATTCCAGGCAAATCAGTATACTTTCTCTTCTCTACACTTAACATTCCATCTCCCTTTTTTTTGTCTTTACAGAGACTATTCACTTCTTGAGATTTTTTCCTCTCCACCTCTACTTTCTTGGACTTCCCTGTTTTCCCAAAAATTTAACAACCCCTCAAAGTAATGTTCTAATTTACTTATCTGTGTACATGTTGTTTCTCCCCTGTAGAATGTAAGCTTATTGGGGACAGTAATAGATTTCTTTTTGTTTTTGTATCCCTAGTACCTACTATAATAGCTGGTGCAATAATAACAACTAGCACCTCTAAAGCATCTTAAGGTTTGCAAAGGGCTCATCACAACCCTGGGAGATTAAGTACCATTGTTATTATATTATGCCATTATTATTATTATTATTATTATTGCCATTTTACAGATGAGGAAACTAAGATTAAAAGAATAACGTTAACCTGCTCAAAGTGACACACCTAGTAAGAATTCAAATCAAAATTTTCACTCGGGTCTTCCTGCTTCCAGGATATCACAGATTATCACAATTTTTTTTTGAGCCATAGTCATAGCTGGCTCCTATAGTGTTCATAGCTTAAGAAATGGTTTTTCTTGTTGTCTGCTTTTTCCAATTCCCACCCCCCACTACCTTATGGATCATAAGTCATAGGATTTAGTGAGGAGAGAGATCTTTGAGATCACTTAACCCAATATCTTCTGTAGGCAGTTAGGTGGCATTGTAGTGCACAGCCTGAGCCTGGAGTCAGGAAAACTCATCTCCCTAAATTCAAATCTGATCTCAGACACTTATAAGTTGAATGACCCTGGACAAGTCACTTAAACCAGTTTGCCTCAGTTTCTTCATTAATAAGCTGAACTGGAGAAGGAAATGGACAACCACTCTAGTATCTCTGCCAAGAAAACCCCAAATGGGATCATGAAGAGTTAGATATAACTGAACAACATTCAAGGTCAAATAGAATTTTTTTAAAAAACTGAAAGAATTTACATGGCTTGTGAGCAGCAGAGCAAGGATCAAAACCTAGATATTCTGAAACCAAATACGATATTTTATTTTTCCTTCTCCATCATACTGCTTCTCTCTTGATATGTTATAATATGAAATCAAAGAATTTTAGTTATACTCTTTGTATTTAAGGAATTGTTTTCAATTAGACAGTGAAATCAAATAGAAATAAGGGCCATTAAGACCTATGTAAGGTCCCTGCAGGTGCATATCGACTAAGAAAAACACATATTGATATTATCCGTATTCTATTATATTTTTATTTAATTTATTAAATATTCCCCAATTATATTTTCTTCTGAGTCAGACTACATTTGGGAGTGTTTGATACCTCTGTCATAGAGAATAGAGGTTATAATTGAACTTATAACAACCTGAGTTCAAATTCTCCCTCTGATATTTTCCTAGCTATGAGACTGAACAAGGCTCTTAACCTCTCTGAAATAGTTTTTTCACTATGAAGAAGCTAAAAATAGTCATAATGACAATACCTCATCAAAAATGTCACTTATATTTCTATTCTTAATTTAAAAGGCAGATAAATTTAGCTTTATAGTTGTTTTTTTTTAATCAAACAATGAAATTCATTTTCATTAATTGATTTTTCCTCTTGGATCAGTGTGTGTGTGTGCACATACATATGCAAGAATTCACAGGACATGTACAGCTTTAAAGCTCAAAAGATCTAACACCCTACAAATGTGTGTGTGTGTGCTGTATATGTGTGTATTTGTGTATATATATTTCATTAAATATATATATTTAGGTAACCCCCTTTTTTTTTTTTTTTTTTTTTTTTTTTTTTTTTGGTTACTGAATAGTATAATAGAGTACTTGATTTAAAGTCAAAAAGAGAAAACCTAAATTCTGCCTCAGGCATTTACAAACCAGATGATTCTAGGTAAGTCACTTATTCTCTGATCAGCATTAGTTTCCTCACCTGTAAAATGGGGATAATAATAGTACCCATTTCCAATGTTGTTGTGAGAATTAACTTGGATAATATAAGTAAATTGCTTTGCAAAATTTTAAAACTCTATATAAATCCTAGCTGTTATTATAAATAATAATTGTACATCACTTGTTATAAATCTAAATTATGAAAATATTAATTTCAATTTCAGCCACATATAGCTCTAACAAACACCTCTTTTTGCACATTATTAATGGCCCATAGAAAACTTAAATGCTACTGAAAAACTATTTCAAGTTTCATGTGGTATTTTACATAAGAGTCAAGAGGATGATTTTCATGCTGAGAAAGGGAGGGGATTCTGGATATAAGAAAAGAAGGGAGTTCCCAACCTTTTAGCATCATCTAACTAGCTTTTCAGGATCAGTCAGAGTCAGGATCAGTCAAAGTCCTTACTCTTTAGGAGGAAAAGTGAAGGAGACAGGCAAGCGGCCACGTGGCTTGTCAAAGATGGATCATGGACTCTGGAGTCTTCCCTGCTGAGCATGATGCAGCAGAGAGACTCTGACTCTCTCCCTCAGCCCTCCAAGTCCTTCCCTACAATTACCTCATGGCAACACATTCAGCAGGTACCAATCATGAGGAGAGCCACCACATCACCATATCATCTAAGTATATATTTATAGAACCATTATGTCTCGTTGAGTAGGTACTTAACCTTAAGTACTCTGTTGTTCTGGATTCAAGTACACCTTTTCAGAATTCCAGCCCTCTGCATTGTTCCAGCCCTCTACCAGATATTTTTATTTTCTTTTATGTATTACTTTTTATTCTCCTTTGGGCTGTTGAAGGCTTCATCACCCTTTTCAGTCTCCTATTTAGAAGGCCTGACCACATTTTTCAGTGCTTATCATGTGACTTTCTGTTACCCATGATGGTCTGATTCTGGATATTGGAACTTTTCCCCAAATAATATTAGAAATACACTACTACAAGTTGTATCAACACTTTTAAAATTTTTCTCTAATAAAAAACAACAACAAATTCAAGCATATTTGACTACATAAAGCAAATATAAGATTTCTTCTTACCTGCACCACCTAGAGTTAATGGATCTGTATAACTTGGCTTCTTCTCTGTTTTTGCATGGTACACTGAGCTCTCACTATTTTTTAGAATTTCTTCATATAAGGAACGATCTACTACTTCTTTTAATTCCTGGTTAAAGTATACATTGTAAACAAAATGACATTAAGTGTCATGTTTAATAAGTCTAACAATCTTTCTTACTGGTCTGATTTGGAGTACAAGATTTGTGTGAGTAAGCCACAGAAGTTGGGGGTTGGGGTGGGATTGTCATTCACCTCTGAAGAAATCTCACCTCCTCCACTGGCTCGGTCTCTGAGGGCCTTGTATTTCTCATCTGTAAAATGACAATAATAATAATTTTGTCATCCCTTCTCTTCCAAAGATAATACAAGAGTTATCTAATTACTAGAAGGTACTCTACCTCTAGTCAAGTCATGAGTTTCTCTAGTATCTAATATCTATCTTTGTAATGGGCTGAGGTTTGAGCTGATGCACTGAGGTCCCAAGTACATGAGGCTAGATAGTAATTGGGCTATACTCTATTAATATACATGATTGGATAAAGAATGGTCCCTGCCCACTCTCTGTGCAAGTCCTGATGTGTTGTATAGGAAATGACGATTTTGGTGGGTAGAGGCAGAGAGGGAGGGAGGAAGACAAGCTGGGAGAGATTGGGCCTGGGTTCGAGACTCCGAGCTGCTGGTTGTGTGGCTGCTGGTCGAGCTAGCTTCTTGACTCAGCTGCACACATTGCTATTGCCCATTCTCTTCCACCTCCGATCCTTCTTCAACCTAGTAAAGGAACATTTTCCCAATGAATTTGTCCTGTTATTTAAAATCACGTCTTAACGGCGCCCAAAAGTTGGGGAACCAAACTGAAGAATCTCCCTGCCAGGCGGGTGGTATTTTTTTAAAGACAAAAAAATTATTTTCCTTAAAAATAAACCCAGAATTTTTTTTTCTAAAAAGGACCAAATTAGTAAAGAAATTTCTCCCCCCAAACACCCAAGGTGGTGCTATGGAAAGAATGATTAAGTGTGTACATGGGTTATTATAATTGGGAAAGAATTTGGGATTTGTGGGTATATTAAATGCATTTTGGTGTAGAGGGCAAGGGGGAGAAATGGGAAGTTGGCGGGTTTCAACTTTCAAGGGAAATGGTTTTTTTCCAAGGCTTTTATTTATACAATGTATTCATTCACTAAAATCCCTAGAAGAAAGAAAACCATTTCCCTTCCTCCCTCCTCAAATTACCATTAAATTTGGGAGGAACAATGAAGAATTTGACCAAACCCCCGGGTGGAGTTAATAGCAAGGGGTTATTTCCCCTCAGGACCTTTTTGGCCCAAGGGCAATGTTGACTCTCTCCCCCCCCCACCCCGGGGTGGAGGAGGAGGAGCTGGGGGCATGGGGGACCAAACCAGGGGGTTAAAAAGGGCTTAATGAAGGCCAAAGAAAGGTGTGGACAGGGGTCAACATTAGTTTCCTTAATTTCCCGTCCTAATGTCAGGTCCAAAATTGAAGAAAAAAACCTTTTCCCCTTTAAAATCATTGATTTAAAAGGCCTGAAATTAAGGGCCACATCAGCTTTTTAAGTGCTTTGAAATTTCTTTCAGCGACCCAGAGGAAATTATTGCCCAAGAATCCTGAATGGAAAAATACATGGGGCCTGGGGTGGGGCTTTAATAAAGCCCAAAAAAATGTCAAATCGTTCATGTCGATCCCAGCCCACAAGGGTAGGTCCAAAGGAAGTACAATTGTTTCATAACATATGGCAAATTGCCTAATTTATAAAGTTGGGTTCTTCAAAAAAATATAAAGGTGATTCCAAAAAATTGAAAGGCCAAGTAGTTTTTGACTTTTGGGACTTTGAACTCTATCACAAGAACTAATGGGGAAAATCCAACAACAGATGTTTTAATAAAGGCAACTTGCAAGGAAAATGCTAATGAGGTGTGCAGGATTATACTAGGACTGAAGGATGCTCCTTTAGAGGGGTTCATAACCTGTGCCACAGTGGGCACAAATGCCTTTTAGCCAGACTATGGCAGACTTCCCAAAGATCCCAACATGGGTGGGTCCCTTCAGCAAGGGACTTTGAAGAAACAGCAATGCTTTCATGTGGTAAATGGGGCATCTAAGCTCAATGTTGGTATAGAGGCAGGTGAAACGGGGGGAACAAGACCCAGTATCCCATGTCCAAAATGCAACAGACTTCCAGGGCCCAGAATGAACAGGTTGGAAACGGATGAGGGCCCAACCCCCAGGGCCCCAGGCAAAAAAACGGGGTGATGGCGAATGGTGCAGAGGGTGCCTGGGGCCAATACCCCAATATGACCAATCAGCCAGGGCCATATGATGGCAGAAAGGGATTACACAATAATGGAACAACCTGATGGAAAAAGGGATTACAATTAGGGAGAATGAGTTGTTGCAGCTGAGACAACTGAGATACCCCCCTGGAGGTTGAAATCTGTTCCTCTCCAGCCTATGGATCCTTGCCTCCAGGCACCCGTACTTGACCATTTTACCTCCTGAATAGTACAAAACATGTCCATCCAATACTGATGTGGGAAACGGGGAATTTAGATAATTCAGTCACCAATACAGGCAGACAATGTGACTTATCACCCAGGAAAATAGTAGCATCAGGGCTCTCAAATCTAATAACAGCCTGGTGATGTCCCCGATTCTGATTCCAGATCACAAAATCCAGCAATTTACTGGACGGCGAACAACTGACCGACCTATTACAATCTATATAAATGGCCTTCCATTGGAAGGTTGGGACACTGTGCAGATCAGACGGTCTTGATTCCAACTCCCAGTCACTAAAAGATTAAAAAGCAGACACATGTCTGGCGTGGAGGATCAATAGCAGCTGAAGTTAGTGCCCCTATGAGATGGACTTTTGAAGGCCGGAGTTTTTACTCCTTTTATAGTTGAAAAAAATCCCCATCAATCTGTGGGGAAGAAACGTTTTACAGTTAGGGTTAAAAATAGTACTTCGGTTTTAAGCAGGGCTGTTTGAAGGCCTGAACACTTTACCTGTTCTATCAATGGAAAACTGATACACCAGTGTGGATGGGCATGGCCCTTTAAAAGAATAAAATTCAGGCCTTATTAGATATAGTAAGGAACAGCTTGACCAAGGACCAAAACCCTTCTCTAAAGCCCTTGGAATTCCCCAGTGTTTGTTGTGAAAAAAAATCTGGAAAATGGAAATTTAACGGATTTAAGAAAAGTGAATGAACAGATGGAAACTTAAACTCTTCAGCCTGGACTTCCATCCCACTCAGTTCCTAAGAATGGCCTCTTTGGGTCATAGATATTAAGGATTGTTTTTTCTATCCCTCTGGATAAGGAGGATATGAAAAGTTTGCCTTTTCTGTGCCCAGCCAGCTGAGCCTTATAAAAAGATATGAATGGACAGTTTTACAGGGAATGAAAAACAGCCCCTACTATGTTCAAATGTTGTTGCTGCTGCTCTTGCTCCAGTAAAAAAGCATTCCCAAAAGTTATGTATTACATTACATGGATGACATTTTGGGATGTGCCCTGAGGAACAAATGTTGAGGCATGTCTACAAAGACCATAGAAACACTAAAATTACAAATTATACATAGCACCAGAAAAATTCAAAGACATGCTCCTTTTCAATATTTGGATATAATACCTAAGGTGCTTACCTTCAAAAACTCTCCTTAAAACAGAAAGCTAAACACATTGAATGATTTTCAAAATTGATAGGAATATCCAATGGATGGACCAGTGTTAAGCTTGACTACCTACAGTTACAACCGTTTTATGCCATTTTAAGGGGAGACGTGCTTAAATTCCCACGCCAGCTTACAAAAAGCTCAAGAGGCTTTGGGAAGTTGAACTGGCTTTATCAATTGGTTGAAAAGTCCTCAAAACCCTTGGAGATATCAGTTTTTTGCCCACAAGAGCACCCACAGCAGTCCTTCATCAAGGACACAGTGTGATAAGTGGGTGAACCTCCCGCCAAACCAGATCAAAACCACACCCTACCCAGTGCTTGTGGCTGAATTTTTATTAAAGGCCACTAAGCGAGCAGTACAATTATCTGGGACAAGACCTGATAAGATATAACCTTTTATCCAATACACAAATTAATGTGTGTTTGAGACCATCCCAGGTGGCAAATTTTTTAGCCATGGCCCCAAATTTTTTACATGGGTCTCCATTAAAGATAATAACTATTACATAATTGGCGATGGACTCTTGAAGAAAAAGTTTCTAAAGTTCCTCTTCAAGGACCAACAATCTTCACGGTCATCCAAACATAATATTTGTGCTTGTACTCTCATGTCTAACATAAAAGAGTTAAGAACTCCTTTTCGTCCACTCAGAGAAGTTGCTTGGATCATTCTAGCTCTTCATTATCCAGGAGACATAAATATAATATCTGATTCGGCCTATTCGGTAGGTTGGTACAAAAAGGCCCGCCCAAATAAAATTTGCAGCCTCTAATATATATCAGCTCTTTGAAACTTCAAAGCAAGTGAAAACATCCAGGTAAGATCTATAAAATTCCATTCTCATAGTGGACTTCGGTCCCATATTTGTTGAATTCAAAAGGCAATACCTTCTAACTATGTTGGTCAATACCCTTTGTTCCAAGAAGCTCAGGCATCTCATTTAAATATCATCAGGCTGCTGGGGCTTTGTTTACAATTTGGAATAAAAAAGGGAAGCTAGGAGCATAGTAAGCCTGTCGGCTTGCCTTCCTTTCCGCTCCTACACCCTCCAAGGGAAGAACCCTCGTGGTTTGAGACCCAATGAAATCTGGCAAATGGATGTGACCCTATAAATCTTTTTGGTCGTCTGTTTTCATCCATGTTGTGGTGACACCTTTTCGGGATTCACTTTTTTTTGCCAGCCAAAAGAGACAGCCCATGGTCCTAATTTCTACAAGCATTTGCCATTATGGGTGTGCAAGCAATAA
The DNA here is from genome assembly GCF_902635505.1 of Sarcophilus harrisii. Classification (NCBI taxonomy): domain Eukaryota; kingdom Metazoa; phylum Chordata; class Mammalia; order Dasyuromorphia; family Dasyuridae; genus Sarcophilus; species Sarcophilus harrisii. The sequence continues at coordinate 186,276,889 of NC_045427.1, read as the reverse complement.
AACAGACAATTTCTTATGAAACATTTTACACTTTTGTGCACAGTATAATTTTAAACCATAGGCATACCTTTTTAATCCTCAAGGACAGGCAATAGTGGAGAGGAGAAACAGAGATATTAAGAACTCTCAAAAAAAAAAAAGGGGACCCGGTAACCCTAGAAACTTTAAATCTACTCTTTTACTATTAACTTCGATTTTTGACAAAAGATGCACTGGCCGGCTGACAGGTTTATAACCCACCAAGGTCTGTTCAGTGCCAGCTCCCTATCTTTAGATAATCCCTGAGTGGAGAGACCCAGAAAGTGGTGAATGGAAAGGACCAGATAGGCTAACTGCTTTGGGGGAGAGGGTTTGCTTGTTCTCTACAGGTGGAGAAGGAATCAGATGGTGAACAGCCTTTCCCTTGTCCATCGCAGAAGACGGACAACCTTTAAAAAAGGAAACAGAAATATCGGGTGGTGCTGTTGCTGATTGTGCTCCCTTGAAGAGCGTGGCAGTTATGGCGTTTGACTCATGGACATCAAGATTGTGGACTTCAAAACCCTCAGGAATCATTCCATTCTCGGCCATGGGACTCAAAACCCTCAGGAATCATTGGATTCTCTGGCCATGGACGAAAACTCTGGAATATTGGATTCTCTGGACATGGACTTAAAACCCTCAGGAATCATTGGATTCTCTGGACATAGGACTTGAAAACTCTCAGGAATCTTGGATTCTCGAAATGATAAACTGTTACAACACTTCAAAATCTGCTGGAATCATTGGTTCCCTAACACATAAAAAGACTTTTCAGGACTTCAAAAACTCAGGGGATCATTGGAAATTTTGGGTGGACAATAGATTGGTTTTTGGACTATCTCTTGGCTGCTGAAGAATGTATGTGTGACTGTTTTTTACCCCCTTCGGACTTCTGGTGATCTTTTCCAACACCATGTTGATTTATATTGTTTGCTATTCCGCTACTTGTGTGTACAATTCATGTTTGTTACACCCATGAGCCTGCATGACTGAGGGAGGGTCATCCCTTAACCTCTCGTTATTGCATGTGTTGTTAATACCTCCCATGTGATGGGTTTTGCATAATAAGACCCTTCAGCCCAAAACCCCTAGCAACCCCATTTCCCTTTGGTCTTTTCATCTCCCTTCCTGAGATGTCGGTAGGCGGTCTCTCCTTTTTGTCTTTCACCCCTTTTCTGAGAAGTCAGGGGCTGTGATCCCCCCCTTTCGTGCTTTCACCTCCTTCCCTGAAGTTAGGGGAGGCTGTGATCCCTCCCTTGGGGGCTCGGCCTCCCTGAGGTCGGGATGGCATGACCACCGGTGTTCTAAAAAAAAAAACGGAAATGTAATGGGCTGAGGTTTGAGCTGATGCACTGGGGTCCCAAGACATGAGGCTGATAGTATGGGCTATATTATTAATATACATGATTGGATAAAAATGGTCCCTCCCACTCTCTGTGCAAGTCCTGATGTTTGTATAGGAAATGACGATTTTTTGGGTGGAGGCAGAGAGAGAGGGAGGAAGACAAGCTGGGAGAGGTTGGACTGGGTTCGAACTCTGGCTGCTGGTTTTGTGGTTGCTGGTCGGCTAGCTTCTTGTCAGCTGCACATTCTAATTGGGTTCTCTTCCACCTCCGATCCTTCTTCACTGAGAATAAAGACTGACAATTTTCCCCTAACCTGAATTCCTGACTCCTCTTGATCTTAAAATACACGATCTTAACATATCTTGGATAAGAAGATTTCTCTATAAGAATAAACAAGGTAAGTGAAAGACTTCTCTCATTTTTCTAAGCCTCTCTTCAAATCAAAATAACAAAACTGTTTAGAAATAACTCATCAAAAGTAACTTCTGTCCAAACACCCGAGTACAACAAGGATCTATGGTACAGAAATAAAACAAAGAATTTTTAAAAATTAGAGATATTAATAGATATTAATATTCTTCTAGATATTTATTTTAAAAGCATAACTTTGCTAAATATATTAATGTATAGTACATAATAAAATATACTACTAATCAGATAACATTAATAGAGCTAATATAATATTTTACCATATTATACTCTATAAAGGGTATCTAAAACTGTCCCATTTAATATAATATCTTTGAGGACAAAGATTATTCTGTATCTATCTTTGTATTCTCAACACAATTTCAAAGCTTGGTACCTACTTGACATACTTAACAAATATTTGTTGATTATTTTTATTGTGCTCCGTACTAATACATTTAGATACATGACATGATAATTTTGTGTGTACCTAAATATAAGGTATACATTTGTTTCTTAGATCTGTGGTCAAACCAGGGAAGTCCAGTAACAAAATGACCTCTGTCCATGCTAATCAGTAACTGCTCCACAATGTTTCATTCTTAAAAGAGTTGTCTGGATCGCTGAAAGGCTGAGTGATTTAGAGAGAGGACATGAACTCAGATCTTCCTAAATCCAAATTTGGTATTCTGTCTGTTATGAAATTATGAATATATACACCTAGATAATGATGATAAAAATGACAACAATCACAACTAGACTGTATGTAGTGCTTTAAGGTCTGCAAAACTTTTTACATCTATTATCTTATTAAATCCAGGTCTATTATTCTCCATTTTATAAATAAAGAAACTGAAGCTGAGACAAGTGACTTACTTGGGTCCAGGTCACAATTAATGTCGGAAGCAGAGTTTAAATGCAGATTTATCTAATCTACCTATGTATCTACCTATCTATCTAATGTATGACAAATGGACAGGCAGATAACATACACATACATATGTATATATACTTATGCATATATACGCACATTTCTCATATACATGTACACATATACACAAAATCTATTTATAGGTATTACACATGTGTACAAAAGTATGTGTGTACATCTGTCCATACATGTGATGAATCCCACATTTATGTCTACAAGTATTACAGGGGTCGTTCAAACTTTTTAAATAGGGGGCCAGTTCACTGTCCCTCAGACTGTTGGAGGGCCGGACTATAGTAAAAACAAAAACTTTGCTTTGTGGGTCTTTAAATAAAGAAACTTCATAGCCCTGGGTGAGGGGGATAAACATACTTAGCATCTGGCCCATGGGCCCTAGTGAGGACCCCTAATTATTATACACTTCCTATATGCCATATATGTGGTAACTGATAAGGAGTTAAAAACAAATAAAATAAATCTTACTCTCAAATAGCTTACATTCAAATGATACAAAATGTATGTGTCTAACATACATATTAGACATGTATTTATGCATATTAATATATATAAATATAAGAATATACAAAATAGGTAACAATGAATATCAATTAATTGATAGAGGCACTGTTAGTAGCTGAAGCCATCAGGAGAGTCCCCACAAGCAAAGAAGTATTTCAACTGAGATTTGGAGGAAGGAGAGCCAAGATGAAGAGTAAAGACAGGAATTTATGTGAATTCTCCCAAATTCCCTTCTAAACAACTTTAAAGTAATACTTCAAATCAAATTCTGGAGTGGCAGAACCAACAAAAGGTTGGGGTGAAACTATTTTCCATTGTAAGACAATTTCCAAGTCAAAAGAAAAGTTGTCTCTCCAGAGTGATGGTCACACTAGAATACAATATAGCATAGGCTCCAACAAACCAGCAGCAGACCTTGGAGGTGACTGCATCAGCAACAAAGACTATTTTTATTATTTTTTTTATATTTGATACCTCTGGCATAGAGGGTAGAGAGTTATATTTGAAATCATAATGACCTGAGTTCAAATCCTGCCTTGTCTGAAGTTTTCCACTTATAAGACTATGAGCAGGTCTTTCCCCTCTCTGAAATTTATTTCTTTAACTGTAAAAAGACAAAAATGTAATCATGAAATCTCATTTTTGAAAGATTTTCAATCTTATAAATCTTTTAGAAAAAAAATTTTATCTGAGTAAAAGTCCCAAGGGCAAAGAGGAGAATTAGACCTTGTAGCCATAGGGGAAAGGCGGCCCTGGTCACAATTTCAGAGAGGAGTGTTTATGGTCACTTACAGACCACACCTCTTCTTAAATCATACTTTCTTAGAAGAACTAAAAACTTACAGACTTTCAGAACTAGCTCTGAAAACAGCAGCATTAAAAACTTGAAACTTGGGACAGTGTTCCTTCCACCTCTTCTAAAATCATACTATCTTAGAAGAACTAAAAAAACTTAGACTTTCAGAACTAGCTCTGAAAACAGCAGCATTAAAAACCTGAAACTTGGGACAGTCCTTCTTCAAACAGACCACCCCCCCCCCCAATTTTTAAATATAAAATTAAACTTTAACGTACAGTCAAGAAATGAGCTGTAAAAAAAAAAAAAAAAAAATGAGAAAACAACAATAATAAAAGCTTGACCATAGATTGTTACTATGTGTGATAGCAAAGATCAAGACCCAAATTCAGAAGACAATAAAATAAAAAACAGCTATATGCAAAGCGTCAAAAATAATGTAACTTGGATACAATCCCCCCCACACCCCCACCCCCAAAAAAAAAACCTCCTGGAAAAACTCAAAAAGGATTTTCAAAATGAAATAAGAGATGTAAAGGGAAGACTGGGAAAATAAGTGAGTGCTAAAAGAAAATTATGAAAAAAGAGTCAATAGCTTAGTAAAAAGATACAAAAATGCTGAATAAAATAACACCTTGAAAAAAAAAAAAAAAAGAATTGACCAAATAGTAAAAGAGGTACAAAAATCCACTAAAGAAATGAACTTAAGTTTAATTGGTCAAGTGGGGGGGGGGGGGGAGTGTAAAAATTCACTGTGGGGGAGGAGAACAACTCCCTAAAAAAAATAGAATTGGCCAAATGGAAATAGAAATGGCCAAAAGGTATAAAAAGTCACTGAAGAAAATGATTCCTTAAAAATTAGAATTGGGCAAATGGAAGCAAATGACCCCAAGAGACACCAAGAAGTAACAAAACAAAATAAAAAAGAATGGAAAAATAGAACATGCTAAATATTTCATTGGAAAAACAACTGACTTGGAAAATAGAATGAAGAGAGATAACTTAAGAATTAAGAAGACTACTTGAAAACCATGATCAAAAAGAAGAGTCTAAACATCATGTATCAAGAAAGTATCAAGAAAAATTGCCCTGATATCTTAGAGGATAAAATAGAAATTTAAAGAATCCATCAATTACTTCCTAGTAGAGCTCTCAAAATGAAACTCCCAAGAATATTATATCTGAATTCCAGAATTTCCAGATCAAGAAGGTTAAACTGTTTATATTCTTTATGAGAAGATGATGCTTGTAACTCCTAAGAACTTCTTCAATTTTCAGGCTGTTAGAAGATAAATACTTAGACAGAGGGCATGGATGTGAATTGACTAAGATGTGATGATTTCAAAAAAAATAAAGTCAAAAGGAAGAAGCACTTAGAAAAGGGGGAAGGGAGAGGTAGAATAGGGGAAATTATCTCACAAAAAAGTTCAAAAGGAAGAGCTTTTACATTGGTGGGGAAGATGGGAGTTTGGTAATACTTAAACCTTACTCTCATCAGAATTGGCTCAAAGAGGAAATAAGAGAATAGATACGCATATGCAAGGAATTAAGAGGGGGAAAGAGAATGGGATAAGGAAGGAGGTTGATAGAAGGGAAAGCAGATTAAGGGTAGTAGCAGATACAAGCAGAAATGAAATCTGAAGGAAACTAGGAAATTTAAAAGAAAGTACATGGTGAACAAATTATCCAAAAAGATAAAAACAAGCAATAGAATACCTTAAATTAAGAAATAGCAAGAAGGCCAGTAGAAAAAGGCACGATATGTAATATGACTGAAAAGGTAGGCTGGATTCAGATTGTAAAGGTTTTTAAACACCAAATAAAAGAGTTTATATTTGATCTTAGAGGTAATAAGGAGCCACTGAAGCTTATTAAGCAGGAACTAAGTCAGACCAATGTTTTATGAATATTATTAAAGCAGCTATGTAGAGGATAGACTAAAAAGAAGACAGACTGTGGGCAAACAATTACAAGGCTCTTATAACAGTATAATCAAGATATAAGAAAACTTAAATTCAAGTAGTGGCCATTTCAAGGAAGAGAAAGGGATTATTAATTGTGAGAGATGTAATGAGGTAGAATTAGTAAGACTTGGAAACTAATTAGGTATGTGAAGAAAGTAAATGTAAAGAGTTGAGGATGACAGAAAATTGTGAACCTATGTGACTAGAAGTATGGTGGTACTTTGTACAGAAACTGAAAATTTCAAAAAGGATATGAATTTGGAAGCTAATATGTCCATTTGACATTTTAGGCAGCCAAGTGGTTCAGTGGATGGAGTGCTAAGTCTGGAACCAGAAAGACTTATCTTTCTGAGTTCAAATTCAGCCCCTGACACTTACCAGCTGTGTGACCTGGGGCAAATCATTTAACCTGTTTGCCTCAGTTTCATCATCTGTAAAAATTACCTGGAAAATAAAATGGCAAATCACTCCTGTATCTTTATCAAGAAAAGCCCAAATGAAAGCCAACTGAACAACAAAAGTTGGCTATATCATATTTGAAAAGTCAAGGAGACATCCAATCTAAATGTCTAATAAGCTTTTGCTATTACAAGACTATAAATGAGAAGAGAGACTATAAAGGTCTGGGAGCTTTCTGTAGACAGATGATAATTAAGTCCGTACAAATTGATGAAGTCACCAAAGACAGTGAAGAGAGAAAAAAAGACAAAGTTCCAGGATTACACCCACAATGAGCAATAGTATTTGGAAGATGATCCATTACAGGAAACTTAAAAGAAGTTATCAAACAAGTGGAATGAGGAACAAGAGAAAAATGTAATGAAAATTTAAAGGAGAAAGTATCCAGAAGGAAAGGATAATTCACAATGGTAAGTGTTGCAGACAAGTTGGGAAGCATAAGGATTAAGAATAAGTCAATTAGACTATTAAGAAACCATTAGTTACTTCGAAGAAAGCAATTTTAGTTGAATAAATAAATAAATCAGAAGACAGAGTCCAAAGGATTGAGAAGTGAGTGAGAAATGTTGAATCAATAAATAAACACGGCTTTTTCCAGGAGTTTGCCTATAAAAGGGAGGAGGGATAAGCTTGAAAGGATGATAGGATCAAGGAGGGTCTCTTAAGGTTGGGCAAATCTAGATATTTGTAGGCAGCATGAAGTGAGCCAGTATATAGGGAGAAATCAAAGCCTAGATAGAAGGGGATGACTAGGAGAGAGCAGACAATCTGCTAGAGGTGAGTAGATGAAATGAGATCAAGTATACACCTAGAAGATCATGAAAGGAAAAGGGCCTTCTCTTTGATCAAAGTAAGAGAGAACAGACGATATGGGGGGAAAAATTAATAGAGTAGTTAAGAAGAGTTCATAGTGAATGACCTTTCTACTTAGAAAATATGAGCCAAGGTCTTCTGTTGAGGTACAATATGGGATAGAGCAAAAGATTTAAGTGAAAAGAGAAGGTATAGAATGACCACTGTGGGAATTATCACAGGAAATCATTTAGGAAGGAGTAAAAAGGTTACTTTGCTTCAGTAAGGATCCATTTGAGACTGGATAGCAAAAATCTGAAGTGAATAATCAATATGGCATAACTTCCTCCAGCATCATTCAGGAGCTCACAAGTAGGATCAGAAAATACTGGTTGGAGGAGGAATCCTGGGTTGAGAATTGGCAAAGCATGAGTAGACAAGTGGAGAGGGGATTCCAGATCAGGTGTAATACTGAATTGATTAATGAAAGAATCAGGAGGGATAAGGTAAGAAAATAAAGCTAGTGTAAGAGCAGTGACCTAGAAGACTCCAGAAAAATTGAGTTGCAGGTACAATAAAAAGGAATAATTGATTTAGGGAGAATGCGATAAAGAGAAAATGCTAAAAGATTGTGATCATATAAATGAATTTCAGAATGTTTGATAATGGAAATAGAACACTTTGTGGCTGACTTCAAGATCAAGAGTAGATCGTCCCTGTGGGTGCTTGAAGTAGAATGGAGCAGTTTGTGGCTACTTTTTTTCAGTTGGAATACATATAACAAAACATAAAAAGTCATATCTACAAGTTCATTGTATGCTTTCACCTTAGGATGAGGACAAACCTATATGTGAAAGGATAAGGATTCCATAATGTAACAATTTCTGACAGGCACTTGTCCTCCCCACTTCATTATTAGAAGTCTCTCCAAAATTTCTTTCATCAGTGACCAGAACCAAAAGAATAGTCAGTGATGAGACTATGAAGGTTAGTTCAATCTTACATTTCACTTAATATTACATAATTAATCGTTATGAGCCATAAAATGCCTCATTTTTCTTCTTAATTCCTACAGAAGATGAAAATTATTATAAAATATTCAAACCCATATGTTCATTTTTTTCTTATTTTTTCTTTTTATTAGAGCACCAACAAAGATATTTTTAGAAATACCAAATATTGTTTGTATATGTATATATGTTTGTATATTTCTCTCTCAAACTGTCCTTGTCACTTAAACATCTAACAATCTCCTACCTTGTAGTATTAATAGATACATACACTACGAAAAACCACCTAGCTTTTTTTCCCTTGCAAAAGTAATGTGTGAAAACAGCCCTTCACCCTCATAAAACCAAGTCCAAACAAATCTATCTATGCTCAGATTTTTACTGTAACATTTGGGAAATTTTCACACATCCAGGAAACAAGATTTTAACAGATCCTTTTTTTTAACAAACAGGAAATGGGATGTAGGTAGGAGTTTGTGTTTGTTGGGTTGGGGGTGGGTGTTGAGAAGAGAGACAGCAGTTTGGCTATGTATAATTAATCTGAACCTTGCCAAATTTTGTCTGTGGTCATGCAAATTTTTTTCTATTCTGTATTTCAAAAACAAAGTCTAAAGACATCAAATATTTAACTCCTTGCCTATAAAATAAAATTGAAAGGACATTGACTCTCATTAAGAAGGGGAAACCATGACAGCCTAATTTATCTTTGTGTGCAGTGCATAGTCTTTGGGGAGTAAATAAGTCCAGACACAAATGAAGATCAGTTATGCTACTGCTGCTTCAGATATTTTATCCAGTGCATAACTTACTATGGATATATGAAGTGCCTCAGAAATCTCTTTCAAATCTTTTTCTCTTGTTCTCTCCCCACTCTCATAATTACTCTCATTTCCATTCTTCCTCTCCTTTCCCTTCCTTCCTCCCTTCTTCCATCTCATTTTCCTCTTCTTTTCCTTTATCTTTCTAATTCTTTCTCACCTTTAGCTCTAAAATTTAATTTATCTCTCCTCTTTCCCATCTTCTTTGTCTCAAGGCCTTGTCCATTTTTCTCCCTCCGTTTTTGTCTTTTCCTTCTTCCATCCTCCCATTCCTTTTTAATCCCTTTTCTTATTGTACCTGCTCTCCAAGGATTAGTATAGCTAAGAACTGAGAGACTGATCACTCCTTAAATGATTAAGTTTTTGACCTTGGCAACATAACACAAACAAAAATTTTAAATGGCCTTTAATCCTTTGCACTTTTGCAGTCTTGTGACCAATTAGTGCAAAAGGCAATAAAAGGTGCTATGTATGATCTTGCTGTTGCACATGCATGGCTCTCCATCTTTCATTTCCATGCCATTGTACTGATTGTCCCCCATGCTTGGAATATACTCTTTCCTTACCTCTGCTTCTGAGAATCCCTGGTTTCAAGACTCAATTCAAGGGGCAGCTAAATGGCATAGTGTATAGGACACTGGCCCTAGAGTCAGGATGACCTAAGTTCAAATTTAGCCTGAGACACTTAACATTTATTAACTATGTGGTTCTGGGCAAGTTACTTAACCTCAATTACCTCTCAAAAAAAAAAAAAAAAAGAAAAGAAAAGACTCAGTTCAAGCATCACCTTCCACATGAAACCTGTCTTTATCCCTATTCTCAGCCTTCCATTGCCTGGGCATATATTCATTATGCATATACATTATGCATAAACATATTATATGTGCATATAGATATGTAGACATACATATAGAGACACACACATATATAGATATACATATAGACACACACACACAAACAACACACATATATATAGTTTCCCCTATTAGAATTCAAGAGCCTTGAGGACAGAAAATTTGTTCTCAGCATACCCAGTAGCTTAATATAGTATAAGTACATAATACTGTTGGTTGATTGTGTATTCTGCAGTCTAATAATCTATGAATATAAATTTAATTCTTTTAATACTCTAAATGTGAACTCCTTACACTGGTTTTTCTCCTGGAAGAATCGAATTAAATCAATATTGATACTCTTAAGAATTTGCTCCTAGATGGAAAGAAGGCTCACAGATTATCTATCACATGCAAAGTGAATAAAGATGTTGGTAGACTTGGTTTTTTCACATGCCCAAAGGAACAAGAAATATCTCTTAATGACACATGATAATCCTATATATGGCATTTCATGCTATAAATATAGATATATATGTGTGTGTGTGTGTGTGCGTGTGTGTATGTATGTGTGTGTGTGTGTATATATAGAGTTCATAAACTTCATATTTATATATATATATATATATATATATATATATATACACAAAAAAAATCACCTACAAGATAATTACTTTTTATGTACCAATTTCCTGCTGAATAAGGTAAACAATGCAAAGAAATTTTATGAAGAACATGACAAGATCCTCCAAACCAAGTCAACCTGGTGCCTTGATAATGGGCCACTTCAGTATTAGATGAGTACAGAAAAAAGCCATTTGAGATAAAGAAATTAGGAGTTCATAAACTTCATATTTATCAAGAATTTTTTTATAGAACCATAATCAAATTTACATGACAAGCAATGACATACTCACAAAATTAAAATGAATTTAAAAGATAGACAAAGACAGGTTGGAGATATGAGACTCATCAGCTGTCAGATCATTGACTAGTTAGAATAAAAATCAATGTTAACATCAAAGTATAAGAAAGAATAAATATGACAAAACTCTCCAACACACCAAATAAAACTAACTGTTGGCTGAAAAGTAAGAAATGTTGTCAAAGGAAAGACATTGACTCTAATGATTGCCATTTCTTAGAGTCACCACAGGTGGCCAAAGAACCTCAAAAGGTCCTATACCAGCAAACATTTGATTTCCTTTTCAAAAGAAATATAAAGAGGAGTTGTCCAAGTGAATTCACAAAAAACCTACCCACCAAATTGAATTTTTTAAATAAGTATAGAGGATGGAAGCAAGGAAAGGTTAAAGCCAGCATGAGTTCAGAAGCATGACATGAGCCCATAAGAATACTATTAAGCAGAGAGATAATGGACTCAGTATAAAATGAGACAAACATTTGTAGTTGGCTAATGAGAGAATTTATTTTGCTTGACTCTGCATATTTACTATAAAGGCTTCATTTTTCTGTTTTTCCAATAATAAAGAGACATGGGGGTATCAAATTTTAATTGGAAAGAAATTATAATTAATAAAGAAAAGTCAGGATTGTTAAAACACGGCCTCCCTCCTAGGAACCACAAATGGCTACCAGAGAGAGGAGAGAGGCAGAGGTACATGCAAGTGTATATACTTTCAAGAATCTGAATTTTTTAAAAGGAATACATTTTATTTAATAAGAGATGTCAATAATAGACAATGGCACAGCCTCTCTACATTGTGGATCCAGAATAGGTTGGGAGCCACATGACACCACCTTTTAGAAAGAAGGGGTTGGGGCATTTCCTAGACAATTCTTGTAACACAGTGGGGAAAATGGATCCAGAAATGAAGCTTTCTCCATAAAAAAGGGAGGAGCTATTTGTGGAGAATGCCAGAGTCTTGAAGAAAAGATGATCCAGGAATATTATCTTCTAGGGAGAGAAGGGAGTATTTATGGAAAGTGTCTCATGGAGAGAAGAGAATAGTATATGTGATCCCAGAGTTAGAAGAGCAGTCAGGGACTGAAACATGATATACACCAAACACTTGAAATTTAACTTTCCGCTATTACTGTAAGCTCTCTATTCTTAGGGAGTAAGCAATTAAGTAGCATAGTAGATAATAATGCTAGGACTGGAGTCAGAAAGACTATTCTTCCTGAGTTCAAATCTAGTCTAGTAAGTACTAGCTCTATGATCCTGGGCAAGTCATTTAACCTTGTTTGCCTCAGTCCCTCATCTATAAAATGAGTTGCCAGTGTCAATAACACAACACAAAATATCAATGCTATGTTGGACAGGAAGCATCTTTATAGCAATCTTTAGTTTATTTCATTCCATGAAAGTCCAAAAAGCAATGGTGATAGCATAAAGCCAGAAGTCTTTAAAGATTCATCAGAGAAAGGACTTATCTTAAATGTGAAAGGTCTTACATCCATTACTCTAATTTCATTTTTCTTCTGGAAGATTCCAAATCCTTGCAGGGGTCCTCAAACTTTTTAAATAGGGGGCCAGTTCACTGTCCTCAGACTGTTGGAGGGCCGGACTATAATAAAAATAAAAACTTTGTTTTGTGGGCTTTTAAATAAAGAAACTTCATAGCCCTGGGTGAGGGGGATAATCATCCTCAGCTGCCACATCTGGCCCGTGGGCCGTAGTTTGAGGATCCCTGTTAGGGTAATGATACTTTTGGTTGGAAGTCAATATTTCCCTAACATAGAAAGGAAGACTTACCAGAGAGAATGTGAATACTTGGTGGTATCTGAGCTACTGTAAATTCTTTGTATTCTCTGAATTCTGTCCATGGAAGGAAATAAAGGCCTTATAATTTTTGCCCCAAATTCTTGGCTTGCATTTAGAACTGATAACCCAAATACTCAGGTTCATGACAAGCACCAAACAATGGCACACACACAAAATGAAACTGAATCTGAAAGATAGACTGACAGGTTGTAGATTTGAAACTCATTCTAGATCAGCTGTCAGATCTTGGATTGTTAGAATAAAAGTCAACATTAACACCAAAGTAGAAGAAAGAATATGATAAAAGTCTCATTTAAATTAAACAGGCTATTGGCTAAAAATTGAGGAGGTATAGTGAACTCTCAGAATGTGAGAGTTCATATCCTCAAATGAGGATATGAGCCTTCTTTGCAATATGTATCCTTAAAAGTTGCCTAGGAGTTCCAGGAGAGGAGCCAAGTTGTCGGATTGAAGCCAGGAAGCTTCTCAAGCTCTCCCAGTTTCCCTCAAACACCACATGAAACCAAGCCTTTGAACAGAATCTGAAAGAATGAAATCATTTTCCAGCTCAAAGTAGATTAAAGGATTTCAATAAAGTTCAGTCTCACTAGGATGAAAGGGGTCAGACAGACTCTGGAAAAGCCAATGAGAGGGTCTTAATCACAGCTGATTAGCAACTAACACCCTCAATTCTGGCTCAATAATGATAAGACCAGTGAGATAGTCTCCACACCCACCTCAGAAAGCAAATTCTGAAAAACCACGCTGTTTCCTGAAAAGAATAAAAAGGGCTATCCCATGCTGTGAGCAAGACATCAAACACAAGGAGTCCCTGTGCTCAAAGCCAAGACTCAGAGCTGCATGGGAAGTTTAGAACAGTGCCCCTTTATCCAGGGAGCAAAGTTCAACTATTAAAAACACAAAATAGGAAATAAAAAGGAGAAAAAAAGAAAAATGAGCAAGAAACAGAAAAGAACCTTAACCAGAGAAAGCTACTATGGTAACAGGGAAGACTAAAACAACAACTCAGATGAAGACAAAATGTCAAAAAGGTTTCTTGGAAATGCTCATAAAAGATTTCAAGAAGCAAATAAGAGATATAGGGGAAAAATGAGAAAAGAAACAAGAGATATGCAAGAGAGAATCAACAACTTGAAAAAGGAAGGACAAAAATTGACTAAGAAATTAATTCCTTAAAAAACACAATAGGCCAAATGCAAAAAAAAAAAAATTCCACTGAAGAAAGCAACACCTTGAAAAGAAGAATTATTCAAATGGAAAAAGAAATACAAAAGCTAACTGAAAAAAATCACATATTAAAACTAAAACTTGGAAAATGGAAGCTAATGACTCTATGAGACATCAAGAATCAGTCAAACAAACTAAAAAATGAAGAAATGGAAGAAAAAATAAAATAACTCATTGGAAAAACAGCTGACCTAGAAAATAGATCCAGGAAAGACAATTTAAAAATTATTTTGTCTACCTGAAGGTCATGACCAAAAAAAAGAACTTGGATAGCATTCTGAAAGAGACCATATATCAAGGAAAACTGCCCTGATATACTAGAAACAGAGGGGGAAATAGTCATTGAAAGAATCCATCGATCCATATATAGATCCCACAATGAACATGAAACATTGTTGCAAAACTCCAGAACCATAATCTCAAAGAAAAAATACTGCATGCTTCCAGACAAAAACAATTCAAGTATTGAGGAGCCACAGTCAGGATTACCCAAGATCTGGCAGCTTCTGTGCTAAAGGATCAGAGGACATAGAATACCATATTCTGGAAGGCAAAGAACATGGGGTTACAACCAAGAATCAATTACCCAGTGAGATTGAGGAAATAATTCTTCTCATCAGCATCATCTTTTAAGGGAGGAGATGGATCTTCAATGAAGTAAGAAACCTTCACTCATTTCTACTGAAAAAACAGAACTAATAAGAAAATTTGATTTTCAAAAACAGGACCTCAAGCATAGAAAGGTAAACGTGGACAATAATATATACTATTTAAAGGTTAAGCTGTTTACATCCCTAGATGGCAAAATGATATCTGTAACTTTTGAGAATTGTTTCTGTTATTGGGACAGTTAGAGAAAGCATACATGGACAGAGGGTGTGGTTGTGAATGAATTCTGATGTGTTGATATCAAAAAAAAAAAAAAAGACATTAAGGGGTAGGAAAAAAAAAGACTTCTACTGGTAGAAGAAAGGGGATATATTATGGAATAAATTAGATTACTTGAAGAGGCACAAAAGACCTATTACAATAGAAGGGGGGAAGGGAGGGAGATGAGCATTGTCTGAAGCTTAATCCATCAATTTTGGCTCAGAGAGGAAATAACAATCATTCATTTGGGTAGAGAAATTTATCTTACTCTATAAAAATAGGAGTAGAAAAGCAGAAAGATGAAAGAAAAGGGAGATGCTGGATAAAAAGGAGGACAGAAGGAGTAGAAAAGCAGAAAGATGAAAGAAAAGGAAGATGCTGGATAAAAAGGAGAACAGAAACACTAGGAGAAAAGGATAAGAGAAGGAAGGAGGGGTAAGAGAAGGGAGGAGGTGTAATCAAAGGTAGGGCAGGTAGAGAGTGAGGTGAGTTAGAAACAAAACACTACTAAGGAAGGACAAGATGAAAAGAGAACAAAAATCTATACAGGAGAAAAAACAGAATGGAAGAAAATACAGAGATAGCAATCATAACTGCAAATGTGAATGGAATGAACTCTCCCATAAAATTAAAAAATAAAAAGTTACAAAAATAAAATAAAATAATTTATATTCTAATGAAGAAAGATATCCATAAAGTAGAACTGGAAAAAAATAAGTCCTATATGCTCAGCAAAGATCTGAGTCTAGGCAAACTAAAGTAAAAGCTAGCCAACAAGAATCCAGAGTGGTTCCAAGGGAATGAATTCAAGATTGTGGTGGGAGGTAGTAATGATGGTCCCACAGGAGAAGACATAAAATATAGATGATTCAGAATTTCCTAACAAACTTGTGATAGTACAAGACTAAGAAGTACATCTACCCACCTAAGTACATCTACCCACCTAATAATGTAAAATCCAAAAGAATTTCAACAGACAAGAACAATGGGGAATTGAATCTAATAAAATGAAACAATCTAACAATCCAATTAAGAGCAAAGAATAGTGTATACAAAGATGAAACAAAAACCTTCCCTACCTCCAAGCAATAAATTACATTGTATTGGGATCAATATGCTTTTGTTTTTTACTAAATCTGTGATTTCATCAGTTCTAAGAGCCCCAATGAGGAATTCTCTCAATTAATATAAATCAGCATCTGCTCTGCAAATTTTATTAGGCAGTTGTCTGAGGACACTTAAAAGAAAAGTGACTTGTCCAAGAGCCCCAAATCTAGTACAGAAATAAACAGTAAAATGATAAACAAAACAGGCTTACAGTGGGTAAAGTTACTTGCCCAATGTCCCTTAGCTAGTGTCACAGTCAAGAACTGAGGACAGATCTCCTCTCACCCTATGTCTATCATCCAACTCATTCCAGCAAACACAAACCATTCTCAAAGTAATCATGCAATATTTTTTCCCTCCCAATCAGTTTTCTAATGAACCTGATAGTAAGGGATGGACTAAATGATCGTTGAAGTCTTCACAACTCTGGAATTCTTTAATTTGATTTTCACAGTCTCCCAAGAACTCTTCAACTTTGCTTCTGAGTGATTTCTTATAGTCTACAAGCTTGTTTTTTCTGCTGTTTTTATTTATTGACCAGTAGGTTTTCAAACTATTCAAATGGTAAATGGGGCACCAAGACAGGTTCCATTAACAGACAGGTGCTGTAATCAGACAAGGTATCTCAGGTTGTTTAAGGGAGCTACTTAATCATTATAGGCTTGCCTAATGCCAAAAGATTGATTCCTGTCCTCATCAGCAAGTCAATTAGGAAGTAACAACTATATCCATAATATAGAAGACATCTGTCAAGGGATATATTGAGAGCCTCAATAGAAAAATATAAGCTCCTTAGCAGCAAGGACTGCTTCATTTTTGCATCTATGTCCCCAGTGCCTATACAGTGGCTGACACATACTATAGCAGATGTTTAATAGATACCTGTTGATTGATTGAGGGTGAAAATATAATATATAAATTCACATACTACTCCCCTAGTTCACTTCTTAGCAGTTGGTAGGCTATGGAAAAACATAAAGTGAGGTAACAACATATTTACAGGGTTACCAATCTCATTTGCATTTCCAATTAACTCTGCTATTTAGACTTGAGCTTATTATATAATACAGCTGACACAGCAACAGTACAGGTTCCCTGCCCCTGAGTCTATCCTTCAAACCCCCAAGACAAGACAAGATAAAATAAAATTAAAAAATGATTATATCAGAAGATAAAGCAAAAGGGATCAAAAGAAAGGAGAAATCCAGATATTGGGGGAAACTTGTCAAGATAATCACTGAATCATTTCCTTTCTGACACAATGAGTGGTGCTTTGTAAACTTTAAAGTAGTATAGAAATGTGAGTTTTTACTGGTGTATTGGTGTTCAAAATTGCAGAGTATAGATAGACCTGTTGACCAACTTTAAACATTCCATCTGCATATTTCAACAAATATGTGAAAATTGTGGCAACAGCAAACTATCAGTGACTGAGTCTAGTCTTAGCAGAATCAACAATGAAATAAGGTCACCCTAACTGACCAGGTCTAAGAGAGGTTGACCAGAACCAAAATGAATTCACCTAAATGGGGGTAACTACAATACCTCCATTCTAATCCCTCTTCCAAGTGACAGATATTCAAATATTTTAAAATAACTATCACATCATTCCTTGAGTCTTCTCTTTTCTAATGATTACTGTAACACAGAAGAAAAGATATCTGGGAGAAAGTTTAGGTGTACATCATTTACTATATTAATAGGTGACTTTAGCAGGTGAACATAGAGGCCCAATGGATACCCAAAGGCACTGTAGCAGAAACTAGAATGATTCATCATTTCCTTCTCTAGCTCATTTTACAGAGATGAAGAAACTGAGGCAAACAGGGTTGCTAAGGGTCACATAGCAAATAAGTGTTGAAGGCCAGATTTGAACTCAGAAAAATGAGTCTTCCTTTTACTGTCAGAGCTGGGTTTTCAAACCAGGTTTCCTGACTCCCAGTCCAATATTTTCCCCACTGTATACTACTATGACTCATAACTGCTCTCTCACCCCAAAACTTCTGTCTGCTCCTTGGAAATTTTTACTTTGGAACATATTCCACAATGACACCCCCTTTCTCTCATTGGTGAGTTCTTTCTGGGAGCCATCATTTTGAAGAAAGGCTCAGGCTGGCCATAATTCATTTCTATCCAGCTCTGTTTCTGATTCTTTAGACTACTCTCCCCCAAATTATACTCCCATGTAAACTTTCTCTTCTCTTACCCCTAATGCTCAGCTCCCCTTTATGTTTTGTCTTACCCCATTAGAATGTAAAGTCCTCGAGGTCAGGAACAGTATTTGATTTTGATTATATTTTTATTGCCAGCACTTAACACAGAGCCTGATACATAATAGATACTTATAAAGGTTTGCTGCCTGTCTGACAATGTAGTCTAAAATAGCATAGACTTTTTTGGCTGCCATAGGACATTATTGACTCATATTGGTCTTACAATCCACCAAAATTCCTTTAGGTTTTTCTTCTGGAATTTTTGTCTAGGTATGCTTTTCTACAGGGCAGCAAGATAGTATGGTCAATATAGTGCCAGGCCTTGAACAGTATAGCAAAAAATAGACATTGAACAACACAACATCCTATACCAAGATAGGATCAAATAATGGGTTCATTTAGACATAAAGAGTGTTACTATAAGCAAATTAGGCGAACAAGAGATAGTTTGCTTCTCAAATCTGTGGAGAAGGAATGATTTATGGCCAAAAAAGAACCAGAGAACATCATGAAATACAAAATGTACAATTCTGATTATATTAAATTTAAAAAAGCTTTGTGCAAACAAAACCAATGAAACCAAGATTATAAGGAAAGCAGAAAACTGGGGAGGGAGGGGGGAATTTATATTCAAGGGTTCTGATAAAGGCCTCATTTCTAAAATATATAGAGGAATTGACTCAAATTTATAATAATATAAGCCATTCTCCTACTGATAAATGGTCAAAGGATGAACAGACAATCTTCAGATGAAGAAATTAAAGCCATTTCTAGTCAAATGAAAAATGCTCTAAATAACTACTGATTAGAGAAATGCAAATTAAGAACTCTGAGGTACTACTTCACACCATTCAGAATGGCTAAGATGACAGGAAAAGATAATGATAAATGCTGGAAGAGCTGTAGGAAAACTAGGACCCTAATACATTGTTAGTAGAGCTGTGAACTGATCCAATCATTCTGGAAAGCAATTTGGAACTATAGCCAAAGGGCTCTCAAACTGTGCATACCCTTTGACCCACCAGTGTATCTACTGAGTCTGTATTCCAAAATGATCATAAAAAAGGGAAAAAGACCTGCATTGCAAAAATGCTTTAGCAGCCCTTTTTAATAGTGGCAAGAAACTAGAAAGTGAGTAGATGCCTATCAGTTGTGGAATGGCTGAATAAATTATGACATATCAATGTAATGGAATATTATTGTTCTTTAAGAAATGATCATCAGGATGATTTTGGAAAAACCTGGAGAGACTTACATGAACTGATGCTAAGTAAAGTGAATAGAACTAAAAAAAATTATACACAGCAACAAAATTATGTAATGATCAATTGTGATGGACTTAGCTCTTTTCAATAATGAGATGATTCAAGCCAATTCCAATAGACTTATGTGAAGAAGATATGCATACAAAGAGAAGGCTATGGATAGTGAATGTTGATCATAACATAGTATTTTCACCTTTGTTGTTGTTCTTTGCTTGCTTGCTTATTTTGTCTTTTTTTTCTTTTTTGATCTGATTTTTCTTGTGCAGAATAATAAATGTGGAAATATATTTAGAAGAATTGTACATGTTTAACTTGGATTACTTGTTGTTTAGGGGAGAAGGGAGATGGAGAGGGAGAAAAATATGAAACACAAAGTTTTGCAAGGGTGAATGTTAAAAACTATTTTTCATATATTTTGAGATTAATAAAAAGCTATTATTTTAAAAAGGTAACTTTGGAGTGAAAAACACAAAAATCTTAAAATATAAAGTCTGTAATGAGAAGGAAATATCAGAGGCATTTTTCATGGAAAGAGAGGTGGGAGAAAGGATGAATCAGGAGCAAAGATTAGAAGTTGCTGAAAAGACGTAGTTTTTTTAGAAGAAAAAAAACTCCAGACAATGCAGGGTAGTTCTTCCTATACTTCAGAATGAGGATGGAAAATATACGGCATATGGCTTGTATAAGGCCAGTGAAATCATTTGCTAAGGCAACTGCAGGCAATGATAAACTGAAAGTTAGGTCCACTGCTCAAGTTCTATAAATAGATAATCTTATATGGTCCCTAAATGTTGTTATAAACATCCAAATGATCCTTGGCAGATAAAAGGTTTCCTACTCCTACTTTAGACACTTAACTAGGTCTTATTGCTCTACCAAAAAAAAAAAAAATTCAGACTTCCAAAATGCCCCAAAGTGGGTCAGCTTAACCAACCAACTCTAATAACAGCCTCCCTTTCTAGCTACCACCCAAACAGCTTAGTGCTGTCCACAGATTCAGTGCTGAAACAGCTGGGTTTTTTTCTGTATTGCTACAATTGTTAGCTGTGATGCTGAAACTTCTTTGATCAAAACAGTGCTAACATGCTTTTTCAAGATAACTTGAAATAAATTAGATAATTTGTCTAATTACCAAGCAGACTATTGGGCATTGATCCATTCTCATATATAAAGTTACTGAAGCTTCTGTCAGGAAAAAACATCAATTACCTCAACCTTGGTATAAGAGTAGAAATCAGACACAAAAGTGTTAAATTTGGTGCAGCTTCCAAATTTTATATTAAGACATTTGTAATCAGGAATTCAATGTTCACAGATGCTGGTAATAATATTTTATTTCCCACTCTTTTCAGTGTGAAATGCCTGTAGGTTCAAATTTGACATCACAAACAACTTCACATATATTTGAACAACTAGCAAGGAATAATATCCCTATATTTTCCAATCAAATTTAAAAACTCAATTCATTTAGTTGTAAATAACAAGATAGAAAGATTTGATGAACATGGATCAATTGCAAGTCTTCTTTGAAGATATTAATTATAATTACAATTTGCTTTCCCCAAAGGTAAATGAATTTTATATACTCTTGTAGACTAAAAAGCTCCAGGGATATCTTTAAGAACAGGATTCAAATTTCCTATTAATTTTCTTGGTCTCCAAGCAAGCAATCACTGGGGAATTCAGATAATTTTAAATCTAGCTTAGCCAGAGTATGCATAAATGAATCAAGATACATAGCACAGAAACATCCTGGAACCAAATCTGAGTTCTCTACTTCAAAGTTTTCTTTAAAATGTGCTTTTCCCCATACAGACACAAGAAATTCTTTCAACATCCTTTCCGTTAATACTGCAACTCCTCTATCCTACTTCATAACAGCAGTTTGGCCTTAGCTACTTAAGTTCCCTGCTATCATAAATGTTTCAGTTCCAGCACTCCCACCCACCTCATGCTAGAATGCCTTAATCTCAGACCAAGTTCCAACAGAGTATATAGCCCCTGACAATGTTCAGTGAATAACTGATGATAGCCATGCCCAATGAATAATTGTGACTTGATATTAACCTTAGTTGGACATATTCCATAGAAATTTAGTTTGAGGACTCATTCTATTCAAAATTTTAAGAGTAGAAATTGATTGGTTTATAATAAACATTTTAAATGGTTTGTGGATAATTACAATTACCAATTTAAGAATTTTATTCTGAAATAGCAAACTCTTGAGACACTATCTTTACAGAGAGAATAGTCAGGAAAGGCAGTATGTCACAGCAGAAAGGGCACCAGACTGGGAACAAAGAAACCTGAAGTTTATTCTTAGTTTTATTGGGCAATTCAGTTAATGTCTTTGGTCTTCAGTTTTCACATCTGTAAAAAGACAGCACTAAACAGTATCTCCATCAATTGAATCATTTCCTGACACATGTCTCTAATTCTATGTAATGATTTAATCCAACTGAGTTTTTGCTTATTGCTTTTATATACGTGTGTATATATGTATATACACACATACATATATATGTACATATATTCACATATATACATGCACATATGCATATATGTATTTATACATGTGCATGTGTGTGTGTATACAGAGAGAGCACACAATTATCTAGAATCATGGTTAATTCATCATCCTAGAAGCACTCTATATATATGCTCCCAGGTATCATAACTGATATGTACTATGAAGTTGATACTTGGAATAAACAAAATAAAGAAAGAAAAGTTCTAACACTCTTAGAAGGAGAAATCCACAGACCAAAAAATATATTCACCTTTGGAATCCTTAACTTTCATAGCCTATATTTCAGAGGAAAAAAAAAAACAATGGTTCTTTAATATACCATAATCTCTCAAGGTCTAAAATATCACAATTCAAATCAAATCATTTCCCCCAAATGATTACTAAGCCTTACATCAAAGCATTATACTGTGCTCTATGATATAAAGATGAAAATGACATCATCTAAAAGGTTATATAGAGCTTACCTTGTATAAAGTGTGAAACCATGTTTCACATACCCAAATTAAAAAATAAGAGGCCAAGTATAGTGGAAGCAAAGAAGCAATACAAAATTTCAGAAGGGAAAGAATGCCTTTTCCCCTATTCCTTTTGGGGACATAATTTACTGATTTTATTTCCTTACTATTCCTTAAATAATATTTATTTAGTTCAGATAAAGAAACTGGGAATCCAGGTAGATATCATTCGACTTTAAATTCTAAAACATATAACCTTCATTTCCTATTTAAATAAAAATGTGGCTAACATCCCTTTTGTCCTTATTTTGTTTCAGAAAAGACACATGAAAAGTTGACCTGTCTTCTCACCCCCAGAGATTCTGTTCAGACTTGAGTTAAGCAGGACACAAGTACCAAATTTTTTATAGTGCTTAGTAAGTGACAATCGAGCAGGAAACAGGAAAATTTTATTGCTGATAAAGTGAAATTTTATATTAGTGACTCAAACTCAAAGTTGATGCTTTAGAATATGTTGAGGAGAACTATGATTTTTTTTATATTGAGAACTCTAAGTGTGATAATTCTCTCCAATTATACAGACTAGAAACTCATCTGCATTTTATATTAGAACATTGCCTGAATTCAGTTACTTTCCCATAACCATATAAGTAGTATGTGTTAGAGGTAGGACCTAAATATGTCTCTCAGACTCCAAGGTTATCTCTTTTTATTCACTGTACCATGCTGTCCCTCATTTGTCACTATACTTCTGTTTACAAATTCTTTAAGGTTGAAATTATAGAACATAGAATATCAATGTCAGAAGAGACCTTAGAACATAGTGTGTGAGGGCTGAAAGGAACCTTATAACAGTAGCATCATACTCAAATAGAAACATCTCTGTTGACTACATATTGACTTAGAAAATTACAGTTACAAATTAACATTATGTTGTGCTATGTTTTTATCTACTTTGTTAAAACATTTACTGATTGCATTTTAATCTGATTCAGGAAGCACTATGTAGTTGCCTCATGAGTTTGACACCTCTACCTTAAATTACATAATGTTAAAGCTGGAAGAGACCTTAAATACTCTCTAATCCAACCCCCTTAATTTATATATGTGGAAACTGAAGTCCAGAGAAGTTAAATAATTTGATCTCTGATTCTCTGATTCCAAATCTGGCTCTTTTTCCACTATTCCATTCTGTTTCTCATTACCCTGTTTGTATCTTTATCATTGCCCATGAAAATAAATATAAATTTTACTTATAAAGGCAGAAAATTTGTTCTTATGGTGTAGTCTTTTAACTTCATAACCTTCCATTCTCTATTTAAAACCTACCATATGCAGAAAAGAAATCCAAGGAATTCTGTGTTTTGCTTGCTGTAGCATTCTAAGACATATTATTAATTTCGATCCTGAACCTATTTCAATCAATCTTGTTATAGTTTAATGCTATTGTAATGGATTATCTTTCTTGGGCACATGAAAATCAGTTTCCCAAGATAATTTGGGTTGAATTAGATCATTTGTCTAATTGAAGAATAGTAACAACCTATCATGGAGTCAATCCATCCTCATGTATAAAATGACATGAGCTGCAGGCAAATGGCATTTCACTTTTCTCCCAAGTGAATCTGTTGATTCCAAAGGGATTTGTGAGATTCCAATGCAAGATCTGAACATTTACTAAAATGGAAGCTTTGCTAATATTTGAACTTAGGCATTCATCTTTATGCTGCTGGAATATAACAAGGAACTCCTATTGTAAAGTAATGCTTCAGCCTAGGAATTCTTAGCCTAAAAATGTCAATTCCAAAGCATTTATTTTACCCTGAATTTTTTATACATTGTAGTGTCCTTTATTAAAGTTAGTTGTTTTTTTCACATATACTTATAAATGTATTATGTGTAAAATATAAGGAAAGCCAAGGAATCCAGTAGGTGGCTTTGAAGAGGGAAAGCATTGAAGACATGAGGCAGAGCCTGAAAAAATTCCTGGAGCTCGTAATAGAGGGCCTTGTTCATAGAACAGCCAGGATATGACAGTAATACTGGATCAAAGTGTGTTTGATAGGGAGTAGGGTATAAGACGACAGGAAAGGCAGGGGGAGGGGCTAACAGGTATTGAAAAATAAAGAGAATTTTGCATCTGATACTGCATCTGAGACACAACAGGAAGGCACTGGAGTTTGTTGAATTAGATTTGTTTTTTTTAAGAAATTCATTTTGTTTTGGTTGAAAGGAAGATGGATTAGAGTAAAGAGAGATTTAAGTCAGGAAGAACCAGCAAGATGTTGAAATAATTTAGACATGAGATGATAGGATCTCTACTAGAGAAGTGGTTTTGTCAGGAGAAAAAGTAGCAAATTTGAGAGATGATACAAAAGTGAAATTGATTGGCTTTGGTAACATATTGAATATAGGAGGGATATGAAATAGTGAGAATTCCTAGTTTGTAAGCTTCGCGGGACTGGGAAGATGGTGTTATCTTTTCAGTAAAAGAAAAGGTAAGTGAGGGAAGGATTTAGGAGGAAAGGTAATGAGTTCCATTTTTAATATGCTGAGCTTACTGAACACATCCAGTTCAAGACATCTGAAAGGCAATTGGAACTGCAAAACTGGAGGTCAACAGGGTCGGGTAAGTAGATTTGAGAATCTTCAGAATAGATGTTCATTAAATCCATGGGAGCTAATGATATCATCAACTGAAGAAGTACAGAGGGAGAAAATAAGAGGGTTCAAGACAGAACCTTGTGTAATATCTGCAGGGAGAAGAACTTACGATGAGGATCCATTCAAAGGAGACTGAGGAAGAGCAATCAGAGAGGTAGGAGAACCAGAAGAGAATAATGCCCCACCTAAAAAAGAGAGAATCAAGGAAAGAATGATTAACAGTATCAAAAGCTACAGAGATACAAAAAAGAATGAAATTCAATTTTTTTTCATTAGTGCTATGAACTCATTGGAGAGAAAAGTTTTAGTGGAATGATAAGGTCAGAAGCTGTATTATAAGAAGTTAAGAAGAGGAGACAAAGTGGAGGCCTCTAGTGTAAATGACCTTTTCAAGGAGTTTCTGCCTTGGTAAAAAGTAAAGCCATCTTATCATGTGAGCCAGAGAAAAGGAGGAGATAGTGGCAGAAGACATCTGAGAGATTTGAGATGGGGAAGAGGGAAAAAGCGGAGCCTCATAGCAAATAGCTTTAGTTTTTCTGGAAAATATTAGACAAGGGTCCAGGGATTAGTCTAACTCCTAAAGCATACTTCATAAGAGCACTATGGCAGCAGCTACTTGTTTCTCTGCCAATAGGAATGCTTCAATTTCAACATCCCTACCAAGGGATAAGATTACCAAGTCTAAGCTACAATGTTCTAGCCTCAGACCAAGTTCCATCAGTGCCCAGCCCTAGTTGAATCTCGCCTCTTCCCCTTACTTCCACTCATTCATGATCAGAAAAACAACCTGCTATTATCTGGCACACCGCTATGTCATTAAGTTTGATGTGGAGGTAAGCTAGGAAAAAAAGCTAAATGGCTGCTAACCCACCTCATTACTTCTTCTACCAAACTCCCATCTATCCTAGTGCAGTCACAAAAAATGGTACTGGTTCTTTAAAAGAAAACAAACCACTTAGCAACAGTGAGGCTTTCTTATTCTTCTTAAAGTCTAACTGCTTCATTCAAATTCATTCTCAAAATCAATTTCATCTATTAAATCCTACTTTAAGGATGACTTTGTTATCTTTAGCCTAAAAGGATTGCCTGATGTCAACTACTTCATTACTCAAAGGCTATTATCACCCAGCTTCCTC
This sequence comes from Sarcophilus harrisii, assembly GCF_902635505.1. Taxonomy (NCBI): domain Eukaryota; kingdom Metazoa; phylum Chordata; class Mammalia; order Dasyuromorphia; family Dasyuridae; genus Sarcophilus; species Sarcophilus harrisii. The sequence continues at coordinate 186,250,776 of NC_045427.1, read as the reverse complement.
TGGTGTTCCGAGTCTATGATTACAGTAACAAACTTTCTTTAACAAACTCCACCCACCCATCAGCACATAGTCTTAAATGTTAGATTTATATATGATTCCATGATTGATCTAATATTATGATGTTTTGCCACAACTTATGAATATTCTCTACCAAGGCATGAAGTTATAATCTGAAATGGTAGATCTGAAGTGGAGAAGCCACACTGACAACATCATTAGAATATAGTACAATTCAAATCTTCCCATACAAATCTTGAAGTGTGTGACTTCAGGCAAACTATGTAGGGCTTAGTATTCTCACTTTAAAAAAAATGAGGGTAGACTAGATGACTTCTGAGGTCCCTTCCTTCTCTACATGTATGATCTCATGAGAGACTATATCTTTGAAAACATCAAAGTAAATAATCCTCTGGCAATTAAGTTTAAGATGCGGGGGGGGAAAGGAAAGAGGAAGAAAATAAGTATATATTAAGCATTTGCTATGTGCCAGACACTATGCTAAGTCCTTTACAAATATTATCTCATTTGATCCTCACAAAAATCTATGAGGTAAATGGAGTTTTATCCCCAATTTTACAGATGAGAAAACTGACACAGACAGGTGGGTGATCCTGAGCAGTCACTCATCCTCTAAGAAGTATCTAGGACACATTTGAGTTTTCCCAAGTCAAGGTGCAATACACTATTCACCTGACTATGCTGAGATTTCAGTGCAATTTTGTTTTCTTTCTCAGTTTTTTTTTCTTGATCCGATTTTTCTTGTGCAGCAAAATAACTGTATAAATATGTATACATATATTGGATTTAACATATATTTTAACATATTTAACATGTTTTGGATTACTTGCCCTCTAGATGAGGGGCTGGGGGGAAGGAGGGGAAAATTTGGAACACAAGTTTTGCAAGGGTCAATGTTGAAAAATTACCAATGCATATGTTTTGTAAATAAAAAGCTTTAATAAAAAAGAGAGGGGAGAAAAAAGAATAATGAAGTTAATAAAAAGAAACAAAATTAATTCAAAATATTTTTACTGAGTTTTAAAATAGCAAATTTTTTAAAAAATCAATAAATGTATATTTCAACAAATCTGGTAGTCAATGAAAATGTAAAAAAAAAAAAAAATTTAGATTAAAAAGTTTAAACCCAACCTATTACCTTAATAAAAGCATCTGGGTTAACTAAAAGTTTAAATCCAACCTATTACCTTAATAAAAGCATCTGGGTTAACTAAATGTGTGTATGTGTGTGTGTGTGTGTGTGTGTGTATGTGTGTGTGTGTGTGTGTGTGTGTGTGTGTGTGTGTGTATTTCAGTGCAAGTATAAGCCATAAAGCACAATCTCATTCCCAAAATTATTTCTCTATGCATTTCTTATTTCTCCTAATAGATTGTAAACTCCTTGAGGGTAGAAAAATTTTTATATTTATCTTTGCATCCCCCCACACACGATGCTTTAGTACATCTTAGGCACTTAAGAGTTTATCTCTTCAGGGTTTTTGTTTGATTTTGTTTTTATACAAATGCATGGTAGGCAACTATTCTAAAATATGTAATCTTAGAGAATTGACCTGGTTACTGAAAAGTTAAGTAACTAGCCAAGCCATTAAGTGTAGGAAATAACATTTGAATTCAGGTCTTATCTTGCTTCAGAGGACAATTATCTATGGATTATGACATATTGGCTCTTACAAATCTTACATCTTATTTTCTCCATAAGATGACTCACTCCTCACTTCTTTCTCTTTCTCATCAAATTCTTCTACTTCTAATTAATTGTACATCTTAAGCTCTTTCCCATGATCTTATACTTCAGAAATCTGATTCTTGATCATCTCCTTCCAATTCTCTTCACTTAATTACCATGACAGCAGGAAAATTAGTTATAAGGAACAGGCATCATCATTCACTTCCAGGCAAAATTTTATCCAGTTCAAGTACATCCACGCATTAGCCCTCAGTGATATCTTATTGTTTTATTCATAAAAGAATATTTGATGATGATGTAAGACTCATTCTATAATAGGACCGCATTGGGCTATATCTTCCCATAAAATCTATATTTTGCTAAAAGCAAAAAATGTATAGAAAAGCCATCTAGATTTAGCAAATGTTACATTTGTGATTTTTGCAAAGAAAGGCCAAAGTTGGTTTTAACCAAACATTTTCATCTGGGGACTTTGAATGGGAATTGAAAACATTTTTTTATGTTGTTGCAATTTAAAATCCCAAAATGTCTATGTTTTCACAGAGAGTTTTCAGGACATATAGAGCCATAAAAACCTCAGATGATATCTGTTGCTGGATACCTGTTTTGGGCACATATAAGACTTCCCAGAAAGAAAAGCCCATTCAGAGATCATATTGGCTTAGAATTACAAACATCTCCATTCCTTAGAGCAGAGATTTTTAACCTGTGATCCATGGAGCCCATTATGATTACTCGAGATTTTGGAAGATCTATAAACTTGGAAGGGAAAAAAATACATCTTTATTTTCACTAAATCTCTAACTGAAATTTATAATTTCTTTCAATTATTTACAAATATTATTCTAAACAGTCTAAAGATATTATCAGACAACCAATGAAGTCTGAACCTCCCTCTCAAAAAAAAAAGATTAAGAACCCTTGCTCTATATGGATTTTTTACATTTTTCATCAGATCATGTGTGAAATATTCTGCAAAGATACTTGAAAATTGGCAGAAGCAATCTTGATCATAGTGTAGGGTTTGATATATTTGCTTTGGATCTTGGAAGCAAATGAATTCTTCAGGAAAGAGAAAATTAAAAATAGAAGGGTGATAATGAGAGCAAGTTGCTATATTGTACTGCTTCCCAATCCTGAACCAAGACTCAGATTAAAGAAACAGAGAATCTAAATCTAACAAAAGGTTCAAAAAGGAGTTTCTGTAAAGTTTGTTCTGTAAAATTTCAAAGAGGGAGCTAAGAATTTCTAAAGTAGATGTTTCCTGAACTATAGATATAGCCAGTGGGAACCCTCCATCCATTTTCTTCTCTCCATCCAGGGAGCAGAATACAGTCTAAGAGAGTCATGATGGCATCCAATCTTCCCAAAAGTCTCCTAAGTTAGTATCTAAGTTTTTCCAAAAGTTCAAAGTCTTGCTGAGAATAAAGCTGAAAGTTATGGATAAAAGATAATAGTTTGATGAAAAGAAGAGTGGATTTGAAATCAAGATACTGTATAACTACCAATTACTAACTGTATAACTTTAAGTAAGTCATTGTTACCTGTTACCTTAACCAACTTACCTCTCAGTTTCCTCATCTGTTAAGTTCATTTAAAGGATTAAACTAGATGATTGATAGGATCCCTTGAACTTGTGGGGAAAAGAATTAACTTTTAATCTTATTTTAGATATTTGCTATCATTATGACTATTGGCAAGTCACATAACATCTTCTCAGCCTCAGTTTCCTCATAAATTAATAAAGTAGCTAGCTAACCTTAAAGCTTTAACATGTAACATACAATAATTCTAACATATAAATGTTAGCTATCATGACTATCTTATTTCCCAAATTCTCATATTCAATATGTAGAAAAATTTGCTAATGACTAGAGCTGTTAAAAGTAGAATGAGCTTCCTCAGGAGATATGGATTTTCCATCACTGGAGGTCTTTCACACAGCCAGATGACTACCTATTAAAGATGTTATCAAAAGGATTCCTGTTCAAGTATGGGTTGAATAAGATGAAATCTGAGGCTTTCACCACCTCTGAAAGTCTGTCTGTGAATTTATCTTCCATAAAAAAAAGAGTGGTATATTCCTCTGAAGATTCAGATAAGAACATGCCAAAAATACTAGCCATGATGAAATTTTTAAATATAATGGAGACCTAACAGACTGGATTTGTTAAGCCATATATCAAAGTATAATAAACTATTGGATTTCCACTATCCCAGAGCTCAAATACCCATAATGCTTAAGTTTAGCCTAACATTGTTAGTCAGCTTCATGGAAGATACAGCACCTGAACTAGATATCTTAGAACATAACCATGCACATACCTATATTGGATATCTCCAAAACATTATTCCTCTTCATAAAATATCTATAATGTAACTCAAATTTTATTAATGTTCCCTTCTGCTTCCATTGCTTGGTGCAAGAGTGACCCTGGACATTCAAAGGTTAAGTAAGCCCAAGGTCTGAAAGATCCTAATGTGCTAGAAAAGCTAAAGTGTATGTATGACTATGTACTATATATCTGCTATACAAGGATCAGTCTCGCTAATTTGGGGGATGTTTATTGACTGAAGAATTATTTTGGCCAGAACAATTCATAAAACTATGTGTTCATGTTAAAACATAAAAAAGGTTACAATCTTATCGACAGAAGTACCTAAGCATGGAAATCATGGCTCTTTGGAATCTTAAAGTATGATTTAGGTGACTGCAATATATTTGTTTCTCACTCTGATATAATAGCACAGCCTTGACTATGAAAATCTACTTCTTTCCAAACAGGCACTATTCCTCAAGGTCATATTAGATGGAACTAGGAAAACTCTAGTGATGGGAGCCTGTTTTCAGGGACAATGATGAACATGGAGTAGAATTCAGACTACTGAATCTTAGAATGAAGTTAATAACTTGTTCAGAGTTTCTAATTAGATTAAAAGCAAAAAGATGGCTATTGTCCATCTGTTTAACCAAAATGTTTAGTAATTCTCCTGAAGTAGCCACATAGATAAGATAGACAGATAATTACAATGATGGTAGAAATAAGTGCTTCTAAGAATTATGTTTTTTTTTAAATAATACTTACTTTTCTGTTTCTTCGCATGATCTTTTTAAATTCAGTATACCTTCTAAAAAACAAAGTTTATGTGTCAGATAGAAGTTCAAAATATCTTAAATATATATTTTATTAAAATATTCACAAAACTTCTCCCTGGAACACTAACACAATGGTCACAATTAAAACTAAATGATGCTGGTGTTTCAGTGTCTTAGTATTTTTGACCATCAATACCAAGAGCCAAGGACTTAACAACACAGAAAGCAAAAATGCTTGACCACTATTCTCAATCTTTGCAGTAAGCACTATTAAGGGCAGTGAGACCAAAAAGGTGGGGCTTACCTGTGACATAAAGGATTTAAGATGGAAATTATGGTCATTACTTACAGAAACTGATAGAGCCTGAGGAAGCTGTTGAAGTCGTTTACAGAACCATCTTTTTGGAGATTTATCCAAAAAGATAGATTCTTATGACCAAAGGCTTTTTCATTTATAAAATGAGTGAACTAAATAAATCTCCTGGAGCCTTCCCATATCCAAATCCTATTTAATAAAAACCTTGGAATAATTTAAATATTATGTGACCTAAAGACAAGAACATGGCTATCTCAAGATCTCTTTCAATTCTAAAGTTCTCTCATTTTCCCTTATCAAAGTTCCACAAATATATTCTTTAGCTAGAAGAGATGCAAAGATGATCATCCTATAATATGTATATATATGATTCCTAAGTCTATAATTTCTAAAAATTTAGCTATAAACTCTTCCCAAAAAAAAAAAAAAATTTACACTGTACCAAATGGAATAATTATCTCTTTAGTTCTAGAATGGACCTCAGAAACCATCCAATGTAATCCCTTTATTTTAATGGTTAGATAATTAAGTCATTTATTAACTCCTGTATATTACACATAAAACACTTTCTGTCCTGTGATACCCAGATAGAAGAGCAATTCTTTTGTCCTTTTTTTCCTCCTTGAATGTTAAATCATCTTAATCTCTTAATTACAATGTTTGAACACCAAAAAAAGTCATCTCAACTTGTGTGGATATCTGTATTGTCTCCTTTGAAATATCAACTTTGTAAAGCTAGAGAGCTTGACTTTTTATTCATTCTTTCACTCAATGATCATTTACTAAGTACCTACTATAGGCAAAACACTTTAAGAGCAAGAGAAATAATAAAAATAATTAAGATATGACTTCCTCCTATGCTCATATTTACAATCCATTAGTGGAGATAGAGATTTGATGCATGTACAAATATGCAATAACTACATGAATGCCATTTACATGGTCTATACCAATATAATCTTAATACTAGAGCATGCAAAGTAGTCTAAAGATTTGTACTATACTAAACCCTGTGCTACCCTTTTAGGATGCAATAAGCATATTCATATTACAGAAATAATTTTGTTCACCTTATCTTAAGGTTAAATTTGATTCCCAATTGACTAGCATTTATAATCTTCCCTATGAACTAACATAGTAAAATGTGATTGTCTCTTTGTAGTATAGCTTGTCAGATGTATTTGTATGTATATCTTAAGATATTATCTTGTCTTGATATTTTAAGATATTATATACACATTTTATATGTGAGATTTAAAATATAAGACACGATATATGACATGCCATGTATATGATATTTTACATATCATATATATTTTATATATATATACATATCTTTTAGATGCATATGTGTATATAGCTTTTAATAAGATATATACACAAATGTAATCGTCTCTGAAGTATAACTTGTTAGAGATATATGTGCATATTTGTGTTTATCTAGACATTTAAAAGATAGGTGTGTGTATATATGTAAAAGATGCACATATATATTTACATATATGCATTTGACAAAATATTTTTCAGAGACAATTTTTGTATTATATATATATACACACACACACATAAGTGCACACACACATATAGCAAGTATATAAAGTAGTATTACTTACATGGTACAAAATGTTTCAAGATAAATGGAAGATGAGTACTCCCAGATCCTTCCATCCTTGACAGTCACTTTTCTACTAAAGAACATGTGCTTGAAATTCAGCTGTTTTATCATCAAAACTTTATGTTTATCTGATCAATTCAATATGATAAATATTTAATAAGCACCTCCTATATGCACAGTGCATCATGCTGGCCTAACAGGATAAAAAGGCAAAAATTAAATAATCCCTGTCCTAAAGGGACAAGGAATATTTCAGAGAAATATAAATACAAAGTAATTTCAAGAGGTAGAAAGAGAAAACTCAGGAAAGACCTCACAGCAGAAGTAGCACATGGACTGAATTTTGAAGGAAACCAGAAATGATGAATAAGAGAGAGAAGTGACAGAATACCCTCATCAAGCATGAAAAACTGTACAAAGAGTGATGGAATGTCACATAAGTGTGTGCATATATGTCTGTGTGCATGTACAGACATGCACACGCATATATATTATCTAATCCTTGCCATATAGGCAGGCTACATATTATTTTCACTTGTTTTGTTGTGAGGCTTTTGCAGTTTATTTTTTAGGGTTTTTATAGTTTTTTACCCTTTTTACACTGAAATTCAGGGAGGAGATCATACCTCCCTGTGAACCAAGTGAACCAAGATTATGTAGGTATTAACAAAACTGAGATTAGAATTTATATTGTTTAAATCTTACTTAAGGGTCAGCACTATACCACATCATCACTTGGAGAAATATGTCATAGTCATAAATTTGGAGCTGGAAAGAATCTTAAAACTCATTAAATCCATCTCCTTTATTTTACAAATAAGGAAACTGAGTCCCCAAAAAGTTAAGTAACTTGCCCAAGATCACACAAATAATAAATATGAGAGCCATGATTTGATCTAAAGACTTCAGACTCCAATTCTGGTCTTCTGCCATCCTAGTATTCAAGAATAGATGTGACCTCAAAATAGAGTAACCAAAAACAACAAGATAAGTTTTTTTTAGAAATCAATTAGCATTTACCACGTATCTACTGGGTGAAACATTGTGCTAAGTGACATAAATATAAAAAAATGTAAAAAACCATTTCTGTTTATAAGCAACTCAGATTCCAGCAAATGAGTGAGAAAGGAGGGGACAAGAGTACACAAAGAAAGGACTGCTCGACTTAATTCTACAGTCTTAGCTAATCCTGCAAGGACAGTATTTGCATATTATCCTATGACAGGAAAAGAGACAGTCCGCAATCAACTAAGTCAATCAGTGTAATTAGTGGATGAGAAGACATATCTGAGCTTGTCAGGTAGGCTGGCAAGGGCCCCAGCCACCTGGCTGGAAATCAAATTGCCAGAGGACTAACCATCAAGAGACATACAACACTAGGCTACCTTAAAGAGATTTCATTGCAAAAATATTTCCTAGCCTAAAGTAGATAACATAAAATAACATAGGCCAACATGAGGACAGGATCTCCCATGGAGAAACCAACCCTAGGTACTATGCCTACAGTGGTGTTTCACATTTTCTAAATGTATTTTCGACTGCAGAGAAGGCCCTTTCTGAACACAACTGAACTAAATAAATATATAAGCCAATCACCCACACACTCTGACTATGCTACAAATAGGCTGACCAACCAAAAATCATCCATCCATTGCCACAATCAGATGGAAAAATGACAGATATTTTTCTTTCTTTGATAGAATGACCATTAAGAAACTTGACAGAAAAAATAGCCATAGGAAAAGTCACCAGCAAACCCACTAATGCTTTCCACTATATTTCAAACACACCAATCAAGGCCAAGCAATCTGCAGCCCACAATTCCACAGAGAGACTTTACAGGAACTGCTTAACTCAGCAGAGCCTGAAAGACAGGAAAACCCATCACAGGGTGAAAATGGGGAGTCAATGCCTATTTGTTCTAAATTACATGAGATAAAGGCTAAAGTCAGGAGCCTTCAGGCTAGGCCTCTCTGGGCAGCGTGAGGCAGAGAGCTAGGAAGTGATTCTAGTATGGAGTTGTAAAGGAATCACAAGATAGAGTCATAAAGGCAGGGTGGTGGGAGTGGGAGAGGACTGGCTTTCACATCAATAGAGTCAAGTGCTGGTTCCATTGTTATCACTTTGATATATCTCCAATCATCTCTATGCAAGTACTTCCTTCAACAATGCTGCTCACAACCCATTGCTGACTCTTATCCTTGTTCTCCCCTAAATCTTGCAGAGGGCTTCAAACCACCAAAGTGTGCTGGAGCCCTTCTTCTTGATATTTCATAGATATACCAGTGGTATCTCACCACTTAGGACAGTGGTTGGCACTTAGTAGGTTGCTTGTAGTTGTAATGGGCTGAAGCTGAGCAGATGCACTAAGGTCAGGTCGGAGCACTTAAGGCTAATTAGCAATTGGACAATATTCTATTAACATATGCTTGGAGAAAGAATGGCCCCGCCCACTCTCTGTGCAAGTTTGATCTGTTGTAGAGGATTTGGTGGGTGGAGTGTGAGAGCCAGAGGACTGCTGGCCAGATTCGTATTGCCATTCCCCTTCATCTCCACAAGAAATAAAGATCAAGGACTTTGGCTTATCCTGACTCTGGCTGATTTTAAAATACCCTGGGTGCTAAATGCAGTCATCACATGTAGCTATCCAGTAGTTACCTTTATTCTTGAAAATTAAATCACTTCCTCTCCCTAAATCTTAGTTCCCTTATTTGCAAAATGGAGATAAATATATTTCTAAAGTCAATTTCTAAATTTGCTGTAAGGAAAACACTTTGTAAAGTAGTATGTGATTTCTTTAACCAGATCTATGATTTTATTGATATAAGGAACTCCCAGGAAGGAAATTCCCTTTGCCAAAACAGATCAGCACTTGCTTGAGAGATGCCAGAGGCATTATGACATATTGTCATTTGCTTAAGGTCACAAAATCAATCAAGAATTTCCTCTGAGGCCAACTTTTCTATTCACTATTTGTCTGACTTACCTCTCAAAAAAAAAAAAAAAAAAGTCTTGCCATTCCAAAATACATGAAATGTTAAGATTCTCAAGACAGGCCCCCTTCCATTATGTAAAGATATTATTCCACTAAAATCATATTCCAGCATCTCAGTGTGTGTTAAATTTGATTTCTTCAAAATTCTACTGGCAAAAATTGAGGCAGTCCCAAATGTAGGCTACAACCCTGATGTGAGGACTCTTGAAAAGGAAAAAGCATGTACAATTAGTCCCAATTAGTATAAATAATAATTTCTCTGAATAGGTTGTATGAATTATCATTATATAGTTCCATTTGGATAAAAATAATTACCATGTTACATAATTTTAACTAAAGTTAAAAAGTTTAAAGTTTAAAATTTCATTATTCACACTAATATGACCTAGCTGTACAGGAGAAAGAGAGCACTGAATAAAAGGCCACATAGCTTTATACATGCCAGATTTAGGAAGAAAGGATACTTTATATTTAAACTAATATAGCAATAGAATCATACATTTCAAGCTAGAAGGAGGCTTAGAAGTCATTTAGCTAGTCCAAGCCCATTATTTTAGAGATGAGATATTAAAACCCATGAAGATTAAATTATTTGTTAGATCATACAGGATAACAAGAAGCCAGGATTCAAATCCAGGTCTTCTGACTTCCAAACATATATCCTTCCTAGTACAGTATATTTAAAGTTATTTGACCAAAATGCATGGTCTAAGTAGCCTAGCTTGTGTACTATATGTAAAATTCAAGATTTTGATGTGAGTTTTACTCCCAATTAAATTTAAAAAAATAAAATCTTCTCTCCTTGAGGTGGATCAACAAGTCAGCTGAGATGAGGAGCCATATGGCCAGTCTGGGATTATGAGCAATTCAAGAGGCTCTTCAGGGTTTACTTTGGGATTTTCAAAGCTAAGAGTTTTGTGCTGAAAACTGACCTCATTTAAAAGTAAATCAATCAATGGTATAGTTGTTGATCACTAAACATATTCTCACATGAAATTCAATTCAATTTAGCCAAAATGTATTATTCCCCTATCATGTACTTGGCATTGTGCTAGCGGATGAAGGCATTACAAATAGTCCAGTTCTTCTCCCAAGGAACTTGCAATCTAGTATGACTTCTTCAGAAATGACTTTCAGACATTAACAGCAAAAGCACAGTGGAATAAAATAAAAGAGCCAGGCAAAGTGCTCTAGGAAAAATCAAAAAGAAATAACACATTCAATTGAGACTTCAAGAAGAAAAGCCTCTTGGAGAAGATGGTCCATGAAGAGGTCAACCTTGACATTTCAAGATGAGAAGGGAGTGTACTATGGGCATAGGGAACACAGGATCATGAATTCAAGACACTGAATGGAAGATAAGCCATCAGTTTTGACTGCAATAGGGTAGTGAAAGAGTGGTGGAATGAAATACAGATTGAAGAGCAGGTTAGAGCCAAATTGTAGAAGGCCTTAAATGTCAAGCTAAGGAATCTACATTTTATCCCATATTTTTTTTTTTTAGTAGAGAAGCAGCATTATCAGTTCTGTGTTTTAGGAAAACTATAGAAATAGCTCCATAGAAATGACTAGATAAGAAAGAAAATGGAGTTAGGAAAGAAATAGGGATAAAAGCCAAGTTCTTTGATCACATTTGTACATGGAACTAATGAGGAAATGCCTTCTACCAAGACATTGACATCATCTCTGCAACATGAGGCTTTAAGAGTTTAAGTGAATTCCTCAGAAGCATATAACCAATGTGTATAGAAAGTAGGACATGAACATCTTCCTATATCCAAGACTAGCTCTCTATTCACTTTACCATAGAGCTTTCTCACTGGAGGCAGAAACTAGTCAAAAGTTATTACAAAACACTTTGAAAGATTTAATAACTGAAATCAACACAATATAACCCATCACTATTCCCAAGGGCTCATGATTAAACACACCATACATCTCCTGATAGACAGGAGATATACTCATATTGAAGCATATTTTTTTATCTTGATTAACTCAGGAATTCATTTTGCATACATATTTGTAACAAGTTTTATTTTTCTTGATTTATCAATGGATGTGAGAAATAGGAGAAAAAAATCAGAATTTAAAAATAAAAATTAATTTTTAAAAATTTTACAAATTTAAAAAACAAAAAATATTACAATAGTCCAGATAACAAGTGATGAAAAAAAATCGTGATAGTAACTTCAACTATATTCTCATTAGCAGGGCCATAGCTAGACTTTTTGTACCTAGAACAAGTCTGGGTAGAGAAAAAATAAAATAAAGCAAGATGAATTCACTCAGGGTGCAGCCTCCAGAGGTAGAAAATATTCCCCAAGATAATACATTCACTGCCCTCTAAATTTTGGATTCCCCGGGGAGAAAGTAACTATTGTCCTGACCTGATTATTCCTCTACTCAACAGTACTAAAGTTCTTAAATTAACACAGATAGAGGTTTTTCTCTATGTTTTCCTAACCAGTTAAAATCCCAAAATAAAAATCAGAAAGGGGGCTTTCTGAGTTCATTTCCTTCTGCTTTGATAGATGAGATTAAGAAGATTGAAGTTTGCTCTCTGCTCAAAAACCTATATCATAGAAAGAAAGAGTGGCCAAACTGGGCAGAAAATGTATTCTAAATTAAAAAGCACACTCTCTAAGAATCTATCTGCTTAACTACAGTGAAATTTCCTTACAGATGTTTCATCTGTGATTCTGTCCTCACTCCATAAATCAAACCGCTTCATTACATTGCTTTTAAAGGACAGTTACTTTCAAGTAAGGCTCTCAGGAGAGAGATGAGGAAACAGGCTCTTGGGTTACAAAACTGTTAGTGCATGACATTGGGGAAGCAAATCTAAGCTCAACTGGATAAGCTTTTCTGCCTCAAGGTAAAACCATTAGGCATACCTCATGCATGACTTTACAAGAGGAACACTGACCATTACTCATATTTAATTATAAGTTCCTATTTGACCTAGTCTGTAACCCAAACCTTAGAATGACTGAGTTATCAAAAGGAAGAAAAGACAGTTGCCTTTTTTTACAAACAATGGAATTGTAATTCCTTGTCATGTGTCCCATACTTCCAGTACTTTCATTTCCATAAAGATTCTCATAAACCTCCATCCAATGAAACCATTTAGCAAAGTCTAGAAACTACAATAAATCAAAGCTTTATTCAGTATGAGCATTGTCAACCACTGTAAGCTCAGAATTTTAGACAAAGCAATCAAATCAACTAAAGAAGGCAGAATTTTTAAAGTAGAAGGAGCATGAGATATAGAAAAGCAGTCCTGGATTCTTATCCTAACTCTGTTACATACTAGTTAAGTAACCTTAAAGTTTATCATCCCCCTAGCCTTCAATTTCCTTATCCATAAAATGAAGTAAAACAAGTAAAGAAACAAGTCAGGACTAGATGATCCCTAAGCATTCTGCCAGGTCTAAAATTATATTGTTGACTATGTAAGTGGCATTTCTGTTATCATTTGGACCACCTGCAATTGTGATTCTTCTGAGATTGTGGTGTTCCAAGATTCTGAACTACATAGCCACGCTAAAGAAATACTGATGTTAGAGGATGGACTTATTTAGTTAGCAGCCTGTCTTCATTGCTCTCATGCATGTTGAATGTTAATAAACTGTGACATACTGCTATCAATGAGGTGTGTAAGAAGTGGCATAAAACAATTTTGGTTCCAAGAACAGAAGACAAAAATATAATTCTCACTTGTCATACAGAGTGAGGCTACAGGTACAGAATGTTGTAAACATCATCAAAGTCATTTTTGGGTCATTTTTATTAACTATATTTTGCTTTTTTCTTAAGGCCAATTCTATTGGGAGGGAGGAAGAAGAATACCTGGAAACAGTGATGGTGTAAAAATATAAGTCCAATAAATAAGAGACATGGCACAAGAATGGAAAAGGGCACACAATGTGTCTTAATTTTCTAAAAAGGAAGAGTCCTGCAAACTATAAGCAATAAGATTGACATCAAAATCTTGGAAAGATTTTTTTTTTGACCAGTTTACTAAAGAAACAAGTAATGAACATGTAAAAAAAAAAAATTTAAACAATTTGAGAGAACTTGTATTGCTTCATCCAAACAAATCATTATAGATATATTTCTCCTTTTTGACTAATTATTTGATTAGTACATAAAGGAAATGATACAGATATAATTTACCCAGATTGTAGTGATGAACTTGATAAAGAATTTCATCTATTATTATGGATAAGATGGAAAAACATGGACCACATAAGGATGAATTAGATGGATTCTGAACTAGAATGTTAAACTCAATTATTAATGGATCAATGACAACTTGGAAGGCAGTCTCCAGTGGGATATCCCAGGGATCTAAGCCTGGCCCTATACTGTTATGAGCCAGAACTTGAAACATGGTGTTAACTCAATGGAATTGATAGAAACAATGCTTGTTTACACCTTTGAGAGTTCACACATTGGCTCACACCTTGGAGTTCACAAGTTGGGAGATATCCAAGTTTACACCTCCCACAATCACACTCTCTCAGAAAAGGAGTCAACCTTTGGGTTCATACCTTTAAGAGATCATATACAAGAAGCTCTCAGTCTCAGCAAGGGTCAGTTGGAGATTAAGAAGCCAGGAGTCAGAGTTGAGCTAAAGGCAGAAGCTGGAAGAGCTAAAAGACAAGCTGCAAGAGCTCTTGGAACCAAGGAGGGAAATAGGCCTCTAAGAAAACTAATTGGGCTATTTTGGAAGAGACAATAAAAGATTTGACCTTTTATCAGCTGGCTGCGTTTGAGGTGATTATTGATCTGAACTGAAACAAAGGCTGCCTCCAAAAACCTCCCCAAGAAACCTGCTCCCAGAGAACGATCATATTCTAGAAAAAAAGACCACCACACTATACTATATAATATTTTTATCAATGACTTAGATGAAGGTATGCTTTCAAATTTGCAGATGGCACAAAGCTTGAAGAGACAACTAGAATACTGAATGACAAAGTCAGGATCCAAAAAAGAAATTAAAGTAGAAGCACTATAGCCAAAGCAATAATCCTAAAACCCAAATTTTTTTAATTGACCATGTCATTGCTCTGTATAAAAGACTTCAGGGCTCCCACTGCATCTAGGATGAATGTGAATGTTCAAAAGGATATCAAAGATGAGTGGGTCTGTAATCACTATGTGAACTATGCAATATTCACGAACTGTTTGACTTTAAGCAATTTTCACTTAGATTAAATCCCAAAGTTGGTGGTGTCTTAATGCTATTCTGAATTATCCAAATCAGGCATTTGGGTTCCTGCAGAAACTCAAAAAGAAAAGTTCTCACCTGGATTCTGGAGTTCTGCCCAAATATTACCTTAAACAAGTATAAAGATATAAAATTTCTATATCTATCAGGGGAAGGTGATGTTCAAATCAGAAATTTTTGACATTTAAAACATTCATCCCAAATATGTTTTTAAGAAAAAAAACTTAATGCTATTTAATTATAAATTATCAAATTTGGCCTTAAAGAAATGGAAAGCTATAGCTCCCTCCCCCCTTCCTTGCAGGGATGAAGAATTACAAATATGGTATACTAGACACACTACCAGATTCTGTTATGTTGCTTACTTTTTCTGAGATGCTTTACTTCTTTCTTTTCTATTCTTTATTACAAAAAATTAGTTGATCTAGGGATCAAGCAGTTTAAGGGATAAGAGAATATATTTAGAAATCAATATAATATGAAATCAAAAAGGAATCAATAAAAAATTAATTTAATTAATTAAATTGAGAATCATTGAATACTATTTGGTTGTACTACAAAGTAAGTGGAGTGATAGTGATGAACAGTGGATAAAGTAACATGTTACCAATGTTAAGGTATATTTTAAAAGTGGTATAAAAGCCTATATTGTTCCAATAGCTTCTTAATTGGTCTCCTCTGCTTATGTTTCTTCTTCCTCCTTTTAGCAAATTAGCAAAAAAAGCAAAACTTACATACTTGGGATTAGGTCAGGGATTTGGGAAGACCTAAATTCAAATGTATTCTCAGCAATTTACTAATCTAGACAGACTAGAATCTGTCTGCTTCAGTTTCCTCAACAGTAAAATGGGGATCATAATAATAAGGATAAAATAAAAATGGGGATCTCATAATAGTATTAATAATAACCCAAAGCTGTGAAGATCTCAAATGAGATCTTTGGAAAGTGCCACAGTACCTGGCACATGGTAAGTGCTTAATAAATGCTTATTTCCTTCCTTCCTTTCTTTCTTAATTTCTCTGATTTCCTGTAAGACTCAGCTCAAATCTCCCTGCTTTGTAAAGAGCTTTTTTCAGTTCCCTCCTTTCTTTTCCCACCCACCCCTACACTTCACTGATAGTACCTTCTTTCTCAGATCACCTTCCATCTACTCTGAACATATCTTGTATAAACATACTTATTTGTAAGTTGTCTCCTCCAATCAATTTTAAGCTCTCTTGAAGACAGGAACTACATTTAGCTAGCCTCAAAGCTTAGCAAAATCCTGTCATATGGTAAACACTTATGTGGTATCTGTGGCTATTGTAGTGCTGGTTTTTGGTTTTTGTTGTTGCTGTTACTGCTGCTGCTATTGCTACGGCTGAAACATGGAGGCAGCTGAGAAGATGCAGTAGATAGAAGGCTGAAATGGAGTCAGAAAGATTTTAATTCAAATTCTGACTCAGATACTTATTAGCTGCGTGAAATTAGACAGATCCCTTAATTGACAACAGTCTAACTACACTTTATAGATGAAGATAATAATAGCATTTACCTCTCCAAAGGATGATGTGAGGATATAAGGCAATAATAGTTATAAAGCACCTCACAAACTTTAAAATGCTACATGAATGTTAGCTTTTATTATTGTTGTCATTATTATGCCTCGAAAAAGGCAAACCAAGCATGTATGGAAAGCAAAGGATAACAGATAGTGTGATACAATGGGGGAAATGCTGGCTTTGGAGTCAAGAGATTCCCTATTAAAATGCTCACTAGGGCAACTTGGGAATTATTGGATGAGTAATAACCTCCCTGGTCTTCAGGGTCCTCGCTCAAAAATGAGAGGTTTGGCCTTTTAGTTCCTTCCAGCTCTAAATCTATGCCTCCAGTGCAGCAATCTTCCGTTCAAAATGTTAGAAAGAAGAGAAGTCATCACATGTGCTAAGTGGAACCTGCCAAAGATTTTATATGTGGATAAGGGAGAGAATGGCTCAAGTTGAAATATAGATGGAGTGTAATCTGTACTAGTGGCGTATAACCTCAAAACAGGAACTTCATAAACCCATATGAGTACTATGCAGTGTTTTTAGCACCTTTTGAAGATCTAAATTCACCTTGTTGGCTTAGAAATGAAAAAATATAAAATATATTTTTAGTCATAAAATTATTGTGTTTAATATATTTAAAGTCACAAAATAACAGAAAAAAGGAGGAATATTTGAGAAATTATTTTGCCTACCCTATCCCTTCCCTCTCCAAAAGTGGGAGCAAAGAACAGAAATAATCTTTGGAGGTAAAAATGGATTTTTTTCTCAGTTTTTTTTTTCCCCAAATTGCTCCTAGGCCTTTGTGAAGTTCTAGTCCTAGTTCTCCTATTTAATATTGTATGACCTTAGGAAAGTCACTTCCTCTATGAAATTTTAGCTCTCTGCTCTTTCAAGTAAGGCAATTGGAATTAATACTATTGAGACTCCTTGCAAATCTAACAATATATCCCTAGGTCAAAGGGTATATAATTTTCAATTATGACTTTAGACAAGCACTAATAAAGCTAGTATAATGCTAACACTTAAAAAGATGTTTTTATTGTTCTCAATGAACACTAATCCAAGATCAGAATGACTTATCCAAAAAAAAAAAAAATGTCTTTTATACTCACCACGTTGGATTTTATCACTTTGTATTACATTAAAAGGGAAATAATGAAAACAGAAAAGCAGAGCAGAGATTTGAAGTTCAATATTCCTTATTCATAAAACATGTTCAGTTTGAATGCAAATTCATTCTTCCCACACTATACACAAATAATCCAAAAGCTATGGGAAATCACAGAATCTCAGAATTGGAAGAGACCTCAGAGGACATCTAGCCAAATGCCTAACTAATAGATGCATACTAAATATTTAATCCACAAATATTTTGGACAATAAGAAAAACAGAATTTTTTAAAGGTTCAGAAACTACTTTTGAATGCATTTTCCTAAATATTTCTCAAATAGCAGGGGAATAAAAGATATCAAGACCCCAAGAAATAATCACATTGAAATTCCAATGAAGTCAAATGAACCAGAATGTTAGAAAAAAGTTCCATAGCTGACGCTGAATGGAAGGATTGTTTTTTCTCATTTCTACCTTGCAAGTTCTTCCTCTCAGATTTAAGAACTGCCAAAACAAAGAGAAACTTTGTGGAATATAGTGGCTGGAGACCAACCTTTTGAGGTCAAAAAAATATGGGTCCAGTCCCCTCTTCAAGCACATTCTAGTTGTATGGCCATAGGCAAATAATTTGACCTTTAAGTGGGTCTCTAGAACTAAATAAGTAGAGAAAATTTTCAGAAGAGAAGTTTTCTACTGATGAAATCATAACTATCAAACCCAAAAAAAAATATTTAAAGGAATATGAACATTAATTAATAATGGTAATACCTGTAAAGGGCTTTTTCCATTGTCATGGTAATCACTGAATTAGTCTAAGAGCAGGTGAAAATGGTCATAGCATCATAGATTTTATGCTGGGAAAGGCTTCAGAGTTCATCTAGTCCACTCTCCTCATTTTACAAATGAGGAACTGGGACCCAGAGAGATTAAGTGACTTATCAACCAAACAACAAATAACAAAGCCAAGTTTTGAACCAAGATCTTCAGACTCCAAAATTAGTGTTCTTTTTCATTGAATTATCCTACCTCCCTAAAATAGGGAACCATGAATTCTAAGTCAGTTCCTGTTTTGATTTTTATCTAATACTACAATAAAAAATAAATCAAGAGAGCATCTGATTTCATTTTATCCTGGAAACTTATCTCTAGATTCTGGATCTTAATGTTCACAGACACTTAGCAAGTCAATAAAGGAGACTAAAGACAACACATTCAACCCCTTCCTACCGCGCTTTTGAAAATACAAAAAAAAAGTCCCTCAAACTCCTGCCAATAGAGTCACTCCATGCCTCTTCCTTAAAATTTAAGAAATTGAAACGACCATTTATTTACCAGAAAAGATTATATTATTCCAGTCTAAAGAATTTCAAATAATTCTGAAAACAACTTTTTCCAAGACACTGAAAAACAGAAGAATAAAATTTGCTTACATTTTGATGTCCTCAGGAACCTTTTGTGTTTCCCAATAGGGCAAAGGTTTAAAGGTCTCCAGTCCTGATGCAACATAATAATGGTGGTCAATCAAGTCACTCGAGCCATCCACTAGAAATCCATCCATTGTATACAGTCTATGAGCAAAGAAAGAAGAAAAAAGCCAGATCTCATGCTATGATATTCAGAGTAACATACTTTTAATATTCTAGTATTTAATGCAACTACAATTTATATAAAGAAAATTATATGTTCTCATACAAGCAGATTTGAAATGGAAGCAATTGTATGTTATAGTGACTGTTATTGTATAATAAGGATTCCCTCCTCTGCCCAATGTTACCACCTCCCAATTTTTAATTATTTTTAAAACCCCCTACAAAGAACAAAAGGCTTTTGAGAACATTTTTTAAGCTCACTATCAGTACTCAGTAAATGTTAAATAATAATAGCTAAAATTCATATAAATTATCTTATATTATTAATGCTTGTTTGATAAAGTAAAACAAATTAAAATAACTTTGAGGTACCACCTCACACCTATCAGACTGGTTAATATGACAGCAAAGGAAAATGACAAATGTTGAGGGGAATGTGGGAAAATTGAAACATTAATGCATTGTCAGTAGATTGTGATCTCACCTAATCATTCTGGAGATCAATTTGGAAGAATACTCAAAAGGCTATAAGACTCTGCATACCCTATGACTCAGCAATAACACTACAAATCTGTATCCCCTAAGAGTTCAAAGAAAAAGGAAAAGGACCTACACATACCAAAAAAAAAAAAAAAATATTTAAAGCAGCTCTTTTTTTGTGATGGCAAAGAAATGGAAATTGAGAGGATATTTGGGGAATGACTGAATAATTGGATATGACTGTGATAGAATACTATTGCTCATAAGAAATTAGGAGCGGGGATTCAAAAAACCTAGGAACCTGAAACTAAGGCAAAATGAAGTGAAAATAACGAGAAGAACATTGTACACAATAATAGCAATACTGAAACAATGATCAATTGTGAATGACTTGGCTGTTCTCAGCAATACAATATAAATACAATGATCCAAAACAATTTTAGAGGAATTGTGATGAAAATGCTAGCTACCTCCAGAGAAAGAAGTGATAGAGTTTGATTGCATATTGAAGCATGCTTTTTTTTTTATTTTATTGTTCTTGGAGGTGGGGGGTTGGTCTGTGTTTTCTTTTGCAACATGGCTAATATGGAAATATTTTGCATGACTGTACATTTCTAATCTCTATCAAATTGCTTGTCTTTTCAAGGAGAGGAAGTGGAAGGAGAATTTGAAACTCAAATTTTTTCAAATGTTAAAATTTTGTTTATATAATTGAGAAAAATTAAATTGAAATTAGAATTCCAAAAAGTTGTTCAACTTTTAAAATATTTGTGACAACTAATTTCTACTAACCAGTGATGTACTTTTCATAAAATCTGGTGAAATCACATCTTCAATTTCACTCAAAAATATTTCCAATATATTGTTCATTTATTTACACAATCATTGTAAAACGACTTGTACTCACTGCTGAGTGAAATAGAAAAATGAATATTACCTTTGTAACATGTACCTTTGTCAAGGAATATACCCTTTTTTTAGGAAAACAAAACTGAAAACACAAGTAATTATAGAACATGAAGTGCCATAAACGCTACAAAATATTGCTAGGAATCAAAGGATGAGGACTCACATCTATTTGGGGGATAATCAGGGAAAGAGTAGTATGTGATCTAAATCTTAAAGAATGAATAAGATTTCAATAGGTAACATGGCAGAAGAAGAAAGAAGAAACACATCAATTTAATTCAATAAACATCTAAAGTATGAGTCCTGCTTCTAGCACATAATGGTTATATAATTAAATACAATTCACAACCTTAGACAACGCTCTAAAATTATAAGTTATAGATATGTTACCTATCAGCACTGATGAAGATAGTATCCACACTGGAAGTTTCCTGCACAAATGAAATTATAGGAGAAATTCCCTAACTCATGGACCTTTTACAGATACATATAAGTAAATAAATACAATTTAACAAAAGATGATGCACTAACAATTGGAGAAGAGATTAGGAAAGGACTCCTCGAGGAAAATAATGCCTGAGGTAAACTCTGAAATTAAGGATTTCAGGAGATAGAGAAGAAAAAATTTTATATTCCAGACAGAGGGATAACATAGGATGTACTATTTACACATGTCCAAATTGCAGCTCACTCAAGATGATGGAACTACCTATAATCTTGAGTTGGGAGGAAAACTGCAGGGAAACCATGCAGATTGGGGAAAGGTTTTCCCAGTCTCTGTAGACTATCAATTGCTTCAAAAACGACAACTTCATTCCTCAGTTTTCCATTCTTTTCCCTTCTTTTGCTTCCAAAAGACAATGGTGCAATAGTCAAAAGGAGGCACTACTCAAGTAACTTGGCTATCCCCTGCAGTCCAGAACACCTTTATAATTCTCTTTCAGATGCTCGCCATGGTACTGCCTTATCTTCTCCAGTTAAGTGATGAAAATATCTTTTTGGTAAAACCATTTCTGTTATAATCATATGGATTGCTTTCTATTCGTCTTTCCATTCCCAGGAGAACTTAAGTCTACTCCTTCCCAGGTAGGGAAAAATAAAAACATATTGTTCTCCTTTGACTCCTCTGATCACTTTTGTTTTCCAGGATGCAGATCATGCTAAATGACTCTGAACCTCTGGTTGGTATGTACGAAAAAAGCAAAAAGATTAAATTTTACATTTTAAAAAGCTGCATGTCACTATTCCTTAAACTCTACTACTCATGCTTCATATGTCAAAATGCAAGGTTAGAGTGCAGAACATAGCTGGGAGGAGGGGATTTGAAGAGCTAATTAGGTTGTTCTGTATTTTAGGGAAAGAGGAATGTCTTGATTGACAGAAGCCCTTTGTAAAGTTTTGAAAGTATCTTAATTATTCATTTTTAATTGTTTAGCTAAGTTTGCAGTTGAAAAAATTGAGACAGTAAGATACAACTAAAAAAAATTTTCTATATTTTAGGGGAAAGGGAAGAATTTGCTTAACAATATCCTTTTATAAAGTTTTATTTTTAAGTAAGTAAATTGTGTGGGGGGGGGTTGATGTTAGCTGTTTTATTTTTTTAGATATGTGAATAAAAATATTTCAAATGTTTAAAAATAAGATAACATGGATGCATGTTGTAATGATATATCCTATATATACCTGTGGTTTCAGACTTTGGGGATAGTCTTTACAAAGACCCAAAGGTTGTAAATGGGAATTTTGGGGTTTTTGCACTGACACCAACTAACTAATTATGAATGAGTTACTTTGCTTCTTTATGTCTTAGTTTCCTTACCTCTAAAATGAGGGTGTTGACCTAATTTAAGGAACTGAACATTTTCAGATGAATCATCATCTAGAGCTGTCC
This sequence comes from Sarcophilus harrisii, assembly GCF_902635505.1. NCBI lineage: Eukaryota > Metazoa > Chordata > Mammalia > Dasyuromorphia > Dasyuridae > Sarcophilus > Sarcophilus harrisii. The sequence continues at coordinate 186,228,302 of NC_045427.1, read as the reverse complement.
AAAAGTGTAATGGGATGCTTCAAAAAGTAATAGATTGTAGGACAATTAGATAAGGCAATCGATAGAGCACCAGTTCAAATCTGGCTTTGGACACTTGACACTTACTAGCTGTGTGACACTGGACAAGTCACTTTAAATCAACCTTCTTAAAAATACTAATAATAATGGTTTGCTACCCAAAATCTCCTGAGAATTCTTTTCAAAGTAACTAGAGGGAAAGCAAGTCAGTCTAGTTGAAATAGCAAGATTCCCTGAATAAGAGAATCAGATAACTATGGATGGATCAAAATAATAACTCTTATTATTATTCTTATTACCAGCATTTACACATTGCCTTAAGATATGCAAAACATCATTAATTCCAACTTCTCTCAATCCCTGGTAGAGAAAGTTCAAGAGTCTGAGTAATATCCCAAACTAAAAATCCCTGGAATAGCAAGGTCACTTCCAACTTAGCCCTGCTTCCAGTTTAGTTCTTATGGCCATCATCAAGTGGAGAAATTTTTATGGACAAAGCACCAACAAACTGCTTGGATAGTTGGACAGGTGAAAGCACAAAATACCTGGGAGCAGCAGCAGCACCCTCAAGACCATTGGATGGCCATTTGCCAGGTAAATAACTGCTGAAGTGCTTTCCATCAAATTTTATTATTCTATAATTCTGTGATTCTGGTGTCAGAATATGGAAATCTTTGAAAGCCAAGAAAAGGAGCTTATATTTTATTTGGGAGGCAATGGGGAGCCACTGAAGATTTTTTTTAGTGTGAGGGGAAGAAGAATGATATGAACCAAACTGTTTCTTAGGAAATTTCCTAAGATTAATACTTCCTAACTGTGTTACCCTAGACAAGTCACTTAATCCCAATTGTCCCATCAAAAAAAAAAAAAAAAAAAAAAAGGAAGATTAATGTGACAATTATGTAAAGGATGGAGAGGAACAAGATTGGAGTCAGGAGAGATTGTTATAATAATCAGAAAAAGGATACCATAATACCATGAAAAAATATCAATTCAGGAAGTTTAGTTTCTTAATCTTAATACCTTTCCTGTTTTTTTCAATTAACTTATTTCCTCATTTACCTATGCCTAAAGTTCCTTCTCCCAGATTTCAAATGTCTATTACTAGCAGCATCACTGTCCTTGGAAACTCTCAGGTTCTTTGACATTCTCTTCTAAGAGTGCTAGCCTTAGGGTCAGGAGACCAAGCTTTAGATCCTGGTACTGACACTAGCTAAGTGATTATGAACAAATTACTTTATTTCCCTGTGTCTTAGTTTCCTTACCTCTAAAGTGGGGATGCTGACCTAGACAACTTTTTTCCAAAAAATTCAAGACCTGTGATTTCATTTTTTGGAGGAAATCCCTAGACAAGAGATAAAACCCAAATTCAAATCTAGATGTATGATCACTACTACATTTCATTTTTCTTTGTGTCTTAGGAATTATTCATGAAAGTTCAATATATACATGTTGAATTGATGAAAATCTTGATTGTAAATCAATTTTGCCTTTTTCCTTTTTATCCTTAGGATCTTACAAGACAAAACCAAAGATAAATAGCACTAACTGCTTTTGAGACTGATTTGAAAGAAAAGCTGATTCAAGAAATTCAAGAAAAATAGTTTATAGATATAATTTATATATATGTGTGTGTGTGTGTGTGTGTATACACATATATAGAGAAGTAGTCAAGAATATATTTGTATTTATTCTACATAACAAGAAAGAACTTTGAAAAAGTTCCAAATAAAAATCTCACTTTATATAGGAAGCTTTTCCAAATGCCTTTCTTTAGTTCTAATGTCCTCACTTTGAGATAAACCCCAATTTATCCTGTATTATAGTTTATTTGTGTGTTATCTCTCTCTCTTTAGACTATGAGTTCCTTGAGAGTAGGGATTGTCTTTTACCTTTCTTTGTAACCCCAGCACTTAGGGCAATGCTGGAATATAGTAGACAATAAATGTTTATTGACTAATTGACCAATCTCCAAAATTAGGTGGTGAAAATATTTTAATCTATGTAAGAGAGTCTTTCTTGGAACATGAAGACAATTCCTCTGACCTTTGAGTTGCCCTGTAGGATTAGTACTTTCCTTACCTTTGCACACCCCCTGAGGTGGGTTGAACTTTTTCTCCAATCATGGCCAGGACATTATCCCAATCATATAGAGTGAATCTGGGTATAACTAATTTTGCAGGTGGAATGAATAGATTCCCATTTGTGAAAACACTGTCAAAAGACAAAAATATTCACATGTATCAAGAGGGCATACTTTAAAGAAAAGGAGAAAATTGTGGCTCTGAGAAGAAAAAATTAAATACTCCAATTATAGAACTATATGAAGTTATTGTGTTGTACCAATTGGTAATATTCTGCCATGGAACCTCTCAAAGAGATTTTTTCAATACTATGATTTTTAAATCTAAACTTTTAACCTAATTTTCCATAAAATATAAAATGTCTATACACACAAAGACATTTTCATCTGGCATGATGAATAAGTCAGAAGTAAATTTTGTCTATTTGAAGAGCGCAAGAAAAATTCAGTCCTTGAAAAAGCAGTTCCTTAACATCACTATGGTACCAAGATACCCTCATACTCCCTAAGGAAATAATGTGCCATTCTTAAAAAAATAATAATGGAATTGATTGGCTTCCCTGACATTTTTGAAAGCAGTTTCTGCTTGACCTTGATAGGTCTATTTACTTATTCCAGGTCTGTTTAATTATTCCTTCCTTTTCTTGGGTACTTGAATTGATAGGTTTTACTTTTGTACAAATTCGAAGTAATAACACTGTTCTCTCTACCTGCTATATCATGTCCCAGTACTCAACACCACCTGAAAAAGACATGCCATTTCTGCCTTCTCACAGTATCATTAAGAGATCCTAGATTTAAAGCAAGAAGAGATGTTAGAGGTCATGTAATCCAATACCTTCATTTTATTGAAGAAATTGAGGTACGAAGGAAATGAAGTAATTTGTTCAAGAATTACACAGATAGTCAATGGCAAATCCAGGATTCCAAACTAGATCTTCTGACCTCTAGGTTCAGTATACTGTCCAAAGTACTACTCTGCCTCTTCCAACAAATGACATAAAAGGAGATTTGCATAATTCTTAAATGCCTACTGAGTTCATAAATTTGGCTTCAATAATTTGGCTTCTCAGGGCTTTCTAATATCCATTTATCATTTTTGCACCTACTCATCCTTTATTTGAATCTAAACTTTCTAACTTGGGATCCTGAAAATATAGCTTCTGGCAATCACAAATTAATTCTTTTCTCTGTCCAATATTAATATATAAGAAGAGTCTATAATTTGTCACAACAGGAAACATCTCTTGTGGGAATTCCTTTCAACATAGATTCCAATGACAGATTCCAATCTATCTATGACTTAATAGGTAAGACATAGAAAGTCATGTCAGTTATTGAGAGGTTTAGTGACCTTCCCAGGGTCACACACAGTTAGTAAATATCTTCAGTAGAATTTGAGGCCAAGTATTCCTTATGCTAAGTTCAATACGCAATTCATTCTAACTCCAACATCCATCCTAACTATAGCATAACTATGGTAAATTCAGATTTGAAATAAAAAAAAATACCAAAACTTTCATTTAAACAGTTATTGCCACTAAATCAAATTACTTATTCCTTACTTATCCCCACTCTCCACCCTAGAATCACCAGAGATAGAAGGAATCTTAGTGTCTTACCCCTTCACTTTAAAGGGGAGGAAACCAAAATAGCCTGGTCAAAACCATATCTATATCAAATAACTTAACTGCAAAAGTTGAACCCTGTGTCTCAGATTTATATCCAATCCACATGTGCAAAATGTTTGTAGAAGCTCTTTTTGTGGTAGCAAAGAATGAATAGATACCCATCAATTAGGAAATGATTGGATAAGTTATAGTATATGAAAGTAATAGAATATTATTGTTCTATTAAAAAATGATGAACTGACTGATTTTTTAAAAATGGAAAAATTTACATGATGCTGAGCAAAACAAGCAAAACCAGGAAAACATTGTACCCAGCAACAGCTGGGCGATGATCAACTGGGACAAGACTTGGTTCTTCTCAGCAATTCAATCATCCAAGGTAATTCTAATAAACTTCGAATAGAAAAACACCACCCACATCCAGAAAGAGAATTGAATATAAATCAACACATGCTATGTTCACTTTTGTTTTTCTTTTTCTTCCACTTTTTTTTCCTCTCATGCTTTTCCCCTTTTGTTCTGATTTTTCTCTCCCAATGTGATTCATAAGAAAATATGTAAAAAAAAAAATTAATGTATATGTATAAGCTCACCCAAAAAAACGTTTTTACATCTAAGTGGAGACAATAAAAATTAATATATGAGCAAAAGGACATCAGTTCCTGTTTCTTTTTAAAATATTTTAAAATAAATATTATTGACATCTTTTGTTCTTTTGTAATCTAGATTTTCCCTAATTTTTCTGTCCCTTAACTGCTCCCCTGAGAATCATCTCATAATAAATAAATTTGTTTTTTAAAGGGAAAAAAAAGGAAGCAGGAAAAAAATTCAGTAAAGTGGATCAATATAGTGAAAAAAAAATGATGTTTCATGTAATGTTCCATATTCATGGACTCCAATCCCTGCAAAGCAGCAGAATAATCTTTTCATGTCTCTTGTTGGAAGTCAATCTTCTACTTTACAATTTTCCAGCATTCAGTTTCAATTGTTTTGTGATTGATTCTCTTTCCATTTACATTGTTATAGACATTGTGTACATTGTTTTTCTGACTCTGGTTACTTTCTTTTGTATCTATTCAAGTCTTTTCATGCATCTTTGTGTTCATCATGTGTCAAGTCTTACCATACAGAAAGCTTCCATAACATTCATATATTGCAATTTATTTCTGACTTGATGGGCATCTATTTTTATATTCTTTGCTAACACAAAAAGTGATTCACCAAGTATTTTAGCATTTATGGTGACTTTCTTTTTATTGATGACCTCCTTTGGATGATCTTTTTCAGTAATGACATCTTTGGGTCAAAAGATATGAATATGTTTAGTCGGCATAATTCCAAATTGTTTTCTGGTATTTTAGCCTTTCTTTTGCTATTACAGATAGAATTTATAAATGAAAACACATATTCCTGCAGATAATGGAATTTGAGCTGAGACTTAAAGAGACAAAAATCAAATAGCCAACTGCATTAGGACTAGGGGACAGCCAGTACAAGAGGTTAGAGTATTGAGTATATTGAGTATCATGTATAAGAAACAACAATTAATCTATATTTAACATTCACAGAGCTCATGTAGAATAAGAAATAAGGAATAAGAATAAGAAAAGCACGAAAATAAGAAGGTACTAGATTATACAGATTTTTAAAAGACAAATAGGGCACTTTCTATTTGATCCAAAAAGTAAGAAAAAGGACTAGAAATGTACTGAGTGAAAGGAGATGGGGAGGGACATGGGCAAACCTACACTTAAAGAAAATATTTTGATAGCTGAATAAAGAATGAATCTGAGAGGGGAAAGAGTTTATACAGAGACCAATTAGGATGCTATTGTAATAGTTCAAACAAGAGATGAGGACCTAAGCCAAAACAGCAGCTATATAAGTTGAAAGAATGCATATATCATAGATGATGTGAAGGTAGAAATGACAAGATATGGCAGTAGATTGGATATATGGGCCAAATGTGAATGAGAAAGACAAGATGACACTTAACTTGAAATCCTAGATAGACTAAGAGAATGATGGTACCCTAAACAGAAATAGGGAAGTTCAGACAAAGAAAAAAATTTGGGGGGAAAAAATAATTAATTTTGCTTTGGGATATGTTGAATTTGAGATGCCTTTGAAACATCTAGTTCAAGAGAAAAAGGTAAATGTGTAAACCAGGCTAGAGAACAGAATGTGGAAAGCTTTGAATGCTAGGATTGTGACTATGCATCTTATCTTATTCCCATTGTGGTACCATTAAGTTTTTTGCATAGTCGTATTACAAAATGAGAGCACTGTTAGGAAGTTTACTCATGCAGTAATTTGAAAGATGGATTGGAATGGGATTGTCCTAGAAGCAAGAAGACCAATTAAGAAGCGATTAAGAATCTAAGCAAAAAGTAATGAGGGTCTCAACTAGGGTAAATATATCAGGAGTGGGAAAGAGAAAATGGATTTGAAACACACTGCCTAGGCAGAATCAGTAAGACATTTCAATTGATTAGATGTGAGAACTGAGAAATGACTCTGAGGCTTGTGAGCCTGGAAGACTATAAAGATGGATAGTGGTACCATCAATAGAAAGAAATTAGGGGGAGGGTCAGACTTTAGGGAGAAAGGTAATGAGTTCAGTTTTGAGTATTATGACCTTGACGTGCTAGTGAGTCACCTAATGGAAAGAATTAGCAGTTAAAAATACAGACCTGGTGATTTCAGAAAGTAGCATAGTATAGAAAAAAGCATTGGTTTTGAAGTCAGAGGTTCTGGCCTTGAATCTCAGCTTTGGCATTTACTAAATGTGATAACTTGGGTTGGAATTAGTCATCTCACCTGAGGCTCAGTTTGCTCACCTGTAAAATAAATGAAGTTGGACTAGTTGGCCTATTCCATTTCTAAATCCTATCATCCTAAGATGTAATAATCAATGTATCAAAGCTACAGGAGTAAATAAGTGAAAGTAAAAGACGACAAATGAAGAGACAAAAAAGAACCATGGGCAAAACCATAATATACTGCTATATCTAAAATATAGGAAAAAATAAATTTTAATTGAAAAAAAATGGAGGAGGCACTGTCAGTGAAACAGGAAAATAAAGAGAGCAAGCACAATGCCATGGAGAAGAGAAACAGTAAGAGAGAATATCCAAGAAAGAAAAGAAAGTCAACACTGTCAAATGCTACAGAAAGAACAAGTCAATTCACTTTATGGAAACTGTATTTTGCCCTAGTGCAATGTCAAAAAGATGATTCTGAATGATTTACAGGGTTAGGACTACCTCAAGTTTCTTATCCTAACAGAAGACTTCTTATCCAACAAATTTGGTGGGGGGAAAATGGTATATGAGACCCAAAATGAGCAAGCACATATGGAAATAGGGCAGCCACTTCTAGCTGTTCTGTGTCACAGATGACTATTGATTGAAAAACAGAAGGTGAGAGAAGTCAGTGTTCTGTTGCTATCAAAACAGAAGAGGCAGATTACAAATTAAAGATGTTAAATCAGCATGGTTGCTCTATATCTATCCATTCACACCCCTCACCAGGACCTGGCTCTTGACTAAAGTGGCGCAGGAAAGTGGAGAAGAGAATTTGGTTATGACTACTTACCTTGAATGATCCATCACTGTCTCTCTTTGAGTTTACTCAACTTTCAAGAACTAGCTTGTATGAGGGTTCAGTGCCACCAAGAAATAATGGCTTTAGTTATTAAATACCAAGCTATGCTTTAAAAATAAAAAAAGTATCTGTTAGAGATTCAGGAGATTTTGGTTCTGTCAGCACCTGGGTGGCAAAGTAGATACAGTGCTTGGGCAGTAGTCAGAAAGACTTATCTTCCTGAATTCAAATATGGCCTACCAGGGGTCCTCAAACTTTTAAAATAGGAGCCCAGTTCACTGTCCCTCAGACTTTTGGAGGGCCCGACTATAGTAAAAACAAAACCTTTGTTTTGTGGGCCTTAAATAAAGAAACTTCATAGCCTTGGGTGAGGGGGATAATCATCCTCAGCTGCTGCATCTGGCCTGCAGGCTGTAGTTTGAGGACCCCTGGACTAAACACTTACTATGTCACTTAACCCTATTTGCCTCAACTTCCAGACCTGTAAAATGAACTGGAAAGAAAATGGTAAACCTCTTCAGTAACTTTGCCAAGAAAACCCCAAAGAGGGTCATGAAAAATCAGTCACAAAATTGACATTCTGGTCCCTATTTCACATCTATAAAATGGCAAATATCCAATATTTACATTCTTTATTTAACCAAAATATTTTGAGGATAAAACTAATTACATAAACAAAAGCTAGAATGTTTAAAGAAAATTTTATATTTAAATGTTAATCAAAATGAAAGTTGTTATAAATGTATTATATTAAAATGCTAGTTATATTAAAATAAAAATATAGGTTGAGGGAAAGCTTCCTCTGAGCTGTGATTTTCAAGTAATGTAGATCAAAGCTGGAAGCAATTTAAGCTGACATTTCATTTTGGTCTTGATCATTATTCATTTTTAAAATGAGAATGAATGAGTGAATGAATGAATGGATGGATGAAAAATCATGTTTTAAATGTTTATCAAGGTCCTTTTATAATTTGAACCAGTATCTATTTTAAGAAATTCTGGCAGAATTCCAATGGTCTTGTGATGGAGAGAGCCATCTGCACCTGAAGAGAAGACTATGGGGATTGAGTGTGGATCACAACATATTTTCTTTTTTTTTTTTTTTTTTTTTTTTTTGATATTATTTCCTTGCATTTTGTTTTCTTAATTTTTTCCTTTGTTATATAATTTTTCTTGTGCAGCATGATAATTGTGGAAATATATAGAGAAAATTGCATATCTTTAACATATATTGGATTATCACATGCCATCTAGGAGAGATCATGGGGGGAAGGGAAGGAGAAAAAAATTGAAACGCAAGGTTTTGCAAGGATGAATGTCGAAAACTAACTATGCATATATTTTGAAAATAAAAACATTTTTTAAAAAGAAATTCTGGCAGCAAGCAGAACTTTAGATATCTTTTTCCATCCCTAATATAGACAACTTCAGTTGCCTTCCCTCTATTGATTATTCCAATTTATCCTGTGTAAATCTTGTGTATTCAGAGTTGTTTTCATGCTGTCTCCTCCATTAGATTATAAGCTTCCTTGAGAATAGGAATTGTTTTTTGCTTTACTTTGTATCCCCAGAACTTGGCATAGTGTCTGATGCATAGTCGTCCCTCAATAACTATTTGTTTAAGAAAATGACTGATGAGAAAGTGAAAAAGCCCAGGCCAAACTACCTACTGTGACATATGCAGTCTAAAGGAAAGGACAAGTGACTACTTCTGGAGATTTAAATAGCCAAAATAGTTTATATCCCAAAATATATAATCATGTTATGTATCTTTATTTTTTAAAACACACCTATGATTTCAGCAGTGTATAAAACTCCTAAGGAAGAACTTTTTCTACTAACAAAGGTCTGTACCTTTTTTAACAAATTTTCATCAATAGCTTTCTAGGAAACTAAGGGATTGAGAAAAATTGTGTAAGGTTACATAATTAGTATGTATTATAAGCAAGACCTGAACACAGGTCTTTCTGACTCAGACTAGCTCTCTCTCCACTTCACTTTGTATTCCTTTTATAGCATCATGCTACAGCCAGTGTCGTATAGTCAGTGTAGACAGCTAGTCTTAGAATTTAAAAGACCTGTGTTCAAATTCCACCTTTAAAACAGCTAACCAAAATTAATTTGATGTACATTTCCTTAAATAGCTCTCTAAGACTATAAGTTAAAAAAGAGATGTTGATCAGCATCAGCAGAAGAATTTCTACCTAGGGAATTTACCCACACCAGTGTCACCACTGATTGAGATATCTTATAAGAAAAAAAAATTTTTTTTAAACTATTATTTTATCTTTTTTAACAACTTTGGATAGGAATTACCCATTTGACAGGTGGGGAAAAAATGGGGTCTAGAGGGTAAATGAATTAATTGCCTGAGGGCATGCAAATCATTTTTTTCAGTCTTGTAGACATAGTTCAGACAAGCTAAATTATGACAATTTACAACCCAAAACAAGCCAGTGTTGTCATTTTGACAATTACCTCACCATTAGGTTCCACTTTTGCCTATACTCCTGCCTTAACACATGACCTAAGTCAACCCATTTCTGTTAGTGAAGTTTTCTGTGTATAAAGTAGAAACAATAATTCTGCATCCCTCTTAATGTCTTAGTTTATTGTAACCAGTTTGGGGTGGTATACTTAAGATGTTAACTCTTGAAAATGAAAGAAATTGTATTTTTATGGCTATTTGGGTCCATCTAGTGGAATTTTCAGGGCACTTTTATAAAGCAAGGCCCACACAATATAACAGTTCATAATTTATATGTTGGGAATATGTTATGAGGGAAAGAACCCCAATCATGCGATATTTTTAAATTATCAATGTCTTCAAATTTTATGCATAAAAATGAGGCATCATAAACATGTTAACTTGTGAACAAAACCCCACAGTTTGTCTCAAAAGTTTCAGTGTTTATTCTCAATAAGAAAAGGATCTTTTTTTAGTTCATTAAGAAAATTTTCTGTATTCTCCAGCAGGATATTAATCTCTTGAGGGTAAGGACTATATTTTGAGTTTGTTGGCTGTTATTTTAGAACCACCAGAACATACCAGAGTGCTTTGCACATAATAAGCACTTAACAATAGTTAGACTAGTTTCAATTTGTTTTAGAATGACGGTGTTTTTGCACATTCAAGGGTTCTATATCATATCTTTTACACATTAAGGAAACATTTCTTTTATTTAGCATAACTAACTAGTGATATTTGACAATAAAATCTTTCTGCTATACAATTGATTGGTTCACAGAACAGATCAATATTTTCAGTCTTATATAAATCTTTTCAAAAATCTGATTTCACTAAACTTTGAACTTGGTATTTCAAGAAAAGAATGCATTTTCTATAATTACTTCTCATATCTGTCTTAGTCTTTCTACTCACAAGGCTATACCACCTTAATTCAAGCAAAGAATGATGCAAAGGCCTGAAATGTCCAGAAAGATGGTGTTGTCCTTGACAGGAAAAGAAAAGTTCATAAGAATTGTAGATTTAGGGGAAAGATAATGAGTTCTGTTTGGGATCCACTTAGTTTTAGAGGCCTATGAAATATCCAGATGGATATTTTCAATTGGCATTTGCTGATATAGGGTTGGCATTTGTTGATATAGGGCTCAAACTAAGGAAAAAATAACAATGTTGGATAAAACAAACTGGGAGATATCTGAAGAGAGATGGTATTTGAACTCCTGTGAATTTGTTCTGAGAACCAAGAATCTAACCTTATTCCACAAAGAGCCCAGGAAAAAAAAAAAACACTACCATATACCTAAGGTAAACATTTTGACGACTACAGCAGAGGGATTCCCACAAACTGTTAAGTTACTCCTTTGCCACATGCACAATTCAAGTCTGAAAACCACTTTCCTTGGACTCTATGTACTTATGGGAAAAGTTGTCATAGACATATTTAAATGTTTGTATCAATTACTCTTACACCTCAATTATTATTCTATCCTAAAAAAAAATCTGTCTAGCTAATTAATATCAACTAATGATCATGGTAAGAAATACACTGCTGGGAGTTTGGGAGTTATATTTCTAGAAAAAAATAATCTTGAATTCCTTAGGGTTACCCTAGAACCTTAAAGGAGTTATAGCGGTCATGCTGTAAGGACCTGATTCACTAGTAGGAATAAGACAAGCTCAAAAGTACATGCTACATAAAGTAACAGATATAGAATTTAAACTCAGGCTCCTACCACCATTCCTTCTACCATATATTATTGCCTTAATGAGGCAATATTGTCAAAAAAAAAAACCATCATTCATAATAAGACATTTCTTGATACTGAAATATATATTGATTATAATATATTAATTAATAATTTATTAGTTAATGTATAATATAATAATTACACATAAGTATACATTAATAAATATACATTTTAAACCTGTTATGCCACAGTTCTCTTTTATTGTCCTGACTCGGTCTCCCTAATTATCCTGACCCAGTCCTGACTCAGTTTCTCTGCTTCAGTTTATAATAATCACTCAAAGCTCAGTCCTGCAAAACCTCCTCTCCCTCTTTATTAGAATATTTAATAAGGATAAAAGATCTTATGTTTTAGAATATCAGAATGCTTCTCCCCATCCCAAGCTGCCGGAATGTCATATACTGTCTTATCAAGATGCCTCTCCCCATCTCCAGGGTTCCTACCCCCATTAGGTCATCCCATCTCCTATCCCTCCCCTTACCCTGTGATAACCACATTGTCAGAGTCCTGTTCCTGCTCTCAGCACCCTGACTCCGCCCCTGCTTCAATCTAGGCCCCTAGTCTAAGCCTAAAAGTCATTGAGAAATCATATTGTTTGCTGGATTCTTGGAGACTATAGTCTCATTCAACCCTGGGACCAAACCATGGATCCATATGGTACCAGTAAATCTGTCCCATTTAATAAATTATTAAATACTCTCTAATCTCTATCTTGCCTCAATTTCTCCAGCATTATAAACTTTCTTTTGGACATCAATATATGCAGCCAATAGATGTGAATTTCAAAGGAACCAACAAAGCCCCCAAATATTTATTAAATACCTACTGGAAACACAGTTCTATTTGCTGTTATCCTCATCTTTTCTTCTCTATACAAATACTATTTAACAAACATTTATTATCTATAATTAGCTAGGCACTGGTTTATGTTGTATTGGAAGGATATACTATTATGATGGTATTATAGAAAAAAGCTGCTTCAACTGTGGTTCATGACTACATGTGGGATCTCATAACTGAATATGGGGGTTGCAAAATTATGATTTATTATCAGTAAATGTTTGGTTTGTATACTTATTTTACATACCTAAATACCCAGAGACACATTAAAAATTTCTGGGACAAAAACGAGATCATGAGTGAAAAAAGTTTAAGAAGCCTTGTCTATTGAGAAAAATGAGGAAAAAATATGTCAGGTTTTACCGAATGAGAACTACAACTTCTCACAATCACAAAGAATCATATACTTACTTTATATGACGTGGCTTTGGATGGAATGTTTGCCACCTAGAAGGCACAATCAAGTCGCTGTGCACAACTGGTCTAATCTGAAAGGATAGGAAATCACATAATCAAGGAATATTTCAATTGTTCATTTTTCTCAAAAGTTCATGACATCTACAAAAATTCAATAGCTAAAGTAATTCCACAAGAAAAAGAGAAAAATTTTATATGCCTGAGGAAATTGTAGTATCATAAATTTAAAGCAGAAAGGTATCCCAGAAAGGTATCTTAAAGAACTGTTCCAATCTGCTCATTTTTCAGACAAGGAAACTGAAGCCCAGATATCAAAGCTTTTCAAAATTCAGATTGCTAGTTAGCAAAATGAAGTCAGGATTCTATTCTCAGTCCTCAAACTTCATCCATGCTCCGCCTGGATTACTAGGTGGGGCTGGCAGACAGTGTCTGAAGTACTGATAAAATTACTTCCTAAAACAAGCAGGGAAGGGGACTGATGGAGATCAGTTTAACTTTATAGTCCCACTCTCTGTATTGAAAGATGGTAATCCCATCTTTCTATGCCCAGTCAGAAATCCGAGTTATGTCAAAATCCTGAAGTTAGATTTCCCCTAAAAAACTGTCTATGGCCCATGCCATTTTTGCTGAATCCCTTTTAGGGTTAAAGCCATCACAGCATATTCCCTCATAGCATCTTTCTCTTCACTTTTCCCCCATGTCACATGATGTCTTTTCTCGTGGTATTTTTCTCCTTATAACTAAACTAACTGTTTTAGAGTGCTAAACTCCTCTACAGATTTAGCCTGCCAGCTAAGAGCATACTCCAACCTCATGGATATTCTCTTGGTTAATTGTGTTCAACTAGGGAATTTGTCTCTTCCATTGCTAATTGTTCTCTCATTTCTATTTCATATTTACCATACCTGGTATCTAATGTACCTCTTTCTTCATTTTGTCTGTAACCTCTTCTCCTAAATTAAAACATATTTTTTGCCAAAGAGAATGGCCATTATGAATTCTTCACATGCCCAAACCTCAACATTTGGTGCCTAAACATCAATCTCATTATTTGGTGATAAACCCCAACACATCATCTGGAATAGGAATTAAGCTACTGAGTTTAAAATGTTACCTTTCCTGGAATTTAACATTTAATGCTATTGAGAACATGTATTCCTTTTTAATTCCTGGGTTTCCAGAGATCTATAACAACTCCAAAGAGTTTAACCTGATTATCCACATAGAACAGGATTAATAGATGAAGAATAGATGTCATCCAGATCACAACCTGTATATGGAGGGACAAATGATAAAGCTTGCCTATTTGTGGATATATTTGGAAGAAGCAGTAAAAATATGAAGCTGAACCCAAAATGAAGTTATGAATATCAAAGTAATGCAGAATAAGGAATATCATGATCAGCATTGTTGAACATCACTTCCTAATCCTTGAGATAGCAGATCTATTTGAATAATGAACATGATATAATGGATAGAGCACTTTGCCTGGGATTCTGCAAAGCTTTGGTTCCTGTCTTGGCTCTCATATATACTAGCCTATATGACCTTGATCAATTCAATTAACTTCTGACTTTCTTAAGCAGCTAAGAGTATAAGTCTTAGATGTATTGATAACCTACATCTGTGGAGAGTTCTTCCCCATTAAGGAGTTCTTTCCACTGATTAAAAACCAGAGGTCTTGATCACACTGTACAACAACAACAAAATGTTGTTTTGTTGTTATGTAGGATATTCAACCATAGGGGGAAATTTTCTCATTCCTCTGAGTACATGAATAAGGACAGAAATGTTTCTAATAAAAGATACTTATTAGAACACTAATAAGAAACACTAGAAGCTAAAGAGAAAATGACCCAAGGCAATCATAAAAGAATAAGGAATCTGTCACCCAGAAGAGAATCTACAGCTAAGGACATCCTCCTACATAATCATCTATTCTAATACTGATGATAAAAAAAAAAAAGTCAACTGAAATTATATTTCCGAGGGTCAGTTTTCTCTTTAGTGATATTCACTAAACTGTCCCCACAGGCTGAGGTTCCAAGAACCCTAACAAGGTAATAAACTGATATATTATCAGCAGAGAAGGCTAATCCCCAATGATTCATAAAGCACCCTCTCCCCCATAAGTTCCCTGATACACTTTCACACAACTGTAAAGTGTGCTTGTGCTTGAGGATTCATTTAGCAAGTTCTTTGTTGCCATTATAGTCTCAGCCTTACTTATACTCTCCCATCACCATTCTGTGTCAACAAGCAACAGAATACAACTACTTACCTATTCCAGAGGACAGCACATACAGGAAAATGGACTTTTTAAGTTCTGCTTGGGGAGAGAAAGATAGGAGGGAAGAAAGCAGCATGCTGGAACAGCCACTGTGGCAAAAGAACTAACTAATAAAGAAAACTAGAGAAGAATGCATGGTGCCCAAAGAGGGATAAGAACCAGTGAGAGCTGTTCATGAGTAGTATCCACCCAGAGTTCCTTCAGTAACCTACGGGGAAGGAAAGAGAGAAGAGACCTGATAAGAGTCGGGGTAATTAAATGGGCCAACATATCAAAGGGCTGTGCCAGGAGACTGATGAGAGACTTAGATGTTTGTTCTGACTATAATCCTCTTCTCCATTTGAAAGTTTGCCTCCATGACATTTCACAAGATTCAAGACCTGCTATAGTTCCATTTGCACTCTCTAGCATGCACATACTTACTGACCATGCTGTGGGGGAAAAACAATCATGCTTAAAACAAAAAACAGGGAATTGTTCTCTGACTTCCCCACTGAGAGGCTATTGCATTGTCTGACCTCTCTCCTCTTCCCTCTGTCTCCAATTTATTTCATTTCCAGTTCACAAGCAACACCTCGGTCAGTAAAGGCTACCCCCAACTTCCTCAACTTCACAATGCACAGCTGTGGAGGCTCTCAGAGAATTGACCTGCCCTTTCACCCAGACATGGTCCTTAACAATTCCCCGGTTTTTGTTTTAAACGTGATTGTTTTTCCCCCACAGCATGGTCAGTAAGTTTCTGCATGCTAGGGAGTGCAAACAGCACTAGATTGTTAAGACAATTCTATGACTAGAAACCAGAGAAAAAAGTAGAATATTATATTTAGAAGAGCAAAGGATCTCAAAATGTAACTCAACTTGACATATCCTACAAATCTGAGCCTAATTATCAATTTTCAAAATGATAAATGTTCAATAAAAAGAGAAGCAGAGAGAGACAGACAGGCAGATAGAGAAAGAGGAGAAGATTATTCACTTTGCAAAAATCTGAGACAGTAGAAACCCAAGTAAGGCAAATACATACCAAGGAAAATACCCTACCTATAAATACCTTACCAATCAGAATGAGAAAGATCCTTGTGAGATTAAAAAAAAAAAAAAAACACAGCAACAAAATAATAGAGGAAGAATTGATGTTATTTATGATGATGATGATAAATAGAACTTACTATGTATCAGACACTGTACTAAGTTGCTTTCGAATGATTATCTCATTAGATCTTCCCAAAAAACTGAGAAATAAGTGTCATTATTTTATAGATGAGGAAACTCAAACAAACAGTTTAAGTGACATGCCCAGGGACACATAGCTAGTAAGTATTTGAGGCCAAATTTAAACTCAGGTCTTCTTGATTACTGGCCCAGCATTCTATCTGTTGTACCACATAACTACCCCTTTAAGAGATTCCAATAAAAATATATGTTAAGAGATAAAGATAAAAAACAAACTGACATAGAAATGATAATAGCAAAACTGGTGAACAATTATTTTAGTGGGAATAAAACTGAAGAATGGAAGCATAAAAAGATTAAAAAAAAAAGAGGTAGAAAACAATGCATATTATTACCTAAACCCTTATCAATTTAATGATAATAAGGCAAGAAAAAATTACTCCTGTAGTTTCTCCAAAAAAAAAAAAAAAAAAAAAAAAAAAAAGAGGCACCTCAGAAGAATAAGTGAAGTGGTAAAAAGAGAGGGGTTGAAAAAGAAAAAAAGAATAGGGGAAATCTCAATTCAGTACAGGAAGGGAATCCCACTGATAAGCATTCCCATGATAGGAATAGAGAGTCTAATAATAAAATATAGGTGTGGTAGAGTAGATATAATCTTCAGGGAGTTGGTGCTCAAAGTAACCCCTATTTCAGAGAGTATTATGCTTCTATGGACACCATCCACCTAAGGAGAATCAGACATCCCAAGGGGAAATAGCATTCAGAAATATGAGAGTGCATCCATCCACAATGGATATTTCATGACAAAATAAAAAATAAAAAGAAAGAAAGAAAGAAAATGGTCATGGAGAAGAAGAAGGGATAGAAATGGAAGAAATATTAGAGACACAGGAAAATTTCTCTAGTAGGATAATACTTCTCATCTACAAGTATTGATACTTGCAAAAGTAAGGCACAATAGGAAAAAAGGCAGAAAATAGAAAAATCTATAAAGCAATAACATAAAAATTGTTTAGAGGGAACCCAAAATATGTACCTTGGCATCTTTAATTTCATGAAGAACATAAATACTAAAGAAAAAACAGACACCTTAATAAGGACCATGAAAAGATCGAAAATTCAGAATAAACAGAAAAGAAAGAGAATAAGATCATTTTCAGAAAAAGGTGGTGAAAATGAAAAAAAAAATGAAGTTGAAGGGAAAGAGAAAAAGCAGAATTTTAATTAATAGTTTGAGAGAAAAAAGAGTGGAGAGATCATATGACTAGATAAAATAGAAAAAGAAAATGAAGCAAATATGTTAATAAAACTCCAAAACTAGGAAAAGGGGTGACAAATGGAAAGGGATTTGAGATTGGGATATAGAAGCCTTGAGCTCAGGTTCAAGGTGAAAGAACCAGAAAAAAAAAAATTCACTCGGCTTAAAATTAAATAAGCAAAAATAACTGAAGAAACAATAATCTTTAAAGAAAAAGAGGAATGAAAATAAATTCTAAATTGAAGAAAGGAGAATAGCAATATTAGAGTGAAAAGAAGAAAAATATAAACTTGACTCATAACTTAAAAGAATTAAATAATCAATGAGACCCAAAAAACTGACAGAATAAGGAAATAAAACCCCACCATCTCTTGCTTACAAGAAACAAATCTACAAAACAAAACATATTTAGAATAAAAATGAGTGCAGAACAAGATTTACCATGCATCATGTGAATCCAAAAAGTAGGAGTTGAAATCAGATATACTGAGGGGGAAAATACAAAAGATAAAGACTGATGAACTGAATATTTATTTTTTAAAATTCAAAAGCCAACCAAAATTCATATATACAAAATAAACACTAAAGGAAATTGCAAATTCGAGGAGAAATAAACTGGAAGCTGAAAGACTGTAGAACTATAAACAAAACTAAAAGCTGGGTCTTTGAAAAGACTAACAAAATTGATAACTAACTCTTTAATCAATATGACTTAAAAGAGGGCAAAAAAAATCTAATCAACAAAATAATGAATAAACTAGGCAAAAAAATTTAAAAAGAATGATCAGAATCTGTCATGCATAGTTGTATGCACAAAACTGAGAACCTAAAAGAAATAGAAGAATATCCAACAAATGTAAAATACTCAAACTAACAGAAGGCCAAATAGAGATCTTAAATAATCAACTATCAGAAAAGAAACTAAAACTGTAAGGGACTACCAAAGAAAAATGTTCCTGATGAATCAATTCACAGAATTCTATTTAAAGAATAATTAGTACTTATACTACACAAATTATTCCCATAAATTGAGAAAGAAAACATTCTACCAGATTCTATTTATTAGACAAAGATAGTGCAAATATATAAGCTAGATAAAGATAAAGCAAAGAAGGAAAATATAATATCATTAGTAAATATCAATTCAAAAAATTAAATAAAATTCTCTCAGACTTTAGTAAATCATCCAAAAAAATCATTCATTATGACTAAGTTGGATTTATGCCAGAGATACAAGGATAGTTCAACATTAAGGAAACAAATCAACAGACAATCATTTTAAAGACAAAAACATTCAAAACTACATGATTATCTCAATACACACAGAAAAGGCCTTTAACAAAGCACAACACTCATTTAAACTATTAAAAAAAAAAAAAGAAAGCTCCACTCAAAGTATAGACATAAGCATCATATACAATGGAAATATACTAGCAGCTTTCCCAATAAATACAGAAATAAAGCAAAGACATATATTCTCACTAGTATTATTTTGTATAATTCTAGAAATGCTAACAAGAGTAATAGAAAAAAATAATGGTATAAAATGAGAAAAATAAAATAAAACTGGCCCTATACTGATATATTATGACAGAATTTATCTAGAAAATCCAAGGGAATCAGCAAACATATTGAGATAATTAATAGCTTTAGCAAAACTGTAGGCTACAAAATAAACCCTTGAAAATCTACAGCCTTTCTATATGATAATAACAAAATCCAAGAAACAAAAATAATATAAAGGGATATGTGATTCAAAATAACTAAAAAATGCATAAAATATTTTAAAATCAATCTACCAAAGCACACAAAATACTTGTATAAATTTCTTATTATTTTTTCCTTATATTTTTCTTAGATATTTTATTTAAATAAATAAATAATATAAATAGCAGGAAGAATATTCAGTATTCATGACTGGGCCATGCCAAAAAAAAAAAAAAAAAAAATATATATATATATATATATATATATATATATAGGGGGGGGGAGGGAGTGTTTAATGAACATTATAGTTTTAATGCAATACCGAGCTGTCAAAAGCATACTTTATAGAACTTAATAAAAAATAACCAAATCTTTTAGAGGAACAAAAATCTAGATGATCAGGAGAAAATAATGAAAAAAAGTAGAGATGAAGGGATAAATAGTATTTCTTTATAAAGCATCAATCATCAAACCATTTGGTATTGGTTAAAAAACAAAGAAGTAGAGAAGTAGAATAGACTAAACAAGGGAAAATCAAAAATAATGAAATTGACTATCCTAATGTTTAATAAACTCAAAAATATAATTAAGTTCCATGGTAGGGGTGGAGAGAGAGGACTCTATTGATAACATTCCATACCACATTCCACAATAAATTATAAATGGATATGTAGCCTCAATATTAAAAGATCATAGCATTAAATAAATCAGAGAAGTAGATTATATAGTTTTCACAACTATGGGTAAGAGATGTATATATTTTAACCAAACATGAAATTTTTAAAATTATAAAAGGAAAGGAATAATTTTGATTACATGAAATTGAAAAGCTTCTACAAAAACAAAATTAATTCATTTGTTAAGAAAGTAAGGAATTAGGGGCAGCTAGGTGGTGCAGTGGGTAGAGCACAGAAGGACCTGAGTTCAAATCTGGCCTCAGACACTTAATACGTCCTAGCTGAGTGACCCTGGGCATGTCACTTAACCCCAATTGCCTCAGCAAAGAAAAAAAAGAAAGGAAGGAATTCCAACGCAGGAAAAAATTTTACATAAAAATCCTCAGATAAGGGTTTTATACCATATTGTGTGTTCATACATCTACAAATGCATATGTGTGTGTGTGGTGAACATATATGTATCATAAATTCATTCCCCAGTAGATAAGTAGTCACAGTATATGAACAGTTCTCAACGAAATAACTGTAAACCATTAATAATCAGATGAAAGAATGTACCAAGTCAGTAATAATAAGATAAATGTAAATCAAAGGCCAAATCCTGAGGTTTTTATCTCATTAGCCAGCAAATTATTAATGAGAAAAGATAGGGAAGCTGTGGATTAATAAGCACACTACTGCATTGTTGAAAAACCTGTGAATCAGTATGGTTATTTTGGAAGACAATTTGAAATTATACAAATTAAGTCACTAAAATGTTCTTTGAAATAGAACTTCCAATACTAGATACATATCCTAAGGAGATCATTGATAAGAAGTCCCTATATGCACACTAAAATACTTGTAATAGCCCTTTTTGTGATAGCAAAGAACTGGAAGTAAAGTAGATATCTTTCCAAGAGGGAATGACTAAGTAAATTATAATACATGAATACATGCTACATGCAGAATGAGTAAAGCAGGGCAAGAAAACAATATATACAAGGATCACCAACAAGTGTTAATGAAAAGAACAGCAAAACAAATAAAACAATTGAGAGTGAATGTTACAGAATGACAAAGAACAAGAAAGGTTCCAAACAAAATAAGAGTTTATCTCCCCTTACTGAGATACTCCCCTTACTTGTTTGCAGAGGTGGGAAGTTCTTATATGTGGAACATTGAGTATATTGTTATATCTTTACAAAGTTTTGATCAGTTTTGCTGATTGTTCCCTGTCTTCCTTTGCTTTTTTTTTCCTCCAAAAAAAAATTATTTGTTATAGAATACAGAGAAATTTAAGTAATACACAAAAGATAGGAATCAAAATACATTTTTAAAAATTTTTAAAAGTGGGGACTAAAAATCTCTCTTACAAGTCTTCTCCTATGTCTATATCCAGTAATCTACTTTCCTGTATTGCTTAACTTCTTTTGAAGACAGATTCTCTTAAATGTTTAACAACCAGTTCTCCAAGGAAAAATGTATATACAACATTCTTTTAAGTTTTATTTGCATTATAAATATTTTTCCATCTCTTCATTAATTCTAGATAAACAACAAAACAATCAAGTCCTGATATATAGTGTTTGTCAATTTCTGAAAGATAAAATGTTCATATTGAAAATTTAACAATCATTTTTTACAAGCCAGTTCAAGCTAGGTCTAGCATACTTCTGGGATCTAAGAAAGAAAATCATAGGATCTTAGATTAAAAAACAAAAGGGATTTTGCAGTCCATATTACTTAACACCTTATTTTGTAGATGACAAACTGAAGCCAAGATATGTTACATGACTTGTCCATGGTCACACTTGGTAGTAAAAGGAAAAGAACTGATGTTTGAACCCAAGTCCTCTAATTCCAAAACCAGCTCACTTTCCCTATATAAATAATCATATGGGGTGATGGAGACTGTCACCCTCAACCAACAGAGGGTAAAGAACTGAAAGGTAAAACTCTTCAATAACAAATTACTGACCTTTAGTATCTCTAGTCTCTCCCCTCTCCCATTCATTCCTCATATAGCTGCCAACATAATACTTCTAAAGGGTAGAAATACTCTTTAGACCATGACACTCTTGATCATGTCACTAAAGCTCAAGAAAATTTAGCAAGTCTCCACTGCCACTGAGATAAAATAAATTCTTCTGATGGGCATTTAATTTTTTTTACAATCTGATTCCAACTCATCTTCTGAAATTATTTTCTTAACTTCTCTGCTGCTCTCCAAAGAAAATACCCCATTCTCTCACTATGATATTTTGTTACCGTCCATCACCTGCACAGGAAACTCTCTTCTTCCTTACCTATCTTTTAGAATGCCCAGATGATTCAAGGCTCAAATCAGGTCTTATTTCATAAAGCAGCAAAAACTAGTAGCTCCCTCCCAAGAAATTATTTGATGCATGTGTATATACATAATATGTGTATACATATATGTGCAAATATGCATACATATACGTATAATTTATTTATAAATTAGTGTGATGTAGTATACAGTTTGTCTAAATAGATTTTGTTTTCTGTAATGGGCTGAGGTTTGAGCTGATGCACTGAGGTCCCAAGTACATGAGGCTAGATAGTAATTGGGCTATACTCTATTAATATACATGATTGGATTAAGAATGGTCCCTGCCCACTCTCCTTGCAAGTCCTGATGTGTTGTATAGGAAATGACGATTTTGGTGGGTGGAGGCAGAGAGAGAGGGAGCAAGACAAGTGGGGAGAGATTGGGCTGAGTTCGAGACTGAGTTGCTGGTTGTGTGGCTGCTGGTCGAGCTAGCTTCTTGACTCAGCTGCACACATTGCTATCGCCGATTCTCTTCCACCTCCGATCCTTCTTCACTGAGAATAAAGACTGACGATTTTCCCCTAACCTGAATTCCTGTCTCGTGCTGATCTTAAAATATACGATCATAACAAATACCCTTGAAAATTCTTCACCTTCTATTCTTCCAGATGTATTTTGTTACTATTTTTTCTAAATCTGTAAAATGATTTCTTGAGAATTTAATTGGTATGACACTAAATAAGTAGATAAATTCAGATAGCATTGCCATTTTTATTATATTTGCTTGGCCTATCCATGAGCACTTGATATTTTTCCAATTGGTTAGATCTGACTTTATTTGTGTGGAAAGTGTTTTGTAGTTGTGTTCATAAAGTTCCTGACTTTCCGTTGACAGATAGATTCCCAAATATTTTATACCATTGACAGTTATTTTGAATGGAATTTCTTTTTGTATCTCTTGCTGCTGGATTTTGTTGGTAATATATAAAAAGTGCTTATAATTTATGTGGATTTGTTTTCTATCCTGCAACTTTGGTAAAGTTGTGAATTGTTTCTAGTAGTTTTTTAGTTGATTCTCTAGGGTTCTCTAAGTATACTGTCATATCATCTGCAAAGAGTGATAATTTGGTTTCCTCATGACTTCTTCTATTTTCTTTAATCTCTTTTTCTTCTTTTATTGCCAAAGCCAACATTTATAATATAATATTGAATAGTAATGGTGACAATGGGCATCCTTGCTTTACTCTTGATCTTATTGGTAATCGTTCTATTTTGTCCCCATTACATATGATGCTTGCTGATGGTTTTAAATAGATGCTCATCATTTCAAGGAAAAGCCCATTTATTCCTATACTCTCTAGTATTTTTACTAATAATGGGCTTGGATTTTATCAAAAGCTTTTTGTGCATCTATTGAGATAATCATATAATGTTTATTAGTTTGGTTATTGATACAATTGATTATATTAATAGTTTTTTTCTAATATTGAACCAACCCTGCATTCATGGTATAAATCCTACTTGATCATAGTGTATTATCTTGGTGATGACTTTCTGGAATCTCATTGATAATATTTAATTTAAGATTTTTGCATCAATATTCATTAGGGAAATTGGTCTATAATTTTTCTTTCTCTGTTTTCACCCTACCTAGTTTAGCAATCACCACCATATCTGTGTCATAAAAGGAATTTGGGAGAACTCCTTCTTTCCCTATTTTTCAAATAATTTATATAGTATTGGAATTAATTGTTCTTTGAATGTTTGGTAGAATTCACATGTAATTCTATCTGGCCCTGGAGATTTTTTTCTTAGGGAGTTAATTAATAGCTTGTTCTAGTTCTTTTTCTAAAAAGGGCTATTTAAATAATTAATTCCTATTCTGTTAACCTGGGCAATCTATATTTTTGTAGATATTCCTCCATTTCATTTAGATGATCAAATTTATAGTTGCAAAAAATAACTCCTAATTATTTCTCTCATTTCCTCTTCATTGGTGGAAAATTTTCCCTTTTCATTTTTGAGACTAACAATTTGATTTTCTTCTTTCTTTTTTCTAATCAAATTAACTAAAAGTTTATTTATTTTGGGGGGTTTTTTTTGGTGGTGTTAGTTTGTTTTCTTTGATTCTTCTTTGACAAAATTAGCAAAAAAGTAAAATGGACTCTAAATATTGATAGCTTCTATATGGACAGAGAGCAGACTTTAAAGCCCAAGGAGACTAAACACAGACTGTCTACAGGTGAATACCCAAAGAGTGATACGATCTGGTCCTTAACACACAAGACTCTCATAGAAGAAATTAAAAGGGCTCTCACAAGAGAGCTAGAAGAAAAATGGGAAAAGGAAAAGGAAGCTTGGCAAGAGGGTCTGGATAAGTCTTCCCATTCATTTAAAGATAGAGTGTATAAAGAAACCAAATCCTTGAAAAACAAGAATAGTGAATTGGAAAAAGTAAACTATTCCAAGGAAAACAGAATCAGTGAATTGGAAAAAGAAAATAGCTTCCTAAAAAATAAAATTGGCGAGAAGGAAAAAAAAATTCCATAGAACAAAAAACAAACAACTCACTTAAAAACTCAATTGGACAATTATAAAAAGATATAAAAAAGTGATTGAAGAAAATATTTCATTAAAATCAAAATTGAACAAATGGAATTGAATGACTCGAGGAGAAACCAAGAATCAGTCAAATAAAACCAAAAAAAAAAAAAAAAAAAATTAAAACAATGGAAAAAATGTCAAATACCTTCTTGGGAAAACAACAGACCTGGAAAACAGATCTAAAAGAGATAATCTGAGAATTATTGGACGTCCTGAAAAATATGATTAAAAAAAAACGCCTGGACACTATTTTCCAGGAAATTATCAAAGAGGACTGCCCAGATGTTATAGAAATAGAGGGTAAAATAGAAAATGACAGAATAAATCGATCACCTGAAAGGGACCTTAAAATCAAAACTCCAAGGAATATAGTGGCTAAATTCCATAACTATCAGACCAAGGAAAAATTACTACAAGCAGCTAGAAATAAACAATTCAAATACAGAGGAGCTACAATAAGGATTACTCAGGATCGAAGGGCCTGGAATATGATATTCTAAAAAACTAAGGAGGTTGGCATGCAGCCCAGAATAACTTACCCAGCCAAAATGAGCATTTTTCCCAGGTAAGAAGATGGACATTCAATAACATAGGTGAATTTCATCTGTTTCTGATGAAAAAACTGGAAATAAACAAACCATTTGATCTCCAAATATAGGACTCAAGAGAAGCAGAAAAAGTAAAAAGAAATCTTAGGAACTACAATTCTGTTATAAAGATATATAAAGGACACATGTATAATTTGTTCTAGAAACTACAGGTGGAAAGGAAATTGTTCCAGAAAAAGGGTAAAGTGGGAGTACCACATATCATGAAGAGGCAAAGGAAACCTATTATATCTGAGAGAAAGAAGGGAGAGGAAAGAACAGAGTGTGTATCGTACTCTCATCAGAATTCGCTTAAAGAGAAAAATATTAGATATATTCGATTTATGGTGAAACTTCTCCCACTATACTGAAAATTAGGAGGTGAAAAATGAAAAGGGAAGAAGTAAGTTAAGTGGAAGGGAATACAGAAATTGTGAGGAAAAGGTGTAAGAAAAGAGAAGGAACTTTAAACTGGGAGGAGGGATGCTAAAAAGGGAGGGCTGTGAGAAGCAAGTGGTGCTCACAAGTTCAATACTGGGGAGGGGGATAAGGGCAAAGGAAAGGAGAAAAGCATAAAGAATGGTTAATAAGATAGCAAATAATACAGAATTAGTAATTTTATATTATGATTTTTTTATTGACAGAACATATGCATGGGTAATTTTTTACAACATTATCCCTTGCACTCACTTTTATTGTGACGTTTCCCTTCCCTCCTTCTACCCTCTCCCCCAGGGCAAGAGGTCTTATACATGGTACATATGTTATAGTATATCCTAGATACAATATATGTGTGGAGAACCAAACAGTTCTCTTATACAGGGAGAATTTGATTCAGAAGGTAAAAATAACCTGGGAAGAAAAACAAAAATGTAAACAGTTTACATTCATTTCCCAGTGTTCCTTCTCTGGGTATAGCTACTTCTGTCCATCATTGATTAATTGGAACTGAGTTAGATCTTTTTGTTGAAGATATCCACTTCCATGAGAATACATCCTCATACAGTATCATTGTTGAAGTATATAATGATCTCCTGGTTCCCCTCATTTCACTGAGTTCAAGTTCATGAAAGTCTCTCCAAGCCTCTCTGTATTTATCCTGCTGATCATTTCTTACAGAAAAATAATATTCCATAACATTCATATACCACAATTTACCCAACCATTCGCCAAGTGAGGGGCCAACCATTCATTTTCCAGTTTCTAGCCACTACAAAAGGGACTGCCACAAACATTTTGGCACATACAAGTTCCTTTCCCATTGTTAATATTTCTTTTGGATATAAACCCAGTAGTAGCACTGCTGGATCAAAGGATATGCACAGTTTAATAACTTTTTAGAGATAATTCTAGATTGTTCTCCACAATGGTTGGATTCATTCACAACTCTACCAACAATGCATCAATGTCCCAGTTTTCTCACATGCCCTCCAACATTCATCATTATTTTTCCTGTCATCTTAGCCAATCTGACAGGTGTGTAGTGGTATCTCAGAGTTGTCTTAATTTGCATTTCTATGATCAATAGTGATTTGGAACACTCTTTCATATGAGTGGAAATAGTTTCAATTTCATCATCTGAAAATTGTCTGTTCATATCCTTTGACCACTTATCAATTGGAGAATGGCTTGATTGCTTATAAATTAGAGTCTATTCTCTATATATTTTGGAAATGAGGCCTTTATCAAAACTTTTAACTGCAAAAATGTTTTTTTTTCCAATTTCTTGCTTCCCTTCTAATCTTGTTTACATTAGTTTTCTTTGTACAAAGGCTTTTTAATTCGCTGTAATCAAAATTTTCTATTATTTATCATCAATAATGATCTCTAGTTCTTCTTTGGTCACAAATTCCTTCCTCCTCCACATGTCTGAGAGTTGAATTATCCTAAGTTTCTCTAATTTATTTATCATCTAGTTTTTGCACCTAAATCATGGACCCATTTTGAGCTTATCTTGGTATATGGTATTAAGTGTGGGTCCATGCCTAATTTCTGCCATACTAACTTCCAGTTTTCCCCCAGTTTTTGTCAAATAATGAATTCTTATCCCAGAAGTTGGGATCTTTGGGTTTGTCAAACACTAGATTGCTATGGTTATTGACTATTTTGTCTTTTAAGCTCCTTTAGGGTAAGGATTTTTTCTTTGACTTGAACCTAATCTACCAGCCTCATCTAGCCTGGCAGAATTACCACACCTGACCAAAAATATATATTCTATAATGAAAATCTTTTGTTGAATTTATATCCCTTTTAATATAGTTGTATTTGTGTTTAAATAATCAAATAAAAATTAATTAAATAACTTAAATTTTCCAAAAGTATAAATAAATGATGGTTCTCTTTTCAGAGGTCTTTGTTTATAAGGAAGGCAAGACTAAGCAACATATGAGATTTCTTTCATTGTTGATATTTGGAGACATTAGAATTTTTTCTGAGAGCAAATTCTGAGAGAAGAAAGCAGAAAGTGCTATAAGGGGAAAGGGCCCAAGGGTAGGGGTAGAGCACCTCTAAAAGGCAAGACTAGATCTTTGAAGTATTCTGAGATTACACAATTTTGCTTAGAGAGCCCTCTAATGTTTCAGGAGCCATTAGTCTCCTAGGTGAGAAACTATGAATGAAAAATAAAAAGCCATCACTATTACCAGGAAAATATTTATCTATACATGTACATAATATGTAAGAGTGTGTGTGTGTGTGTGTGTGTGTGTGTGTGTGTATGATTTGAAGAGCATACCCAATAAATTGTATAATAGCAGCATCTTTAGATAAGGATCACACATAGGATTTAGAGGTCTTCTAATCCAAATACTTTATTTCACAGATGAGGAAACTGAAGCTCAAAGAGGAGAAATTATTTAGGATCACAACAAGCATTAGGATTTGGAAAGGACCTCATAAACCATCTAATCCAAACTTCTTATTTTAAAAATGAAGAGACTGAAGTCCAAGAGGAAATGTGACTAAAATAAGATAACACAGGGAATAATTAGTAGAGTTTCTATTTTAACCTAGGCTTTCTAAATCCAAATCTCATATTTTTTCTCTGCTACCTATGACTCAATCCGGAATTTCAAACAGTATCATTAACCTCAAACAGAGATATTAGTATGTTTAAAATGTGCTCATGCAATGAAAATCAATGCCATTAAAATTTTCACAGCCTTAGCCTAAAAGAAATGCGATGCCTATATTATTTATGATCTGATTAAGGCACCAAAACATTAAGAAGCAGTTTTCTGCCTGATTGCACAAAAATATGGAAACAATAAACTAATTGCTCTTTTGATGTGCTAATGAGTCATTAACCTCAAAATTATCTGTGTAATTAATACCTCCAGTAATTAGACATGAGATTCTTCGGGTGCTGTTTTCCCTCCTATTTCTTTACAGCAAGCTATTGGGAAATATCAAGGCAATGCACTTTGCCAACAACTTCCTGATGAGGATAAGGGTTTCATTTCACACCTGTCAAAGCAAACGACTTATATCATTGGTCTTCCATGAGACTGAGTGATTCAATAGGACTTAGGCCACTTGCACTAATAACCAGAGGTGATTACTAACCTGGGCCGAATCAGTAATAGTGGTACTTTCCCAGAGACAGACAGTGCTCTCAAGTTGCCATTTATCCTCATCTCTCCCCTTAAAAAACAAAGATTGGGTATCCTTAGTGAACACAACAAACTCCACAGTTTTCCCAAACTACATCACATACCTGGGAAACATTGTTAACAAATAATGACCATCTTACTCCTCTACTACTGACTTCTGCCAACCTACCAGGACCAAAAAGCACAATTTCAGATTCTGCTACAAACCTTGTGCTTAATTTCTCCGAGTCTCAGTTTTCTCATTTAGAAAATAATGGAAGTGGAAAGAAACTGTGATTAAATAACATTTAATGTCCCTTTCAGTTGTAAATACTATGATGCTGTAAGTTACCTTTGATTCATTCCACTCCCTTAATGACTTCTCCTCCCCTCCCCCAATTCCTCCATGCCAATAGTAAAAAGTCCTCCCATAAATGTCTAAGTATTAGTACCCTCCCTCTCAATCCTACTGCCCCCTACTCTAATTGATACTCTCAGTATCTACCACATAAACTATAATAATAATAATAATAACTACCAGATATATGTACTTTAAATCTTCAGAGCATTTTTTATATATTCTCACTTTATCCTCACAAAAACCATGTAAGGTCAGTGCCATTATTATGGTAGAGCAGCTTATGTGGGACCAAAAACACACACATTAAAGATAAAAATGTGCCTAGATTGAAAGAACATAATGATATGATTCATTTTGATTGTAGGTCCACAAGCCTTCTTTTAAAAAAAATAAAAAAATTGAAATTGGTCAGACATAGCTATGTAGGGATTTTTGGAAAAGTCATCAGAGAATTGGTTAGGAGAGTAGTAAATTGATCTCCAGGAAGTAATTAATCAGAGAGGTAAAAGAAATTTTTAACCCTAAATCAGAATGATGCCTCTAACAAAAATCCTGTTCTAAATGAGCAGAAAGTCAACATTTAAAAAAAAAAAAAAGTCTAAAGCCTGTGGTCACTAGTTAGCTATTCTACATTTCAGAGAGTTTAGTTTCTGGCATAAGGTCTCTCTTCTTTTGGAAAGGAAATGTACATTATTGCCAGCACTTGAAAAATAGCCTCTTTTATAAAAGGAAAAATCAGTAAGACATTTTCTTCCTAGTCTAATGATATGATAGATTATTGCCCTGGCCTTTTATAGAGTGCTGGACCTAGAGTCATCTTCCTGAATTTAGCTTCAGATACTTAGTAGCTATGTGATCCCAGGCAAGCCATTTAAGCCTATTTGCCTCAGTTTCCTTATCTGTAAAATGAGCTGGAGAAGGAAATGGCAAATCATTCCAGTATCTTTGACAATAAAAACCCCAACAGTTTCATGAAAAGTCAGATCTAATTAAAAATTTCTGAACAACCACAAATGACAAAAAAGACTATTTCTTGGAAGGAATGAACCAGCCATGCCCAAAGAGGCTTAAAATTACATCCATAGGTACAGCACAGAATACACATCCAGAACTATGTCGGGCAAATCCAGCAGGAAACAGGTCCACCAAAAGAGCAGCCTAGAAGTGCAAAAAGTATGCGTTGCCCCTCTATACAAGAGTCCTGACCATTCATGTTCTCTAACCATGAATCAGTTAGGTAGCACAGCAATGTGCCAGATCTGGGGTTCAGGAACAACTGAGTTCAAATCCATCTCAAACACTTAGCAGTGTGATGCTGCAAGATTACAGAGTTACTGATGTCCTTGCATAGTTCCCAATGACCTGAACATAGTTCCCAATGACCTGGATTTCAGAGTCTCTGCCTGGCACTATTTCACCAGTTCCTTCTGGATACTGTTTGACTACAGCTTTTTCCATCTTCAATTTCTAACTCAATTATATCATTAGTGGTTTTATACTCCAAATAGAACGCTAAACATCCAAAGACTGAAATGCAGAAGAGATATAGACTATCTTCTTTCTCTACAAGATGCGTAAGAAAATCTATCTCTAGAAGATCCAAGTATCTGAAACTCTCACACTCAGGAACTCTTGAATATGGAGCTTCTCATGAGACAACTTCTCATGAGGCAAAATTGTTGGTACAAAGTTGGTACTGCCATGAAAATTTCTTTTCTCTACTAGAAGTCTAGATTCCAGAATCATGATGACTAGGAAGTTATCATCCCATTGCCTCTACACAGAAGACTTGGATTCAGGAATATTTTTGCATTCCTTTCTCATACTGCATATAAATACTAATGCTTTAAAGTGGATGGAAAGCCAATAACTAAAGACAAATTTAGTATTGTTGACATGCTACTTTGTTTCTATTTCCTCTACAAAGAAAAATGATCTTCATATTGAAAGGGATAGAAGAAATATACTCAAAAAGGAAAAACAGAACAAATAAGAAAATAAATGTTCGAGCAATCAGACTCAGATAAACTGTCTCCCAGATATAAATGTTTTGGATATTACCACAAATATTACCATTAAAATGATGAATATGAAGACGTCAGAGAAGTATGCAGTCTTATAGGAACATACAAGCAACTATAAACTAAAGTAAGCAGAAAATAAACAAATAGTACACCTAACAAAAAGAACAAAAAATTTAAAAACAAAAATTGAATGCTGTTTAATTATAATGACCATGCTTGTTCCCCAAAGAAGAGATGAGAAAATGCACATTGCTCCCATCATTGGAATGGTGAAGAACTGTGAGAGGGAAACATTTGATACATGTCTCTCTCCAATGATGTATTAGAAAGTTTTCCTGAAATACTTTTTTTCTTTCTTTATTGCTACTGCTGCTGTTATATTTAAAAGGAGAAACTCAACCAAAATCACAGAAAGGAAGGGGATATAAAAAAGCATTAGTAAAAAAAATTGTTAAAAAATAAATTCATACAGAATGGGTAGTGTGATGTAAGACTGCAAATGGACAAAGCATTCCAGTCCTTAAAATAAGGGTGAACCAGAATTGGTTCCTTAATAACAAATCATACCAGGCTAACATCATTTCCTTTTATGGCAGAATTGTTAAACTAGTACAGAGAGGTGCATTGACAAATATGCCTAGATTTCAGCAAAGCATTTGGAAAATTATCTTTTGCTATATCCTGATGGGCTAAAAAAGAGTAGTTAGGTGACTTTCGAACTGCCTGAATAACTAGTCTCAAAGAATGGTGATTAGTGAATCAGTGAGTCATTGTTTCTGTGGAGGGACATCTTCATCGTGGAAGCTACAAGAATCCTCACTGTCCTTGATCCCACTTAGCTTCCTAGCACATCAAACCTGCTCATGCCTGCTCATACCTGCTCATGCCTTGAGGCTGGAAAAAGGAACTAACACATTGGATGATAGAATTAGAATTCAAAAAGGTCTTCATAGCCTAGAATAATGAAATGAATCTATTAAAATGACATTTAATAGGAATAAATTTAAAGCCTATATTTAAGGAAGACATGATTTTTGTCTTCATATATTTAAAGGTTTGTCATCTGCATGAGGAATTAAGACTTGTTCTGCCTTGACTCAAAGGACAAAACTAGGAATCACTTATGGAAGTTATTAAAAAGTAAATTCTAGCTAATCTGAAGGACTGGAAATACAGAGATCACATTCTGAATGGAATACATGGAGAGAAACTTTACGAGAGAGTTCCAAAGTCCTAAGCAAAGCAAAGGTGATATCATGGGTACTTTAGGCCAATATGCATAATATAGACTAGGGGGAAACTAGTATAGATTTAAGAAACTTAAAAGTTGTCTAGGCACTGACCAAATTATTTATGAGTATTCCAGTTTCTGGTAAGCTCCATTCTATTGAAGGTATGATGAAAAAAAAAAAAATCTTGGAATCAGAAGAACTGGGTTCAATAATTACTTCCTTCATTCATTACCAAATTGACTATTGACAAGTCATTGAAGCCCAAACTTAAAACTGTGATTGGTAAACTAGGTTCCAGGTCATGGAAGGAGACAGGAACAAAAATTTTTCTATGACTACAATCCTTCCCAAATGTTACTGGATTTTTATTCAACAAATATAACACTGCTGAATTTTAAAATTGCAAGGAATCCTACTTTATAGATAACTTAGACTCAGAGAAACCAACCCTGTCATTTGGCAGCAAAACTGCATAGAACCCAAGTCTTCCAAGTCTATGATGCTATATTCCTTGAAGAACATGTAAACCAATTCATTTTAAATCAAATTATTTTCTCTCTGACTGGAATTATAAATATGAAGGTGCTTTAATCTTTATATAATTTTTTAAATGAGAGTGCCACTTTTGATTTAAGATTTTCTGTCCCTCCAGACATCTTTGTTTAAAAAAAAAAATCAAAGACAATACACATAAATAAACCTTTGAAAATCTGAAGTAAAAGGAGCCTTGGCCTAAAACCTTGAGCTGAAAGAAGTCTTAGAAGATAGAATTGCAGAACTAGAAGAAAAAAAGAAACTTAAAGAATGGAACTGGAAGAACCCTTAGAACATAGAATGTTGATGCTGGAAGGAACCTTAGAGAAAGCAGACTATTAGAGCAAGAAGGGGACTTTAAAGACTTAATTTTACCCTGAAGTTCTACAAGTGAAGAAATAAATTCCTTTCATAAATTTTTTTCAGTCAAAAGTACTTTATTTTTTCCAATTACAGGTAAAAATAGTTTTCAACAATTATTTCTGCAAAATTTTGAATTCCTTCCCTTCCTTCCCCATTTCCCAAAAAGGGAATATAGATTATACAATCATACTTCTGTCTTATTTTACTTCTTTGCAATTTCCATCCATTGCTCCTAATTCTTCCCCCTACTGCTAAATAAAACAAGTCATTGTTTTAGATTTAGATTTAGAATTTAGATTACATTTAGAAAAGGGATTACCCTTTTCTTTTTTAAAATTGTATTGCTGGAGAAACTGAGGCAAGACAGAGATTGGTTTTTAATATTTTAATTGTGGAGAATTTACACTAGCCAAGGCCAGCCAGCTGCATGGGACTCGTCTCAAAGCATTCAGCAGCTAGTGATTAATTCAGGAGATTTTATAGGTAGGGGAAACAAAGGCAGACAAGGAGGGAGGCGGGAAGAAATCTAGGAAAGGATCATAACTTAGTCCTGACAGGATAAGGATAAAGGGTGGGACAAGGACACTGGGTGAGCAGACAAGATAAGAAGGTCAAGGGCAGGAGACAGAGGAAGAGGAGGGCAATACTCAAACAGAGGGAGAAATTATCTCAGCAAGGATTTGAGATAAGGCAACTGGAGATTTATGATAAGATGGAATGTAAAGTGGCCAGAGCTTCGAGGTTTTAATTCTCTCGGTCCTAATGGCCATGAAGGGGGAGATGGCCATAATAATTTTATTCAGGGCATAGTTAATAATTCAGGGAAACTGAGGCATTATAAAATAGCATTTTATTCTTCCAAATACATGCAAAGATAGCTTTTAACATTTACCTTTGCAAAATCTTGGTGAAGAAATAAATTTCTAAAAAATTAAATAAGTAAATTGCCCAAATTTCACCTTTTTAATTCATGGACAAAAGCTAGAACAAGAACTTAGGTTTTCTGACCTCCAGACTAATGTTCCTCCACTATATTATAAGCCACACAATTCTTGGTAACACAATATCTCAAGATGTGCTTCAGTTAATCACCTATTTAAAAAAAAAAAGGTTATATTTACAATTAAAATGTGATCACACTTGAATGATCTATCTTATATTAAGCACCTATATTATCAAAATGACATAAAGTATTATTGGTGATATCAAGTATTAAAAAGACTGTCCATAATAGAAAAAACAAGAGACACCTACATGATACTTGAATAGAGTACTAGTCCTAGAATCAGGAAGACAGAAGTTTGAGCCTTGTTCTCACTTACTAGGCATCAAAAGAACACCACTGTTAGGTAGCCCATTGCAAATATCCCTACATTAGCAGTAAAGGAACTGAGATTCAGAGAGTTTAAATAATTTGTCTAAGATCATATACTTGGGTCCTCTGGCTCCATAACCAACTTTTTTACAGATGAGAAAACTGAGACAAAGTATTTGCCCAGGTCGAATTAGCAAGTGTCTGCAGCCAAATTTGAACTCGGGGAGAAGTCTTCCTCCTATCCATTGTGCCACCTAATGATCTCGCAATAGAGCTAAGATTTAATCTTTTGTGCCTCCATTTCCTCATCAGGAAGGTAGTGGTGTTGCCTGGACTATGTAATCTCTAAGACCCCTTCTGCTTCAAAAATAGATGATGCTGTGGAGAGGCAGTATGATAAAGTAATGGAGAGAGAGGTTATCTTATAGTCAGGATGGCCTAGTTCACTTTCCGCTTCTGACACTTATCCTGGGCAAATACTTGGGCAATTTTCTAACACTATAAACTGCAGAACAATTTCTGATCTGCATAGATAAAGGAAGTTTCCTAACCAGGAGTCCTGAACATAACAAAATAACAAGAAACAAACAAACAAAACAAAAACAAAATCAAAAAACAAGAAAAAGTGTGCTTCTTCATTTTTTTCTCAATACTTTGCATCTCCCAGAAAACAGCACAGAATTTTGACCTGAAACTTGAGTTACAATTCTATCCTTGCTACTAATCTGCTTTGTGATCTTGGAGAAGTAACTTTTCCTCTATAGGTCCCAAGTCTGAGATTTTGTTATTATACCTGCTTGATCTCCAGAAGACATCTTAAAAAAATGTTATTATATTTTGTTGTCATTGTTCAGTCATGTCTACTTCTTTGGGATTCCATCTGGAATTTTCTTGGCAAAGATACTTGAGTAGTTGGCCATTTCCTTCTCTAACTCAAAGAATCTGACAAAGACGAGTTTAAATAACTTGCATAGTCATATACCTAAGTAAGTTCTGAGGACATACTGAAATTCATAAAGTCTTCCTGATTCCAAGCTTAGTGCTCTATCCACTGTGCATGTAGCTGCCCCATGGAGGAAGGCAAGGAAAAAAGGGAGAGAGGAGTGAAAGGGGAAAGAGGAAAAATATCAAAGGCCACAGACAGTGAGGGAACTCTGAGTGAGGTATGAAACCCTTTAGCCCAGAGGGAACCTGCAGACAATATCTGGTTCTGCTCTCTCATCTCTCCTTGGGGGCATTCTCAGCCTTCCTGAGAAATCAGGGGGCATGACATCCTGTGTTCTACTTGAAGCAGAAATATTTGCAGCAAACATACATCTACATAATAATAGCAAGGTGCTTATAGTGGTCCCTATATGCTCAGCATCCTATAGTTACTGCATGCCTAGTATAGTTAATATAAGTGCAGTGTGCTGCAATAATGTAATTGTACTAGGGTATTTAAGCCTGAGAGAACTTGAAATAAATGGACTCCATGCTTGACCATCCACATGGGTTCCTGCCTCTTCACTCCTCTTCTAAGATTAAGGACTCAGGCTGGTACTGAGATCCTCCAGAGAGCTAGTCCAAATGATACAGAAAAAACTGGAACAAAAGGAATCTCACCAAAGACAAGCTTTCCCCCCTAACAATTTTGCTCAAGTTTATTGGAAGCTAGAGCTATGACACTCTTACAGGGGCAAAAATTGAGAAGGTAAGTATTATATGATTATGATGGAATATTATTGTTCTATAGGAAAATATGAGGATAATGCTCTCAGAAAAACTTGGAAAGAACTCCATAAACTCAAGCAGATTTAAATATATTGTGTACAAAGTAATAGCAATATTGTGGGATGGTCAGCTGTGAAACTCTGCTATTCTCAGAAATACAAGGACTCCAACAAGATGATTTCAGAAAGGCCTGGAGAGACTTACACGAAGTGATGCTGAGTGAAATGAGCAGGATCAGGAGATCATTATATACTTCAACAACAATACCATATGATGACCAGTTCTGATGGACCTGGCCATCCTCAGCAAGATCAACCAAAGCATTTCCAATGGAGTAGTAATGAACTGAACCAGCTACGCCCAGAGAAAGAACTCTGGGTGATGACTAAAAACCATTACATTGAACTCCCAATCCCTATATTTATGCCCACCTGCATTTTTTATTTCCTTCACAAGCTAATTGTACAATATTTCAGAGTCTGATTCTTTTTGTACAGCAAAATAACGGTTTGATCATGTATACTTATTGTGTATCTAATTTATATTTTAATATATTTAACATCTACTGGTCATCCTGCCATCTGGGGGAGGGGGTGGGGGGTAAGAGATGAAAAATTGGAACAAGAGGTTTGACAATTGTTAATGCTGTAAAGTTACCCATGCATATAACCTTTAAATAAAAGACTATTAAATAAAAATAATAATAATAATTTTAAAAAAAGAAAGAAATACAAGGACTCAGGATGGAAGATGCTCTCCATATGCAGAAAAAGAAGTCAATTGTAACTGAATATAGAATGAAGCATACTATTTTTTTTTTTACTTTTTTTTTCTTGAGGGTTTTTTTTTTTTTTTTGAGGGGGAAAGGATCTATGTTTTCTTTCACAATATGACATGGATATGTTTTGCATAACTTCACATGTGCTTTCTTAAAGGGAAATGGAGTGGGGGGGGAAGGAAAGAACCTCGAAATCAAAGTTTTAAAAACAAATTTTAAAAATTGTTTTACATGTAACTGGGGGAAATTAAAATATTATATATATATATATATATATATATATATATATATATATATATATATTTAAAATAAGTGTTGTCAGAGATTCAATTGTAGCTGACCTGACACAGAATCCTCACCACTGATCGAATTGCTTTGTGTTACTTATATCTCAGCCTTCAGGCAACGTGGCACACTAGAGTATCCCCTTAAGGCATACACACTTCACAGAAGGACAAAACACTCAGGAAAAACAGAGAAAAATACCCATAGGATTCATGAATCCCTTACTTGTGTTGTCTTTGAATATTGACTTATTAGAAGTAACTTCAACCTTAGGGATGAAAATTCTATCTTTTGGTATATGATGAGAGGGAGATTGTTGCCCTCCCTCTTCAGGATTATTGACCATAACTACTTACTCCTTTATTATACCGGCAACTCAACTACCTTTCTTACTTCTTTGCTAACATTTTCCCCTCCTCTTCTCCCTTCACATGAATTCAATCTTTCTTTAATTAAACTTTTCTGACAACAGGCTTGGAGGAGGAACAAAACAAGAACTCAAATGATTACCAATCTTATGAGCATTCCAGTAATTTTATCAATGATCCCTACTCCCATTACTAATGTAAATGGAAGAGAATATGAGATGAAATGATCAGAAAGGGCTTTTGAACCAGGTTTGTATCCATTCAGAAGTGAGGAGGCAGAATCAAAGCGAGAGAGAGAGAGAGAGAGAGAGAGAGAGAGAGACCGAGACAGACAGACAGAGACAGAGAGAGACAGAGACAGAGAAAGAGATAGACAGACAGAGACAGAGAGACAGAGAGAGAGAGACAGAGAGAATGAGGTTAACTGTTTTCAGATGGTGACTCATGTCTCCTTCATAGTAGAATAAGCATAGCTAATGTTTACAATTATTCCTTCCACACTTGCAGGGGTACAGGGTGTGATGCTCCCATGAACTGGAAAATCATGTAAAAATTTTTGGCCCTTCCCTCATACTACAGAAGTCTTATTTTTTTTCTTCTTTTATAGGTGCTGACAATACATTATTATAAAATTTGAGTTAATTATTTGGTCACAGGCTACATATGTTGGTCATTGTTAAGTTAAAATATTATATGAAAAAAGAACTTTTTGTGTTGTCTGCTTACCTTTGCGTGTTATCTACAACTTCCACAAAACTACCAAAAACTTCCCATTTAGTTTCTTAAGCCAATTCACAACATATCAAAACTACAAGGGATAACTAACTGTATATTGTACTTTAAAGTTTACAAAGTGCTTCTCTCCAATAACCCACAGAAATAGGTGATATAAAGCAGTAGGTTAGTAGAGTCACAAAAGCACTGGATTTTGGGTAAGAACAAAATTTAAATCCTACTTTATTCCTATCTGTGTGACTTCGGGCACAATCACCTCATTTTTTTGGCCTCATTTTTCTTTTTTTTTTTTTTTTTTTTTGCTGAGGCAATTGGAGTTAAGTGACTTGCCCAGGGGGCACACAGATATGACCTGTTAAGTGTCTGAGGCCAGATTTGAATTTAGGTCTTCCTGACTTCAGAGCTAGTGCTCTATCCACTGCACCACCTAGTTGCCCTTGCCTCATTTTTCTAAACTGTAAAATGAGAAGGTTGGAAAATTTGGATTCCATTCTAAAGTCTTTTTTTGATCTAAATCCATAACCTAGGACCTCTATCTATTTTGCAGGTAAGAACACTGAATTTCCAAGAAGTTATTTGTCAGTCTTTGAATCCAGATCCTCTAGCACCAAATCCATGTGGAATGAAGCATGGGAATGGTACATTTTAATTGAAAGATGTGAGGAAGGAGATGCAAAAGTTTAGACCACACAGTTCCCTCCAAAGAAATCATGTTTAGATTAAGAGACACTTCCTTGAGGAATGTGGGCATTGAGATAAGAATTGGGGGCAACTTGAGATTTGGAGGGAGGATAAGTTTTGGAGGAGGGACAAATTTTTAGTAAGTACTGGAACCAAAAATCAAAGCAAGATCTAAATATAACATAAGCAGAATGAAATCTGTCCCTCAAAAGAGCTGAGAACTCTCTAGGAGAGTAGTTGTTCAACTCTGTAGTGTTTTGTAACATCCTTAGTGGTCTCCTGAAACCCAGAGACCCCTTCTCAGATTAATTTTTTGCCTTCATTCATAATTAAAGGAAATGCTAAATTCAGCTGGTGATTGGTAAAAATAAAGAAGCAATACTTTTTCTCATCCGATTTCACAGTCTCTTTTGAAATCTATCCATGAACTCCATGGTTATTTGTGGAACCCAAAATTGAAAACTGCTTCTCTACAGCAGTGTTCAAAAGTGGTTCAAGTTTCTGGACTAGGCTGGATATTCAGCTAATTGTATCTATGCATGTCAAAAAAATAATAATAATAATAATGCCCCTAAGTCCTGCATCTCATATTATAAAAGCACTTTCCACTGCACAAAGGGTGAGGAGAGCATGGAGAAAGAAATTTACAGCTTAGAATCAACATTTTTAATACGTCCACAAGTGCTGAATCAGCTTGTCAAAAGGTAGCCAGGTAGAGAAACCATCAGTAGGAACAAGCTGCTAAGAGAGATTTATAGGGGCCTTGTGGCTATCCTGGCAAGTCCAGAGTATAAAGCCAATCTTCTGATGTCATCAATCAACTAGAAGGGAAGAACTGGAAAATTTTGACCCTAGATTTTCAACGTTTTAAGAGCACATTTTGTGACTAAAGCCAGGCTGACCATATATATATGCAAGGATTGCCTCATATTTCAAGGCCTTGCCCGATTTTCCACTTCACTAAAGACCCACAATGATCTTATATTCTATACTGTCAGTTATA
Organism: Sarcophilus harrisii; assembly: GCF_902635505.1. Taxonomy (NCBI): domain Eukaryota; kingdom Metazoa; phylum Chordata; class Mammalia; order Dasyuromorphia; family Dasyuridae; genus Sarcophilus; species Sarcophilus harrisii. The sequence continues at coordinate 186,187,942 of NC_045427.1, read as the reverse complement.
TGTCCTTTGTTTTTTATGTCACAATCATTTCCCAATATACTCCCCACTCCCAGACCTCCTCCTACTCCCTTCCTAACAAAGAAAATGCTTAAATCGAATCATCCAACACAGAAACTATATCTAATACTGTAGATAGCTTTTCGCACCTCTTGTTGCTCACCTTTCTGCTGAGTGAAAATATTTTTCATGTGGAAGAGAAATATTTTTCTGCCTCCTAACCTATAATTATAAAAAACCCAAAAGGTGTCTCTGCTTCTCTAAACAACGTTTAATCCAAGGCAAGCACCTTCCCAAAAAAAGAGGAATAAGATTACAGTAAAAATGATCAATTAAACCATTATGTCAACTACTGGGTTTTAAGTTGTATTTAATTTCATACCAATATATTTTTGTTATATGTTTTGGGGGGGCCTGTTAATCTCATTTTATGTGGTATGTTTCCGTTGTCAATCTAGGTATATTCTATTTAATGTTGCATCAAATTTAATAAAAGGATGAAAGTTATGAGATAACATTTGAGGAAATAATGATTTCAATGATGCCAAATTTCTTGATGCAAGATGAGATTTTTTGTAATGTAAATATTCATCTAATAATGCTACAGAATATGGCTGGAAACTATAAAAGGCTACAAGCTTCAAAGAATTAATAATCTAGCTGTCAAAAACCAATTTAAAAAGGCATAAAGCCACATGCCCATGCTACATCATGTGTTAATAAACTATATCATGTGATAAACATGCCAATTATGTAGTGAATGTGCAAATCACCAAGCCACATGATGAACATGTATGTAGTATGACACACATTGCATCATGGGACAAACATAACACACCATGTGGCAAATATTTTACATCCCTTGATCAACAAGAATCATTGATAAGACTGCTTTATACAGCACATTACCTCATGAGATGTGCATGCCTTTTCATGTAATGGACATGACATGTTGAGACCTGCAGCACCATGTGATAGAAATGACTCGTGTGATAAATGCCCTTTCATGTGACAAACACATCCCAATGCTATGTCATGTGATGGACACAGCTCATAATTGATGAGGATCCCACATTGACAAGCATATCTTGTAACACATGTAACATGAAGCTTCATGAGATTGACATGTTACATTGGTTGACATGTCCCTTTGTTAACCGCTCATATGAGCATAGTGTGTGGTGTGGTGGGTATGCCATGTCATGAGACAGGACATGTCACATGGTGACCACGCTGTGTACATGTTGTATTATTGACAGACATGTTGCAACAAGTAGCAAACATTCTGCTTCTTGGGGTTTACTACTGTCATATGACAGGCATTGCATCATGTGACAAACATGCTGCCTCACATGACATGATTTTGTACGGCATACATCATATATGATGACCTGCCACATGCTGTGAAAGATGAACTTCACATACTTTTGACCTTACATTCACACATATCTAATTTATTAAATAAAACAACCATTTGATTGCACATGAAATTGCAATTCTGTTATGTACAATTTGCTATTCCTTTCAAATATATAACAAATTATGTAAATTTCTTATTTTCTTCCCTCCTCCTCATCCCATTAGAAAAAATAGGTGTGTATATAATCATTCTATATATCTATATCTATCTATATCTATATATTATATACATCTATTTATCAGTTCTTTCTCTAGATGCAAATAACATCTTTCTTCATTTTAGCCTTTGTAGTTAAGTCAAAATGATTTATTCACTCAAAGGAGTTCTTCTTAAAAACAATACTGGTGTTACTGTCTACAATATTCTCACATTTCGTACACACTTCTGATCACACACTCTTCTTATTCAATCATCCCTCAGACTTCTGAAGGCACAATCACATGCACACATTTGTATCACTTGATCCCACATCATGCACATGCATTTCTGATCTGTCACATAACACACTTCTGAACCCACAAACACATTTCTGGTCATATGTGACAGGCATGTCGCATCATGTGAGACATATCTGACAGATATGCTATGCACTCTGATGACCATGATAGATAAAGCATTGTACCATATAACATACCATGTCACTGATGGAACTGCCAGTCATGTAATAAATATGCCATATCTTATAATAAACATGGCTCATAGTGTGCTGTATCATATAATGATCATGTCATGTGACAAGCATGGTGTATAGCATGCTATGTAACATGTTGCCACAGTGTATTATGCGATTTTTTGTTTGTAACATGTGGTGAACTATATCATGTGACAATCCTGCTATCTTGGTGCTGTGCCATGTTTTGAACTGTCATGCCATATAATCACACAACCTCTCAGATGCTAGTTATACTGTCTGACATGCTAGGTCCTGTGACTGGCATACTACCTCATAGGTACACCACGCACGTCTGATCTGGCATTCACAGACTAACGATCCCACAATACCTAGTAATGATCACATAATTACAAGCACACACACATACACTTCTGATCCAAATCTTCCACATACACATTCCTGATCCCACAAACGTGCTTCTGATCACACAAGCAGGTGATGGATCACCACAAAATGTGACAGCTATAGTACATCATGTGGGAGACACGTCATGTGATAGACACTATGTTGTGTGATAGGCTTCCTGCATCATATGACATACTGCGTCATTTGATAATGCTATACAGCATAATACATCACATGATGACACTTTACATTTTGTTAGTGTGATTTTTTTTTACATTTCAAACATTTCCAGATTATCCCCACTCGATGTGAGCTCTCTTCCTGGTCAAAAAGTAGCAGAAATTTATTTTTTTTCCCTCCTATTCCCTCCTACTGTTACATTAGTTCATATAAGTATCCCCATGTTTTCATTATTAACAGATATTAATTAACTTGTGTTTTTGAGGAGTCATATTTTCCAGAGATATTGGACCCAAAAATATTGGAAGCCCTGAATATGCCAAGGACAAAAGTCCTCCCCCCTCCACCTCTCTACTCCCACTCTTTTGACAATTTGTTGTTTGTACCTCCTGTGTATCCTTGGGAGGCAAGACAAATACCAGTCAGGTTATATCACCCTGGGAAAATGCTTGTGCAGCTGGGGTTCTTTGCAAATAAATGAACCCTCCTATCTTCATATTCAAGAAAAGAATGTGTCTCTTGCCATCACCTTGCTCCTCCCCTTTGGAAAGTGTTTTGTCCATTTCTCTACTTTACCTGCACTTTTCCCCCTCCCATGCCACATTCTGTCCTGCATTCCTCCTTCCTTTGTCCTGCTATAATGAAAACACAAACTTCTTTATGAATTGTGAACTCTTTGCCCTGGCTTTGGATTTCACATACATATCATTTCTCCTGTAATAAATCTACTATTCACTTAAGTTTCATGAAGTTGTGATTTCCTATAGATATACTCACAGCAATGTGTAAAAGTGCCACAAAAGTAAAAATGAAGGATAATAATCCCCCAAGAATCACTGCACTGGTATCCACAAAATATTAAAGAAACCAAAGGAAAGATCTCTGGAACACTGGTAAATCTTCCATAGAGGATTTGTAAAGTCATATATACAAACTGCACAAGATCAGGAGTAAATGTATCACCAGGGAGTCACCATGCCAAAAAGAACAGAGAACTGTTAAAATAGAATCTCTTCAACATTCATAAGCATAAATATCCTCTACAAATAGTCAAAAAAAGCCTGCATTACCAGGCTTTGTGTTGTTTCTTGGGATGGTCCATGGTGGTGAACCCTGCTCAGATCTATTAGAACCTCTGTCTCATTCAGGGGCTCATGGGAAACCATTTTAATTCATAGATTCCTGGGCAAGTTTTTGAAGAGACTAGACTGGGGGTCTAGGTCTAAACAAATCTTTACAGATGATAAGTTAGAACATATTGAATTGTAGGAAGCCTCTGGAGTTCAAATGAGACTTTTCTCATTAAAACAAATGTGAAAAGCCAGCAATAATCTAAGGCCCCCGAGGGTGTTTACCTAAAGTCTTCCTCTACCCACCCACCCTAGTCCCCAATTAAATGAAATGTGATTGCCAATGCATTATACTACAGTATTTTACAAATCATGTCTATGGGCTTCATTAAGTGTATAAAATGGCTTTCTAATTAATTGTAAGTGAATTTCTATGCTCAGTTAAGGTCTCTGGAGCTTTGTCTTCAATTTTTCCACTAATACATTTTTGCCCAAACAGAAAGCCAATGAAATTGAATGACTTACATTCCTACTAGGTTTCCTGAAGTACAAATGAACTCCTCCTTTCAATAAACCCCTAGAATGTTAATTGTTTGGTTTTAGCAAAAGGTTGATGGAACACAATTAGAAAACATTCATTGGATGCTAAAATGCAAACATCTGAGAAGGTAGGACCTATTTCCCTTTAAAGGTCTTTAATATCCCTAAAGGCCTAGGACACAGCTTCAAATACATCAAATGTTTAATGAATGATTTATTGGCTGATTAGTGGCAGTTTAAAAACTGCCTAGTACCTTGTATCCTGACCTAGTGTCAGGAAGACCTAAATTCAGCCTCAGACATTTACTAGCTATGTGATTCTGGGCAAGTCATTTAGCCTCAGTTTCTTAACATGATAGACATGCTTTGGACAATCTGAGAAGATATTTCCAGTCTAGGAGGTAACAAATCTGAGAGGCTGGAAATTCCTGGCTCTTCTGGGCAGTGCCAGCTACACTGAAGGAAGAGCCCTCTGTAACTACCACAACACTTATCAAAGAAAAAGATGCCTACTAATAGAAAGATCACCCAAGTACTGGCACACCAAGAGGGATAAACTTTGAGGAAAGGACTTGTTTGAATGCTGCAGAACTAAAGTAAAGGTAAAAGATCTTTCAACTCTCCTACTAAATATTCCATGTTTTAAATGTCAGCATTTTAGAAGAATATAAGAGTTATGAGGTATTGTAGTTTATTGTACGTCTTTGTCAATGTGGGCTTATGTGTTTTAAACATTTCTTTTGTCTTGAAGAAAAAAATAACTAATCTTCATTATACATTGAAAATTGATTATACGTTATAAATTGATAAGAACTTAATTTAATCATGATCCAAAGTTGAGCTTTAAGTGATTTTTTTCCCCCCTTGGAAGTATACTCAGTCAAGTGACCCCTTGTCTGAGGGAGTTAAAAAAAGGATTAGGATGACCTTTAGGACCTCTTTAGATCTAAATCTTATGTGACTATGATTCAGCACCTTATTCATCAGTTTAACTTTTCCTAACATCCATCCTTCTGCATCTTAAACATTAAATTTTAAAAACCAAATTTTTATAAATACTGATATACAGTGCCTGCTAGAGGAAGTTTTAGTAGCCATGATAAGGCAGGAGTTATTAACCCCCTATCATCATAGTAACTTTTAAAAGTATGACAAGATTACAAAGCTAATTCTGATCTTGAACTTCAAACTTTTGCAAATAACTCCCTATGAAAAAGTCAATGATATTTTATATGATTTTTAATTTTTTAATGATATAATTTTACATAATGATAGCCCAATTCTACACTTACTAGTTAGCAGAAAGACACTTACTTCCTTGACCTTTTTCATCCTTGTAGGTTTTTGAGGAGCTATGTGGAAATAACTGCAAATAGAAATAAGTATAATTAGGAAATATTGTTTTAGCATAGGGAACATGAAATACAGACTAAGTATTCTTCCTAACATGAAAACAATTAGATTTTTGTTTGTTTGAATTGAGGCCATTCTCCTTATCTTGACTGAGTAGGAAATGCAACAGTCACTCCTAGACTCAATGGGTACAAAAACTTTAATCCCCTTTTCCCAGAGAACTCACTATATTGGTGCTGGCCTTGGGACAGATACTTCACTAGCTTTATCCCACTGAAGTTCAGAATTCCCCAGTTCAAGCAATCCACCAGTTTCAACCTCCGCTAGTTTTAAGGATTATAAATAACTGCCACCATGTCTGGCTTGATATGATAGTTTTAATAGTGAAATAAACAGCATTTTAAATATCAATAACTCATGTCTCTAATGTTTAGGAAATGTTTAGCTTATAATTGCAAGTTTTATATGTTTTCCTAACGTGTGGGATGGGAGCTAGACCCCCCCCTTCCCCAAATTAACTAATCAGAGATATCTTTAGGTACAAAAAGAAAGCATTTATTTAGTCTCTGCAGGGAGAGGCCTAGCACACCTGAGATCTCAGCTCCCAAAATGTGCTCCTCAACCTGCTCAGCAGGAAGGAGTAGCTGATTAAATAGTAAAAGACCCAAGCCTTTTCAATGGATAGACTAAAAGGAAATAACCATCATTGACCAATGATCATCAATGTTGCCTGCTTCCTGTCAGTCACTCCCTGTCGCTGACCTAGGGCCTTAACAATTTAAAGACCTCTAGGCCTAGAGGTCATGTGACTTTCTGCAACCTGGGGACCAAGTTCTGATATTCTGGCTCTAAAGGCCTCTGGGAATAGGGATCATGCATCTTAGGCCTAGTCTCACAGACTGCTTGCGAAAGCTTCATCTATTTCACTCACTAAGAACAACCCTGTGAAGTAACCAGTACAAAGCATTCAAATTCTGTAGATGAGAAAAGGGAAATTCTGAAAAGTTGTCATTTTCCCCAAATTAAACAGCAAATTAAGGACAAAATTAAACTCAAACCCAAGTGTTCTGATTTTTAGCTCATTTTTCTTTCCACTATACCAAGTCCTTCCATATTCCAATTATTTTCAAAGCATATCACCTACCTTAGGTCTCCTCATTGTCCTGTTTCTCCCAACAAAACCTTGGACCCTGCCTCTGGATGCTGGGCACTAAGAAGTGAGTTTTCACTATATCAAGTCCAGAAGAAGGTCTCTCAAACATAATCAAACCAAGCTATTAGCTAAGTATGTGCACAAATATCCTTTTCTAGTTCCCCTTTGTGTATTATCTTTCCTCCTTTTATAAATTCTTTGGGAGCAGGATAAATTGCCTAAATAACCCCATCACTTCTTTAGTACAGTACCGGGCATGAAGGAAGTGCTGAATAAAGGGTTTATCACTATGCATACATATATTCAATTGTATGTAGCTTTTTTCAGTATTTAAATCATTTCAAACTTTGATCTGGGTTTTAAGATTACAGCATTTTTGCTTAAAGAAAAAAGTCTAGGATTCTTGGGAAATAAAACTGCTACAAAAAGCAATAATAACCATGAACCTAGAAATTTTTTTGGAAGGATGAAAAAGCTTTTTTTCACCATTATTTACCAATAATTTTCAAAGAAGTCATCAATAATTAACTTAGTCTAGAGAGGATTTGAACAATGGCTGGGTATTGAATAATTTTTATAGATTTTATCTCTTCAGATAATTATTTTGAGATGTAGCTTATTACACAGCATCACTTCTAAGTCCACTTGTTAACCTTGCTATTGCGATGAAATTTTCTGAGAAGTGAGAAGTTATTTAAATTGCTTACTAATTACAAAACATATATTTCCAACTAATTGTGCCTAACTAATACAAGTGAAAGTCAAGCCAAAAGAGCAGGCTTTCTTCACAATAAATATATATATATATATATATATATATATATATATACATATATATATATATAATTTCATACATTATTAACATAAGAAAAAAAAACATTGAAAAACAAATTACTATGAATGTTGGAGATCTTCCTCAAGGTCAGGATTGTTTGCTCATAAAGAATGGAAGCAAACTATGGTTTAAGAGCTCTGGAGGAGTAATTAAGAGACATGGGCTCAAACTCCAGCAAATATGAAGTTGGCTCTAAGGACATCTAATCTAGAGACAAAGTTCTGTTTCCTTTTCCATGGAAATACAGAATGTCAGACCTAGAAGACACTTTTGAAATCATTTGGTGCAACATATTGACAGATGAGGAAAACTGAGGCACAGAGAGATCAATTTGATTTGCTTGCTATACTCAGCCCTTTTTGCTTTCCATTTCAACACACAACTCCATTCACATCAATTTGACTTGCTTGTTAGAATACTCTTAGCTTTCTATTAATAATACATATCTCCACTCAAATCTCAAATTGCTACTTTGTTAAAAATTTGTGGCATCCGTCTAGTTGCACTATTAATAGCATCTTTGTTTCCCATTAGCAATTTCTCTAGCTTAAATTTTCCATTCCAATACCACTTCAGGGCAAACCATCTCCAATGCCTGAAATGCAGTCCTCATCACTTTCTCTTCAAATGTAGATTCCCTTAAGGCTCAATAAGGAGCTTTTCCCCATTCCCTAATGGTTTAGGATCTCTCCCACCTCCTCAGATTATCATGTATATATTTATTAAATTGTGTGTTGTATTATCTCAGTAGAATGTAAACTCCTTGAGGGCAGAAACTTTTTCATTTTGTCTTTTTGACTCCCAGCACCTAGCATAGTGCTTTGCACCTAGGATTCCAGATTTAGTGCTGGAAGAGTTCTTAGAGGTCATCTAAATCCAACTCTGCTCCTTTTACATATAAGAAAATTGAGGCCCAAAAAGTAATTAAGTAATTTCTTCAGGTTTATACAGATAATAAGTAGTAGAATGAGGTTTTGAACTGAAGTCCTCTGACTTCAAATCCTTCATTCTTTCACACCATGCTATAATGAATCTCACAATAAATATATATGAATTGTACTGATTTAAATGGTTCAAAGAAATGTTTAATAAAATTTCACTTACAACTGAATAAATGATTAGGATAAGGAAGAAGGTTTAAGCAGGAAGCATTACCATTTAGATCCCATTTTCTCCTTACTGGGAAAACTTTTTTTTGAAGGATAAAAAAATAAATTCTCTATGCTCATTTCATCTCAAACAGAGGACCAAAAAAAAAAAAAAAAAAAAAAAAAAAAAAAAAAAAAAAAAAAAGGAACTATGAAAAAACTGTCAGGAGGTAAGAGGTAAGGTAGTAAAAAATCAGTTGATCAGTTGGAACAGCACAAGATTTAGTGGGAACTACTGTATTAATATAGCAAAAAAAAAAATATTAAGTGTCAACTTAATTCTTGCTGATAGATGACATGTTTATGTACTTTTATATTGAACTTCTTTATACTTTTCTAAAAACACACACATCATATACACACACACATACACACTCACCAATCCTATGAAGTGGAGAGTAGCAAGAATTATATTCAATTTACAGATAAGGAAAAGGAAGCCCAGAATGGAAAAGTAATTTACCCCAAGATCACTTGAATTATAAATAGCAGAACCAAGCCTCTAACTTAGGTTTGTTTCAAGTCCAATCCACTTTCCTTAGACAATGCTCACTAGTTAAACCCATGAAATATTAAAGGTAAATGGAATATAGAATATTCAAAGTCAAATATGTAAGAGACCTTAGAAAATAGAACTAGGAGGGACCCTAGGGATTATCTAGTCCAACCTCATATTTTATAGATGAGGAAATTGAGGATTCTTGATGACCAGAAAAGGTCAGAATTTATAGAACACTTTAGAAGGAAGTGAAATGATTCCTGGCTTTGTAGTCCAATGAAAGAGATAAAACATGGCACCATTATACTGCAGTCTGTTTGTCAATGTGCTGAACAGATATTAGAGGGGAGCCAGGATAAGGAGCAGAGGTTCTGGATCAGTTTTGAGCAATATTTTGAAGGACTGTGATGAGGAAAGAACTTTGTGAAAAATTATATAAGTTAAAACTATTATTATGAGAAAGGAGACATAAAGAAAATAGAGAGGAAAAGATTTGAAGTTAAAAATCCCCTTCAATACCAAGGATATCCCTACCACTTAAAGATGCAAAGGAACAATAAAAATACTAATTTCAAATTTAACAGGTGTTACCATGGAATGCCAGGCCTTGGAATCAGAAAGACTCATCTTCCAGAGTTCAAATCCCACCTCAGATACTCACTGGCTGCATGACTCTAGGCAAGTCGCTTAACCCTGTTTGCCTCAGTTTCCTCATCTTTAAAACAAACTGGAGAAGGAAATCGTAAACAACTCCAATAACTTTATCAAGAAAATCCCAAGGGAGACCACAACTGAACAACAATAACAAAATAAGTTGACCAATGAGACTACAATTCTCACTATTATTGGGGAACTGAATAAAAGCAATAATTAGTATAAGATATTAAGAAAAAGATCATTGGATTTAGGAGAGTAAAACCTGAGCTCAAATCCTTGCTTGAGTTTCTACTTCTAGGTCACTTCTCCTTTCTCCACCTCATTTGCTTTATCTGTTAAATGGGTCAAATTTCAGCCCTGTTTCTTTCACATTGTCACTTTCTTTACCCCAGTCTCATTTTTCTGATGTGTTCAATGAAAGAATTGAACTAGATGTCTTCCAAAATCTCTTCCATGAGCAGAACCAAGAGAATATTATATACAGTAATAAGATTATGTGCTGATCAACTGTGATGGACTTGGCCCTTCTCAACAATGTGATGGTTCGTTTCAATTCCAATAGACTTAAGATGGAAAATGTCGTCAGCATCCAGAGAGAACTATAGAGACTGAATATGTACTGAAGTACAGCATTTTCACCTTTTTGTTTGTTTTCTTGTGGGATTTTTTTTTCCCATTTGGTCTGATTTTTCTTGCACAACATGACAATATTTCCATATTTGTCATGTTTAAAAATATATATATATATATAAAACCTTTGCCAGATGTTTGCTAACTTGGAGAAGAGGAAGTTAAGGCAGAGAAGGAAAAAATTTAGAATACAAAAAGTTTTACAAAAATGTATGTATGTTGAAAACTATATGTGTATTTAGAAAAATAAAATACTATAGAATACCAAAAAAAAATTTTTTTAATTAAAAAATAAAGCCCTCTTCCAGCTCTTAATCTTTGATCAGTATATTTGAGTCAATCCAGGTCCTTAAATATATTTTTCCTAAGCAGTTCCCTTAACTGAGGAACAAAAGTGAAGCCAGTAATGATTCTACTCTCTCCTTGGATTCCCAGAACTTAGTTGATCGATTTTTGATTCATTCACTCTCTTCTCTACTTTCCTACCCCTCCCCCGCCCCAGACCCGACTTACTCCAGTTTCCTGAACTTTTCTCTCCCAGCTGCTACAAATCTGCCCCCTTGTTGCAGCTCCTCCAGCTCCCGGACCAGGTGTCCATTATAGGGTGTGTAGAGCCGCCTCACTCCGAAGGGCACTGCCACCTTCTCATTCAACTGAGTCATCAGGGATTCAAGGCTGGAGACCCGCCTGCGATTGATCACAAACTTCTTACCCACGTAGAATTGGTCTCCATTACGGTACACCAGGATGGTCCTGGCTGGAGTGACGTCCAACAGGCTGTGAGAGCGGTAGGGTCCTTGGGTGCCCATGGTTGCTTAGAAAGGGGAGACCAACTATCCAATCAACTAAGAGACATGTACCTCGGGAGGGGCCCCTTCTCCTGCCTTGCACTTCCCAGCCCTCCAAAGTTCCAACCCCTGTGAGGGCAGAAGAGCAGGGAGGGGGGAGGTTTTGAGTGAGGGGCAGCAGTGGAGGCAGCTCTCCGGAAGAAGCGGTTTGGAGGGCTTGGTTTGGGCTTCGATTTTTCCTTGCCTTTCCTTCCCTTCCCTCTCTAGATGGACGGGGAGTCAGAGAACAGGAGACTAAACTATCTAGTAGCTGGAGCGGGAGTGGGAGCAGCGCCTGAGACTCTGGTCCCTGGAGCATCACTTCATGCCTGCGGCCGTGGGGTGAGCCCCCAGGACTGGGCTGGGGAGGATTTCTCTCTTGCCTGCAAATCCGACCTCCGGCCGCAGCAGCTGCTCAGGATGCCGCCGCCAGCGGAGATCTCGGGTGGTGACAGGTCTGGCGGTCAGGCTAGGATTGGAGGCCGCTCCACCTAGACTCTCACCTGTACCCGCCCTGGGGGCTGGGCATTGACGCGGGCCAGGGGCAATTGTGACCGCTCACTCGGGTGAGACAGCCTGGGTAGAAAAAGAGAAAGGAGAGGCACCCTGCGAGGGGGCAGAGAGAGTTGAGGAAAAAAGAGGGCAGGATGAAAGGCGCAGATGGTTGGAGTTAGCCCACGAAAGGAGTTTTCACCGGTCCTCTGATCCAGTTCCCTACAGTTCCACTAGGTGGGGAGATTGAGGCCCGAAATGGAGATGTGGCTTGCTCCTGATCACGCCGCCGGATGGTGACGGAGCCAAGATTCCAACTAGAGGGAGACAGGAAAGTACCATATAAACTTAGAAATCCTGAACCTTTGTTTAAATCTCGACTTCCACCTAATACCAACTTGACTGAGCAGATCAGTCATCCTCTCTAAACCTCAGTTCCTTAATCTATAAAAGGAGAGGCAGCTAAGTGACACAGTGGATAGAGTATCTGGCCTGGAGTCGAACAACTCTACTTCAAATTTTACCTCAGTCACTTAGTATTAGCTCTGTAACCTTGAGCATGTCACTTCTCCCTTTTTGCTCCAGTTTCTTCATCTCAAAATGAACTGGAAAAAGATATGGCAAAACATTCCAGTATATTTGCCAAGAAAAATTCAATAGGATTAGGAACAGTCCTACACCACCACAACTACTACCATAGAGAGAAATCAGGATTGATTTCTAAGGTCCCTTCCATTTCTCTACATCAGTGATTCTCTGAACCAGACAATGCTGGCAAAAGCAGGGAGTCAAACTCAATTTGGAATTAAATGATGGCTTGTTTGGAAATCTGATACTTAAGACTTAGGGCAAGTCTATATTCCCTGTGGAAGAAATTTTTAAAATCAGATAGTTAATCCAATTTTTCTGTTTTTCAAAAGAGGAATGTGAGGCAGAGAGAAATTTAATAAATTGCCCTCACATCAGTATTAAGAATTCCGAGTTTTTCTGCCCCCTCAGACTAGTGCCCCTTTTCTTGTATTGCCTGGAAGAACAATGCTGCAAAAAAAAGGAAATCAGGGGCTACTGGGAAATCAGCAAAATGTCAAGAGCTGCAATAAATCCTGATTAAGAGAGCAGAGCTCCTGAGCTGTTTTCACAATGACCAAAGTCGATGCAGTTTATGTTTTAAACTTCCTTTTCTTTTAGACTTCAGCCAGGATCACTACTGTTCCAGCAAACCAGAGGTGTGGGGGTAGTAACTTTTCTGAGCCAGAAATATGGTCTGATCTTCTAAAATCACTTATTGAAGTCTGTTTCTGATTCTGCCATTCATTTGTTTCAGTGACTTTGAACAAGTCATATGCTCTTTCTAGGCTTGTTTCCTTTTCTGTAGAATGAAGTGTCCAGACTAAATAACGGATAAAGCCCCTTATGAATTTATGAAGATTTAAACTTGGAAGAGGTCAAAAAGCTCATCTAATCTTCATCTGAAGCCCAGAAAGAAAAAATCACTTTCTTAGAACCTCTTGCATATATTGAGGGTTCCCCTGAACTTGTCCTTCTGAGGTTTCATATTTTCCAAAAACACTGGACCCAGAGTATGCAGGAAGCCTTGAATGTGCCAAGGACAAAGTGACAAAGTGTCCCCCCCCCCCAAAAAAAAAAAAAAAATGTGGTGTTTGCACTTCAAGTTGGATTCTTTCTGTGTCTTTGGAAGTCAAGACAGGAGCCAGTCAATTTCACTAGGCTGAGAAACTGCTAGTATAGCTAGGATCCTTATAAACAGACCATCCTAAATCTTCATAGTCTAGCACTTCTCAAGGGAAAAGAATGTAGCTTTTGCCATCCTCTACCTCCTCTCCTACCTCCTCCCCCATCCCCCACCCCCACACACACTTCCCCCCCCTCCGAGATTTTGTCCTTTTCCCACCTTTACAGCACTTTTCTCCCTTCCCTGCCATGCCCCTTTTAAATGGAAATTTGTGTTTTCCTCCCTCTGTCCCAGAGTTATAAATATGCAAACTTCAGGAAGGATTGTGAACTTCCACATACATGTTCATTTCCCTTGTAATAAGCTTAGTTTTCACATTAACTTTTGAGAAGTTTTGATTGCCTATTGACACATAGTACCAGAGCAAGAATTCAAGTCCTTTTCACCTCTGCCCAGAGAAAACCTATCTTTTGGAATGGACTATGGTCATTCTAATTTTACAGTTTAAAATAGAATACAAACTTATAACAGAAAATGTTTGGGTGTGTTTGTTTATATATCTAGCACCTCAGACTATGACTTGTGATTCGTGATATTTGTTTTAAACAAATGTTTTTCATACACTAAATTCAAAGAACAGATTCTTTAGAACTGAGTTCTAAAATTGAATCATGCATGCAGCAGAGGGCAAGGGAGAGGCTGTAATGGGATTGAGTAAATTTCAGGATGTTGTCATTTATAACCTTCCCATTTGAGTAACCAGAGCAATACATCTAGAAAATGGCTTATCAGAACAGGACAAAGCTCTTTGAATATTGAAAGATAGAGGTAACAGATAAGTAGCTAGAGAGTGATGTTGGAAGGTCAACATAATGTAGAAACATCTTAATGGGAAGTAATTTTCAGTTAGGGATATTACTGAAGCCAGATCTCCAACCAGTTCATGAGTGCCAATTATTAAATTTTACCTGTAAGCATTTCTTCCAGCACATTGGATAAATGCTTTGTGGAGGCTGCATGGGAAAATTTATACAAGAATCACCCAAGATAAAGTGAAAGGGTTGTGTTCTGTTCCAAGGGAGGAAATAAATACCAAGAACAGACATCTTGATTCCATACTTCATAGTTCCTGAGCAGTAGTAGTTTAAATACTCTACTTGAGTCACCTGAGATGTCACAAAACTTAAAAGATACCTTACTCAAATTTTATATTCATGTTAAAATTTTAGGAACACTATCATCAGTTGAATGGAAGCTCCCCCATCAAAATATAAGCATCTCCATGGCAGAGATTATTTTTTTTTTGTCTTTGTAGTTACTGATACATAGTGTAGGCTCTTAATATATGGTGAGTAAAAGAGTGAATGAATTATAACTCTGAAGCACAACTAATAAGAATTATTGCCCCCACTTTACAGATGAGTAAATTGAGGCTCAAAGAATGCCTTGCGCCCAAAATTATACAGCTACACCAGCTATTCAACATCAAAGCTGGGATTTTTGTCTTCTGAGGTGTACCAAGCTGTGAAATTTTCACTGGTTTTGTTGCAAACTATTTTTGTCACCAAGCTGCTTGAAGGAAAAGACCTAGGTTACCTTGCCTTCTAGGCAACTGAGTGGATCAGTGGATATAGCGCAAGATATGAAGTGAGGATCATTGCCAAGAAAACCCCATAGACAATCCTGCTGTGCTGTGGTGTATGGAGTCACAAAGAGTTGGATACAACTGAACACCAACTTTTTAAGTAGTAAAAGAAAACTCCCTCACAAAGCCTTATAATACATTTCTAGTTGCAAGAAAACAGCTTCAGTCCAAAACAGCCAAAGTTTACTCATCCATTCAGAATATATGAATCTCTTAGAAATAGGGAAAATGTTTTATTATGTCACCAGGAATCATCTCGATCTCCAAGAGATAAAAGCACAAATGTTTCTAAAAGTCTAGATGTTCAAAATGTTCCATGAATGTTACTGCGACACTTATCATTTAACTAGTATCCCAATTTCAAGTGATTTTGAAGGTAGAATTCATTGCTCTCAAAGGCACAATCACAGGGAATCGTCTGGAGGACAACACTCTTTCACTGGGCCGTAGAAGGCAGATAGAGCTGGGGAAACCCCGCAAACGAAGCCGGCTCAATCCCCCATCTGGAGCAATGGTAATTTTCACATGAGTGATGACGTTCTGCAACTGGAGACTTATACTATCAAAGAAATGCTTCTTGTTAGACGACAGCTGAGGAAGAAAATCAAGGACAACAGAAACCCTGGTAAGAACATAGCTAGTGATTTTGTGAGAAATAATTATTTCTTTTATTAATAACCAATTAATATCCAAGGGGAAGGGGAGGTTATCCAGAGATTTTTCCCTTTTCTACCTCCTCATTCAAAGGCCAATCTCTCAAGGACATTTCTAACCTTGTTCAAAAATTTACCCCATGTAGCCCATCTTATCTAGATAGAATTCTTTATCTCCACCCCCCACCCCCCACTTGCCATGGTTTATTGTTCACTAACTGGGTGGAAGATAGATCCTTATGTATAGTTTGCCTGAGGTGGGACTAGTTTGGCTTGAGATGCTTTTGTCCATAATTGATTTGATCAGTCATATGACCAACCCCTTATTAGAATAGGCCCTTTCATTATAACCTTTCATTAAAACATTCATTCTCTTGTTGTTAACCAATTGGAGTTGATTCTGTCTATTGGGAACATCTACTCTTCCAAGGCTTTATAATAAGTGCTGGTGGAACAAGGCTTTATAATAAGTGCTGGTGGATCTTCATGATTCATTTTTGGTTTATGAGAGAAAGCCAAATGATTATTTTATTAGTTATCTCTAGCTATAATTAGTAAAAATTCATTATTAAATATTCAGAAACTATGTTTCTTGAACTTTTCATATGTCACTGTTTCCAGAATCTGGAACTAGTAAAGGTGAAGTTTAAAAGTGGGGAGAGGGACTTTCGGTATGGAATATCCTTTTAGTACATTGTCTCATTTGAACTACATAACACTCGGGGAGAGGAAATAGATAAGGAAATCAAAACTCAGACATTTACTCATGATCACATGGCTACCATGCAAGAGGAAGTGAATGGGAGCAGGTAAAGATTTCTTAAAAAGTCTATGAGATGAATTAAGTCAGGCCTAAGTTTCAGGAAGTTACATGATCCCTATTTTCCAGAGGACTGTAGGGCAGGAAAGGTCAGACCCTAGGTCTAAAACTCTAAGAAGTTATGTGACCCACAGGAAGTAGATTACATTGCTGACCACTGGTCAATGGTTACTTCCTTTTCAATCCACCCAATGAAAAGACTTGGGTCTTTTGCTATTTACCCAAATTTGCTATTTCCCCAAATTCACTATTTCTGATTGGCTAGGCCAGGCACAATACTGGGAGATGGGACCTGAGAGGCTCTATGTCTGCTCAGCTGGAGTGTTTGGGCCTATCCTTGCAAGGACTGAATAAATTTTTCCTCTTTGTGTCTGAAGATGTCTCTGAGTAGTCAATTTGAATAAGGGATCTAGCACCCGTCCCACACAGATGGATCCAAACCTAGTCCTCGCTTTATTCCCAAGTCCAGCATTTTTTAGGTTGTGAGCTTTTTGAGGGCAAGAATTGTCTTTTGCCTCTTTTTATATCCCCAGTTTTTAGTAGTGTTTGGCACATAATAAGTGCTCAATGAAATGTTAACTGACTGACAATTATGTCATGAAAAGGTACCTTACAGATGACCTAGTGAAGTCAACAAACATTTTTTAAAAACCTACTATATGCCAGATTGCCTTGACTTCTCATTTTATAGAGAAGGAAACAAAGGCTCAAATAGGCAACTTCTCCATGGCCATATATCTGTCATATAACTTTGGAGAAAGAGGATTGGATGGGCATTTTAAAAACTAGGAGATATGGCATTTACCCTAAAAGGATCTGCAGATCTATTTGGGGAGGGGCAGCTAAGTGGAGCAGTATTTTGAGCACTGGCCCTGGAGACAAGAGGACCTGAGTTCAAATAAGCTTCAGACACTTACTACCTTTGGGATCCTGGGCAAGTCACTTAAGCCCAATTGCTTCATCTAGAGACAGATGCTTGATGTGTTTATGTGTATACACATACATATGTGTATAATAGAAGTATACATTATGTATATACATATATACACCCATGTATATGTATAATAGAAATCTACATATAGGCACATGTGTGTAATAGAAGTGTTATGTTGCACATATGTATATGCATGCCCACACATAATGTACATACAAATGTACTACACACACATATATATATGCTCTGATGTTCCATAATAATAACAACTAACATTTCTATAATGCTCCAAGATTTACTAATTAGTTTCCTTGAACTAGTTCTCTGAGATAATTTATTAGAATCCCTAGTTTATAAGTAAGGTCACATGTCCAAGGTCACATACCCAGTGGTAGAGCAAAGCTTTAAACTTGAGCCTCCTAAATCTAGGAACCAATGAGAACGTGACCTTGGGCAAATAACTTAACCTCTATTTGCCTCAGTTTCCTCTACTGTAATAATAATAGCATCTGCTTTGCCAGGGTTGTTGTGAGGATCAAATGAAATAATATCTGTAAATTGCTTAACACAGTGCTTGGCACATGGTAGATGCTTAGTAAATACTTCTTCCATTCTTTTCTTATATTTATTCTGTGTAGATTTATAACAGCTTTTGCTGTCTCTCATTAGAGAGTAAGATTTTTAAAATTAGGAATTGTTTTATTCTTTGTATATAATTCTTCCCTGATATAATACTTGGATCTTTAATATGTTGCTTGTTGATTGATTGATGTTTAACTTCATTCCAGAGCAGAGATATCTGGTAAAGTCATAATTTCTCCCAGAACAAGAATTTGGCCAACTACTCACTTATGCTCTCCATTTGATGAACAAATGATATCTAGGGTAGTCACTTACCTTTGTGACAGAAAGCAGTGGTTTCCATTTGACATTTGGTAAATGCCATTTTTGCAAAATACCTTCTTCTTCCTCTGTAGTCGTTAGAACACAACCATCAAGTTTGCAGGTATCTGGATAATTACCTAGTAGAAGAGAATGGAGATATAGGCCATATCCTACTTAGTCATAAAAGCAAAGATATCTTGCTGATGTCAGAAACAAAACTTTTTGCTGCACGGCAAGGTAGGGGGCAATCTATCTTGTCAAGGTTTGAATTTGAGCTAAAGAATGAGAGAAAGTACACAGATAATTGTCAAAGTGGGTCGCCCAATATATGCTCAGGCTAACATTGCCTCAAAGAATAAATTAGGATATGTTTTTCTAAGGCATGAGGAATGGCCTGACATATGCTAATTGTCGGGCACATTAAGTCTAAATGAATAATATTCTACCCTTGAAGGTGGAATGTGTTTGATAAACTTCCTAACCTACAAATTTAATCACTCGCATGCTGCTATTTGGCACATCTGGAATTATCATGAAGCTGGGAAAATATTTTCATGGTGGTATCATATTTTCCAATGTGACAATAAAATAAGATATATAGGGTTGTGATAATGAATATTCTGCATAAACAAAGCACCCTGTAGTCAAAGATTTTACAGTGTTCTCCTATGTTTTACATTTGTCCAGAATCTCTCTCCATTTTTAGGGCTTTTTGTGGGAGTGTGCATGTAAAAGAGAACCTAGGAAAGAGGACCCCAATATTTTTGTAGGAAGCACTATCCTTTAATTACCCTCCAATGCCTTTGTGGAAAGGAGAACTAAGGATAAAAAGGGTTGTAATGATGGTGGGATTCTAGTGATGTTGAGAGAAGAGAAATGTTAGATCATATATTTCTACTATCCCAATAAATCCAAATATAAAAAGAAAAGGAAAAAGGAATACAGTATAGAGAATCCAATATTTTTCATTTCAAAATGGTTGTTTCAGAGACATCTCAAAACTCAGTATGGCCATGTCAAAACTCATTATCTTTACATAAAAACAAATAAACAAAACCTCTCCTCTACTAAACTTGCCAATTTTGTCTAGGGCACTATTTTCCTTAGTTACCCAGGCTCACAACCAGTGTTATCCTCAGTTCTTCAATGCACATGACGAAATCATTGCCAAATTTCTTCCTTCATCACATCTCTTGTAAATGTTTCATTTTTTCCACTCAACATAGCTACCACTTTAGTTCAAGAGCTCATAACCTCTTAATTGGAAAATTTCAACAGTCTCCAAATTGATCTGCAGTCGCAAGTCTCTTCTTATGCCAAACTATCCTCTACTTAGTTGCCAAAATGATTTTCCTGAAGTATGGATCTAAGAGTCACTCTCCTCTGCTTAATAAGCTTTAATGTATCCCTACTGTCTCCAGGATGAATAATGGGAATTCATAAGGCCTTCTCATTTTTGCAGATGAAGAAACAGAGGCCCAGAAAAGTTATCTGATTTGCCCACTATCATATAGGTAGTAAGTGGCAAAGCTGGGATTTGAGCTAAGGGTCTCCAATTCCAGATATAACAATTTCTTCGTTATATCATGACAAGGATCTATGGGCTCATTGTTGTTCAGAAAAAAATCAGGATGGTAAAAGGCCTGAAGAACATGACCTATGACAACCCTTTTGGAAGTAATTATGTTTATACTGGAGAGAGGAGACTCAAGAAAGCCATGATAACTGTCTTCAAGTACTTCAGGGTTGTAAAATAGTAATACAATTAGACTTGTCTTGCTTACTCCCAAGGGTATAATCTGAGCAACATAGAAGGTGCAGAGTTGTAGATTTTGACTTTTAAAAAAACTTCCTAACAATTAGGGTTATACAAAAAATGAAATTAGCTATCTTGAGAAGTCATAGGTTCCCCCTCATTGGAAGACTTCAAACAGAGGCTGGTTATATTTTTCATATTGATAAATCTGTTTGGCCTCTGTGGTCCCTCTTCAACCTGAAACTTGTGCATTACAAATTATAAAATGCATTGTAAAAAGTAAGAAAACTGGGATACAAATCTAAGTCCATAGGTAGCAGTATGAAATCACAGGATTTAGACCTGGAAGGCTCTTTCAAAATCATCCAATACAATTCCCCCACTTTACAGATGAAATTAAGGCTCAGAAAAGTTACTGTACCTGTGCAATAAATAATAGATCCAAGTCCAAGTCTTATACTAAAACCAATGCTTTTTTCATTATTGCCTATTATAACTGCCTATAAGAAATCCAATTTCTTATAAAACAGAGCTGGTAAGCTTTCAGAGACACAAAGAAAAGTAATAGGAAGTCCCACCATTTCTTAATTTGCCCTCCAACCTCAGAAAGCCCAAATAATAATGCTGAGATATTGGGTTAATGCTGGGGTTGAAATCTGAGAAACTAGAATGGTGGTACTAAGACCAATTAAAAAAAAAAAACACACTATAACATGGATAATCTGATTTCTAATTTGAGAAAAGATTGAGGACTTTTCAAGTTGAGAGTGTAATGCTTCAGTTTCCCTGAATATAATAATATGCTGAATAAAATTATTATAGCACCACTCCTTTTTTCCTTAGGAATGGGAAAATTAAGTTAGAAAAGAAGCCCTGAAGTATCATTGAGTCATAAAACTCCAGGTACCTTATTTCAAATGCTTGCTGGGATAATTCCCCTTCCTTTGAGTATTGTCCCTCACCTCACTGTCTCCTGTCCTCTGACCTTCTTATCTGAAAGTCCCATCCTGTCAGGACTAAGTTATGATCCTTTCCTGGAATTATGGCTTGTCCCCCACCCAGTATCCTCACCACCACCCCTTATCTGCCTTTGTTTCCTCTAACTATAAAAGTCTCCTGAATTAATTGGTCACTGCTGAATACTTTGAAACAAGAATCTCTTGCAACCAGTTGACCTTAGCTAGTCTAAACTCTCCACAATCAAAATATTAAAAACCAATCTCTTTCTTGCCTCAGTTTCTCCAGCATTACAAGGGGGAGAAGCAAATAGGTACAATTTCCTGAATTCAAAAAAGGAAGGGTCCCATTCCCCATCTCCAAGTGTCTGTAAACAAAGGAACATAAAAACAATAACTAATCAGTATGTGATCAGTTTTCAGATAAGATATATGGGTTACTTGAGAAATACAATTGTGAGAATACTCCTTGCATCAATTTTTGTATCTATTTGAGTTTCTGGTCAACATAAAATAAGTCCCTGGTTAAGAGCCTCTAAAGCAACAGGTAGTGGTGATCCAACTTCCCAGTGAGGGCCGTATTTAAACAATGCAATAGTTTTCTCATGGTTTCTATAATTAAATAAAGCTTTTCACAGACAGAATTGGATCAGACCCAAAACTGAATAGAAAAAGGAACTGAGCTAGCTCCAGAATTAAGTCGCAAGATGGAATCCATGTGGTTCACTCATTTCCCACTATTAACCATTTGCTGTCCCTACTCTCCTCAATTCTTTCATTGCATATACTAATAAAACTTGGTTTACCTTTAAAATGATGTGTATCTATCTCTATTTGAGTGATTACACCAGGATGTGCCAGTCTGAAAATTGCCCATTCACCACCAGGTACTAGGAGAACTCCTTCTTCATCAGTCTATAATTTGAAAAGACAAACACACTTGAAACTTTAAGAAATTAATCATAAAAATAAGCAGGAAAAAATTAGGATTCAGTTCCAAATCTTGAGTATTTTCCTGTGATGTTCTCTTAGTTTTAAATCATGGAAATCTTAAAAGTATCAAAGAATATTTCCATTCCAGTGATTTTCTTTATTTTAATGTATCTATAATATGATCAATATGAGCATTGCTTCCACAATTTAGATAGAAATTCTATACCATTCAGCATTCTTATTCATATCTTTTCATAAAGTGATAAATCCAATTTTAAAACTAAAATATATCTGAGAAATTTTGCTTTGAACTTGATTGGAAATTACTTGGAAGAGAGGGATATTTCTTTGATATATCCTGCTCACCCCAACCTCCAATTCGTAATCATGACTGAGCCATGAATACATTAAGTATTAATTATGAATTCCTTCTGAGTACTATATAAAACTCTTCTCACATCATTTTTTTCCTATTTAAATTTATACGCTTAAAGTGTCTATCCTCCAGCTGATTTATCCCCATATAGAGGAGGCAAATATTCTATATCATAATCCTAACTATATGGAACAATTAAAATCTATTCTAGAAGAGTGTAGGGAAGAGCAAGTATCCCAAAAAATAGAAAATTTGTTTTAGTATTACATATTATATATTTATTTTTCTAAGTTTTTTGGATCTCTGTGACAATTCTCTTCTAGAACCTCATAACAGTAAGGAAGTGATACTGAGAGCTTTCCCAGAAAAGTATAATATCTAGCAGATCCTACCCAAGCTGAAAAGTCTTCAGTTAGAAGCCAAAAGATTTACTGGCATAAAGTCCAATCTGAGGACCAACTTAAACAAGCTCAATCACATAGAATGGATCACCAAGGAATGTGGAATGTTTAGGGTTTCAAATTCAGTTGTAACATAGATATAGAGGCATTGTAATCTTTATTAGTGGAAAGAATATCAGAGCCACAAAAAAATGATATCACTGTTCCCTGGAAATAGCCAAAAAAAAAAATTAAATTCACTGATATTCTGTATTTCAATTGTATCTGGGATCTCATCAATGTGGGAATTGCCTCCAAAAATAAAAATGGCTAATGTTCCACCTTTTCCATAGAGCAGCTCAATATCCTTGTTCATATCTTTCCATAAAGAAACACAATCCAACTCTAAAAATCTTTCTTTATCCATTGATTTCTTTAAAGGAAAAAAAAAAAAAAGCAGAATTCTAGCCACTACCAACACCACCTACCCCTTTTTTCAGTTGTAAATGCTCATACTATGTATCATTTCCCCAGTCTGTCCAGACATCTGATTTCATGGGCATAAGGAACACATAGTTTGGAAACTCCCTCACCAATGCAAATTAACCCCCCCCAAAAATATAACAATTTGTAGCCTTAGAATCATCTCTTCTCACTGAGTTCAGTGACTTGCCTGACATCACACAGAGTTAGCATGTGTCACAGAAAAGATGAATCCAAGCCCTACTCTCTATACTACACTCTCAGGTGTATCATTTATGTATCTGCAAATATTAAAGTAATATCAACTTGAAGGAGCTTCTCCCCAAATCTGGCAAGTAAATTTTGTTACTATTAAATTGCTAACTTTGTTTAAAAGTTCATATCAAGAAGCTAGAACTATAGAGTAGGAAAGTAAGCTTCTGAGGACAAAAATTCTTTTTTGTCTTTTTAACACTACTGTTCTGCACTATAATGAACTATAAGAGTCATTGGCATATGCTTAAGTGGTTTGCCATTCCATACACCAGCTCATTTTAAAGATGAGGAAACTAAGGCAAACAGGAGCAACTTGCTCAATGGGACATAGCTAGTGAGAGTATGTGGCCAGATTTGAACTCTCAAAGAGTAGAGCCTTCCTGATTCCAAGCTCAAGACTATCCACTGTACTATCAATAGTAACCAACATATCTAATTCAGAGTTCTTCCAAATGTTATTCAAAATCCCTAAGTGTTTTGCAATCCCTAAAAATTTCTACAAACAGCATTTATAACAATTTTGGACAGAACTAAAGAATTTGACTTTTTTAGAAAAAGCTTAAGAATTTTTCAATTTTTTGTATACTACTCCTCTCTTCACACAGATTAAACTCCAACAAAAATGGCCTACTTGCTATTCCCCTAAATTTGATATTCTATCTCACACTCTCCAGTCTTTTCATAGGCTGGCCCCTACTCCTGGACTTCATTCCTTCATTACTGTTACCTCTCCAGAATCTTATTTCCCTTCAAGGCTTAGTTCAGTTCAGGTTTAGTTCACCTACCTTTTACAATAAATCTTTTCTGATTAGTTAATAGTGATTTCTGCTTTCTCAAAATATATTATATTTGCTTTTTATAAAGCATTTATATATTTGTGCAAATGTTAAATACTCTCCTAAGCTTTCCAAATTAAGCTCTGAAGAGTAGGAGATGATTCCCTTTGTTTCTCTATCTTCCTAGAATCTAGTCCAAGGTCTCACATACTATAGGTACTTAACATTTTTGTTGAATTGAAGCACATTTATAAGCCAGAATCACATTTCATTTCCTTACTTCTATAATTGGTGGCCTGTCCAATCTTCTTGAAGTTTCCCAGCCATCACCCATGCACTTTGGCTTTCCTATACCTTATTGAAAAATAATATGCAACAATATGTTATATGATATTCTTTCAAAGATAACAACAAAGTGTAATTCAATTACAAGTTCTACAATTTACAAATTACAAACTCTACAATTATAAGCTCTACATTCTGACACATATTATTTGATTTATATTTAATGAACCTGTAAATTCAGGCTTAAGCATAAGACTAAGGAAATTATTCTATCTTTTAGTTCAAAGACCTATGCCAAAAATTAGGAAAGAGTGCTATTACTATTGATCTGCTTCCTATCATGAAATCATCTGGTTAGTTCCCTAGTTCAATAACCACCTATTCTCTCAGACCTCACATGGGACTTTGAACCTCTCTAAAGAGCTTTTCACATAATATTGTATATTCAAGTTACCTGTATTAGGTGTTATAACCTCTGCTAGTTCCATGATTTCAGAGGCCTTGTCTCTTCTAAACTTTATAACTCCTTCACTACCTACTATAACATTTGTGCACCCAAGGTGTTTAATAAATATTTATTGAATGAATGGGAAAGTTAATGTGAAAGATTATAAATACAAAAGGGTTCCATTCTAGTCCATCCCTCCACCTTCAGATGGTGGTCATCAGAGTCCATTTCAACTAGGGACAAGCATCCACCAAAGTCTGAGTCTTCGCTAGTTTGAAATATCCCATTCAATGTCAGGGGCCACAGAAATTGCCAGAGTAGAGCAATTACATATGAGTTCTGTGGGCCCTCCAACTAACAGAATGGAATTTCCTTGAAGACAGAAAATACCTCAATTATGTTTTTGGATTTTCAGTACAAACCAAAGTCCCTGGCACATAGGAAACATCTGAAAAATTTTATTATTTGGTTGATTTATTGATTGAGTGGCTATAGAAATTGGTGACTCAAGTAGGCTGCCAAAAAGGCAGGTTTTGGGAAGAAAAAGCAACTGATTGGTGTTGAAAGACCACCTGCAGCCCAGATATACAATGCAGTAAACACATCCCCCTATTATTACCTCATTAAGAGATGGGATTATTTCCTTTCTTACATATACCCTTTTTACACATATACCCCAAAACATGTCTTATTTTGGTTCTTTCCTAAAGGTCCGCACAGCAAGCACACACACACACACACACACACACACACACATACACACACAATTGAAGCAACTTACTCAATATCACACAGCTAAAGTTATTAACAGCCAGGATGAGAAGCCAATTTATAGTAAAGTCAGTCTTACTGATTCCAAGTGGGACCAGGACCTCATCTGTGGTTATAGCCAGAATTTTGATTTATACAACTAAGGAAGGCTGACTGGTACCTTTGCCCTAGGGTACTGAAATTCAGAAAGCACTGACAGCACTTACATTCCTTAAGCATCCAAAAATAATTGAATTTGCAGCTAACTCTCAACATTAAGTTAAAATATAAAGCTACCAGATGACCTCTCTCTAGCAGCAATACCCTTACAATAGAATAATGCTCTATATACCCCCCCTTCTAAGATGTGAGAGAACTCTTTCAAAATGGTCTTGTAATATCTAAGGGATCTTTGTTTTCAATCTATGAGGTAGTTCCCTGGAATCTCTGCCCACCACAAGTTGAATTTGTCTTTAAAAGTATATTGGAGGTGATCAATGATAGACAGAAGCAGCTACACTACACCCAGAGAAGGAACACTGAGAAATGAGTGTAAACTGTTTGCAGTTTTGTTTTTCTTCCCGGGTTATTTTTACCTTCTGAATCCAATTCTTCCTGTGCAACAAGAGAACTGTTCGGTTCTACACACATATATTATATCTAGGATATACTGTGACATATTTAACATGTATAAGGCTGCTTGCCATCTGGGGAAGAGGGTGAAGGGAGGGAGGGGAAAAGTCAGAACAGAAATGAGTGCAAGGGTTGTAAAAAATTAAAGTTGTAATTATGAAAAATAAAAAATAAAAAGTATATTGGAGGAATGGTACATATTCTTTCCTTCAATGCTAAAATTGTTAGTTTGAGTTCTAGATTTGTGGGAGGCAGTATCAAACTGTGCCAGTTCTGTGTCCCTGATCCCTGGGATCAGAACTACAAATAGCTGTTAATCTCTGAGCCACTAATAACTATATTTATATTAATTGTTATGAAATTAAAGGATTTAAAGGAGAAAAGGATTTTCTAATTATCTAGTCCAAAGATATCAAGTTCAAATAGAAAGAGGATTTTGGGGGGAATGAAGAGAAACTAAACCATACATAAGGATCCTTAAAGGTCATATATTAACTTAGTTTTAAATGTAATCTAGATTTTATTGTATATTTTATTAAAGATTTTGCAATTAATTTTAACAAAGTTAAGAAAGAGCAGAACTAGGAGGGAAAAACCAGCTTCTAGGACCTCCAAACTTGCCACTGTGATTTTTTTCTGGATTCTACATTTTTTAAATTAAAAAAAAAACATACCTCCAGAAATATTTACCTATAATATTTTTTGGATGACCAAAATGGGCATTGCTAAAACCCACACAAACCCCTCCATGCACCATTGACACAAGGTCAATCAATTCCTTAGGATCAGCCGCAGACCAATCTTTTTGTCCAGTACCATAGACCCGCAGACGTGCAAGTCCACCATCTAAAAAAGAAGAGAAAGAAAAGCAAATCCTTGGAATTTTTTGCAATTCCAAATTTAACTTCCTTAACCAATGCCAATTTTTCCATTTTGCAACTTTCTAAATTAATTACAAGTTTTCATTGTGTGAGGGGGAAATATTCCCTTGATTTAATAGATTTGACCATAGATTATTCATAGATTATGCAAGCTAAAAGAGATCTTAGAGATTAATAACTTCACTTTACAGATGAGTAAATATAAATCTAGAAGGAAAAAATCACTTGCCCATGGATATACAGGGCATTATTACTAGCAAAGCTAGGTGTATACTCTAAATCTCCTCCTCCTAATCCAGTTTTCCACATAAATTACCTCTACATAAAGTATTGATATCATTTGAAAAAATACATATGATATTCTCAAGAGTTCACTCTCTTATTACATAAAACACTACTATCCACAAGACTATTAGAAATTTGTAGCAAAACTATGGCCAAATCTAGTTTATAGTGAATCAGTTCATCGAATTAGCAGTAGAGGACAGCTTAAAAACGATCTAGTCCTAGATGAAAAAACTGAGGGCCAGAGAAGAACACTAACTACGATTATCCCTTCCATATCACAATTTTCTCCATCATGGGTTCAATTTTATGACATAAGAAATTAAATATGGACAGACAAGTGATACAATCTATAGAGTACCAGCCTTGGAGTAAGACAGATCTGAATTCAAATATGGCCTCAGAAACTTACTAGTTGTGTGATTCTGGGCAAATCACTTAACCCTATTGCCTTACAAAACAAAAACAAAAGAAATTTAATGGGAATTTTGGGAGTAGTTTTGTGGAAACTATAGAAAACAGGTAAAAGGCCTGCAGACAATGCAGAAAAGTTTAGAAATGCAGAACTGCATAAAATATATGTGTTGTAGTATATAACATAGCCTATGACTAAATAAACCAAATTTTACAGGAAGGTACTATAAACACCCATAAAGGAAAAAGAAAAAAAAAAATTCAAACCTCTCCAGTACAAAGTAAGGGCCAACAAATTTTACACAGATTTTTAAGATCTCAGGACCCTCAGGCCCAGAACCCTACAATGTGAAATAATGACATTTGATGTCCATACAGGTAATTAGTAGCAGAGCCGAGATTTGAACCCATACATGTAATCATATGTTGATAAATTCCTTAGCCACATTTTATTCCAGTTGAATTTTATATACCTACTGTTACCATCTTCTTTGCCTATCAATGATCTTCTGTGCTCTCTGAAGATCATCCCAGCGGAACTTTTAGCCCTTTCAGCTCTAGAATTTCTGCCATAGGGATTATGCTAACCTAATTGTACAGTGTGCTAACCAAGCATGCCCCACTATATTTATTCATACTTTAATACCCCACACACACTCATGCTCTTGCCTATTGTCAGAGGCATAACCTTCCCCCATCACCCCTTTCCTGCTCTGGAACCATAACAAAATCAACAAAATAATTATCATTGTTATGAGAAAGAATGTGTCTAGAATTTACTTCCCTCTGACTCTATCACTGACTTTCCAAAAGAAACTCACCTCGGTCACTACTCCCTTATATGTATTGTCTCCTCCTTTAAAATTTAAGCTCCCTTCTATACATGTATATAATATATATCTGTGCTTAACTATAGCCTACTTGGGAAAAGTGTGAGGTGGGAAATGAATGGAGGGAAAAAAAAAATAAAGTTTAAAAAAAGTGCAGCAGAGAACAAAAGAATAACCTACAAGGAAGCAAAAAAAAAAAAAAAAAAAAAAAAAGATGACCATTCATGAATATAATTTCTTGTACTCATACATCCTTATAGAAGATTGTTGAGGGGACATGGACATGAATTGCACAGGATAGGCACAGCTGGTGGAATATATATAACTGCTGAGACTACCCACACATCCATAAAAACTAAAAGCAACTAAAATATTAGGTCCTAAAAAAAATTATGAAATTCCCTCACAAAGTCCAATTCTTTTCTAGATACTAGATACTAAATATATGAAAAAAGAAAAAATTAATTAAACTGAACCTGATTATTTGCAAGTAAAATTATGGAAGCCCTCCTATTTGCAATGTATGAAACTAAGCAGTATAAGTGTAAAGCACATGAAGATATGGTGTAAATAGTAAATCAGAAAGAGACAATAAAGTAATATCAGTGTTCTGGATCACTGAACAATATGACTGATCCTAATGTTAGAGAAGAGATTCCTTTCTTAAATGTAGAGATGTTATCATGTAACTTTATCAAGTTAATATACTCTCATTTTTTAATCAAAATCATCAAGAACCCCCAAATAACTCTTGGATATCATTCCATTCACCAGATTCAGTACTATGCTATTGTTATAATCAGTCCCCAGTCCTTTTCCATCTTCACACTTTATTCACACTTTCCCTACAAATTACTACCATTTTACTTCTTCCCTTCTGGCCCAAATCAGATGCCACTTCCTCCATGAAAGTTTTCTCTGATCTCTCCAGATGAGATTACTACCTGCTCAAATTTCTCACAGAAAGTTCCCTGAAACTTTTCTTGTAGCTAATTTTATTGCCTTCTCTTGCAACTATTGGCAAATTTGTCCTTCCCATTGTTACTATTGTTGTTCAGTCATTTCAATCATGCACACCATTTCTTGACCTTGTTTAGGATTCTCCAGGCAAAAATAGCAGAGTGATTTGCCACTTTCCCTCTCCAGCTCATTTTATAGATAAGGAAACTGAGGCACTCAGGGATTAAGGGACTTGCCCAGATCCAGCTAAATAGAGACTGAGGCTATATTTTAAGATCAAATGTTCCTACTTCCAGACCCAAAACTCTGCCAACTTATTGTTCCCCCTAGCTGCTCCCTGTGTTACAACCAAATTAGTTTGCCACCCCTAATTTGGCTGTAACAGAGTGAATGAAAAGTAATAATAACATAACATATGAAATGCCAGTTCAATGATCCTACAAACTTTTTCACATTGTGATAATTGAGCCTCAACCTCCTAAGAAAGTATTAATAGTAGTTATATTATTACTATTTCTTGTTTAAATTTTTCTTGTAATGTTTATCAGTGGAGTTTATATGAGTATTTATCATTTCTTTTGGTCAAAAGAAATAGTTGTCTAATTTGTGCCTAATTTGAACTGTGTAGTGAATACTTTTTTGCTCCCCTCCTATAGCATCTCTTCAGGGAGAGCATATAAAGAGCAAACAGGTTGGGGAAAAGATACTGTTCCTTCTTTTTAAAGGCCAGAATCATTCAGGACTGAATCCAGCCCAAGCATACATAGATTGAGAACTGTAAAAAGTCCTGTAAGAGGACTCAAGGAGAGGATAAACACTCCATTCACTTTGGACCCAAAGTGCAGTTTGGTTGTTATTACACAGACATTGCCATGAAGGATGAAAAAACTAAATTGGAAGTCCTGGTTCATGGTAGTAGTTCAATGCAACAATTAAGAACCTGCTACAGTTAAGTCAGGTAGGTCCAATATATATTTATTGCAAACCAATTAATAAATATTACATTGACCTAAAAAGAGGTGAAAGTCTCAAAATCTAAAGAAAAGATATTTTTTAAAAGCGAATTCTCTTTTTTTCTTTCAAACATAAAGAAATCATAGAAACAGAAATGAGTACCAATGTTACCTGGAAAGATGTTAAGCCTTAAATGAGTCCATCTTTGAGGAGAAGATATAGAAAAATAATTATGATTGCTGCCTGAATATCCCGGTTTGATTTCTTCCATAGGAACCAGACAATGCCAATTCTCTGACTTCAACTAGAGAGAAAAATCAATATGTTAAAAACCAAGTTCTTGATAAAGACAAGTTTCTCCATCTTACCAACTTCTGGGACTTAAGGAAAAGGAATATTTAGTTATAAAAATTAAAATTCAGATACCTAATGGAATAGTTAAGTAGAAATTAGTAATCAAGATTCCAAGGGCTTATTACTAATAAATGGGAGAGGGTATAATTACTGGACTTCTGATATCACTGCAGAGAGTTCCCAGTGAGAAATTTCCTCTACCAAAGTAGATCAGCATTTTCTCTTCAACTTAAAGAGTCAGAGAAATTTCCTGAAGCAATGAATCTTGCCCAAGGTTATACATGTCAGCATGTGTCAGAGGCAGGACTTGAACTCAGGCCTTCCAAGCTTCAAGGCCAGCATCCTATTCACTACATCATGCTGCCTCTAAAATGGGACAAAACGAAGCTTTAATTGGCAACATTTGCATCTGGGGAAGCAGTATTAAATATGCCTTCATAACAAGCCTTGTAGAAAGAGGGTGAATGAGAGGAGGAAATCCCAAGTCAACATGGCACAGAAGACTGATAACATTGGAATACATAATATGATACCATTGTGATAGAGTCCAACAATTAAGGGAGGAGCAGGAAGGTCCAGAAATTCATCTAGGGTAAATTTTTATACCATCTAAATTCTGGGACAAAATTCCAGTTCTTTCTACCATAATTACCACTCTGGAGATTTAAAAAAAGAAAATAGGCAAAGACCTAATTCTTTTACACTGACCACATACCACTAAAGCTTAGTGTCTCCTTAATACATTTATTTTGTAATAACATCTTTTGTGGCTATTTCTGTGAGCCTGCTTATAAAATCCAAAGCAGGGCATCTGATGTCTCTTTGTAATATTTTCATCTTATTTTATAAAGAGGATCATGAAATTGTATCAAGAGGATTAAATGAAATAATGATGAATCTATAAAATATCCCAGAACCTCTTCAGTTCTTTGGTAATATACCTTCTCAATAGCTTCCAATTCTTCTGCAGTAGCTGCACATCCCATTTTTGTCCCTCTTGTTGGTATCTCTGGTATCTCCTCTGAAAGAAATAGAACCCAAAAGGCAATAATGATCTTTATCTGATCACCAAATGACAGTGATTTAAAAAAAAAAAAGTTTTCAATATACAACCTCAAATAACTGATCAACTCCAGAATCACAGTTTTAATGTAAAAGGGAATTCCTCAGATTTTCATCTATTTCAGTTTCGCAGATGAAACTGACACCCAGAGATGGGGCATAACTTACCCTACCTCACATTGCACAGCTAGTTAACAGCTAAGCCAGAGTTCAAATCCAATTCCTTTAACTCCATATGCAGTGGAGGGGTTTTCTCTACTGTGCCATGCTCCCTATTATAAGGGAATATGCACTGTTTAAATACTTGGGATAGCCATGGTATGGTGGAATGTCCTATTTGGTCTTGGTTTGATTCCTGCCTCTGACATTAACTACCTGGGTGATCCCTGAGCAAGACTTGTCACCCTCCATGAAACTCAGCTTCCTCATCTTTAAAAGGAGATTAGATAAATTGATATCTAAGATTCCTCCTAGATCTAAATCCTATAGCCTTTCTTCATTGTTAAGATGTACATTTATGAAAAAATGAATTAATAAAAGTTATTTTGCAGAGCATTGCTTGTCAAATATGTTTAGTATTATTTCTTAGCTGTGTCTCAGATAAAATAAATCTGCACACAGACAGCATTCTTCAGGTTTTGATAATCAAAGATTTTGTACATTGGCAGATGACTTACAGAAACTAAAGTTTCGCAATACAATATTTCTAGAATACCTGTCAGCATTCATAGATGGATTTTTCTACATAGACCATTTGTTTGAATCTTCAACATATCACATTCTCGCAGTTGTGTCTGATGCCATCACTTAATTTTATGCATATGTCTCATATATCTAATAGAGTACAAGGCCCTGCATAGAGGGCAGAAATTATATACTATACTTTTCTGGATCTAGCCCTCTTCCCCAAGATACTGTCACAAAATGCACATTTAGTATATGTGCAATAAAGGAAATACCTGTTCTTAAATATAATAGGAGTGGGAGGGAAGAGAAGAAAAGTATTTCTAGTAATATAACATTAGATATTGTTACCTAAAGGCATGTGACATTACTTATGGAAGTCACTTAAATTGACTGGATCTTGGTTTCTTCAAATATACATTGAAAAGTTTGGACTAGATGGTCTCGAAGCATCCTTCTCTAAATATCTGAAGTTTATGGATATAGTGAAATCACAGATGTAACTTATGACTCCACCAGAAGGTAGAGGCAACACATACAAATATATACTTATGATTGGTGTGGTCTTAAGACAAGTTCACCTCTCTGGTAATGATTTCCCCACATATAAAATAAAGGGAAGGTTGCAAGACACTATCACTGAGTCCCCATATAAGTCTGTTCCTGTTTCAAATTCCATAATTGGAATACTTTATATCAAGAAACTATAAAGCAGAACAAAAAGAGCCCTGGGATTTGTTGTTAGAAACTTTGAATTTAAATACCAGTGTGGTCACAATCATTGTACAATCTTAGATGAGATATTTCATTTCTTCAGGTTTCAGTTTCTTTATTCATAATATAAAAAGGGTGGGCTAGATGGTAGCTAAAATCTTTTCTAATTCTAAATTTTATGAGCCAGCAACTGGGACCAATTTCCAAGCTTCAAAACTTTCCTAAATAAAGCACTTAATAATACATTCCCTGTCTTTAATTGCTATCACCTTTAGCCAGCTTACTTCCTCAACCACTATTCTTCACTCCATGATTAGTCCCCCCCAAAAAAGTCTTATTATCAAAAGAAACCTAAGGAATACAAGGAATACAAAATTTGTGTTAAGTAGAAAATCCTTCAGCTAAAAGTTCTAAAGAGGGGCAAGGAAACCTGGATGTTTCAGCATGAGAACAAATCATTTCACCTCAGTTTCCTCAAGGGTTAAAACTAGGAAATTGAGCCAACGCCAGAAAAATCATAGTTCTAGATATGCAATTAACTTTGTGACCTGTATAAATCAGTCATTTCACCTCATTTTCCTCATTTGTAAAATGAGAAAGTTGGCCTAAAGAGTCTATGGACCTTTCCATATCTTCATTTCTAAGAGACAAAATTTCCTATTGCATACCATTTTGTAAGCATGCTGCCTGTATTGATATTCTGGGAGCATGGTTTCCAGTAAAGAAAGCAGTGTCTGCATCAAAGCCACGAATAATCCCTTGTATTCCTAGTTGGATAATACACCAGTCATGACCTATGGGGAAAAAAACAGCAAAAACATGTTATTTACATCCAGTACAAGAAATAAAAGATTTTTTTTCTCCAAATTTTTTCCTCCAACAATAATTATTTCAATTAACAAGCATTTATTTTCTTTCCCTCCCACCTCCCCACCATGGGGAGCAAAACAACAAAACCTTTAAAATAAATGTGTGTAATTAATCAATTTCTCACGTTAACCCTGTCTAAAAATGTAAGATTTTCAATTCCATCCAAATCATCAAATATTTATTAAGCCTACTGTGTTAAGTTCCAGAAGACAAAAACAATGCATCCTCTACTCTCTAGCTGTTTTTACAAGGGGATACAACATGTACCCAGGTAAATATAATAAAAGGGAATATGTAGAGGGAGAATACTAGTTTCAGACAGAAATCTGAGAGACTTCATATAGGAGGTGGCACCTTCAAGGAAGATAAAGATTCAGAGAGGAAGATTTGAAGAGTGCTTAGTAGGTATGAGATACAATTTTAGTGGATGCACAGAGACAGGAGAAGAAATGTCTAGTTCAAGGAATAAAGACTTTTCCAACAGGATATGAAGTGATAAAAGAAAATAATGGTGATGAATTAAAATTGAAAAAAAAGTTTGAAATGAGTCTATAAAGAGCATTTCAGGCTAGTTTGGAAAGTTCACACTCTCTCTCCCAAAAGCAATGAAGACTCAATTAAGGATTTTTGAGCAAGAGAAGAAAATGGATGAAAGAGATGTTGTGGTAGGATCAACAGAGCTTGGCAACTAATGGGATCAGTGGGATGAAAGAAAACCAGAAAGCAAGAATGATTGCAAGGTTATGAAAAATGGTAGTTCCCCCCCTCCTCAATAGAAATAAAAAAGTTTTGAAGACGGAAAGATTCCATGAAGAAAGAGGATGATTTTGTTTTTGGACATGTTGAATATTGTTCTGATACAAAAAGAAAGCAAGCATTTAGTTCCAAAAGTTTTAATGACTAGAATTCTCTCCTGCTCCTATTTTTGTTATTATTGTTGGTGTTGTCCAGCTGTTTCAGTCATGTCTAATACTTGATGATCCCATTTTCGAGGCAGGGATACTGGGGGTGGTTTGCCATGTTCTCCAGGTCATTTTATAGTGGAAATTGAGGCAGACAGGGTTAAATGACTTGCTCAAGGTTCACACAGCTATAGTAAGTTTTATAGAAATTTATTATAATATTTTCCCCAGATTTTGTGACTATCCATAATCTGGTATAATAGCCTCTCATTCATTTTTTAAAAATCTAGACCTATGATTTCATTACTATTAGGAAACTCCCTCTGCCACTTCAGATTGACAATGGTTCTACAACTTACTGTCTAGAGAACTGCAGGGGCACCAACAGATTAAGTGATTTGCCCAGAGTCACACAGACAAAATGTTAAAGACAGGATTTGAAGTCGTTATCCTGACATTGATCAGGGCCCTGAAAATACTGACTAATGAGGGTTTCAGGACTTCTGACACAGGTCCTCATGCTGCTGACTTTAGAACAAAATCATCACTGCTTAGTCCTTTGCAGTACCTAAAATCTTGTCTATGTCAAAAAAAAAAAAAATCCCCAAATCTGAGTCTTCCTAGAGATACATACAATTCAATGAGGACACAAACTCCAAACTATAGGATAAGCCACCCAGAAAAGTTAGACCTCCTGCCATTTTAATAAAGGGTCTTAGTTCTTTTCTTCTCCTGCAAACACAGGAAGCTCCACTTCCAGAGTATAAGTAAAACTTGTGTGACCACTGATTATGAGCAGCACTACCCAGAACCAGCCATTTATGCCATTGCCTATTCATCATGATAGCAGGATATCACTTCCATCTCCATTCTTTCTAGCTCCCTTCCATGTATTTATTGTCTTTCTCCATCAGAATATTAGGGTGTTATTTTTTAATGACTCCAACATTTAACAGATTTCCTAGTAAGCACTTCATAATGCTTATCTATATCTGATAAACATTATCAAGTGATTGGTTAATTAAATATTGAATATATTCCAGGCACTGTGCTAGGTGATAGTGAAAACAAAGACCAAAAAAAAAAAAAAAAAAAAAAAATTCCTTATCCTCAATGAATTTATTTTCTCATGGATGAGTTGAACACCCTAAAGTGAATTGAAGAAAAAGCCTGGATCACTTTTGAGAAATCACATGGTGCTTTCAACAATCCCAAGTTGTTCCTTGATACAAAAACCCCTCTTTTTTAACCTACTAAAGTTATAGCATATTTCCAATGATCTCTAGGCAAGAAATAGCACAGGAGGGTATCAAAAATATGTATGATTGGAAAAGAATATGTAACAATCATACAGCAAGAAAGAAAGGCAATAGATGGGTAGCCCAAATGTTACATTTTGTGATATCCATATAAAAGGTAAGAAGGCCTAGGAAGAGGAGTCTATGTGGACATGTAGACCCTCCATGAAGCACCCATCAAAGAAAATGGGATCTCACAAGATGAGAAGGAATTTGAACCAATATAGGAAATAACAACATGAGTGAGATTACAAAAACCCCAAAATTAATTAAAGTATTAAGAAATACTAATGCAGATTCCTGGGTAC
Source organism: Sarcophilus harrisii (assembly GCF_902635505.1). Taxonomy (NCBI): domain Eukaryota; kingdom Metazoa; phylum Chordata; class Mammalia; order Dasyuromorphia; family Dasyuridae; genus Sarcophilus; species Sarcophilus harrisii. The sequence continues at coordinate 186,150,946 of NC_045427.1, read as the reverse complement.
TACCTGCTTTTATCTATCCATATTTATGACATCAAAAAAATGCTGACATACTACAGTGCTGTTTGAGAATATTAGCAAAAGTTGCTGCCTTTCTAGTCCCACAGCTCAACTGTCCTGATTTTTTCCTCCCTCCTTTCCCAAATACATATACAAGACCAACAGACAGATAACACACACGCACAGAGTACACATATACAAGACAGATTGATACTATGTGTGTGCTTATTGTAATTGTACTTGTTATAATCTCTGTGTCGTGTCCCTAACTTTGACCCAGAATATCTTTTAAATAGTGGGGAAGAGATCCCAGATGAGTCAAATGCACAGCTTCCTTTGACCCTAACAGAAACACATTGCACTCATCACCAACACACACACATACAGTCTGTATTAAGACTCTGGCACAGAACAAATATAAAACACATGGAAAGGCACACACCTTTCATTCTGTTGGTCATTTTCCCAAGAGGGCCAGCCAACAAGCAAAGATACCCAGCACCCAAAGACTAATAGGATGAATACTGCTGAATTGTGCATAAAAATCTTACCTGATTCTGTCCTTTATCACTTCTTCACATAAAAATCACTTATCAACAAAAGGATCCTGTGAATTGGTCTCAGTAATTAAAGAACCAGTTCCAATAAAAGCTTCCTATGGCCTGACTAATGCCCAGGAATTCTCCCCTCTGCAAAGACTCCTTTCCCTGTTACGGAGGTTCTCTGTGATGTTGAGTCTGTCCCTGAACATAGATGGCTGTCGTGTTTCTCCGTCTTTGCCTTCTACCTGTCTAAATCCTACTCATCCTTGAAAAGCTCTCTCTTTGGGTTTCTCTTCCTGACTACTCCAGCACATGTTGTGCTTTGGGGACACATCACAATGTAATATTTAACTTATTCCTCTCATGTAAAAACACATTTTAAAGTAGTCCATATTAGTTGGAATCATCCAGTGCAAATGCATTTTAAAAGAAGATATTCAATAGTTCATATAATACAGAGGGACTAGATTATAAGTAAATGTGTATTTCTATAACATAATGTAAATAGTCATTTTAAATAAAATCACTTTAAAATCTGATGTGGAACAAGAGTGAATGGAATATTATTGTTCTATAGATGAGAATTATGATGAATCCAGAGATTTGTATAAATAAAATAAGCATAAATGGCATATAGTTTATGAACATGGTCACCTTTGTGCCACAGTAAGATATAGAAGGACTTTATTTAAAGCACAAATACACCAAAATTCAACAGAATAACAAAATATAAAATCAGATTCAATTTGAAATTGTGTCTAGTCACAGGTCTAAGTATTATTCAAAGGTGATACACTCTACTTTCACATTAGCTTTCTCATATTTCAACTCAAATGTCAAGTAAACAAACAATAACAACTGTGGAAAATAGCAGTCAAAATGGACCATTGAGACTGGTTCAAATTTACTTGAAATACACCAAGACCTTACTTTTAAAGCTATAGACTTTTAAAAAGCCATTTTTCATTACTATTTCTCTCTCAAATGTATGACAGCCTTCCATTTTCTAAGAATCTTAATTAACCTAAAAATTATTTTATTACCTGGAGTTCTCCTCCTCCTGGTCTCCCATCCATCCATCCATTTTCCAAACTCTGTATATTCTTTTGGTTTATAGCTTGGTCTATGTTTCTAAAGTAAATGTTTAAAACAATTTTGATAATTAGTATTCATGAGTTTCTAGTGATGGGGAAGTAAGATGGCCCTGAAGAAAGAACCAATAACTTTTGAGACTCAGGAGACCAGAGTCTTTGTTCCAACTTTATCACTAGGCAGCTGAGTGATCTTGACTATGTCCTTTGATCCTTATAGGTTACAGTGTTCTCTTTATATAATGAAGGGATTAAATTAAATCTACTACTTTATACTATAGTGTCTCAGATGGATTAAAGTCTGCCAAATTTTTTAAATATTTAGAGAAGAAAATTCTAGCTCTTATAAAAGCATAGCCTCTAGGTTTTAACTCCTATTGGTCCTTGTTAATAGAAATAAAATTCCTTTATAATTCATTCCACAGAATTTTCAAATTACTTTATTGTCAGTCCCCAGCTGCCATTTTAGTTGTTCCTTATAACCTTGAGAAGAAGTTAGAGTAAGTATTATTATCCCCATTTTGAAAGACTATGAAGCTATAGATCAGAAAGGTTAAATAATATTCTCATGGTCCCTCAACAAGTAAGTAACAGAACTGAATTTGAAACTCAGGTCACTTATCAAGCCCAGTTTCTTTCTAATTCACTATAACTGTCCTTAGAAATTAAATATAGATTTCTTAAAGCTTTTCTGTATTCTTGATTTTCATTTGACAATTTTATTATTATTAGTTTTCAAATCAAGAATTCTTTCATAATATAAGATATAATATGAATGTGAATATATAAGTAAAAAAAAATTTCGGTAGCCCATTGATAAGGCAGGAAAATGTATGACTTTTAATATTTTTCCCCAACAAGTGATTTATCCACAACAAAAATTGTGTTGAGAAATCAGAGTATCCATGTAAATAAGTCAAGAAAATTTCCATCTTTTAGCAGGAAAAAATGCTAATTTTCATATCTTCTTTTAATATTCTGATAGTCTCATTCATTGGCATACATACTTTCTATCACCAATGTTCTAGTAGATTTTAATTAACATGTCTCCATAGATCACTTCCATGCCAACCCTCCAAATTGCAGGATGTCAATTTACTATACCTTTAAAAGGTTTTCCGCAGGAGCAAAAAAGTCATCTGTTGCAAATAAAACCTAGACAAATAAAAAAAGAAGTAAAGATAAAATAACCATAAATTAAAAACCATTTTATTTCACTCCCCAGTGAAACATTAGGAACCGCAGTAAAAAGAAGATGTGAAATTGCCCTAGGGGAGAGAAACAATCTGCAGTTAAGAGATGGTGCTTTTTTAAATGTTGAGATTGCTTTGCCAGCAGACAGACACATCCTAATCTCTCCTCTCCCACCCTTTGTTCACAATTCCCTTTAACCATCTGGATGCAGAGGCGATAATTTCTTACCCTTTGCAAAAAGAACAAGAAAAGCACAGTGGAGGAAAAGCAAAGTTCTTCTTTTTAAGAAGCAAAGGCTTTGCAGAAAAGAGGTAAATGTGTCCCTGGGTCAAACCCACTGCTAGCCAGGCCCAATTACACTTCTAATAGCAGGCACTAAATTTGAGTCATGAGAAAGTGAGCTTACTTTTTTTTTTTTACAGGGGTTTTACCATATACTAAAATGTCCTCTTAGCCCTTTGAGATAAGAGGGATACATATTATTTATACCCATTTAATAAGTGAGGAAGCAAGATTCACAGTACAGCTAGTAGTTAGATCTTCAACCCAGATTTAAATCCAGGGCACCCAGAATATTCTACAAGAAATAATAATACCTTCTTTAAAAGGTTTTTTTTTCTTTTAATTTAAAAGACCCAACATAAAATTTTCACCAGTATTATTACATATTTCATCAAATATGTATCAATGTTTCAATCAATCATGTATCAATCAAAAAATGTAATTATGCATCAAATATGATGCAAAATAAATCACACTATATATTTTTACTCAATTATCATGTCCGAGTTTTAATAGTGTGGTATAGTAGATACAGTTAAGTGGTACCATAGTAGATAAAAATGCTGGGCCTAGGAAGACTCATCTTCCCGAGTTCAAAAGCAAGCCTGAGAAACTTAACCTGTGACCCTGAGCAAGTCACTTAATCCTGTTTGCCTAGCTCCTCATCTATAAAATGATCTGGAGAAGGAAATAGCAAACAAACCATTCCTATATCTTTTATCAAAAAATTCCACATGGTGTCATGAAGAGTCAGACATGACTGAGCAATAATATTAGCTCTCTCTAGAGTTGTTGCTGTTCAGTCAGTTTGACTCTTCATGATACCATTTGGGGTTTTCTTGACAAAGGTACAGCAATGATTTGTATGTTATTTACTTCTCAAGCTCATTTTACAGATGAGGAAACTGTGGCAAAAAAAAAGGATTATGACTTGTTTAAAGTCACACATTCACTAAGCATCTGAGACTGGATTTGAACTCAAGTTTTCCTGACTCCTAACCCAGCACTTTATGATATCACCTAGCAGCCCTAGAGTTAGAACAGCTGGGTTAAAATCCAGTTTCCTCCTGAGACTATTGTGAGGCTCAAGAGAGACAATACTTGTAAATTTCTTAGCACAGAGCTTGAGGCACACAGTAATTTAATAAATGCTTGTTTGATTCCTTTGTTCCTCCCTCTTCCATTTACCATTAATGTGACCTTGGACAAGGGCTTTGCTGGGCCCTCAGTTTCTTGGTTGGATTCCATTACTTTTATGGTCTCTTCTACCTCTAGATGTCTGATTTCTGGGATCTTACAGCTTTTTATCTTTTCACATTGCTTTCCTAATTGGTCATTTTATGTATTACAATTAATAAAATATTTCTTTCACTTTCAGATGACCTAAAGGCCAAGTCCTCCACTTGCATCCCAAGACCTCCCACATGCTAGGTAATCTTAATTCCATCTCTTTATAAATTACATAGCCCAATCAATAATTGAAACAGCACTAATTCCATCTGCCCATTTGTGGAACAAGATTTTCTTTGCATTATATGGAAATTGCTTACTGCTGTCTATAAAAAACAGAGCACAGATTGATTCTGGCTGGTCCACCAAGTCCTGCTGCCTTGGTGTGTTAGAAAGTTCCTTTTGTCTCATTTCCTCAGTTTGCCTTAATTGATAAAGTAAGGCTTTACCTTAGGTTTCTTACAACACTCTCCCTCCTTATGTGGTCATAAATTTAGAGCCAGAAGTTTGCAAATAAGGAAACTGGGGCCCAAGGAGATTAAATAACTTTCTCCACAGCTAGTAAGTATTTTGAGGCAGATTTGAACCCAACTTAGTTCCAGCACTCTAACCATTTATACCATGCTGACTCTCAAGTGAAATGATTTTAAACTGCATTCCAGACTGCTAAAAAATAAATTGACAGCTACTAGGGGCTATGGACAGAAGCTCATGACTGTATCAGTACATGTAATAGGGATATATCAACCCACTTCCCTATTCTTCGTTTTGTCCTTTCCCACATTCCTGGTCCTAGAAACCAAGGCTTAGATTTCTCCTGGGATGTTCCTAAAAGCTTGAGGTTCAAAGCTGTCCTCAAGTGGCCCAAGTTGTCCTGTCCATGCCTCTGTCATCCTAAAAGGGATAGCCTCCCTGCCTCAACTCATTCCCAGGGTCTCTCTCAAGTCTATTCTTCAATAGGTCATAAGAAAATGTTGTTTCTAACTGTTGTCCATGAAACCTGTTGCATGCAGAATATGCATCATGTAGCATATAGTGAAAATGTTAATAAAATGAGTGTTGAATTGAAAAAAAAAAAGTCATAGGTGAATGGCCTTCAGTCTATTGCCAACCTGAGCCTCCACATCTTTACCACCTGCAAATGTGTCATTGGCACACAAATATTTACAGGAGAGGAACAGTGAAAACTGCCAGTCACTTGCAAAAGGCTGCCAACCCACCTCTAGTTTATCCTACATGTCCTAACAATGAAGCATCAATAATTGTTTGCCAACAAGTTGTTTTACGTCATGTATCACTAAGGCTTTAATGATTTTAGACAAGTTGAGAACAGATAGTAATTTTATCTCACTTGTCCTCAAACCTCAGATGACTTTGAAGACATCTATCCAAAGCTTTAAAGTTTAAATGACTTCATTTGATTCATACTACTGACTATCTCCATTGACCTTCATAACAGATTATCCCCATTTCATAGGTGAGAAAACAAAATTCCAGATGAATTGATTTGCTAAAGATCACACAGTAACTGAAAAACATGGATTTTGAACCCAAATTCTCTAATTCGATGCCCAGTAAATTTCCATTATCTCATTTAACTCAGATTGCTGACTCATTATCTCCAATGACCTTCACAATAGATTATCCTCATTTCATAGATGAGAAAACAAAATCCCAGGTGAATTGATTTGCCCAAGATCACAGAGTTAGTAACTGAAAATCAGGGATTTTGAACCCAAATTATCTAATCCTATACCCAGTATTATTTTCACATGTCATAGAACTATCTGTGACTTGGAGTTAAGAAGATTTAGGATTAAATCTCATCTTTTGATATTGTATGACCATGCTCAAGTTACTGGATCTTTCTGTCTCAGTTTCCTCATCTATAAAATGGTGAATATTTATAAGCACCTAACTTCAAAGGGTTGTTATGAGATCCTTATAATAATAATAATAGATAGCATTTATTTAGTTCCTACTGTGTGCTAGATACTGTGGTAAGCACTTTATAAATATGTCATATAGGAACTAAGTGTGCATTACAATATAGCATTTTCACTTTTTTTGTTGTTTACTTGCATTTTGTTTTCTTTTTTTTTCAATTTTTGATCTGATTTTTCTTGTGCAGCAAGATTATTGTATAAATATGTATACATATATTGGATTTAACATGTTTAACATATATTGGATTACTTGCCATCTAAGGGAGGCAGTGAGAGAAAGGAGAGGAAAATTTGGAACAAAAGGTTTTTAAGGGTCAATGTTGAAAAATTATCCATGCATATGTTTTGAAAATAAAAAGCTTTAATAATAAAAAAATTATGTCAAATTGAATAGCAATAATAATAGCAAGCATTTATATAAACTATATAGTATTAGGCAACTGTACTAAATACTTTGCATTTATTTGATCCTCATTATAACACTGGGAACTAGATAATGTTCTTATTCCCATTTTTACAGTTGTTAGGCAGATTAAGTGACTTGCCTAGGGTTATATAGCTATTACGTTTCTGAAGCTGTATTTGAACTCATGTCTTCCTAATTCTAGGTTCAACATTCTAACCATTGTACCTCTGTCTCTGAATAAGATAATAAATAAGATAGTGTATATATAATGGTATCTAACTGAAGGTTCTTATTACTATTGCATATAGGATGATTCCCCCAGGACAACAGGTATCCTACCCAATGACCATACCCATGCTCTCCTATGTAAGCTCCATGAGGGCATGGATTGTTTCACTACTATCTTTCTATTCTCAGTGCCTATTATCAAAATCTCAGATTAAGTTTTTTAATAAATACTAGGTTCATAGATGGAGTGATCAATCAGAAGAAATGAGGCAACTATTTTCTTGTAAACAAGTGAGGTTTTCCAATTGTTTGTCTGACTGGATTCTATCCCACCTCTCCCCTTTTCTCTGTGCTTCTCTCCATAATTATTATGCCTATAATCCCTCCCCCAGCACTAATTGCATTTTTTCCTTGCTTTCGTATCACATACAATTCTTAATCTGTGTCATTCCATAAATTATACAGGATCAATAGAAAGCTGTGGAAGTTTTCCTCTGATGCCTTTGATATGCCATAGATACCATAGTAAGTCTGCTTATGTCTGTTTATTCTCCTTGCATTTTTCTACCAGAATAGCCCACTTCCTTGTTGAATCACAGCCTCGATGCCATCTTTGAGACCATTTAACTTGCTCAAACTATCATTAGAAAAATGTTACTGCCTTCTATGCACTTTCTCTACCACCCTCCAGCTCACCTGCATTTGTGATTCTTCTGACATCATAGTGGCCAAGTTTCACAGCCACAAAGTATCATCAGGAGAATATCATTGTTAAAGAAATGGGCTTTTGTGGTAGTGAGCAGCTTGGAATCATTGAAAGAGCTGTAGAATTTCCCAATGGGGAATGTGGCTTCCATCAAAAACACACCACAAACCACTTAATGATCCAGAATTTCTCCTTGATATACAACTTTTTCCTAAACTGGCTTAAGTGTTCCTAAGCTGTAAGTCTTATATCATGCTGTATATCTGTTTTCTCTTCTTACTTTTTTAGCTGTACAAGACCATAGAATCACAGGTTTTATAAAATAAATTTTTATCTTAAAGATCTGGAACCAAGAATTCCCAATTCCTCGAGGGCCTCTAAGAGCTATTGGAAGAACCTAAAAAAATCCATGTATGTATCAAGATTTGTTCATCATATCTGAAATGCTGCTACTATTAGACAAAAAGTAACATGAATGAAGCTTTGTAAAGTCCCCAACCCCTACTTTAAAGAGGACTTAGCCCCAATTCTGAGTTAAGATAGGGCTAGTTTAGAAACCCTTTTAACAATGTCCATAATCTCATAGTCCCAAATCTGGCATCAAAACATCAGTATGGCTTACAAGAATTTTCAGGTGACAAGTCTTTAAAACCAATTTTCACTCAAGAGCATCAGGCGTATTTCAGTTTAGAGACTCAGTCTGATTTCAGTTTCCACATTCTTTTTGAGTTTTCAAAACTACCTACTAAAATGTGAAGTACTTTATGCCTTTTCCCACAACATATGTTTGTGAAAGTGGATTTTCTGCCTTTGTGGCACTGAAATCTAAATTCTAAAATGAAATGGATGCAGAATCAAAGGTTGAACCTTCTTCAGAGACTTCCAGTCTCTGAAAGTTACAAATCTACACTAGCTTATTAAGTGTCTCAGGATAATAACAACTTACATTTGTAAAGTATTTAAAGATTTACAATGAGACAGGGAAACCTAGGAATCTAAGAATCCAGGCTTGTTGGAAAAACTTACATGACCTGATGTGCTTAATGAAGTGAGCAGAGAACCAAGAGAACATTATATACAGTAACAAGATTATGTGATGATCTGCTTTGATGGACTTGGCGCTTTTCAACAATGAGGTGATTCAAGGCAACTTCAATAGACTTATGATGGAAAATGCCATCCACATTCAGAGAGAAAACTATGGAGACTGAATCATGGATCAAAGCATAGTATTTTCACTTTGTTATTATTTGCTTGCTTGGGGTTTTTTTTACTTATTCTCTTGATTTTTCCTCTTTTGATTTTTTTTTTTTAACTTCGCATGAGGTAGAAGGAGGGAACTTAAATTTTATCAAATTTTATCAAATTCTATCAAACAATAAATAAAAGTTTATTTTTATTTATGAGGAGGAAAGGGAGAAAAATTTGGAACACAAGGTTTTACAAAGTGAATGTTGAAAACTATCTTTGCATGTATTTGGAAAAATAAAATACTATTTTTTAAAAATACAGGCTTGACCAGGAACTTGACCAGGAACAAAGTCCTAAAGGCCAAGAATCTAGGATGGTTGCCCACTGGAATTTGGAATTTGAACTTGATGGGAGTAATAGCATGTCATATCTAAGCTGTCAACTGGACTGGAAACTGGCCTCTAACCTATAAACACCTGGAGCTAAACAAACAAAACAGGCTAGAGACAGAAGAATTAGCAAACAAACATAAGTTTAATTAATTTCAGAGTGAGGAAAATGATGTTTGCAAACAGAAGCCCCCTTTTCTGCCCCCAAGAGAGAAGGGCCTGTGGTTCAGCATGTCAAGACTTCTTTCTTAAGGGGCAGAAGGGGGTTTGATTAACTGTAAAATTATATAAACATTACAAAATATGGCAAATATTCTTGAAAAAGAAAGTAGAACATGCCTCACTCCAACTATGAAGACAGAAATAAATTTGTACCATAATTTAAGGATTAGAATATTCAACAAAGAGAACCACGGGAGGCAAAGAATTCTACAACTGGAAAGTGCCTCATGCCTGTCACTTGGTGCATTTCTGACTTTCTAATTCCATGTGCAGCTGTCAAAGGCAGAATGGCACAGGAGAATAAGCCAACTAAACTGTCTTTAATAAGAAGCCCTCTATCACCTACATTTTTTAGCAGCTATTTTACTGATAAAAGTAGAGGTCAGGACAATAAAATAGAATGAGACAAAACCATGATAAAATTCTCTTACTTAGAGCAAGAACTATAATATGTGCTCAGGGCAAGTAGACAGAAAGAGTAGTTTACTAACATGAAAGAAGCAATCCATCTGATAGCTCCCGCTTTTAAATAATAATTCTCACTAAGTAAATGCTATTGGGTAGCAATACTACTGCTTAGGCGTAGATGTCAGTTGTCAGGGAAGCTATGGGGGGGGGGGGGGGGAATCCTTGTTCAGATGACTAGATTAGATGAACCCTTATGAACCCATTTCTGATTTGATTCCAGAATCTACACTGTTATGATTCTTACAAGGTGCTAAGTCACTGGAGTTGATAGAAACAATATTATGTACTTGGTTCACACTTTTGGAGTTCACACCTTTGAGAGAGTTCACACATTGGTTCACACATTAGAGTTCACACATTTAAGACAGTTCAAGTCACTAGAGACTCTGGGAGATTCACAAGTCAGGATTCAGTCCAGGAGTTCCCACAAGCCCAGAGAGAATCCACAATCCCACTCTCAGAGGCAGAGCCAATTTCATTCCATATTCCAACTTTGTGCTGGCTGGAGGCTTGGAAGTCAGAGTTGAACTAGAGGCAGAAGCTGGAAGAGCTAAAGGACTAGCAACAAAAGCTCTAGGAACCAAGAAGAGATATAGGCCTCTAAGAAAACTAAGCGGGCTATTTTGGAAGAGACAATAAAGGACTGGACTTTAACAACAGCTGGCTGCATTTGAGCTGATTATTACTCTGAACTGAAATGAAGGCTACCTCCAGAAGAGCAAGAAATCTGCTCCCAGAGAACATTGCATTTTAGAGAAGAGAACATTAGACTACACAATTCTAGATACCTGTAGGAATTATTTATACCTCCCCTTCCTCTTTTTTTTCCCCTGATGCAATTGGCAGCTGGAGTTAAATGAGTTGCCCAGGGTCACACAGCTAGGAAGTGTTAAGTGTCTGAAACCATATTGGAACTCTAATCCTCCTGACTTTTAGGGCTGGTTTTCTAACCACTACACTACCTAGCTACCCCCCTCTCTTTTTATCTTCTCTGAATTTCAGCAACATAAGGCAAATCTCCAGTTACACTACCCTAGATACTTAACTTAAAAGAATTAGAGATCACTTTTATTCTATTTTTCTATTTTTTCTATTCTATTCTATTTTTTAAATAATTGCTTTTTATTTCAAAATATATGCAAAGATAACTTTTAACATTCATCCTTGCAAAACCTTGCGTTCCAAATTTTTCTCCTTTCTTTTCCCCTCCCCAGACAGCAAGTAATTCAATATATGTTAAATATGTGCAATTCTTCAATACATATTTCCACAATTATCATGCTGCATAAGAAAAATCAGATCAAAAAGAGAAAAAAATGGGAAAGAAAACAAAAATCAAGCAAACAAAAAAAAGTGAAAATACTATGTTGTGATCCATATTCAGATCCCATAGTCCTCTTTATGGATTCAGATAGCTCTCCATCTCTCCATCATCCACAAGTCTATTGGAATTGGCCTGAATCACCTCAATGTTGAAAAGAGCCAAGTCCATCACAGTTGATCATCATATAATCATCTTGTTATTTACTGTATACAATGTTCTCCTGATTCTACTCAATTCACTTAGAATCAGTTCGTGTAAGTCTCTCCAAGTCTCTGTAAAATCATCCTGCTGCTCATTTCTTGCAGAACAATAATATTCTATAACATTCAATATACCACAACTTATTCAGCCATTCCCTAACTGATAAACAACCAACTCAGTTTTCAGTTCCTTGCCAGCATAAAAAGGGCTGCTTATACAAACATTTTTTAATATGTGAGTCATTTTCCTTTTTTTACTATCTCTTTGGGATACAGGCCCAATAGAGACACTGCTGGATCAAAGGTATGCACAGTTTGATACCCCTTTGGCCATAGTTCCAAATTGCTCTCCAGAATGGTTGGATCAGTTCATAACTTCACCAACAATGTATTAGTGTCCTAGTTTTCCCAGTTTTCCCACAAGCCCCTCCAACATTTATCATTATCTTTTCCTGTCATATTAGTCAATCATAGGTGTGTAGTGGTACCTCAAAGTTGTCTTAATTTGCATTTCTCTGATCAATAGTGATTTAGAGCACCTTTTTATATGAATAGAAATTAACCTCATTTTAGAGATAATTGTGGTGATAGATTTCTGTCCTTTGCTCTTGATAAAACTCAATGCATCTATTACCTACATAGACTGAAGGTTTGGTAACAGAGATGCTAGAGGAATTTATACCTAGGGTCTTTCTCTACTAGAGTCCATCAAGCATGATAAAGCTGAAAGTAACAGCAATATTAAAATCAGAAAGGATCTCTGGTTAAATACTGGCTATGTTATTTCTTTGTCCATGTTATTTTGGGTTAAATTTTTAACCTCTCTAAAACTTCTTCATCTGTAAAATGGGGGAATAGTAGGAGTGGAACCAAATCATCTCAATCCCTTTCAATCCTAAATCCAATTCCATTTTCTTTTATTTCTTGGTCAAGTTGTTAGAACTACTAATAATCAGAGAAACCTGATGAGAAGAAGGGAAAACTTCCATATTTTCCCCCCAAATTAGAGTCAAAGAACTGATATAGCATAAGAAAGGAATGATGATAATAGCTCTCATCTCTCTTGTGCTCTAAGGATTTATGAAGAGCTTCTTCACAATGAGCCTATGGGGGAGGTAGTAAAATTATTATTCCCATTTTCCTGATGGTAAAACCGAGTGAGATAAGAGGGGTAAAATGATTTGTCCCAGCTCATGTAGTAAGAAGCAGAGCCAAGATTCTGATGATCACTCAGCTTACCATCACTACCAAGCCCAGGGCTCTTCCCCCAATATCATTGCTGCTGAAGAAATGGAGGAAACGGAAGAAACTGTAAAAGAAAAGGGGACAGGAGATTAAAAGAAAAGGCAAAGGGAAGTTAAGTGGTACAGTGGTTAGAACACCAGCCCTGAAATCAGGAGGGCCTGAGTTCAAATCTGATCTCAGACACTTAACACTTCCTTAGCTGTTGTGACCCTGGGCAAAAATGAAAAATAATAATATTAAAAGAAATGGAGAAAAGTGACCTAACAAGGTTATTTGTTTGCTAGACTATCCAAACAAATTTCATAACCTTCAGAGTATAGATGAACTTGGAGAATTATTTGAATCTTGAAATGCTTATCTGAAGTCAACCCAAACACTGAGACTTTTTTTAAGGGTTCCTGAGGAAACAGGGTGGAGATGATATACTACTGGACAGTTAAGGGTGTTGGAAACAAATACTGATTAAGGAATTGTCCCAAAGACAAAATTCTCCTTTGTTCTTGCCACATCCATGCAATACCTCAAACACAGCAGTTACTCAATAAATGTTGTTGGATTTGTAGTTGCCTTATGTTAAAAGATAACAAGCCTTCCCAAAGCAAGGTCTCTAAGACATTATGCAGACTCCTGAGACATTTATGAGGGATATGGGAAAGAGTAATATAGAATGAGAAGGTATCAATGAGTTACAGTCTGCCTATTGGAGGGTTTACCCATATTAATGAAATCATAGATTCAATGAACTATTATAGAATTATTATTGTTAAATCAATGTCTCAGTAAAACATATTTTTAAAACTTTAAAAAGATTTATGACTTCAGGGAAAGCCTTTCTCATCCATGGACCTCATTTCCTCATCTGCAAAATAAGTGAATTAAACTATATCAGGGTTTCTTAACCAGAAGTCCAAAAACCCACATAAGCTCCTTGGATGGATTTCAGGGGATCACTGAACTTGGAAGAACAAAAATTACATCTTTATTTTCACTAACCTCTAACTAAAATTTAGCATTGCTTTAAATTATAAAATTTATTTTATTTTATTTTTAATTTATGGAATAAAACAAATTCCATAACATTGTACAATAAAAAGATGACTGTACACAAAACTATAAATCTACTATGCACAATTTGCTCTTCCTTTCAAATATACAACAAAATTATCAAGTAAATTTGTTTCTTCTTTTTTTCTCTCCTCTCACTTCCTCTGCCCTAGAGATGACTATCACTAGACATAAATAGGCATATATATGTACATATATATATATAATAAAATTATTCTATACATGTATTCATCAGTTCTTCCTCGGATGCAAATAGCAGCTTTCTTCCTGTTGTTTATATTTAATTTGGATATTTATAATACACAAAATAACTTATTCACTTAAAGTTATTCTTAAATAAATATTGCTGTTACTATATACAATGTATGAATTTTAAAAATCTATAATTTTTTTGAGAAAGGAGCCATAAACTTCAGCAGACTGCCAAAGAGGTCTATGAATCAAAAGAGGCTAAGAACACCTGTACTAAATAATCTCTCAAGTCTCTTTCTCTTCTAAATCCTATGATCACATAAATTTAAAAAGCATATAAGTACATGCTTTCAGGTAAACAATGTTAAATGTCAATGTTAAGTGCCAGGCACTTAAGATGATACAAAGGTGGTAAATGAGAACTTGTTCCTGCTTTCAGAGAGCTTGGAGTCTAGAAGGGGAGACAAAACACACAAATAACTATGATACAAAATGAAAAATTTTGAGTACATGACAAATGTACAGATAAGGTACTATGAGAATTTAAAGGCAATAAAGACCATTTTCTTACTAGTCAATCAAAGAACATTTCATGGAGGAGGTGGCTTTTGAGTTAAACTGGGAAAAACTGATAAAAATTTAAGCAGAGATTAGAGAATTTAATTAACAAAGCTGGAAAAAGTAGGAATGTACATTCATTTTGAGAATGAAGACTAATCCAGTTTGCTTCACAACATACTGATAAAATGTTACAATACATCTAGCTAGAGTGCAGTATAGATACAATGAACTTATAGTCATAAGAACTAGCTATCTGATCATGATCCTAGTGTCCTTTCAAGTCTCAGTTTCCTCATCTGTAAGAAAAAGCTAATAACACCTCATAGGGTCATTGTTGGAAGAAAATTTCTAACACTTGAACCACAATAGAAATACTAACCATTATTAATGATTTATTATATAAGATTATATTCCAAAGTAAGCAGTGGTGGTGTAATAATACAGGATTCCTTAAAATTTTTCCACTCACAGCCCCTTTTTACACAAGAAATTTTTTTTAGCAACTCAGTCATTATAAGCATATAAAATAAATATACAAATCAAACATTTACTGAAAATGATGAGGTTTGTATCCCCTCAATTCCAAATAGTGATGAGGTTAGTGACAATAAGAGAGTTGTTAAAATCTCCCTCTGGTCAGCCTGCAAGTTCAAAGTGAAAGAATTCACTTATCCTGAATTATTAATGGCAAAAATGAAAGTTTATTGCTGGATAGAAACCAGTTTGCTAAGAGACTGACTTCTATCTGGCACTGAGAAGAGATCGCCTTCTCAGCAGGCAGGATCCTAGCAAGTTTTTTGGCCCGCTGCAAGAAGTAAGTCCAGAAACTGCCCGTTAAAAGGGATCTTGAGACTTCAGGACTCAGGTTCCCAGGCTTAGATGCTTATCAGTATCCAGCCCAGATCTTCACTTCAAAGGGATGCTTTTTGACCAGGATTTCTGATTGAATCAAAGGCCCTGGCATTCCCAAAAGTTAACTTATCCGGGGGGATATGCCTTCTCCAAGAGGGGCTGAGACTCCAAAAGGGATCACAGATCAAAAGGGAATACAGTTTCAGAGTGATAAATCTTAAAGGGAACACAGTTTCAATAAAAGGAACACAGTTTCAGAGTGATAATCTTAAAGGGAACACAGCTTCCTTATAAAGAGAACAGTTTCCCTCCTACTTCAATAATAAATCATAATTTTGCAACCCTCATGTCCATATGACCCATATATTTGACACCTAAAAGGTATCACAACCCATAGTTTAAGAAGCTTTGATGTAAATGAATAGTGAGAGCCAGGAAGATGAGAGTTAGAATCCTATCTCTGACACCCATTAGCTGTAACACCCTAAGCAAGTCATTGGCCATCTACTTACAACTCTCTAAGATTGTAATTTGCACAGCAATTGCTAATCTGTGTTGATAAAAGTTTCCCCTTCCTTTAGCAGGGTAATTACAGGTCCACAGCCAAAAAACAAACAAACAAACAAAAATAAATTAATTAAATTCAAATTAATAAATAAAACTATGTGCCCTGTTAAATCTATATTAGTAGCACCCATGCATAGAATAGGCATCCAAAAACTTTTATTTTCTTTTGTATATTCTACATAATCTTTCCCTCTATGACTGATACACATTTGATTTATGCTGGGCTATGCCCAGCCAACTGATATGAGTTGGAAATAAACATAATTGGGGATGGAAGGAAAAGGGGAGGCAGAACATTATCTTTACAGAAACTTAATGTTTGTAAAACTTATAAAAATGTGACATGAGTGCTCAGTATTGTCGCTTATTTTAGAAAGAGGGGGGGCCTTTTTTTGACATCCTTAGAGATAACAGGTTTGTTCAAGGAAAATAATAGGCAGGCATTTCTTGCAGCCTGATTCTTATGGCCCTAATTATGCCTTTGCATCAGCTCATTTCTGACTTTAGGGTGAGCACATTCAATACTTGATGGTGCTAATAGGACTGCAAATTCCACTTACCTTTCCTCCTACATTCTCAGATGCCAAATCAGTCAGCTGGATAAAGTTTGGAATTTCATCAGTTTTGCCTTCCTTAGGATAATCAGCCATTCTTCCTACAAAATCAACAAAAAGCCATAATAAATAGCAGGAACTACTTGCTCTTGCCATACCAGTCAGTGAGTGGGTGGATAAGATCTCACCCTCCACATCTCAGTCCATACAGAAAATCACAGAGGTGAAAGGGAGATTGCCTGAAGCCTGGATAGACAATGGCCAAGTTATACACAGTGAATCTTCCTCTGATTACAAAGAAATGGCAGAAGTGCCCACTCATTTATATTTTCTTTTTTGAAGTAGGGAGCCTTAATTTTCTTTTTTTTTTTAATAAGAAAAATACAAAAAGAAAAATGTGACCTTGAGTAAGTGATTTTCCACTCTAGACCTCAATGTTTTCATCAGTAAAATGATAGGATTTTTACTAGAGAATAGCTAAGGTTCTGTCTAGTTTTAATATTCTATGAGCCTTATATAAAGTTTGGTTTAAACATTAACAGGAAAAGCAATATTGTGGTTTGGCACAAAATGTGTGCTTAGATTTGGCACAATAAGTGAGCTTAAGTTTTAACATAAGAAAATGTTTGGAAATATTACATTATGACCTACAGGAGGCTAAGTTCTCCCAGGTCTGCCTTCTACAAAAGGATAAATATTTACTGTATCTTTATTTTTTTTTCCTTGGATTTTTTAAACATTTTGAAGGGCATAAGTACTTGACCAGAAAATTATGTTCCTTAATATAGTACAATGGAGTGATAAAGTTGGAATTAACTTCCATTTGGATTCTGGCTTTGCAATTAACTAGCTTTGTTATCATGAGCAAGTCATTTAGCCTCCCTTTGCTTAATTTAAAAATGCAGGTCATAACAGTTGTAAGTACCCTCAAGAAATATATATACATTCAATTAAATTTAGCAAGCATTTATTGAGCACCTATTATGTACCAAACACTGAGTTAGGTGCTGAGGATATAAAAATTAAAATGAAGCAGTCTTTTACAGGAGTCTGTGTTCTCTTAACCTCTCTCTGAGCCTCAGTTTTATCATCTGTGAAATTAAAGAAATGGACTTTCTTAATTTAGAAAATGCAGTTCATAATAGCTATAAGTACCCTTTAAGGATTATGTGTAAATTCAATTAAGTTTAGTAAGCATTTATTGAGCACCTATTATGTCAGGTACTGAGTTAAGAGCTAAAGATATAAAAATTAAAAATGAAACAGTCTCATAGGAGAGTCTGTATTCTCAAATTCTGAGCCTCAATTTTATTATCCGTGAAAAATGATCATCTCTATGTTAATACAAATAGTATTTTGGTTTTCTGGTCCTAACCTTTCTTACAAGTTATCTCTTATTCTGGACACACATATCCTCATTCACCTGTTCCCCTTCTCCTTCCCCATATCAATCCTACCCTTTTCAGGAACAATTCCCCACCCATGCTCAATTTGTCTGGAAACTTTCAAGTACCCAAGGCAGTGAAACTGACCTCCCTGCTGTTCCTCACATAAAACTCTCCACTCTCCATCTCCAACTCCATAACCAGGCTGTCCTCCATACCTCGAAACTGCCTCCTTCCTCATCTCCCCCTCCTGACTTTCCTAGTTTCTTTCAAAACTCAGTTGAAATCCTATCTTCTGTAAGAAACTTTTTTTGGTTTTCCCTAATCTTGGTGCTTTCCCTCTGACACCATCTCCAATTTGTTCTATCTATAATTTATACGTTATTTGAACATAGATGTTTGCATGGTATCCATCCCATTAGACAATGAACTCTTTGAGGTCAGGAACTGTTTTATGCCATTATTTCCCCAGGACTTAGCACAACAGTTGATACATATTAAATGTTTAACACATGCTAACTTATGTTAGCACATACACCTACTTGTTTTGGCAGGTATATGTGAATAGTTATCTTAGGACAATGGCAATTTCAAAAATTCTAGAAAGTCACCATCTTCTGGGCTCATTTTTAAAAAACGGTGTTCAAATGGCTGATATTGGGAAGCATTCTAGGTGGGGCTCAGGAGCTCTACATATGTTTTAGAAACCCTAACCTTCAGGCATTATCCCAGATCTGAAACAATAGTCAGTCCCTCTCAGGACCCAATCTGCCAAATCAAGCAGTAATTAGATAGAACTCAGTGGGAAGGGAAGGAAATAAGCTTTATGACACCATGTGTCAGATACTATGTTAAGGAATTTCTTTTTTACAAATACCACTTCATTTGATCCTCTCAACATTCCTAAAAGGTAAGTGCTATTATCACCATTTTACAATATAGAAAACTGAGATTAAGTCACATAGCTAGTAAATATTTTAGGCTGGATTTGAACTCAATTCTTCCTAACTCTAGTCCCAGAGTTCTATCCATTTTGTCACTAGTCACCTCTTATACTTTCTGATATGGCTATGACTGTGGCCAAAACAAATTATGAAGGACAAGGCAAGACACTTCCAGAACGAATGGAAAATAAATCATTTAACGTAACAATATACTGACGGAAAATTCAGGCTTCCTTCCCTTTTTATTGAGTGATCCTTTTTCATTGCTTCTCTCGGAGAAGAGACTTTATGGATTCAAAGAATGTCAAAGCTTGAAAGGACCTTAAAATTACCTAGTCTAACTTGTTTGTTTAATAAATTGAGATCGATAACCCCCAAAAAGGAGAAGTGCAAATGTATGTGAGCAGTCGGAGGTCATAAAGCTAAGGGCAGAGACTGGACTAAAATAAGATCTTCTAAAACTAGTGGTATGACCATTCTCCTATTTGATGGTTGTAATTTCAAAACAAGGTGAGCACTTGAGGCCATGATACACAGGTGAGGAAAGCTGGTGGGTACTGATAGGATCGATCCTCCATCACCCCTAATATCATCATGCATAGGGAGATTTACTAATTTATTAGCTGCCTCAAATTGGTTAAAAGTAAGTAATTAATAAAGATTTCTTTCAAAAAAAAAAACAAAATTTCCTTAAATCATAAGGACGACGTCCCAGTCCTGGCTGTGATATTATATTGTACAAAAGAGCCTTAGACTATGACATATTTCACATATACATAGATGCACATACACACAGTCAGAAATTAATATTTTTTCATGCTTCCAAATAAAAAGTGGTACAACCTAAACAGATATATAATTTTACAAAGTTTTCATATGTTACTTCTTTTCTCTTGATACTTGGAAAAACCTTCCCAGAGATAATAACAGCAAAGAAAAATGAAAATAAAATTAGACTTCAACTCTTAGATGAAAAATCTGATCCTTCTAGGACTCCCATATATAAGGCTTTTCTCAGAGAGATCGAGAAGCTGGCATTAACTAGAATCCACTCTCTCTATATATAAACAGGCATCACAGAATCACACAATTTCAGATCTGGAAAAGACCTGAGTGGTTAGTTAGTCCAATTGATTCCAAAACTAAGCTTCCAACACAATATAACTGACAAGTAGTCAACCAGCCTTTAGTTTGAAGATCTTAGTCACCTACAAGAAATCAGTGATCCAGTGACACTGAAGTTTCTGCTGCTCCTCAGATGAAATATTCTCCAACTCTGAATATTTTCACTATCTTTGACCCATGCTCAAATGTATTCCTTCCTCATCTCTACTCTGGCTTCCTTCAATGCCTGCCATTCTAGAAGAAACCTTTTACCTTCCCTCTGTTAATTATTTCCAATCTATCCTGTTTGTTCATTATTATTTGCAGGTGGTTTCCTCCATTAGACAATGAGGTCCTTGCGAACACACTGTCTTTTGCCCACTTTGTACCCCCAGCTATTTAACAATAGCACCCTAGGAGGCCAAGAGTGTCATGCTGAAAAATATCAGTCATAACACCTTACACAGTCTTACCCTTCTTTGGGAAACCCAGTCTCTAAATTTACCTATACATGTCCCTAAATTCAATCTTTGAAGCTCACTTGTCCTTATGTCCCTACAGGTATAGATTAATTCAGTTTAATAACTTTAAGTAGCATTGAGGTATAGTTGAAAGACAGGTAGATAAATCAAATTAAAATGGCAGAGTTCATAGAATCTAAAGTTAGAAGATCCCTTAGGATTTCAGATAAGGATCTAGCCCCTTCATTTTCCAGAAGAAAAAATAGAGAGATAGAGAGGTAGAGATTTGCCCAACACATGTAACACTTAAGTAGAACTGGATTTCAAACCCAATGCTCTAACACACACTATGATTACACTGGATGATCACCAAAGTATTTTCCATGAATGTGATTCTGTGATTTTGTCTTCTGGAAATCTTTTGGGCAACAGGATTATTGAATTAATCCTTATTGAATTAAGTATTAAATAAATGCTATTTATTTAAAAGTCTATCCCATTTTAAAAATTATTTCAAAAAGAGTGAAGTCAGGGTCTTAATCTATCATAATGTAATAAAGTATTGAATTTAGAATCAAAAGATTAGGGTATAAGTCCTAAATTTTGTGTTGAATATCTCTATTTGCAAGATCTCAGGCAAATTACTTCTCTCCAGCCCTGTTTGCCTCATCTGTAAAACAAGAGTGTTGGATTAAGTGACTCAGTGTCAACAATCTACAATTCTGTGAAAACTTCTCGAATGGTAAAAATTTTAGGCCTCAGAGAAGAGAAAAGGAAAGAAGAGGTCAAGGAGCTTTTGTTAGTCAGGGGGATGATTTCTGGTGATAGCCAGCTCCAACCAGAATACAAAATTAACACCTCTGGCCTCAAATAACCCATTCCATTTCCACAAAATTCTGCAAAGCTAAGAATTTCTGAAAAAGGCTCAGGATTTCAAGTACATCTTTGAGTCGGATGACAATGAATTGTCTCACTCAGTTGAATCCTCAATAATTTCAGAGAGGCTGTGAGGCTGTGATAGGACCAGGACAGAGATCAGACCCAGGAAAGAGGTTTGAATGCACTGCTCTTTATCCCACATCATAATTCTATTCCTGCCTAGGGTGGCAGAAGGGACTGCTTTCCCTTAGTAAACAAACCAATTCATTACTTTCTGCAAACACCTTTCACCTTAAGGTATTGGATTCTTTCCCTTTCTTAATTTCTTCTCTCCTGTGGTACTGCAGTTACCCCTCACTAATATTATTGCAGGCTGCATGCCCCTCATTCAATTTCATCACATTTTCATTAAGTTCTTAGCAATAATCTAAGTGCTTGTAAACAGAATCATGCACCCAGGGTTCATTCAAAATTCTCTAATGCCATCCTTTTAAATCTTATTACTGAGCTAATAGATGGTATCTGAGAACCTTTTGCCTGTGGCCTTGGAAAAGGGGGGGGGGCAGAAATCAGAGGGCTGACTTTTAGTCCCAAATCAATTTGATTACTTTCACTTTCGTTGTCAATCCTAGAAATACTTATCCTTTTCTGTCCAACAAGATGAGATGTCATTCACATCTATATGCTCCTTTCTATTCCCAATATCACCACCCTAGCCTAGGCCCTCTTATTTGGACTATTGAAAGAGCCTCTTAATTTATCTATCCACCTCCATTCTCTTTCTGCTCTAATATCCATCCTCTACACAGCTGTCAGATCATGGGATCACTTATTTAGAAAAAGATCTTAGATATTATCCTGGTTCAACAACATCATTCAAAAGATTTTAAAAAATGCCGACCCAGAAATGGAAACAATTTTCTCGGAATTACACAAGTAGGGAGTGACAGAGCATCTGATATTCAAACTCAGATCTTCTGGCTCGAGAATCAGAGCTCTTGCACAATTCTGATTGCATCATTTCCTGGCTCAAAAACCTTCACTGGATTCACTAACACTGAGTCAAATCCAAACTCCTTAGCCTAGAATTCAAGATCCCACTACCATCTGGCTCTAACATACTTTTCAGCCTTATTATATACTATTATCCCCCTTCCCCAAGTACTTACCCTACTTTCCAAATGAACTGAATTATTGGCTCTTTTCCCAAAGACATTCCATGATTTCCTGCCCCAGTACCTTTTTCTCATGTACTTCTATCTTCATAGAATGACTTCTCCTCCTCCATCTTTATCTGTTGAAATTCCTGTCTCTCCTTTACAGCCAGTATTTCTGATAAAGATCTCATTTCAAAAATATATAAAGAACTGTGTCAAATTTATAAGAATACAAGTCATTCCAGATTTGACAAATGGTCAAAGAATATGAAGACAATTTTCAGATGACAAAAGTAAAGTCATCTATGGTTATATGAAAAAATGCTCTAAATCAATATTGATTAGAGAAATGCAAATTAAAACAACTCTAAGGTACCATTCTCACACCTCTCAGATTGGCTAAGACAGGAAAAGATAATGCTAAATGTTGGAGAGGATGTGGAAAAACTAGGATTCTAATGCATTGTTGTGGAGTTGTGAAATGATCCAATCATTCTGGAAAGCAATTTAGAACTATGCCCAAAAAGCTAACAAACTGTGCATACCCTTTGACCCAGCAGTGCCAGTTCTAGGTTTGTATCCCAAGGAAATCACAAGAGGGAAAAGGACCCACATGTACCAAAATGTTTATAACAGCCCTTTTGTAGTAGCAAAAAATTGGAAAATGAGTAGATGCCCATCATTGAGGAATGGCTGAACAAGTTGTGGTATATGAAGGTAATGGAATATTATTGTTCTATAAAAAATGGTGAACTGATTTAGAAAGGCCTAAAAAGATTTACATGAACTGATGCTGAGTGAAATAAGCAGGACCAAGAATAACAGCAAGTAACAGCAAGAATATATAATGATCAACTATGAAAGGCTTGGTTCTTCTCAGTGGTTCAGTAATTTGAAGCAATCCCAATAGACTTTGGACAGAAAATGCCATCTGCATCCAGAAAAAAAACTAAGGAGACTGAATGTAAATCAACATATGCTATGTTGATTTCTTTTTTCTGTTTTTTAATCTTTCCCCTGGTTTTTCCCTTTTGCTCTGATTTTTCTCTTCCAACATGATTCATAAAGCAATGAGTATTAAAAATAAATTTACTAGAAAAAAAAAAAAGAACTTCCTAGCTCTCTTTCAAGGCTTAGTTCAAATGCTATTTCCTCCATGAAACCTCTATGGCTCCTTTCACCTAAAAGTATTATTTCCCTACTCTAAGCACCCAAAGCAATTTTTCATACTACTACATCCTCTTAGCACAGTGCTTTGCATAGTAGGTACACAGTAAAAGCTTTTTTGAATTACTGTGATCAAACTTCATCTGACCCAGGACCAATCTGGGGCTAAAAAAGTTTGGATAATCCAGAGGAACAGTTCTGTTTAAGCTAGCACCCTGAGACTTATTTACTGCTTAGAAAATCTGTTTATTCAGAAAATATTTCTCAATCACCTTTATTGTGCTAGACACACAAAGGATTAAAAGACTATATATATATGTATGTATATATATATATGTATGTATGTATAATACTTCTCTGAAAATGACTCCAAAGTGGCCCCCTTGTGAAAACTTGTATTCTAAAATACTGCAGCTCCCATAAAATTTGATGCCCTCTCCTATATAAACCTAAAAACACTATATAATAGATATTATTACTATTATTACTGTTTGTAATTATTTATTGCAATTATTTATGTTCATCTGTGTTGCTTAATTAAAGAATCAAAACTGAGTGTGCTGCCTGTACCATCAAAGCCTGTCTATACTTGAGTAGTCTTCATGTGTTGCTGTGACTGGAAAAAATCTACCCTGTAGCCATCTGTGTGGTGGCAAACTTCTCTGAACTTAGCCACTGATGATAATACTGAATTTTACCAGTTACCTCATTGCAGGCACAGGATAGCAGCCTCTTATGGAGAATCAGTTTGATGTGGGAGAAAAAGTGATTTGGAGTCTAGAGAATGAAAGTTCATCTCTCTGCTACTTGCTATCTGTTACTCCAAGAAAAATCACTTCTCACTTTGGGGCCTTTGTTTTCTATAAAATGAAAAGATCTTTTAAAGATCTTTAGACCAGGACATACCTCATAAGGCAGCTAAGGAGCCCTTATCCATCTCCTAATGTTTCCTCTAAATTCAACCCATTCAGAAAACTTAAAATTGTATAATTAGTCATTTGTTCTTTAGAGATTCTGACGTTTCTCAGTTTTCTTATTAATATAATTGGTAGTATCTTAAAGCAGTTGGAATCAAGAGAACTCATGTTTCAGTTCTAACTCTTACCCTTCTACCTTTGTTGTTCAATCATTTCAGTTGTGTCCAACTCATTCTCATACAATTTGGGGTTTTCTTAGCAGAGATAGATACTGAAGTGGTTTGCCATTTCCTTCTCCAGCTCATTTTATAGATGAGAAACTGAGACAAACAGGGTTAAATGGTTTGCCCAAGGTCACATAGCTAGTAAGGATTCAAAACCAGGTTTGAACTCAGGATTATCAGATTCTCTAAACCTCAGTTTTTTTCTCTCAAAAGTGAGGACCATAATATTGATACTCCCTACCTATCTACCTCCCAAGACTACTGTGGCAACAATGCCTTGTATGGCCTGTAAATAATATCAGTCAAAAACTTTAAGGGCATTACAACATCTTTCTATGAGCAAGTTACTAGAAAGAGAGGAAAATATCTCAATCTAATATCAATATCATGCTATTAGCATCTGGACATACCAAGGGTCCTAAGCTGGGCCCAAGCAGCCATGACCTGAGATTGAATAAATCAAAAAAATAAACCCATGGTATCCAGGACCAAGAAGCATCTGGCATCAACTAAGTCTACATTTACCAGATTGGCTAAAATGATTGAAAGAGAAAGCAACAAATGTTGGAAGGGATGTGGAAAAACTAATTCACTGTTGGTGAAACTATGAACTGGTCAAACCTTTTTGATGAGCAATCTGGAATTGTGACCAGAGTTATAAAACTGCCTATATCCTTTGATCCAACAATACCATTATAAAGTCTATTTCCAAAGATCATTAGGAGAAAAAGTAAAATAATCTACATGTTCTTAAATATTTATAGTAGCTCTCTTTATAGTGGGAAAGAACTGGAAATTGTGGGGATGCCCATCAATTGGGGAATGACTGAACAAATTTTGTGTCATATCTTCATGATGGAATACGTCTATGTTATAAGAAATGATGAGTTCGTTGATCTTAGAAAAACATGGATAGAAACTTGAATGAAATAATGAAAAGCAAAATGAGCAGAACCAAGAGAACATTGTATACAGAACAACTTTGAACAACTAAGTCATTTTGACTTGTAAATATCCATATTAACTACAAAGGATATATGAAGAAAGACTATCTACATCTAACGAATTGATAAATATAAGTATATATAGGATGATCTCACACATGCAAATCTGTATATGGTAACCATGGGAAGGGAAGAAAAAAAGGGGAGGGAAGAAATTTACATATTAACTTTGTGATATATTTAAAAGGAATAGGAAGTTGAATACAATAGGTTTGCAGTTTCATGTACTGTCGTCTTTTTTATTCTACTATGTTATGAAAATGCTTGTTTTATTTCATACATTAAAAATAAAACAAAAGTGTTAACTACAAATATCCAAAGAAAGCAGAACTAATGAAGATGCTGAATGGAAAGTAACTCGCTTTCTTTAATCCACTAGGTGGCAGCAGCCATCTACTACTCAATTATAAATAAGTCATTAAGTATTAGAACAATTGGGCAGATAATATCTTTCCATCAGATTTTTAGCTCCTGTCTAAACCCCTGCTCAAAAATCTCCCTTTGCCGAGCAGCTTTTCCCACTTACTTGCATTCTAACTTCACTGATCAATCTTTTTCTCTTAATAACATCTAGCTTGGTCAAATTAGAGTGAAAGGAAGAAGGAAGGGTGATTGAAAAATGATGTTTAGTAATTTACTTCTTGTTTTTTATATCTCCCCAACTAAAATCATAATATTTTGTGGGCTGCTACTTAGAAGCAGTTGAGATTCAGCTTGCGAAATAAGAACAAATAGAAGTAAGTAATAAGGAAGCAAATTTGGCTCCCTGTATTAGGAAAACCTTCCAAACAACTAGAACTGTCCATAAATAGAATGGTCAGCCTAAAACCATAGTGACTTTCTTGTCCCCAGAAGTCTTCAAGTGAATGCTAGGCTCCTTTTGTCAGGGATATTAGAGAAGAGATTAAGGCTTCACATTCATTTCTAAATAAATGACTTGCAGCATCTTTTGCAGCTCTAATATGCTATGATTCTTATGTCTGATAATCAGTAAGTGTTCATTAGATGCTGATGACAATGTGTCAACACTATGCTAAACACTGCAGATACAAAGACAAGGTAAAAAAAAAAAAAAAAAAAAAAAAAAAAAACTACCCTCAAGAATCTTACCTTTGATTGGGGAATATAACCTGAAAGTAAATACAAAGAACATGTAAGGTAGTTTAAGGGGAAAGTGGGAAGAACTAGCAGCTCTAGGAACCAGGACAGATCTGATGAGAGCAATGACATCTGAGTCAAACTTTGTAGGAAACTGGGGATTCTAAGAATCAAAGATGAAGAGAGTATACATTCCAATATAGGGGGAGCCTTTAAAAAGACCCAGAAATGGTAAAGGGAATATACTGTGCGAAAGACAAGGAAGATAGTTTGGCTAGACTATAGAATGCATGAAGGAGAATATGTATGGTATGGAAATATAAGCTGTTGCCAATTGTAGTGTGCTCTAAATTCCAGAAAAGTTTGTATTTGATCTTGGAATAGTAGGGAGTCAATGGAGCTTACTGTGTAAGGGAAGGACACAATTAGAATGGTACTTTAGAAATATCATCTTGGAAGCTAGGTAGAGGATGGTTTAAAAAGGGAAAGGCTAGAGGAAGATGACTAACCAATACAACAGTCCAGGTGAGATATAATGTAAATGGCACACCATTAAAGATACTTTTTTGTGTCCCATTCACCTTCAAAATATCTACTCAGTGCTGAATATATCAAAAAAAAAATTTTTAATGAATTATTTCTTCCAATAATTCTTTCCATTTACTGTAAAGGAAAATAGCAACAATTCTCTTTCTTAGAAGAGTGATATCCAATAGATTTTGATCTGTAGCTACTGTTCTACAGGCACCCAGAATCCCTTAGTCACTCCATGATATCCTGTTTTATGTCAAAGTGGGAAAATTATAGTTTCTAGAACAAGAAAAGTCATAGCCCCAGTAGGACGGCGAATACATTGTTCCCAATGTATTCTACATTGCTTAAGCAACATATGGGAATATTGTGAATTTAGTTCCAGGTACCACATTTTAGCTGGAGAGCATCCAAGGGACGATGAACAGAATGATGAAAGTCCCTGAAATCTTGCCATATGAGGTTTGGTTGAAGGAACTGGAAGTATTTACCTGGAGAAGAAAAGATTTAGGGTACCCATGGTAGCAATTCTTCAAGTATTTTGAAGGGCTGTTCAGTGGGAAAGAGCTTAGACTTGAGAGGAGATCAAATGGGACAAAGAAATCAAGAAGGATGAGGACTGGAAAAACAAAAAGGTCATTGGATTTAAGAGGAGATTGTCGACATTAGAGAAGCATCCCATAGGCCATGAGGACCTTGAATTTATGGGTTAGTTGCTTCACCAGGGCAAATCACTTAACCGCTCTGTACCTCAGGCAATAGCATAGGATTTATCCATTAAGTTTCTATCTAGGAGTTATCCTGTTGCTATTTGTATCACTGCAGGAGGAAGTTGAAATGACTCTTTAAAAAAATAAGGAACAGTAAATTAGACCAAATGTGTATAGAGAATTCATCTGTGGCCCAAAGTAATATCATTGTGAAGGTGATGGAGCAATGGGGCACAGTAGCTAGAGACTCAAAGACCACCATGTTCAAGTTTTAACTTTGACACAAACTAGCTATGTCAGCTTGAATTAGTCACTCAATTTTTAGTACCCTACCAAGTTCTTATCTAGTTGAAGAGTTCCAAAGAGCATTTCCGATACCAATGAAATTATAGATCTCTGTCCCCATCCTGTTGAAATATTTAAAAAGAGGAGAAAATAAAGAATTTTTTAAAATCAAGGATATCATTATAGGGGGGAAGGTTATTAAGAAAATATCTATAGTCTGGACTTGTCTGGACATATCCAGCTTTCCTCCATGGAGACACCTTGAAAAGCCTTTGGAGCATGTCTAGTTTGATTAACATGGAGGCCTTTGCATCCCCTACCATGAAGGTGGAATAGCTTCCTTTGATTGGCTGCCACATCCTTAAAACTGTTGGGTCAAAGCCAGTGGCTTTCTTTTTCTCTACTTTTCTGCTATTTGTCTTTTTTTTCCACCACAATTTTTTTTTCTGCTGTTCTTTTTTCTCTTCATTACTCTTATCTGCTGTGTCCAGCCGGTAAAGATCACCTCTCACCTATAGCTCGAGAGCCATGAACTGAATAACAATAATAATAATAGTTAGCATTTATATAGCATCTACTATATGCTAGGCATTGTACACTTAGCATTTTGTAAATATCTCATTTGATCTTCACAACAACCCCGATAGACAAGTACTTTTATTATTCCAATTTCATAATTCAAGAGACTGTAGCAACCACTCAAGTGACTTGCTCATGGGTACACAGTAAGTAGATGTCTAAGGTAGAATTTTAATTTAAGTTTTGCTTCTAACTACTGCTCCATCTAAATGACCAATTAGGAGAAGTTCTTTCCCTACTCTTCCTTTTTCAGCTGGCTCAAAGAAATGGGCATAAAGGTGTTTATTTCTAGTTGATGGTGTTTGATCTCCCCCATTTCAACCTGTGGCGATTTTCCATTGTCCATATGACCTTGGAGCCAAAACTAAAGGAGAGGTGGTGTAGCCATCCAGCTGGGCATGGAAGCCTTAGGAAACCAGGATCCCTGGGTCCAAGGGGTGGGGAGAGCCATGGCTTAACCTTGGAACTGGGGCTGATCAGTGGTAACTGAGCTAAACTATGAACCTAATCCCCTTCTCTTCCCAAGAGATTGCAGTGATGCAAAGGGAAAGAGGAGGAGGAAGAGTCTATATATCCCATATAATGTGAGAGAGTGTGAATATTTGTGATTACACCCTTTTTTTATTAAAGTTTTTTATTTTCAAAACAAATGCATGGATAATTTTTCAACACTGACCCTTGCAAAAGCTTGCAGTCCAATTCCCCTCCCCCTCTTTTCCCCCACCTCTCCTCCCCTAGATGGCAGGTAATGATTATATCTTCTAAAGAAAATATTTCTGTGTAAAAAGCTAATCTGATTGTTAGGGGCTAAATGGAATTAAGGTATAGGGAGCCACACCTACAATTGAGAACACCATGGGTTGGGGCTGGAATTATTTGCATAGAGCCTAAACAACTTCCATTCTTCTTAAGCTATCCAGAGAATCTGGAGAAAGAATGAAAAGTTAATTTACCTTGTAGTCCTAGGCAGTGAGAATCATAGTAGCCTGTATTACTACCAATCCACATGGTCCACATAAAAATCTATATACATATTAAAAACATCTTTGATGAAGTTATAAGAAGAAAAGTAACAAACTTCCACAAATTTTATTTTATAGCAGGCTACATTTTTATAGATACACAATTGACTGAAGAGTATAGAGCATACAAGATCCCACTATGATGATTTGTTGATTATAAAAAGGCACTTTATTTAACTCTACAAAATGTCAGTTCAAAGGCTCTCATCTAAAAGAATATCTCTCATATGCATGTCAAAATCACACAAAAGCCCTTGAAAAATACAATAGAGATAATTTTATTTGGCAAGCCTCCAATAATTATTATTAAGCAAAGCTTAAAAAAACTGGAAGATTTTAAGGCATTTATTATTGCCAAGTCAACAAGCATTTAAGTGCCTAAACTGTGCTAAATGATGGAAAAACAAAAGATATAGAAACAATTCCTACCCTTAAGGAGTTCACAGTCTAATGGAGTAGGTAATGTGCAAATATAAATAAGCTATGTACAAGATAAAATAATGATAACCTCAGGGGGAAAATACTAGTTAATATTGAAGAAGATAGGGAAAGCGTTTTTAGAGAAGGCAAGATTTTACTGGAACTTGAAGGAAGCCAGGGAGACCAGGAAGTGCAAGTGAGGAAGGAGGGAAAAAAAAGGCATTCATATCTATGGAGCCATGTCCTACACAGGATCCTGATGGACCAGGTGTCCCTGGTCTCACCAGGTGAGATCTTCCAGATGTTCCTGTTTGCATTTAACATTCTGTACCATGCCCAAGGAACATTACAGACTGCTAAAAAGATCCATAAGAATTAGTAAGGGATTCTAGCACCAAGGAAGCCTAGTGGTAAAAGAATTACTCTTGGCAGGATGGAGAGGATTGAGCTGAGGGGCACTGATGAGATTCTCCATTCCCTCCATCAGAGAACAGGAGTTCAAAGATATTCCCTTCCATTGGTATAGGTAGCATTGTCCCTGGAGCAACAATGACTGATGGCAATAGCATTAAGAGTTGAACAACATGCCAAAACCGTGTTTGCAGTTAAGGCAGCTTTGGGACTCCAAAGAAATCAAACTCTTGGAGTTCAGGAAGAAAAAAAAAAAAACAAAAACAAAACACTTAAAGGAAAACTTCACAAGGGAGAAAATGACTAATTAATCTCAAATTTTGAATAATCCTTCACATGTGCTTTCAAAGTTGATCCTATTCTTTTTAGGGACATTGTATATGGGAAGATGTTTAGTGAGAATATTCTGTTCTTACTCTACTATTTCAGTAGATATCCTTTTGTAAATCTAATTACTCTGGCCGATTAATTGATATAGAATGGAGAATCCTCACACTGAGTGGGGACTCATGAATGATAACATTAGAAATAATAACCCCTCAGGATGATCCCTAGCACCTGAATGGGCAAGTAGTCAGCCACCCACACTGAGACCCCAGCCTATCAGTCTAAGAGGAGATTGAGAAGTAGCCCCAGAGGGGCATAGGAATGGAGATATGAGTATGATCCCTGCTGTTTTTTCACTAGGTTCAGAGCTCTCTTCTTTTTTCCTGTAGCTCCTGTGGACTTTTATTTTGAAGTATAAAACTGTACTTTTTTTCCCAATAAATTACCACTATCATTTTTTAGTAATCAATACCCTCTGGAGATTGTTCTAATGAGATTTAATTGTTAGACAAAGAAACTGAGCTAAAAGTTAAAATTTTTTATTTTATAATTAGACAACTTATGTAAGGCTCTCCATACAATCTGGCTTCTACCTACCTTTTCATCCTTTTTTGTGCATTTTTCCTAACACTGCAACCAAACATAATTTGTCTTTCCTTGACACTTTCTTACTTACACATCTTTATTCATCCCTATCCTTCCCATCTCATTCTTTTTTCTCACATTTATTTATTTTGTTTTTAATTTATGAAATAAAACAAGCATTTCCATAAGATAGTATAATAAAAAAGATGATTGCAAATGAAACTGCAAATCTATTATGTATAACTTGCTATTCCTTTTAAATATATAATAAAGCCATGATGTATATATTTTTTTCAGCTAGTTTCTTCCCTTCCCCCTCAACTCCCTGTCCTTCAGGGTCCCCCCCTCCAAAAAAAATACCACCCGCTTCCGATGAAACCTCCCAACCAAGAAAATATTTCTCCCTACCTCTGAATTCTATAGCAGTCTTTGTATCTTTTTATGAAGGTACCATATTCTATTTTAGGTTGAATAGTAGTCAATTGTATAGGTAATCTCCTCTAGACTTTAAGCTACTTCAGAGCAGGGACTGAATTTTATTCATTCCCTTTTTACACATGGAATAGAGCTTCATACATAATAGTTGCTCAATAAAAATTAAGTACTTCAATATTTCAAGCATTCAATATAAAGTATGGGTTTCTCCCCCAAATAACGTACCCTCTTAGTAACCCTTAATTTGGCAAATTTTCTTCATGAATTTCTGCAACTAAAAAAATTTATTACCTTATGGACCTATATGGGTATCACAGAGCTAAATCTAGAAGGAACTTTAGATGTATTCCTTTTACAAATAAAGAAGCTGATGCTAATGTAGGTTAAGTGAATTATCCCAAATTATACCGCTTATAAGTATAATTCATAAACATCAGAGATGAGATTTGAACCCAGGTCCTCTGGCTCCAGAACCATTTCTTTTTCTTTCTGCTATACAATAAATTAAGCTCTCTAGATTTGGTAAACTACTATAATCCCTTACACAGTCTTTCAACTGGGTCACATTTCTAGCCTTTCCAATTTTTTAAGAGCTTCTACTCTAGTTTTTAAAAATTCAAAATCACTATAAGAGAACCTCATGGAAGATGATGAATAAATGAATAAATTCATTATATTCCCTTTCAAAATTCTAAAAATAGAATTTCTAGTGGGAAAGTTACCAAGTTTTTCCAGAAACAAATTATCTCTGAAATGAGACCATCACTAAAATTATTCATAGCCAAGGGAAAGCACAGGTAAATTGTAAGCTGGGGATAACAATGGTTGGATGACCTCATGTATCATGTGTCATAAGAGAAATGATTATTGAATAACCAATTATTAGGAAGATACAGAGTTTTTTTTTCCTTTTTATTTTTCTATTCCTCAAAATCCAGTCTTTCAATGAGATCTCTGACCTTACCCAAAAATTTACTCCACTTAGACCATTGTAGAGCTGTTGCCTGAAACAGCTAGAAAAACTTTACAAAGAATTTAGTGGGGTGAATTCTGGCTTGTGTTATTGGGGTGGGAGTGGTAGAAATCCTTTGTCTAGATTGCCCAAGGCTGGGGATGATTTGGAATTAAGAGAAATGTAATCAGTCATATACTCCAACCCTCATTAAAATTGATCCACCTCTCATAATATTCATTCTCTCATTAGTAGTTAACCAATCAAAGTTGATTGCTAGTGGGAACACCCACTCTTCCAAGGATATATAAGCCTCCATGATCCATCTTTAGGAGAAACAGCCAAATGACCATCTTTTTACTCATTCATTATCATAATTAATAAAATGATAAATTACCCCAAAATTATATCTTTTAAACTTTTCATATATCATACCTATTTCCCTGTGTCTAAATATGTATATATATATGTATATATGTGTGTATACATATACACACACATATATACAAATATACATCTTTTTTTTTCAATTTAACCCAGAGCCATCTACAGGAATTGTTATCTGAGTAGAAGATAACCAGGGTGTTCACACATACCTTTCAAACAGCAAAATACTCATTGCTTAGTTGAATTACTTTTCCAGTTGTGGCCTTAGTATGCTGGCAACGGTTACTAAAAAAATAAAGTGATATGTGAGGCTGACTCAGGCGGCAATCCAACCTGGCACAAGAGTAAAGAATCATAAATTCAGGGTTGATCAACTTTTCCCCAAAGGGCCAGGCAAGTTCCCATGATGTCAGGGTGCCAGCTGGGACAGAACTTATAGGAGTCTGACTGCAGAGGCCAAGGCTTTCTGATGGTTAATGATGTCCTGAGTGATGTCACAAGGGGGTTGGAGTGAGGATGGAGATTGGCAACTGAATGCCAACCATTCCCAGAGAAGCATGGGGCCATCCTGAAAGCTACCAAGTTAGTTGCCCAAATAACCCTCAGGTAACTTACAGAGTAACCAAATATTGGAACTAGAAGGACCCTCAGAAATTATATAATTCAACTATTTCATTTTATAGATGGAATAATTTAAGTCTGGAAAGTAGAAGTAACTTAATCCAAGACCACATCTTGGATTCAGACAAAACTAGGATTCAGATTCAGAGCTCCTTGACCCCCAATAAGAGACTATAGATTTAAAACTAAAAGGAACTTTAAAGGCCATGTCACCACAGGAGTGTATCTCTAAAGTTGGAAGATCCCAGCTTTTGGGATAAGAACTTACTGTTTGATAAAAATTGCTGGGAAAATTGGAAACTAATATGGCAGAAACTAGGCATTGATCCATACTTAACGCCGTACACCAAGATAAGGTCAAAATGGGTTCATGACCTAGGCATAAAGAATGAAATTATTAATAAATTAGAGGAGCATAGGATAGTTTACCTCTCAGACCTGTGGAAGGGGAAGGTCTTTATGACCAAAGCAGAACTAGAGATCATTACTGATCACAAAATAGAAAATTTCGATTATACCAAACTGAAAAGTTTTTGTACAAACAAAACTAATGCAGACAAGATTAGAAGGGAAGCAATAAACTGGGAAAATATTTTTACAGTCAAAGGTTCTGATAAAGGCCTCATTTCCAAAATATATAGAGAATTAACTCTAATTTATAAAAAATCAAGCCATTCTCCAATTGAAAAATGGTCAAAGGATATGAACAGACAATTCTCAGATGAAGAAATTGAAACTATTTCTAGTCATATGAAAAGATGCTCCAAGTCATTATTAATCAGAGAAATGCAAATTAAGACAACTCTAAGATACCACTACACACCTGTCAGATTGGCTAAGATGACAGGAAAAAATAATGATGATTGTTGGAGGGGATGTGGGAAAACTGGGACATTGATTCATTGTTGGTGGAGTTGTGAACGAATCCAACCATTTTGGAGAGTAGTTTGGAACTATGCTCAAAAAGTTATCAAACTGTGCATACCCTTTGATCCAGCAGTGTTACTACTGGGATTATATCCCAAAGAGATTATAAAGAAGGGAAAGGGACCTGTATGTGCACGAATGTTTGTGGCAGCCCTTTTTGTAGTGGCTAGAAACTGGAAACTGAATGGATGTCCATCAGTTGGAGAATGGCTGAATAAATTGTGGTATATGAAAATTATGGAATATTACTGTTCTGTAAGAAATGACCAACAGGATGATTTCAGAAAGGCCTGGAGAGACTTACACGAACTGATGCTGAGTGAAATGAGCAGGACCAGGAGATCATTATATACTTCAACAACAATACTAGATGATGACCAGTTCTGATGGATCAGGTCATCCTCAGCAACGAGATCAACCAAATCATTTCTAATGGAGCAGTAATGAACTGAACTAGCTATGCCCAGAAAAAGAACTCTGGGAGATGACTAAAAACCATTACATTAAATTCCCAATCCCTATATTTATGCACACATGCATTTTTGATTTCCTTCACAAGCTAATTGTACAATAATTCAGAGCCTGATTCTTTTTGTACAGCAAAATAATGTTTTGGTCATGTATACTTATTGTGTATCTAAGTTATATTTTAATATATTTAACATCTACTGGTCATCCTGCCATCTAGGGGAGGGGGGGGGGGGGGGGGGGTAAGAGGTGAAAAATTGGAACAAGAGGTTTGGCAATTGTTAATGCTGTAAAGTTACCCATGTATATATCCTGTAAATAAAAGGCTATTAAATTAAAAAAAAAAATTAAAGCTTAAAAAAAAAAAATAAAAATAAAGTTGGAAGAAACTTCTGAGGACATTTAATTCAACACCAACATTTTACAGATAAGGAAAATGAGACATATATATACACACAAATACACACACACACTTTAAAACCTCATAGTTCACTGCTCTTTTCACATAATTCACAAACAACTTATACAAAGTTTATTGAAAGGTCTCAAACCAATTTATAATTTACAAACAATTAATACAAAGTCTATTAGAATATCCCAAACCAACCCTACTAAAAGGCGGAATAGACTGTGGTCTATGGTGTTCAATTATATAGCACTTCTAGAAACCCCAAACCATTATTTATCTCTTCCTATCATTTGCTATAGTGTGTAAATTTCCAACTCTTCCAATCAAAATCAGTTCTTGGAGTTAAAATCTCTAGTAAGTCCTTACACACACACAAATGGATTCACATTGTAACACTTTAACAATCATTTACACATTACTTTGTATTTAATGAAGAGATTAGCTAGCTGTTTCCTAGCATAGAATCTAGACTAGACGGGACACAGATCAAGGTACAGTTGACAGAGGGGAGAAGGATCCAAAGAAGTTTAGAGTTAATAAATGCCTGTGACACAAAGTTGGCTTTCTTCCCTTCCTCAATGCCCCTCACCCCAATATCCAGTTGCTAATTATCAAGCTTTGTCAACCCAATTTCAGAACTCATCATATCTTGTCTGGATAATATCCTCCTAATTAGAGTCCCTTTCTCTACTTTCTCTATTCTATCCTATACACAACTGTCAAAATCATCTCCACAAAGCATAGGTGTAAATTTCATTCCCTCCTGAAGAATATTCTCTGACTTTTTATTGTCTCTAGCATAATATACAAACCCCTTTGTGCGGGAGGGAAGGTGTCCAACCTACCTTTCCAGACTTATTTCACAATGTTCCCCTAAGAATATGTGGGATTTCATTATTTGGAGACAGGAGAAAGGTTACCAAAAAGTGGGCAAAAAGCCTACCTTGGAAACAGGGAAATAGAACATTACCACCTGCTTCTGATATTTACTGGTCATTTGATCCTGCAAGTCATTTCACTTCTCAATGCTCTAGGCAACTCTCTGTGACTATAAGTGGCAGAGAAGGTGCCAGTTTGAATTAGTAGAGGGAATTATCTCATTTCCTCAGCAATGAAAATCAGAGGTCTAGTTCCTATCCCTCATTCATGCACTCAGGAAATGGGTTATTAGCTCTTTGCCAAACTTGGGAATCAATTCTTTTGCAAAGATTCAAATAGGTAACACACACACACACACACACACACACACACACACACACATACCCCTCACTTCCACCTCTTCAAACCTTTGGCTTCTTTTAAAATTCATCTCATCTGCCACTTGCTACCAGATATCTTTTTGGATCCCCTTCCCCTCTCCAATCTGAGTTGACTTCTTTTTACAGATGCCCAGTAAAATATAAGCTCTTTGAGAACAAGGACTATTTCTTTGTCCTTCCATCTACAGGACCTGGTATAATGCCTTGCTTATAGCACAACCCTGATAAATGCTTGTTGAACTGAATTAAGTTAACAAATGCTTGGCTATTTTACATCTTATTTCAACTAATGAATAGCCAAACTAATGGACAGAACCCCTAAAATCCAGACCAATAAACTTAGAAGACAGGAACTGTTTCATTTTGGCTTTGTATGTCCATGGCCTAGCATAGTAACTTGTACATAAAATGATAAGGGAAATAGATCTGTAATTTCAGTGGTATAGAGAATTCCCAGTGGGGAAGCTTCATTCCCCAATGCAGATCAGCTCTTTCTCTTCAATTTATATTCATAGAGGAATGCCTGGGAGTAATGAAAGTTTAAGTGATTTTCCCAGGGTTACATGGTCAGTATGTGTCAGAGGAAGGCCTCTCCACTGTGCATACTGATATCATAATGTCTTTATGTTATAAGTTACTTAACACATGTGTGAGATACAAATATGTTTCCCTCTAACTATATACTATCAAAACAAAAATGGGATTGAGGTTGTTGCTATCAGCACGGGTAACCCATCTAAGAGATAGAAAATCAGTGGGTTGCTGAGAGAACTAGGTATCAGATTTCCTTGACATTTGACACAAAAGGGAACAGCTGAGAAAGTACATAGCTTCCACTGAATTTGTATTTCAACATTACAGGAATCTTTTTGTGGTCTCTGTTGTTCTCCACAACTACCTTGGGAAGGTTCAGCACAGAATGGCTTGGCAAAGTCTCATGACCAACTACCACCAAGGGAAACACTCACTACCCAGAGGAACCACACCAAGAGACATAGAAAGAGATTAGCACATGAACACTTGACCATCTGTCTGCCCTGCTCTTCTGCAGCAAAGTTACAACTGTCTCTTTCTCGTTTCTTCCTCCAAGCACCTATAAGGTTCTCCACGGGCAAGGTGGTGGGGGGATTGTTTCCAAACATACACAGTGGGAACTCCACTTTCCTCTGCTTATAACGTGCTGGCTGCAAGCAGCCCTAGCAAGGGGGAGGCACAGGTGCACTCCTTGGGGCTATTGGCTGTGGCTACCGTCTCCTTACCCCTGCTCAGCTGCACTACCTTCCTTACTAAGGATCACAGAATTTAGAGCTTCAATGGACTTGGACAATCATTCTAGCCCAACACCTTCATTTTGCAGATGAGGAAGCTAATGGCCAGAGAGTTGACATGATTTGTTGGAGGTCACATGGGCTGTAAATAGCAGAGCTGGGGTTTTAATCTGGGAACTCTTGATTCTTAATTCAATACTCTCTCCACCACACCAAACTGCTGCACTCTCTTACATTGGGGCCTTTCCCAAATCTCATCAAGAGACTGAGCCTTCTCCCAAATCTCATCAGAGACTAAAATGTAACTAGTTTAAGATGAGCTATGATCTAATTAACTGTAACTCATCTAAGATAATGTTGTCATAACAGAAGAGTTGGGCTCTGCATGCAGTCTTCAAAAAGAAAAGCCAGATTTTATCAGTGATTATCGCCCCATCCAAAGGAGAGAGACATAGTAATCTAGTGAACATAAGTATTCTGGGTTTTCTACAGAGGGGCAGACTTCATTCTGCAGACTCAACCTCAGCCTATATGAATTATACCAGAAAAATCAGTCAGCTTTCTTTTGCTTTTCAATACTCATCAGGATCTTTCTATTTCCTAAGCACTCGGAGAGTGATTAGGACAGCATAGGACAGAGGAACAGGGCTCTGGACTTAAAGACAGGAAAGCAAAAATTTAAAACCTCCCTCAGACATTGTTAGCCATGAGGGTCTAAGCAAGTCACTCAATTTCCCTAGATCACCAGTTCCCTTATCTATAAAAATGAAAGGTTTTGTCTGGAGGGATTCAAGATCTTTTCTGGCTTTAAATCTATGAACTTATTGTAGCAGAAAGTTGGTGAGGGAGCATGAAGAGTGCCTACTTTGTGCCCAAAACACAACCCTCTAATGGTTTCTTCATACTCTACCATTTCTTCTTACTGTTATTCAGTCACGTCTGATTCTTTGTGACCCCCATTTGAAGTTTTCTTAGCAAAGATACTGGAATGGTTTGCCATTTTTCTCTTCAGCTCATTTTACAGATTAGTAAACTGAGGCAAATAGTGATACACAGCTAGCAAATGTCTGAGGCAGAATTTGAACTCAGGTCTGGTGTTTTATCCACTGCACCACCTAAGTTCCCTGTATCCAATGTAATTTAGGCTCTTTTTTTAACTAGCTAGAATATAAATTCCTTGAAAATAGAGGCAAATTCTTTCCAGTCTAACACCTGGCAGATCTTTAATAAATTCCGCCATTGGATTAGAATGGCTTATTCTCCATTATAAATTAATAAACTGATTTCAGGGCTCCTGAAAAGTCTTTTGTCATTCAGTTCCCACTTTCCCTCCCTCATATTTGATCACCCCCATAGCAAACTGATAAAATTGAGTTCCTCATTTGTTAAAAACCTTATATTATAAAGTAGGAAAAGGGACCCACATGTGCAAAAATATTTGTAGTAGCTCTTTTTGTGGTAGCAAAAAATTGGAAAATGAGTAGATGCTCATCATTGAGGAATAGCTGAACAAGTTGTGGTATATGAAGGTAATGGAATATTATTGTTCTATAAAAAATGGTGAACTCATTTAGAAAGGCCTGGAAAGATTTACATGAACTAATGCTGAGTGAAACAAGTAGGACCAGGAATACATTGTACACAATAACAGCAAGAATGTATGATGATAAGCTATAAAAGGCTTGGTTTTTCTCAGTAGTTCAGTAATATGAAGCAATCCCAATAGACTTTGAATAGAAAATGCCATCTGCACCCAGAAAAAGAACTATGGAAATTGAATGTAAATCAACACATGCTATGTTGATTTCTTTTTTCTGTTTTGTTATCTCCCATGGGTTTTCCCTTTTGCTCTGGTTTTTCTCTCCCAACATAATTCATAAAGCAAGGTATGTCAAAAAAAAAAAAAACCCTTATGTTATCATTGGCATTATTATTGTTGTTTGTCCTTTGCTCTCAAAGAGCTTTAGAGATGCTTCCACGACATATAAGTGAATTGGTTTTAAGTGACCTGTGCAAGGTCACCTGCCTCACTTTCACCTCCAAAGCCATCTAGATTCAGGATGGCTAGAGATGGCCCTGGATACAATGGCTTAATTTAAAACTTTAAGGGACCTGAGGAATGCCATTGGACAAATTCCTCATTTTACAAGCAAGAAAACTGAAATCAGAAAGAGAAACATCCTTGCCCAAGATCAGATATGAAGTGGCAGAGATAGGAGATGGACTTGGATTTTATGACTATAAATCTAGTGTTCTTTCCATCAGAGTTGTAAATAAGAGCTTCAGCATTTGGTTAAAATTTAGCTAAGTGGGAATAGAGTACAGAAAGGGATCTTTCACTCTTTCACTTAGTCAAAGTAGACTGGAAACAGAAGTCATGAGAATAGAAGTGGAAGACCTGGGAGGCAAGGCTATTCAAAGGAAGACAAGAGTAACTGGAAACTGAGGGAGTGCCCATTGATTGAGGAATGACTGAGTAAGTTAAAGTGTATATATGTGATGGAATACTTTTGTGCTGTAAGAAATTATGAAGGGGGTGGCTTCCAAAAAGCCTGAGAAGAATTGTATGAACTGAGGCAAAGTAAAGTGAACAGAACCAGGAGAACAAGTTATACAATAATAACAATATTGTAAAGACAAATAACTTTGAAAGATTTATACAATAATAACAATATTGTAAAGACAAATAACTTTGAAAGATTTAACTCTGATCAACACAATGACCAACCACAGTTTCAAAGGACTCATAATAAACATGCCATCTGCTGCCAGATAGAAAGATAATGGACTGAGAGTTCAATTTGAAGCATCCTGGGATTTGTATGTGTGAATATGATTAATGTGGGAATTTGGTATCCTTGACTATACATAATTATAATGGTTTTTGTTTTTCTTTCCTTTCTAATAGGTAGGGAAGGGAAAAAATGGGAAAGGGAAAATTCAGAAATTAAAATAAAATAAAATTTAATTTGGAAAATCAAAACCAAGGGAAACAAGGATAGATGGAGTTAGAGATTATTAGCCATTCCTAACAAGTTCCTTTGGGAAGAAAAGTAGCCTTAGATATCTTTTTATCTCCCACATAATACTAGCATAGTGCTAAGAATAAAGCTGGTGTTCAATAAATGTCAACCTAGCTTAACTGAATTGAATTCATCATCCAGGATCTATCTGTTGGTCTTACCTCCTCTTGCCCCTTGCTCTTTAGAAACAAACCCCCTTCCACTGCTGGATCATTGGCAGCCCTGTCCTACTGTGATATTAGATTCAGAGAATCTTGATGAAAGTCTTTTATTACGTGTCCAGAATATTTCATTTTCCTATGAAGAAATGACTCCAATATACACACACACTTTTGCCAAGTATAGATGTCCCAAGTTCTTTCTGAACAGAATCTGTGTTGCAAACACTGTCTACCATGATTTAGAACTATATTATAGTGTTTATGACATATGCACTATAATATAGAATAAAACATGGGTAGTATATTTGAGAGCTTAAAACAAAGCACTGGGGGAGAGCTAGTGGAAGTAGAAGGTACTATTGAGACAATGAGAATCAAGGCAGGCTTCGTGGAGGCAGTAGCAGTCAAACTGGACTTAAAAGTATGATTAGGAATTCAACAGACAAAAACATATAGGGAAAATATTTCTAATAATAAAGGGAATGTAAGGAACAAAGCATAAAGACAGGAGAACAAAAGCCTTACTCAAGAGAAAGGGAGAAGTCCAATTTAGTGTTAGCCTATATTGCATGAGAAGACTAAAAGGGAGGCATCAACTGGAGAATGGCTGATTAAGTTAAGGTACATGAATGTTATGGAATATTATTGTTCTATAAAAAAACAACTAGGAGATCATTGTATACTGCAACAACAAAATTACATAAACCATCAGGTTAAGTGGCTTGCCCAGGGTCACACAGCTAGGAAGTGTTAATTGTCTGCCATCAGATTTGAACTCAGGTCCTCCTGACTTCAGAGATGGTGCTCTATCTACTGTGCCAAATAGCCATTCAGCATGTGTCTCTTTTCAACAATGAGAGGATTGAGGCCAGTTCCAATGATCTTGTGATGAAGAGAGCCATCTTTACCCAGAGAGGACTGTGGGAACTGAGGATGGATCATAACATAGTATTTTCACTCTTTTTGTGGTTGTTTGCTTGCATTTTATTTTCTTTCTCATTTTTTCCTTTTTGATACGATTTTTCTTGTGTAGCAAAATAATTATGTAAATATGTATGTATATTTTGGATTTAATATATATTTCTACTATGTTTAACATATATTGGATTACTTGTCATCTAGGGAGGGGTTTGGGGGGAAGAGGAGGAAAAATTGGAACACGAGGTTTTGCAAGGGTTAATTGAAAAATTATCCATGCATATGTTTTGAAAATAAAAAGCTTTAATAAAAAAAATAATAATAAAGAATAAAG
Source organism: Sarcophilus harrisii (assembly GCF_902635505.1). Lineage (NCBI taxonomy): Eukaryota > Metazoa > Chordata > Mammalia > Dasyuromorphia > Dasyuridae > Sarcophilus > Sarcophilus harrisii. The sequence continues at coordinate 186,108,122 of NC_045427.1, read as the reverse complement.
GGTAGGACAACACCAGATTATTAAGGACTCTAAATGTCAGGTCAAAGTGTGAACTTTAATCATTAGACAATGGGGACCACCAAAGATTTATTGGCAGTTAGGTGGTATAGTGGTTAGAGTCCCAGATCTGGAGTCAGGAAGACTTGAGTTCAAATGTGACCTCAGACATTTATTATCTGTGTGATCCTGGGCATATCACTTAATCCTGTTCGCCTCAGTTATTCATTTGTAAAATGAACTAGGGAAGAAAATGACAAGCTATTATAGTAAGTTTGCCAAGAAAACTCCAAATAGGATCTAAATGACTAAATAACTTTTCAAGCAGAGGAGACACATGACAAGATGTCCAAATAGAAAAAATACAACTGGTTATAGTGTGAAGGTGGAAAGGCAGTTAGGAGACTAGTACAGATCCTGAGATAAAGACAAAATGGGTACAAAATGAAAATGTATGCACCAGTTAGGAGACTATTGCAGATCCTGAGACAAAGACAAAATGAGTACCAAATGTACACAATGGCTAGTTAAAAGCTGGAAAGGAACCAGACTAACAAGAAGCTTTAGGATCACAGATTTCAGCAGGGAGGGGACTTAGAGGCTATTTAATCTAATATCCTTGTTTTATAAATAAAGATCTGATCAACTGTGATGGAAGTGACTCTATTCAAGGATGAGTTAATTCAGGGCAATTCCAACAGACTTGTGACAGAGAGAGCCATTGCAACCAGAGAGAGGACTATGGAGAATGAATGTGGATGGATCACAACATATTATTTTCACCTTTTTTGTTGTTACTGTTTGCTTGAGGTTTTTTTCTAATTTTTTTCCCTTTTGATCTGATTTTTCTTGTGCAGCAGATAAATGTGGAAATATGTTTAGAAAATAAAAAAATAGAGATCTGCTCTGGGCAGGAGAGCTTAACCAGGCAAGGAAGTCTTACATTATAGAATATATTTTGAATTGGAACAGACCATAAAGGTTTCCTAGAACAAACTCCTCATTTTGCAGATCCTACTTAAAAGATCTGAGGAGAAATTAAGTGACTTCTCCAGCCCTCCACAGGCAGTGGTAGCAGGGACAAAGACCACCGGAGCAGAGACAATGGAATCAGAGGAGAGTGACTCCATTAGAACATCTATGTCTCCTGTCTCGCCAGTTTTTTAGTGTCTCCTTCCTTGCCCTCTCTGTGGGACATCCCCGTCTTTTAAAGGACTGCCCATCTGAACCACAAAGAGAAGCGTACCTGAGAAGCTTCCCTCGACACAGACCTCGCGTCCTCCCGGCGGACATTTCTGAAAAGCCGAGGATCGGGACTTGGATTTCTCCCCTAAATCCCACACTTGTCCACAAGATGGCAGTATCGAAATGCAGATGTCCAGAGGCCGGCTCCGTGACAGCATTTATCTCTCCCAGATCCATCATTGCCCACGCGTCTCCTTGTGAGGCCCTGGAAGAATTTGTATGCCAGCCTTTTGGTCATGCCCCAGTGAAGTACCTAATAAATCCTGGCTTTCCAAAATGCTCACTAGACTTACTTCCCTCTCCATTAGAGAACAGAATTCTGCTGGGGGTGTGCCTCTCTTTACACCAGAGATGTCTTTTGTTCTTAGATTGGGAGGACACCAAATTTGGGTCAATGAATCCTCTTTTAAATGCATTAGAAAAGCTGAGTATTTAAAGCAGCCTCGTGCTAATCACTTTGTAAACCAGAAAATCCTTTGTGTGCAGGAGAAAAATCTCGGGCTTCACGTTGCATAAGCGGATTTTTTCCTTCTCTTTTTGGACTCCCATGCCCCGGTGCCTGGCACACAGTAGGAGCTTAATAAAATCTTGTCGATTGATTGATTAAAGCTAAAAGGGTCTTGAAAATCATCTAATCAATCATCTCCTTGTTTTATAGATCAGGAAACTGAGGGTTAGAGGTAAAAAGCGGAAAGAAAATGTTGATCTCAGGCAGGAGCCCTGTCACCGGATCACAGTGACAGCGTGCTTCTGCATCGAGAGACTTTTTCTGTGTCTCAGAATAAAGAATTGAGTGGCTGGTTTCAAACAATATTCTGTAAAATGAAGATTTCTTTTTTGAGAATTTGTAATAATGTAAGTCATTTCTACATTAATTAAATAAGCATATATTAAAACCTTACTGTGTGCCAGATTCTATGGTAGGCAAGTGGAAGAAAACAAAGAAGTGAAAGCAACACAATACTAACAATGATATGGACAGAGAAATCTTACATTTTAGGAGAATATATTTTGAGTTAGAACAGACCATAAAGGCATCCTAACAAACTCCTCATTTTGCAGATCCTATTTAATATTTTATTTGTATATCATTATTTATATATTATCTTGCCTGATTTTGTTATTTAACTTCCAAAAAATATGTCTAATCTGTTCATTTAATCCAGTGTCCACAAATCTACAAGCATCCATGGATAGCTTTCAGGGGATTTGTGAATTTTGAAAGGAAACCATTTACCATCTTTATTTTATTTAACCTCTAAGATTCCTGAGAGCAGGAACTGTTTTCTCACCTTTGTATCCTCAGCACTTAGCAGTGCCTGACACATTTGTTGTGATTCAGTTACATCTTATCTTCTTGACCCCATTTGGGTTTTTCCTGACAAAGATTTTGGAGTCCTTTGCTATTTCCTTCTCCACTCATTCTACAGATGAAGCAACTGAGGAAAACAGGGTTAAGTGACTTGCTCAGGGTCATACAGCTAGTCTACAACTAGTAGATACAGCTAGTATCTGACACATGGTAAGTGCTTAATAAATAATTATTGAACTTGACTTTTATGGAAATGTGTAATCTAACTTTACATGTGGTTTCTTAATTGTGAGTGGAGATAACAGAAAGAACCTAGAATTCAAAAATCTTAAAAACAAATAAAAAATAATTGTTTTGACCATAACTGGGGGGAAATATTAAATAAAATTAAAATGACTTGCTCAGTAACTAAAATGACTTGCTCAAAATCACACAGGCAGTGAGGTAAGTAGTTGGGATAAAATCTGGATACAGTTCCTCCAACTTCAAGTCCAATATTCTTTCCAAGGAGCTTTGCTACATCTCATTGAATCTACTGTATGGCAAGATAGAAAATGGTCCTTAGATGAGGCAATGGAGAGAGGACAGGTCTTGGAGGAATACCTAAGTTCAGATCGGGTCTTAGACTCAATAGCTGTATGTGAGTCATTTAACCACAGTCTGCTTCAGTTTCCTCAGAACAGGATACTGTTCTAAAGTTGAACAAGTTCTAAAGCTTGATGGTCTATTCTATTCCTAGCTCCCTTTTAAACTGTATAGCACTGAAACCCCATAGCTTCATTGCCATTTCCCTAGGAGTCAAAATTGAATAGCTAAATATAAAAATTTTTAAATCCAGGACAGATCAATCTGAATCATAATCCTAGAAAGAACTTCACATACCATCTAATCTAACCCCACATTTTATGGATAAGAAAACCAAGGGCTAGACAGGTAAAGTGATGTGGTGATGGACATAGGTACAGACTGTCAGAGAAGGAATGTGGACCCAGGTCCTCTGACTCCAGAACCACTAAGCTCTCCAATATCCCTCGCTGCAGGGCTGCCCAGACCCTAGCCTTGCTCTTTTTCCCTGTAGTAAAAATCTGACAGACTAAAAGTTAATTGGAGCTAGAAACAGGGTTCCCATGGGATTTCCTGCCCCAAACACATCCTAGAAACCAGATTCTCTTCATTACAAAAATCTTTACCAACAGGTTCAAGATTATTGTATAGCATTCATGCCCAGCCAAGAGGTGAGAGGCAATATTGAGAGGCACCATAAAGAACCCTTAATTTGGAGTCAGGAAAACCTGAGTTCAAATCCAGCCTCAGGTATTTACAATCTATGTGACCTTGTCTAAGTCACTTAACTCAGTTTCCTCAACTTGAAAGTGGTAATAATAATAGCACCTACCTCACAGAACTATTATGGGGACTGCAAAATATTGGAAAAGTGACACATAATAGGTGTTTAATAAATGTGTATTTATCCTTCCTCAATACTTAGACTAGAAAGAGTACTAGATTCATTATCTGAAGACGTGAGTCAGAATTCTGATTATGACATTTCTGTCTGACTTTAGCAAGACACTTACATTTTTTGGATCTTAGGCCTCAGCTTCCTATCTATAAAATGAGTGGTTCAAAGCAAACCATCTCTAAGGATTCTGTCAGCTATAAATCCTCTTTCTGGAATAGAATTTGATGTCTACTTAACATCCTGCTCTTTCCCCCATAATAAAGGAAGGAGGGAAAGACAGGTAAATAGTAGGTCATGAAAAATACTTGGTCCTCTATTCATAATTAAGCTTTATGAAGAGAAAGCACACTCTTTCTCTTTAATAGATTAAAGTTCCATTATATGAAGGAAACCAATAGAGTATGGATTTAGGAAAGAGGCTGAACAAGGTACCAAAAGCTGAGGCTATCTGCTCTCTGAAACTAAGCAGAGCTGGCTTTACCAATGTAGAAACTTAATTAAGAGCAAATATGACCACCACTCCCCTTTCCAACTTGACAGATAATAAATATAGAGCAGCCTTTCATGGCTAGGCTATCAGGCTCACCCACAAAGCAATTAAATTTTCTCCTGAAGGGAAAACTATATTAAAAGAATTTAAGCCTAGGTGGACTAAACTCATAGAATCTCAGAGATTCACTCAAAGGGCAAGTACTTGAGATCACAACAGAACTGAAAGGAAACTTAAAGATCACTAGTCCAACTTCTTCATTTTATCAATCAGGAAAGCAAGACCCAAAGAATTAAAAATTATTTCCTCAAGGTCACATAGGTAGAAAATAGCTCAGATGAAATTTGAACCCAAGCTCTACAATTCCAAGGTGCTGCTGCTTTTCAGTCATTTTTATCATGACACATTTAGGGTTTTGTTGGTGAAGATTCAGGAGTTTGCCATTTCCTTCTCCAGATCATTTTACAGATGATGATACGGAGGCAAATGAGGCAAATAGGTTAACAGGATCACACAGCTAGTAAGGGTCTGAGGTCAAATTTGAACTCAGAAAAATGAGCCAAACTCCAGGTCTTGTATACCATCCACTGAGCCCCTATAATTTCAAAGTCAACATTTATTCCATTGAATCATGTTCCAAACACTCAGTATCCCATTTCAAGACAGTGCCTAAATGAATATAGAGAGACCATCAATTTTGTTCTAGGCAACAACAAGGGATTTCATTGCTAGCAGGTATGCATAATAATGTCAGAAATTTAGAACAAAGGATCCAAGCCTAACCCTAGTCCTTTTGTTCTCCTCTCTAAATTTATTTATGTGGCCACCCAGAGCATTACAGGCTCATAGATTTAAAGCTGGGAGGATGCGAGACCGGAAAGATACTATGCAGTACCTAGCAGAGAAGAGAGATAGGCTCCCCAACAAAGCAGCACAGCAAATGTCAAGTCAAGGGAACACTGAAGGCTCTGCCAAGTGAGGAGTGAATTGTCTCAGTCAAGTATTCACCCTGGTCACCCCCATCCCTACATGCATGTGCTCTGGCCACACATGTTCCCACACATATACACTCCCCATCTATGTCCTTCATGTTTATTCACTAGTCACATGTTTTCTACACAGGCATCCTTTAATGCTCATGATATGATAATTGTGTTACTTTTTTGTGCTCTGGTTATTGTTTAAATGCCCCAACATGGAGAAGAAAAATCCTGTCATTTGGGAAAATGTCATTCACATCCAGGGAGAGAACTATGGAAACTAAATATGGAAGGAAGCATAGTATTTTCACTTTTTTATTTGTTTGCTTGCTTTTTCTTTCTCATGTTTCTTTTTTCCCTTTTTGGCCTAATTTTTCTTGTACTATATGACAAATATGGAAATATGTTTAAAAGAATTGCACATATTTAACCTATATCAGATTCCTTGATGTCTTGGGGAGAGGGAAATAAGGGAGGGAGAATATTTTGGAACAAAAAGTCTTACAAAAATGAATGTTGAAAAATATTTTTAAATGTATTTGGAAAAATAAAATGCTATTAAGAAAAAAAAATCTTGTTATTTAATTTGGCTATGCTCTCTAAATATCCTTTTCTTTGAGATGCTTTGTCCTTTAGCTTTGTAAAAATTAACACTTTGGAGGGGAGGGCAGTTCATAAGCTGTGATTCTGTGAAGATGCTAACCTATAAAGTATTTCAAACCCGTGGCAGCGTGGAGGGAATGGGGATATTATACATTAGGGGAGCCCACTAAATATGTTACTTCTCCCAGGTAACTTATTTGCTTTCTAAAAGTCACCTTTCACACCTTACCTCAAAGGTATGATTAATTTAGGAATTAGTACAGTGGTTGATGAGGGAAATGTTTTTATATCATGATAGTTGCCTGTAAAAAGTAGTAAACAGTAAAGGGATATTGGTTGATGTAATGGAATGAACATGGAATCAATCTTGAGTCAAAGGACCACGTCCAAATCTTGGCCTAGCTGTAGCGTTTGTGTGACCTTGAACAAATGACCTTCACCTCTCTGAGACTCATTTTAGGAAGCTGTAAAATGAAAGGATAGAACCAGAAAGATGATCTCCAAGGCCCTTTCCAGCTTTAAATCATAACATCCTTTGTCCTTTGAGTGCTCATGTCAGAGGTAAACCACCTGATCACATAATTTAGCAAGGCCTTCTGGTGAAGTGAATAAATTAGTTGCCTGAAATACCAACCTTGAAAAGAACTCTCTCCTTTTTTCATTTTCTTCTTAGAGAAATGAAGGGTTTTGTTAGTTGATTTGTGACTAGAGAATGTGATAGGAAGGAAAAATGGGCCAATGGAGTGGTGTGACAATAAAGGCAAGAACACGGATCATACAGGCACAAAGAGACACTCACTCAAAGGGATTTGTTTTGGGAGTAATTTTTTTTTTTCTTCCTGAAATCCAAGTTTGAAGCACAGCAAAGTTGTTTCCTTTTGGGGCAATTCAAGCCCAGCAGGCATACAGAAATAAAAAGTGATATTTTCAAACCATCCACAGTAATTTCTGCAAAAGGAAGAAAGGGTTCTTTCTCCCCCTCCACAGTAACCAGAAGGAAACTAGGCGACTGTAGCCCCCACTGCCAATATCTGTGAGTAACTATTGTAACATTTTAAAATTCCATTTTACAGCTTAGAGACCGCCAAGGGCTTTTTTTTTTTCTGTAGTGGGAACAATTCTGAGCGACATCCACACAATTAACATTTTGACTAAAGTAAAAAAGATATTAAAACTTTACTTCAGAAATCACAACCTGAGAAACATTTTTCTTTTCCTTCTAAACCCAGAACATTCTCTTAGGCTAAGATGAATGATGCCCTGATGGGCTAAAACCCTTCCCTTCTGAAGAGTAAACACTGATATTGGAAATACTTCTCATATTTACAGCTGTACGTGTTATCTGATGTTATCGGATACTTGGAGACTGTAGCATTAATAATTTTATTTTATAAACAAGTAGTGACTTAGCCAGACCCTGCTTGAGATTAAATAGGGGGCCTCAACCTCACACATTCTCCTTGTCAAATTCACAGATGAAATACATGGTGATATGACAGGCCACATCATTCCAGCCCCCAGAGGCTACCATCTCCACACAGTCCTCCTCATCATAAGCATTGTTGGGTTCTCCATTGCGCCATTTGTTAAAGGTCTGCATTGGGGATCGGTCAGAATACACGAAAGTGCCCTCTCTTTCCAGGTCATTAATCCCAATGAAAACTCGGGTGAGGCCGGCTTGGCTGACGTAGGATGCGAGCAGGCCGTTGGCAGCCTCGTCCTTGGGCATGCCCAGGTTCCCTCCTCTGCCGTGGCAGTACAGCTGGGCGTCCACGTATCTTTTCTCTTCCTTCACCAGCAGATATATCTTATTATCTGTCTCGCGCACACCAGCGACAGCTGCGGGGGAGGGCAGTGCTGAAAAGTGAGCACTCGCATTTCTATAAACAAACTTAATGCACACCACAAAAAGAAAATAGACACAGACAGCAAAGAGGATAACATAGCAACATTACTTAAGAGCAATTTTATCTTTGGGGGGAGGAAAAATGCAGAAGGGAGGGGGGGAAACATGAACATGAACATACCATTTTTAATGAATTTTAACTCAGTTGTCAGTTGAGCCACCTGGTTATCCATCTCGCCGATGGCCTTTCGGAGCTGGCTACATTCACAAGGTATGCCTGTGAAGACCAGGGTTCATTCATCATGAGGTTAAACGTGGCAACAAGCTAAGAAGGCAAATATTCCCTACTTAACGGGATGGAAACTGAACCACCATAAAATCTAACAGCATTATTTTACAGATGAGGAAACTGAGGACTTCAGAACTAAAGAAGGTACCAGAAATCACAGAAAGCAAGGCTCCTTAATCCTAGACTAATGTTCACATAGCAATTATAGTGTTAAAGCTAGAAGAGAAACCTTGAAAGTCATTAACTCTGACCCCTCATTTTATAAAAGAGGAAACAGAGAACTTCAGAAGCTAAAGACGGTACCAGAAATCACAGAATGCAAACCTCCTCAATCCTAGTCTAGTGTTCATGTAGTAGTTATAGTGTTAAAGCTGGAAGAGAAAACTTAAAAGTCATCAACTCTGACCCCTCATTTTATAAAAGAGGAAACTGAGGACTGAAAAGGTTAACTGAATTGCTCAGATTCATATAGCCAACAATAATAATAATAATAAAAATAAGAACAACTAACATTTAGGTATCTCTTACCATGTGCCAGCAACTATGCTAAGCACTTTAGAATTATTTGATCTTTACTACAACCCTAGGAAATAGATTCTAGTATTCCTCTTTTACAGAGTTTAGGCAAAAGTTTAAGGGAATTTCCCAGGGTCATATAACTGGGAAGTATCTGAGGCTGGATTTGAATTCAGGTTGATTCACTACATCACCTAGCTGCCCCTGGACTATACCAAGATGCATTTTAAAGTCTCTGAGGGAGATGGTGGACTACAGGCATGGAACAACATATTTACTGTTAGCCTCAATTGATGTGTTGGGTAGTTTTACTGAATTTTTTTCCTCTTTCTTTTTAATCTTTTTATAAGGAATGTCTCTCCAAGTGGACTATGGAGTCCACTATGGACTATACTATTAATAGTAATAGTAAAAAACGAAAATGAAATAAAAATAAAAGATATCAATTACATCATTTTTAAAAAATTGTCTCTGAGAAAAGAATAATCTTTGGTAACCTATTCTATACATTTGGAATGGGAAGGAGGAAATGTTTTCCTTGCACTTAATCTTACACCTTCCTACTAGGTTTTTATTTTTTCCCAGAAGGAGTAGACAATGTTAATAAAAATTAACTAGTCAAGCTCTGTGACCAAAGCCTTTGATTTATTTAAAGATAGCTGCCCATTCATAGGATGTCCAAATTGGAAGGGATTTTTTTAGGCCTCATTTGGTCAAGACACTATGTTAAATGCTGAGAATATGAAAAGAAGTGAAAGACAGTCCCTGCCCTCATTAACTGTCATGGTCCTTGTATCACATTATTGATTTATTTTAAATTTTTAATCAACTATATACACGCACATACACACACACACACACACACACACACACACAAGAAACAATCAAATGTCCATCAATGAGTACATGGCTGAATAAACTGAGGCAGAGCAATATAATAGAATATCATAATGCAATTATGATTGATGATTCTGGAAAGAAAAAAAAAAGAAACCTGCAAAGACCTGTGAATGAAATATTGTGAGTGGAAAAAGCAGAACCAGAAGAACCAAGAACTACTTTTTTTTTTTTTAAACTAGATTGAGATTTCATCAGTGTAAGGAACTGTCAATGAAGACATTTCTTCTAATAATGCAGATTGGCTCCTACACTGCAATCTATAGTCTTAAGAGTGTTGCTAAGGACACTAAGAGGTTATGAATTTATTAAAGATTACATAGCCAGGATGTTTCAGGGGCAGGATGGAAATCCAAGATTTCCTAACTCTGACACCAGCTCTCTATACACTAATCCATCTTGCCTCTCACCTATGGCTATATTAAAGGGAAAATTAACCAGAGTGGGGGGGAAAACCCAACTATAACAATGTAGGCTTTTGTTTTGCTTTGTTTTGTTTTTAACTTCAAGAAACAGTAGGACATGTTGATGCAATTGATTTATTTGCATTTAAATAGTTGTGAAAGAAGTATAGGATCATGGATAGAGAACTGCCCTTTGAGTCAGGGAAACAAGTACAGAGGTCTTGCTTCTGACATACTTTGGCTATTTGACTCTAGGTAAGATAATCTATCTCTTAGCAATCTAAGGTCAACTCTCTCAATCAACAAAACATTTGAGACAGAGTCACAAGTAAAAACATCTTAAAATTGGAAATTGGTGAATGATCTACTAACACTTTGGTGGTGCAATTTATCATAAGTCTGGTTAGTGATCTGTATGATCCACTGGCATTTTAGCATTCCAATATATCATAAGCCTGGCCAATAGCAAGAGAAATGGGTCAAATTGATTATCTACTTAATTCCTGGCTGGAAGAAGAAGCTTTCTAAACTCTCTATATGGGAGGGAGTAGACCAAGAAGATTTGTCTGCAATAATGTTCTAATCATACTGTTACGTGGAACCAGAAGTCAGTATTCTGGAGAATATAAATATCTGGACAGCATATGAAAAATAAGTGGCATGTAAGCCAAAGCATCTTCAAAGAATATTCAGAAATATCACTTGGATGCTCTTGGAATGTAAATCTCCATAGTCTTCCTCTTTCCATATCCTCTCTTGGAATATGATGTTGTTATTCTATTATAATAAAGTTAGTTTAATGTAGTATTGGACTAGGAAGATGTGTGTGTGTGTGTGTGTGTGTGTGTGTGTGTGTGTGTGTGTAAATCAGTAATTAGATAGATAAATAGATAGATAGATAGATAGATAGAAATATTCTAAATTCACCTACCTAAAATCTCATTTCTCTTTTCTTTATTTCTGAAGAAAAAAAATGTCTGTACACAATGCTTCTACTTGTTCTCCACAGCTCCTACCACTATGGTGTCAGCTCATACCACTCTACTAAACATTTCGCTCCAAGTTCTCTCATCTCCCAACTATTAAATCCAATGCCCTTCTCTGAGCATCCTTGACATCTCTGTAGCATTTGACAGTATTATCTACACTCTCCTATAGGGTACTCATACATTCTGCTGGTTTTTCTCCTATCTCTCAAACAACTCCATCACTATCTCTATTGCTCACTCTTCTTTCTAGCACCTTAGAATGAATGAATGTCTCCCAAGGATCTGTCCCAGGGCCCTCTTTCTTCTGTTTCTACTCATTTTTCCCTTAATAGCCTCATAGGTTCCCATGGCTTCAACTACTTCATCTATGCTAATGACTTCCAAATCTATATCTGTAGCCTTTACCTCTCTACTGAGTTACCTGCCCATGTCTCCATTACCACAAGATGTTGCCTGCTTAGTATTCCACTGGCATTTTAAACTCCAAAAATATACTAATTATGTTTCCCTAAAACCTACTCTTGTCACAGTTTCACTATTTTTCAGTTGTACCATCTTTCACCATCTTAAACTTTCAGAACACTAAAGTTAAATTTAACTCTTCCCTCTCCTTCATTTTATATCCAAACTATCACTAATTTAATCTTTGTTACTAATCATTTCTGATACCCATGGCCTCCCATTTATTTCCACAGCAATCAAGCTCTCTTGATCATTCACCCATGTTATTTCAATAATTTCCTTCTGCTCTTATCCTGGTCCAATCCTTCCTCAATTTACTATCAGAATAATTTTTCTTGCCCAAGGATATGATGATATCATTTCCTTGCACAACAATCTTCAGTGACTCCCTATTCCCTAGAGAACAGAGCATTGAGCATGGAATCAGAAAAACTCATCTTCATGAGGTCTCAGACACTTACTAACTGAATGACCCAGGGCAAGTCACTTAATCCTGTTTGCCTCTGTTTCCTCATCTGTAAAATGAGCTGGAGAATGAAAAGGCAAATCACTTTAGTATTTCTGTCAAGAAAACCCCAAGGGTATCACCAAGAGTCAGACACAACTAAATAATTATGCTTTATGCTTTCCAGATTTCAAGATTTTGCTCATTCTGCTCCCTATTCATAGCACTTTATCTCATTCTTAGCCTGTCAAATTTCTATCTATCATTTAAGACCAAATGCAAATACCAACTCCTTCAGGAAGCTTTCTCCCTCTTAAGGAGCTTTCCCTTTCTGACCTCAGATGACACTAATTTGTATCTTTCTAATGCACGTATGGAATTTTGTGAACTATAGTTTTCTGTGTTTGGATCTTATTCCTCTAGTAGGATCTGAACTTTATGAGAGCATGGATCATATTTACTTAAACTTTGGATCTTCTCCCTTCCTCCCCCCCAATGCCTGGTATGCATAGGGCTCACAAAACAATAAGCACTTGATAATTATTTAGTGAAAACAAAAGATAGTAAGACAATGCCAAAAAAAAAAAGCCTGGCTTTTTATTCCATCTCTATGACTGTCTTCCTGATTTTCATAATTCAGGTTCTTCATATACCAAATGGAGCTAATGTCACCTGTGCTTCATACTTTACAATAGCATTGTGAGATCCAAGTGAGACAGTGGATATGAAGTACTTTCATTAAGTCCAGTGCAAATGCAACAAATTGTTACATGCAGCATGTTATGCACACGAAGAATAATGTCTGGCAGCATCTCCTAGCTGAAAGAGCATTGACATGGGTCTTGAAGCTAGTTCTTCCACTTGCTAAAAAGATCTTGAACAAGTCCCTTCTTAAAGCTTCAGTTTCCTCGTGTATAAAATGGGAGTAAAAACACTTCCCATTTACCTACCTCACAGGGATGTTCGCAGTGTTGGCAAAATCCAATGAGATAGTGCCTTGCAACTATATTTTACAAAATTGTAACAAAAAGACAGTACTCAATTTATCAGTTATCAGTTAGTACTAACAATTCACTCTTAAAACCTATGTTTTTACTTACAACCCATCAACAGCATAGGATTATCTTCATGTCACAAAGTTAGTCTACTTTCTTCAGGGTGCTATACTAAGATTCCCTCCAGATTCCCAACTTTGTATCTAGCCTCACAGCCTCACAGTTAAATACACTATACCTCTGGAAAAGTCAGAGTAACCAAGGAAAAATTGAAAAGAAGAGATCACAACTAGGGATTATGGGTTGAAGGATCAAGGGGGAATAGGAAAGTAGTCAGGAGAAAAAAATCCTATGACTACACAATGGATTGGGAGAGCAGAGAAGAGGAGGAGGGGGGAAAAGAAAAGAAGAAAGGAGAGGAGAGAAGAGAAAGGCAGAGAGAAAAAAGAGGAGAAAAGAAAGAAAGGGAGAAAAAGAGAGGAAAAGAAAGAGAAAAAGGAAGGAAGGAAGGAAGGAAGGAAGAGAGAGAGGGAGAGAAGGAGGAAGGAAGCAGGGAGAGGAGGAGGGAAGGAGGGAGAGAAGGAGGGAGGGAGGGAAGGAGGGAGAAGAAAAATAGAGGGAAGAAAGAAAGAAGAGAGAAAGAGAGGAGAAGAGAGAAAGAGAGGAGAAGAGGGAAAGAGAAGAGTGGAAAAAAGAGAAGGGGGGGGAATAAAAGGAGGCAGAGGGGAAAAAAGAGGAAGAAAGAGGGTGAGAGAAAGAGAGAGGGAGAAAGAGTGTGTGTGTATGTGAGAGAGAGAGAAGCTGGATCTGAAGGCAATTCCCAAAAAGGAGGGTCCAAAAAATTAGAAATCTTTAACAACAATCCTGAGATACATTCAAGGCTGAATTTCATTATTTTATCATTATATCTCATAATCAAGCCTTTAAAAATGGTCACTGAAAAGGAAAAGAGGCCTCCAGATGTTCAATGAAAGAAATTCTTATTAATTTGTTGGGGACCAAGCCACAGGACACCATGCCATCATCTTCATCTCCTTTGCATTAGAACCTTTTATTCTACCTCTGGGCCTCTTGCTAATATTTCACTGTCTTCTCCTTGCCCTCTAAAGCTCCATCATTTACCTTCTCATTTCCAGCACCCTTTTAAATGATGCCTTTTCCAGTCAGAATGTAATCTTTTCGAAGGCAAGAACTGTTTTACTTGCTTGTATTTTTATTCCCACTACTTAACACAGCATTTGACAACTGATTAATAGATGTTTTGTCAATCTATGTATTTATCTAAATACTATGCCAGTTATTATGCTATGGTAGAATATATTAAAGAATAAAAATTGCCTAGTTGCTGTACCTCACCCTCCCTCCATCCCCCAGCTAACATACTACTAAAAAGAACTGAGAGCTACAACATTTACAAAGCAGCAAATAATGGGGATAAAAGAGAAATACCCCTATTCCCCCCCCTAAAAAAAAAAGTGATGTAGGAGATTCTGAGAAGGGAGGGTTCACTTTCATTTCTCAGGAAGATAGCAAGTGAAGAAAGGAATCTCAGGTGGAAATGAGAAAAAGCCTCTATGGAAAAGAGAGCACTCACTCAAAAATACTTGTTAAAATAGCCCTAATGAAATCCTTCTAAAGTCCTTGATCCAAATGAAAGGCATTCATTCATCTTCTCACTTGTCATAATCAAAATAAGGTAGTAATTACAAAGAAAGATAGAACATTTACAATGACCACTGATGCTCTATCATGTTAAATATAATTTGATGGGATCAATTACTGTACTTCCCTGTGTAACCAGGAAAGTGTATGCTTCCTGTTTTCAATCTTTTAAAAAATAAGGGAGCTGCTTTTTTTTTTTTCAAAGATGGCATTTTTTAAGTGAATTGTTCTCAGTTCCTGAATACTTTACCTGGTTCTCCATTAGGACCTGGTGGTCCTACATCTCCCATCTCTCCCTTTTCACCTATGAAAGAAAAAGAAAGAGCTCTGTCAGCATAACAAACGGGTCACACGTTTCATTAGTTAAGAAACTTCATGGTTGGAATCGTTATTGAATCTTTCATGTTTAATGCCCCAGAGTTTCTCCCAAGACCCCATCTCTGTCTGCCATATAACAACAGGGAGTCGCTACATTCTGTAAATTGCTCTTGCTTTGGGCTTTATTAACAGTATATTTGAAGTAATGCACATTTTGGGATTTTAGGCAATAGTGAATGATCATTCCTTAAACTAGTTCTGTAAAATTAAGTGCATTTCATCTAACACTTCACAGACATTACCTCCTGAATCCTTAACATCATGAGTGATTCTGAACTCCCTCCTTTATCGAAAGTAAATTCAAAAATGGTAACATGGGTAGGCAGTGTGAGACAGTAGAAAGAACAATAGATTTTATTTCAAATTCTAGCTCTGCCTCTCTTATTACCAGAATAATCTTGGTCACGTTGTCGTCATCTTCATCATCATCATCATTGCTATCATTTA
Source organism: Sarcophilus harrisii (assembly GCF_902635505.1). NCBI lineage: Eukaryota > Metazoa > Chordata > Mammalia > Dasyuromorphia > Dasyuridae > Sarcophilus > Sarcophilus harrisii. The sequence goes on along the minus strand of NC_045427.1, from coordinate 186,092,703 downwards.
TATAACTCTTACCATATTCCAGGCACTGGGTACTTTTAAATTATTATCTCATTAAATCCTCATAACAATCATGGAAGACTGGTGCTATTATCACTTCCATTTTATAGTTAAGAAAACCGAGGTCAGCAGTGGCTAAGTGATTCTCCCAGGGTCACACAGCTAGCAAATGAGTTAGACCAATTTGAATTCAGGTTTTCCTGACTCCAAGCCCAGTGCTTTAAACAATCTGGTCATCTCATATACTTCTCTGAACCTCAGCTTCCCTTTCTGTAAAATGATTAATCCAAATAATATCTAGAGTTCCTTCTCACTCTGAATCTATGGTCCTAAGACTTTTAAAACTTAGAAGAGACCTATTAGTAGGTCAAGAAAGTTTAAGTGATTTCTACATTGTTACACGGATAGTTAGCTAGAACCCAGGTTGCCAGGTGATTTAGTTCAATCCCTTTTCCCCAAAAGGAGACAATTCTGCAGACTTTTACTACTCTTCACACCTTCTTTTCTTCTGAGAAAGTTCAGATAGCCTTACTGGTACCCTCTCCTGCTCCCATCTCTATTTTCTTAGTTCCTTAAACCAAGTAGCAACAATTTCAGAATTTCAGAATGTCAGAGGTAAGAAGGACCATCTTCCAGAGGAGGAAACTGAACCAGAGTAAATGTATTACTAAGTCCCAAAGTCATTTAGCTAGCTGGGAATAGAACCTGCTAGGATACCAAACTCTAGCCCAAAACTCTCTCCTCGACTTCTTAATCTTTTACATATAATTATACTCCCTTTGGCAGCAGTCAGATGGTGAAATGGAACTATTGCAGGGCCTGGAGTCAAGAAGACTCAAATCTGAACTCAGACCCTTACTAGTTGTATGACCCTGGAAAACTCACTTAACTGTTTGCCTCAGTAAAGTCTCAATGAGCTGAAGAAGGAAATGCCTCAATTTCCAACAAGAAAACCCCAAATGGAGTCATAAAGAGTCAGATACAACTGAACATCTAAAAAAATACTCATATTCTTTTTTTTTTAATCTTTTACTTATAATACTCATCTTTCACTTGAGATATTCCATAGATCTTAATGTGAAACAGATAAAAGCCTGTTTTTAGCTTAAAAATCTACACTGGCTTTCATTTTTTTTTAATGACAGCACATACATGTGACTACATCCAGAAATAGCCTGATTTTCAATTAAATTTAATGCTTAGAGAAATTATTCTAAACAATTCACTATCAGGATGGATTTAGAATTGGGATGTTAAAATTGGTAGAGCTTTAAAGATTATAAATGTCATTATAATGAGAGTATAGAGAGATTATTTATGAACCTAACACAGTGCCTAGTAAATATTAGTTTATTGGTTGATTGATCACTGCTATTAGTTGGTGATCATGATGTTATTTCAAATTTAAAAAAGAAACAACAGAGGCCCAATCACTTGATCACACCTAGTTAGTGGCAGATCTGGACTAGAACCAGCACTTCCTAACACCCTACACCTTGTGCCATATATTGCATCACCCAAATTACATTATGCATCATATACATGATATGATTCAAAGTGACTCTCACTCCTCTAGGGAATAAACAAACAAAAAAACAAAGTCAAAGACAGCAGCTTAAAATAAAACACATTGAACCGTGATCTTTTAAAAAAAATTGAATTCTTGGTGGGAATGTGTTGTTATCTTGGCTAAATTTCATCTCTAAAATGAAGGGATTAGACTAGATTCCAACTCTAAATCTGTGATCCCCTAATCTTATAAACAAAGAACAAGAGGACTTCCAGGAAAATGCTTAGCTCCAGCCTGACAAAGTAAATCCAGGAACAATGTGAACTGATATATTTACTTTCATGAATGTAAAAGATGGAGTTTCTTAACACCAAGGAGCCCACTTCATAGAGTTGCCTCTTGGACTGAATAGATAATATTCTTATTAATAATGCAACTTTTTCCAATATACAAATTTTCATCACTCTCTTCAAATGAGTATGGAGAATACCAGCTCTATAGGAAATCTATGAATTTCAAAAACATTGGAATATTTTGGTGAAAGTTATCATACAGTAGTTTATCCCCTCCTGCTGAGTTCAGAACAGACTCCCTCATTATTATGAAGCTACTAACCCAGCTTAGGCTACCCCACTCTCTGGGCTTCTTCAGGTTATATGATCATAGATTTCAAGGCAGAAAAAATTTAAGAGACCCATGCCTTTGTTTTGCAGTTGAGAAAATACAGGCCACTTTAAATGAGTTTGTTTTTGTACTGGAATACATCTTATAATATTGACTTCTGATTTCTGTTTGTAGATATAAAAGTGGTATAGGTGATGAATACAGGTGTTAGGTAAAGTTGTGAATTCTCAGATCTAATAAAAGATTCCATAAGGTTTAAGCTAATTTTCATTATCTGAACTGTTTATTATCTAAGTAAAAAATTAAAAAAAAATTTTTTTAAGTGTTTTTGAGATCAGTTTGATAGGAAACTTCTACAAGTGACCTGAGCTGGAGAAGAACAGACCAGAATCACAGGACCATATCAGATGACCTAAAGGAAGGGAGACATCTACTTTTTCCCCTTGCATCTTTTATCTATAAGATCTACTTTCAGAGGAGACTGGCCTGTTTGATTTTGTCAATTTTTCCATTTTTCTTTTCACATTGTCTTTCCTTATAAGTCCCAAGAAACTTTTGATGAAGTGTTTGTCCTTAGTCCAAGAGATGGCCAAATGACCATCCTTTTTAATAACCTACTTGTCCTGTTAATAAAATGATTAAATTGCTCTCCCTCAAAAAAAAAGGGGGGGGGTGGAATACAGGCAAAAGAGGGACTCAGTCTCATACAGCTAATAAGTATCTGTGACTGTAGGTATAGTGGAAAGAGACTGAACTTGGAGTCACATGTCTTGAATTCAAATTCAGACTCTCCACTTACTGCCAGTGTGTTTTTGGGTAAGTCATTCAGTGACTCAATTTCCTTATCTATAAATAAGAAAGTTGGACTAGATGGCCTCTGAGCTATCTAAATCTATGATCTTCCAAATCTGAATCATTAATGAAACACTTCTAAATTTAAAACTCAATGATTCTAAATGTTTATATCAAATTGTTGAACAACACCAAAACATTTATTTCCCCCAATATTAAAAGGCAGCATAATGCCTTTTACAGAGACAAAAAGTCTGTGTAACCCTATTCTTGTTGAGTTGTGTCCAACTCTTTGTGACCCCATGGATCATAAGACACCGTATTGTCCACTGGCAAAGATACTGGAGTGGTTTGCATTTCCTCCTCCACTGGATTAAGGTAAACAGACTCTATTAGGGTCATACAACTAGAAAGTGTCTGAACTTAGATTTGAACTCAGTCTTTCTGTCTCCAACCCCACTGAGCCACCTCACTGCCTACATATATAATCCTGGGCAAGTGACCTAACCTCAGTGATCTAAGCAACTCTCTAAGATAATAAACTGCCAAAAAGAAGTTACAGATTTCATCAATCATTAAAGTTTCCTCATTAGAAGTTCCTTACATCAACAAAATCACAAGTTTGGATCCTAAAAAGGCAACTTCAATCTAGATGGGCAAAGGAGAAAGTGCAGCTTTCGTAGATATAGCATAAGAACAAAAGGGATATAGAAGCCCTTTTCTCCTTTGTGGTCTTTTGTTAATTCATAAAAAAGTGATTGAAAATTTCATTTTGTCAAAGATCCAAGATAATGATGAATCCAAGGCAAATCAAAATGAGCCAAATTCTAGTCTGAAAAGAGCTTTGTGAGAAGCCAAATGAGGGTCTGTCTGGCCTCATTCAGATCCAGGAGGTGGATATGGAAGCTCAGTTTCATCCTTCTCTGATACATCCCTTATATCATTGTTTGTATACATATATATATATATTTTTTTTTTTTCACAGAGACTTAATCATTTCATTGTATTGCTCAAAAATCTTTTGTAAATTGCTACTGGTTGATGAGTGAAGTTCATTCTCCTTTTCCTGTCTTTCCAAGCCCTACAGTGATCTGGCAATACTCTACTCCTAGGTTTGTCCTATCCAACACCCTGTTTCAATAAAACTGCATTGCTCTTTGCACCACAAAACATGATCCATTTTCATATCTCAGTGCCTTTGCTCTGACTGTGTCCTCTGCTGGGATTGTTCTCCCTCCTATTCTTCCCCTTTTTGCATTCTTCCCTATCCTTTAAAGTCCAGCTCAAATACCCCCTCCTTCAGGAACTTGTCTGACACTCTTGGTTGGTAAGAACAATTACTCTCTAACTTCATGTAATATTGCAGTATTCTTTTGCATATCTCTCTAACACACAAAGTATGTATTAAAATGCATTGGAATTATCTGTGTTTGTGAGCTTTCCCCTTCTAGATTGTGAGCTCAATAAAGGCAGGAATCATATCCTTTGTCTTCTCATGTTAGCAGAATGAGTGCTTCGAAAATGTCTGTTGAATGAATAAGGGAGTGAAGAATTTATCCAAAGTATAAACCATATTTTCACTATAATAAAACATAAAAGGTACTATTGATTCACCAATAATACAGAAAGCACTTTAAACTGCTTCCCCAGATGTGGGGATGGGTTCTCCCTAATGCACTCCCACTCTTTATGAGTTCCTCCCATCATATTTGCAAAATGGCTGCCTAAAACAGAGGTAATCATGAAATAGAATCATGCTTTTGTCCTTATTAATCCAGGATTCTTACCCACCATTTTCTAACCAGCATACTGGCAGAAATAGCAAGGAGTTAAAAACTAAAGATCCGGTCTCAGAGCCAGGAAGACCTGAGTTCAAGTATTGGCTCTGGCACATAATGATTGTATGATTCTGGGTAATCTAATTAACTTCTCAGTATTATAGGTAATTCTCTAGGAATTTAAGTTATTAGAGGGAGTTTCCTCCCTTGCAAGTTTCCTGTACCAATGAAATCATAGGTTTAGTTCCTATTCTCACTAAGATAATTTAGTATGTCCCAAAGATATCCTATGTTTCCTCATTTCCTTTTGTCACTTACTATGGTATGGTTGGATAAGAAGACTAGACTACTTGGTCAAAGGGGAGGTTCTGTGAGCCCTGCTGCCAAAAGTAATCCCCTCAAAATTCTCATTATACTTTATACCCCTCTCATGGACTTAAAAAATTAATTTACATTATAATTATTTGTGTAAATATCTCATCTTTCCTACTAAAGTAAAGTATAAACTGCTTGAGGGTTAGGATCCAATTTTATTCTTCCTCATATCTCTATTGTGTTCCACAAAATGCCTTACACATAACAGGAATGTAAAATGCATTTGTTGAAAATCGATGGAAACTAAACGGAACTGAATAGAATTAAAAGCAACAGCTTGAAAGTTCATTGGTTGAAATAATGCTGAAAAACTACTCTAAACCTCAGAGCTAACCAGCTACACACTAGAAGTATAATGAAAAAAGAACAAAGGGAATTATGAATCTGTTAAGGACCATAATACTTTAGTAAATCATGTGAAACATGATAAAAATCTAATGTTTTCATCCCATTCGTTTTAATAGTTATCTCTTTGTCAGTCACCAAAAATGTAATGTCAATGGGAGAGGGAACAGGGAAGACAGTTTGAATTGTGGTTTCATCAGTGTGGAGAATGTCTGATATGGAAACTCTACCTATTAATACAGGTTGTCATCTCCTTAATAACTTTGAGTCTTAATGAATTACCTAAGGAAAGGAGGTCAATTAAGCCTATGATCCTATAGCTGATAAATGTCATACCAAAACTTAAATCAATCATCAATATTTATTAAATATCTATCACGTATTAGGCACTATCCTAAGCTTCTGGGGACACAGAAAGAAGCTAAAGATAGTCTCTGTTTTCAACGAGCTTACAATCTGATAGAGAAGACAACATATAAACAAATATGTATACAGCCAAATATTTACAGTATAAATAGAAAATAATTATCAGAGTGAAACCTATAAAATTTAAAATTAAAAGTCAAGCTTTCCTGATCCCAAAGCTTAATGTATCCAATGCCAAACTGCTTCTCAAGAATATAACAAATCATGATAAAACTAAAGATACGCTGGAAGGAACATAAAAGCAATATGAGGTTAGGTCACTTACAGACTTTGAACTTCAGTTTTCCCATCAGTAAAAAGAGATAGCAATACCTGCTTTGCTTTCCTCCCAAGCTTGTTTGTGGAAGAAAAATAAGAAAAAAAAAGTACTTGAAAGCATTTTGAGGATTGTAAAGTTCTATAAAAATATGGAATATTTATTAATATCACCATGTCCTGCTTGGTGTATCTAAACATCAATTTATAATCTTAGAAATACTTAAAAATAGGAGGTAAAGATTAATAAATGGGTTGCTTTATGAGCACAATCCATTGATTATCTAAATTATACTTTCTTTTTATATATACTTTTTAAGTATTATGACATTTGAAGAAGCTTAGCATAGTAGGCAGAGAATTAACTTTATAATAAGAAAAACCTGGCTCCCTATTGCCTTCAGAATCAGCCATAAAATTCTCGTTTTGTTTCTAAAGCTTTCCACAATCTGTTCTTACCTTTCCAGTCTTCTTACTACTTACATATACAAATTCTATGATCCTAATGACAGTAGCTCCCTAGATTTTCCTCATCCCAGGATAATCCATATGCTAATTGGGTGGCTTTCATTTACTGTTCCTCTTACCTGGAACTTCCCCTCCTCATTTCTACCTCCAGGCTTCCTTCAAGTCTCAGTTAAAAGACTATGAGTTCCATAAAAACAGGGACTGTCTTTTGTCTTTCTTTACATGCCCAGTGTTTAGTGCAATGCAGTGCCACTTAAAAAATGTTGACTGAAAACAGATAAATATGGCTTAGCATAATGAGTAAATCACTTATACTCACCCCCTCCACACCCCCAAACTCTCTAGAACTACATTATAAGAAGTTTCCAGGCTGAATCGGGTCTGCAGCAGGAACTCCTCAATATAGATTAAATTACACAGTGCAGGGGGAGAGGAGGGTAGAGAAGAAGGAGGAAGAAGAGAAATGAATGTGATATTAATAATTAGAAATGTCCTCAAGAACAATAGTGAATTTTTGGAAGATCATAGATAATAAAAATAGTTAACATATAACATCTACTATGTGCCAATCACTGTGCCAAATGTTTTACAAACATCTCATTTGATTCTTATAACAATCCTGGGAGGGAGGTGCTATTATCATCTGCATTTTTCCATTGAGCAAACTGAGGAAGAGAGAAGTGATTTGTTCAGGATCACACAGCTAGTAAATATCTGGGACCACAACTCAAGTCTTCCTGACTCCACAGCCTGCTGCTTTATCCATCAAATCACCTGGCTATCTTAACCTAATCTTCCAACTGTTGTGCTAATGGATGATGCTCAAGAGAAGGAAGAGAGTTTAGTTTACTTTAAAGCTTCAAAAGTGATGAAAAATACTACCTATCTCCAAAAGGGAAACTGATGAATTCTCAGTGGAAATTGAAGTATAATTTTCACTTTATTTTTATTGCTTTCTTTTGTGACATGGCTAATATGGAAATATATTTTACATGATTGCACATGTATAATTGATGTCATGTTACTTGCCTTCTCAATAGGTTGGGGAGTAGCTAGAGAGAGGGAGAGAATTTAGAACTTAAAATTAAAAAAAAAAACATTAAAAATTAATAAATTGGAGAGAGAAAACTTCCTAAAGTGAGTAATTATCGCTGATATCTCTTGAAACTCCTTCTGAGAGCTTTCAAACATTTTGATGAGTAATTAAAACAAGACAAGGTCTGCCATTCACAAAAGACCAAAAACAAAAAACATAAAGAGTTCTCTGGCAAAGATTGCAATTATTGGACTCATCCTAAGGATAAATGGCAGTATGAATTGCCAGTTAACATAGGTATGGGATAAGACTGAGTCAAAAGATACCTTTAGAACCAATGGGACCAATTTTTCCATGACGACCCACACTCCCTTTCTGTCCTTTGTCTCCCATGTCTCCTGTACAAAAAAAAAAAAAGAAAGAAAATGAAAGAAAATGAAAGATGTTTTGAACGCATTATTTAAAATATTATGTTTTTATAGATTTCCTGAATAAATGGAAAAATCTAAGAGACTTATGATTTACATTCTAATATTTTGGAAGTTCTGTACAGCTCACATGGACTACACATATTCTATCCACAGAAAGAAGTAATCCCCTTGAAACCAACAGCTTCAAAGGTTGTGTCCATTATAAAGCTCAAGAGGGTCAAATGGTATCTTTCTGGTTCTAAACCCAAGAAATCTATAATTTATCATGTGATTTTATAACAAGAAGAAAGATACCATTTGCTCCATACCAACCAAAAATCTCTTTTTCCTGAATCCTTACAAAACTACTCAGGTCAAGAAATCAGAGAAACTTTTAACTTTTCCTATGAATGAGTTTTTTTTCCTCCATTTGTGATAACTTTATGACACATGACACAATCAAGTGATTCTCATTTCTAATTGCAAAGGAAGACTTATCACATCCTTTCTGTTAGAAGCAGGAAACAAATATTTTACTGATGACTGTTTGGGAATTAATGTAAGATGGACCAAAAGAGACTTCTCTGCTAATGGTCTAATGCTGAATAGCCTAAAAATTAAGACTTTACTTAGAAACAAATATAGGAAAAAAGCTTAACATTAGTGTATTTAGAAAAAGGTCTTCACCTGGAAAGATTTATATGAATTGCTGCTAAGTGAAACAAGCGGAACCAGGAAAACATAGCAGCAGCAAGATTGTATAATGATCAACTATGACAGACTTGCTTCTTTTCAGTGATCCAAGGCAATCCCGATAAACTTTAAATGGAAAATGCCATCCACCTCCAGAGAGAGAACTATGGAGATAGAATGTAAACCAACATATGCTATTTCATTGTTCTTTTCTTTTTTTTGTTGTTGTTTTTTTCTCTCGTTTTCCCCTTTTGTTCTAATTTTTCTTTCCCAACATAATTCATAAGGAAATATGTTAAAAATGAATTTACATGTGTAACCAAAAATGTTGTGTTTTACATGAAACTGAGAAAAATAAAAATTTTTAAAAAGAAAAGAAAAAGTTCTTGAGTGTGTTGGGTGGACTCTTTACAGATAAGGCACAGGATGAGAAGATGCAGAGAGTTGTAATCTGTATTCAAATGTAGGGATTATACATATTAATGAATTTACAGATCTATCTAAATGAGAATCTTTTGTTCTTCAGATTTTGGGGGTCTTCATTGTCTAAAGGCTCTTTTTGTTTTCAGGAGAGGAAAGGAATATTAGATACCAGTTCTGTCGACTCAGTTTCCTGTCCAAATAGCTATCTATCCTTGCTTCCTTCTTCCTCTCTTTCTCCATAGAACACTGACTAAAAAAAGTAGCTAGTCATTTGCTACTTAACATCTGCTTTTATTCTTGCACAATCAGGAATGCTAGATTTAGAATTGGAAGACCTGGGTCTAAATCTTACCCTGATACTTAACTATATGTCTGTATGTTATATAATACTAGGTATATGTCTGTGGACAATATAATATAACTGGGTCTCAATTTCCAAATTTGTAAATAGGGGATAATGATACTTAAACTAAACTGCTCTGAGGAAAGTGTTTTGGCAACTATGAACCGTTCTTTCACTTCCATATCAGACATATATGCAGATGCATATGTCCATATTCTCATACATCCATATAAATTCGAACAAATTCATAAGCCTAAGCAGTCATGCACATTCATGACAGCTGGCCAGCCTAAAAAAAGGTGAAAGTCAGAATTAAATAATTTTACTTTGTAAATTAAATAGAACCAAGAAAATAATACATATGATGAATATAACAATGTAAGTGGAAAGAATCACAGCAAAACAATCTAAACTGAATGTTAAAGTATTATTATGACCAATCTTGGGCCCAACAAATAGCTATTTTGGCAGTTAACCCCACTTCTTTGTGGAAGTGGGGGACTATGGGTGTGGAAGATAACATATAATATCAAGCTTTTTCAGTATGTTGATTAGTTTTACTGAACAATTTTTTTTTGTCCTCTATTATTTGTTATAAAGGCTCACTCTTTTATGCAAAGTAGGGGAAGAAATACATTGGACAATGTTAGTTATGTAAAAATAGATATGTCCAGAAAATTTTAGGGATAGGGAGTATGGACATATATGATTTCTTTTATATAAAGACCTCCCAGGAAAGAGTCTCCTCTAATAATAGAGGGTGGTACATTCTCTGCAACTAAGAGAATTGAAAAGAGATGCCTAGAATTCTCAAAGGTTATGACTTGACTAGTACTGTACAACCTTGGGCAATGTGTGTCAGAGAAAGAGCTTGAAATCAAGTCTTTCTGATTCTGAAACTATCTCCATCCACTATACCACACTGCCTCTCAATTTTATATTCATATGAAGAATAGCAATACTAAATCAAAGAAATACAATTGTGCTCTAGCTCCACAAGATTGCATTTATTTATCAGAAATCTTAGCCTAACTCTATTATCTCTCCATGGTTGTTGTTGTTCAATTATTCAGTCATGTCCAACTCCTTGTGATCCCCATGAACCATAGTACACCAGGCCTTCTATCCTCCACTATCTTTAAAAGTCTATCCAAGTTCATGTCCATGACACTATCTATCCCTCTCATGCTCTTTTCTTTTTGCTTTCAATATGTCCTAATATCAAGACCTTTTCCAATGAGTCCTATATTCTCATTATATAGTCCAAATATTTAAGCTTTAGTTTCAGTATTTGACCTTCCACCGGACATCCTGAATTAATTTCTTTAAAAATTGACTGATTTGATCTTTGTGCCATTCAAGAAACTCTCAAAAGTTTTCTCCAGCATAATTCGAAAACATCAATTCTATAATGTTCAGCTTTCTTTATACTCCAACTCTCATAACCATACATTGCTTCGGGAAAGACCATAGCTAATTATACATAACTTTGTCAGCATGGTAATAGCTCTGCTTTTTAGTATCCTGTCCAGATTTGCCATAGCTTTCCTTCCAAGAAGCAAGTATCTTTTAATTTCATGATTACAATCACCATCTGCAATGATCTTTGCATACAAGAGTATAAACTTCCATTTATTCTCTATTTGCTAGGAAATGATAGAACCAGTTGGCAAGATCTTAAGTGTTTTTTTTTTAATGTTAAGCTTCAAGCCGAATTTGTCGCTTTCCTCTTTCACCTTCATTAAGAGGCTTCATAATCCTTCACTTTCTATCACTATCCTATAGTAGTCCATGTGAAACAAGAAAGGATTTGGAGTTCCTCAAAATATGACCCCCACCAGGATATTAACATAATTTATATTACTGATATTTATAAATAATAATATTTAAAGAATATCTCATTTAGTTGGCAAGGGTACTCCCTCCAACACAGCTCTTCTATGATTTCTGAGATGACCTTTAGTAGTTAATAGGGGCTGAAAAATATTTTATTCTATGATCAAGCTAGTGATAACTAGTTCTCCATAACTGGCTGGTCCTTTGACAAAAGATGCACACTAATGGATAGACCCATGCTTGAAGTATTCTTGCTTTTTAAGCTCTAGCCAGAAATTAAACTATGCTGGCAAGGTCTTCAATAATCCAAGTTCCCTCCATGCTACCATGAGGTATCTTTTATAGTCTGTAACCATAATCATCAGCAATAAATCATATTACTAGAATATTTTAAGGTTTACCAAGCACTTTTCTCACAATAATCCTATAAGATAAGTCAGGAAAATATGATTATCTCCATTTTTACAGAAAGAAAATGTATGAAACAAAGAGAGTTTACATAAATTAACTAAGGTAACACAGATAACTGGTGTTAGTTAGCATTTAATTCAGATCCTCCAATTCCCAGTCCAGCATTCTTACCATGATATCACAATGCCTTGGAGTAGGAAGAACATTAAGAACTAAGGCTCCTACCAACCAAAAGTTTCAAACTCTTTGGTGTTAAGACATCAAGTCCCTTAAAATGAGAGGTTAGTAGACTTACATCCTAGATCTGCTACTTACCACTTATGGGACATTGGACAAATCTCTGGGCCCTTCTACATCTTTAAAACATAAAGGGGTTAGATCTCTATTCTCTTCTAGTTATCAATACTATGATCCTCCCCAACCACAGGGAAATATGTGAGGAAAATCTTTACAAGCTTCCATCCACCCTATAGTTGAATCTTCCCAGATGTTCTCTATGAGAATGTAAACTCCTTAAGAGTTAGACCACGTTGCTCCAGTATTTGTATATTCCAGTGCTTAGCACAATTCTTGGTACACAATTTTAACTTCCAAATGTCATTTTATTCTTTAGTTTAAAACTCTCAAAATAATAAAAAAAAAAAAGTATGACTTTTAAATTATGACTATTAACTCAGATATAGGGCCATCTATAGGGGAGATGAAAGAAGGACTGTACAAAGTAGCCAAAGAGAAAGTCATGTCAGAAACAGGCAAAACACAGCTCCAAAAGCTCTTGCCCTCACAGCCACATAACAGTGAACAAGGAACAACCTAATTCAGTTCAGTTCAATTTAATAAGCTAGGTAATATGAGATTTCTAGATGGCAGAATGAGTGCTATGATACCAGATAAAATATAACTGGTAAAGTTTTAATTAAAATAAATAAAAATACAATACAACATAAACAATGTTAACTTGTGGCTTTCTAAATCAATATGTCGCCCATAGGGATACTTTTTCATTTGTGTATATAGTATTGTAGTGGACATAAATAGAACTCTGGAATTGGAATCAAAGAAGAATTTAAAACCTGCCTCAGAAGCTTACAAAATTAAGTTTCCTCTGGTAACGTAGGGATAATTAGAACCTCTCCCTCACAGGTTATGAGAATCAAGTGAAATGATATATACAAAGTGACTTATAAACCAACCTTCAAGTGCTACAAATTAGTTATTATTAATATTTAAGCCCAAATTATATGCTTTAGAGGAAACAAAGACAAAATTGAAACAGTCCCTGCCCTCAAGAAGTTTTATATTTTGTCAGAAATACACAAATAAGTGAATAATCTATATCTAGGCTCCACTGGCAACCCCAAACCTCTTTTTTTGCTCCTACTAGCTGCTACTTTGAATCACTACAGCAGTGAAAACCCCTGATCAAAGTCATCTTCCTGTATGCCATACCTAAAGCATGGCTCAGTCTAAATAGGCTCTAATAAAGAGGCTACTTTTATCTACTTTTTGCTATGACACAGTGTCTCATTATATTTAGTTCCTCTAAGAAAAAAACATCCTGGCAACAATGGAGAAGATAAAAAAAAGGGGAAAGGAGGGTTGGGAGAGATGGTTACCAAAATAAAGCAAAGTGCACAGACTGAATTAGTAATGCTACATGGGTAAAGAAATAATGGGGCCGACATCACTGCGAAGCACCGTGTCACAGTGAAAGATGACAGAAATTAGCTTTTATGGAGCAAACCCTTAAGAGGATGGCACCTATTTCGTAAAGCGTGATTAAAAGGAAAATGATTTTGTTAGCTGCAAAGGGGTAAGAGTGGGAGTTGAAGAGAAGGCTTGATTATAGTATTTTGCTCAAAGACTCTGGCTGCTTGACCAGCCTTCTGCATGGAAATTAATTCTACCTGGGGTGTAGCTTATATAATACAACCATGCAGCAAGGCTGGCTCACTTGTGACAAAGGACTGAAAGATAATGTATTCCTTTAGCCATTTCTGAAAGGGTTGATTTCTCTCCCCCATTTCCATCCCCTGCCTTCTGATGATCTTTGTGGTTCTTGTCTGAAACTTTCTTAAGTTCTCTCCATCCTGAAAAGCTAGAATCTAAAACTAGAACCACAATACTGAGATTGAATTCAACAAGCATTATTTCTCCTTAGGAGGGAAAGGGATAAAGACCAGACTTGTGATTTCTTAAATTTAGTATTTTCCCAAGTAAAGAAACCCTGTTACTAATGTAGATCAGCATCTTCTCTGAAGTCTATAGTCTAATAAACACTATATCTAGTACTATGTGTGAGGAAGTCCTGTGGACTAGGGACTAGGGGATACAAAAATTTAAAAAGCAAAGCAACAAAATTTTTTAAAAGTTCACAGTTTAACAGGGAAAGCTTAGAAAATATACACAAATAAGCAATATGCTACACAATATGGCATGAAATAACACATGTTCTGAAATTTTTTGACGAGGGGGAGAGCAGTTTATCCAGGATGGACTGGGGAAAACTTCAGCGAGCATATGACAACTGACCTGGTCCTTGAAAGATTTTAGTAGATAGAGAAAAGAGGAGTGCATTCCAGTCACAGGAGACAACTTTGTGAATACAATTGTCTAAGAGAGAATTGCTAGCATTTCAGCTTGGATGAAAGGTAGTATATAAGAAAGAAAAGGAATTACGTGAAATAAAGTTAAAAAGGCATATTGCAACTGGATTATAGAGAGCCTTAAATGCCAGACTAATAAGCATGTATTTTTATCTCTTTAGCAATAGGGAGTCACTGAGGATTCCTGAAGAGAGGACTTGAAGGGAAAATAACCTATCTTTTAAGGTTTAAATTTTACTTTCATTTTTTAAATCTCCTACTATTCTACATACTGACATCCTTCCTAACATCATGAGTTACTCTATCATTCAGGTTATGATTCACTACAGCTAAGAAGGCTTCCACCAGAAGGAAGTTTGGAGGAATCCCTACAAAATTAACAATGGATTATTTTGATTAATACACAAGAATATCACTATATCATATTATGTAATCACAGAATTCATTGAACTGGGAAAGCTCCCCAGCAATTATCTAGTCCAACCACTCTCATTTTCACAGAAAATAAGAGATTTGGTGACACACAGCTAGTGAGAAGTCCAGTTGGAACACGAATACAAGTGACTATTGGTCTATAATCCCATGCCACATCAGAGGCCTAGCAGTAGATCCATGTAGGAGGAGAATCTGTCATAATGAAATCCCTCTGGAACATTCAGTGATAAAGCTCTCAGGATCGTGTCCAAGATCCACCTACACTGAACTGTACTCTGCTTTCAAAAGGGTCATGTTATGGTGGCAGTCCCACTGATGTGAATATATGTACACACCCTCAGGATTTTACTTTTCACTTATTTAGAGTAGAATGACAAAACATTAGAGTTAGGATGGATTTTAGAAATCTTATAGTCCAACCCCCTCCTCAGTGAAGGAATTGATAACCTTCCATACAATTCAGTCCTGATAAAGAACTCTCTATTTGGAAGGAGAATTTGCTACTTGCTAGGAAAATTCCAGCTGAAAAAGATGATAAAGTGCAAACTCAGCCTTTCCCCAAAGCATGTAATCTTTAGGGAGGATTTGGCCTGTAGAAAGGCTGAACCATTTCCAGAAATTTGACCTAGAGAGGGGAAGAGAAGCTGCAATGACCCTTGCAGAGAGGGATTCACAACTAGCTGCATCTAGTGGAGAAAAGCAGCTCCCCAGCTCTCAGCTCCCTCTTCCTCTTTGAAAGAAGGGGCCTGAGAGCAAAGACAGACAAGTAGACAGAGGGATAATTAGACCCTGGAGGGGATTCACTCCAGAAGAAACACCTGGGATGATGAATATAATTGGGCTTTTTTTCCACATAAATTTTCCCACCTTAGCTGAGAGATTAATTAATGATTCATTTCATCAGCTGAAGGATTCAGTGAGAGTCTAGGACACATCCTGCTGTTGTAAATAAGTTATAACCTGAAAAGGAGTTGAAAGCTTTTGGCTGTTAGCCCATCTCAGAGATTTCACCATGAAATAAACACTAGTACTAATTTGGGGAAGTTGCTCATATTTGTGTGTTTATTTCTTCTCCTTGATTATTTGCCAATCAATCAAGAAATATTTATTGAGAGTTTTTCACAAGGTGCCTGGGGAGAGAAAAGCTGGAGAAGGCAATGAGCATAGGATTTAGAACTAACAAAGAGCTTAAAGATCCTCTTGTGACCAGTTTCTTAAATGTTTCCCACTCGTGACTCCTTTTCACCTGTGAAATTTTTGCATGACCTCAAAAATATAGGTATATAAAATAGTTATGAAAATCAAACAGTTATTAATAATAAACCATGATTTCATGATCCCCACATTCAGTTACAAGACCCTACAGTATAAGAATCTGGGCATTTAGTTCAATGTCTTTAACATTTTTGTGTCATGGACAGTCACCTCAAAATATTGCTTTTAAATAATTGAAGGAAATGCTAAATTTTAGTTAAAGGTAAGTGAAAATAAAGATTTGATCATCCTCCCATCCAAATCCATTTAATATCCATCTATATATCTTTAGGTCTTTTTTTAATTAAAGCTTTTTATTTTCAAAATATGTACATAGATAATTTTCAACATTCACCCTTGCAAAACCTTGTGTTCCAAATTTTTTCTCTCCATTCTCCCTATCTCTCCCCTAGACAGCAAGTAATCCAATATATGTTAAATATGTGTAATTCTTCTATATATATTTTCACAATTTCATGCTGTACAAGAAAAATCAGACTAAAAAGAAAAACGAATGAGAAAGAAAACAAAATGTAAGCAAACAACAACAAAAAGAGTGAAAATACTATGTTGTGATCCACATTCAATCCCCACAGTCCTCTCTCTGGATCCAAATGACTCTCTTCACCACAAGCCCATACATCCATCAGAAATGATCATTTTATAATTTTGCTGTAGCAATACAATGATCTCCTGGTTCTACTCACTTCACTTAGCATCAGTTCATGTAAGTCTCTCCAGACCTCCCTAAAATGATCCTGTTCATCATTTCTTAGAGAACAATAATATTTCATAATATTCGTATATCATAACTTATTCAGCCATTCTCCAACTGATGGGCATCCACTCAGTTTCCAGTTTCTTGCCACTACAAAAAGGGCTGCCACAAACATTTTTGCACATATGGGTTCTTTTCCCTTTTTATAATCTCTTTGGGATACAGGCCCAGAAGAGATATTGCTGAATCAAAGGGTATGCAATTTGATAGCCCTTTGGGCATAGTTCCAAATTGCTCTCCAGAATGGTTAAATCAGTTTACAAATTCATCAACAATGTATTAGTGTCCCAATTTCTCTACATTATCTCCATCATTTGTCATTATCTTTTCCTGTCATCTCAGCCAATCTGAAAAGTATGTAGTGATACCTCAGAGTTGTCTTAATTTGCATTTCTCTGATCATTAGTGATTTAGAGCACCTTTTCATATAACTAGAAATGGTTTCAACTTCTTCATCTGAAAATTGTCTGTTCATATCCTTTGTTTAGTCTTAACTCCAGATTTAAAAATCCCTGATCTAATCTATCCCTCTCATTTTTAGGTGAGGAGTTTAAGACCTAGAAAAGATCAGGGACTTATGAGCTCAACAGCCCACAAGAAACTAGTAACCAAATGAGTACTGGAAATTCTTAACTTCAATTCAAATTTACCCTACACTGCACTGCCTCTCTCATACTCAGAGTTTAAAGCTAGACTCAGGTTACTAGCTGTGTGACTTTGGGCAAGTCACTTACTTCTATTTCCTCATCTATAAAATAATCTGGAAAAGGAAAGCAAACCATTATCTTTGCCAAGAAAATTCCAGAAGAGATCATGAAGAGTCAGACATGATTGAAAAACAACTAAATAACAAAAAAGCACTGCCTCAAGCAGACCAAAAAAGACCAAAAATAAGTAAGTAAATAACGAGTCAAGTCAATACAAAAGATGTCAAAAAAGGCAGAACATGTTTCATCACCAAGGGGATGGCATAAACAATAAATGCTATAAATTTATCATAGACTAATCCAAGAATTTATCATAGACTTTGTGTATGCTTTTGTACAGAAACACCCCAAAATGGCTTTAACACAAAGCATATTATGCCTTACTTTACTGGTCTAGAATCAGAGATACATCATAAATTGAAAATGGATTTATTCTTTTTTAGAAACCACAATATCCATGGTATTATTTCAACATGTTACAGACGGTGTCCATTTTTAATACCAAAATTCTTTCACTATAAACTAGTTACTTGTAAGACAAAATTATTGGTCTATGAAAAAATGTTGAAGAATCAAAGTAATCTAAGTGCTAAAACAGGAATCAGAGTACCAGGGTGCAAATCTGTTACTTTCCACCTATGTAACCTTTGACACTCTCTGGACCTCAGTTTTCTCATCTATAAAATGAGGAGGTTGGACTAGATAATTCTGAAGTGTTTGCCAGCTTTAAAACTTTGATCTTATAATCTTGTGACTTTTTGTTACATCAGTTTCCTCAGCTATCTTTCTGAAAAAGGACTGAAGTACTGAATGTCAGATCATATGTGATAATGGAGTGATTTGCCATTTCCTTTTCCAGATCATTTTGAATCTTATTGACATTTATATAATGATTAAAGGTTTAGGAGATACATGCTCCTTAGTCTGGCATTTAAGGCTCTCTATAATCCAGTTGCAATATGCCTTTTAACTTTATTTCACATAATTCCTTTTCTTTCTTATATACTATCTTTACAATAACACATACTCTAGTTATTACTAAATACTATAGAGGATTCTCAGAGAAGTTAAATTACTGACCCACAGATACAGAGCTAGTATCAGAAGTGAAATTTGAATTCATGTCTCTTCTGATTTCCAATGGAAAGCTCTTCCTGATATATTTTACAGTCATAGCTTTCTTTCCCTGACCCATCTCAAAAGGAGATTTTGATACAAGGATAATGAAGACCATGGACAGCTGGATATAGGCCATGCATAGCCAACAGTCAGTTTGGAGTGCTAGGCTTGAATTTTGGAAGAAACAAGTTCAAATCCCATTTCAGACACATATGAGTAAGTCATGTACCTTCTCTCAGTATTCTCCTCTGCCAAAACAGAGTAACAATCCCTTTATTTTAATCTCTGAATGCTTCAGATTGCTAAAATATAGCAGTGAATGGGATGACGAACTCTGCTAACAATAAAGACTTCCAGTGGATGTTATTATGGATGGGGACATTGGCAATTTTGACATATTTAGCAAAGTAGGATCCAATGGGTGGTGACAATAACTTGGAGATCTGTCATATCCACTTTACCCTGAGTTCATGAATTCCCTCCATAAACTAAGAGATCTAGTCTGACAAGGCATGATATGCGATCAGGCTGAGTTCAGAAACTGGTCCTGAAGGTCCAGTATTTTCAGCCAAGCCAAGTTTAGCTTCCTTCCTCCAGGCATTGATCAAGCAGTGGGGGCCTCAGTTTCTCAGGTTTGATTCTCAGTAGGGAAAAAAGCAGGCGTAGTACTTAGGATTCTCTACTGATGGTGTATCCATTCATTCTGGTCTTGTGGCCTCTAGCTGGCAAATTGAGCAGATCTCTGACTGCACAGGGTAAAGTTCAAATGACTGGTAAGAAGAGGTAAGAATCCGATTGAGGATGGATTGCTTTTTGGAAATAATGAGACAAACAAATGAGCACCCAACTCCTTCCTGCTGCTCTGCAGCCTTTATTAGAATAAGAAGCTGACTGTTTTCAGCCAGCACTGCCTGAGGAATAAAGAACTAGGCTTAAAAGGGGCTTTCTAAAAGTGTGCCTTACTGACTTTCTAGACTCATTGTCCTGTGAAATGCAATAGAGATGAAAGGGGGAACCACCCCCATATTCTTATAGTACAGGAAACCTGGGACATCCCTGAACCTGGAAGCTGACAGGTCATTGGGAACTTAGTGGCAGGATTTCTGGGGTTTATAATGGGCACATGATAAATCTTCATTAAAAATTGCTGAGGAAGCTGATTTCCAAGTGCCTCTTTTTGCCCCATCTCCACTTTAAAGGGCTGTATGATATCTTCATTAAAATTAATAAGAATTACATTCCTGCTGTGAGTTACTCAAGCTCCTTGTGTGTGTCTAGAGGACAAATGTAAGGCTTTCTCCACTTCTCATTAATGTAATGGAATGTGAGAATGGTGATATTAGATTAGCTCACTGCACTCTAGGGTGTCGGAGCCACAGTGCTTTAAAACTTAAAGGGCCAGGATGGAAGTAATTGTGTCTAGTGAATTTTCAAATCTCCTTGTAGAAATATGCAATGAGGACATATTATGTGCTCCCTTTGGTTGCTTTGTCCCATTTGGAGTTGGGAGGAGAAAGAGGACCTGTTAAATAAGAGAAAGAAAATGTACATTCTCAGTCCTCTTCCTTAGAATCTTTGGCTTCAAAACCACATGAATATTTCTACCCAAAGAGCAATTTTTCCCCCTAGAAAATTCCTGCAAGCCTGGTTGAACCAATTATTTCCAAGGCCATTAAAAAAAAAAAAAGAAAGAAAGAAAACAAGACCTACGAGTTCTTGATGAGGAAATTCCCTTTATCAGTATGTGTTAGCATCTGTTCTGCAATTTCTAGTCTTATAGAGCTTCCCAGGAGGTTTAGTGACTGGCTGCTAAATTCCAGAAGTGGAACTTGAACTCAGATCTTGATTCTGAACCCAGTCACTATACTACACTGCCTCTCTCAAGCTTTTCTACTATCACAGATATCCTCCATAGCTTCAGTCTGGCCCGTGAGGGATAATATTATTTCCAGGAGTCATAAAGTCAGAAAGGATAAGGATGTAATAATGTTGCTCTGATCAGCTAGTAGTAGGAAAGCATCACTTGCAAAAGACTAAGGAGAGGCTGCAAACCATAGTGAATAGAATGCTGGCTTAGAGCCAGTAAAATCTAGATTCAAATCTTACTCCTGAAATGTAAAAACTCTGGACCTTGACCTTAGCTCTTTTCAACAGCGATGTGATTCAGGCCAGTTCTAGTGGTCTTATGCTGGAGAGAGCTATCTGCACCAAGAGAAGACTATGAGGACTAAGTATGGATCACACCATAGTATTTTCAATTTTTTTGTCATTGTTTGCTTGTGTTTTGTTTTCTTTTTCATTTTTTTTCTTTTTTAATTTTGTGCAGCTTGATAGTTGTAGAAATATGTACAGAAGAATTGCACATGTTTAACATATGTTGGATTACTTGCCATCTAGGGGAGGAAGCGGGGAAAGAAAGAGAAAAAAATTTTGGAACACAAGTTTGCAAGGGTGAATGTTGCAAATGTTGAAAGCTATCAAAACGTGTGTTTTAAAAATGAAAAGCTTTATTAAAAAATAACCCGGGATCTTTTAATTTATTTCTCTACTCCTCAGATTTCTTATTTGAGAAATGAGCAAGCTAAACTAGACGACCTCTGGTCTCTTCCAGCTTTAAATCTATAATACTATAATAATTATAGCTAACATTTACACAGTTCTATATAGTTTACAAGGGCAACTAGGTGACACAGTGAATAGAGTGCGGGGCCTAAACGCAGGAAGACCTCAATTCAAATCTTACCCCTGAAACATAATAGCTATGGAAGACTCAGTTAATTTCTCTGAGCTCTGGATTCCTTATTTGAGAAATGAGCAAGCTAGAGTAGCTTTATACATGATTCCATAATAATCACAGTCAATATTTATACAGTGCTTTCAGGTTTATAAGAGCAGGTGGCATAGTGAATAGAGTGATGACTCGAGTCTTCTAGAGTTCAAATTTGGTTTCAGACCCTTACTAGGTATGTGACCCCAGGGAAGTTATTTTACCCTATTTGCCTCAGTTTGCTCATCTTACCACCAACTAGAGAAGGAAATGGCAAAACACTGATTTACATTGTCCTTTACATACATTATCTCTACCATTTGACTGTCATAACTCTGTGAAATAAGTAGGGAAGGTATTGTTAAGAAATTAAAAGGAGTTTCTCAGTTTCCTAATTTAGGAAACTAAATTTTACTAAAAAGTAAAATGAAAAGAATAATTGGTATATGAGATGGAACGCTGGATTTGGAGCCAGAAGACTCAAGTTCAAATCTTTCCTCAGACACTTACTGGCTGTGTGACCCTGAGAAAATAACATAACCTATTTCAGTCTCATCAGTGTGAAACTAATAATAACTCATCCTCCTCACAGGGATGCTAAGAAGATCAAATGAGGTAATACATGTAATGAGGTTTGCAAACCCTAAAGTACTAAATAAATGTTAGCATTTGGTATTATTATTACTAATTATTACTACTACATATTTGTACTCCCTATCTGGGTAGCACTGTTGGAGGAAGACAGGTTAATAAACCTTTAAGCACTATAGAAATTGGAGTTACTAGTAGGAGTTGTCACAAAATAAGTGGAGATCTCTGAAATGAAGCCATTTTCTTCTGAGAGACTAAGGTAGAGAGCTGCCTTGTCTCAAGTGGCCTTCTTGAAGAGCTCTAACTAGAAAACATACTCTTCAGAAACAGTTGGCTCTGCTTCTGAATCCAACCCCAAATCCCAATTTGGCCTTTCCCAGTGGAAATAAGCTCCTTGGTTTCATCTTGGATGTATTTTGCACATCATCAACTGGAATAATAATCATTCCCTACTGTGGGCAGTTGCTATTAGGAGAGAGAATTATTTGCTAAGCATCAGATATCTGTGATTATGTCTAATCCCATTAGAAAACAGATGCATGTGATTGTCCACAACTGTCTGAAAACACATCTATCCACACACTGGTGAATCTGTCAAGTCGGGGACAAATTTTTCTGCAAAAAACAAGTGTTTCAAACACAATAAGTCTGCAGTATACCTTCCACATCCCAGTCCTATGCTTTTTTAACTGTATATTCCTAGGCAAGTCACCTTAATTCTCTGAGCCTGTTTCTTCACATTTAAAACAGTAATAAGAGTGACTATACCGATGACCTCACCAAGTTATTATGAACTTCAACTGAGAAAATGTTTACAAAAGCCCCTTTTAAAACAATATGCACTTGAGATTATTTTTTACATTGAAATAAAAAGAGAATAGAGTTTCAGTGTTGGGGTAAAATAATGGTTGGTCTTGGGGTCAGAACATCTGAATTTTAAGTTTATGGTTTGCTAAGGAAAAGGAGGAGGAAGAAGGGGAAGTGAAGAAAAGGGGGAAGGAGGAAGAAAAAAGAGGAAAAAAAAGAAATTGGAGAAAGAGAAAGAAAAGGGGTAGAGGAAAAAAGCCAAAAAAAAGAGAGAGAGAGAGAGAGAGAGAGAGAGAGAGAGAGAGAGAGAGAGAGAAAGAGAGAAAGAAGGAGAAAATGAGGAAGAGGGGAAGAAGAAAGAGGAGGAGGAGAAGGCTTTAAGTGTTAACTATCTGGTGCTAGATACTATGCTAAGCATTGGAAATTCACAATTTAATCAAGGAGGCAGCATGCAAACAACTATGTACAAACAAGCTGCATATAATAAGAATCTCAGAAAGAAAGCAAGGGGAACCTGGAAAAGGTTTCTTGCAGAAGATACAATTTTAGCTAAAACTTGAAGCCAGGAGACAGAGATGGAGAGGGAAAGTATTCTAGGCATGAGGAACAGTTAGTGAAAATGAACAAATTTGAAAGAGAGTATTTTATACAAGGAACAGAAAGGATTGCATGAAACAAAGTAAAATGTAAGACTACAAAGGGAAGAGGAAGGTAATAGGGACTTAGCACCTACCACCTGTCAGCCATTGTACTAAATAAACATTTTATGATTATTATGTCATCAATCCTCACAACAGCCTTGTGAGGAAGATAGTAATATCTCTAGGTTTGGGTTTTTTTGGTGTTTGTTTTGTGTGTGTATGTGTGTTGTTGTTGTTGTTGTTGTTGTTGTTGTTGTTTTGCTGAGGCAATTGGGATTGAGTGACTTGTCCAAGTTCACATAGCTAGTAAGTTTTAAGTATCTGAGGCCATATTTGAACTCTGGTCCTCCCGACTTCAGGGCTGGTGCTCTATCCACTACAAGAACTAGCTGCCCCCAATATCTCTGTTTTACAGTTGGGAAAGCTGAGGTAAACAGAGGTTTGGATGAAATGCCTAGTCACACAGCCAGTAAGTGTAAACTTGTAGCACCATGGAAACATATCATTATGATTACATAATTACATAATAGTAGCATTGGAACTCAGAGCTATCAAGTGATTTCTGGGGATAACATGAGAAGTCTTAACCTCCCATCTGAGATTTTTTTTAGTTCTTAGGAATTCCTTTCAAGGAATTCTTTCAAGAAAGAATTCAAGGAATTCTTTCAAGGAATTCTTTTTTAAATGAAATAGCCTATAATTTTTTAATAGCTTAAAATGTAAATAACTAGCTTGTGACCTAGTGTCCTCTGGGATAAAATGGGTCCAGAAAGGGCTTCTCAGGAATGCCAACAAACTAAAGCTAGCATTAATTATTGCAGAGAATGAGTTTCAGTGATCTCAAAGTCCAAAACAATTCTTAGTTTCCTAATCTGTAAAATGAGATGATGACAAATAGTACCTACATTTTCTTCTAAGCTCTAAATCCTATGCTCCTGTGAATTGGACCCTATTCAGATGCTGCTCTTCTCAGGCATATCTTGCCCTGGAAACCTCATAAGAGATCCCATTGTCTATCATCTTTTGTATAATAATAATAATAATACTATAACAATAACAGCACGAATTTATATAGTGTGTTTTCCACATGCCAGGCCCTGGGCTAAGCAATTTCCAATTCTTACCTCATTTGATCCTCACCACAACTCTGGGAGGTAGGTGCTATTATTATCCTCACTTTACATGTAGAGAAACTGAGGCAAACAGGAATTAAGTGACTTGTTTAAGGTCACACAGTTAGTAAACATCTGAGACTGTATTTGAACTCAGGTTTTGCCGACTCCAGACCTTATATTAAACCTAAATTTGACTATTTACAGCTTCCACTTATTATTCTTGTTCTTCCCTCCAGAACCAAACAGAACAGGTCTAATAATTCCACTTCTAATGATGAGATTCAGCCACTTCAATCATGTCTGACTGTGACTCCATAATTCCTCTTTGACATACCCCTTAAAATATCTTAAGCTGTCATACTTACTGAACTGATACTGAATGAAATCAGCAGAACCAGAACACAATACAACAATATTATACAATGATCAACTGTGAAAGGCTTTGCTTTTCTCAGAAATACAATGATTCAAGACAATTCCAAAAGACTCATGTGGAAAAACACAATCCACTTCCAGAGAAAGAAATGATGGAATCTGAATGGAGATTGAAGCATACTATTTTGTTCTGTTTCTTCTTTAACAACATGACTTAAGGTATAAATATATTTTTAAGATTGAATATGTATAACCTATATCAGATTTCTTACCATGTTGGGGAGAGGAAAAGTGAGGGAGAGAGAAAAATTTGGAACTCAAATTTTTTCAGAAAATGAATGAGGGCAGCTAGGTGGCAGAGTAGAAAGAGCACCAGCCTTGGAGTCAGCAGAACCTCAAATCTAGCAAATCTGGTATCAGACACTTGACACTTACTAATTGTATGACTTTGAGCAAGTCACTTAACCCTGATTGCCTCACCAAAAAAAAAAAAAAAGTTGAAAATTCTCTTTATAGTTACCCATGTATATATCCTGTATATAAAAGGCTATTAAAAAAAAAAATTCTCTTTATGTGGTAATTGGAAAAAAATAAAATACTATTATTTTTTTTTAAATAAAATATCATATTCCCTTTAAATCTTTTCCTATTCATACTAAGCCTCTCTAGTTCCTTCAATCAGTCCTTTCCTAGCTTGGCCTGTAGCACCATCAATATCAAAGTTAATCTTTTATGGATACTTTCCAACTTGTCTTTATCCTTCCTAATAAATAGCCTCCAGAATTGGACATAATACTTCTTGAAGTGGTCCAACCAAGGCATAGCAGGGGAGAACCAATGACTATCATTTCTATCACTTTGAACACTAAGTTTAAGTAAGCCTAACCCTGAATTAGCCTTTTAGCATTTTTGTTTGCCACTGCCATCTTCATGATTCTGACTGAGTTTACTTACAGAGGAGTAACGCTCAGCTAGTGCCTATTTCTTCTCATCACTAGACTGAGACTAGGACACCTGTGTCCTAGCTCTGCAACTCAACTGTAGGACCTCAGATTGATTAATCTTTATAAGCAAAATGAAGGTTTGGGTCTTAATTGATTTCCCCATTCCCATTCTGTGAAAATTGTATGAGGGTTTAGTTTTCAGAGTAATGAAGTTTAATTAGAGAAATGAAACTGAAACCTAAGAAATGAAACCTAAAGAGGGATGCCATAAATCAGAATAAGAAACACACTATGAGACATAATCAGGGGTAGGAACTCAAGTAAAAGAATTAGGTGTTCCAGATAGGCTGTAACCTCTGTAGTACCCAATCCATGGGAATCAGGAGAGGAACTGAACTATGTCTAAATAAGTTGAATGCCAAGGGGAGAAGTAATTAGGGGTGGGGACTCAAGGGGAATTTGGCATTCTGGATAGGTTGTAACCTCTGAAGTCCCGAGTTAATGAAGACCAGGAGAGGGAATTGCATTTTGAAACAGGAAATAAAAGACTGCTTTTTCTCTTCAAGGGTGTGTCTACTAGTTTATACACTTACACTTGAAAAATTTAAAATAAAGATTCTTTGTAAGGCACTTATCTCTTATAATTCCAACTCTAAAATCAACAATGGTATTTATATGAAGATCCATTTCAGTAATCTGCCCTAATGGGATTATAAATCAAAAGTGGGAAAGGGCCTCAAAAACCTTCTAATCCCTGTTCTACAGATGAAGAAACCAAGGATCAGGGAACTCCTATAATTTGCCCACTCCCACAAGCCATAAGAATCCAAGATAGAATTTTAACCAGGACCCTCTGACTGTAAAGCTAAGGTTCCTTATACTGAATCATAACTTCTCTATATAGGTTTAATTCTGCTCATTCGGAATCCCATATTATATGATAATTAGATGGCAAAAGACTCAGTATAGTTTTGTGGGGGAATGTAAGAGTCAAAGTTCTGGTTTCCCTTCTACCATTTTGGAGCCAGGTAATTATAAGCAAGTCACTTCTAGTCTCTGGGCCTCAGTTTCCTCTGAGCATAAAATTAAAAACCTGAGCAGAGCTATCCCTAAGGGTCCTTCCAGATATAATATTCATGCTCTGAACCAAGAGACAGGCCAGTTAGATTCTTGTTCTGATGTCATAGTACTAATTGTGTGACCTTTGAGCAAATCATTTGATTCCCTTATGATAGTTTTCCTGTCTTTAATTGAAAATAATGCAATCTGTATCCACTAGATTTCATGAGAATATGAAGAAAATAGTGTTTCTAGAATCTGTGGATTTGTCATAAACAAGCAGGCCACCATTGTGATATTTGTATCAATTCCCCTAGCTGGAAGAAGAGAAGAAATGCCTTCTAAATATGTTATAATTTGCCCAAATCTGAAATATAGATAGAATTGTCAATCCCATACCAAAGTAGTGGGAGAAAACTTCATTTGGTACAGAAAGGAATCTATTTTTAGAGAAGTAAGCTTTGTTTTGCTCCCTAAGGATTGATTGAAGGGTTGGTGTTTTGGTAGTAGTTGTTATATAAACAATTATGTTAGGATTGGACATCATTGAAATGAAACAATCTTTCTCCGGGCTTTCATCAAGTCTCAGATTTTTCCAGAAACTCAACAGAAGGAAAAACCAAAGTGGATGAATCAAATTAAATAACAGAGGTTGCTATTTTTAAAATACCCCTTTTTTCCTAGCAGTATCAAATCTCAAACTATACTACAAAGCAATAATTATCGAAACAATTTGGTATTATCTAAAAATATATAAAATTTGATGGTGGAGCAGATTAGAAAAACAATATATGGAAGCAAACAAATAATAGTACTTAATAAACTCAAACATCATAACCACTGAAGTAAGGACTCAGGGTTTGACAAAACCTCCCAGGATCCTCTGGAAAAGCAGTTTGACAGAAATTGAGTATAGACCAAGATTTCATACCATACATTAAAATAAGCTTTAGTTTGAATATATGATCTAGATATAAAATTTCATATCGTAGGTAAATTAAAGAAATGAGACAATACTTTCTGAAATTATAAATAATATTATTTATAAATAGGAAGTATTTATGTTAGACAAGAAGTAGAAAGGATTATAGGTGATATATGGACAATGTTGATTATATAAAATTGTATAGCTTATACCCAAAAACTAACACAGCTAAAATGAAAAGAAAACAGTTAACTTAGGGGGAAAATATTTGCATCGTTTATTTGATAAACATCTCTTATCCAAACTATTAAGGACCTGATTCAAATACATAAATATAAGTCGTTTTCTCAAAATGGTTAAAAGATATAAAGTATTCTCAAAGGAATAATCTATGCTCTTATATGAAAATATAATTTTCTCCAAATAATTTTAAAAAAATGAAATGCAAATTAAAACACTAAGATTATAGGTAAAGACAACTTTGAAGGTCTCAGAGTCTGAGAAAATTCAGATTCAAGCCTTAGTTCTACTACTAAGCAATTTGACTTTTGGCAATTAACTTCTCATTTCTGTATCTGTTTTGTATTTAATCCTTTGTGTACAAACTGTGACATTTGGAGGACTGAGTATTGACTTTGTAGTATAAGCAGCCCAAATTTAGCTTGGAGAATGCCTTCCTTTTATTTATAGCAGGACAATTTATCATTTTATTAGTTATCCAGGAAGGGAATAATATATGATCAGTCCAAGGATGGCCATCTATTCAAATCACAAACTAGGGGTCCTGAGAGTCTCTGTAGTATATACAAGAAAGCATCTCACATTTCTATGCTGCCCAGT
Organism: Sarcophilus harrisii; assembly: GCF_902635505.1. Taxonomy (NCBI): domain Eukaryota; kingdom Metazoa; phylum Chordata; class Mammalia; order Dasyuromorphia; family Dasyuridae; genus Sarcophilus; species Sarcophilus harrisii. The sequence goes on along the minus strand of NC_045427.1, from coordinate 186,064,018 downwards.
AGTAGTGCTAAGAAGTTTAAAACTCATACTGACCTGGTTCAGAATATCTAGAGGATGATATTATTCAAAATATAACAAATGGGAAATCTGTGACTCAAGGCTCCCACCCTGCATCTAGTATCTCCTTTTTCAGTGACTTTACACATTTATAACACACAGGACATATAACCTTGTAAAAGATAGCAAAAATGAAAGAAAAGAAAGGTCAAAATGATAATGATGAGAGCTATCATTTATATAATACTTACTATATTCCTGGCATTGTAAAAAGGACAATTTGATCATTTGATCCTCATAATAACCCTGGGAGACAGGTGTTCTGCACATGGCATCAGTAAGGCTTGTATTCAAATCTATCTCTGACACTTAAGAGCTATGTGATCTTGGGAATACTCTTAAGTTCTCTAAATTTCAGTTCTTTATTTGTAAAATGATAAGATTGAACTGAAGAACCTCTAAGATTCCTTCTGGCTCTAAATTTTTAATTCTTTGATGCAATACTCACATGTTTTAAATGCCTATGGTCATAAGATTTAGAGCTAACAGGACATTAGATCATTTAATCTCATACCTTTATTTTAAAGAAGGGAAAAATAAGGCCCTGAGAGGGATAGGGTCTTTCCCAAGGTCATAGATAGTAAGTAATAAATCAGACTTTGAATTTAGGTCTTCTGATTCCATTTCTGGTATTCCTTCAACTGCCTTCCTCTATACTGTCCATACTAACAATTCATGGTATTATGTGTTTAATTTCCAAATGAATGATATAAAAATTGGGCCTATACAACTTGAATAATAAGAATATAGTAGTTTTTCTTTTCATTTTTTAAATAGCAACTATGACAACTGCTTCCCAGAACTTCGTATTTTCAAAATAATATAGATTGTTCCTGTGTTAGAGAATTAGTATGAATAAAAATTCAATGTAGTGGAAAGAGTACGGGTTTTAGAGTCATATGTGTGATCTTGTATAAATTACTTAACTTCTCTGAATCTAAATTTGTTTGTCTATAAAGTGGAAGGCATTGAACCTTACTTCTTAAGGTCTCTTTCAATAGTAGTTCTATAAGCTATGGAAGAGGACATCTCTAACACTTAGAGTCTGATAAAGGGCCTATCCTTAAAAAGCCTTCTATCCTAGAAAAAAAAAATGTTAACTGTCTCTGCCATTAACTAACTACATGGCCTTAAGCAAGTTGTTTCTACTGTCAGGACCAAAGTTTCCTTCTCTATAAAACAATAAAGATGGATCACTCCTAAAATCATTTTAAGTACTGGAATCATACCTTCAGGGAAAGGAGAGGAAAGAAGGGAGAAAACCTTTCATAAACTATAATTATTTTTGCCTCTAAACTTGAAAGATGAGAGGTTAATTATTGGGAGATGGGAAGTAAAGAAGACTTAAGAAATCCTTGAGAGAGAGCACCAGGATTTAGAGGCCTCTTAATGTAGTTCTGAAAGTGAGGTCACTTGGAGCTTTGAGGAAAAGTAATACTTCCAAGAAACCCCCCCAAAAGAAAAGCCCTTAGCTAGTTTAGTAAAGAAAGATTAAGACAAAGATGCAAAATGGCTGAAGTTCAAAAAAATGGAGGACAAAGGAGACAGTGGGGAAAACTCAGACTCGTACTAGTGAATATAGAACTTTTTCCTCCCCAAAGTGCCTTATGTTCCTTTATGTCAAGTTAACACAATATCACCCTCACTACCACTACAGATTTCACTCTTATTGCAAAATAAGAATTTCAAAGATTCCCTTTTCCTCCTTGGTTCCATAAGAGTTCCTTTTCCACTCTAAACTAGGGCTTTGTAAGGTTTATTCAATGCAACCTTATACTGGACACTTCTTTTATAAAACTTGAAATGCCCAAAATGCCTAAAGAAAATGTTTGCTCAATTGAAATAAATATAAAAATGTAACTAGGTAATTTTGTTCCCACTCCAAGTATCACAAATTGTGACAAGGGCCCTTTATTATGCAGGAAAAACTGGAGGTGGGTTATCAACTCGTGATAAACTCCTGGACAACAGAGTGATGTGTCAGAGGAATCCCCACAGAGTAGTAGAGGAAAGGCAAGTGAGAATGGAGGAAGATGTTTTACCCCAAACTACCATTGAGTAATTTCCTATCCTGAATAATCATTCTTGCTTTACTAGAGAGACAATCATGGCACAGTAGCTAGAGTCATAAGATCTAAGTTTAAATCTCACTTTGGACTTGACTATTAATCTCTCAGTGCCTCCAGGTCTTTAAGGGTTAAAGCGTAGTTAGGATATACATAAGTACTTAGATTTCTCTACCAGAGTTATCTACAGATTTGGCCCCCAACCTCCTCTTCCCCAAATTGTTGTGAACTGGGTGCTAGCTCTATTGTCTCTCCATTTCAGAAGGATTGCACAACCATTAATGCCTCTAAAATTCTGTTCCTTTCCCCCTATCCCAGTTATATAATGCTGACACAGAGTAAGCACCTAATCAATGCAGATTGACTGAATGAAGGAAATCAGATTTGATTTCTTTTGTTTTAATTTTTAACCAAGTGTACCTTTTCTCAGAGCCAGGGTTTGTTTGTTTTCATGCGGGGAAAATAAGGAAAGTAATATTACTTTATGATCCCACAGGATATTTTAATTCATTTCAATATTACTCCTTCCTCTGACATAGATAATCCATTTCTAATTTGGTAGGCAGTCTTCAAGAGGGTTCATCAGACAAAAAAAAATTCATAATTTTGCAGTCAGTCTGGTAATGATTCTCTCTTATTTAGGTAGGCTAGTCCCTCCGACCATAGATGCTCACTGTCAACAAGCCCACACTTGAAGCCTTTCCAACTTGGCAGGACTTTCTAGAGCTTGAATTGCTGGCATAGCCTTCAAGAACCCAGGGTCACCTCTATCTGAGTGGGTTTAGTGGAGGACTGGACTTATGCCATATAAAAACTTCCATCTGCCTAGAGATGTGTTGTAGAAAATAAGAAGAGAATTAAATTAGCTCAACTGCAAGGCCTGGAACTCAGCAGGTGCTTTGCTGAAGTAGAACTGATATGTTGTCTATCTTTCTCCCTTGCAAAGACACTGACAGACAAAAAGAAGAGAGGAGGCAGATGAGGAAGCATTTTGTTTTGTGTTTTGCATTTTTTTTTCTTTCTGAACTTCTCTCTCAGGTGTTTTGCTATGAGAAGGAAATAAGGCGATGCAGCTGGCTACCCTTTCATAAATGAAGTGGAGGACCCAGCAGGGGTTTTGCTGAAAATACTGAGGCTTAGAAACCTGGAAAAGCAGCACTCACAGTAATTCACAGTCATTTCCTATGAGCTTGCATCCTTCACTCAGGAGACAGGACTTAGTCTCCAGCTGCAGATGATACTTTAGAAATGAGTGTTGGAAGGGGGTGGGGAAGGAAAGAGTGACTCCTCTTTTGTACTTGTGGGGCTGCCCTGCTGTAGACTATTCATTTATTCAAAAAGCAAGAGAGAAAATCATTGAAAATCTTGGTTAACAGGAAAGATGAAACTATAGGCTAATTAGGACAATGTCACAGTGCAATCTGATATAAAGAAACTTTATGTATGCTGGTAGAAAAAGTGGCTTAAGATTCAGGGCACCTGATTTTGTTAGGCCATTTTTTTTTCAGCACCATGGCCAGCTGTAGAAGGCAAGGCAGAATGGCTAAGTAGTGTGTAGCAAATTCAGTCAGCACCATGGCTAAGTAAAGCAAGGGAAACGGGGATGACTATTTGTACCAGTGTTTCTTTATATCCTTAACACTTAGCACAATCCCTGGAACACAGAAAGTGCTTAATAAATGCTTGTTACAGACTGACTCAAGAAAAGTTTTAATGAACCAATATTGTATATAGTGCAGAGGGATAAAGTTCTTTTTTTTCTTTTTTTTTTTTGTTTTCTTTTTTTTTCTTAATAAAAATTTGTCCCGATCATTCCTATTTTGATCAGTCACCAAATCAGAAATGGATTTAGGCTTCTCACTAAATTACCCAAAAGTTCTGAACAAGGTTGGATAAGGAAATAAGGAATATCACCCCTGCATTTGTATAGCATTATTTGATTTACAAAGGACTTTTATATATATATATATATATATATATATATATATATATATATATATATATATATATTATCTGACTGGACTCTCAAAATTACTTTGAGATAGCCAGGATATGAATTTTTAACTCTACTTCATAGTATGCTAAGAGTCTATATAACCAGAAGGGGCATATATGACAGTAAGTTAGTCATCTTTGATCAGATGTTCTTAAAACTAGAGATGTGAAAAAAGAAGTGCAGAGATCAAAAGATCTATTCTCTTGCTCTGATCCATATAGACTATGGGACCTGACCTTAGGCATATCTCAACTTCTCTGAGCCTCAATTTTATAATCTGTGAAATAGGGATAATACAAAGAATACTCTAGAAATCTTAAAGCACCAAAAAATGACAGGTGTGATTATTTGTGATAATAAAGACTTTTGGGGAAAAAATCTTTAACCAATAACCTGACTCTATTGTTTCACAATCAGGATAACCCTGACATCCTGTCCCCTTTTTACTCTAGTTATCATCTATTACAATGTGCCTGGAGCATAGAGTTCAAAGCAGCTTAAATGAGAGTGTCAGATCAAAATAAAAAGTATTTAAAGCTCAGTTGCTGTCTTCCTAATATGCATGTCACTATTTTGCCCAGAAACATTTAATAGTTCCTTATTGTTTACAGAATGTTATTTTATTTATCAAAGCTATTCCTTGTCAGCTAAGATAACTCAGAGAGCAAGAACAAGAGTATCCAGTATTTGACAAAAACTGCTGGAAAAACTGGAAATGGAAGAGAGAAAGGGCAGGGAAGGAAGGAGTGAATTTGGAACTCAAAAAAATTTTTATAGCTAATGTTAAAAATTTTTACATGTAACAAAAAAACCAAAATATTTTAAAATAATATATAAGTACTATGTATAGAATATCTAATAATACATAAGTACTTAAAAAAAGAACAAGAGTATCAAGGTCAAATCAGGATAATTTAATAGAAAGCATTTTGGATTTGGTGTCTAAGAAAATGGGTTCAGATTTTGACTCTGCTATCTACTCAGGCAAGTCACTTAATATACTTAGATTTTAGTTTCCCCATTTATAAAATGAGGAGATTACATTAGATAATCTCCAAGGTTCTAGTGAGTTCTAATAGTCTGTGATTCACTTTATGTTCTTCTATGATCACAGCTTTGTAACCACTTTCAGCAAAATGAAATTAAGAAAATGATCCAAGAATCGTCTGGAATAGAAGAAAAATAGCTTCCCAAAGTTATCCTGTGATATAGCTCTTCAGGGGAAATGGAGAAACAACCTGTATATTAGGCAAAGCACACCAATGTGAGGGTTTTTTATAATAAATAGAATAACACCACCTTGTATCTCTATAACACTTTTAACTTTTCAATGTTTTTCCATCTCTGTCTCTATTATCTTATTTTAATCTTTAAAAAAAACCTGTGAAGAAGATCAGACAAGTATTATCTGCATCTCCAGCTGCCTGCTAGACATCTCCATCTGGAAATCCTGCCGGCACCTCTAACTCAATATGTCCAAGATGGTACTCCTCATCTTCCTGCCCAAAATCTGCCCCTCCTCTCTATTTCCTTGTATTGATAGATAGCAACCAGCATCTTTCCTCAGTTACCCAGATTTGAAACCCCACCCTCCACATCTAGTCAATTGCCAAGTATTTTCAACTTCACCTCCACAAATTTGCTCACATCTGCTCCTTCCTCTCCACTTGTGCTGCTTCCATCTCCAATTTAGGCCTTTAAATAATCAGAATGACTTCCTAATTGTTCTCCCTGCTTCCAGTCTCTTAATTTCACATTCTAGCTAGGTGGCCTAATGGATGTAGTGCTGGAACGTCAGTCATGAAGACATGAAATCAAATTTAGTCTCACCAACTGTGTAACAATAAGCAAGTGATTTAACTTTTATCTACCTCAGTTTCTTCATTTGTAAAATATCAATAAAAATAGAAACTACAGCACAGAGTTGCTATGAGGATCAAGTAAGACAATATTATATTTTGTAAGCTTTAAAGGGGCTTCTATAAATATTAACTTTTATTATTATTACTGTCACCTTTCTAGGGCTTTTCATAGGTTATAAATTCCATCAAACTTGCTGTTTCCCTATCTTCTACCTCACAATGTTTTATCATCTTTCTTGCCCTTTTCTTTTATCTTTGAAGATATGTGCCTTCCATCATCAAGTCTGAACCTTCTTTCTAGGCTAATTTCTTTCCCTAGGATCTTGCTCTATCAAGTATTTCCACTTCTCTTGAATCTTCAGTCTTTCCTTTTCCACTGGCTCCTTTATTTTCAGACGCAAAGATGTTTTGGTTTCCCCTAACCTAAAAATAAGCAAATAAAAAAACTTGAACTATCATTCTTTTCTTCCTTTCCCTGCCAAACTCCTTGAAAATGGTCTCTAACTTTATTCTTGCTTCCTCATCTTCTATTTACTCCTTCACCCATTAAAAACTGATTTCTCTCTCAAGTCCCATTTAATAGAAACTACTCTCAAACATCACCATTAACCTCGTAATCCAATGGCATTTTCTTAGTGCTTATCCTTCTGTTGAATTTCTCCATTTGCTATGTCCCCAGTTCTTTAAATGCACCACCAAACCTGAACTCAATCTTCCCTGTTCCTCTTCCCAAAACAAGCTGACTTCCCTATTTTAGGTAATAAATAGTATGCACACTTCAAACCACAATCATTTATAGCTTCTCCCTCTCCTTTTTTCCAAATAATCTCCCTGCAAGTTTCCTATGTATCTGTCACATCCTTGGCATTCATCCTGCCAGTATTTTAAGTCTTTCCTAGATTATTGTAATAGCTTCCTTATTGATTTCACTTTTTCTATTTTCTTCTCCTATATATTACTACTAGATTAGTCTTTCTGCTTTTGTTATTCCTTTACCTAAAAATCTTTAGGCTTTCCCTAATGCCTCCTGAATATAAAGCCTGTATAAAACCAATAGTCATGACCTTCCAAAATCTGATGTCACCCTATTTTACCCAGTTTTGTCTCATTATTTTCTCCTGTATACTCTATGCTACAGTCAAAATTCAATAACTTTGCCACCTCCCTTCCCTCCTAACACTAAGTCTTCTCCCATTTCCTATTCTTTGGTATAAATGCTCTCTCCTTCCCTCTTTGTACTTTCTCCAGGAGCTCTTTCCTGACCCACCCTGGTGATCTCACATAACACCTTGTCAGTTCTCTTAATGCAGGTAGAGGTTCTGGAATAGCTAAGTGATATAGCAGGTAGCATACTAGGCTTGATGTCAGAAAGACCTGAATTCAAATCTAACCCCAGACATTTACTAGCTGTGTGACTCTGAGCAAGTCACTTAACCTCTGTTTGCCTCAGTTTCCTCTTTTCTAACATAAGGATAATAATAATAATACCTATTTCTTCAGATTGTTGTAAGGATCAATTGTAATAATAATAGTAAGTATAATGGGCTCAACAACAGTGCCAGATACGGTTTTGTAGTTCCATCATGTCCAACTCTCTGTGACCCTATTTGGGTTTTTTGGCAAAGATAGAGGAACGGTTTGCCATTTCCTTGTCCAGCTCATTTTACAAATAAGGAAATTGAGACAAATTAGGATCCAGTGGCTTGCCTAGCATCATGCAGCTAGTAATGGTTTGAGGCTAGATTTGAATTCAGAACTGGAATCTTCCTGACTCCAGACCCAGGATTGTGTCCACTGTACCATTGGTTATCCATCTGACACATAGTAAGTATTATATAGATATTAACTGTCATCATTATTAATTATTATCAATACTCTGACCAATCACCATAGTATATTATAGTTATCTATTTGTATTTTATCTCCCTAATAAATGCAATATCCATGGGAGTAACAACCATGTTTTAGGTAAAATTCTTACCTTCCCATTTTCTAGAGTAATATCCTAGACATAACTGTTATTCCATAAAGGGTTACTGAATGAATGAATGAAAGAAAAAATGAAAAAAAGAATGCATGAATGAATTATTAAAAGTTTTAAGAAGGTAAATATGGACTTTGTTGTTAATACCCAGATCTAGTCAAAGTTTAACTGGGCTTTCTCCAGAAATAATAGATTTCCCTTCACTAAAGATCATAGGATCAAGCTCTAGAACAAGAAGGATATCAAAGGCCACTGAGTTCAATTCTCCCATTTTACAGTTAAGAAAACTGAAGCACAAAGAAGTTGCATCTTGTGCAAAATCACATAGGTCTCAAGAATCAAAGGCAAGATCTGAGCCCGTCTCTTCTGACTCTACAGCCAATGGTCTTCCCACTGTACCATGTTACCTTCAAGTGGAAACTGGATAACCACTTACTAGAAATCTTATACTAAAAAATAGATTCCTATTCAGATGTACAACTTCTGAAGTACTTTCCAAATCTGAGATTCTGTGAGTATGGAGGCTTTTTGGAGCTTTCAGATAATATCACCAAAGCAACTGTCTGATATTGGACCATTTCCTTAAGCTCCTTCATTTTCTTTACCTACAAAATGAAGGGAGACTATCAATATTTGTGATCCCCAGGTGAAAGGAAAAAACTGAGAGAGACCTTTGACAAAACTGATATGTGGAATACTAGGTCTTCCACTTAGAATAAAAATTGATGGCATAGGACTGTGCCCTTAAATAAACTTAGGTTATTAAATAAAATGTGGCAAGCAACCCATCATCAGCTATTGCATTGAGAAATGGCCTTTAAAAGGGAATAGCCCAGTCAATGCTGTAAAATTACCCATGCATATAACTTGTAAATAAAAAGCTTTATTTAAAAAAAGAGAGAGAGTACAGCCCAGAGTCATATCTTCATGTACTCTCCCCATGCCTCTCATTAAGAGAATGCTTGGATGATCTTTGTCCACTTGGGTGATCTTTGTTCTTAAGCTCAAGTCTTTGCGTCAAGGGTTGAATTGAAGTACCAGAAATCTCTCTTATATGGAGTTATCAGAAATGTTTTATACAGAGCAAATGAGAAGTTCTCATTATACAAGTGACCTGGAAAATAAACAAATCTATATATCCTCTCAAATGCCTTCCAGCTTTATATCTGTGACATTATTATCCTATTCCACCTATGCATAATGCTACCCTTCCCACAAAATCATCTTTCCATAGAACCTGCACCAGGGCCAGTCAAATCTTAATCTCTTTCCTACTGTGGATATCTGCACTAATCCCAATGGATTTTATAAAGCCTACCTATGCAGGGTTGACCATTAGGCAAGGAATTTTTTGGCCATAAAAAATTATTAATGTTTCAAAATACTGTGATCTGGGCAATTAGAGATTGCCCTTAGCAATACCCTTAACAATGAAATCACAGAACTTTGAAGTATTGAATAAACACTGCTATACAAACATAAAAGCATTTGCAAAGTGCCGTTTCTTACATTTCCATATAAGGGAAAGTATTTTTTTAAAAATTACTTTATATTTTCAAAGCATCAGTGAGATACCATATAACATACTAAACCCTGAATAAATTACTAACTGATTGTCATTATTAACCATTGAAAAATAGTTGATCATTCTGGAGAGCAGTTTGGAACTATTCTCAAAAAGTTATCAAACTGTGCACACCCTTTGATCCAGCAGTGTTACTACTGGGCTTATATCCCAAAGAGATCATAAAGAAGGGAAAGGGACCTGTATGTGCACGAATGTTTATGGCAACCCTCTTTGTAGTGGCTAGAAACTGATAAGTGAGTGGATGCCCATCAGTTGGAGAATAGCTGAATAAATTGTGGTATATGAATATTATGGAATATTATTGTTCTGTAAGAAATGACCAACAGGATGATTTCAGAAAGGCCTGGAGAGACTTACACGAACTGATGCTGAGTGAAATGAGCAGGACCAGGAGATCATTATATACTTCAACAACAATACTAGATGATGACCAGTTCTGATGGCCCTGGCCATCCTCAGCAAAGAAATCAACCAAATCATTTCCAGTGGAGCAGTAATGAACTGAACCAGCTACGCCCAGAGAAAGAACTCTGGGAGATGACTAAAAACCATTACATTGAATTCCCAATCCCTATATTTATGCCCACCTGCATTTTTTATTTCCTTCACAAGCTAATTGTACAATATTTCAGAGTCTGATTCTTTTTGTACAGCAAAATAACAGTTTGGTCATGTATACTTATTGTGTATCTAATTTATATTTTAATATATTTAACATCTACTGGTCATCCTGCCATCTGGGGGAGGGGGTGGGGGGGTAAGAGGTGAAAAATTGTAACAAGAGGTTTGGCAATTGTTAATGCTGTAAAATTACCCATACATATAACCTGTAAATAAAAGGCTATTAAATAAAATAAAAATAAATTTAAAAAAAAATTTTTAAATTGTTTAATCATTCTTTTATTTATGAAAATCAACTTTGTCTCCAGTTCTTTTCTATGAGAAAACTATACTATTATAAATATTTTAATGTAAAAAAAAAAAAAAGAAAAGAAAAATAGTTGATAAGATGGAAAATGGACTGGAGACAGAAGCAAAATGGAATAGGTAAGATAAATTTAGTCAAAGAAGGTTTCAGGCTAGAAATATAGTCTTTCTTATTGTTATTCAATCATTTCAATTATTTCTGACTCTTCATGAACCCATTTGGAGTTTTCTTGGTAAAGATAATGAAGTTGTTAGCTCTTTCCTTCTCCACACATTTTATGGATGAGGAAACTTAGGCAAATAGGTTTGCCTGGAAGCAAATTTGCCCAGGATCACATACCTAGTAAATGTTTGAGTCCATATTTGAACTCAGAGTCTCCTAACTCTAGGGCTGGCACTCTATCCACCATACCACCTAGTTTTCTGCACTTGTTTTAATTATCTTCCAAGATATTACCACTTCATAGAGGAAGTTTATATTGAAGGAGAATTTGAAGGAAAGTATCGGCTTGGTATACTCCTAGATGAGGAGTTAGGGGCTCTGAGTTTCAGTTCTGTTATCACCAGACATTTAAGTCATAGCAAAGGCAGTGTTGTCTCTTCATTTTCTTCCTCTGCAAAATGAGGGACATACATAGATCAGACTCTTCCCTGTATCCCCTTCTAGACATCTAAGTGGCACAGTGGATAGAATGCTGGACCTGGAGTCAGAAAAGCCTGAGTTCAAATCCAGCCTTAGACCCTTTCTAGCTGTGTGACATTGGGCAAGTAATTTAACCCTATTTACCTCAGTTCCTCATCTGAAAATGAGCTAGAGAAGAAAATGGTAAATCACTTCAGTGTCTCTGCCAAGAAAATCCCAACTGAGGTCACAAAGAATCAGATGTTACTGTATTGACTGTATAAACAACAATATATGGTCCAGTTATCCAAGTCTGTGAGAACCTATCTTCCATTCCCTTTCTTTTGCCTTCCCACTTTGATTTCTCCCACTCTCTCCTCATCCTCTTCCTACTACCTTTAGTACTGATACTAGACCTTTTGGTGTCTAAATATCTGGATTTTACCTTTTTCTCCGGAAGGACCAACTCTCCCAGGCCGGCCAGGTGAGCCTTTCTCTCCCTTTTCTCCGGCATCCCCTGTGGAAGGAATTCACAAACATTTAAGGAATAACTCTAGCAAGCATAGTAAGAATCCTACAATCACTGATTGCTAGCATCCAACAATCCTCTGACACAGGGACTCCTAAAAGGATAGATATATGTGCCTAAGAAGGTGCAAAGGGCATATTATCACTAACTTGAACTTGGGTTCAAAAAAACCAATTGTACAAGTGCAGCATAGGAGAGGCATTGTTAAGTTTATATCCAAAAGACCTGAGTGTCCAACCACAAACTCAGTATGAGCCAAGAATATGACAAACCAACAACAAAAAAAAGTTAATGCAATCTCCAATTGCATTAAGAGAGAAACTGTGTTCAGAACAAGAAAGGTGATAGTCCTAATGTTATTTGGCATCCTCAAGATTTGGCATCCTTGAAAATATTCAATTTTACACCCCAGCAAAAAATAAGAACACTAACCCATACATAAGGATTCCTACAGATCATGTACTGACTTTAAAAAATCACAGATTAACATTATCTGTGTTCTTTTGTATTCTTATTTACTTTATTAAATATTTCTCAATTATATCGTAATCTTATTTAGGCCTCATTCAGGAGTGCTGTGGATGTGTTTGATGCCTCCGCCCTAGATTTCATCAAAACCTGAAGGTCATAAGGGGCAAATTTAGAAAATATGGGATACAGGATGAGACTTTTTCAGGTATATAAAGCATTTCACACCTTATAGGAAATAGGAGTGTTCAGAAGCTCAGTTGTGAATGAAAAGGCCAGAAAAGGCAATGAATCTTCCCACAATGCAAAGACTGCCTCAGCACATTCTTTACTCCAGATATTCATTTGCATAAAGAAAGGCTAAAGCATATTTTTTGTTGTTGTTTTGTCTAGGAAACCCAGAATTGTTTGGTGATTATTTAATAGATGCTCCCTTTCTAGTTTCAGCCTTGGCTGTAGAAAAGATATGGGAAATTTATTGGATGATCACCAAAAATTAAGGTGAGATCCCTCACCAAGGGAATTTAGCCCTGAACTAGAAAGAGCTTTTGAAAAGGTGATACTATATCTTTCTTACTTCCTGCCAGGCAGGTCAAAGCCTCAGTGTCAAGGTTCTGAAAAAAAACTGTAGAGTTTCTTGCCAAACCCAGGCTAAGGCTCCCTGCTCTTTCTTAAAGAACACAATAGTACCCCAGATAAAAAAGCGAAGGAGCACTTTGCTCAGCTTGAGGTTGGAAGTAATGAAGATTAAAACTTGGCACATGAAAGATAGACCCAAAGAGAACAGTGGATAGACTGGTTGTACTGTGGTTTCTAGCAACCCAGCAATGAATGAGAAAGAGACTATCAATATTTGTGATCCCTAGGTGAAAGGAAAAAACTGACAGAGACCTTTGACAAAACTGAAATGTGGAATACTGGGTCTTCCACTTAGAATAAAAATTGATGGCTTAAGACTGTGCCCTTAAATAAACTTAGGTTATTAAATAAAATGTGGCAAGCAACTCATCATCAGCTATTGCATTGAGAAATGGACTTTAAAAGGGAATAGCCCAGAATCATATCTTCATTTACTCTCCCCACATCTCCCACTAAGAGAATGCTTGGGTGATCTTTGTCCACTTGGGTGATCTTTGTTCTTAATTTCAGGTCTTTGCATCGAGGGTTGAATTGAGGTATCAGAAATATCTCTTATATGGAATTATCAGAAATGTTTTATACAAAGCAAATGAAGTTCTCAATATACATGTGACCTGAAAAATAAATAAATTCCAAATATGTTATTGGTGCAGAAAAATAAAAAAAAATCAAGCCCAGCTTAAGAGGAGACTGAGATGCTTTGAGAGTCAGCCTTTAAGGGAAACCACCATTAGAGGGCAGGGAGTCAAAAAAAAAAGAGTAATAAGAGAAAATAACAGGGAAAGAGGAGAGACTGAAATTATAAAAAATCTCAGGAAGAAGAAAACCCAAAAGTCTTAAACAGAAATAGATAAATGAACAGGGAAAATATTAATGACAGAAGCAAATCTGTCTTCCAGATCTAGTAAATCTTATAAAGTTCAAGCATCTAAGAATAAGTACTGGGGGAAAAAAAAAAGGAAAACAATACAAGATTTAATGACACAAGATTCTTTGGAATCTGAAGACAATGTGGAACCACAATATACTTTCCTAAATAGTTTATAAGAGAAATGAGAATTAAAAGAGAAGAATTTATGTCTCACACAGCAAAAAATGGGCCAAATAGAAAAACTTGAATCTATGATAGCCAGCTTCACCAAGCAACAAAAGACAGGACAATAGATTGGAAATGCAGATATACAAAAGTGAAAGACAATCTAGATTTAAAAAAGCAAAAAACAATAACATTAAAAGAAAATATGTTCACTGCCCAAGAAAAATTTAGTTATCTCAAAGACAAGATGAATAGAAACAACCTAAGCATATTAGGGCTCCCAAAAAAATTGACAAAACCCACACCTCACAATGCAAGAAACAATAAAATATAACTAGACAGAACTTTTGAACATAGAAAATGAAATATAATTGGAAGAATTCAAACATTTCCTCCAGAAAAAAAAAAAAAAACAAGATTGCAAATTTCAAGAGGGTTCAATTTAATCATTCAGTTCAACTCAAAAACAAGTTCTGTTAGCTACCAGAAGAAAGACCTTTAAATAAAAAGGAAAGGAAATGTGAATAATACAAAACTATTTTGTACTCACAAGAAAATGGAGGAGATAATGAAATAATGTGTTTGAAAGAACAATGGAGCTCAGAAATGTAGCACAGGGTGACCTACCTTGCAAAATTTAGCTTCATCCAAAATGAAAAAAAAAATAGACATTCAATATTAAAGAGGTATTGGAAATGTTTTTAGAAAGAAAACCAGACCTAAAGAGACTGCTTTTTGAACACTTGTATGTCAGAATGAAGGAGAAGTAAACAGATGCATCAGTCAAAGACAGAAAAAACAATAGAGTGATAGCAGAGAGACTAGTAAGAGACTTCTTTCTAAATGTACACAAGACAGAGGTGAAGATTAGAAATCCTGTGTAACAGGAATGGAGAGGGCCTGAGGCATTATGGACAGAACCTAGCAACATCTTGTCTACAGGCAAATCAATGTTTTTGTAGGACTACAGTATAAAATGGGAATATTGGTGGGAATGGAAGCAAGGGAATAAAAAGGAATGTGTGATGTGCCTGAGCCATTCAAGGGCTAGCAATAAAGGGAAGGAGACTCCTGTGATCTCAGGAAGAGAAGAGGCTGCAGTGAAATGGGTAAAAAGAAGGGGCAAAGAATTTAAAATGGGAAGGGAAGTAAGGAAGCTTTGCTTTGGTACTGGAACGGGATTCATTGATGAATGCTATGTATACAAAAGATTTTTTGTGAAGAGAGATGGGGACTTTTTGATGGGTATAGAGGATTTGATGCTTTAAAAGATACTCACACTATCTACCTGGGGAAGACAACTGGAACTTAGAACTTAGAGGAGGGCTTGGACATAGAGAGAAGACTTTTTAGATAAATGGGAAAAAGAAGGTAACCAGAAGTAAACAGATCAAGGGTGGGCTACATAATCAGGGAAATGGAGCGGTGTTTTCTCTGACACACTCAATAAATAACTGTTCTGGGAGTAGGGCACAATGGAAAAAGAGAATTCTCCATGAGAGCTCTTCCGAACAACAGCATAAAATTTCTAAGAGGAAAGCCCAAAATAAATATCTCAGCAGTTTTGATTCTGTGAGATATATATAGTGAATAAAGATTACATAATTGTAATGTCAAGAACCAAAGAATGAAGATCTAGATTGGAGGGAGAGAATGAATAATAAAGAGAATGATTCTTCTCTGGAAAGATGTGTAAAAAGGAAATTTAAAGAACTAATGAATGAAACTAGTTGAAAGGGAGAAAAGGAAGGGATAATCTACTTGACTAACAAGAAAGCCCATATGAGCTGGAAATAAACTACAGGATAAGAGACAAATAGAAGTAGTGTAACTTAATCACCACCACCATCACTGCTACAATTAAATAGGGGATAGGAATTGTTCCTGTGATTTCTTTAGTATAGGAAAACTCCCAGATGATGAAAGTCCTACCAATTTAGATCAATATGTTCTCTACAATTTGTAGTCTTAGAGAATCACTAGAACACTGAGAGAATTTACCTATTTGCCCAGAGTCACATAAAAGTATATAATGCAAATCAGAATATAACTACACAAAAGAGAAAAGAGAAAAACAGTTCTATGAGCTCAGAAAAGAGAAAGATCAAGATCAGGGAAGCCTCCCAGGAGGAGGAAGCATTTGTAGTACAGTTTATATAAGGATAAGTAGAACTTTATGAAATAAAAATTTGGGGCAGAAGGTGATTATCTTGGCTTGAAGAAAAACATTGAAGCACAAATTACAAAATACATTTGAGATCAAATGAATATCTGAATTTAACATTAGATACAAGATAATGAAAGCCACCTGGAAAAAGTAAATTGGAGCCAGACTGCAAAGAGCCTTGAACGTCAAAAAATGTAAATTGCTTTTGTGGTAGCATTAAAACTCTACTCCAGTAACTCAATGTGGCACAAAGTTAACCTTGCGCTCTTAAGAGCTAAGCCATAAGCTCTGACTTTGGGAACCTCCCAAGTTAGACAGGCTTTAGGAATAGGCCTAGCACCTGATTGCCTGCTGTTCCAAAGACCAACTTTATTAAGTTTGGAGAAGCTCATGGCCAGGTTATGCACAGGGAGATGAATCTCATCAGCCATCATAATGCATGAAGATTTTTAACCCAAGAGTGAAAGGTTTTTCAGTTGTATCAAGTGAAGGCAGTACCCACTCTGATGAAATAAAAAATCCCATATGAAGTATAGAATAACACATTGACTATTTGTGAGCCAAAGAAGGCAATTTAATGGAAAGCTGTAGGATTCATCCTCCAGATGAAGGAATTTGAGACTCTGTAATTCCTCTCTACTCTGCAGCTTAATTATAAATATTGCACAAAGGCAACTCTGCTATTCTGTGTCAAGAGTTGGGAAAAGGCTAGATATTGAGGCTTTGCTCATGTGGAAGGAGTTAGGAATACCATAATTTACAATTTTACTACCATTTAGCATGTTTTCTTTCCCTTGATCCAATTTTAATATCAAAGTATTTCATGTTCCCAGTGTAGTGCCATTTTATCTGCCACTGGCTTCCCAGTAGCCCCCTTTACATTCACCAGTACATGCCTCTGAGTTGAAATGAGAACAGGATCAGGTTTGTAATCGAGGTAATGATTATCAGGGAAATTAACTAATATTGACTCCACCTGGGCTCCACCTGTTCTTCCTGGCAACTAAGATATGAAAATTTTAAAGGGTCCTATAAATATATTAATGAATTTAACTGTGAGATTTTTCCCTATTGGTTGTGACAGTTAGGTTTACCTAGAGAAACAATACTGTTAAGTCATTCTGTATAAGTAAAGAATAAGAATTAGATGCAGATAGAGCCAATTCAATGCAGAAAGTAATTTGGATGAAGGATAGGTGGTATGGGCCAAAACTCTGAACTTGAAACAAGGTATTAAGTAAGTCAGTGGAATTGATAAAGACAATGGTTATCTAGTTTAGCATGGTTCAGTATGATTGATTTAATCCTACAACAAATAATGGTTTCCTAGTTTCCTAGTGATATAATGATTGGTTTATACTCAGTGTGGAGCATATAAGCAGGGACTGAGAGCCTAAGAGGAGAAACTTTCAGAGGACAAAGAAGACAGGCTGAGCTCAAGCTCTCAGAACCAAGGACAGACATTCATTCCATCTTCAGTCAGGACACTGGTGCAGGCTCTCCTCTCCACTGAGATCTAGGCCGGACTGAAAGGCTCTCCAGAAAGCTGACCAACCCCAGGAAGGATATAATAAAGAATCTGGACTATCAGAAAGCTAACCGGGCCCCAGGAAAGGAGACAAGACTTTGAAAGAGATAATAAAGAGGATTTGGGCTTTAACCCCTGGCTACTCTTGTGGTGATTACTGAACTGAAAAGAAAGCTGCTCCCAGAGACCACCAGAAAACTGAACTAAGAACATTACAGGTAGGTATTTTAGGACCTCTGAATATTTATACAGCTCTAAAGAGCTACATAGTCTACATGAAAAGT
Organism: Sarcophilus harrisii; assembly: GCF_902635505.1. Classification (NCBI taxonomy): domain Eukaryota; kingdom Metazoa; phylum Chordata; class Mammalia; order Dasyuromorphia; family Dasyuridae; genus Sarcophilus; species Sarcophilus harrisii. The sequence continues at coordinate 186,046,265 of NC_045427.1, read as the reverse complement.
TGAATCATTCCAAAATGCTTTTTATTGGCCAATTCAATAATTTATTTGTCAAGTATCTACTATGTGTTAGTCATTGTTCTACACAATAGGTAGACAAAGACAAAAACAAATCAGTTCCTTGTCTTGCCTCTAACTCCCACTACTCATGTGAACCTGAACCAGTCATTTAACTCTGAGTCTCAGTTTCCTCATGAGTAAAATGAAATATCTTCAATATTTGTTGTAACAATTGAAAGAAGTAATATATAGAAAGCACTTTCACAAACCTTATGTGCTATAGAAATGTCAGAAATTATTTCTTTTTGTGATGGGTCTCATGTATTGGGCTATACTGCAAGCTTTCAAAAATTTCAGCCACGGGATACACCAAATGGCTTGGAAAAGACCGTTCAGTGTCATAAAGTCAGAAACAAGCTCTTGACATGACACCTTTAAAGGTTTCCTAATTCTTTTATATGTGCCTGTGCCATGTCAGAAAGAAAAGCGATGGGACCCTTCTATAAGACACATCAAGCTGACATAACTAGCAATAAAATTGTCCACTTGCAGATGCTTACATCCTGGAAGCATTTTCTTCCCTTGCCATATTATTCATTTTCCTGAATCCCCCAAATGCTATCTATCCTAACCAAATGAAGTCATTTTCAGGAAGATCTGAAGGACCTTTCCGATTGGCAAAATGCTTGACTAGGCAACATTGTACTGTATATTCTACTGGTCAGAGGTCTGAAAGTAGCTGAATATTAAACTTTTCCATTCTTTGCTCTCAAAAAGCAATCATTTATGGTATTCACTTACTAAGACCTAATCTATTATTTTTCTGCAACTGATCCCAGATTTGGAGTTTGTTTATTTTCCAGCTCATTCTCAAATTCTGAGAACTTCTCACTGGCAAGGATAAAATGTTTCTGATAACCCCATATAAGTATTAAAGCAAAACCTTGAGCTTCAGAAGAATGACTGCCCAAGAAACCCCTGGGGTAACAGGAGGGAGGACATAAGGATAAGACTCTGGGATGTTCTCTTTTAAAGGCCATTCTTAATCCAGTAAATTAATGATGGGCTGCTTGCTACTTTATGTTTGGGAACCTGAGTTTATCTCGGGGCACAATCTTAAACCATCAATTTTTACTCTCTTAAGAGACCCAAGATTCCACATCCCAGTTTTGCCAAAGGTCTGTCTTTTTTTTTTTTTCCTTTCACCTGAGAATCACAAAGATTGATAGTCTTTTTCTCTTTCATTTCTGGGTTAGTAGAAACCATGGCACTGTTTTTCTTAAGTGAAAAAGCAACACCAAAAGTTAATAATCTTCCCAACTCTTCAAATGTTGGTGAACTGCTGAACTGTCTGAATCAAAAATCTGGCGTAGAGTAAATTGCAATAAATGAGAGCAAAGTCTCTGTGGTTTCATAGGACTATTGAACATGAGAAAATTGAATAATAGAGCCAATGTGAAATAGTCTAAATTATGGATGAATCCTTACCTCATGTAATTCACTCAAACATTTAAGGCCCTGCTATGCCTAAAATACTGGTTCTGGGTGCTAATATAGATGTAAAGAAAAAGAAAACATAATTCTTGCCTTCAAAGATTTCTAATCTAGTATTAAGAAACTAGATAAATATACAAAATATTTAACGTCATTAGGGGCCTTGTCCCTAATAGAAGGTGACATGTGATAAGTGGAAAGCAGAATGGCTAAGAGAAAAAAGCCCTGAATATAAAGTCAGAGGACCTGAGTTCACATGTTGACTTTGCCAGTTACTACCTGTGTCATTTTAGGAAAGTAAACTAGCAATTCTAGTAAACTTGTTGTAGAGAGAACCATCCACATCTAGAGAGAGAACTATGGAGACAGAATGTAGATCAAAGCATAGTATTTTCACCTTTTGTTGTTGTTTATTTGTTTTTTCCTTTTTGATCTGATTTTTCTTGCACACCATGACAGATATGGAACTATATTTAGAAGAATTGCACATGCTTAATCAATATTGAATTGCTTGCTGTCTAGGAGATGGGAGAGGTGAGAAGGGAAGAAAAAAAAAATCGGAACACAGTTTTGCTGAAAATGATCTTTGCATGTAAATAAAAATATTAAAATAGTTTTAAATTTAATTAAATTATTATATTAAACATATAATAATTTAATTTAATTTAAAACTAAAAAATAAAAAGCTATTTAGTGTTTTTAAAAAGCAAAGTGGCCTCTAAAGATCCCTTCCAGTTCCAAAACTATGAATCTCTGATCCTATGTACTATGTAGGCAGTAAAAATAAGTGCTGTGAGGTGGCCATGGAAGGCTATGTGGGGGAGGGAGGGGTGAAAAGCATTTGTACAGGACCTAGAATAGGATGTCAAGAGACAGAAAAATGAGGGGGAAGAAATGAGTAACCATAACACCAAGAGCATTAGGAAATACTCTAGTTTCCTAGATGAAAGTGGAAAGTAAAGAAAGGAACCAAAGTGCTCTGGTTCTCTTCTCCCATCCTTGATTGTGTAATGTCAAAAATTCCAGGCAGGGAGATAGTTTCAAGCATAGAGAAGTTAATAGCATTGAATGCTATAGAGAGGTCAAGGAGGATAAGGAAGAAAAGTAATGGAAAAGATGAGCTAAGAGTTTGAGATTTGTTCACACGACCCTGCAGAAAGTCATTTCATGATCTCCATTATATATTAGTCTCACTAAAGAAACCATGAATGACAGAAAATGAGAGCCCCCTGTTAATCTCTGAGGTTATGTTGAAAGGGCAATGGAAAATCCGGAAAGCCAAAGGAGCACATGCTATTTATACACTATGGTGACATGTCATCGATTCCATTAGTAGCTTAAAATTAAAGATTAGCACTGATCCACAAGCCCAACATCAAAAAGAAATGGTGTTGGACCTAAAACAAAAGACTACAAGCAGATCTCCTTTGAAAATGTAACTCTACAGTACTAGTAGTATTCACAGATTTAAGAACTGGAAAGCCCATTAAAGATTACCTAATTTGGGGTAGCTAATTGGTGTAGTGGACAGCACACTAACCCTGAAGTCAGGAGGACCCGAGTTCAAATTTGACCTCAGACACTTAACACTTCCTAGCTATGTGCTCCTGGGCAAGTCACTTAACCCCAATTGCCTAAGCGTGTGTGTGTGTGTGTGTGTGTGTGTGTGTGTGTGTGTGTGTATACACAGAGAGAGTTAAAAAGAAAGTTAATTATACTGAAATCATTATCAAAACATTTTTAAAAAAACAAGTTCACAGACCCCAAGTTAAAAACTCCTGAATTTTAGTCTAATGCCTTCATTTTATAAATGAAAAAACTGATAAAGTGATTTTCTAAAGGCTGCAGAGCTAGTTAGGAACAGTAAGGATTCAAACCCCAAATCTTGGGTTATTTATACCACAACATACTCAATCTCCCTAAGATGGACATTTCATAAATGTTGGTTAGTAGATGTTCTCCAAGAGTTGTATGGCTAAAAATTCATTTATTTTCTAGCCACTCTCTTGTAATGAATCTCTTCAAATTTAGTTAAATGAATGAAAAAAATCATTTATTAAATGTTTACTATGTGTCAGGTATCGGGAATGCAAATACAAAAGAAAGAGAAGTTGCTCTCCTGAAGTTACATTTGTCCCTGGTTAGCTGGACTTGTCCTTGGATGAGAGACTCTGAAATTAGGGTACATACTTGGAACATTTCTGTCTGAGTTGAATCTGTTAGAGTGCTTATGCTTTTTCTGGCATGCAGAGTCGCTTCTATTCCCTGAAGAAGCATCAAATGAAAGAATCTGTTTTCATTTGAATAAAACTGTTGAGGGAGAAAGGGATGAATAGGTATGATTTATTCTAGTGCTGTAGCTTTGCCAGGGATGACCTCTCCCGCCAATTCATTCAGCGATAGCCCTACTCACAGAGACCAACCCAGAACCTGGGTATGCTCACCTTATCTGCCCAGTTCCCAGAGCCCTGCAGACACCAGGTGTCTGGCTTCAGAGATTGGTGGTTGCTTGAGGCTCACTTGAAAAGAAATCTCCAAGCCAAGTGCCCCAACAAAGGGTGAATCAAAGAGAAGGGAGAGACTGCTATGTTACCTTTAAGGCCTGGGACAAGAATCTGGAAAGAGCAGGCCTCTTCTGCAAGATGTTGAGGCGATCCAGATCTTAGCAAAGACAGGAAGACCAGGCTAATTAGAGTACCCAGGAAAACCAGATCTCTCTTCATAATGAGAATTTGCTGGTCATTGACTCCTAAATAAAAAAAAATGGATAAACAGTTATGGGAAGTCTTTAAAAAGAAAGAAAGAAAGAAAGAAAAAGAAAAAAACTAAACAACTCTTTACCCTGCTTATACTTTTGGCCAGAAATTCTTCAGATGAAAGTCATTATAATTGGTAGTGGATGTCTGTTACTATCTATAATGGTTCTTATTGCCCCTTATCACTTAATTTAGCTCTGGGTGGTTCAGATGTACTATCAGTCTACTATACTTGGGAGTGAAAGGGGGATAAGGAAGGGGAGGGGGGTACAGTTAGCAGGAAAAAGGGATTTAAATTCCATCTCTAACATTTGTTAGTTCTATAATCATGGACAATTCACTTTACTTCTCTAACCATCAGTTTTTTCATCTGTAAAAAGGGAATAATGATACTTTTACTACCAAAGTTACAAGGTGATTGTGAGGAAAATGTTTTGTACTGTTGTACAACACAATACAAGTTGTTTGTTGACATTCTTGTCTCTTTAATTAAACAGTAAGCTCCTAAAGAAAAAGGACAGTGTCTCACTTTCCTTTCTTTGGTATTCCTCCCTTCCTAATACTCAGGGACACAAAAAATAAAATAACATAAAAAAATGCAGCAAGTATCCACTATAGGTTATCCAAGTCACTTTAATGTTTCTGTACGAAGTAAAACTGAAGATTCAACTTATCACAGAATCTTAGAGTGGAAAGGAATTATAATGTGGAACAGGTCAACCTCCTACCCCATGAAAGGATATTGTCTAAATCTCTCCAAGGTGAATTAAGAGCTCAAAGAAATCTTCAGGTGACAGAAAATACACTGCCCTCATAATATAAACTTGACAACTGCAAACTCCCAAACATTCTCTGTTGCAAATACCCCTATGTTATCAATGTAATTTTTCTAGCAAATAGCACTAAGAGTATGCATTGAAATACTTTGCTAGCCTGATAATACTCCTTATAAAGCTAACTTGACCAATAGCTCCCAATAGCTTCAGTCCCTTAAAAACTGGGTTAAAATGTTGTAGTTTTGCTTACCCTTTTCCTCACCAATCTACTGGCAGGCAATGTTCCTTTCAGACCCAATCTGTAGAGTCACAGGCTGATGTGTGGGACTTTCAGCAGAGACATTGGAATTATCATTGTTCTCCCTCTCTTTCTCAATCTCTGCCTCTGTCTGTTTTTATCTGTATCTCCCTCCTCTCCCTCTCCTCTTCCTTTCATTCTTTTCCTTTCTCCCTCCCTCTTTTATTCTCTGCTAAACAAGGTCACAGAGTTTTGACAGAGTCCCCAGGCCTCCTGTCTTGGGACCTTCTGTCTAGCTCAAAGAATTCCAGTCACTGGGAAAATATGTAATTTCTGATTCCCAAATATCTGTTTTAATCACTCACCACTCAATCTCTTGCCAACAATACCACTCAGATTCTCTTGTGACTGAAAAGATGCCTCAATACATGTATCCAACCAAAAATCTCGTGGCCTTGGAATCAGTAATAGTTTGTTTTTAATGTAACATTTTGTTATTTATTACAGTGATGTATTTATCTTTAAGATGTACAAAATACTTTATCCTCACAATCCGGTAACATACTAGTATTATTTGCCCCATTTTACAGATGAAGAAACAGAGGCTTTAAAAAGTGAGTAATTTGCCCATGGTCAATAATGCACCTTGCTCACAACTCTTGAGTTGGATATTGCAAAGTTTATTGTTTCCATTTTAAAGATAGGAAAACTAAGACTTAGTGAGATCTAATAAGATCTAGTCCATGATTGCAGGCCTACAAAAGGGCAGGGTCAACTTGAACCCTTGTCTCCAGATTCCAGGTCCATTAAACCACACTGCCTCAGAAAATAAGTATTTAGTCAGGAGTATCTTCTGTCCATGAAACAGGTCCTATTTTCCAAAGTGTATGGTAATTTGACATCATTTCTCAGAGTCTGAAAAAGAGATTTACCTACTAATGAAAAAATACCTAAGGGACCAAGCAAAGATTACTCTTTTAATATTGTCAACCTTGAAAGTTAAATATTAACTGTTGACAAAGGTTAAAGGAATGATGACTGAGAAGGAAAGAGAGGATGAGAGAAACAAAGATATTGAATGAGCCCCTATGAATAGGTGCTTCAGAAGTTAAAGCAAAGGAAAAGTGAAAACCATGGTGTTACAAAAGACTTAGTTTAGAGAGGAATCTAAATTTGAAGTGATTTTTGACTTAACTTTGCAAAAATGAAGTAAAAAAGGATGCTCAAAGAAAAATAAAGCTACTTTTCACCACTGGTGTTGTGAACCTCTATATTCAGAACCTAGAATAAAGAAGCTGGGGGTAAGCTAAGGTTAAATGAAGATTTGGGAGTCTCCATATTTGAATAACAAGCAGATGTACCCAGGATTTTCTTTGCTAAGAGCTTGTGCACTCTGTTCACAAAGCCCAGATTTCTTCTCCTGGCAGGGAATGCTTGGGCTAAGGAGGAGGGGGTGCCTTTGGGGTATGCAGATGTCCTTCCCTCTCACATACAAGGGAACTCGCTTGATTAAAGTGGGAAGATTAGCAGTAGATAGAAGCACAGATCCATGAGCTGCAGATAAATAAACAAGATGTCTAAATGGATATGATCAGAAGCTTAGTCAAATTATTCTAACATCAAAAGCTTTAAAAAATCAGAAACATCAGTCATTTTAAAAGTGGATACAAGGCTGGAAAAAAAAATGGGGTTAAAAGCATTTTGTTAAAGTAAGGTCAAAGAGTAGATTTAGATTTGTTTAATAAGATAAAATTTAGCCAAAGCAATCTCAAGTGTCAGTATGAAGAAAACCTCAGGAAATAAAACCAGATGGATGAAGGTGTAATTTTCATATTATGGCTCAACAAGGCCAAACTCTATTCTGCTGATGAAAAATGCAGAACATTTCATGGTGATTTTCTCAATCCTGCACCAGAAGATCAACTCACAAGTTTTTCAACATTCTATTATGTGCCTAGCACTCTGATAGTCTGAGAAAAGCTCATAAGATCAGACTCATAGCTCTAGAGCCAGCAGCTATATCAGAATCCATCGAGTCCAACTCCTGAAATTATCAGAGGAGGAATTTGTATCCCAGAAAAGGGAAGAGGTACTTCAAAAAAAATTTTAATTAACAAAAATAAATAACATGTAAAATTTTAAACATCAATAAATACTTATTGAGCACAATGAAAAACTAGGTAGTATTTGACCTTGAAGGTTAGGTGAAATTTCAATAGGTAGAGATGGGCAAAATGGCCCTCCCATTTGTGGGCAAATATTTTAAGACAAGGACACAAGGGATGAATCAAAGACAGTGGAACAAGACTTCTTTGTTTGAAGCATAAGTAATCAACAAATGCTTATTAAACTTTTAGTATGTTCCTGACACTGTGCTAGGAATGAAAAAAAAAAAAAAATACAAAAACAAGTCAAAGTCTCAAGGAACTTACATTCAAATAAGGAAGACAATATATACATAAATTGATACATGTAAAATAAATATAAAATAGGTGGAAGTATAAGAGAGTAAGGCACCAATCGGCTTCACATAAAATGTGTGATGAAAAGAGTGTGAGAGAAGGCTGGAGAAGTGAATTGGGATTGTTGCAGGTCTTGCATAGCAAGCTATACAACATGAATTTCATTCAATAGGCATTGGGGAGATAATGATAAGTTTTGAAATGAAGAATGACATCATCGGAGCTGTGCATTAGGAAGACTACCTTGAGAGTAAGAAAAATAGATTGAAGAGTGAGAAGAGACAGAAGGCTGAGAGTATACTCAGGAGTATATCCTAATAGGTAGGTCTTCTTACTTGAAGTAGGGTGACTGCAGTGGGAATGGAAAGGAGATAAAAAAAATGTAAGAAATAGAGGGAAATAGTATCAACAGGACTTGGAAGACTGATATAAACAATTGAAAAAGAATGAAAGATGATTTTGTTCAAACTCATCTGCCTGGGAAGATGATGGTGTTCTCAAAAGTAGGGAAATCGAGAAAAGAGACTAGTGTTGGAGGAAAGGTGACATGTCCCTTCAAGTTACTTACTCCTTTTAAGCTGTATGGTAAACACAGGAAGAAACAACTGAAGATTACTCACAGAACTACACATTCATGTGTTCCTACTTTACATATATAAACAGTGAAAGAATATAGAATTCTTTTTCTAGCAGAGACTTCAAAAGACAGCATGTTATGGTAGAAGACATCCTGACCAATCTACAAATTGGGAAGCCTGTCCTGGCTCTGTCATGGTCTTAATGTGAGACTCTACACAGTTAACTTGTTCTCTCTGGAACTCATCTTTTCCATCTATAAAATGGGCTGATGATTCCAGAAACATGCTGTCTAGCCCATGAAAGAGAATAAATAAACTCAAGATACAAAATGAGACAAGACATTTTGAGATATGGTCAATGTGGGAATTTTGCTTATTATGTTCACTTGTCAAATAAGGTTTGGTTTTGTCCAATGGAGGGGAGGCAGGTAAGAAAATAAGTGCTCATTATTGGAGGGAAATTAATTAAAATAAGAAGATGAAACTAGATGATCTCTAAGGTCCCTTTTAAGCTCTAAATCTTCGATTTTATATCAAGATGGTCTGTAAAGTCCCTGTTTTACAGCTGCCTATGACTTGCCAAGAGAATAACTTGATCAGTTGACTTTGTTTAATTCTTTTTCTTTGATGCAAGTTAAAGCCTCGAGGAAGGTAGATACTGGGTAGTAGGTAATTTCCAAAAAAAAGATTGTATTTCAAGGAAAAAAGACATTAGTAAAAGTATAATTTTTTTAAAGAAATAGTTTATGACTTCTTATGAACAGGATAGGCAGTAATTAAAATCTTTGAAACTGACCATCCCACAAACTAGTAATTAATGTCAATTATTTTGGTTTTCATGATAATTTTCAATTAATTCAGTTTTTTCCCAAAGAACTAGGAGAGGTAGGATATATTCTATACATATCTTAGAAATAGAAAACACACCAAAGTGTCACACAGAATACATCTTTAGCTGGAGGAGGGGGAAAAGAAGGGACAGGAGGAAGAAGAGGAGAAGGAGGAGGAAGAGAGCAGAAAACTTATATGACTTATTCACTGTCCCACAAGGCCTTAGGGAAACTGTGAAGACTTGAAATCTTTATTTCGGCATTCTGAGACCCTTCCTCCTCCATGATGCCCAATAATCTATGTACTCTATTCTCCTTTATCTAGGGTTTCTTGGTTTTAAGTAGATAGCCTTCAATAAAATATTTGGAGTCAGTGTAGCACAGTGGAAAGAGCTCTTGATTTTGGGGTCAGAAGACCTGAGTTTGAATCCCACCTCTCCAATTTTTGTGTATTTTGTTTATTTGTACTATTTGTATAACCTCGAGCAAATTACTAATCTGTGCCTCAGTTTCCTCATGTGTAAAACTAGGAATTTGAACTTAATGACTTTTATGGTTCCTTACAGTTTTAAATATATTCTGGTTTAAAATAATATCCCTCTGGGGGCAGCTAGATGACACAGTGGATAGAGGCTAACTCTAAATTAAGGAGGACCTGAGTTCAAAACCAGCCTCAGACATTTCATTCTTTTAGTTATGTGACCCTGAGCAAGTCACTTAACCCCCAATTACATCAAAACTTGCCCAGAGTCACACAACTAGTATTAAGTGTCTTAGACCACATTTGAACTCAGGGTTAGTGCTTTATCCATTGCACCATCTAGATACCCCATGGAATTGCATATTAATAAAGGAACTTAAAATAGCAAAAATGACTCAGTAATAATTACATCAGAACTTCAGGCCTGAGGTCACTAGAAATTTTTTTTAGAGAATAGGTAAAGGTAGAAGAGGGGCACTAAGGACAAGAAGGACTGGAACATGATATATTACAAAAAGTACTGAACTTAGAAACTCTAGGTTTGAGTTTCTAGTCATACCACAGTGATCAAATCATTTAATTTCTCTGAACTTTACTTTCCTCAACAGTAAAATAGAGATAACTGCTTATATTTATAGCATCATTTACATAGTAATCTAAGATTTCCAAAGCACATTCTTCAAATCAACCCAGTGAGAAAGGTAATGCAAATACTATTTCCCTTGTTTTACAAATGAGGAAACTGAGACTTAAAAAAAGTAATTTGCCCAAAGATACAGTTAAGTTTCAGAACTAGAATAAAACATGTACCACCTATCTCACAAAGCTGGTATGAAGAAAGTGCTTCCTAAACCATGAAGTGCTATAGAAATGAGTTAAGATGTTATTTTTTAGTATTTTTAGTCCTGGTGAGCCCCAAGTCACAAATATAGGCAGATACCTTTTCCATCTATGTTCAAAGACCTTTATTTTGAGTAATCACTCAGTATTATTGATCATTAGAATGTAATTTCCTTAAGCGCAGGGACTATTTTTGCTTCTGAATTTGTATTCTTAAAACTTAGTATAATGCTTAGCAACTAGTAAGTTGCTTTTTCATTCATTTATTCACCACAGACTGCAATTAAACATAATTTTTTATGGCATTCCTAAATCTTACTTGAAAATTCCCTTCCTTTTAGGACTAAAAATTCTAGCAGATGAAGTAACCATAGATGGTAAGGCAGCTAGACTTCCAAACTCTCTCCCTGTTCACAAGAAGAAGCTTAGTGAAAACTGTCACCTTTGCTGAAAAGAAAGAGGTCCCTTAGAGTCCAGCTTCTTAAAATGTGGTTTGCAACTTCAATCTCATAACTGAATGTGATGATAGCAAAATTGTGATTTATTACAGTAAATGTGTGATTTGTATACCTATATACTTGGGGTAGTAGAAAAACTTTTTAAACTTTTTTCACTCATGACACTTTTTTTGCCTGAGAAATTTTTACTGGACCCAGATATATAGATAGGTACATAAAACAGGTAAACAGATGGAACATTTATTAATAATAAATTTTTAAAAATTCTTTGCTATACATATTTTACCATTTATTAAAGATGAAAGCAAATTTGCATACTAATGAGATAGATGTTCATTTTTACATAGAGTTAAATCTTGTTGGAGTATTTGATACTTTTTACAGATGCCAAATTTATCAAGACCATCTCATTCAGTTCTGTGATTCCATATGTGGTCTCAACCCAGGGTTTAAGAAGCTTTGCCTAGGAGAAGACAGCATAGAATGGTTTAATTAAGGCTGTGGCCTGAGGGAACCCAGGTAAAGTAAAGGAGAAAGCTAACTGAACTCATTACCTCAGTTTTTACTACCAACTTGCTAAGACAAAAGAATTTGGTGTTATAGAGAATCTAAATTAATTCTATCACACATACACACACACACACACACACACACACACACACACACACACACTCCAACACTTCTAAGACCGAAAACATTATCTCTCTCAGTAGGGGTTAACAAAGTTTAATCCCTACCTTTCAATTGGGGGAGGTCTTAAAAAATAAAAAAAAACATAAAAAACTTCTTGAGGGAGTTTTGAGAGAAAGAAATTCTAATTTCTGAACAGTTTGGCCAGGAGATGTTGTAAGAATGAATGAGACCCTGAATAAAAGATCTCCTTTAGTTCCAGAAAAGAGGCACTATATTATTATTGAATTTCTACCACAGGACTCGGCATTTTTATATATGCCATAAATATTTTGTCAGTGGTCATTTCAGAAGGTGGATTTGGGAACTCAGATGGTGAATTCTCAGCTCATAATTTTCCTTCCTATGGCATTTGTATGCCTTTGTTCAGAAGCCAAAGCATCACAGATCTCAGAACCAATTCGGGAGCAAGTACCTTTTCCTCATCTTAAAGCCCTGAAAACATCGACCAAGATAAAAGGAGTAGCCATGCTTTTCCAATTTTTCCCAAGCTTTAAACAACTATCAATTTATTCTCTCAGTTTTCATTTTAAGTCTATGGTGTGCTCTCTTTGAGAAGTTTTATTCCCTTAATCTCAATTTAATTCCAGAAAACTACTTTGCTTCCCCAGGTTCCCCAACCAACCCATAACTCATCATTACATATCAATGGTCTTGTTTATGCTTTTGCCCTACAAATCGGGAGCCCCTCTATGAATCATACTTCACTTCAGTTTCAATGACATAGTCCTTCCCTGATTGTATTTTATCTGAGTATAGCTCAACTTCAGCATGAAATTAGAACAGGATGATTTTTCCTCCCCTCATTCCAGTTTTAGAGATTATATAAAATAATCCCACAGGGAAGGATAAAGTCCCCTCCTTGGTACCCTGTATCCCATCCTTCCACCACAATTTGCATTTCTATAGATGAGTCAGAGAATATTAGTACTAGAAGGAATGTTAGTGCTAGAAAGGTTCCAAAACTTTCATTTCACAAATGAGGATTACTAAACCCAGAGTAGTCTAATAATACACCCAGTGACATACAAATAATCCCTGGTAGAGTCAAGACTATAAACCACTTAAGTGTCTCTTGACTCTTGATCCAAAGTTCTCTTCATTACATCATACAGATCTCTCTAATTTGTGTGTGTAGGGGGTGGGGGGGGGGGGGGGGGGAGGGGAATTGGGATTCAGTAATTTACCCAGGGTAACACAGCTATTAAGTATTAAGTATTTGAGGGTAGATTTGAATTCAGATCCTCCTTACTTCAAGCCCTGTGCTCTACTACTGTATCATCTAGCTACCTCTCTCTCTCAACTATTTTTGAAAAGCATTATTATTTACCAGGGGTTACTTTGTCAGTCTCACTTGACTTTCACTTAATGAACAAATCAAATTAGAACATATATTTACATTGGGATATTATATGTGTGTGTACACATATATTAGGACATACACATATACATGTATGTATATATGTACACAAATATAATCAGAAATTTTCAATCAGGTTCTAAAACCACTTGATATAATTCTATTACTTTCCATGACCTTAGGCAGATCACTCTCCTTCTCTGAGTCTCAGTTTCCTAATCTGTAAAATGAAGGCAAATAACTTAATCTCTGAACCTTCAGGATATTGTTTGTCCATAAAAGATTAATAAAGATTGAGGCTTAAATGAGGTATTGTATATCAAGTGCCTTGCATACCTGAGAGGACTGTACAAATGTAAATTATTATTATTAAATGACTTCTAAGATCCCTTTCTACTCTAATATCTTAGATACAAAGTTCTGTTCTTTGAACAATACTTTCTTAACTTTGGTAGGAATATTTTTAAATGAATTAGTCACTCCTTCTAAGCAATTAAAAAAAAAAAAACCTTAAAATATTATTTTTTTAAAATGTGAGTTACAATTGCTCTTGTTCTTTTCCCAAAGGATACTCTGAAAGTTTCACCCACCAGGTTGCTTATTCCAAGTTCACTAAAAGTCCCAGGAAAAAAAAAAATCCCTTAATTTTTTGAGATATTTAGTTCTTATGCTATAATGGAAAAATATTTCTGTCTCCTGTTTTCATTGGTTCTACCCCATGTCCAGCCATAACTTCTCCCCTGCTTGCCATTATCTGAATTTGGATTATCATTCTCAGTGCCTCATTTATGTTTGAAATGTTGGCTGGGTGGTTTGCTCCTTTTTGGTTTAAAAAGTATAAAGTTTCAGTCTTTCCTACCTTAGGCTCGCTGGGTGAAGAAGGGGGCCTCCTGACCATCGCCTGCCTGCGGGGACACTGCACCAGGGAACCTCATCGCTGCTGTTTACAGAAGCCTGGCGGTCTTAAATTGGGAGCACTGGTGCCTTCTGCTTTCAGACAGTTCAGCAAACCAGGCAGATCAGTTGCAAGTGTTATCTGTAAACAGCTTCCTGTTTGAAATAGATCAGCTGTCCAGCCCGGATAATAATTAGGAGGAAAAAGTGTGGGAAAGTTGAAAACATGATGTCAGGGTTCTCATTACAGCCATGTAGATGGCCCTGCTGGAGAATCCCTTTTTTAACCCTTTAGCAGGAATGGTGATCATAAAAAACTTTCCCCATATCAGAAGATCATAGATCAAGAATTAAATGGAATCTGAGGGCCAAACTCCTCAGTTAAGTGACTGTTAAGATCAGATAAGTAGTAAATTGAGAGTAAATAGTAAGTTATTTTAACTCGGATTCTACTCCTCAAGGAGGTTGTTGATTTAAAAAAAATAAGAAAGAAAAAAAAAAGGTACAACATGTTTATAATAACACTTTTTGTGATAGCAGAGAATTGGATACAAAGATGCTCATCAACTAGGGGATGGCTAAACAAATTATGATCCATTAATGTAATGGATTATTATTTTAGTATAAGAAATGACTAAAATAATAAATATAGAGGACCAAGGAAAGTGTTCTCAGTAAATCAATAAGCATTCGTGTCTAGTATAAGAAAGAACCATATTAAGTACGAGTGGATACAAAGGCAAAAGACAATCCTGATTCTCTAGTTTGCAGTCTAATAGGGGAAACGGCGTGCAACTAAGCACAGATGCAAACTCATGCAAAGCAAAGTAAGCAGAACCAAGAAAACATGTACAATGTCTACATCAATATACTATGTCAATGGAAAGAACAATCACAAAACAAGGCAAAATAAATGTTGCAAAAAATGAGAGAGAACACGTTTGGCCCCAAATAAGACATACTGGAGAAAAGTATCCATGATTCACTTTTAGGTTTAAACTTCGTTAGTTTAGATAATCAACAAAATAAATCTATTCCAAAGCTGTTTTGTAGCATTTGCCAGGCTTTGAGGTATAAATTCTCAAACTGAAAATTTAATTTTAATGGTTTCAAATCCAGTCCATAACACACACACACACACACACAAAACCTGCATTTAAACATAGTAAGGGGAAGGGTCCTAGGATATGTGAATTTTGTCTTTGAGATCTCTCAAGCCCTAAATCTGGTACCCTGTTATAAATCTTTTGCCACCTAAGACTTCCCACTGATCAACAGTAGAGCAGCAAGTTGAACTCGGACCTTAGTAGAGCAAAAATCTCTGAATTGGAAATCTCAAGAGATAGGATATAAGACTAAAATCACAGAATTTTATTTCAGGAAAGGATCTCAAAGGTCATCTAGCATATACACTACTTCTTTCATGTTACACATGACGAAACTGATTTTCAGTGTAGGACTTTACTAAAAGTTACAAGACTAAGAGTAGGGAACCTTTATTGGTGATTATAATTCAGGTATGAAGCTATTCTGCAACCAATTCTATTCAGCAATATGATTTCTAAGATCAGTCAGTCAAGTAGCATTAAGCCTGTGCCAGGCACTATGATGAAGATTAAAAGAAAGGTGAAAACAGTCCCAACTCTCAAGTAGTTGAGTTTAATGAGTGAGACAATATGCAAAGAATTGGGTACAAACACGATAGAAAAAATATTAATTGAAAATAACTTTAAAAGAAAGCACCAAGAATAAGGAGGGATGGGAAGAGCTTCTTATAAAAAGTAGAATATTAACTGGGATTTGAAAGAAGCTAGAAATCCAAGAGACAATGATGAAAAAGAGAGAATTTCAGGCATGGGGGAAAACCATAAAAACATTTGGATTCAGGTGACAGGGTTTCCTGTACCAGGAAAAACAAGAGGCCAGTGTCACCAGATTCCCAGAGAATATTTTAGGGGAATAAGGTGTAAAAAACTTGGAATGGTAAGGTCAAGATGTAAAGGATTTCAAAAATCAAACCAAAGGTTTTGGTCCTGATCTTGATGGTAATAGAGATCCATTGGAGTTTGTTGAATAAGGGGTCAATTGGGATTGTGAGGGGTGACATAGACTTGTGTTTGAAGAAAACCACTTAACCAGTTCATTGACAAGTACCTTAAAGTGGGCAAAATTTAAAGAAGGAAGACCAATCTGCAGCAATTCCAATATTTTCCAATTATTCTAATAATCCAGGGGTGAGGAAATGGGGGGTTACACTAGGATTCAGTGTCAGAGGAGAGAAGGGGGACAGTATAGGAGAGATGTGACAACAGTAAAAACTGATTAAATATGAGGGGGCAGGGATAAAAGGAGTCAAGGATGACCCTCTAGTATCAAAATATAAATTTTCTGTTTGCCATTTAAAGCTTTTTATAATTTGACACCTTCCAGCATGATAACTGTGGAAATATGTATAGAAGCATTGTACATGTTTAACATATGTTGGATTACTTGCCATCTAGGGGAAGGGGTGGAAGAAAGTGGGGGGAAAGAATTTGGAACACAAGGTTTTGCAAGAGTAAATGTTGAAAATTATCTATGCATATGTTTTGAAATTAAAAAATAACCCATCATTTTCCTACTTTTCCTGCTTTATTTCATATCCCTTCCCTCCAGATACTCTACTATCAAGCCACTGGAATTCTTCTACTCCTCCCATAGTAGGTAACATAATCTATTAAGCATATACTATATGAAAAGCACACCGAATAGAGAGATAATAACAATAATAATTAGCATTTATATAATACTTTAAAATTTGCAAAGCAAAATGATACATTGCAAAATATAGACTGGCAATTTTTCTATATTTGGCTACAAGAGTGAAAGAAGAATCCCTATCATAATACAAGAGATCAGAGAGTTGGTAACTGATTGGACTGCAGGGAGCAGAGAGAAACTAAGATAACACCAATTTCAAGGCTGGATTACTGGAAGACTGATGATCCTATGCTTTTAGTTCTTTATTCTCCCAAAATGACAGTGGAGGATAATGGATTGATTAAAAAAACAAAACTTCTTTTAGATGTTCACCAGCAGATGAGTTATGTTTCCCTAGGTCACAGAATGCCTTTCACTAATTACAGTATATCAAAAAACCATCCCCAAGGGGCAGCTAGGTTGTGCGGTGGATAGAGCACCAGCCCTGAAGTCAGGAGAACCCGAGTTCAAATCTGATCTCAGACACTTAACACTTCCTAGCTGTGTGACCCTGGGCAAGTCACTTAACCCCAATTGCCTCAGCAAAAAAATAAATAAAAGAAAGAGGGAAAAAAATCCCCCAAAAGTCAAATTAGTGGTGAGAACTCAGCAAGCCATGTACCTTTTTGTTTAGAAAATAAATATTTTATGGAAGGTCATCCATTCTCCACAAATCACATCTCAAAGGGGCTTATCCCTGTGGTGAGGTCAGGCCCTATATAGAGAGCCTGCCTAGGACACAATGTTGTCATTTCTGTGTACCACTCTTGGTAACCAGGGAGCTCCCAAGAGGAAAAACTCTTTTAAGAAGGCAGGATGGTATCATGGGACAAACATTTGATTTGGAATCAGAGAATAAGGGTTCCATTTTTGGTTCTGTCACTTTGTACCAGTATAACCTTGGGCAAGTTGAAGGGACTGAACTAATTTTTCTCTTCCCATTACTTTTGCTTCCTCCTTCTGTTCCTAGCTCTTCAGCAGCATGACTTTTTTTTTTTCCTATAAGGTCTTGTTTGCCCTAAGAACTTAACCCACAAAATACTTCTTTAACCCAAGGGCAATCTTTATAAAAAGAGAAGTACATTTTTAAGAAATCTTATATTGCTTAGTATTGTATCAGATAAAATAGGAGCTTCCATGTTAGCTTAGGGTAATCTTTACTTATATAAACAGAAGTACATTTATAAGAAATGTTATATTGTCTAGTGTTGTATCAGCTAAAATGGGAGCTTCCATGTTAGCTTAAGAAATATGTAGATTCATAAGGAAAAGTTGCCAACCCATATTCATCAAATGAAAAAGTACAGATTCTTGTCTTTCCTTTTTATTTACCTCCAAAGTTCCATGTCTCAAAATGTCAATGGCATTGTCACAGTTAACATTTGGAATAGCCTTTTCCCTCATGACCTCTGATGTGCTCAGTTTAGCATTCTGGCCCCTTCCAGTGAGGTCAGGCTAAAACCTGGAATATATCCCAGCTATTATTTACTTTTTACAGAGATAGACGAGAAACTTGGGTACCAGGAGCCAGATTCACACACTGAGTTTGTCACTATGAGAATTTTCACATTCATAGCCATATGCATGTAACTAATATTTTGCTTGTGGGGAAATAACCATCTACTATTTGCTTTAATCTTATCAGGTGAGATGATTGTCATTTTTTGCAGTACTTTCTCAGTAAAGATATAGCAAAAATAATAAGAATAAAAATACTCACATTTTCTTAGCATTTTAAGGATAACAACAATCCTTGCAACAGATGGGCACTGAATTCATTAATCCCACTTTACATATAGGGAAACTGAGGCTCAGAGAGACACTTATCTAAGGGAACACAGCTAAAAGCTGTGACTTCAGTCTATATTTTGTTTCCAGGTCTAATGCTCTTCCACAAAATTAAAGACACCGACAGGTGACCCTTTAACACTTCAATATATACTGAATGGGCCCCTTTTTCAGACCCTAAATCAATTCAAAATTTATATATGTATTTATATATAATGCAATATATTCCCATAATCTTTGTTGCTTAAACAAAAATTCAATATCACAATAACAAATCAAAAAAACCTTTAAAATGAACTGAAGCAAAGTAAAGTATTGCCAGAAAAGCAACATATATAATGTCTAAAACAATGTTAGTGGAAAAAATATTAAGTAGCACCTACCTCACAGGGTTGTTAAGAGGCTCAAATAAGAAAATAATTGTAAAGCGCTTAGTACAGTGCCTAGGACATAATAAGTAAACATTATATATGTTAGCTATTATTACTAAGAACAATAGTAAAACAATTGAAATAAAATCCTGTGGAATTATTTATTTACTTGTTTTGCTGAGGCAGTTGGGGTTAAGTGACTTGCCCAGGGTCACACAACTAGGAAGTGTTAAATGTCTGAGGTCACATTTGAACTGAAGTCTTCCCTGACTTCAGGGCTGGTGCTCTATCCACTGTGCCACCTAGCTGCCCCCTATGCAATTATAATGACCAAATGGTCCCTAAAAAAAAGACAGATAGCATGGGTCCCTTCTTTATAGAGAAGAGGAATTATGCGTATGGATGTGGAATTATCTGATGTGAAATTGGATCAGTTAATTTTGTGGAATTGTGGTATTTTTTTTTTTCATTCTTTGTAATTAGGCTCTCCAGGATAAAGGAAATATATTGGGAAAAGTAAGTGATATAAATACAAAAAATGTCCAATAAGAACTTTAAAAGCTTTAGAGGAAACTGTCTGTAAAGTGACACCTTAAATTTAAAGAGACATATGCTCAGCCAATATATTTGCTATTGTCATGGAGAATGCCTTGTTAGGATCTAAATGGAAGACTTCCCTATAGATGATAGTCCTCCATATATTCTCATATTGCAGAAATAGTCTTGTTCTAGCCAGCCCTAGAAGTCCACAATAATTTCTCAATGAGATTCATGACAGATCAAAAGAGATCTAACAACCTACATAAGCCAAATGAATGAATGATGTCTATTGTCCATTATATGACATGAAGATAAACAATTCATTTAATATAATACATACATCTACAGCAAGCACTGCAAAAGAGCAATGAACAGTGAATGGCTCTAAATGTCAAATTGAGAAGTTTATATTTTATCCTACAAGAAATAGGGAACCTCTGAAACTTCTCAATTTAAGGACTGGTGAGGTCAGATCTGTGGTTGCAAGATTTTTGGGGTAACTCTATGGACAACAGGTTAAAAGAGAGGAGATATTGGAAGCAAGAACAGAATAGATTACTGATATTCAAGTCCATCTTTACTGATTGATGTTCAATCTCAACATGATGAAAGAGTCAGCAACTACTGCACTTGCATGCAAACCTTTTAACTTTTTAAAGAATAAGACATTTAACAGATAGTAAAATCTCACAAAGCAGTATTACCTCTTAAATCCCTCATTTGGACTTCTCAGGTACTTCAAGTTCACACAACCCCGAACAAGGACATGATTGTGAAGCAAATTAACAGAATGATTACCTTGTTTATGAAGCATGCTGTGTTCTGTCAAATAATGATTAAAACTTGAATAAGTCGTGATTGGTTCCATTTTCAAAGGGATGGTTAGGCAATTTTTAGGTGCAGGCAATAAACAGTATACTAAGTGAAATGACAGCCTCATTTAAATATATTATTACAGAGCATGAACTTGATTTTACCCATATAGAATTTTGAGTAAAAATGTAATTGCCAAAGAAGCATTCAGACTAAACTTCATTATAATCACTCACCCATTGTTGTATGCCACTATTGATTACAGTGAGAACAATTCATCTAAGCTAAAAGCATTTTTTAAAAAAGAATTCATGTCGTATTAATCCACTCTTTAGTAACCAGGCATATCTCCAGTAATTGAAATGTCTCTACTTGAATTGTAGTGATGCTGTGTTATACCAGTTACAAATTTCAATAAATGTCAATAGTCTGATTTTTATTTTAAATGTCTAATTGTATGCATTTTAACTATGGAAGGTGCTGAAATGATATAGTATTTAGTAACTACCAAGCTTTGTGATCCTTCAACAGGTCTATTAAAACCAAATTTTCTGTGACTATGAGAATTAGAATGGATTAAGCTATTTTTATAAGGAAAAGGAAGCAATAAGGGATGGAGGGGGAGGGGGAAGGGAAGGAGGAAACTACTTCCCTACAGATTAACATTTGTTCTTGCATGTTGGGGACCAATGCATATTAATGCTGCTTATTGTTGTATCAAAGTCCAAACACAGCCATTTTTATCTGAAGACATTTCCTAACATCCTTTCAAAGTATTGCATTTATTTTGACTTTTTTGGTTGTTTTTCACACTTTGCCTCTCTACTAAAGTCCCCTACAGATGGCTCCCTCACGTTGTGGTAGAGTGGGTACAGAACAAGACAGGCCTTTTTTTTTTTTTGGACAATCAATTCAAGAATTCATTTTGTTTGAATATGCACATTTACCAAGATTTTCTTTTTCTTTTGCTAGTGGAAAAGAATAGAAAATAGGTGTCAGTTAATTGAAAAAAAGTAAAATTTAATTTTAAAATAGATAAAAAGTAAATGTGAGTCAAGGAAGGCACTAGTAAGAAGTATTCATGTCAACATAATTTAGTCTATGACTCCTGGGACTACTCCACATGTTACCCATTGGTCTTTTCAGGTTAAAAATGCCCCAGCATCAATAGCTGCCTCGTCTAATTGATAGGTTAGTCCCAGGAACCTATTTTTTTTTTTTGGCTGAGGCAATTGGGGTTAAGTGACTTGCCCAGGGTCACACAGCTAGAAAGTGTTAAATGTCCGAGGTCAAATTCGAACTCAGGACCTTCTGACTTCAGAGCTGGTGTTCTATTTAATACACCACTTAGCTGCCCCCCAGGAACCTACATTTAAGGAAGTACCACAGCAACCAAACTTGCCTCTTGAACTACTTTTCCACTTCATTCCCAACTTCCTTTCCCCCTTCCCAACTTTCCAACGTTTTTATATGCAGCCTTCCCTTATCAGAATAGAATAAGGTCCGAGTACAAGTAGTATTTGTGTGTGATGTGTGTTAGCAGCTATCAATATCAAGGACTCATTAAAGGCTTAAATAGCAATTTTTTTAAACCAATAATGTACTTAAGGTGTATACGTAAGGGGGTTTTAGACTTTTTTGCCCACCTTTAATTATAGTGTAAATATATGTATTTTTTGTATCCCCTAGGAAAACAATTATGTAAATCATTTAAACACTGGCAGTGACTTGGAACTGAACCTGCAAAATCTCTTAAGTATGTCTCTAGGAGATACCTATCTAGAAACTAGGACAGCTAACAAAGGATTTCACATATTAGGTAGTCTTTGAGCAGAATCTTAAGGAAAATAGGATTGAGGAAGATGAACATTCTAGATAGAGTGGACAATCAGATGAAAAGCCAGGGCCAAGAGACTGTTAGACGAACAGGAAGACATATTACTGGAGTATTATGTTGTTTTGCATTTAAGTTTAGTACAGAGCCTAACATATAGAAAGTAAGAAATACTTTCTATAATTTTATATTAGGTGCTTTCATATTTTGCCTTAAAGTGTGGTTCAGAAAAGCAAAACCTTTTGAAATATTCCCTTTTTCAAAAGCAGCAATGTAATGTACAATAAAAAGGCTTTCATTTTTTAATCATCATCTTCTCTCCCTTATGCTAAGTCTAATCTTACCACAGCTTGTGGAGTACTAAAAATTAAAAGCAGCTAACTTGTCTGGGGCAGAAACCTGGTTCATTGCGTAAGTAAACTGCCCATCCAAACTGCCACCTTTGTCTGTTTAAACAAAATTTTCCTGGAGAGCACTACTAAGGTTAATCATCCTAAATTGGGGTAAAGTATAAAATCTTATTAGAAGTTCTGCATCTCGGTGCAGATTAAAGCTTAAAAACTAGACAGATGTTTTTCATATAAATATTGCTTATGTAACATAAAAATGTGGTTTGGTCCATTTTCTTTGTCACAAAGGATCATTTTCTGTGAACATGTCAAAGGGATTTAAAACATCAAAACTTTTTAAAATGAGGCTAACATGGTACCTTCACCTTATTTTTTCTTTCTTGGTTTTTTCCCTCCTTTGATCTGATTTTTCTTGTAAATAACAAACATGGAAATGTTTAAAAGGACTGCACATATAACCTATATCAGACATCTTGCTATCTTTGGGAAGGGAAAGGGAAAGGAGAGTAAAATTTTGGAAAATAATGCCTTACAAAAATCAATGCTTAAAACTGATTACATGTATTTGGAAAAAGAAAATACTTCCAAGGGGAAAAAAAAAAAAAGGCTCTTGACTACTTCTGAATAAAAAGGATATATGGAGAATAAGTGATTGAGAAAAGCAAGACCAGCATGAACAAGATCTAAGAATGCACTCTCAAGAATATACAGTATCATAGGATTCTAGATTTTAGATGTAGAAAGGACTTTTGTTTGAGGTCATCTAATTCGTTTTCATTATAAACTCAAGCACAGGAATTAATTTGCCCAAGATTACACAGGCACTGAAACACTGACATCATGCTGCTTTCCCAATATGACAAAAATCTGAAAAATGCAAAATATCAGAATTGGCTTAAAGGAAACTAGTGATGAAACCAAATTTCACTCTCCTCTAGGGAATATAAAAACAAGCTCTTAGTAAATTAAAAGGTAAAAAACCATGATGTAAAATGGCATTCTCAATTTCTTCAAAAGATCACTTGTTTCAAGGTATACACTTTCCTCCAAAACTTGCCCCCTTATCCCATATGGCTGATTACTATTAAGACTGGTCTATCCAAAATTGAAGTTTTTAACAACAAATTATAAAATTTATTATAAAATGTTTTACAAATGTATTACAAAATTATAAAATGTTTTATTTAGTAGGCCGGCCTTTTAATCTGAAGTAATGAAGAAACATTACTAGAATAAGATACACTTCAAATTACATGTCCCTCATTTATCATGATGCATTATATAAACATGCAACTTAGCTTCAAGTGCCTCTGGAAGGCTTAATTTGTATTCTCTTGATGCCAATAAAGATACCAATGCTCTGAGAAACACTGCCAATTTTCCTGTAGGAGTACTTCAAGGTACTTGACCTAAGATCACCTTTCTGCTTAAAATTCTCATATAGAAAATCGCACTTAATTTCAATCATTACTATGTTCTGCAATTTGAATGCAGTCGCCATGACCTATGTGAGATTATTAATATAGATAACTGCTGCTGCTTGTATAATTTTGGAGAAACAATTGTGAATTGAGACAAGGTTATGAACAATGGACTTTATTTAATCATTTCTGCATTTACAGCTGGAACTCTGGGAATTCAAAATTAACATCTTTGCCTGTCAGCTTCTTATAAACGCCAGAAAATGTTTCTACCTGTAAGAAAAAAAAAATTACAACACTTTCATTCCATGTTTCAACAATTTAACAAAAAATGCTTTTATAAAAATAGTCATGTGAAAAACAGAAAACAATTCCCTGAAGAATGTGATAATAGAAGACAAACGTCATAAAGTAGACCCTATACCGCACTATAGTACTATATAGGCTCCTATAGCACATGGATACAACCATGGCAACTCTGTGGATGAAACTGGAGAATTTTTAAAAGCCCCATATATAATATGAAACTCGAAGTACATTTCCACCTAAGTTTTCCCACTTATCAAACCGGACACTAAGGCAATCAATAACATCTATCATCACACAATGAATGTTTTCATTATTTAGGGATTTACCATTTTGCATAAAAAATGGCAAAATATTTACTTTCAGAAAATCATTATTTCATCTTAAAAATTTGTGCCCTTAAAACAGGTGACAGTGACAAGCAAAGTACAAAAGGCTTCAGTTGCAAATTCATCATTTCAATGAAAATAATCTCGTGTTTAAAGTGCTCCCTTTTTAAAAGCACCTACTACCTTGGTTAGAAATCAAAGAGATAGTTTTTTTTCAAATATAGCCACAATGAGAGCTCAACTATACTAAAGCTATTTATTCAAAGAAAATAAAGTGATAAATTCAAGGTAAGCTGTAGTAGTTTTGCTCACAGTATAAAAGGTTCATGACCAAAGAAACATGAGGCCATCTTGAAAGATGAACATCAACTAAAACTAATCATAATATTATATAGAGATTATGTCATAATAAATATTATAGATATTACCTTGTGTTCCACATTGTTCTGCTGTGCTTTATCCAAATGAACTTTTATGAGTCTGCTACCATCTAGTTTCACACGAATTCTCTTGCCAACAATTTCACTTGGAAAGACAAGGTCTTCAAGGATTGCATCATGCACAGCAGTCAGAGTACGGCTAAAAAGCAATATATTTATAAAGTCAATTGAGCTAATTATGCCTTTTGGTAAACTGATACCTATACATGATTAGATGAGGCAGTTTTTTTCCCCTATAGAGCAATTAACAGAAAAATAATTTTAAGGGTAGAAAAAGTAATATTAAGGTGAAGGTGTCCTGTCCTATCATGGTTAATGCACCAATGAAACATGAGCTTTAGCAAACTAAACTAGAAACATTCATGAACACCAGACCATTAGCTAAATCTGGAGGTTCACAACCAGAATAGCCAAAGTAATTTTTTGATTATAACAAAGAAGTTGTGATTTAAATCAGTGGATTGAGTTTCATGTGACTCAAGTACAAACCCCAACTCAACTTTTTAATTTCCCACATAAAGATTATAACATCTTTATAAATGATAAAAAGATATATTTTTGCATCAAGCATCTATTTTACATCTCCATTTGTCACAATGTGATTTTTAAATCTTATTCTCAAGGTAGTTAAATTGTATGAAAAATATCTTTACTCTAAGTCCATAAGATTTAATTGTATAAAGTACATTTGATAAAGACAGTTTTCTCCATGTTTTATAGAATCACCTTGCATGCTAGTGAATGAGGCTTTCCTTTTAATACCCTATAAAATTTCTTTGACATGTTCAAGTATTTCATACTACGTTAACTTTTTCAGAACATACAGTAACAAAACCCACTGACATTTAAACAGAAAACTATAGATCATAAAACTTAACTGACGAAAATCATGCCATACCAATAAACAATAAAACCGTATTCTATCTAAGGTGTTAAATTAGTGAGGGGTTTTTCCTGTGCTTCCAAAGAACACTGTCAAAATTTCACTACCCCCTTACCAGCAGATAAGGAATTTTAAGAAAAAACATACCAAGATCTAATTTTTTTTTTGACAAGTGGCTGAAAATGCTATGTAGCGTTTTGTCACATAGACAAATACAAATCAACCAATTGGATACAAATTAGCCTTCCTGTCCCATTCACTAAGATACAGCCCTGAAAGTAAAACTTCATACTATTTAATTTATTATCATAAATTTAGAATTTTAATTAAGCAAATTAGTCCAAAATATTTGTCAGAAAAAACTGAGACCCATAGCTTTAGTGACTTGCCCAAAATCACATGGGTAAGAGCAGCATTTGAATCCAAATTCTGATTCTAAACCCAGTCCTCTTTTCAGTTTTATTCTGCCTCCCTTTGTTTCACAAATGGCAGCTGACAGTAGGCATATTTTCAGCATATTTGCTAATTTTATACACTGTTACTGGATTCCTGTCTCTTAAATATCATGCCAAGTAAATAATCTCAACATTCTCTATATAATTATCACCTATACAGTAGCCATATAAAAATGTGAAGAAAAAAAAAAAAAAAAAAAATGCTCTACCAGAGCCCCAAATAATGGCCATGCTGAATTGTGTACTAGAGAAAACTTCATTGGATGAGAAGTCTCAGGACTAGCTGTGATTTTGGACAAGTCAAAGATCCTCACTGGGTCGGAGTTTCCTCAACGATTACAATGAGGTGGATGACAGATGATTTCAAAAGACTGCTTCTAATTTTAAATCTATGATCCTAGAAACACAAAACTTAAAAATCCTCCTAAAACTATTACCACATTCACTCATCTCCAAACATCTGCACTACATTTATTCATCATCACTTAACAGATACCAAGATCATATGCTTTCTTCCAAATTCTTCCTCCTAAAGCGCTTATGACTCCCTTGTTTAAATACTTTCAATAGTTCCCCATCACCTACTAAATTCAATCTCCTAAGCCGGTTATTGTGTTCCAAAATGAGTTCCCAATCTATTTATCAAGACTGTCTAAATGATCTGGGTTTGTAATCCAAAAAGGTCATAAAAGAGGGATAAGGATGCACATGAGCAAAAAATGTAGCATCCCTTTTTGTAGTGGCTGGAAACTGAGTAGATAAGATGCCCATCAGTTAGAGAATGGCTGGAAAAGTTATGATATGAATGTAATGGACTATTATTGTTCTATAAAAAATGATCAGCAATAGCTGTTACCCTGGGCAAGTCACCCCAATTGCCTCAGCAAAAAAAAAAAAAAAAAAAAGATCAGCAGCAGGTTGATTTTAGAAAAGGCTAGAAAATCTTACATGAACTAATGCTAAGTGAAGTGAGCAGAACCTAGATATATTGTACACAGTAACAAGATTATGTGATGATCAACTGTGATGGATTTGGCTCAACAATGAGGTGATTCAAAGTAATTCCAACAGACTTGTGATGGAGAGCCATCTGCATCCAAACACAGGACCATAAGGACTGAATGTGAATCAAAGCATATTACTTTCACCTTTTTTGATGCTGATTGTATACTTGTTTGGTTTTTTTTTCATGTTTTTTCTCTTTTGATCTGATTTTCCTTGTGTAGCATGACAAATATGGAAATATGTTTAGAAGGAGTAAATACATTCAATCTATATCAGATTGCTTGCTACCTTGGGGAGGAAGGGAGAAAAATTTGAAAACCAAGATTTTGCAAAGATGAATGTTGAAAACTATCTTTGCATGTATTTGGAAAAGCAAAATATTATTAAAAAAAAAAAACTACCTAATACAAAATCTGTTTTACATGCCTTTCAATTCCTTATGTTAATTCCATTTTCTCTGCCTGATATGATCCCTCTGCAGTACATACAGATTTATGTGTATGCTAGCAGCTCTCAATCAACATTTCAAATTATAAGATTCTGGATGACTTAAACCACTAGTGATAACAATGACTTCCAATTTCAAACCACTACAAAAAATATGCCAGAAATCAAACAAGCATTGAGATTAACCTGAAGTCATGTTTCAAAGGCCCTGGCACCTGAAATTAAATTAAATGTGGATTGTACAAAAATGCTTAATATTTTTCTAGTGCTATGTAAACATACTGAAAAATTTTGACAAGGTTAGCTCTTTTAAAGAGCAATTCAAAACTTATCTAATCACCTAGCATATATAGCTCTTTTTACATTTTACACTAGTCTTCTAACCCTGAGTATCCAACCCATGCTATTTATTAACAGAATTAATCTTTTTAATACCTTAGTAACACTGAACATATTAACATTGAATCATATTAAGTTAGATCAAAGACCAAATGTTACTCAAGGAAACCTACTCTCATCAGCCATGTATTTTTGCCTACCTCAAAGTTAACAAGATGCGTACCATTAATTCACTCATTAGCTAAACAAACTACACTAGGATGAACTTGGGTTCAATGATGAACCTTATGCAAATATTTTTAAAAATAGTAATCTATATACACATACCCTACCTTCTGTATATGTGTTATATACACCACTCATTTTCATCCTTGTGAAATTGCCCGGTGGACACATTTGCTGTATTTGTTCAACATCTTACCATTCAGCCAGTTTCAAATTCACCTCACGTTTGATTCCTTACTTTCTAAATCCATCCAGATGCTAAAATCTTATCAAATTGAGCTCTACTATAATCCTCTTATACATTCCCTTTTCTTTAGTTATATGACTCCCATTCTCATCTATCACTTTTTATAATCCTAACTATAGCAGTAGTCTCCTAGCTGACCTCCTTACTTCCAAGTCTGTCTCTCTCTTCACCTTACTTAACTATCCAAGAGATAACTCATTCAGTTCTGAACACATTCCAGGGCTTAAACTCCAGTGGCTTACTATTGCTTTTCCCATTTTCCTTTCCAGATTTATTACATATACAGTACTTCCCTTCTTCAATCACTCTGTTCTAGCCAATTATGCTAGACACACAATTCTCAATGTCTTGACTTTGCACAAGCTGTCCCAAGCCAGAAATGTTCCTTCTCTGTACTTGCACTCCTGCAATACCCTAACTTCCTTTAAAAGTTATCTAAACATCACCACTTCCACAATACTTTCTCATCTGTTTCTCTTCTAGTCAAGTTATTTTGCATTTACTTTGTAATTTTTAAAATGTCTACATATTGGTTTACCTTAGTAGAAATAATTTCCTAAGTGAATGGACTGCTTTATTTTTGTCTTTCCATCCTCAGGGTCTACTAAAGTGACAGGGTTCTATTAAGTAATCCTCATCGATTGATCCAATTATTACCAAAGTCACTAATTATTACCAGTCACTACTAGTAAACAACAGTAAGATACTTTAGGTTTCTAACATGACTATTTCAAAAAAGACAACTATTTTAACATTTTCCAAACAAAACCAAGATAGAAAAACTTTTGTTTTGAATGGCATAATTCTTATAATAAAGTTCGCCTATGGGAGGGGGGAAAAATATAACCTTATAACTTCCATCCTTATAAAATGGATAGGATGCTTGAGCAGCAAGAAACCCTTACTTTGCTAAAATGGCTTTTTGGAATAGAATTGAGCATTCCATTTCTATCTCGTCTCTTAGGGTCGCTAATGAAAGGTTCTACTAGAAAATTCTGGGTCAGGTCAAGTTAATCCTACAAATTTTATGGAACCATAGCACACTTTACTACATTTGGATTTTCTACACAATTTTAGTTCTGATCTCACTTCACAAAACACGTTTAAGGTATGTATGGAGGATTTCTTTCTTGTTCACAATTCAATATCAATTCATTTTTGATTTGAAGACATCAATCTAACAAAATCCTATATTAAAACAGAAACTTTCCAAAAGTGCATTTCCCTCAATTTAATTCAAATTAAATTCTGAATTCTCTTAATTTGTTCAAAATAAGGCAACCTTACCATTAGTTAATAAATTCATTACTTGTACTGTAGTCTCCCCTTCACTACCTTTTTTTAACATTCTGCAGTTGGCTTCATGACTTTCTTCTCCAAGTAACTTAAATACATTATGATTTATACACAGTGGCTTTTCCCACCATGCCACATAACCTTAAGATAATGTATAAATACAATACTGGTTTTAAAATAAGACTTACTATATAGCTTTCCTCAGGTCCAAAGTAAGGGATTAAACAAAATGACCTCCATATTCTCTTACAACTTCATATCGATGATCCATGACACATTACTTCTTTACCCAATTTCTCCCAATCCCTCTCTCATTACTAGATAGGGACAACTTACATTCTTCTCCCTACTTAGTAATGAATGTAAGTTAAAGATACTTTCTGGAACCTCACCATAGAATAGTCATTTCCAAGTGTGGTTCATCTACTGGCTATTTTTTTTCCTAGAATACCAAGCAGTAGTAGAGAAAACTCATTCTCTAGCTCCTTCCTCATAGCCCCTCCCACACTCTTTCCAGCTTTATCAACCTCACTCTTGCCTCCCAAAGTGCTGAATATAGCATCACAAGAAAGTGGAAAGAAAACTAAATTTGTGTAATGACTTCTAATTAGGAATACTCACCTTCTGGGACGTTTTTGCTTATTTTTTGTACGGCTTTTTCTTGTTGGCTTAGGAAGAATTCTCCTCTGCAACAAAGATTAGAATGCTTAATTATTCAAGAAACAAAATCTATTGTAGACAATTGGCAAAAAGCTTACCATCATCATCCCTAAATTTTTACTATATATGCACAAATGAGTTTCAATGGGCAAATTCAAATGTTCTAAGAAATGAATTTTTGAAAATTCCAGAGAAATTCAGAGCAACTCCACCTTAATATCTTCAGTTTCTAAGTTTCACGGTAGAAACCGTGGGGAAAAAAACCCCCTCAAATTAACAAAATATAAACCTTTTTTCTCAAGACAATTCACTTCTAGAAAACTGGTTTAAAAATTTTTTTTCAAGTCAAATATATTTATTTGGCCCTTTTCCCCACCCCGTATCACAAATATAATATAAATATAATCATTATACTACTTTATTCAAATATTCATTTGAATATTTATCAAATATTCTGTTTATCAGATTACATTCAATCAAATATTACATTTATGTTATATTCAGTCTTCAAGACTGAAAAAAACAATTTAAATTCTAATATTCAAAAAATATAACCAATTCCAATTTTTTTCCAGTTACTTTATATTTCTATGTTCTTTTCTCTGAAAGCCCATTATGATTTTTTAAAATATTCTTGGAATACTTTGTGGTATTCCACACAAATTAGGATCCTTTCACTTAACCTCTTTCAATTTTATTTTCATCTATGATCTAGACCAACACTGCTCAGTCTTGTCTCTTTTTAAACTGCTTTTTATAGTCCCTTAAACCTTAGCCTTAAAATTTATCATTAGCCCCAACAATACTTATGAGTGACCTGTTAAAGAAAATCAAAGCTCCAAATATACCTCACATTTTTACTTAACCATATTCCAAAACAGCATTCTTCACCATCCATAGGGATCAGTGCTTTTCAAAGAGTAGCCCCAAAATTCTCTAAAAAAGTCAACATCTTCAAGAACTTTTGACTTTTTCCCTAACTTATCCAATAAAAGCAATTTCTAATAAATGCCAACTCTTGAAAAAAATTCTGATTCTTTAATAACTCAAATACATAAATGATTTTCTACTACACATCCCTAAACCAGAATGACTTCTACTACACCACATGCTTAAATGGCCCAATGTTTTATGTTATGCCTTAAGATCAACTTCCCCAGAAAAGTTTTAAACATATGAAGACAGCATTTACCTGAGCAATAAAGACCACATGTTTGCCACTGAATTTTTTCTCCAATTCACGAACTAGTCGTACTTGAATCTTCTGAAAAGATTTTAGCTGAGGAACTGGAACAAAAATAATGATAGCTTTTCTGCCACCACCAACTTCAATTTCCTAGGAATGAAAAAAAAAAAAAATCAGTCATTCCTTTAAAGATTTAAAAACCAGCACTGCCAGAGTAAATCACCATACATGATTAATACCTTTCAAATTGAAATTTGCTATTAGTTACTAAGTGGCAAACTATAGTACCTGAACTAAAGAGGAAAAAATGCACTTCCCTTATAAAATACTAAAACAAGCCAGCTAAACTTTCATTGCAACTTATATTTTAAAAATGGATTTCATTTAAAATAACTTTTCATTTATTC
The DNA here is from genome assembly GCF_902635505.1 of Sarcophilus harrisii. Classification (NCBI taxonomy): domain Eukaryota; kingdom Metazoa; phylum Chordata; class Mammalia; order Dasyuromorphia; family Dasyuridae; genus Sarcophilus; species Sarcophilus harrisii. The sequence continues at coordinate 186,014,330 of NC_045427.1, read as the reverse complement.
AAGTTTGCAAAAATTATTATTTTTCTATTGTCATTCCCTTTTACTCTCACATATGGCCAGCAGATACTGTTCTAGCTCACAATTTCTTTACCTGCCATTATTTAAGTCTTCCTATAAAGTTCTTCATATAGCTAACACTTGCCTATCTTAACTGCACCGCAATGACTAAAAACTAAATTTAACTGGTTTTAGGTGATTTATCTCAAAATTGTTTTAATAGACATCTCTAACAAAACTGAACTCTTTCCATGAATTTAAGTTAAGTATTTTTTGCTACTAGGAGTCAAGACAGATCTCCATTTAAACTACTTGTGTGCCAGTTACTTGAATTCTGACCCCCCCATTTCCACACCAGTAAAATAGGGATAGCCATAATACTTAACCCGAAAGGATTGGCATGGGGATCAATAGCATAGTGTATATGGTATTACATCTTAAAGTGCTATCAAAATGTCAATTATTTTTAGATGTAATGTTTTTAATGTTATATTTATTAGTTTCCTGAATCTCTTGTTTATAATCATGACCCCTCCCTAACATATGTTATTCCATTTTTTTTTTTCTGTTTATGTCTACCACCCATCAACACTGACTCTTTTCCATACTGCAGAATTAGTACCACTTCAGGAAGTTTTTAAGTTCATAGTGACTAGTTGTATACTTTATCTAAAAAAAGAACCAATTTGCCTAGACTTGATTCTTAAGTTTTCTAAATCATAGATCTTTCTCATAATTTTTGTTCTTTTACATGCATTAAAGATATAAGACTGACAAAAGAAACCAATATTCAAATAAGGATAAAATATTCTCTCCCCCCAGGAGTTCATGGCCCTCAGTTAAGAATCCATGGTCTCAATTTCTAAACTCACTTCTAACACAGACATGCATAAGTTTCCATACTACCTTCTCTGACTCTACCAAGTTAAAAAACAAAACATAACCAAAAAAACAAGTCTGGTAGACCAAAAACCTTTGAATCCAACTGTCTGAACCATGCCAGGGATTACTTGACATGCACACAAATAGCCTACCTGTTGCAATTATATGGTTCTAAAATGGCTTTATGTATATATACTCTGGATTTTCTTTCCCCAAAATATTATTACTAAACCTTTTTAAGCAAGTGCCTATGATGTGCCAAGAACTGGCACAAGTAAAGGCAAAAGACATTCTTGTTCTCAGACTAATCAATTGAAATTAACATGCAATCAACTATTCACAAACTATGTTCAGAATAAATTTGAAAGACAAAACAATTAAGTATCAAGAAAGGCTTCAGTACAATTTAAAATGGAACTTATAGGAAGTCAGAGAAGCTAGGACAAGTATTCCAGGCACAGAACATGCCTCGGAGTTGGGAAATGAAATGTCTTAATTCAGGTGAACAGCTCAGTGTTACTGAGCTGAAGAGCTCCCTGGTGGGGAGGGGCATAAGGTATAAAAAGACTGCAAAGGGAGAGGAGGGTCAAGTTATGAATGGCTCTTCAGAAATAAGATCCTGAAGTTGACTGGAAGCCACAAGAGTTTACTGAGCAGGAGAGTGACATGATCCGATTTATAGGTGGATTTTAGTGATGAAAGAATTGTGACAGAGTCTAACCAACTACTATAGCAATCTAAGTAAAGTGGCAAGGGTGTGCAGCAGGGTAATGACAATGTCAGAAGAGAGAAAAAGTATTATAAGATATACATACAGAAAGGCAAAAACAGGCCTTGGCTAAAATATAGGGTGAAAAACTAAGGATGACACCAATTTTTCCGACCTGGGTAACTAAGATGGCAGTATTTTCAATGGTAAAAACAATGAGAGGGTTTGCATTTTAATTGACCCCAAACCCTCTTCTCTTCCAACTCATTACTCTTCTGCCAATCTGGATAGAATAATTTTTCAAGTAAAAAATTAAAGGAAAAAAAAAACCCTAAAAATAAACAACCTCCAGAACACTAGTCCTGAAGTGAGGAGAACCTGATTGTTGAAATCTAGTCTCAGACACTTAACACTTCCTAGCTGTGTGACCTTGGGCAAGTCACTTAACCCCAACTGCTTCAGTAAATGATTGAATAAATAAATGAGCGCCCCCCCCCCAAAAAAAGAAAACACCAACCCAAAGCTTTCTTGAGATTTACACTCGTTCAAGATGGACAATTAATTTCACATTTTCTTGCTAGAAACAATGAGTTAACACCAATTCTCCATTTTCTACAATCTAGAACTCTTATCTCCTGAAAAGTGCTAAGAAAACTTTTATAAATTATGTATAAGTTAGCAGTAAAGAGCTCTTAGGAGTATATATATATTCACTTAGGAGTACATATATTCACTGTTATCCCCATTTACCCAAACAATAAAGACCAGAATTAAAGAGTTTCTTTACCTTAGCTGCTGTGATATTCAGCTCTCTTAATTGAGCCTTTAAGTCAGAGTTCATCTCCAACTCCAAAAGAGCCTGAAATGTAAAATTATTAAATAGGAATGTCACTATTTTACTACAAGATGGGAGTCTGCAAAACAAAGATTGCTCCTCCCTTTTTACAACTCCAAAAAATCCATCATAACTGTGCACTAATTTAATACAAGCAGAATTTGAATCAAGGCATTAGTGCTCCGAGCTTTCCTTTCATTCTTCACTGAAACCAGCAGCACGTGTCCTGATCATTACAAGCTAGGACCCTGGGTTTTGAAATACAACTCATGTCTCAAGCACCCCAGACTACCTGTGTTAGAGTTCCTTCCCTTCCATAGGCTTCACTTTCCTTATCTATAAAATGAAAAGCTTGCAGATCTACTAGATCCTTTCCTTCAAGTCTCAGCTAAAACATTCACAATCCCTTATCTACTCCCCCTTAAAACTAAAGTTTTCCATAACCAACCCCAATCAATCTTCTACCTATTTTTAGCGAGTCCCCTATCAGATTGTGAATTCCTTGAGGATATGTGCTTTCTGTTACTCCCAAACTCAGCACAATGGATTGAGACACAGCTTAAATGTTTGCAGGCTTGACATTAGTTCCAATTCCCAACTCTTTCCCTTTTGAGTCTCGGTGGTCGTGGAAAGTGCATTGGATCTGGCATCCAGTCCAGCGAGAACTAACTAAAGTGCTTACTAGGAATTACACCGTGCTAGGTGCTGGGAAAGAGCCTGCCGAGCTGTTGTGACCACTTTTGAGAACTTGAATACTTGTCCCCTACTTCTGAGTTTTTTCGTAAATAGGATTAATCTTCCAAGTCCAAAGTCCATGATGCTATGACCCAAAGGGAGAGGGAACCTCAATGGGGGGGGGGGGGGGGGGGGGGGGGGGGGGGGGGTCACCTGTCAGGGATCCCAAACGGACCCACCTGTGAAATACCAGACTCGAACTCGTCTGGCTTCTCGCCATTGGGCTTCACAATCTTGGCGCTGGAACTGAACATGGCACCGCCTGTAAAGCACAACACAGAACGCCTTTTAAGACGTGTGCGCGGTACTCACCCTCTGGGCGCCCGAGCCCTTTCCCTCCCAGGCCGCCACGCGGAACATCAGGCGGGCGGAACGCGCTCCTGAGCGCGAGCGCCCAACCCCCTCCCCCCAACCCCAGCCGGGAAGGAGCCGGCCTGGAAAATCTCCCGGCGAGGCCATCCGCGGCCCCGGAAAGGGCAATCCGTCGTATCCCCATCCCAGCAAATGGCCCCGCCGCTTTAACGCCGACTTCGGGGCAGTATTCAAGGAAGTAGAAGCCAAGAGAGAAGACCTAGGCCCGGGAAGCAGGAGACAGCTCACCCACCTCGCTGAGCGCCGGCCTAGGAAGAGGGAGAGCTCTCGCGAGAGCACTGTAAATCTCGACTACAGGAAGAAGGACCGGGTCGAGAGGCGGGGCGAACGGGACTTGGAGTGTTAAACCGGAAGAAAACTATAGTAACTCTCCAGAATGCCTAGATAGGAACAGGAAGTAATGGAAGGGAATACTAAGGTAGTAACGCATCTACCTGAAGAGGTGTTACTCTTCGTCCGCGCACCTTGCAATTTGCTCTTCCTCAGTGGAAATAGTCAACCTTTGACCTGGAGTCCCCAGGACACCACTAGGCGTAAAAGGTCCCAATAACCTCGATTCTTTGGGTCTTTTCTAATGTGTTTTGCCTTTTTTTTTTTTTTTTTTGCCCGTCTTTCCCTCGTACCCCGTGACTTACGGTTCCGAATCCTATTATTTCCTTAGGCCTCTTTCCCACTCTGGTGGGTGATTCTGGATGGCTTTCTAACGTGGTAAAAGTATATAATACTAACTCTCGTCTAGGACTTGAAGGTCATGAAAAACACTTTCAGGAAGTCATGCAAAATTGTCACTCCCATTTTACAAAGAAACTGAGACTTAGAGTTAATTTAATCTTGGAACTGAAAGGGACGTTCAAAGACCATCTCCAATTTTCGTTTACAGAGAAGGGCAGTAATTTGCATAGCCATGATTTGAATCCAGTTAGTCAGCAAGCATGTATTAAATGCTTACTGTATGCTAGACACCTAGCTAAGCCCTGTAAATATGAAAACCAGAAAGGAAACTCTCTATGAAAACCACAGGGAGTTTCACTGTTACAGGAAACTCCTTTAGGAATGCTGATTGGCATCTACTCTGCAATTTAAACTCTTAGGGAGTTACATGGAACACTGAGGTTAACTTGCTAATTACTTTGTAATTTATTATTAGTGTTACATTCATTCATTCATGGATTGAAGAACTGAGGAGCATTTCACTAGCTTCTGAGATAACTCTATTTCAACTTTTAGGTAGCTGTTATAGGAGGATTTTTTTCCCCTTCATTTTAAATTTGCTTGAGAATTGTTATTATATCTTCCTTGAGTCTTCTTTGAGTTAAACATATTGAGTTACTTTAACATACCCATACATGGTATTTTTTCCATCCAAGAACCTCTTAAAATGTAACATCCAGAATTTGGCACAGATGTGGTCTTACCAAAGCAGAATATGACAGGACAATCAATCACCTCCTTAATGAAAAAGCATTTATTAAACATTTACTGTATGGCAGGCATCATATTAAGCACTGATGATAAGAAGAAAAGTAAAAAACAGACCCAGCCCTCAAGGGGCTCTCATTGTAATGGAGGAGACAATATGTTGATACATATAAGATGTGTATTAGAGAAGTAAATAAAAGGCATTCTCAGAGGAGATGGCATTAGCATTTAGACTGAACAAAATCTTCAGAAGGTGGAATTCAAGCTGTGTTGAAGGAAGCCAGAGAAACTAACAGGCAAAGATAAAAAAGATAATATTTTTGATTTGGGCATTGCTAAAGAATCATATTCAAGGAACAGAATATAACCTGAGCCCCAAAGCCTATTGGTATGGGGCTTTGTTATTGGTGGAGATTAATGTTCGAAATCAGTTTATGTAGTAGTGCATAGTTGGTGAGATTAAGAGAGAAGAGTCAAGTCTCTTCAGGTTCTTATGATTAAGGCTTTAAGAGAAAGGTGTGATACCAACCTCTCCTGAGCCCCTCCAAAGGTAGAAAGAACCTGAGAAAAAACTGACATGGAAAGAGCTATCAGAGACTCTTATCTTTGGAAGACTGAAGAATTTCCCCTTTAAGGAAGATCTGGGACTCTCAGTTGAGTTGTTGAAAGGAAGCTCATTTATTCTGTATTTCTATGTATTCTCATATGTATCCTTCCTCTGACTTGTGTTTTGTTATTAACATGGATAAATGGATTTCTTTTCCATTTACTATATGTATTCATTGTGGAATGGCATTTGGTGAGAAGGAAGTCAAGCCTTGTATATAAAGCTTGCCACTCCATTCCCTATTAATGAATAGCAATCAGGAGTTTAGCTTGAGCCTGAAAGTTACTTCTCCTAGACTAGGAATATTAAAGGGAGAAGATAGATATAATTCTAACCCGTACCTGCTCTCTCTGGGGAAATTTTTCCTGTTTCCCCTCCTGGAAGGAATTCAAGTATCCCTCAGGTATTTAGATGTAGGAGAGCTTAAAGATGTCCATTCTTATCTCCCTGGGAGAGCCCCATCAAGATAACTACTGTCAACTGTGATGGACTTGGCTCTTTTCAACAATAAGATGATTCAGGCCAATTCCAATAGACTTGTGATGGAGAGAGCTATTTGCAGACAAAAAGACTATGGGGATTGAATGTGGATCACAACCTAATATTTTCATCCTTTGTTTTTGTTTGCTTTCTTTCTTTCGTCTTTTTTTCCTTTTTGATCTAATTTTTCTTGAACAGCATGATAAATACAAAAATATGTTTAGAAGAATTGCACATGTTTAACCTATATTGGATTACTTGCTATCTAGGGAAGAAAAGGAGAAAAATATGGAACACAAGGTTTTGCGAGGATGAATGCTAAAAATTATCTTTGTATATATTTTGAAAAATAAAAGCTATTTTTTTAATTCAAAAAATAAAAATAAAGGACAACACTATAAGCAAGAAGGCCAATATATAAATATTCTGTAGTCTGTGAGGAGGGTTAAAGTATAAGAAGACTAAAAGGGTAGGAAGGGGTCAGGTTATGATAAGATTTAAATACTAAAACAGAGAAATGTGTATCTGTTCTTGGAAAAATAGAAAATCTCTGGAGTTAATTGAATAAGGAGGATGATATAATCAAACTGACGGTTTAGGAAAAATCACCTTGTAGTAGAGGAGGGATTAAAGTAGAAAAAAACATGAAAGTAGGGAGATCAATTAGAAGCCTTTTGAATTAGTCTGGGTTAGAAGTAATAAGGTCTTGTTATGGCTGTGGTAGCTGAGAAAAGAGAACATATAGGAGATATGTTAAGGAAATAGAAACAGGCTTTGGCAATTGATTAATTGTTGTTATTCTGACTCTTTGTGGTCACATTTGGAGTTTTCTTGGAAAACATACCAGAGTGGTTTGTCATTTCATTGTCCAACTCATTTTTACAGATGAGAAAACTGAGGCAAATAGAGTCAAATGTCTTGCCCAGGGTCACACAGCTAGAAAGTGACTCAGATCAGATTTGAATTCAGGTCTTCCTGATTATAGCCCCAGTTGCTCCAAATTCTTAGGAAGTAAGAAGCAGCTAAAGGAATGTCAGTAGCAAATATGGGAATCTGTGTTGCTTGATTCTGCTTATTTTTCATGAGATTTGTGTGCCGGGGGGGGGGGGGGGGGGGAAGTGTTATCCCCTAGGAGAAAGAGAAAATGGGAGGAAGACTTAGAAAAAAATTATGTATTTCCTTATTAGGAAGGAAACTTTCCTTAATAAGAAATGTTTTGAAAAAAAATTTTTAATAAAATTGAATTTAAAAAAGAGAATGTCAATTTCAAAAATTGGTAGTGATCCAGTTTGGTTAGAATATAATTTTTGAAGAGAATCTTATTATTATAAACTGAGATCTTTTGGGGGAAAATGATGTGGGGTGAACTCTGAAACTTCCCCCTTCTTAGAGGAAGTTTCTGGGTCTCAAACTTTCCTTTCAGGGAATCCAATTAAGTGGTCCCATTCAGTAGGACATCTTGGCTAAGGATGTGGTCCCACCCTTTCTTGAGTTGAAGATTAGTCTGGAACTCCTCCCAGTAGCTCAAAGTCCCAATTGAGTGATTTTCTCTGCCTGATTGATTGTCAGCTCAAACTGTCCCTAGCCCCCAGGCCAAGATTTACCCATATAATCAGGGGTTGATCAAACTGTCCTTTGCAGAATTCTAAAACAGGATTATGTTTCTTAGCAAACTATCCTGCCAGGACTTTTGCCCACTAATGAAGATATTGTCTTCTCAGTGCCAGTAAATTCCTTTTGCCACACAGATTTCAGGCTTGCAAATTCTTTCACATACAACCTTCAGCTATGACCAGAGGGATTTCCCACCCCAATTCTCCCACCTCATCACAATTAGCACTAACCTCATCATTTGCACCTCATCATTATTAAATAACACTATACTTATTGTTTAGTAGGTGTTTAATAAGTATTTGTTTTATTGTATTATTTTTTCCTGAAGTTAGGAGTATTTCTCCATTTCAACTCCTGAGTTTTAGAACTCTGCTGAGTTTAGAAGCTGCTGAAGAAAGTCACAAAACTAAGCTGACTGGATCTACTACAAAGTCATATTATCTAACATCAACTAGTCTTTATTCATCTTTGACTGGTCTTTCTCAGACACTTCTCTCTCAGTGTATTGTATTGCTTTCTACTTCACTAAGAAAATTACTTATATTTTAGGTTCTCCCATTTGCACTATTCAGCATCTCAGTATTTCTTTATATTTTATTAAGTTAGATTGTTGGGTTAAGAAGCCTCTTTTTCTTGGCAAGGCTAAGTTCTGTTTGTGTCCTTGATCACATCTTTCTTTCTCAACATTGGCTATCCTCCCCTTGCCTCTCTCCCCCACCCCCAACTTCAGTCACTCTGTTGGTTCATTTTTCGTTGCCTATAAACATGCTTGCATTATCCCTATCCTTAAAAAAAATTCTATATCCTCCTATCCTCTTTAAGTTAACATTCTATATCTTTTTTTCCCTTTCAACAGCCAAACTTCTAGAAAGATTGGTCTACACTAGCTGCCACCTCCTTTCTTACCATCCACTCACTTTTTCAATCATTTTTAATCTAATTTCTGACCCAGTCACTTCACTGAAACTATTCACTGAAAGATTACCAATGATTTCTTTTTTAAAATTAATGATTACTTTTAAAAATCACTAATTAGTTTGAATCATTTTATATTAACATATTACCATATATTAACATCTCTATGTTGTACAAGACACTAATCTAGGCCTGTTTATACATGTATAAAAGGATAGTTGCAACGTATGTAGTGGAAAGAACATTGAGTCTGAAATTAAAAGACATGGATTCAATATGGCAGCATAGTATAGTGAAAAAGCATTTGAATTTAAATAATTAGACCAGACTAATTTTAACCCTGACTTTGCTATCTATCCTTTTTGTAACCTGAACAAGCCATTTCCTCTCTCTGATCTTCAGTTATTTATAAAATGAGTTGATTTCAAAGGTTCAAATCCTATAAATCAAGTCTGTTATCCAGATTTTGTACAAACAAAACTAATGCAGACAAGATTAGAAGGAAAACAATAAACTGGGAAAACATTTGTACATCCAAAGGATCTGATAAAGGCCTCATTTCTAAAATATATAGAAAATTGACTCAAATTTATAATAGTTCAAGCCATTCTCCAATTAATAAATGGTCAAAGCATATGAACAGACAATTTTCAGATGAAGAAATTGAAACTATTTGTAGCCACATGAAAAAGGTGCTCCAAAACACTATTGATCAGAGAAATAAAATTAAGACAACTCTGAGATACCACTATACGCCTGTCAGATTGACTAAGATGACAGAAAAAGATAATGATGAATGTTGTAGGAGATGTGAGAAAACTAGGACACTGGTACAGTGTTGGTGGAACTGTGAATGGATCCAACCATTCTGGAGAGCAGTTTGGAACTATGCTCAAAAAGTTATCAAACTGTGCATACCCTTTGACCCAGCAGTGTTTCTATTGGGCTTATATTCCAAAGAGATTTTGTGAGGGATAGAAAATCCTATCCAAAAATGACTACTCAGAGACCTCTTGAAGTAAAAAACAGAAAAGTTGTTTATTTAATTAATTCTCATGAGAATGAACAATTCCACTGCAAGGAGGGAAAGAGAGCTCACGGTAGAAGAGCTAAAGAAGGGGATAAGGTATATAGTTTTTATAGGGTTTAGATACAAAGGATTACATCATGAGTTGGAGAACATTAACAGATAGGTTCCCCCCCCCCCAACCCTTAATTGGATGTTATTCCTGCCAAAAACAGAAGATTCCTAGTTCTGGGAGGAACCATACATCAGGCAACTAATTGGCCAGATGTTGGTAACTTGAACAGTGATAAATGTCATCATTTGAGGTTAAATACATATGTCTAAAATCTAAGTATATATTGACTACCACTCAACATACTCACGCAGGTCACAGAGATCTAGAGAAACTAAAAACACAGAAGAGGAAGTTAAATGTCCTTGGAAGTTCAGCTGCTGGAAGTTCTTCACCTTATCTTTACTACATATAGCTTCTGGAAGTTCTTCACCTTATCTTTACTACATACAGCTGCTGGAAGTTCTTCAACTACACACACACACACACACACACACACACACACACACACACAAAATCTTAAATGAGGGAAAGGAACCCACCTGTGTAAAAATGTTTGTGGCAGCCCTTTTTGTAATGGCTGGAAACTGGAAACTGAGTGGATGTCCATCAATTGGAGAATAGCTGAATAAATTATGGTATATGAATGCTATGGAATACTATTGTTCTGTAAGAAATGACCAGCAGGATGATTTCAGAGAGGTTTGAAGAGACATGAACTGATGCTAAGGGAAATGAGAAGAACCAGGAGATCATTATACACAGCAACAACAAGACTATACAATGATCAATTCTGATGGACGTGGCTCTCTTCAACAATGAGATAATTCAAACCAGTTCTACTTGTGCAATGATGAAGAGAGCCATCTACACCCAGAAAGAGAACCAGAGTAGAACAGAGTGTGGAACACAAAATAGCATTCTCATTCTTGATCTGATTTTTCTTGTGCAACAAGATAACTGTATAAATATGTATACATATATTGGATTTAACATTTATTTCAACATATTTAACTTGTATTGGACTACCTGCCAGCTAGGGGAGGGGTGGGGGGAAGGAGGGGAAAATTTGGAACAAAAGATTTTGCAAGAGTCAATATTAGAAAAATTACCCATGCATATGCTTTGTAAAAGCATTAATAAAATGCTTTAATAAAAAGAAAATACATGTGCAGCTAGATCCTTTGCATATAAGCAACTCTCCTAGCTTCATAGTCTAGCCATCCCAGAGGCAAAAAAATGCAGTTTTGGTTTTAACCTTGCTCCTCCCTTTGGAAGGGGTTACCTCATCTTTCCTCCCCCATGCTTTGTTCCTTCCTGTTTTCTCTTCCTTTTGTTGTACCATCATAAATATACAAACTTCTTTTGGGGCTGCAAATTCTTTGGATTCCACATGTATGTATGTATGTATGTTCATTCTCTTGTAATAAACATGGTTTTCATGTAAGTCTCATGATACTATGATTATATGTAAACAAATGGCCTTTTTTCTTGTAATAAATCTGTTTTTTTCATAAGTCTCACAACATTGTGATTGCCTGTTGACAGTAAAGTGCTTGTAGGAAAAGTTTAAATAAATTTGGAAAGACATCACAACGTTGGCTACCAGCTAATGAGTTTTATTCTTTTAATACATTTAAGAAATTATTCTATTCTTTTAATTTAAAAAAAATACATTTTATGAATAGAAGGAGTGGCATGGGAAAATAGAGAACTGCTCTGGGAAATTTGAAAACTAAGGTTTAATTCCATGTCCTGCACATATTATTTGACCTTGGATAGGTGCCCAAAGCAACTTTCAGACTAGCATGACTGTTGCTGAACTAACTGCATGGGGGTGTTTCATTAGGAATTCCCTATGTCCTTTAAATCACAGGTCTAAACAACAACAACAATTTATGAATAAGGGCTACCTACTAAATTTGGAAAGGCTGTGATCTCCACTTTGGTGCAGGAAAGGGGCCTATGTGGAGAAAAATCATTAATCTTTTGAAGTATTAAGTTCATATGTAAGCTTAGTAATCAATCTCTAATATCCTTTATAGTACTAACATTCTCCAACAGTAGGACAAAATTATGTCTAAGAGACTTTCTGGTTTTACCATTCTATGATTCTATGACTCATTCTTTAAGGTTCCTTAGTAATATTCTAATGATTCTGATGCAGGTCTAGTGGTAGTGGAGAGGTATGAGAATTGAAGTGGGGAATCCCCCTCTGGTTGGCTCACAGGTCCAATGTGAAAGAATTAGAGAACCCAAAAAGTCTGAATGGCAAAAGGGATTTTTATTGGCACTGAGAAGCCAGCTTTGCTAGGAAGACAAACTCCTCAGTGTCAAGGTCCTGTCAGAGAAATAACAAAGGTTATCACCGAGAAGAGGGTATCTTCACAGTGGGGAAGAGTCCTGGCAGGCAGCTGTGCCAAGAAGAGAAGTTCCTTGGTAAGGCATAATTGTGATTTGGACATCTACAAAGATTTGGGGTTCAGAGTTGTCTTTTTATTGGCAGTCTGAGGCTAGGGCTTTTATTGAATGAAATTCCTTCAATGTTGTCAATGCCCTCAGGCCTAGATTTTCAGTTTAAAAGAGAGTACTTTTCTTGAAGTTTCAAGCCACTCAGTAGGAACATCAGGTCCAGATATCCAACTGAATAAAATCATTTTGAAGGCTTTTTCCCAGAGTCTTAGGAATTTCCTGAAGAGGATCCAAGCCACCCCCAAAATATCAGTAGAGGGTGATTTGAACAAAATCTCCAATTGAATGAAGCCATTTAACTTGTCTGGGAAGATATGCTTTCCCAGAGGAGGGCCTGAAACTCCGAATCTCCCTTCTTTTACAGATTAAAGGGGACACAATTTCAGAGTTCACCCCCATCAATTCCACTTATCTCCGAATCATGTAAAACAAGGAGATACTAGGGGAGTTGCACCAGGACAATTCTTGAGACTGTCTATTAGTAAAATTACATTCGGTATTGCTAGTAAACTCTCTATCCCCCTATTGCTGGCCTTCAACATACATACTTCCTGCCAAAAAAGGTGAAGAATTCTCTAAATTATTTGTAAATTGCATGATATTTGGGGAATGAATAATCTCAGCATTTGAGGCAGGGAGATTGTCTAAAGGTCATACAAATGGGAAAGGGGGTGGGGGAAATGGCAGTTAACAGACCTCAAAGTCATTTTCCTCTCTCTCCAAATCCTGGCTTTCAACGTTGGTGCTGTAGTGACAGAAGGAGAGTTACTGATCAGTCCTTGCATGTAAATTGAATTTATGGACCTGTCTGTTCAACCAAAAATTAATGGGTTGAATTTAACAGAAGGTCTTTTCTCTCCCCTCCACTTACAGCTGGCAACTTTTTTTTTCTTTTAAGAAAAAATTTATTATTATCTATTGGCCAAAGGAGGATGTAAGTAAAATGAATGTGCAAGCTGTAATGAATGTGAAAAAGTCTGAGCTAGCATGCATTTAATTAAAACAAGGTCATGAGCATGTCTTAGAATTTTTAAAGTCCCACTCTCAGGAAAGCAGAATTTACAAAGAATGATCTTAATATGGTAATCCTCAGGGTAGTCTAAAAACTATTCTCTAATATTGCTAATATTCATAACATGACAGGCTCTATACTTTTGTTTCCAAAATGAATGAATAATTTCTTCATGATTCCATTTCACTGTTGTCTTGTCAACATCCTAATTTTGCTATTCATCCCAATAAATATGTACTATTATTTTTTGTGATAATTTTTTGCAGACACAGAAGCTCATGAAAAGTCTACTAATACATAGGAGAGTTTTGATTTACCTTGGTGGTGGCCACACAAATGAAATTACAGTTAACTGGAACAGTGCATAAAGTACTAGACTTGGAGTCAGGAAGATAAGAATTTAAATTCTTTCTCAGGTACTTACTAATTGTGTTACCCTGGGCAAGTTCCTCCATTGTAAGATCGAGATAAAAATAACACCTGTCTTCCAACGTTGTTATGAAGATCAAATGAGAGAATATTTATTAAAGTGCTAAGCACAGTACTTGGTACATAATGTGCACTATATAAATATCTATTCTCTTTCCCTTCCCTAGCTAGTCAAATCATTTAAACCTATTTCAATTCCAGTTTCCTCATATACAAAATAAGAATAATAGTAGCATAGCTGTAAGGATTATATAAAATAACATACAAAGCACTTTGCAAACCTTAAATAGCCATATCAGTGCTACCTATTGTTGAGGAAGGAAGGAAACAAGAAAGAAATCAAACATTTATCAAGGACTTTTTAACAACAAGAAGTATATCACTATTGATCAGAGAAATGCAAGTTATGGCAACTCAGAAGAAAAAATTCAAGCAAACCACAACCAAAAGAGTGAAAATGCTATGTTGTGATTCACCCTCAGTTCCCATAGTTCTCTCTCTGGGTATAGATGGCTCTCGTCATCACAGGTCTATTGGAACTGGCCTGAATCATCTCATTGTTGAAAAGAGCCATGCCCATCAAGACTGATCCTCAAATAATGTTGTTGCTGTGTATAATGATCTGGTTCCACTCATTTCACTTAGCATCAGTTCATGTGAGTCTCTCTAGGCCTCTCTGAAATCATCCTGCTGATCAATTCTTTTTTTTTTTTTTAACTCATTTTTTTTTTAATTTTTAATAGCTTTTTATTTACAAGTAATATGTATGGCTAATTTTACAGCATTGACAATTGCCAAACCTTTTGTTCCAATTTTTTCCCTCCTTCCCCCCACCTCCTCTCCTAGATGGCAGGATGACCAATACATGTTAAATATGTTAAAATATAAATTAAATACAAAATAAGTATACATGTCCAAACAGTTATTTTGCTGTACAAAAAGAATTGGATTCTGAAATATTGTATAATTAGCCTGTGAAGGAAATCAAAAATGCAGGCAGGCAAAAGTATAGGGATTGGGAATTCTATGTAATGGTTCTTAGTCATCTCCCAGAATTCTTTCACTGGGTGTAGCTGGTTCAGTTCATTACTGCTCCATTGGAACTGATTTGGTTCATCTCATTGCTGAGGATGGCCAGGTCCATCAGAATTGATCATCATATACTATTGTTATTAAAGTATATAATGATCTCCTGGTCCTGCTCATTTCACTCAGCATCAGTTCATGTAAGTTTCTCCAGGCCTTTCTGAAATCATCCTGTTGGTCATTTCTTACCAAACAATAATATTCCATAATATTCATATACCACAATTTATTCAGCCATTCTCCAATTGATGGGCATCCACTCAGTTTCCAGTTTCTGGTCACTACAAAAAGGGCTGCCACAAACATTCTTGAACATATAAGTGCCTTTCCCTTCTTTAAGATCTCTTTGGGATATAAGCCCGGTAGTAACACTGCTGGCTGATCATTTCTTATAGAACAATAATATTCCATAACATTCATATAGCATAACTTATTCAGACATTCTCCAACTGATGGGCATCCATTCAGTTTTCAGTTCCTTGCCACTACAAAAAGGGCTGTCACAAACATTTTTGTACATGTGGGTTCCTTTCCCTCCTTTAAGATCTCTTTGGGATATAAGCCCAGTAGAAACACAATGGATCGAAGAGTATGCACAATTTGATAACCCTTTGGGCATGGTTCCAAATTGCTATCCAGAATAGTTGGGTCAGTTCACAAGACCACCAATAATGTATTTCCAGTTTTCCCACATCCCCTGCAACATTGATCATTATCTTTTCTTGTCATCTTAGCCAATCTGGGAGGTGTGTAGTGGTATCTCAGAGCTGTCTTAGTTTGCATTTCTTTGATCAATAATGATTTAGAACCCCTTTTCATATGACTAGAAATGGTTTCAATTTCTTCATCTGAAAATTATCTGTTCATATCCTTTGACCGTTTATCAATTGGGGAATAGCTTGAATTCTTATAAATTTGAGCCAATTCTCTATATATTTTGGAAATGAGGCTTTTATCAGAATCCTTGAATGTAAAAATGTTTTCCCAGTTTATTGCTTCCCTTCTAATCTTGTCTGCATTAGTTTTGTTTGTACAAAAAATGTTTTAACTGAATCTAAATTTCTATTTTGTGTTCAATAATGATCCTCAGTTCTTCTTTGGTCACACATCCCTTCCTTTTCCACAGATCTGAGAGAGAAACTATCCTATGTTCTTCTAATTTGCTTATAATATCTCTCTTTATGTCTAAATCATGAACCTATTTTGACCTTGGTATACAGTGAGAAATACCTTCTAAATGGAAATTCCTCTGAGAAGTGAAAAATCAAATTTCATTGGTAGACATTTAATGAGGAGGTAGACTAAAAGTATTCATCTTTCCTGCTATTCTCAGCTGTGTTCTCATAGCTTAATCTTGAGACTCACTGTTTCCAGGAATCTTGACAGGGGAAGCCATCTTCATCTGGACCTCTCTGGCCAGTTTTCTCCTTAAATCCTAATAAGGGAGATCAAGGACAGAGGTTCTCTCCCTTAGGAAAAGGCAAACCTTGAAGAGAATGTTTTTTGATGCCTAGCAGTAATCTCATCAAACTGTATAAACCTTCTCAGAAGAACTGACCTTAATCAGTTGGGATTCTTAAAAAAAAAAAAAAAAAAAAAAAATTAGCAGAAAAACCTGGATTATAAATTAGTAATTATTAATATAACAGTATAATAATGATTCTCTCAGACACCTACATGGATAGAATTGGATAGAATGCCAGCCTGGAGTCAGGAAGACTCCTTTCCCTGAGTTCAAATTCCAGGTAGACATTTACTAGCTGTGTGACCCTGGACAAGTCATCTAACTATCTTTGCCTCAAATACCTTCTTTGCCTCAAATATCCTCATTTGTCAAATGAGTTGGAGAAGGAAATGGCATAGCACTCTAGTATCTTTGCCAAGAAAACCATAAATGGGATCATGAAAATGGATACCACTGAAAAGCAGCTGAACCACAACAGAGAGGCTTTCGTGAAGCATACACATGACAAAGGTAATTTGTCACTCTCCAATTCAGCAGGTCCTAGAAGTTCTTTCTCTCATTGTGCAGTTCTCTTGGATAGTGATTCTGCTGGGCTAGTTGCTCAGCTAGGTTCCCAGGATCCAGTCTGCTCTTTTGTCCAGTTTTTTCTCTGCTGCCAGGGATCAGGCTGCTTTCTTCTTTGGGTGACTGACTTTCTATCTTTGCAGTATGATTTAGCTCCTTTACAGAAGGCAATGTTTTCTACTGGCTGTATGACTCCATTTAAAATCTAGGTGGTGATGTTGAAAAAAGTGAGAAATTCCCTCTTTTCTTCCATAAGAACGTTCTTCACAAGCATCTTAAACTTATAATCTCTCCCACTCTAGAAAGCCCAGATAGGGCATTTCTCTACTGCTGCTATTGTTTGTCCTAGTTGAAAAGGACCATGACATCTGGGAGATGATGCTATGACATGCAAGAGGATTGCATTTAAGTGATGCAAGACTGTGCAAACTTACCAAACTTTACCCTCCAGAACTATCGTGTTCAGTGGCGATATAGATCAAGATGCCTGGAAATGGAACTGCATGCAATGGAAGACCTTGGACTTTTTAAGCTAAGGTCTTTACTAAGTCTAGTTTGACTGAGGCAACACCCAATCAATCAGTGATTAAGGTTAAATAAGAAATGAAGCAGACAGTTCCAATCCATCTTGTGATGAAGAGATCCATCTACACCCAGAGACTGTATGGACTGTATGAATTACAAAATAACATTCTCTTTTTGTTGTTGTTCACTTGCATTTTTTCTTACCCATTCACTTTCTTTTTTTGATCTGATTTTTCTTGTGCAACAAGAGAATTGTATAAATATATTTATACATATTGGATTTAACATATATTTTAACATGTTTAATGTATATTGGATTGCTTGTCATCTAGGGGAGGAGGAGAAGGAAGAGAAAATCTGAAAAACAAAGGTCAATGTCAAATTATCCATGCATATGTTTTGAAAAGAAAAAGTTTTAAAAAAAAAACAAAGAAATGAGGCAGAGAATGACCTTTTTTTCCTAGTCAAAAAAAATAAATTATAGTGCCCCATAGAGCACTACTTAAAGAAAAAAGGACAAACAATAATCTCGATGAATAGGACTTCTCCCACTGGGGACCCAACTGAAATGGCCAATTAGGCAAAATAGCTCTCTCCACCCTATCCCACTTCTCTCTTTTTTCCTCTCCTCCTTTTTGGTTTCTTCTTTCCCTTCCCTTTCTTCTATCCACATACAGTATCATATCCTTACCTGTGGAAACTCTGCCCAAAGGCATGTAAATTTTGATTACTGAAACTTGGCTAGACATCTTGGGGTTGATGGGCTAGAGTTCTTTTTGAAGGACTATGCTCAAACCTAAATCACTCTGGCTTTCATTGATTGTTTGTTTTGACCTGAAACCCTGAGGATCTTCCCCTGCTAGAGATACTATAGACTTTTTGGGGTCTCTTCCACAAAGGACCCCAAGCCCAAACTCCCCAAAAGGACTCTCACTCTACAACTACTGAAATTTATTCTGGATTTATCTATTTGGGTGGGGAGGTGTATAACTAGTTTGCTCAGTGAAGAGCTTGATTCCTTCTAGACTCAACCTGAAAGACTTTTGTACCTTAAAAAAGTACAGTCATTAATCTCTTAAAACCTTGTGTGATCAAATCAACTGAAGGGAGAATTACCTATTCTTCCCCTTACATGTAACACTAGCCACTTGACAATAAGATTAAAATCCTCTTGATATTATCATAGCTTAGAGGTGAATTGTATATGGATTCCTCAAATTTAAGCCAGCAAAATTGTCCCAGGTCCTAGAATACTTTGAGTGGAAATTAAAATGAATAGTGTCCAACTTCTAAATACCAGCCTAAAACTACAGAGGCTCATCCACCAGGAGATAAATTTTTCTTACTACATATACAAAGATGGCTAATCTACTGAGGCATTGATAACATTATCATTTGTCATTGTTCTCAAATTTGTTCTAAGCATGTGCCTAAATATTCTGTGTTGGTAGAAAAAAATTTCTTTTTCCTTTAATCAAGAACTCTCGATGAAGCACCATGAGTAGCAAGTTGCGGATGGATTGCTGGAAGATTTTCAGAATACCATTATTTGTAATGGCACCAAACATTTATTAAGCTAAAATTCAGCTGAAGGGTGTGTGGGGGGAATTATAAACAAAACAGGAACTATGTCTCTTCCTTGAAGGAATATTTTAAAACACATAATTTAAAACACATAAAACCACTGGAATAAGTTGGAGGTATAAGGACCCTAGAGATCAGCAATTATGCCTAATAAAAATGAAGAGGAGCCACATGCATATAATGGAGTACACAAGGATCCTTATAAGCAGTTTGTTCACTTAGAAAACCACATAGTTCTATATTCAATAGTATTTTATTTTGTTAACTATTCCCCCCAACTACAATTAAATCAGGTTTGGTTACACTCAGAAGTGCCAACTCTGACATGTCTAGAATTCCTTCATTTCACAGAGAATTCATATGTATTTGGTGCTCTAAGGTTTACAAAGCACTTTCTGTTCATCTCCTTTTGATAAAATTTGGCATGATTTTTATAATATCTAATGATTGTTCCTTGCCATCAAAGAATAATATGCGTGTCCAGTACCCTTTCTGTGGGATGATGTTTCATATGGAATCACTAATTTGATTATGATTTTCTTCCACTCTAATGTTGACAAAATACTGTGCAAAACTCAATAGCTTGGTATGGGAAGAAGAGGCACCTTTATTCAATGTTAATTTTTGTTTATTCAATTAACAAAATAATTACTAATTATTCATTTTTGACAAGAATCTTACTCCGACCTGGGACACTGTGTCCAAATAAGTTTTCAGGTACCAACCTCAATTTGTATCTACAATGTATTAAATCTTTTAAAATGCACTAATGAAATGGACATTTTGTAAACCTACCTTAAAAGACCACCCCAGGAGAGTTCCCTAATGTATAGGATTTTCCAAGATGAGTCAGAAAGTATAAAGTAGATTTTTGGCTGGTCTTAGGTCAGTTTTCTTAGAAAGCAAAGTTGCCAAAGGCCTAAATTCTATGGAAAATGTAAACTTTGTTTCTAGAAATCTGTGATTATCTTCTATTATAAAAAGCCAGAAATATCTTGCTGATAAATATTGGCAGAATTTTATCTAAGTAGGGCATTTTGTAGCTATTCCAATTTTTTTGTTTTTTTGAAATGAATACAGTCAATGTTCCCTTCCTCTTAAAAGTTGATTCAGTCTGTAGAAAGAAACACATAGACAAACTCAAAGAGGTGACGGTACTTTATTAGTTAATTGTGAAAATATTTATCAATAAGTATCTATACATATGTGTGTAGTGTATTTTGATGAAGTGAGATCATAAGCATTCTGCATAGATACTTGGAGAATGACATATTCTTTTTTCTTGGCATATTCTTTTGCTTAAACTGTATAATGATAAATCCAGGAAAATGCCCTTTTTTTAAAAAGATGATTTAAAAAAATATATATTTGTAATAATTTAAGAGTGAGGCTTACAAATTTTTTTTCCCTAGGACAATTGGGGTTAATTGATTTGTTCAGGATCACACAGCTTGGAAATATGTGTCTGAGGTCAAATTTGAACTCGGGTCTCCTGATTTCAAGGCTGGTGCTCTATCCACTGCATTACCTAGCTGCCCCCTTTTTTTTTTAATCCTAAACTTAAAATTTATTTTACTATCTGTTAAGATCTTGCCCTGGATAAATCCTTTTTTTTTTTTTAATTAAAGCTTTTTATTTACAAAACAAATGCTTGGGTAATTTTTCAACACTGTCCCTTGCAAAGCCTTCTGTTCCAAATTATCCCCTCCTTTTCCCCACCCCCTCCCCTAGATGGCAGATTGTCCAATACATGTGAAATATGTTAAAAATATTTTATATCCAATATATTTACACATATTTATATAGTTATCTTGCTGCACAAGAAAAATCGGATAAAGAAGGGGAAAAAAATCTGGAAAATAAAACAAAATTAAACTTTTTGTTTTCAAAACATATGCACAGATAATTTGACAATTTGATCCTTGCATAGCCTTGTATTTCAGATTTTCTCCTCTTTGCTCCCACTCCCTCCCCTAGACAGCAAGCAATACAATATATGTTAAGCATGTACAAATATGTGTAAACATATTTATGCAATTCTGTTGCTGCACAAGAGAAATCAGATCAAAAAAGAAAAGTAAATGAGTAGGAAAATAAAATGCAAGCAAACAACAATGAAAAGAGTGAGAATGTTATGTTGTGATCCACATTCACCACATTCAGTTCCTACAGTCCTCTCTCTGTTTCGGATGGCTCTCTTCATCACAAGAGCATTGGAATTGGCATCAATCATCTCATTGTTGGAAAGAGTCACTGTCATCAGAATTGATCATTGTATAATATTTGATGTTGCTGTTTACAATGATCTCCTGGTTCTGCTCATTTCACTTAACATCAGTTCATCTAATTCTCTCTAGGCCTCTCTAAAATAATCATCCTGATCATTTCTTATAGAACAATAATATTTCATAACATTCATATACCATAACTTATTCAGCCATTCTCCAAGTGATGGGCATCCACTCAGTTTCCAGTTTCTTGCCACTTTGAAAAGGGCTGCCACAAACATTTTTGCACATGTGGGTCCCTTTCCTTCCTTTAAGATCTCTTTGAGATATAGGTCCAATAGAAACACTGCTGGGTTTTTGAACATAGTTCCAAATTTCTCTCCAGAATGGCTGGATCCCTTCACAACTCATCCCCTCCAACATTCGTCCTTGTCTTTTCTGGCTTACAAATGTTCAATAAAAATCATGTCTTAAAGTGTGTGTGTGTGTGTGTGTGTGTGTGTGTGTGTGTGTGTATCACTTTCTCCATAACCCTAGGAAGGAGAACTCATTAGAGAAGGCCAATTATTGTAACTATTTATTATACCTTATTAAAATTCATTAAAAAAAAACAAAAAAACCTCCAGTTCAGTTTTTAAACACTTATTTTCTGGTCCTCCTCTCTAGGAATGTGTTTTTTTTTTGTAGTTAAGTTTGATGAGATGTGAAAAAATAACCGATTCTGGAGAAACCCTAAGGCTACTCGACCTTGGGAATGCTACAAACAATGTTGGCCAATCCTAGGTCAGTAAATGGTAGAATATAAATGATGAGAACTACCCTACCCCTAGCACTCTTTAATTGTACTTCTAAAGCATAATATTAAAATATTAACCTAATCTTTGTTTCTCTTTCCCATAATGTTATCTCTCTGATTTTGAGTCTGCTAAACTCCTTTGGAACTTTAGCTTACTCTCATGCAGCGTAATAAATCTTTGCCCCTTAACTTGGAGACTGAGTATGTGAATTCTTTCACCAAACCTACAACACCGAACAAGGGAGATCCTAATCTTGTTAGGGTGTTTTACTCACATTTTTTGGTGCTCTATGTGGAGCCCTTGTACCCAAAATTTTATGCCCTCCTTGTTAAGATATACCCTTTCCACCCAGATCCTATAGCCAAGGAATACTCCAATCTCCCAGTGATGAGGTTTAGATTTGGGGTACCTAAATGAAATTAGGGTTTAATTGAGGTGTAATGGCAGGTTCAGGGTACAGGGAGTCAAATAGAGCTCCCCTGCAACCCCTTTGGATTTGGCGCAAGGGTGGAGAGTTAAATGAGGTCTAGTAGTGGAGCAAGAGTCCCCTTAAAGGAATTTACAGACCTGAAAACCTAGATTGATAAAAGAGGTTTATTATGGGGTTTGGAAGTAAGGTTAAAGTATAGTTAAGGAAATAGGTGAAGGTAGAGATAAGAGGACATTGGAAACAGGATTCCAGTGGGCAGAGAGTCCTTGGGGTGCCAAGCATGGTGCTGGCATGTCCAGGATAGCTTGTCTGGTTCATCTGAGCTCTGTGCTCTGCAAATTTTCCTTGTCAAGGCTGCCTGACTTGGAATTTCTTACCATTTTTCCGCAAAGTTCCTTCTTGACTAAGGAACTTTTTGCCTTCTTTTCACACACTCTGGGAGGCTAATATAGGCAAAGGGGCTATAGGTCTAGGAATTTGAAGACTTGTAGCAAAGATGGGACAATTCACCTCCATCTTTAAACCAACTGGAGGAAAACTGGCCACTGACCTCTTAGATGACCACCTCTTTTGTATTCCTCTAAGGACAAGGGATCTCCCATTTGCCCCTTCATGAAATCCTTCTCAGGAAACTCAAGAATCCCTTCCTGAACCACCCCTTTATCAAGATCTGAACTTCATATCTAGCAATATTTCTTCAACTCAGTACCTTTCCCCTGGACCCTCACACCTTAAAGCCAAACCTCCCAGCTCCCATTCTTTAGTTCCTCCCATACAAAGAGCTGGATCCCCTTTTCACTCCCTAATGTGTGGAATTAACTGAATGAAGACACTCTCATGAGAATATAGCCTTAAACTATACCTTAATTATGACTTGAGATTTTATAATAAGTAGAGCTATAGCTAAAAAAAAAAAGTTGCAGGTGTTCATCCTCTCCCATTTTCCCACCACTTCTTAATTAACATTTAAGTACCTCTTTTAAAAGGCAATTTATTCTTTTATTTCTGGGATAGATTTCCTAGATTAGAATGTAAACCTGGACTCCCCCAAGAAATAGGAAAAAAGGCCAGACTGAGAGTGGGGGGGTGGAGGGAGGGGAGAGCTTCTGCCCTCTATTTAATTTTGTATTTTGCAGTTTTTATTTTGGTCCATACTGTCCCACACACTAAGAATCCTGATCCAGCCCCCCCCCCCCCCCCCCTTTTTTTTTTAACTCTGCCCATTGCGAGAAGTAGCAGTCCCTTGAGGTAGAACATTTAGGGTGCATGTGTCTTTTTCAATGTCAGCCTTTTCCCAGATTAAGGAAAGCCTTGGCCGTTACTGAGGGCCCCGCTAGATATAGCGAGGATTTTGACGTCATCTCCCTCCAATCTGCTTTTACTTGGGGAAATGCTATATCACTATCTCCTCTTGCTGCATCACAGAGGAGAGAAAGAATCTGGGATTTAGGCCAGAAGTTGGAGGATGACGGCATTCACAGCTCTCCTCCGGTAGATGCGCCCTAGGGGCTGTTGCTGCGTCCCAATCGGGAATTCTGCGCGGGACTCTCAGGAGGGAAGCAGAGAGGGGGAGAAGGGATCGTTTTCTAATCCGCGGCATGGAAGGTTTGGAGAAAGGAAGGAAGCAGATTCATTATGAAAGATTTAGGGAAGTTACCCAAGGAGCAGAGAAAGCCCTAAGGCTTCTCAAGAATTGCTACTTTCTCACACCTTAACAATAAACAACAACACGAAAGTTAGTATCCTCAGCAAACAGTTTAGGTACTTTCCCGCCTCCCGCCTTTTTCTAGTAAATTCATTAGAATTAAACTCCCGGAACCTAAGGAGGACGGCGTCGCGCCGTTTTCCGTATTCCCACCCACAAAGCGCCGTTGGGTGCTCCCCGGCTCCGGAACTCCTCTCCCTCCCGCCCCTTCCCCCACCCAACATCCCTAGGACTGCCCTCTTCCTAAACATTCCAGCCACGTGCTGCGGCCCCGCCCCGGAGGGCGGGCCCCAGCCCTGAGGCGGCTCCTCCCAGACCCGGAAGCCAGACTCTGGCGGCGGCGGCGGCGGCTCCCCCCGGACCGAGCGTGCGGCCTGAGCCTGGGCGTGGAGAGCGTGCCCACGGCCGTCTGCGCGGAAGCTCTGGCCTTGCCCCGGGAGCGGGGAGCGGACTCCTTGCGCTCACTATGCCCCAGAGTGGGCCATGCTGAGGCTCCGGGCCGTCGTCCCTAAAACTGTCGCGCGCGCCTTCGGCCTCTGTGGCCCCCGCCTCGGGAGCTTCGGCATGTTTTACGCTGTGAGGAGGGGCCGCAAGGTCGGCGTGTTCCCCACCTGGTGAGTGCTCCCTCCCGGGGACTGAGTGTGCTCCCCAGCAGTGAATGCAGCCCGTCCGGGGGGGGGGGTATTTTGGGGAGCGAGTGTTCCCTTCTAATGGCTGAGTTTGCCCACCGGTGGGCACCTTGGTGAGTGTGCCCTCCTAGTGGGGTATTCTTCTGGCGGGTGCTCGGTTGTGTACCCTCCTGGCAAATGGATGCGTGTCAGCCTGGGGGCGAGTATGGGCCCGTCCGGAGGGTGGAGGTGTCGCCCTCCTGGTAAGTGTCTTCCCTCCCAAGCCTCCCAGGTCGGTCGGCTTCCATCCCCCATCGTGCCCCCACGCTCAAGTCCGGGGCAACCGCACTTTGCGCATCACGAGTCCCAGCCCCAGATGTTGCATTTTCTGCATCCCCAAAGGCCTGACAGTGTCCTCTTCAGCCTTCTCACCAGCACTCTTCTTGGCAGGGCCCTCTCCACCCGTGAGAAAGGGTGAGTCATTTCTAAATGACAGACACTGGCCCACCTTTGTGGCTGTGGTTGGAGACTTGCACAGTCTGACTCTCAGTCTTAGCATTGAGTGTTAATAATATGATAGAATCCCGTAGAAGCACTTTTTGCTAGTCCTGCCTTCTGAGGAAAGGCCAGGTTAATAAATGCTTCTATAATAAGATAGGTCAGTTGAGGGTCATTTTTATTGTTTTCTCTTGTTGAGTCTTTGAGTCCTATCCAATTCTTCATGACTTCGTTTGGGGCTTTCTTGGCACATACACTGGAGTATTTTTCCTTCTTTGGTTCGTTTTTATAGCCGAGGAAACTGAGGCAAACGGTGGAGTGATTTGTTCAAGGTTACACAACTATTAAGTGTCGCAGGCCAGATTTTAACTTGGGACTTCCTGGCACTCCATCTACTTTATTGTCTCCTGCCTTTTTAGATCTGAGATTGGATTAATCTCTATAAAAAGATTTTGATGATGTGATGAGGTACTATAAAAAAAAAACCCCACAGAATTTGTATTAGATACACTGCTGTCCTCAAAAAGCTTATATCATTAGTTGGGAAACACTAGAATAGCAGTAATTGAGGATCATCCTCAGCTGAATAAAATGGAAATAAAAGTTGATACTTTGTCCATAAGAGACTGATAATTCTTTTTTTTTAATTTATTTTTTATTATAATAACTTTTTATTGACAGAACGCATGCCAGGGTAATTTTTTTTTACAACATTATCCCTTGCACTCACTTCTGTTTCCATTTTTCCCCTCCCTCCTAACACCCCCTCCCCTAGATGGCAAGCAGTCCTATATATGTTGAATATGTCCTAGTATATCCTAGATACAATGTATGTTTGCAGAACCAAACAGTTTTCTTGTTGCACAGGGAGAATTGGATTCAGAAGGTAAAAATAACCTGGGAAGAAAAACAAAAATGCAAACAGTTTACATTCATTTCCCAGTGTTTTTTCTTTGGGTGTAGCTCCTTCTGTCCATCATTGATCAATTGAAACTGAGTTAGATCTTCTCTTTGTCAAAGAAATCCACTTCCATCAGAATACATCTTCATACGGTATCATTGTTGAAGTGTATAATGATCTCCTGGTTCTGCTCATTTCACTTAGCATCAATTCATGTAAGTCTCTCCAAGTCTCTCTGTATTCTTCCTGCTGGTCGTTTCTTACACAACAATAATATTCCATAACATTCATATACCACAATTTACCCAACCATTCTCCAGTGGATGGGCATCCATTCATTTTCCAGTTTCTAGCCACTACAGAGAGGGCTGCCACAAACATTTTGGCACATACAGGTCCCTTTCCCTTCTTTAGTATCTCCTTGGGGTATAAGCCCAGTAGAGACTGATAATTCTTAATGTAAGCATAACCTTTTGTAAAACTTAAAAGCTCTACATAAATTATATGTTTATTATTATTTATCTAAGATAAACATGGAACAAATCTGTGCTGGAGATGACTCTTGAAAACACTAAAAAAAATCACTTCTCAAGATAAGTGAAAGGGGAAGCTACTGAATAATTTTTTTTTTTAAAGATGGTTTTGCCACCAGAAATAAAGCAGTAATTCTATCAGTGCTTATTATATCATTTTGTAAAAATGCAATTGTCACAAAGATACATACATACGGATGTATATGTGTGCGAGTATAGATATAGATATAGTTACCTGGAAAATATGCTAAGGGGATTTTCACAAAGTATTTTTTTTTAACAGCTGACCATATTTTCATTCACTTGATTGAAAAATTTGGAGAATAAATTGTTCCACAATTTGATTATTCTAAAAATATTTGACTTGGAGAAAAGCATTAAAGGTATCACTTTTTCGCATGTTATGATCATATAAGATTTCTTGATAAAAATGATACAGAGAACTTTGTTTAAATATCCTCTAACTTACCAACATCGTTTTTTTCCCTCTGAGGCAATTGGGGTTAAGTGACTTGCCCAGGATCATACAACTAGGACCTGTTGAATGTCTGAGGTCAGATTTGAACTCGGGTCCTCCTGACTTCAGGGCTGATGCTCTATCCACTGCACCACCCAGCTGTCCCTTAACATGAAGGCATGAAAGATTATATTCACTTCTGTCTTAAGGATGAGTTTAGAATACAAATTAAAAGAAACTCCTTGTAGCAGATCATAATAATAGATTAAAGTTAAAAGAGGCCCCAGAGGTCTTCAAGTTCAAATCCTTTATCTTATAGGTTTAAAAAACTAAAACTCAGAGTAGTTAAGTAGTTTTGTTGGTCACAATTGCGTAGATAGTGCTTGAGGTGGGATTCAAAGCTCATATTTTTCTAACCAAATTCTTCCAGCAGTTACTCTTTCTGGATGACATTGTACT
This sequence comes from Sarcophilus harrisii, assembly GCF_902635505.1. Taxonomy (NCBI): domain Eukaryota; kingdom Metazoa; phylum Chordata; class Mammalia; order Dasyuromorphia; family Dasyuridae; genus Sarcophilus; species Sarcophilus harrisii. The sequence goes on along the minus strand of NC_045427.1, from coordinate 185,986,933 downwards.
GATTGAAACAAGCCCCTGAACTTTACAAAATGTCACTTATAAGGTCTACAGCTACTCAACCTGCCTAACAAACAATAGGGGAAGAATATCTATTATTAAGACGTGATGCAGATTCTTTTTTTAAATTTTTTTTTATTTTAATAGCCTTTTATTTACAGGTTATATGTATGGGTAACTTTACAGCATTGACAATTGCCAAACCTCTTGTTTCAATTTTTCCCTTCCTTCCCTCCCCTCTCCCCCAGATGGCAGGATGACCAGTAGATGTTAAATATATTAAAATATAAATTAGATACACAATAAGTATACATGACCAAACTGTTATTTTGCTGTACAAAAAGAATTGGACTCTGAATATTGTACAATTAGTTTGTGAAGGAAATCAAAAATGCAGGTGGGCAAAAATATAGAGATTGGGAATTCAATGTAATGGTTCTTAGTCATCTCCCAGAGTTCTTTTGCTGGGCGTAGCTGGTTTAGTTCATTACTGATGCAGATTCTTTGTGTGTATGTTCAGGTATATATGTATGGAAATATATGCATTGTATATATCTTGAATAGACATTTTAAATAGACTGGCCCTTGTCCTGAGTAATTTATGAAGAGTTTATGGGAGAATATGGATAAAGCCATATAGGATGAGAAGGTATAAATGGTTTACAATCTGAACTTTTGAAAAGTATTCTCACATCATTCACATCATGGTTTCATTGAAGTCTTTTTAATATATGGCCAAATTCCATACATTAGAAAGGAACTGGATAGTATCTAATACAGTGCCAAGTTAATGAATGAAAAGTCAAACAAGTTTAGCATATTTTCTATTAGAACAATTTTTTTTTTTTAACATTTTTATGGATCCTTTTGATAGTCTGGTGAAACCTATGAAACCCTTTCTTAGAATAATGTTTTCAGATACTTAAGTAAAATGTATAGGATTACAAATGAAACTGACTATATGGAAATACAGCTTTCAAAATACTTTAAAAACAAAGCAGGTTCATATTAACCTGTGTTCTTAACAATTTAAAAACCTTTGTATTAGAGGAAGCCATGTAGTCTTTTAATCAAGTTAGCATATAGACCGGATATACTAGGTATATTGAAAATAAAGAATAAGATGTTTCATATTACAGGTTGTTCAGAATCAAATCACTTTTCATTTTAAAGCTAGGTTTGAAAAACAGACAAACATTCTTTTTTTTTTTTTTTAACCCTGAAATCTTCCCTCTTTTTTTTTTTTTTTTTTAATTATAGCTTTTTAATTGACAGAACATATGCATGGGTAATTTTTCAACATTGACCCTTGCAAACACTTCTGTTCCAACTTTTCCCTTCCTTCCCTCCATCCCCTCCCTTAGATGGCAGGCAGTCTCATACATGTTAAACATGTTAAAGTATATCTTAAATACAATATATGTGTACATATTTATACAGTTCTCTTGTTGTACAAGAATAATCAGATTTAGAAAGGTAAAAATAACCTGGGAAGAAAAACAAAAATGCAAGCAAATAACAAAGTGTAAATTCTATGTTGTGGTCCACACTCGTTTCCCAGTGTTCTTTCACTAGATGTAACTGTTTCTGTTCATCTTGGATAAATTGGAACTGAATTGGATCCTCTCATTGCTGAAGATAGCCACTTCCATCAAAATATATCCTCTTATAGTATTGTTGTTGAAGTGTATAATGATCTCCTGATTCTGCTCATTTCACTTAGCATCAGTTCATGTAAGTCTCTCCAAGCCTCCCTGTTTTCATCCTGCTGGTCATTTCTTACAGAACAATAATTTTCTATAACATTCATATACCATAATTTACTCAACCATTCTCCAGTTGATGGGCCTCCATTCAATTTCCAGTTTCTAGCCACTATGAAAAGGGCTGCCACAAACATTTTTGCACATACAAGTCCCTTTCCCTTCTTTAATATCTTTTTGGGATATAAGGCCAGTATAAACACTACTGGATCAAAGAGTATGCACAATTTGATAAACCTTTGGGCATGGTTCCAAATTGCTCTCCAAAATGGTTGGGTCAGTTCACAAGACCGCCAATAATGTATTAGTAACCCAGTTTTCCCACATCCCCTGCAACATTCATCATTATCTTTTCTTGTCATCTTAGCTGATCTGAGAGGTGTGTAGTTGTATCTCAGAGCTGTCTTAATTTGCATTTCTTTGATCAATAATGATTTAGAGCCCCTTTTCATATGATTAGAAATGGTTTCAATTTCTTCATCTGAAAATTGTCTCTTCGTATCCTTTGACCATTTATCAATTGGAGAATGGCTTGAATTTTTATAAATTTGAGTCAATTCTCTATATATTTTAGAAATGAGGCCTTTATCAGAATCCTTGAATGTAAAAATGTTTTCCCAGTTTATTGCTTCCCTTCTAATCTTGTCTGCATTAGTTTTAGTCAAATTCTTAACACTTCATTGAAAGGCAGGTAACATTGAATAAGCTTCTTATAAAGCACTTCTTTAAGTATTTAACAGCAGCTAGTTTGTACAATGGATTGTGTGTTGGAAATTGGAGTAGGGAAAAACCTGAGTTTGAATCCTGCCTCATATATTTATTAGCTTTGTGACCCCAGGCAAGTCAGTTATCTTTCTGTGTCCCAATTTCCTAATCTTTAAAATTGATATAAATAATATCTATCACAGGGTTTTTGAAAAATGAGATGACATCTCTAAGTGCTATTGCTGTTGTGCCCTTTATAAGTCATCTATATCACTCTATTTCAGGAGTGAATGTCAAGCACAAGTGAACCGATTTCCTGCTGCCCGGTTCAAGAAGTTTGCTACTGAGGATGAAGCTTGGGCCTTTGTCCGAAATACAAGCCCTGATCATTCAACAGGTAACATAACTTATGCTTTTACCCCTTTCACTCTTTCAAAGCATTTTCACATCTATTATGTCTCATTGAATCTTCAAAATAATCCTCTGAGGCAGCTGGATAGAATTATTTCTTTTTCATAGGTAAGTATACTGAGACCCAGAGAAATTAAATGACTTCTTCACTATCTCACAACATTGTTAGTAAGAAATGGGACTGAAGCTTGGGTTATTTAAGTTTGCCAGGGTTTCTAATAAATTCTGTTTGTAAAGAAATAAGCAGGATTTCTTTAGCAAAAGGTGTATGTATAGGTGTGTATCTCTTTGTGTATGTTTTCAATCTTTATCATTTCAAATAAATAGTGTGATACCCTCTTTTTTCATTCCTTTCTCCAGACCCTTCTCACAAACCCCAATTATGAGAACACCCTCTCTTGTCTTTCTGTACTATTATATTAGAATGACCTTTGATTTTTTTTTTCTCCTTAAGATCTTCAGAAGAGAAACAATCTAGGCCTAGACTTTTTGTTTTTCTTATTTAACTAACTTGATGCTCCTTAAAGACATTAAGGTTCTGAAGAGACATTTGTTATGTTTCTTATTCTGTTAGAATGTTAGCACTGCATCATCATACAGCTTTTTGTACTTGCTTAAATAAATTTACCTTTCCAGGTTTCTCTGAGATTCTCACCCCAATAGAAGATGAAAGAAAAAAAATTATAACAAATTTCCAGATTGGCCATGTCCAAAAAAAAAAAAAAAAAAGTCTGCTGCACTTTGAATCCTTCATCTTTCTCTCAGGAAATGGGTAGCATGTTTCAACATTGGTCTTCCGGCATCATGGTTAGTCATTACACTGATCAGAGGTCGTTTGTTTTTATTATATTGTTCTTTCATAGTTGTTTGTCTTTACTATATTGTTGTCATTGTATAAATTGTTCCCTGATTCTGTTCACTTCATTCTATATCAGTTCATACAAGCCTTCCCATGGGGGATGGAAATTTCCAGAGTCAGGGCCGAGAGATGAAGCATCTTGTTTGTGGAGCCTTGAGGAAGCCAGTAGGACTGGATTCAAGTATGTGTGGGAGAGAGGAAGGTCTGCTTAGACTGGAAGGATAGGATGTGATGGGCTTTGGATGCCAAACAGGACATCTTATATTTGATCTTGGAGGTAATAGGGAGCCACTAGAATTTATTGAGAAGGGGATTAACATAGCCAGACCTGTATTTCAGGACTGTCAATTTGGGAACTGAATGGAGAATGAATTGGAGTGGAGGAAAACTCGAAGCAGGCAGACTCACTTATAGGCTTTTGGAATAGTATGGGTAATGTGGGACTGTTTTAGAATGGTTATAGTATCAGAGGAGAGAAGGGGGGATATATAAGAGATTATACAAGGTAAAATCAACAGACCTTGGCAACAGATTGGATTGAGAGGTAGTGAGAAATTAAAAGATAACAGCTAGATGTCAAGCTGAGAAACTGGGAGGATAGTGTTGCCCTGGATAATTATAAGGAAGATACAAGGATCTAGAAGGAAAGGTGATGAATTCAATTTGGACATGTGGAGTTTAAGATGTCTACTGGACAGCCAGTTCAAGATATCTAAAAAGCATTTGAGGATGTGAGTTTGGAGATCAGAGAGTTTGGGGCAGGATAGAAGATAACCCTTTTAAATGTCATCAATCAGTAAACACTTAGTACAGTGGTAGGCACTATACAAAGCACATATAATAGCCTAGTGAGATTTTTTTTTTTTTTTTTTTTTAATGGAAGTAAAATGAGATTAAGGAAGGCAGGGTTAGTGGAAGAAAAGACATAGGAAAAGTTGAGTTAAGACTGATTTTTTTTTTTTAAATAACCAAAACCTGTCCTGAAGATTTTACTTTGGGGATTATTATATTATTGTTCTAATGTTTTTATTTGGGGAAAGGGAGTTATCTCTTCAGATCTTTTTTCTTCTCTAGACTTCTTTCTGCTCTCTTCATGGACCATAATTAATTAAATAGATACCATTGTGAAGTCTGTTCCTGGTTTTGGAATCTTAACAGTGTCTGTCGCATAGAAGGCACATAATAAATGCTTTTGCATTTGGAGTTCCTGTGTTGAGATTATTTATATAACCTTAAGCAAGACATTTTAGCCTCTTGAGACCTCTATTTTCTAAACTGTGAAATAAGAATCTTGGACTAGAATCATAGTGTTTTTTTAATTTTTATTTACTTATTTATTTTTGTTGAAGCTGTTTATTTTTGAAACATATGCAAGGTTAATTTTTCAACATTGACCCTTGGAAAATCTCATATTCTAATTTTCCTTCCCTTTCCCTCCCCCCTCCCCTAGATGGCAAATAATCCAATATTTGTTAAACATGATAAAAATATATGTAAATAGAATATAGGAATACATATTTATACATTTATCTTGATGCACAAGAAAAATCTGATCAAAAAGGAAGAAAAATGAGAAAGAAAATAAAATTCAATCAAATAACAACAAAAGATGTGAAAATGCTATGTTGTAATTCACACTCTGTTCCCACAGTCCTCTCTCTGGGTGTAGGTGGCTCTCGTCATCAGAAAATCATTGGAACTAGCCTCAGTCATCTCATTGTTGAGAAGAGCCATATCCATCAGAATTAATTATCGTATAATCTTCTTGTTGACATGTATAATGATTTAGTTCTGCTCGTTTCATTTAGCAACAGTTCATATAAGTCTCTACAGACCTCTCTGAAATCATCCTGCTGATCATTTCATATAGAACAGTAATATTCTATAACAGTCATATGCCATAACTTATTCAGCCATTCTCTAACTGATGGGCATCCACTCAGTTTCCAGTTTCTGGCCACTACAAAAAGGGCTGCCACAAACATTTTTGCACACATGGGTCCCTTTCCCTCTCTTTGGGGTATAAGATCTCTTTGGGATATAAGCTCAGTAGGAACATTGCTGGATCAAAGGGTATTCACAGTTTGATAGCCCTTTGAGCGTAGTTCCAAATTGCTCTCCAGAATGATTGAATCAGTTCACAATTCCATCAACAATGCAGTAGTTCCCAGTTTTCCCACATTGCTTCCAACATTGGTCATTATCTTTTCCAATCTGAGAAGTGTGTAATGGTACCTCAGAGTTGTCTTTGCATTTCTCTGATGAATAGTGAAAATCATAGTATTAGAAATAGAAATTTAGTGAAAGCTTGTGTTTAATTTCTTGCTGCTCATTTGTAGATGGGTTTTTTTTTTTGGTAGAACAGAAAAAGGAATGTAACACACAAGACCACAAAATGAAGCCAAAGAAGAGACCCTGTGAATCATCAGATGAAGAGGAAGATCCTTGCTCAAAGCTTGCAAAACAAAATACAGACTCCATACCTTCACTTAGCAAAAATATTTTTTCTTATATGGGTAAGTGTTTTATTTATTTATTTATTTACTTGTTTTATTGCCTATGTGTTATATAACCATTTATATGTATCTAACTTGTTTACTTTGGGGTGGCTAATTGAATTGAAAATTTGTAAAAACTTGTATAGAACTTCATACAAAAGTAGGTAGAAAATTGATATATTCACTAGTTAAATGGGTACCATTTTGTGGAATTTTAAAAATTTTTCTTGTTTCATTTCTAAATAACAGTTTCTTTTGATTTGTTATATCTTTATATAAAATGTTTGTTTCTAAATAAATCCTTTTCCCCATCCTACTCATTTGTAACGAAGTTTTAAAAAGAGAAAAGAAAAAACAGTTCAGCAAAGAAATCAACATATCAGTTCAGTCTGATAGTATATGCAATCTTTCATAACCATACCTTCCAAATATTTACCATTGTAAAGAAAAGAAGAAAATAGATTTCCTCAACTTCTCTGTGGCCCAGATTATTAAACAAAGCAATTAGTTTTCTATTTACACAGTTGTCATTGGGTTTATTGTTGACTCTCCTGATTTTGCTTCTGAATCAATTCATTTAAGTCTTTTCATGTTTCTTTGAATCATATGAATCAATAAGCTTTATTAAGAGCCCCCTAGATACTGGCTACTGACCTACAAGTTAGACACAGTATGATGAATGAAAAATGCTAGCTTACCAGTTTGCATTCTAATGAGGGAGCCAACAAGTACATAAATATGTATCGATAGAATAAATACAAATTAGTTAACTACAAGGTAATTTAAGAGGAAGGGCACTTAGCAATTTGGGGATGGCTAAAGGCATGTAGAGAGTGATAGTTGAGCTGTATCTTATGTCATAGTCATATTCTATTACATTCTTGTGCCATAATTTATTTAGTTATTACCCAGTATATGGGCATCTACTTTGTTATAACTCAATTGGGAGGAAAAAAATCAGAGCAAAAGGGAAAAATCATGGGAGAGAAAAAGAAAAACAACAAAAAAGAAGTGAATGTTCTTTTTCTGGATGTAGATGGCATTTTCTGTCCAAAGTCTATTGGGATTGCTTTGGATCACTGAACCTTTGAGAACCAAATCTTTCATACTTGATCATCAAACATTCTTGCTTTATTGTACACAATGTATTCCTGGTTCTGCTTGTTTCACTCAGCATCAGTTGATGTTAATCAACTTTTTTAACCAATTCTAAATTGCTTTCAAGAGAAGTTGGACCACTTTAAAGCTTGATCAGTTATATTAGTGTACCATTGAGTATTTGCATCATTTGTTATCTTTGCCAATTTATTGGGCATTATTTTGACTTAAATTTTTAATTGTTTTCATTTACATTTTTCTTATTATGACTTGTAACAGTCTTTTTATGTGGTTAAAAATAGTTTGCAAATTTTTTGGATAATTTTCTGCTAATATATTTGAACACTTAACCATGAATGAATGTCTCTTGGTCTTTGTGTTGGTATTAATACTGTATATATTTTGGCTTTTAGGCACATAAAAAGAGCAATTGAGGCAAAGAATTTTTTCCATTTGACTCTTTCCTTTTTATCATATTACTCATTGGTTTTGTTTGTGTAAAGGCTCTTCAGTTTCATAAAATTGAAATTAAGTATTTTATTTTATGATAATGTCTATTCCTTGCTTTGTAGAGAGCTAGATGTTTCCATGGATAGATGTTTGGGTCTGAAGTCGGGAAAACCTGCGTTCAACTATGCCCTTAAGATATTTAAAAAAAAATTTTTTTAATTAAAAAAAAAATTAAATTTTTTTTTTTGCCCTTAAGATATTAACTAGCTGTGGACGATGGGCCAGTCAGATAATTTTTACTTGCCATCTCCCATGCCTGGAATTCTCATGCTTGCCTCATCTCTGCCTACTGGCTTTCCTGAAGTCTCAGCTAAAGTCCAATTTACAAGAAGCTTTTCTCCAGTCCTTCATTTTCAGTCCCTTTTTCTGAGATTATATCCTAATAATATACCTGATACACACATATACATATGCATGTGTGTTTATTTTTTTATATGTATATATATCCTGAGATTATATACCTGATTTGGACAACTGTTTGCCTGTTGCTTCCTACAGGGCCTTTTTTCCTTTCTTTGCATCCTCAATGCTTAGTCCAGTGTATGACAACATAGTAGGTGCTTAATAAATTCTTAATGACTATCAAAGTATATGTTGTTTCAATGTGCATGATCTTAGCATATTCTTTTAGAATTTGTGTTCCTTTTCATCCTCAGTCACAGATGAGGGTGAATAAGCTTAAATTATTTGCATGATGCTGATGGTGATCTTTTTGCAAATACTTATAAGCACTGTAATACAAGATGATCCAAGGTAAAGTATTGTCTTTTGATCACTGAAAAAGATCAACTCCTCTGCTTTTCCAAGTTTAACCTGTGAGCCATTCTTCCATTTATCTGCCACTTCTGGTTGTTTTCATTAAGAATGTCAGGATTAATACAATTAAGTTCCTCCACTATCATGACCCTTGTTGCTTGTTAATTACTGGACAAGGATCTTACAGTGAGAAAATTAACACCTAAGTTAAAGTTTATAGGATGTAAAAAGCTGTGAGTGTCTTAGCACTTTGTGCAGTGATCATGGTAGAAATGGGGGCCATGGTAACTCATGAAACATTGTATCCAAAGAATTCATTCATCTAGTTTGCTAGTAGTCTGCTACATGGTAACTCATGAAACAGTGTATCCAAAGAATTCATTCACCTAGTCTGCTAGTAGTCTGCTACATGGTAACTCATGAAACAGTGTATCCAAAGAATTCATTCACCTAGTCTGCTAGTAGTCTGCTAGTAAGACTTAGATTAATCTGTATTACATTTTCCTCTTGATACTTAGCTTTGTTCCTCCCAAGCAAGCAAACATTTCAAACTAAAAGATTGTTGCTGAAACTATATCTGAACTTTCCTAGCATGGCAGATTTTACCAACCCATGTACTTCCTTGGCATAGCCTTCAGGAACTTAATACCAACTCTGAGTTATGATGACATATAGTAGGATTTTGCATATACCCAGCATTTATATCTTAGTTGAATGAGAGATAAGGCTCAGAGATGTGGATTTGAGTAACATCCTCAGAAAAGACATTGTCTTTTTAGATGAAATCTTAAAGTTTAGGAAAAGAAAAACAGAGGACTGAAAATGAAGCTTTGGAAAAAGCAGAAAAGAAAGAACAGTCAAGTTAAGAAACTAGAGATTGGTCAAAGAGATGAGAGTTAGAAAAGCATGATGTCTTAGTTGACAACTAAAGGAGTGCAGAAATTACAAAAATGCTAAGTACTGTGGATCTACTTAGCAGATTTGTCTGTTTTTTTTTTTTTTTTTTTAGTCAATTGGGTTTTATAGTGTGAATGATTGACTGAATAAAGCATTTATTAAGCACTTATGTGCAAAGCACTACACATTCAAATACAAATGGATAGTGGATAGAAATGGATAGCAGTAAAGTGGATAGAAAGGTCCCATGGTCCTTAAGGTCCAGTGGCAAAGCACAAGTTCATGGTTCTTTAATGTCACTTCTACTGATAAAATCATCAATTTGTGATTGAATTATTTTACAGAACCAAGGGCTTTGGTGACAAGAACTTTTCTTTCTGCAACTACAAGAGCATTTGTCATGCTATATTTCCACAGAGCTTTCTTTCTGGTATGATAGCTGAGGGCCATGGGGCTGGAAGCAGTGCTATTCCCAAGAGTCTTAAGTTCAGAGTTTTGGATTCTCTCGGATGAGGAAGATGGTACTCAAAGTAGAAATGGTGCCTGCCAGCACATGCTGACTCCTGCCTTTCCTTCAGGGTGTCTTCATGTATTAGCTCAGTTGCCTGACCTGCCCTGTGGGTGGCAATTGATAGTGATGGCTGGCCTTTTCTCCATAGTAATTGATTTTCAGGTGATAGCTGGGAGAGCTTCAAAAAGTTAAATTTTTTTTTGACAAAATTTTTTAATGGTGTCTCCACCCTGCAGACTTATTTATTTCAGTGATGTCTCTTCATTTCTTTCAGCAACCATATGGATAGATTTTGCATTTTACAACTGTCCAGTTTGGAGACATAACAAAAGATTTTCTTGTTTCCTGCCTTATTTAGATATACATACTCTTTGTCTGCTTTCTGGTCCAAGGTTTTGGGATAAGGACCAAGAGTTTGATTTTTGTCAAAACAGATATTCCGTCACTGACATACATTGCATTCATTCTCTGTTTTAGTAAATGGACTTAAAGGATGGCCAAAAGATTCATTGTCCTGTGGCTCATCTGGCCATGAGCTTCTTCAGCCTTATCTAAGCTAATCATTGGTTAACATGTCCTACTTCCTTTCCATCCTTCTTTGTGTACAAAATCCTTTTCAATAGTTTTGTAGGACCTACAATAGTTATAGATTTTGACAACTTAAGGTCACCCTCATTCCTCCACAAATCATCAGGGGAACACTTCACTGAAGAATTGGTGGCATAGACACTTGAAAAACTTTTTGAGGATGATTTAACATTAGGCAGAAAACCTGATATTCTGGAATGTCGATTATTATTATATTTGGACTCTGTGTATCATTTTGCTGCAGAGATGCTTCATGTGTAAAAAAGAATTGTGGCTTATGGTACACAAAGAGACAGTTTTGCTGTTCTCTGATGATCTCTCTTTCTAATTTAGAACCTACACAGATGGTGCTTGATCACTCATGTGTGACCCAATTGCACAAAGTAGTTTCATTAACTCATTGATGTGCACATGAATACTGGATTCCAAGAAAAAGGTGGGACCTAAAAGTGAAACCCCAGAAAGAAAAATGAGGTTATTCTCCTTGGTCTTAAGTTGAATTCAGTTATCATAAAAATTCCTCATTAGAAATGATAGTGAACTTTTGAAAAGTAATTGTGTTATTAGTAATTTCCCTTGTGTAACATTGATCAGATTTTTGGTTTCACAGGAGATGCAGCTGTAGTATACACAGATGGCTGCTGCTCCAGTAATGGGAGGAGGAAAGCACGAGCTGGTATTGGTGTTTATTGGGGGCCAGGACATCCTCTGTAAGTAACATGTGGTTTTACTTTAAACTTTATATCAGTTTCTGAGATTCACATTTAACCCAGTTGTTTTGACATTTTAAAACTTGTCAAGACTTATAGAATAAGCTATAATTGTTTGAGAAGTACGAGCACTGAACTGGGATTCTGGAGAGACCTTTGTTCAGATCCTACCTTCAGCCCTTAGTTGTTGTGAGACCCTGGGCAAATATGTCACTTTGTTTCTCTTATTCTCGGTTATTAATAAAAATCACATGAAATACAGAAGTTGCATACCTTGACGCACAATGTAATATTACAGAATAACAAAATTTGGTAGCTGGAATAGGTCTTATTATCTTATCTAGTTCAATCTGTATGCAGAAAAGAGTCCCTGTAATAGCATACTTGACAAATGGTCATCCAGCCTCCACTTGAAGACTTCTAAGGAGGAGGAAATTTCCACCTCTGGAAGCATCCTATTCCACTTTGGGATAACTCTAATTCTTAGGAAGTTTTCCCTGACATTAAGTCTAAATTGGTTTCTTTACAGCTTCTCTACCCACAGGTCCTGGTTCTGCCTTTAGGGGCCAGTGAAAACAAGTCTAATCCCTACTCTTTAGGACAGAGTTCTGATACTTGAAAACAACTAATGGGGCAGCTAGATGGAGCAGTGACTCGAACACTAGCCCTAAAATCAGGAGGATCTGATTTCAAATATGGCTGCAAACATTTAATACTTCCTGGCTGTATGACCCTGGGCAAGTCAGTTAATCGCAAGTGCCTCAGCAAAAAAAAAAAAAAAGAAAGAAAACAACTATCATATCTTTTTCAGCCTTATTTTATCCAGTTAAAGGTGTATAGTTCTTTCAAATGATCCTCATATAACATAACTCAAGGCTCTTTATCATTGTGGTAACCATTCTCTATATAACTAGCTTATCAGTGTCCTTATGTCTTGGCACTTAGATTTGAACACAACAATGAACACAACTCCAGATGAGATCTGATGAAGGCATTATTATTACTTATCATCTTCTTGCTTCTGTCTCTCAATACAACCTAAGATCACATTAGTTTTTCCAGCTGCCTCAGTCCATTACAGACTTTAAGGTTTCAGTCCTGTGAAACTCCCTAATCTTTTTCAGAACTGTTGTCTGTCCTGTCTCATCTTTTACTTGTAAAGTTGATTTTTTGAAAGCAAATGTAATACCACATTTCACGTTGTTAGATTTAGCCTAATGGTCTAGCCTGTAAAAGATCCAGTTTTGTGTTTTCTGCAAATTTTATGAGCAAGCCATCTTATGTCTTTATCCAAGTTAAACAGCACAAGGCCAAGCAGAGATCCTTGAAGGATACAACTGGAAACCACCTGTCAGAGTTGACATGAGCCATTAGTTCATCAGTAGTCTTTGATACTGGTCTTGGAACTAGTTGTGAATCCGTCTAATTGCATATTATCTAATCCATATCAGTTCACATTTTATACAAGGATATGATAGTAGTATCAGATATCAAAAGCTTTGCTAAAATCTAGATAAACTATATCTACAATGTTTACCTCATCTATTATATTGGAGATCTTCTCTTTTCCATCTCAGATAGTACCTAAAGATGCAAGTAATCTGATCCAAGTGATAATAACCTCACTTCCTGAGTATCAACTCTACATCAGTCATTTTTCTATTATCATTTCAAGTGAAAAGATCTTTTTTTTTTTTTTTTTTTTTTTTTTTTTTTTTTTTTTTTTTGGTAAAAACGAACAAACAAAAACACACAAGAGGAAAATTAGAATTGAATACCCATGTCTTCCCCAGTTGGCACTTATGATAATCCCTGCCACACAAGCAAAGGTAAATTCCTTTGTTTCTCCTTTCTCCCAATGTAGCTAAAAGATCAACTATTGTTTTAAAAGACCTAGGAATGTTAGAAATAAAACTTTGTTCCAGTTCAACATTATTAAGTTTTTAACCTTCAGAAAGGTTTAAAATATGATTGAGTTTTCTTTTTCTCCCTTCGAACCTTGCATGGCAAGTTAATATTTCTGGTCAAAACACTTTGTGCCAAAATTAATCATCTACTTCAGTGACTCACATACTCCAGAGCAGAGCGGTGCTTTTAAAGATAAGTTTTATTTTCAGTTTTTTTAATTCAATAGGTAGGAAGAACCGAGCCCATTACAAATATGTATAATCGCTATTAAAATTTAAAAAAAATGTATAATCAAGTAAAACAAATTCTCTCCTTAGTCATGTCCAAAAGGAAAGAAAAAATATGCTTCTATCAGTGCTCTGTCATCTCTTTATCTGAAGGTATTGAATAGCATGTTTCACCATGAGTCCATTGTGTATGTGATTGTTTCCATTGTGTTGATCAGAGATCCTAAGTTTCAAAATTGTTTATCTTTACAATATTACTGTTATATAAAATGTTCCCTTGGTTCTATGATACAAGTCTTCCCAGGTTTTTCTGAAACTTCTCTTTGATTAAGGCAAGGGTTTTGGGCATCCATAGAGATTTCTCAAGCTATGTAAATTAATTTGGATAGGGAAAAATTACATCTTTATTTTCACTAACCTCTAACGGACATAATTTCTTTAAATTATGAATTTAAAAAACCAAAAACGTTATTTTGAGTTAACTTTATCACATTGCCAAAGAAGTGTATGACATAAAAAGTTAGGAATCCTGATCCAGTAGATTGATTCTTGGGCATGACGTTATCTACCCCTGGCATTAATTCCTAACTATCCTTGGTATATTTTGCAAAAATGGTGGATATAACATGAATTGCTCTTAAGAATTTTTTGGTGCAAGTATATGTGAAATAGTTATAATACTGAGCCACACAAATCCCAGCTTTGAAAGCATGGGACCTGAAAGAAATATTTAAAAGCCATTCAGCTAAAGATAATTTTTAAAAGCTATCTACAAATAATGAGTTGGCCTACCAGGATTGCACAGTTCAAGTCCTGTGTTCCCAATTTTTATTAAGGCACACTGTTCTTCTCTCCTAGTATTACATATGCTTAATATAAAGTATTTAATATGATGTTAGTAAACAAACATAATCTTTGACCTGTTCTTTATAATTTAATTGGCCTAGTCTTTGGTAAGAAATCTCTGTCAATGGGACCTGCCCAGGATTAGAGGCAGGTTTTCTGACTCCAAGGCCAGCTCTATAGCATGCTGCCTCTCAAGTGTGTATGTGTGTATGTGTATTTAAACAGGTTAGATTTTTATCTAGCACTTTATAATGCCTAAAAAGTGCTTAATAAATCTTTCGCTTTTCATTTTTTCTCCCTTTTTTTTCTTCCCTTTTCTTTTTCTTTCCTCCTTTTTCTTCCTTTTCTTTCTCCATTCTTGCAGAAATGTGGGCGATAGACTTCCTGGGCGACAGACAAACCAGAGAGCAGAAATACACGTAAGTTATGAGTTATCAGAATCTTGAATGCTTTTTAAATTATTTTTTAAAGAAATTAGTGAATCTCTGCTTAATAATTTAATTTTTCCTTTACTAATTATGAAATGAAATCTAGTGCTATATTCCCTAAATTATCTCTAATAGTTCAAGTATAGAAAGACTTACTTAGTCAAAAAGTATTTTATTAAATATTTATCACTATGTGCCTTGGCACAGCACCAAACATGATACAAAAGAGAGCAATAATAGTCCTTGCCTTTTTTTCTTTACCTTCCATTTTTTTCTTTTTTTTTTTTAATTAAAACTTTTTATTTTTAAAACATATGCATGAATAATTTTTCAACATTAATCCTTGCAAAATCTTGTGTTCCAAATCCCCCCCACCCCCCAATTCCTCTAGATGGCAAGTAATCCAATATATGTTAAACATGTTAAAAAAATATATGGGTTTTTTTTTTCCTCTTCTTTTTCTTTTCTTTTTTTTAAATTAAAGCTTTTCAAATATGCAAGGATAATTTTTCAATTTTGACTCTTGCATAGCCTTGTGTTCCAAATTTTCCCCTCCTTTCCCTCACTCCCTCCTCTAGATGACAAACAATCCAATATATGTTATACATGCTAAAATATATGTTAAATCCAATATATGTATACATATTTATACAGTTATTTTGCTGCACAAGAAAAATCAGATTAAAAACGGGGAAAAATGAGAGAGAACACAATGAAAGCAAATAACAAAAAGAGTGAAAATGCTATGTTGTGATCCACTCTCAGCTCCCACAGTCCTCTCTCTGGGTGTAGATGTCTCTCTTCATCACAAGATCACTGAAACTGGCCTGAATCATCTCATTGTTGAAGAGAACCACGTGCATCAGAATTGATCATCATATAATCCTGTTGCCATGTACAATGATCTCCTGGTTCTACTCATTTCATCAGTTCATGTAAATTTTTCCAGGTCTCTCTGAATCATCTTGCTGATAATTTTTTATAGAACAATAATACTCGATAACATTCATATGCCATAACTTATTCAGCCACTTTCCACTCGGTTTTCAGTTTCTTGCCACTGTGAAAAGCTCTGCCATAAACATTTTTGCACATGTGGGTCCCTTTTCTTCCTTTATGATCTCTTTGGGATATAAGTCCAATAGAAACCCAGCTGGATCAAAGGATATGCGCAGTTTGGTAAATTTTTGAGCATAATTCCAAATTTCTCTCCAAAATGGGTTAAATCAGTTCACAACTCCACCAACAATGTATTAGTGCCTCAGTTCTCCCACATCCCCTCCAACATTTGTCATTATCTTTTCCTGTCATCTTAACCAATCTGACAGGTGTATAGTGGTATCTCAAAGTTGTCTTAATTTACATTTCTCTGATCAGTAGTGATTTAGAGTATCTTTTCATATGACTAGAAATGGTTTCAATTTCTTTATCTGAAAATTATCTGTTCATATCTTTTAACCCTTTATCAATTGGAGAATGGCTTGAATTCTTATAAATTTGAGTTAATTCTCTATTTTAGAAATTAGGCCTTTATCAGAACCCTTGAATGTAAAAATGTTTTCCCAGTTTATTGCTTCCTTTCTAATCTTGTCTGCATTAGTTTTGTTTGTACAAGTCCTTGACTTTTAGTGTTTCCTGTTCTAATGGGAGATAAAACATGTAAATAACTAGGTACATTCAAGATATATATAGAATAAATGAAACTATCTCAGAGTGTAGGGCACTTTTAACTAGAGCAGATCAGAAAAGGATTATTGCATTGGGTGAGCTTTGATCTAAATTTATAGGGAGCCAGGAAAAAAGAGTCAGAGGTGAGGAGGGAGTACATTCCAATCATGGAAGATAGTATAAAAGTAAGGAATACCCCGTGTGAGGAGGCTGGGGCCTGTAGGTGGGTCATAGA
The DNA here is from genome assembly GCF_902635505.1 of Sarcophilus harrisii. Classification (NCBI taxonomy): domain Eukaryota; kingdom Metazoa; phylum Chordata; class Mammalia; order Dasyuromorphia; family Dasyuridae; genus Sarcophilus; species Sarcophilus harrisii. The sequence goes on along the minus strand of NC_045427.1, from coordinate 185,970,318 downwards.
AGACAGAAATGTGAGAAGACTGAAAAGACATGAAGGGGCCCGATTGTAAAAGGCTTTAACTGAGATAGAGGACTTTTTAATTAGTGTGTTCTTTGGTAATTGTATCCAGAGGTTACGGAGTAGAAGAGTGACATAGTCGGGCCTTTGGCAGTGGTGGAGAAAATGAATTGCAGGGAGAAGATTTAAGGCAGGTGAGCACTTAGACTATTTTAATAGCTACAGGGAATAAAGGTGTCAGATGTGGAAAGTGGGAGGAGAGCTAGGATAGCTGGCCCTGCCTTGGATTGGTGGGGTGAGTGAAAGGTAGGGGAGGCTAGGTTTCCTATTAGAGTGGGAAGATATTGGTGATCTTAGTTTAGATAAGGATCTATGATGACTTTAAATTTCGAGTAGATCCAGGGAGCATAGTTGTGATTTCCTCCAGTTCTGTTTAACACTATAAATAGAAGTGGCATTGTTGGAGTAAACTGGGGTTGGGGCTTGGCGAGGTGCGATCTGCAATAGGATAAGGAAAAGGGAAGGGACTTCAGTACTACATGAATGTTGGGGCTAGTTGGTTTACTAAATAAAAAAAAGTTTAGTCAGAGAAAGGAGATTATAGCCAAGGCATGGGTAGGGGCCCAAAAAAGAGTTGTAGAAATAATGGAGGTTTCAGGGAGCACAAAGAACAGGATTAGATGTGGGCTTTTTCTTTGTATTCGTTTTTTAATGCACTTTGCTTTATGAGTCATGTTGGGAGAGAAAAATCGGAGCAAAAGGGAAAAATCATGGGAGAAATTTAAAACACACACACATACACACACACACACACACAGAAAAAAGTGGACATAGCATGTGATTTACATTCAGTCTCCGTAGTTCTTTTTCTGGATACTGATGCACTTTCTGTCCAAAATCTATTGGGATTGCTTTGAATCACTGAACCACTGAAAAGAACCAAGTTTTTTTATAATTGATCATTTCTTGCTGTTATTGTGTACAAAGTATTCCTGGTCTGCTTGTTTCACTCAGCAGTAGTTTATGTAAATTGTTCCAGGCCTTTCTAAAGTCAGATTGTTATTTTTTATAGAACAATATTCTATTATCTTCATATACCATAGCTTGTCCAGTCATTCCCCAGTTGATGGGCATCTACTTATTTTCCATTTCTTTGCTACCAGAAAAAGAGTTGCTACAAACATTTTTGCACACATGGCTTCTTTTCCCTCCTTTATAATTTCCTTGGGATACGGACCCAGTAATGGCATTGCTAAGTCAAAGGGTATGCACAGTTTGATGGCCCCTTGGGCACAGTTCAGATTGCTCTCCAGAATGGTAGGATCATTTCACAACTCCACCAACAATGTATTAGTGTCCTAGTTTTCCCACATTCTCTCCAATATTTATCATTTTCTTTTCCTGTAATCTTAGCCAGTCTGAGAGGTGTGTGGTACCTCAAAGTTTTAATTTGCATTTTTCTAATCAATAGTGATTTAGAGCATTTTTTCAAATAATCCATAGATGACTTCAATTTCATCATCTGAAAATTGTTTGTGTCCTTGATCATTTATAAATTGGAAAATAACTTGTATTTTTATAGATTAGAGCTTTTAAGTCGCCAAAGTTGGAATGTTTGAAGATTAACTTAGGATGTGGAAACCCAATCTGAAAAAGGCTTTTTTACCAAAAAATTATAAACTTTTTCATATATAATATTTCCACTTAAACTCCTGACATATCAGATAGAAAATAAAATGACTACGAGTCACATAATCTTTCCTTTTCCTCACTTGTAAAATAAGGGGATTGGGTTAGATTGAAGGTTCTTAGCATCTCTATTTCAATGTAACTGACTTCCTTTTTGACTTTATTTTATGCACTTAATGAAATTTTCTGAGAAGAACCTTATCATTCTGCCAAGAATAGACTTTACCAGACTGCCAAAAGAGTACATGACAAACAACAAGAAATTCTGTATTAGATTAGAGACTAAAGTCCCTTCCAGATATAAGAATCATCACCTCTGTGAACCTAGCACGATATTAGATCAGAAAAATATTTTAGTCATTATAAACATGAAGTATTGTTGTAGGTTAACCATATTTTCATTATATGACTATGAAAATATCTCTTCAAGGCTGCCTGTAAAGCAATCGAACAAGCCAAGAATCAAAACATCAGTAAGCTGGTTCTTTACACAGATAGTATGTTTACTATAAATGGTAAGTTATCATTTTGTTTCTTATAGTGATTCTTATATGTAGAGAGACTAAGACAGTTGGCTTATCTTTAAGAAAGAGGTATAGATGACTACCTGCAGCACTTCCAAGAAGACAGTTCAGCACAAAATATCAAACTGGTAATAGGGGTTGGTCTAGAGCAAGAAATCTTAGTCTCTGGCCTGCTGACTTAAAAATATGTACATTTTTAATATGATTGGTTTCCTTTGTAATTCTTTGCATTTTGTTTTATTCACTTAAAAACATTATTCAGAGAAGTCCACGACTTCACCAGACTACTAAAAGTGTTTTTTATGCTGAAAAGATTAAACATTTCTTCCTGAATAATAGGTTTTTTGTGAGTTAAATTCATCTTTTTGGTGATTGGATCATCCAAGGATCCTTCATATTGAACAGAATTAACCCCAACTCTTACCTGTTCTGGGGAATGCCTTTTGATCCATTGATCACCTGCACATTTTTTGCAAGGATATAGACTTATAGGCTTATAAAGAGTAGAATGCCAAAAGATATGTTGAGAGCAAAGCTATAAAACTTCCTGGAAAAGTTGACAATTCAAGAAATTGAAGATGAAACACTATGAAGTTATTTGTGAATGGTATAATGACTGGTTACACTTTAACTATTTAGGTATAACAAGTTGGGTTAAAGACTGGAAGAAAAATGGCTGGAAAACAAGCACAGGAAAAGAAGTCATTAATAAAGAAGATTTTGTTAAGCTTGATACACTTATTCAAGGCATAGACATAAAATGGGTGAGTAGTTAAGTGTGTTTCTTTTGATCTTATGTTCAGTTTACTTGAAATGTTTATATAATCTTTCTAAATTAATCATTTAAAAATTAAAATAGTTGCAAAAAGTTAATACACTTTTCATGTAGACATAAATTTAGTGTTAATTCACAATACTTTTTAAGGTTCTTTCATTAATGAAAGTAATATTATTGACCAATGACTAACTTATTATTTAAACCCATCTTTCAACAGATCCACGTACCTGGTCATTCAGGGTTTGCAGGCAATGAAGAAGCTGATAGATTAGCAAGAGAAGGAGCTAAAAAACCACAAGAATCAACATAGCATAATTTTAATAATCTAATTAAAGAGCAAATCGAGTGCTCTTTAGTCATTTGCATGAAAATTTGCCTACAAGACATGAAGCAAGTGGACTTGGGAGCATTCTTGTTTGATTAGAAAAACTGTCTAGTTTATTATTGAGATATGGTTCAGCATTTTAAACTCCCCTTCACTTTACCCTGAATGCAATCTATTTATCATTGAGAATTGTTTGGGATTTCAGCATAAAGTAGATATAGCTATTTAAAAATTAAAGTGACTTCCTAGGTTTATTTTTTTTTAAGGTTTCTTTGTAGCTAGAATAGAAATGAACATGATACTATATTTCAAATGATTCTTAATTTGATTGGTGTGAGCACTCCAAAAAAAAGATTGCAAGCTCTGCGTGCCTCGATTCATTGTTAGGATTTGGGTTTTCTTGTTTTAATAGAAAAATTTACCAGCACATGTGCAACCTCACTTCTCTGAACTTAGCTTAGTTGGTCCATGGATGACACATGTACACACAAAGTTCATGACTTTCCAGCTTGGTAGGGACCTATCAGATCATAAAACTGGTAGAATTACTTTCAACAACCTAGAACCACTTATGTGACTTTGTCTGGGCATTGTCGACTTTAGTGGAAGATATATGTTACCATACAAGTATAAATAAACCCTAAGAAACAAGTTTGTACAAATAAAACATTCTTTGACTGCTCATGTGAAAATGCTGCATAGATTATCAAGGAATTTGTGGTCCCTTATGATTTGATTTATAGCTGCATTTTAGATATTAAAAATATAGTAAATCCACAAAAATCTAGTAAGACCTTTACCATGACAGTCTTCATAATTATCCTTTTGTTGTCTTAAAAAGTGAAATAAAACATCAGCATTTTAAACTTGATTTAAGGTCAATTTATATAATTATGAAGCCTCCTAGCAGAGTAGAAGTTATCAGATATTCTCTATACTAGTGGTTTAAAAAAAGTAACTCATTCAGATTTCTTTCTTCTTTCTCCTTCTCAGGAGTAGGTCTTCTCTTATCTCTAGTCTTCTCAGGAGTATTATAAGTAATTTTGAGAATAATAAATGTCACTTATTCTTTACTTGGAAAAGCCTATATATAAAGGGGAAGAATCAACCTTCTTGTAGCTTGAGTAGCACACTTCAGTAACATGGCACCAACCCAGCTTGGATCTCACTTCTGCCTAGTTTTGGCTCTGCCACTGTCCCTATATGTGACTTTGAGCAAGATCTGGATCCTTGGGAATCTCAATAAAGGGATTGGACTAAATTCTTAAATTTCTAAGCTGTTTTTACACTCAATTTACTTGAGATAAAATCCTGTGCTTCTATGGTAAAGTTGTCAGGAAAAGCCTACCTCCTCTTCCCTCTAACTCTCATTTCCCACTCAACAAATTTAGTGAATTAATGATCAAAGTTTGGCCAAAGCATGTATTTAATTTTAAATGTTGATTGTGCATAAATGTTTGTTCTTGTAATTGTATTTATGATTATATGTTGCTTTTCACATAAGAATATGGTACTGATTTCCTAACGAGGCATGTGCCTGTGAGCACATTTTTTTGTGTGTTTTGTTTTTTTATTTGTTTTTTTTTCCATCCAAACTATTTTCTTGCTCAACTGGCATCATGACAAATCACACTTTGCTAGAACAAATTAATTAGTCTACTTAAACATCTAGTGTCAATTAGTAGTATTAATTTGCATAATTCTATCAAAATTCAATAACTTATTTTTAAAGAACATAATGAATAAACATCACTTGTTTACCTTGGTGACAGTTTTCCTTTTATAAAATTTGAATGGTGGAAGTTTAAATTTGATAAAACCTAAAATATGAAAAAAAAAAAAAAAGAATTTTTACATTTTAAAAATGGAGTCATGATCATTGGACTTTGAGATATTTATTATGGACATAATGCCCAGTTTTTGATTTTTTTTTTTATTCAAAAAACATGAGATGTCCTAGATTTAATTTTTACAAGTCCAGTTGATAATGAAGGACCCTCAAAGAATCAGTGTCTTAAATGACCGATGGTTATTAAAACATGCCTCTAACAGAGAGCAATACAAATTTTTAATTTTTTAATAGTGGCCTTTTTATACATGTACTTTATGCTACACAGTGTTAGGGCATAGTAGATGGAGTGCTGAACTTGGCATCAGAAACCCTCAGTTCAGAGCTTGTCTCAGACATTAATTGTATGATTGGTCTGAACTTTTTTATTTGTAAAAGGGTTATTGTGATGGTCAAATAAGACATACGTGTATATGTCTGTGTTTATGTATATTTAAAGTGTTTTGTAGATCTTAAAGAACTAAAAGTAAGCTGTTCTCATTTGACATATTCCTGATAGATTTTTATAAATTGAGTCAGGAGAGGTCAGTTTTAACAAAATTTGATTGTCAATTTTATAGGTAATAGGAATTACATTTCTTTATCTCCCTGTGGTACCAGGAGGATAGTGCATTCCATTCTTCTTTTTCTGGGCAGCTGCCCAGTGCTTTGAATAACTTTGCCTAAAGAGAAGTCTGGAAGAGGGTGAGACATTTGTCTGAAGTGAAGTACTTTTGCGGAAGGGAACTGAGGAAAAGAAAAATATCATTAATAAGTCATTATGAGCCTACATGAAATTGGAGGGAGAAATCTAAGTAAGATGCAAGGAGAGGATGTTCCTCTCGTCTCCTGGAGCCCTGTTGTAAAAGATCTGAGGCTGTGAAACTGACCCTTTCTTTGCAGGCTTAATGAAATGGTGTATACTGCAAACCTTGTTGTATGAAAAGAGTCTAGAATGAGTGTTCACCCAGAGGAACTATTATTACCGAGCTGGTCCCTTAAGAGTGTAATTTGCAAAAAAAAAAAGGAAAGAAAAGAAAAGAAAAGAAAATTGACCAGCAATGAAAACTAGACAACAGAGTTCTTGGATAAACTACCATCACCTTCAAGAGGTTGACGAAAACTTCAGGAAATGGTTTGGCGGCTTGGAATCAGGAGTAACAACTAGTAATACTTGTCTACTAAGAACTAGAGTAGTAATTCTTAATGGGGAAACTGAGCTTTTTTAAAAAAAATTTTTGATTGTTATTTTAATAAAATTGACTTTTAATACAGTGTATCTCATTTAATGCATTTTAAAACATTATTTTAAGAAAGGATCTTCACTAGACTTCTAGAAAGAGTCCATGATATACAAAAAATTAATTACTGTGATTAGAGGGGGAAAACTTTCCAAAGTGGCAGAAGAGGCAGAGAAACCAAAGAGGGGAATACTAAGGTTTCCCCACCCTAAGCCTGCTCAGAGAAGTACTGTACTGTACTGAATAACCAGAATTGGGGAAGGTGCCTGCAGTGCCTAGAGCCAAACTTAGAAAGGCAAAATTGATTAGAATAAGGAGTTGCCAAGCAGTTGCTATATGCTAGCATTTTTTATCCAGGCAGTCAGTTACATTTTATTGATATTGATATTATTGATATATTTTAAAAGTTCAGTTTTATAAACCCTAGCTAGAAAGACCCTAAGTTATCTAGTGTCCCTCACTCATTTAACAGAATGTTTTAAAATAGTTTATGAGTTGTTAGGTGATGCACAAGTATTAAGTAGGGAGTCATAGATAAAATCCAAGTTCTCTGATTTGGGAATAAGTATTTTGGCTACTAACCCACAGTCTGATCCTTTGGGCAAGTATTTGACCTTTCTGGGATTGATACCTCATGTGTCAAATGGAAAGAAATGCTTGCCTAACTACACACTTTTTCTGATGACATTACTTTTTAAACCATAAACCATTATTTGTATTTAGAAAACAAATCCTCTTAATTTTAAAATTAAAAAAAAATAAATTCCCAGGATGGGGAACTGCCTAATTTGTCAAAAAAAACTTGGGATTCTGCAATGTCATTGGAGCAGGGAGAGTTTCCAACTCCAACCTCCTTCCAGCTGTTAGCTGGATCAAACTGAACTTGACTGTCCTTGGAAATAACAGCTTCAATTGAATTGGGAAGACCAAAAACAGATTGCAAGAATCAAAGAGTATGAGATAAACAGATGGCAAAATAAAAGGTAGCTTTTGATAAGAATTTAGATGTGAAAGCGGAGAAGGATCTAGGATAATAACTTGAAGGTATGGTAGCTGAAGGAAGTGAAGGTTTTTCAAAATGGATTACATTTGGCATGTTTGTAATCAATTTCAAAAGAAAGCAATAAATGAGAGATTTCTGGCTTAAAGATGGCAGGTTAGGGCTCAGAGGAACCCAGATCTCCCACAAAACACCCTAGCAGATTTTAAAAATTTTATCTTTCTAATACTTTGCTTTAAGAATCATTTTAGGAAAGAAAAATCAGAATAAGAGGGGAAAACCATGGGAGAGGGGGAAAAAACTGAACATACCATGTGTTGATTTACATTCAGTCTCCTTAATTCTTTTTCTGGTTGCAGATGCATTTTCTGTCTTAAGTTTATTGTGATTACCCTAAATCACTGAACCACTGAGAAAAACCAAGTCTTTCATAGTTGATGATCACACATTCATGCTGTTAATGTGTACAACAGATTTCTGGTTCTGCTTTTTTCACTCAGCATCACATCATGTAAATCTTTCTAGGCTTTTTAGAAAGCTAAAATCAGCTTATTCATTTTTTAATAGAACAATAATATTCCATCATCTTCACATACCACAACTTGTTCAGCCATTCCCCAATTGATGGGCATCTACTCCTTTTCCAATTTTTTGCTACCATAAAAAGCTGCTACAAACATTTTTGCACATGTGGGTCCTTTTCCCTCTTTGGGATACAGACCCAGTAATGGCATTGTTGAGTCAAAGGGTATTCACAGTTTACTAGCCTTTTGGGCATAGTTCCAAATTGCTCTCCAGAATCATTTCTGGATCATTTCACAACTCCACTCAACAATGTATTAGTATCCTGGTTTTCTCACATTCCTTTCAACATTTATCATCTTTTCCTGTCATCTTAGCCAACATGAGAGGTGCTTAGTAGAGCTTTAAAAATAAAATGCATTAAGTGGAACAATGATACACCCCAAAAAAACTCCATCCAGGGCTACACAAGAAAGATTACTGCCAAGATTATGAGGGGTAAAAATTTAATTACAAACATTGCAAATTATAATGCAGATGACATGAAGTGAATCAAAACCTCAAAACTAAACAATGTCCCTTTAACAGTAAGCATTAAATAATTACATCAAAACATTTTGCATAACAGCAAAGTGACCTGTATCACCATATCAAGCTAAAATCATTGTTTCTAGGCATAAGAGAATTAAAATGATCTTTCAGAAATAAAAACAAATGTCAATAATAGAGAAATAATAGCTAAAAGATAATTCAAAAATGAATTCCCATAGGTAAAGTACCAATATATAAGGAATAACTAGGAACTGTTGTGGTCCTTACTAGTGAAGGGAGAAGTTGCTACAGACTAGAGGTCTGCAGGGTCTCCCAACCAAAGAAACACAATTCTGGATTCCTCATGGTACCAGACAATTCGGTTGTGTGACAAGTGGCAGGTGTCTTCATGGATGCAATCATTCCTTTTCTTGATATGCTTCATTTTTGCCTCAAGAGCTTCTCTCTGCTAGATGGGAAGGAGCGGGAAGGGGAGAGGGAGTGTTTGTAACCAGTTTCCATACAGCCTCTCCTACAAAGACTATGGAGTCTATTACAGTATTATTGGGTGGAAATAGAATCTTGAAAGATTGGCAGTTTGGACAGTTTAATTGGACAGTCATGCTGGAGAAACTGTTAACCTGACATGATAGAAGAGATTGATAGGGATATAGAAAGAAAAAGGATGAAGAGAACTTTCCTGAGGGAACTGTCTTCCCTTTACAAAGAAACATTTCAAAGAGAATTCTTGACAGACTCGGGTTGAGAGAATTGATAACTGTTTGCAGAACTGAAAAGTCTAATTTTAACAGCAATTAAAAGTAACTTTGGCTATAATTATATTTGATGCATTGTAAATAATTATTTACATCATATTTTATTTTTTGTGACAATAAAGTAGAGCCATTAACTTGATGTATATTTAAACCTTAGATCAGGAACTTGATATGGAGACATGTAAAAGCTTATAGGAAGAAGTTTGTCCAATTATTAAATAAGCTTTAATAAACAGATTATTTTGTCAATGGATAAGTGGTCAAAGGATATGAACAAAATTTTAAAAATATTTTTATTTTTCCCAGTTACATGTAAAATGATATTTTACATTTGTTTTTTAAAATTTTTTAAAAACTTCACTTTCTTCCTCCTTGCTTCTTATCCCCCCATTAAGGCACATGTGAAGTTATGTAAAATATTTCCATAAAAATCATGTTATATAGTTCTTCCCCCCAAAAAAAAGCCCTCAAGAAAAAATAAAAGTTAAAAAAAAGATATGTTTCAATCTGTATTCAGACACAATCAGTTCTTCACCAGTAAGATAAATGTAAATCAAAACTACCTTCCAGTTTCATTTCACACCCAACAAACTGGCAAAAGTAACAGGATATGAAAATGTCATTGCAAGTATTGTGCAAAGATAAGTATACCAGTACATAATTGGTGGAGCTAAGAGTCAATAAGATATTTTGGAAAGCAATTATTCAAATAGACTAACGTGTTTATGCCCTTTGACCCAGAGATTATTAGACATACCCCAAAAAGACACTAATTAAAAGGAAGTCATCCTGAACACCAAAACATTAGTAGCAGTGATGAGGTCTTGGGTATCTAGAAGGTCCTTGACCAGGAGCTGAGGATACAATCTGGGAGTTTAGCTGTTTCTGAAAGGATCCTCTCAGCTTCTAGTGGGCCTTTTGTTAAGTGGACTTTTGATTACAGTCTCACCCCTGGCAGAGATCACCGATAACTCCCATGCCATACAATCAGTCCTAAAGTTGTTAGGCGACTGTAGCGTCCTTGTGAGTGTTTGCCTTGTGTGAGCTCGCCACAAAACAAGCTTCTGGGCAAGCACAGGTCTGACATTGCAACAGCGTGGCCAGCCCGGCCCTGGGCCCGGCGCCCCACTTTGCCAAGCTAAAACAAGTCAGACGGAACTGATTGCTTTTCCCGGCGTGCCCCAGCCCAAGTTCCACAGGCCCACGACAATGAGGGCAGTACATCTCTGGAGACCTTCAGCTTTGCACAGTCTAACACCTCTTCTCGCCTGTGCTCTGTCTCAGTCCTTCTACCTACCGAGCTAGCAATGCATGTCAGTCAACCTAATCCTCTCTGGGAACGCTTCTGGAAGTAGCCGCCAAACGAAGGGTCCTTTTCCACGGCATTTGAAATGTTCCCATTTATTGCGATCCACAATTGCACATGTAGATATAATGGGGGTTGCTGGCTGCTGGCGTTTTCCTGGCCAAAATTAGCACAAGCTACAAAGAAACGACCCGCACTCAGTTGCCTGCCCGTCTCAGAACTGCCCTGAGTTCACAGTCATCTGTGCATAAAAAGTCGTGCACCAACTTTCCCTGCACTTGGAGGCATGGCTTATAGCATTTGCAGGTTGTCTGTGCAGCAGCTGACCTTGCTTGTTGAAGGCATCTAACCACTTTGCTGGGAAAAGCTTGCAAAAAAAGCAGATAGGCTTGTTTCACTCCGTTGTGTCTGGGAAAGTGCAAGACCATCATAGTGCATCACACTGATGACTTCTCCAGGCAACCAAATTTGGCCATGAACTGCCATAAGCTCTCACCACTGACAGCATCAAAGGCCTTGGGCAGAGGGACAACCATTGCATACAGACATCTATTTTGCTCCTGGCACTCCTCCTGGAGTCCTCAAGTAGCAAACACCATATTAACTGTTCCTCATCCCTTTCTGAAGCCGCCGGGCTCTCAGGCAGATTAGTCAACTTTCAGGTGAAGGATCAGCATATTAAGGGGGACTTTGGCAAGACTCCTTCCGTTCATGATTAGGATAGAGACCACCTTGTGATTGTCACAGGATAGATTATTTCCTTTTCCTTTATAGAGATGAACATGGAGGCATTCTTAAACTCCTGGGGGACAATGTTCTCTTGCCATAGAATTTGGAAGAATTCAGTTTGCTTTTGTTTGAGTAGTGGACGGCTTGCCTTATAAATCTCTGCTGAAATAGAATCAGTACCAGGTGCTTTGCCATAGACGAGCCTAATTCTGGCATTCAAAATCTTTTCTTTAATTGGAAGCTCAGCTGGCAAGGAATTGATTTCAACCTGAGGTAAACAGTCAGTGGCTTCAGCATCGGTTGATGATGATCTGTTGAGAATGCTATGTTCAATGTTTAATATATCTTGAATTACCTGCCATCTAGGGGAGGGGATGGGGGAAGGAGGGGAAAATTTGGAACACAAAGTTTTGTAAGGGTCAGTGTTGAAAAATTATCCATGAAATGGTCAAAGGAGATGAACAGACAATTTTCAGATGATGAAATTGAAACTATTACCACTAATATGAAAGAGTGTTCCAAATCATTATTAATCAGAGAAATGCAAATTAAGACAACAGAGATACCACTACACACCTGTCAGATTGGCTAAGATGACAGGAAAAAATAATGATGAATGTTGGAGGGGATGCAGGAAAACTGGGACACTGATGCATTGTTGGTGGAGTTGTGAACGAATCCAACCATTCTGGAGTGCAATCTGGAATTATGCCCAAAAAGTTATCAAACTGTGCATATCCTTTGATCCAGCAGTGTTACTACTGGGCTTATAACCCAAAGAGATACTAAAGAAGGGAAAGGGACCTGTTTGTGCCAAAATGTTTGTGGCAGCCCTGGTTGTAGTGGCTAGAAGCTGGAAAATGAATAGATGCCCATCAACTGGAGAATGGCTGGGTAAATTGTGGTATACGAATGTTATGGAATATTATTGTTCTGTAAGAAATGACCAGAAGGATGAATACAGAGAGGTTTGAAGAAACTTACATGAACTGATGCTAAGTGAAATGAGCAGAACCAGGAGATCATTATATACTTCAACAACAATACTGTATGAAGATGTATTCTGATGGAAGTGGATTTCTTTGACAAAGAGACCTAATTCAGTTTCAATTGAAAAATGATGGACAGAAAGCAGCTACACCCAAAGAAAGAACACTGGGAAATGAATGTAAACTGTTTGCATTTTTGTTTTTCTTCCCAAGTTATTTTTACCTTCTGAATCCAATTCTTCCTGTGCAACAAGAGAACTGTTCGGTTCTGCACACATATATTGTATCTAGGATATACTGCGACATATTCAACATATATAGGACTGCTTGCCATCTGGGCGGGGGGTGGGGTGGAGGGAGAGAGGCAAAAAATCGGAAGAGAAGTGGGTGCAAGGGATAATATTGTAAAAAATTATCCTGGCATGGGTTCTGTCAATAAAAAGTTATTATTAAAAAAAAAAGAAAAATTATCCATGCATATGTTTTGAATATAAAAAAACTTCAAAAAAAAAGAAAAGAAAAAAAAGATAGAATGCTGTGTTCAGTCCCTCTTTCCAGGATCAGGTCCTTTGCATTAATCAATATGGCTCCATCAGCAATGAGTAGTTGAGATGTACCATAGGTCTTTGGCCCATAAATAACCTTTAGAGCATCATAATAGTGCTTTTGAGTGTTACTATAAATGTAAAATTAAATTTCATTTCCCCTCTTACTGAGCCAAGAATCCTGCTTCTCTCAAAGCTTCTATTTTATTTTGTATCATTTGTTTCATTTTACCAGGGTACTTTTTTGTAGTCAATATGGCCAGGTCATCCTTTTCTCTGAAATTCTACTGGGGTTGCAGTGGAATTACTATCTTCTTCTGGATTTATTTACCTATTGTGTTCCTTTTAATCCATAGTATTTTTTCCTTATGTTCAGCATTCATGATGAGTTTCTGATAGCCTCACAAAAGAGCTTAAAGGACAAGTTTGGGCTCTGGTCCCTTCTTAAACAATTCTGAATCTGAAATTGGACTCTCTCTGTTACAGGCCCCAACCTGATGATGTCCTGTGCACTTATGGTAGGTGTTTTGCCACACTCTCAAGGAGAGGCATACTTTGAAGATATTGAAGTTTTGGTTCCAGACCATTGGCAATAAACATTGCAATAAAGCAAATCACATGGATTTTTTTGGCTTCTCAGTACATATAAATATTATGTTTACATTGTTGTTTATTAAATATGCAATAATATTAAGTCTAAAAAATGTACATATAATGGAGATGTAATCACTCTAGTTTGATATAATGATGTAATCACTCTAGTTGGCATATACTCAGTGTGATGCAATGATGTAATCAGGCTGAGGTATTTAAAGGCTGGGAGGACTGGAGACAAAAACTCAGAGGACTCAAACTCAAGCACAAACTCAGACTCAGACTCAGACTGGGACGAGGACTCAGACATAGAGGAGACAGAGAAGATGGAGACAGAAACAGAAATCCTCCTGTTGGCTCTCCTGCCTTCATCACCCCTCCACCTAAGACCAAGGCTTGTCCAGAGATCCTCCAGAAAGCTAGTGCAGACATTACAGCTACATATATTTGGAAAAAGAATATACTATTGAGGGGGGGTAACATCAAAGATCACTAGTCACAGATGACAACAGATATAATAATAATGAAAAAGTTTGATATATTACAAGAATTACCAAAATATAACAGAGACAATGTAAGCACATTTTATTGAGACAATGGCATCAATAGAGCCGTTTGAGGCAGGGTTGCCCCAAACCTTCAATTTCTAAAATATGCAATATTTGTGAAGTGCAATAAAGTGAACTATAATAAAATAAGGTATACCAGTACCTAGGTACTGCCCTAGCCATTTATGATTGTTGTATATTATAATTATAATGAAGAAGAGGCCATAACATTAAGCTACTGCTGCAGAAAGGGGCAGAAAGGAAAACATGTCACAAGAGGGCTAAAATCATCTAATTTGTGACCCAATTAACATACAGGTAAAGTCGTTAGAAAAGTGGTTACTCAGAGGATAATACTAATGTTAGCCCTATACTGTATGTCTCGCATATCTTTATTGATGCACAGGGTTTTTTTTTTAAGTTTTATTTATTTTAACATTCAGTTTCTTAAAAATTCAATTCCAAATTCTCTCCCTCCAATCCTTTTCTCATCCACTGAAAGGGCAGGAAATATGATATATTTATGTACATGTTAAAAACTACATGTTTCAGAATTTTGACTCTGCTTTTTTACTTTTTACTTTGCTGTTTATTATGATATATATGATGATATTTGCCATATAGCATAACAACAAATTTCTGTTAGATATGTCTTGTTTTGCTGTTAATTTGTATACTAATAAAAATGAATTTTTCCATATATAAAGTAATGCACATAATGTTTTGTAGGATTTTATGTAGGCTTATTGATATCATTATTACTACTTTGAGGGTTTTTTGGCTGTTATTTTTATTTGTTGGTATACTATGGTGATTCTTCTGTTATCATTGTATGTATACCTTGTGTGATCCTTGGATTCCGCTTGGGAACTCTCACTCCGAGGGGGTAAATTCCCAAAGAGAGCAAAAATGGAAATTGGCTAGCAAAGATGGAAGATTAATTTGGCTCAGGATATAAGTCAGCTGAGAAAAGTAGTGCTGGAGAAACTGAGGCAAGACAGAGATTAGAGTTTTTAATATTTTATTTTATTAATGGAGAGCTTTGACTTGTCTCAAAGCATTCAACATCTAATAATTAATTCTAGAGACTTTTATAGGGCTCTAATTATCAGGGTAACAAAGGCAAGGGAGGAGAAACATCTAGTAAGTCATAATTGTACAAAGGACTATAAATTCTGATAAATTGGGAGTAAAGAAGGTAGTCAAGCAAGAGACAGGAAGTCTGGAGAGATAGAGGGTGCTATCTAGGTATTTGAGATAAGCCATCTGGAGTTTTGTGACTTTTTGGCCAGAATGGCCAGAGCTCCATAGCCCTAATTATCTCAGTCCTAATGGTCAGGAAAGGGGTGGAGGAAGGAGGGTAACATAACATACTAACTCAGGGAAATTGAGATATTATAATTTAGGGAAACTAATGCAGGAACACTTATGCAGGAAGCCAAGGTATTACAATTCAGGGAAACTGAGGTATTATAATTCAGGGAAATTGAAGTATTTCACAGTCAGATTAGTGCACAACCCAGATAGAACAAGAAACTGGTGAGGGAGGATAAACTCTTAAGTGGTTCAAGTATGGACTTTCTCTTTGTCAAGAACTAGTGAGCCACTTAGGTGACTGGGGTTGGGATTGGGAGAATTTAGGCTCCCATTTCCTTTTGAAATTGGGAAATTCTAAGTGTTTGAGTTTGGAAGAGTTCTTCCATTTTCCTTTGGTAAGATGAGGTGAGTCCTCCATCAAAAAAAAAATAATAATAATAAGATACTGTGAACCTTGAGAAAGGTACAATCTAAGGTAGCTGGCTCTAAAAACCTATCTATTATTGTCCCAGGAAGATAGCCCTTTAGAAAGATTGGGATAAAGCACCAAAATGTATAGGGATTAAATACTGTTATTTTGTTTGGGCAGATGCCCCAGGGCCTCTCCTTTGGAGAGGCTTGTGGAATCTGTCCTGGCTAGGCTGGTGTCCCTTACTGGCCAGAATTCTTCTGAGGTTTGCACTAGTGATCCAACATCTTCAACATGGCCCCCAGAAACCTGAAGCCAAACACCTGGGTCCAAATTTCTCTGACTCTCTCCCAGGGTTTTAAAGTCCATCAATTTCTTAAAACCCAAGATGGACTTGAAACTTAAATTTTGGGGCTGTGTGTTTTTAAATTGGAATTCTCATTCTGAAATTATATGCGATAATTTCTATTAACTAATATGTGCTAAAATTGTGAACTTGTTTATTCTGGTATAAGATTTTAGAAATATGTGTATTTTAATATTGGAGTATTGCTACTAGAGATTTAAATCTGTATTTGATTTGATTTTAAGTTAAAACATTTTTGATTATTTTGTAACTTCCCTAAAGAAATGACATGCTTGTAGCTCCTAATTAGACCATGTTGCTTTCAAAATTGTATACTGGACAATTTGTAAAAATTGTATGAGCTCTTCTTTAACATTTTGTCAGCCCCTACTGGATATGTGTTATAAAATTTGTGAAATTTGGTCCAAAATTATTTAAATATTACCTATATTCTGAATCTTAAAGTTTGTCTTGCTTTCTTCTTTTAACAAAGAAGTAAAAGCAAGAAAATTTGGTGTGTAGGGATAAGGGTAATTGCAAAACAAATTGTGTCTGAAAAGTATGTAATATGTCTAAAGAGAAATAAGACAGTATTGAGGATCTGTCCTTCTGGAGGGAGGGAGGCTAGCTCCAAAATATTCAAGTTAGGTTTTAATGAAATGACTCCAGTGGGGATGGATGGAAGTTTTCCCTGGGCTTTACTGCTTTAAGAGTGATTAGTGGAATAACACTGGAACAAATTTTACAAAAGTATGAATTAGTAGAGAATATTAATTTTGACAGATAACCATATTTCACATCTAAGATTTTATAAGAAATAATGGGGAGGGATTGCAAATTGAGTGGCAATTCCATACACTTAGGCATCTGGTCTCATCAGGGAAAGTGGAAAGAATGAATCAGATTCTTAAGAAACATTACTTATTTGATGTTAGAAATTAAATTACTCTGACCAAATGTTTGCCTATTTATTTGTTAAAGAATTAGAGCTGTCCTCAAAAATGATCTGGGATTTTCCTCATATAAGATTGGTTTATTTTACTTGGGAGGAAAAAGGGAAAGACCCTCTTTTGAAACAAAGGATTAGTTTTTAAGGAATTATATACTGGCAGGGTCCTCAATCCAGTTAGCCCTTAGGAAGTTAAGAATTGCTAGCCCATACAACACCTTTGGAGTTTGCACTTCTAGGAGGTCGGGTGCTTACTAAATTCTGAAAGAAACAGAGTAAGAAGGACCTTACCAGATTAGAGATGACTGAGATTCCATTCTGGAGGCTGAGAACACCACGGTTAAAGGATCTGTGGAGGAACTTCAAGAATGGATTGTTAAAGACAATTTATAATCTCTAAAATTGAATTTGTAATTAGGAATGTTTTGGTGGGAGGAGAGATAAATTATGCTTAGAATTTTAACAATATTGGTGGTGTACCTGTTCCTTATATTTCCAAAAAAGTGTATAGAGACTTTTTGATTGGAGGAAACTGAATTAACATTTTTTAGGATGAAAAAATTATTAATGTTAATTCTGATACTATGAATTTTCTAGGATGAATCTCTTACTGTTATCAATGTAAGATTATAGTCAGTATTTATTTAGGATTTTTGATCCTTGAGAGCTAAATTAACCAGAAGCTTTGATTAATGAGATTTGCTATGTGAGAAAAAAATCTCTTGGGACTCTAGCTGTTATTATTTGGAGTTTTGAATTCAAATATGATTGTCTGATGGATCATCAAGCCAGTAATCCACCATTTGAAAAGAATATGTGATCCTGAATTGTTCCAGGTGAAGGTTAGTGTCTACACAAGATCCTATCTGTTTAAGATGGGATCTTTCCGACTCAGTTTCCCAGTGGTATTCCTTTGAATAAGAACTCCCCCAATTATTCCTGAGTCTGGCTATAATTATTATTGTATACAATTAGCTAATTATGCTTTATTCTGTTATGTATGTGTGCTCAAGCTGAGGCCTGAAGGACCAGTTTTGATACTATTATAATCATGTCCCTGCTTTTTCCTCATAACAAATTTCTATAATCAGGGCAAGTGTTCAGTAGAAGCTATGAGTACAATTCAAGGATGTAAGATCTTGTAGTTTCCTATCTGAAAATATATGGTCATTATATCCTAAATAAGTAGGTGAGTGTTGTGTACTTTCTAGAGCCCCCACACTGGGATGTCAAAATATAACATCAAGACTAGCTCTCTGGAGGATCCTGGGACCAGCCCAAGTCCTTGGTCTTAGAGGAGGAATGATGAGGCAGGGACCCACATGGGTGGTCAAACATGGAGTCCGTTTATTCCAAATTCTCTCACCCTTATATACCCTAATACCCTTATATAACCAAAGCAGCACTGCACATGCACTAACTACATACTGCGCATGTGGGACCATATAAACAACCTGCTATTATATGTAGATGACTCTTTACCTTTTGGTATCACTCTGCTTCAATCACAACACAGATTATCACTGCCCCCTGACTTCTGAGGAAGCCCGAGAGCCTTTAGTGGCAATAGGGAGCCAAACCAGACACTGACAGCAGGTTCCCTCTAGGCTGAAGGGTCTTATACCTTACCCAGAGTTCCCCCAATATCTGTAGCCTTCTACGTCTCTTCCTTTCTTTTGTTTTAATTGAAGCAGTTATACATTAGTTATTAAATCCATCAGCATGAGAGGAATCCCACACGCAAGTAATAATATAACAAACAATATGAATAAACGAGATACTATAGAAGACTTCCCTGAGTCCCAGAAGGAAAGTGTAGAAAATAACTATCAATTCACAAGCACACATACACCTCCTTCAGCAGCCAAGAGATAGTCCAAAGCCAATCTATTGTCCATCACTTCATGTGTCAGGGAATCCAGTGATTCCTGCAGGTTTTGAAGTCCTGCATCAGTCTCATTAACAATTATTTTTATGGTCATGAGTCCATTGCCATACACAGCGGGTTAACTGCCAGGCTCTTTCAGTGGTGGATGAAGTCAGAGATGGAACCATCAGATGTTTCCTGGGTCTTCTTCGTTTTGAGGGTCTTCTCTTTTCCATCTCTTTCTCTGATGGACAAGGTATGCACAGCTCATGGGCATCCATCAGATTTCTTTTCCATATATAGAGACACAAGCAAACCTCTGTCCCAAGTGGTTAGTCTGCTGGTCCCTTCCATTCATGCTCTCTGGATCTCTCCATATCACCTGGCAATTATCTAAAGACAGTAGAGCTGCTCGCACTGGACACTGCCCTTCCAGTGGGTTATGAAATCTGTCTGCTGGAGCCAGTCATCTTCATCAAAAATTAAAAAAATTAATAGTATAAAGGGCTAAGTTTAGAAGTTTTCTGGGTTACCTGTGGCTCCCCCTTTCTTTTGTTTTTGGAGGAGTGTCTTGATGTCTCTGTTTCTCTTCTCTACTATTGCCTGTCCTTAAGGATTAAAGGGTAGGCCAGTGGTGTGTGAAATCTGATACTGTGCACAAAAGTGTGCAAAATGTTTAGAAGTATATGCAGGTCCATTGTCTGTTTTAATTGCTTGTGGCACACCCATAACTGCAAATGCTTGCATAAGGAATTCAGTGACTGGAGTAAGAACAGCAGCTACATACATTTGACACATAGTAGAGCTATTTTTCATTCCCTGTGGCAAAACTGTCCATTCATATCTTTTATAAGACTCAGCTAAATTAGCACTGGACATTGAAAAAGCAAATCTTTTCTTATACTCCTTATCCAGAGGGATAGAATAGAAATAATCCTAAATGTCTATAACCCAAAGAGGCCATTCCCTAGGCAACTGAGTAGGAGATGGAAGTCCAGGCTGAAGAGCTCTCATTATCTCCATCTTTTCATTTTTTCAAATCAGTCAACATCCTCCATTTTCTAGATTTCTTTTTTACAGCAAATACAGAGGAATTCCAAGGACTTAGAGAAGGTTATAAGTGTCCTTGGTCAAGTTGCTTCTTTACTATATCTAATATGGCCTGAGTTTTTTCACTGGTTAAGGGCCACTGTTCTTCCCACACGTGCATATTAGTTTTCCATTGAATGGGAACAGGTGAGAGTACAGGCAGGCCTTCAACAGCAGCCCTGCCTAAAAAGCTGAAGTACTCAATAGTAATCCTGTCTCTTTTCTTTTGCCTTGCCTCAGGACATAGGAGGACAAAACTATGCTGGAGGGGCTGATGGTGTCACCATCCCTCCTGCTCCTCCTCCTCCCACCCATGAAGGTGGAAGTGAGGGAGGAGAATCAGGAGACTGAGAATACCCCTAAGACCGAAGGCAGGGGTTTAGGGGAGAAGTAAAGGTGGACTGAGAAACTGAGAAGTGGCACACTCCTTAAACTTCTCAATGCAGTCCTCATCTCCCTTCCAGCCCAACTCCTCAGGCCCCTCAAACCTCCTGGAGCAGTAAGAAACAATATAAATCAATAGAATACTAAAAAAGACTTCCTTAGCTCCACTCTATGTGCTGTACCTTCTGGGGCTCTGGGCACCAACCCTCTGCTTGTTTTTCTCCTGATACTTCCTTGTTTGACACCCCACACTAAAAACTTTCTTATATGTGGGATTCCGTAAGGGCAATTTTATCCCATTGTATTCAGTTAGTTGTTCTCCCACTACCTTCCACAACTCAGGCTCCAAACTCTCTTCTTTAGAGGGCCAAGGAGATGTGTACTCCAGAGCATTTGCTTCTGAATTACCAAAAATCTAGCTTCTGTACTAACCTAACTAAGCATGCTGCCCCCTCAGAAGGGAGGCTGTTTTCTTATTATCTGCCCCTTTTGGCTGAAAAACAGCCCTTACCGAATCTTCCCGCTTGCCTATTTTTATATTCACTCTATGGAGACTCCTCCCAAACTCACAGATCCCATCAGTTGAGCTACTGTGTAGAGCCCCATGTTGGGCGCCAAATGTTGTATACCCCACACTGGGGTGCCAAAATATACCATCAGGACTAGATCTCTGGAGGATCTCGGGACCAGCCTGAGACCTTGGTCTTAGTGGAGAAGTGATGAGATGGGACTCACATGGAGGGTCAAAACATGGAGTCCTTTTATTCTAAATTCTCTCACCCTTATATACCCTAATACCCTTATATAACCAAAGCAACACTGGGCATGCACAAACAACATACTGCACATGCGGGACCATATAAACAACTTGTAATTGTATGTAGTTTGCCACCTGGTATCACTCTTCTACCTGGTATCACTCTGCTTCAACCTCAGCAGGTTGTCACTACCCCCTGACTTCTCAGGAAGGCTGAGAGCCCTTAAGGGAGATGGGGAGCCAAACCAGACATTGTTAGCAGTTTTCCTCTGGGCTGAAGGCTCTTATATCTCACCCAGAGTTCCCCCACTATCTATGGCTCTCTACAGGTGAGTTTTTGATCTAGTCATCTGTCTGTTGCTAGATGCATGTGTCTGTCTGTTTCTTTTGGCACTTCTGTTGTTGCTGACCTTCCTAATAGACATCTTTATTTATTAAGAGTTACCTACTCTGATTAATGGGAACACAAATGGTTGGGGTGATAGATGGCCAAAGTTGGGGGTGCAGAACCCCAATTTGTATGCTGAATAAGCTCAATAGACTCCAGGCCATGGTTGAAATAATTAACCTGATGTAATTAGTAGATTTGTTAGTAGACCAGTCCACAAAGACTAAAGAAGAGTATTCCAGCATAGATTGATATTGGTACTTGTGGGCTGAAGAAAGTAAAGTTTGTGGGAAATTAATTTTTTGCTGTGTGAAAAATGATGTTAATAGACAGGTAGTGAAAGAAATTGCCAAAGATATCATAAAATTGGCCCATGTGCCATTCCAGACCTGGTCCTCACTAATGTGAGCTATGATGTGGGGTTTATCACCAGGTGATGGCAGGCATCAAGGGGTGGGATTCAGTCATGTGAGGAGTTCACAATGGCCATTCTTTTTGATAAAGGGTAGATTTATTTGGGAGAATAGGTTGCAGACAAAATGAAGGGATGTGGTAGATACCTGGAATAGTGAATGTGAAGTGGAGTTTGAAGAGCATATGAAAGACAAGTTCCCCAGTGAGGTGGGAGAGAGCCATCTGGCAGAATAACCAGAGTTAGATAGAGGGAAGGCATGTGAGGGAGAGAGAATCTTACAGTGGGCTTGCTTCTGAAGAATATTTAGCAAAAATTTTCATTGTAAGTAGGTTTTTTAAAGTACATTTGGGAAATGTAGCCTTGGGGATTGCTAAGGTGCAAACTGAAGAAGAAGGGTCAGAGAGCTAGGTGGTTAAGCAGGTCCTAGATCTGCCTAAAGACATGCCATCAAGTTAGTCTGGGAAAGCTTAACTTCTTAACTTATGGTAATAAGACAGTCTGGGAAAGCTAAATTTCCACTGAGATTGTTTCAAATGTTGTGTCTGTCTTTAAAGATGCTAACTAGATTGGAAACAGGATGGAGGAATTAATAATTGACTGATTTTAATTTGGGTAAGGTTACTGTCACATATACCTGGTAACTTCTTATTCTTAGCTCTCATAAAATGCTTCTAATAGTATTACTTTGTCAAATCTCCCAATGTATATTCTAGCTATTGCTATATATATATTTTTTATTATTTATACCTTATTACACCCCCCACTGTCTACATTATCTTTAGCATCTTCTTTTTGGAATACATTAATTCAATTTTAGCCTAGAGGGGGAAAATTTTTTGCAGAGAAAATTCCACAAGGAATTGATTTTATTCCAACATTTCATGAACTAGATTGATTTCCAGCAGTGAAGGAACTGGAAGGGATGGAGGCCTAGAGACACAAATGGGAATATCCAGTTTAAAGCAATTTTATTGATCACTTTTCTTTTATTATTTTTACAAACATCTGCAAAGTAGCAGAATTTTGTCATTTGACATTCCATGCAATACTGTTAAGTTTCTAAGTAAATTCAGAAGGGCTAAGAGATAAGTAAAAGTAATACAACAAATTAAAGAAAAGTTTTAAAGTCCTTGTGATGTTACGATGCTTCTAAAAAAACATTTTTTAAACAAAAAAAAAAAAGCAATGATTTTAATATCCATATACTTATGTTGCTTTTCAGAAGTTGAGTGGTCTGGGAGAAAGTACTAATATCCTTAGAAATGTCTTTCAGAATTATAAAATCTCTTGTGTATTTTATATAAACTCTAGTGTTCCTTGTCCCAACACTCCCATTGGCACTAGCAAGTCAGAACACAGACATACTTCTCTTTCTCCTAATTCTGGGGGCTACTTCTGAGGGACTGGGATATTTTTCTAATAGTTAAGTGGCACAATCAATCACTGGTTTCAATTAATAATTTTTAAAATTGATCATTTCAATGATTAGTATCCTTATATCAGTTTGAACTATTAATATCAATTAACTTTTTTTTTTTTTTTTTTTTTTTTTTTTTTGCTGAGGCAATTGGGATTAAGTGACTTGCCCAAGGGTCACACAGCCAGGAAGTGTTGTGTCTGAGGCCAGATTTGAACTCAGGTCCTCCTGACTTCAGGGCTGGTGCTCTATCCACTGCACCACCTAGCTTCCCCTATCAATTAACTTTTTATATAAAGATATTTACTAAGAAGTTATCCAAGAATATTATTGTTCGGTAAGAAATGACCAGCAGGATGATTTCAGAAAGGCCTGGATAGACTTACATGAACTGATGCAAAGTGAAATGATCAGGACCAGGAGATCATTATATACTTCAACAAAAATACTATTTGATGATCAATTCTGATGGACCTGGCCATCCTCAGCAATGAGATGAACCAAATCAGTTCCAATAGAGCAGTAATGAACTGAACCAGCTACATCCAGTGAAAGAACTCTGGGAGATGACTATGAACCACTACATAGAATTCCCAATCCCTATATTTGTCTGCTTGCCTGCATTTTGGATTTCCGTTACAGGTTAATTGTATACTATTTCAAAGTCCGATTCTTTTTGTACAGCAAAATAACTGTTTGGACATGTATACATATATTGTATTTAACATATACTTTAACATATTTAACATGTACTGGTCAACCTGTTATCTGGGGGAGGGGATGGGGGAAAGGAGGGGAAAAATTAGAAAAAAAAGGTTTGGCAATTGTCAATGTTGTAAAATTACCCATGCATATAATTTGTAAATAAAAAGCTATAATAATTAAAAAAAAAAAAAAAAGAAGAAGTTATTCAAGAAAAAGACATACTCCCAGAACTGGGGCTATACAATGTCTGTTTATCTCAATCTCTAAAGAAAGTAAGTTTAAAATGACTGAGATGGCTACAAAGTATCAGGTTTACTCCTAAGTGTACCCATAGCTCATAGATAGCTTCACTCTCATGCATGCAGGACATGGCGTTTCAGCTACTATCAGTCAGCTCCTGATAGTCTCCTTGAGACTGCTCTCTTAATCTAGATGCCTGCCAGTTCTTGTGGCTCTTCCAACCTTTTAAAATCTTATAAAGAAGTATACCAAAGGAAAGAACACAAACAGGATGCCCCATTCTAGACACAGGTTTGTCTAGGAAGACATGCATTTGCCAGTGGTCCCATTTCAAGGAGCAGTATCTCTTCTCATGGTGGGCAAGTTTCTTCATGTACGCACCCTCAGTTCTAACTCAGCAGCCACGAAAAAGATCCTTCTTCTACTACGCAGTAAGCCCATGGGGAACAGTCAAAAAATATCAATGCATGTTCTGAAATGGAAAGCTATGCTTCTTTATTCTGTTGTGGTATGGGGTACAGATCCCCAAAGTACACTGAAGTTATGGGCTGGTGTGGCAAGGCATCCCAAAAGAATTTGCAGGCATCAACCTCCAAATCAAGGGGGCAAAGATTTTATTATGTTGCTAAGAGCTTCCTGAATTCCAAGAGGAGTCTAGCACCCTAAAACTTAAAAGAGTTACTTAGAAGAAGGAAGTCATGGAGGAGAGAGGGTGAGAAGATGCCTTGCCAAGTTAACCCTAAAAGATGTTTGCCAAGGATCTGAAGATCCTTACAATAGTTATAGATCCTTACAATACAAACAGATCTTTGTGGGGTTAACATAACCTCAGGGTTTAACATCATAATTTAGCTTTTTGATTGGATAAATAAAGATGGGATTTCTAAAGACTCCCATCTGAAGTGAGAGTGTAATATAAAGTCCACTTGAACAAAAGACCTACTCAAGAACAAAATGCTCACTTAAGGCTGAGATACTCTCATAGAAGTCCTTCTCTGCTTGCCTCGGGGAGTATTATAATACTACCTGTGCTTCCAGCTTTGTCTACTAATTCCCACCTCTACATTAAGGAACTCCATTCCACTTTACACATTTCCAGATGAAGGCTCACTGAAAGTCCACATGCACCCTCACTAGGTAGTCTCTATCTTCTACCCCTACCATTAAATTAGAGTTAAAAGAAACCTCAGAGGCATCTAATTTAATCTAATTTAATCTCTTACAATCCACAATAATCTATTTGACAAATAGATTTTTTGTCTTTGCATAAAGATTTCCCTTAAAGGAAGACCTGTTACCTACTGAGACACTAGGATAATGATTTCATATCAGTTTGATCAATTAACATCAATTAGCTTTTTAACATAAAAATATTTACTAACATACTATAGCAAGAAAATGATACACTCCCAGAACTGGGCTACAATCTCTAGGCTATATCTCTGATCCTAAGGAGAATATGTTCAAAATGAATGAGGTGACTACAAAGCATCAAATTTATTCTAAAGTGTGTCCATAGTTCATGGATAGAGACACTACTCTCATGCATGCAGGACATGGCTTCTCAGCTGCTATCAACCAGCTGTTGATAGGTCTCCTTAAGCCTGATCTCTTAATCTAGTACACTTATGGAGAGCTCTAATTATAAAAAAATCCTGATATCAAGCCTAAATGTGCTTCTTTGTGATTTCCACCCCTTGTGCCTGGTTCTGCCTTCTAAAGCCAAAGAGAATCCCTCTTTTATATGACAGCATATTATATATTTGAAGACAGCTGTCATTTCTTTTTATCTCCTGTTCTTCATGCTAAACATCCCCAGTTCTAATATGGACTCAAAGTTCTTCCCCACAGAGGTTGTCTTCTTGAACACTTCAATTTGTCCATGTGTTGAGGTTGGGAAAGGGACCCCAAAAGATTGGGGTCACAGACTGGTTTTGAGAGATGTCTAAAAGAATTTGCAGGCTTGAACCCATTCTAAGTCAAGGGGCAAAACTTTTTGTAATTGTAACACCATTACAAGTAGTCTAAATTCCAAGAGAATTTAGCAAATAAACAGAAGCAAAGAGACACATTTATCTAGTTCTTCATGCTATAAATAAATTTTATGGTCCCAGAGGTAGGACCAAAGAGTGGTCTCTGGAATTTGGTTCTCATTGATCAACAGATTATCTATCTGACAGTCAGAAATAAACTGAGGAGTGGACTATTCATTATTGTTTTAGGAGTTTTGTTCAAGGGGGTACCCTGAGGTACCCAGGAGGGTACCCAGGAGGAGCCAAGAGACTTCTGAATTAGACAGATTGTTATTCTTAGATTAAGTGTGGGAGTCCCCTTGGCCAGATTCCAAAACCAGAGGATTTAGAATTACTAATTTATTGTTAGAACAGAAACCCCCTAAGGTCAGGGGACCTCAAAATCGTTGCTGTCTCCTTAGAAGGTATATTACATCATATGTACTTCCTAAATTGTGGTTCCAAGAATATAACACAGATCATTGCTGCAAAGGGAATTATAAACACTGAAAGAATATGTAAAATATGTAAATCCAGTATATGTAAAATCCAGTACTCTGGGTCTGGTCTGGTTGAAAGAGACAAAGGCAGATAAAATTGAATTAAATGACTTTAGTTATAAATCACCTCCATTTCCCCACTACCTTTTTCTCTGTAATGGGTACAGAAGGTGGAAGAGAAAAAAGAAAAAGCATAATTGTGTGATAGAGGAAAAAAATACAATAAACTGTAATGGGCTGAAAACTCTGAGCAGATGCACTGAGATCAGAGCACTTAAAGCCAATTACCAATTGGACTCTATCAGTATATGCTTGGAGAAAGAATGGCCCTGCCCACTACGCTACAGGCTTGATTTTTTGTATAGGAGATTGGGTGGAGGAGTTGGTGGGTGAAGTAAGAGAGCCAGAGTCACTCCTAGCCGGATTCCTGTCAAGATTGCACTCACTTCGCATGGCCATTCTGTTCACATCCACAAAAAATAAAGGTCAAGGACTTTTGCTGATCTTGACTCCAGCTGATTCTAAAATATCCACTGTGCTAATGCGGTCATCACAATAAACAATCACAACTATGAATGTGAATGGGATAGACACATCCACCGTATGTCTATTGGATGGTAGAGTGGATTAAAAAAAAGAATCCAGCAAGAGAAACTTGGAATAGAGGTGCAGAGTATTTTCAGACATGACCAATGTTTTGATTTATTTGATCTACTCTTGTTTACTTGCTGTTACTTGAACATGACAATTTACCTTTGATTCTGTGCCTTTGCACTCAGTCTCTCCTATATCTAAACTGTTCTTCCTAATCTCATATCTTTCTTTGCTTCCTTCAGTACTCAGCCTAAATCTCAATTTCCGAAGTAAACACTTCCCTATCTTCCTAGCTGCTAGCATCTTTTCTCTGAGATTAATTTCTACATAGTCTCTATATATTTTGAATGTATAGTTATTTTACATGTTGCCTTCTCCATTAAAATATGAGTTTCTTGAGGTCAGAGACTGTTTTTGTCTTTCTTTATATCCTTAGGACTCAGCACAGTGCTTAACAAATAGCAAATGCCTAATAAAGAGCTTTTTGATTGAATGATTGATTGTTTGATACAAGAGGAAGGAGTTTATGAAGGAGGAGGAAGTTAGAGATCAGTGATGATGGAAGAAAGAAGAAAAAAGGAAAACTGTCAATTAAATATTAAAAAACACAGAAAAGAGATCAAAAACATAATTCAGAAGGGGACATGGCTAAAAAGATAAAGTTTGTAACTGTTATAAAACTTAATATACATTTTTAAAAAAATTATATGTAACAAAATCATGTTCCATGGACAATTCTCTTTTCCATTCTTTGTACATTGAAACATTTGTGATTGTTAATATTTAGGTTTGTAATAAAAAGAAATCAAGCAAAACAAAATAAAATTAAGAGTATAATAGATAACATGCTCCAAGAGGCTTATCTCATCTCCTTTTTGTCTGATCAGTTGACCCCAGGGGTCATCAGTTACTATATCTCCACAGGGCTCTGGAGATATCCCTGAGAAGTTTGGAGGTTTTTTTTTTAGTGCGAAAGTTCACGAGCCCTCACTGGGGTGTTTCCCATCATGATCAATTGAGAATCATTTAGTGGGCAGACTTTAATTGATTTTAGAAAGGGTCATTCATTAAGGTAGAATAGTTGGTACAGATCATGCCTGCAAAGTCTTTAACACACAAAGTCCAGAGAAAATTAGGTTCAAACTTAGAATGTACACTTGGTAGAATAATATCTTCTAGCTCCTATTTGTTGAAAGTCCTTTTCTCCCCTTTGTGGGGTGGTTAGGAAGTTCCCCTTAAGCATAGAGTGAGTAGTTCTTTGTTGGACTCTGTAGTGCTTTGAATTTACTTCCATCATGTCCTTGGTTCCCAATATCCGACACTGCCACCCGCTACTGCTGTCTATTTCTGTCTATTGCTATCTCCTGCTGTCTCAGGGGATAATGCCAGAGATGCTGATGGAAAGATAGGAAATCTAACACTCTTTAAAGCTCAAAAAATTATCCACCTGAGAGTGGAGGAGGGGAGAGACCAAAACCAAAACTGAAGTATTCTGTTTTCCCTCTACTTCTCTACCTCTTCTTCTGGGGATTTAGCTGGAATCCCTGTTTTCCCCATTTGCTGCTTGCTGGAATTGGAATTTTTACTATATGTTCAAAAAACTTGGGGTCTGAGCTGGTTTGTTTTATAGAAAACCCAGCAGGTATGACATAAATTTCTTTAGTCAATCTGAATACTATTCCTCTCAATATAACTCCAGCTCATGCAAGAATATTTTGAACATTTGCTGTATGTCTTTTTCCTTCCATGATCTTTAAAATATCATAGTAGCTAAACAAATACATCTACCATTCTTTAAGTGATGTGAATTCATCAAGGTTTAGCTGAATGATTTCTTTAGTTATTTTAAATAATTAATGAATCTCTATTTGCCAATTTGTCTTATTTTTAGTTACTTATTTCAGTAGTGTCCAGCCCTTTTTGACCACACGTGGGGTAGAGATATTGGAGTGGTTTGCCAGTTCCTTCTCTAGCTCATTTCACAAATGAGGAACTGAAGCAAACAGGGTTAAGTGATTTTCCAGAGTCACACAACTATTAAGCATCTAAGGCAAGATTTGAACTCGGGAAGATAAATCTTCCTGACTCCAGGCTCAGCACTCTCATTCACTTTACTGCTCTTTCTGATCCACAGGTTCTTCTACTTTGTGGATCAAACAGTGAACAGCTCTGCCTTCTCTATAGTTGGTTATCCTAATTTTATCTAACAACAATCCTATTGATGGGGGCTGAGTAAGACCTCTAGGTTTTTGGTAGCAAGGAGTAGCAAGAGAGCTGGAATTATTACTCTTAGCTACTCCAAAGGCAGGCATTGGGGGGGGGGGGGGGGGGGGGGGGGGGGGGGGGGGGGGGGGGGGGGGGAGAGGAGAAGGGGGAGAATCACTAATAGGATTATAAGAGGACTTTTTGATTTTGATTAGGGCTTTTGTTGAAGTGAACTTTATTACAGCTCTACCCCAGATGGAGCTCTCTGATAGAATTCTTAGTTGAATTTTTTGCATTGACAAAATCATCATAACCACACAGTTACTGTACCTAATCAGAAAGAAATGATGATAACTTCCAAGGTTATATTTTCCTTTATATAAGAGACTTGACTGTAAATTCCTTGCTAACTCCTTTTAGAGTGCTAAATCCCCCTTTAGGATTAATCCTTCCCCACTAACTCCTTTTTGGGATTAGTCTGCTTGCTAACCTCTCACAATAGCCAACACCTATTAGAACCCTAATTTCTTTTAGGGTTATTCCTATAATCCCCCCACTTGCCATACCTTAGTGGCATTTCTGCTAGGGAATTCGTCTTTCCCTTTGTTAATTGGTAAAACCTCCTTTCCCTGCTAAAAATCTTTATGGATTTAGCCTGCTCTTAGTAGCCTAAGAAAATCTTTGCCCCTTGATTTGGAGGAAATCTAAATCTACAAATTCTTTCAAGACACCAGCTTGTAATCTCAATATACTTTGGGGGTATCATTTTATATCCCATCACTTTAGTGGGTAATTTGGTGATTTACCCCATTACTTCAGTGGCCTGATACAAGCAGAGTCTGACTATCCCCTAATCTCAAAACTATCTATCCTTTCTTTGAATCTCTTCTTTTTCCTTTCAGCTCTCAAAACTAAATGCCTCCTTTTCTGTTGTCCTTAGCTTTCCATAACATTTTTAGTTTAGTCATGTGCTACCCTCTTGATATCTAGATTGGTCTTTTAGCTGCTCCTTACATATGGAATTCCATCTCCGGTCTCCATCTCTTTACATAGGCAATAGCCTAGTACCCATGACTGCAAGGTCATCCTCACCTTTGCCTCTTAGACTCAATTCCTGGCTTTCTTCTGATCCCTTAAATGCCACTTCCTCTATGAGATATTTCCTGACTACCCTCTTAATACTTCTCCCCTGAAATTGCTTTTATTTAATATGTGTATAATTGTATGTAAGTATACATTGTAAATCCACCTATGTTTAATATATTATTGTAAAATAATTTAGTGTGTAATTTTTATAAATAATATTATAATTTACAAGTAGCATTTTATAGCACTTACTACGTGCCAGGCACCATGCCGAGTGCTTTATAAATATTATTTCAATTGATTCACGCAACAACCCTGAGAGGCAGGTGCTATTATTATCCCCATTTTACAGATGAGAAAATTGAGCCAAAGAGAAGTTAATCAACTTGTCCAAAGTTATACAAGTAGTAAGTGTCTGAGATCTGATTTCAGAAACTATTTACTGTGCTAATTTCTCCATACACACACACATATGACACACATATATCATACATAGGATATAAATTACTTGAAGCAAATACTATTTCATTTTGGTGTTAGTATCCTCAGTGCCTAGTATAATCCCTGGCACACCTTCAGCCCTTAATAAATGTTTATGGATTTACTGATTCTTTGTTACCTTCTGAAGATACTCTTGTGAAATCCAAGTTAGTCGATGTATTCTTTGTACATTTGTCTTTTGTAATCATAGCCCTCCTTCAAGGTTCAGCTAACGTAGTCTGAGGAGGATGCAAAGAGAATTTACCAATCACCTTAGATTTTAAAAAGAAAATTCAGGAGAACACGCTAATTAGCTAGATGTTTAAGGAAGTGGTCTGGGAAGGAAGAAAAAGATTTTGAAAAGTAAAGCTAGATAAAAAGTGCATTTTAAGGGAATAGAGGAATGGTTAATGCAAATGCATAGCAACCAAAGGTAGGGAATGGTGAATAGTCTTGTTTTGCTAGAAGGGAGAGTGGAAAGATAGGTTGACACACTTTAAAAATCAGGCTAAACTATTTGTATTTTATCCTAGAGGCAACAGCATAAAATACAAATTTCCTCCTTGTCAGAAATGTTTCCCTTTGTGGGAAAAACAATTATAGAAGCTTAATATATTTTTTTGTGGAATGAATACTAAATGAATCTTGCCACAAGGTTGGGCTTCAACCCATATCTGCAGGTCTTGGTTTCTGTAAAATGAATTGGAGGTTTATAGAGTGTTTAGTGCTTAATAAATGTATGTTAGACTTTTAGAACATTAATCAGTTCATCTTGCAGAAATTGTTGGGAAGCAAGCCTTGAGGGCTTTATACCTCCCCCAGGAAGACATGGACTTGTTTATTAACACCTCTGTGAGAAATGCTGAAAAGTTGGATTTCTACAGAGTGTTCCAAGCTCAGAGGTAGTGTAGGATAATGGGTAGAGAACTGAAAAGAGGTTTTCAGAATGTGAGAGGTTAAAGAAGGTTAAAATTCCAGAGCAATTAAATGATCAATCAATGCCTTGAGCAAACAAGGAATTGGGGAGCTAGGAAAGGACAGGTAGATTCAGCCAATCAGAGTCTTATGGTTTTAGGAACCACAATAATAATAAGAAGAACCAATAAAAAACTATGATTTTTAAGAAAATCACAAATTTAAGATAATAGCAGATCTAGCCCAAATTAGTTGGGATCAGTGGCTTGAAGTGATCAAATTATTATTGCTTCTACTTAATAGGCTGATCGAATATTATATAACACACCCTGTAGGAGTCTTCTGCCATTTTTGAACATGAGATGTAGGATGAGGGCAGGGGAACATGTTTATACATATTTAGGGGAAACATATAGTGGGCATATCAAGTATAAAGCTTCTCTCATTTCTGAACTCAGGGTTCCCTCTTCCCAAAGAGGAACAGAAGCGATTCTGGCCAGAAACTTTAGGACAATTCCTTAAGATTCTTTTTTAATAAATTTTCTTCAACATCTGATTTTCAACATTAAGAATGTATTTCTAACACCCCCTTGAAGGTAGTAGAACATTTTTTTGGCCAGTTATTTGTTGGCCTATTCACATTTTCCCCCCTACTTAATGGTATTTTATTTTTTTTTCAGTTATGTGTAAAGATAGCTTTGTTTGTTTTCTTTTGTTTTTAAATACAGGTTTTTATTTTCAAAATATGTACATGGATAATTTTTTACATTCACCCCTACAAAATCCGTATTCTATTTTTTTTCCTTCCTTCCTCCCATCCCCTTCCCCAGTTGGCAATTGATCCAATATATGTTAAACATGTGCAGTTCCTCTATACGTATTTCTACAAATATCATACTGCACAAGAAAAATCAGATCAAAAAGTAAAAATAATAATAATAATGAGAAAGAAAACAAAATGCAAGCAAACAACAACAATAAGAGTGAAAATGCTTTGTTGTGATCCAGACTCAGTTCCCACAGTTCCTCTCTCTGGGTGTAGATAGTTCTCATCATCACAAGACCATTGAAACTGGTTTGAATCATCTCATTGTTGACAAGAGCCAAGTCCATCAGAATTGATCATTATATAATCTTATTGTTACCATGTACAATGATCTGGTTCTGCTCATTTCACTTAGCATCATCAGTTCATGCAAGTCTCTCCAGGCCTCTCTGAAATCATCCTGCTGATTATTTTGTCGTGCCAAAGAAACTGAGACAAGACAGATTAGAGTTTTTAATATTTTATTAATGGAAAACCTTGACTAGTCAGCTGAATTGGACTCTTGTCTCAAAAGCATTCAGTGATGAGCAAGTAATTTCAGAGACTTTTATAAGACTAGTGATCAGAGAAACAAAGGCAAGGGGACAGAGCACTGGAGATTCCAAGAAGGACCATAACTAGTTGGGCAAGGAGGAAGGATCATAAATTGTGATAAGAAGTCTGGGCCAGAAGAAGCCATCTGAAGTTTTATGACTCTTTGGAATGTAGAGTGGCCAGAGTTCTGAGGCCTTAATTCTGTTGGTCTTAATGGCCAGGAAAAAAGGGGCGGGCAGGGTTCGATCTATCATACTAACTCAGCTAAGGATAAAGTCCAAAAGTCTTTGGACAGTCTGTCTCCTTCACACAGTCTCTATCTTGAAGTCTGTCTGAGTCTGAGAGTCTGAGCTCCAACCTCCAATTCTCTGTCTTTTCTCCTACCTCCCTGACTGAGTTTGTCTCCAGTTTATATACTTTATTACAATTACATCATTATAGCATACTGAGTATAAGCCAATCATTACATCACTAGGGAACCATTATTTGTTGTAATATTAAATCAATCATACTGAACTAGAGAACTCACATGCTAAACTAGATAACCATTGTCTTATCAGTTCCATTGAGTTAACACCTTGTTGTAAGATTAAACTAATCATATGAGTTCCTGCCCTTTATTCTCCAACATTTATTATCTTTTCCTGCCATTTTAACCAATTTGAGAGGTGTGTAGTGATACCTCAGAGTTGTCTTAATTTGCATTTCTCTGATCAATAATGATTCAGAGCACCTATTCATATGACTAGAAATGGTTTTAATTTCTTCATCTGAATATTGCCTGTTCATATTGAAGAGGGGACCACAAAACTCTAAAAATCCTTTAAGGAGAAAATCTCCTTCAACTCTGCCTCAGTGAGGGAACCCGCCTGAGGGACAAACAGTTCCATTCTGTTATCTAGAAAGAAACCATGTGTGCTATGCCAAGGGCCTCTGTCCACTGGAATATTCTTTTTCAGTGTTACCCTCTCTTTATCATCATCTATTTTCCTAACAAGACTTTATGCTTCTCTATCAGGATTTCTAACCTTACTTCCCAATCCCTATAATTAAACCTCTCTTATCAATCTAGGTTTTCGGGTCTGTAAATTCCTTTACAGAGAATCTTTGCACTTTCAGAAAGGAGTTTCCCAAAACTACCCTTGCCCTGAATCTCAAGGGGGTGCAGGGGAGCCAAACCTCTCCATCTGGTTCCCTGAACCCCCGAATCTGCCACCAGACCTTATCATTTACCTCCCTGACCACCAGAAACCCTAATCTCATTTTGGTTCCCTAAATCTAGACCTTATCAATATCCTTTGACCATTTATCAATTAGAGAATGGCTTGCTATTCATTTATTACTGAGCATGAGTTTCAGCATCTAAAGGACTTTTTGATTGGTTCAAGTTATTTTGGATCTTCCTCTTTGTACAGAATCTTTCAAGTCATCCTCAACTCTCTCAAATCTGTCTTAAGGATATAACCTTCCAATAACCTAAGGAAAATGTTAACACTCCTTGAGGACAGGAGCTGTCTTTAGCCTTTTTCCTCTTCTATCCCCAGAGCTCAGCATATGCCCGGGGATTAGTACAGATTTAATAAATGTTTATTGATAGATTTCTCTCTAGATTAACTTTACATAAATCTTCTAAGTCCACTTTAACTCATCATTTATCCATCACTCCATGTGTAGTCCTGGACATTAAGAAGAGAAAAACACAGCTCTTGGATACCAAGTATTTAAAAATGTACTGTTTCCTACATTTTTGACATTTTAAGTGAGATTAGGATTAATTGCTATATAAATTCAAGTTATCATTATTATTAGGTGGATGAAAAAGGAGGTTGGGAAGGAATATTTTAAATCAAAATGTTCATGCGTTTTAAAACATTATTCTGAGAAGTCTAACCATAAGCTTCTTTTTTATTTTATTTATTTATTTTTTTATTTAATAGCCTTTTATTTGCAGGATATATGCATGGGTAACTTTACAGCATTAACAATTGCCAAACCTCTTGTTCCAATTTTTCACCTCTTACCCCCCTCACCCCCTCCCGCAGATGGCAGGATGACCAGTAGATGTTAAATATATTAAAATATAAATTAGATACACAATAAGTATACATGACCAAAACGTTATTTTGCTGTACAAAAAGAATCAGACTCTGAAATATTGTACAATTAGCTTGTGAAGGAAATCCAAAATGCAGGTGTGCATAAATATAGGGATTGGGAATTCAATGTAATGGTTTTTAGTCATCACCCAGAGTTCTTTCTCTGGGTGTAGCTGGTTCAGTTCATTACTGCTCCATTGGAAATGATTTGGTCGATCTCGTTGCTGAGGATGGCCTGGTCCATCAGAACTTAACCATAAGCTTCTAAAGATAAATGATAAATAAATCTATTTTTTTTACTAAAATAGAATGAATGTATTAGAAAACACCAATGTCTAACGTCGGGTTCCTCGTTATTTCCATGGGTCTCGTTTGCAGTCATCAAGTGCACTAGCTGCTCAAGGCAGCCTGCGGAGGCCTGAGGAAGTTCTGACTCGGTCTCCACGCTTTGATTTTCCCCTCAACAATGGGATTGTGGGGGACCGGGGACGGAAAAGACTAGGAGCAGGAATTGCTTATTTTAGGCCTCTGCCTCGAGTAAAAGGAGGTAAGGCAGATTAAACGGCGCTCCTGCAGACAGCTCAGACGGAAAAGGCTGAGACCTCAGTCAGGCTGGTGGGCGGCGCCCTTGGGCCGCCCTGAGGGGGAGGTGGGGCTTGCGAACTTCGGGGACGGGCCTCTGAGGCCTAGCATTTCTCCTCGGAAAAAGGAGAGGGCGTCCGACCAGCAGACATGGTGGAGGCCTGGTACATGGATGACTCCGCGGAGGATCAGAGGAAACCGCACAGATTAGAGCCCGGGCGTCCCGTCAGCCTGGAACAGCTGGAGCAACTCGGCGTCTTTTACTGGAAAGTAGGTTAGCGAGCGGGAGGGAGGGAGCCCCCGGTTTCTACCTCGCTCCGTGACCCCCATTTGCACAAAGCTGGAGCACCCCCGTAGGGGAGCGCGCCGCACGTCAGGGCCGGCGCGTCGCTCGTTCCGGAGCCCGGGGGACGTAGGGGCTGGCGCCAGGTCCTCCGTGGGCGAGGAGACCCTCCGTGGGCGGGACTTCCGCCTCTGAGAATCGCGATTCCCGATCGGGAAGGACTTGACCTGAGGCAGCGGCGAGCCCGCGGAGAGGATGCGAGGAACCTTAGTGCGCCTGCGGGTTTTCGGTAGCCGGGCCTAGCCGAGGCCTCCCCGCCCCCATCGCCGCAGCAGGTGCAAGTCACCGGGGGCGGTTTAGGCTTGAAATCCCCCCTCTTCTCACGCGTGTTAGCGGGGTGGCCCTGGGCCGCCGCTCTCTGTAGTTTGGCAGTCGTTCACAGACGTCCGGGAATGGAGTGCGGAAAACGTATCCTCCCCGGTTCAAATCTGGCTTCCGACATTGACTAGCCTAGTGAGCCCGGACAGGTCGGGTAACCCTGCTTGCCTCAGTGTCCCCGTCTGTAAAATGAGCCGCGAAGGGAAGCGGCGAGCCCCTCCCGCATGTTTGCCAAGAAAGCCCCGCGGACGAGCCGGGGGGGTCACGGAGTGACGCACGCTAACAAATGGGGATGAGATCGCCCCTCCCTCACCGGAAGCGCTCTTGTGGTGATCGAGGAGATAACTTGGAAAGTGCTTTGGAAACCCTAAGTTGTTTTTTAAAAAATATTCTTATTTTGGGGTCTATGAAAATTCTGGAACTTTATCTCTAACAAGTATGGCTGTGTGTGGATGACTAAATTAAATTCGGGGGTAAATTGGGTAGTGGAGCTTAGCACGGGGGCTGGCACACAGTGGGCAATAGATGTCGATTGATTTTTTTTTCCCTTGGGCTATTTCAAGTACTGTCAGTCTTTTTTTTTTTTTTTTTTTTTAATTTTTATTTAATAGCCTTTTATTTACAGGTTACATGTATGGGTAACTTTACAGCATTGACAATTACCAAACCTCTTATTCCAATTTCTCCCCTCCCCCAGATGACAGGATGACCAGTAGATGTTAAATATATTAAAATATAAATTAGATGCGCAATAAGTATACATGACCAAACCGTTATTTTGCTGAAGTACTTTCAGTCCTGTGCTCCTAGCTCTTAAAGTTGAGTGAGAGCTTAGGGTCCTCAAAAATTTAAACGGAATGTCCAGCATAGTATTATGAGTTCCGTAACCGAGGGAGCTTTTACCTTTTATGTGTTATTAGATCCTTTAAGATCTGGTGAAGTTTATGGTTAGACTTCTCTAGAATAATGTTTTAAAACGCATGAAATAAAATACTTCGGATTACAAAGAAAATGTATTGAAATAATTATCAAAAATAAAAAAAAACAAGTTGGAGGACCCCAGCTTAAGTCTTCTCCAATCACCATCCATACCTTTTTACTGTTGAGGCTCAGGGATAATTAGATGCCCAAAGTCACACAGATAACAGACCTGAGATTTGAAGTTAGGACTACTAATTCCAAAATTCTTTTCATTTACCCCGAGGCACCTTTTAGTGTTAACGTCATCTCCAAAAGCAGCTTTCTTACTTTCCTATTTTTTCACAAGACCAATAAATCGAGAGCTGTAATAGATCTTAGGTGGTCCAGCCCAACTCCCTCATTTTACAAATATAAGGAAGGGATAGATAATGAGAGACTTCTGTGTGTCAAGCCATTGGGCTAAATGTTTTATTTCCTTTGATCCTCCCAACTCTGATGTAGGAGCTCTTTGGATTCCCATTTTTTGTATTTCCCACATGAGGATGATTTGTCCAAGGTCACACATAGTAAAAGACCAAAGTAGGAGTTAAATGCAGGTCTTCTGGACTCTAGTGCTCTATCCTCTTGTGCCAACTAGTTGCCCAAACTGAGGAAACTGAGGCCCAGGGAAATGATTTGTCAACACAGAGTCATACTGATAGTGAGCACATCAGATGCAGAATTTAAATCTGTGCCTTCTGGCTCCATGCCAATGCTTTGGAAGCAGGAAGAGGTGGCAGGAAGCAATAGTGCCCCCATCTTTGAGAAAGTATGGTTACTGATAATTGTGGAAATATGTGTGGGAGAATTACATGTTTAATATATATTGGATTACTTGTTTAGTGGAGGGGGCAGGGAAAGGAAGGAGAAAAAATTTGGAACACAGGGTTTTGCAAGGGTGAATGTTAAAAACTATGCATATATTTTGAAGCTTTACCAAAAAAAAAAAAAAAAAAGAAAAAAAGAAAATATGCTTAAAATGTGCTTCATTTTGCAAAAATTAGAAGCTACTTGTGAGAAAATAAAGGAGAAAGGAAACTGGATTTGCAGTCAGTAGACATGGATGGACATCCTGACTACTAAAATCCCCTCTTTGAGATGATGGACAAGTCACCTTGGGTCCATCTCAAAAAAGTGGACATAATTTCTGGTTTAATCTTTTCCCTGATGAAGGCCTAAATTGGGATTAGGGTTCATGGTGTGTGTAGAGCATTTAGCTGAATTCAGTTCAGAAAAATATTTGTGTCTAGGGATGCAGACATGAAAAAATGACAGACCTTTTTTCGAGACCATCTGGCCTGTGGACTAGGAAACTCAGTCTAGGGAGGGTAAAACAGCAGCAAGGTCTGTGCCAAATGCCTTGAATTGGAAGTAGGAGAGAACGCTTTTATTTGGGAGGACGGTAACCTCTAAAATGGCTCTTGAGAGAAGGTAGGAATTTGAAGAAAAGAGGATGGTCAAAGAGAGTTGGAGGAAAGCACATTCCAGATATGGGGATTAGTAAAATCAGAGGAATCAAGAAGAAATCAGGAAGATTGGGTACAGGCAGTAGTGCAGAAATCACACATTTTTTAAGCTTTCTGCTCCTTCCCTCTGGCCCCCAGCAGCAAATTTGAAAGCCTAAATAGGTTTTCTGTGCTGTGAGTATTCTAGATTGACCTGTTTCCCTTCATACCTTTGGTGTCTAGTCCCTTGACAAAGGAATTAATAAGTAAGAAGTTGTTGGAAATTGAATCTTAAGGTCTCCACATAGTTGCTATTTCAAATTTAAGGGAGCTTAATTTTTTTTTAAATTAAAGCTTTTTATTTACAAAGCATATGCATGGGTAATTTTTCCAACATTGACCCTTGCATAATCTTTTGTTCCAAATTTTCCCTCCCTTCCTTCCACTCCTCCCAGCTGGCAGGTAATCCAATACATGTTAAATATGTTGAAATACATGTTAGATCCAATATATGTATTTATATTTATACAGTTATCTTTCTGTACAAGAAAAGTCAGCTCAAGAAGGAAAAAAAAGAAAAACTGAGAAAGGAAACAAAATGCAAGCCTATAACAACAGAGAGATTGAGAATGCTATGTTGTGTTCCACACTCTTTTCCCATGGTTCTCTCTCTGGGTATAGAGAGCTCTCTTTATCACTACAGGGCTTAATTTTTTTTTTAACATCAGTTTTTTTCTATATTATTGTTCACTCTTTTTTAGTCATGTCTAACTCTTTATGACCCCATTTGGGATTTTCTTGACAGAGATCTTAGAGAGGTTTGCCATTTCTGTCTCTAGTTCATTTTATAAAAGAGGAAACTGAGGCAAACAGGATTAAGTGATGGTTTAGTCACATAGCTAGTAAGTGTCTGAGGTCTGATTTGAACCCAGGAAGATAATTTTCCTGACTCAAGGTTTGTCACTCTATCTACTTTGTCACCTTAACTACCCCTAATTTTTTTTCTATGTACATTCCTTTTTTAAGAAATCTAATTTTTATGTTATTTGTTATCTTGTTTTTATTCTTATTATCTAATTTTTTATATCAAAATAGCTTCTGGATATATTTTCCTCTTCCTGCCCTACAAGTGAGTCTTCCCTTGTAATAAGAAAAAGCAGCTTAGCAAAAAAATCAACACATCAGATCTATCTGACAGTATATGCAATATTCTATACTCGTAGTCCCCCAAATCTGAAATGAGGTGAGGGAGGTATATTTTCTTAGCATTTCTCTTTATAAGTCATTATATTTGACCATTTGTATTTTTTTTCTGACAAATATTTATTGACAACTTCCTACGTTTGCATGGGGAGGTTGTAAAGAAACGTGATAAATTGTTCCTTTAATTCAACAATGTAACATATATTAAGTGCATGATACATTTATGAATGTTTATTAACAATTTATAAATAATATATTCATAAATGTATAAGGCATTCTGTTGGGTACAAGGGAAACAATCCCTGCTT
Source organism: Sarcophilus harrisii (assembly GCF_902635505.1). Lineage (NCBI taxonomy): Eukaryota > Metazoa > Chordata > Mammalia > Dasyuromorphia > Dasyuridae > Sarcophilus > Sarcophilus harrisii. The sequence continues at coordinate 185,929,706 of NC_045427.1, read as the reverse complement.
TCAAGGAGCTTACATTTTACTGAGTGTTTATAACATGTACACAAATAAATATAATTTTGAGAGACAGAGAAAGGAAAGACTAACATCTTTGGATTAAGGCTCAATAACCTGAATTGTATTTTGGAGGAGAGCAAGGAGTACTCTTGTATAGAAAAAAAAAGAAAATGGAATGTCTTGTGGGGAATAGCTATTGAGGAGTGAAAATTGATGTGTAATGTTTAACATATATTGGACTACTTGCCATCTAGGGAAGGGGCTGGGGAAGGGAGGGAAAATTGGAACACAGTGTTTTTGCAAGGGCTAATGTTGAAGAATTGTCCACGAATATGTTTTGAAAAAGAAAAAGTTATAATTTAAAAAAAAATTGAAGTGTAGAAATATGAGATAAGTGCTAAAGTGAGGTCACCAATACAATTGTGGAAGCAGAGGGGAAAAAACTACTTAGATTCCTTTTTCAGCTCTGCCATCATTTAACTGAGTGACCATGGGCAAATCACAGTCTCTTAGGTAACTTAAGTTACCTAAACTGGAAAATGAGGAAATTGGAGCCCTGAAATTCTCTAAAAATTCAGATTAAAGAGGAAAGAATTAAGAATAATCAGAAAAAAATGTGAAGGCTTAAGCTAAACCTCTTGAAATGAATAGAATTTGGAGAGGCAGAATAAAGAGGGTCGGTTTTCCAGGTAATAGAAGAACTTAAGCATGGGCCCTGAGTTCTCATGTAACTATAGCCTTTGTGAAAAATCTAGGGAAACTGGCCCAAGTAGAGTAGAGGGTGCATATTTGGAAATATTAAATCCATCTCTTTGTTGTTTATGTGAAGTTGCAAAAGATTTTGGAAGTTCCATCGGACCTCTGAAAGATTTTCTCTCTTCTTTAAATAACTTATTTAGTGCATGTACTTTATCTTGAAGAATGTTTCTTTGAGTTTCTTAAACTCTTTTTTTAAATTGTCAGTTTGATGAGCTAGTTAGATAGAAGAGCATAGAAGAAACTTGTTTTAATTTTCACATTCCATATAAAATACTATTGTTTCCATACCTTCTGTAGACATAATGGGTAACTTTAGGTTTAGCAAAGGTTTGTGTGCATTCAAACAATTATTTTATACTTATTTAAATTTGTAAAAACCTTAAAGTGCCCTTTATAAATGTGAGTTATTTAATATTCTTTTCTTCTGAACTGTTCTTTGTTGTCACTGTTATCAAAACCTTTTGTGATGGTAGGATACTTTAGGTTCTTTGTTAAAAAAAGGTAAAGATAAAGAAAAAGGTAAATTTGAAGAAATTGTTGAACCTATCTTTGCTAAGGAATCTATCTCTTGGTAATTAGTAGGTGCTTGATAAATGCTTGTTGAATGGATGGAAATAAGTGATTAAGTGATGGATAAAAGTAAAGGATGTACCTGAAAAATTCATTTTATCTCTTCTGGAAGACATAAAATGTCAATCAGAATTGGAATTAGATATTCATGTCCAGTGCTCTTTTCACCAAGATAAAGGACTTGATTTTGTGTATAAATTATATAATTTGTATGTGAAATATAGTGTGTGTGTGTGTGTGTGTGTGTGTGTGTGTGTGTGTGTCTTCTCTATGGCTTAGTGTAATGATGGGCACATTCTTCAGAGCAAAGGATCCTCTTCAGTGGAGGCAAGCACTTACTTTGCTCCTGTGGTTTGACTTTTAATTCTTTAAATTCTCATGTATCTGAAATCTAAATGATTGGGAAGCTGATATAAAAGTATTATTTTTCTTTTGCATATTTTACTGATTAAAAAAAATTAGTTGAGAGATTTTAAATGTTTTTTACCCCCTCCCCAGCATGGCATTCTGGATACTACTTACAATCAGCAAACATTTATTAAGCACCTATTATATGACAGACACTGGAAGTTCCTAAAAGAAACAAAAGCAAAAATAGAACAGCCTCTTCTTGTAAAGGGCTTACATTCCATCAAAACAGACAACATATAATTACATAAATTATATAAAAATATATAAATTACATAAAAATAAGAGGAGACAATTTTAGCAAAGAGGCAGGTGGGAGGAGGTGGTCAGGAAGGATGAATATCTCCAGAATATCTCATTCAATCAATATATTTAGCATTTTAAAAAGCAGTGAAATTGGTTGGAGTTTGAAAAACATGAATTTAATTCTTGGCTCTGACAGCTTCTCAAAACTAACATTGTATTTGTTTTTCATCTATAAAATGGAGATGGCAGTATTCTTTACATCACAGCCTTCTTGTGAGAAAAGCACTTTGTAAATCTTAAAGCTCTACTAAGTGAACAAGAGCTATCATTATTATCACTGATAGATAATTGATGCTTTGATTATACCTGTCAGTATGTACTTATTGAATCAGGAAATGGCCTAGCATACCCTAATCAAGACTACACTTTTCTGGGCCACCTCTTTGCTTAGATGGTGAAGCTCAAGGAGAATTTTCAATTCAGCAAAGATTTATTGATCTCTTATATGCCAGATACTGTGTTAAGGGTCAGGGGAGAAATGGACCAATACAAAGAAAAAAGGACCTTACTTTCTACTAGCCAGGTGACTTTTGATGGCTGCAGCATGGAAAGGTATTATCAGCAACTTCTGGGCCCCGTTTCAGAATTTAGTATAAAATATCCTTGATCTGGTAGTGGCAGCTAGGTGGATTAGAGTATCTAGCCTGGAGTCAGGAATACTTATCTTCTAGCTGTGTGACCCTTATTTAATTACTTAAGCTGATTTGCTTTATTTTTCTCATCTGTAAAATAAGGTGGAAAAGGAAATGGTGAACCACTCCAGTATCTTTGCCAAGAAAACTCCAAATGGAGTCTTGTATAGTTGAAAACTACCCTTGATTTGATAGATGAGTTTTGCAGAATTTGGATGGATCCTTCTCAGGTGAACTAATATAGGTGGATGAGCTACTCATAAATCAATCTCCAGCTGGGTCTGAAGGGTCCCTTCTAATACATGTCTCCTGGGAGCTAGTTACATTCTGGGGAGAGGGCCAATGCAGCTTTGAGGGCACCACATAGCCCATTTCAGCTGCCCAGGCACGGTATCTTAGTATATTAGTTAGCAAGTTTTTATTAAGGTTAAGGCATTCACCATGCTTACTAAAGGCAACTGTATGGCACAGTGTAAAGTACTTAGCACAGTTCCTGGCACATAAAAGTATCTTAATAAATGCTTATTTCCATCCTTTCCTATCTGTGTGCCAGGCACTTCAATCTAAAAATAAAGAATAAAAATACAATGCTCTCAAGGAATTTACATGTATATAACTGAGTGTTTAAGATATATACAATTTAAATGGAAAGTAATTTTAGAGGAAAAGGGACTATTTTGAGTAGGGGAGAAGCAGGACATAGAATAGGACCTTTTCTGCATCATGCAGAAGGTGAAATTTGATCTGAGTTTTATATTTCTTTTCCCTCACTAGTATTTTATTTTCCCAAATACATGTAGTTTTCAGCATTCATTCTTGTAAGATATTGTGTTCCAGATTTTTCTTCTTCTGTTACTTTCCCCTCCCCAAGATAGCAAGCAATCTGATATAGGTTATACATGTACAATAATTTTGAATATTCTGTAGTTGTCATGTTGTACAAGAAAAATCAGACCAAAAGGGGGTAAAACACAAGAAAGAAAAAGCACAAACAAAAAAGGGGAAAATACTATGCTTCAATCCATTTTCAGTTTTCATGTGATTGGCGTTTTCCATCCCAAGTCTATTGGAATTGCCTTGAATCACTGCATTGTTGAGAAGATCCAAGTCTGTCGCATTTGATCATTGCATAATCTTGTTGCCGTGTACAATGTTCTTTTGGATCTGCTCACTTCACTGAGAATCACTTCATGTAAGTCTCTCCAGGCCTTTCTGAAATCATCCTGCTGATTGTTTCTCACAGAACAATAATATTCCATAACATTCACATACCATAACTTATTCAACTATTCTCCAGCTGATGGGCATCCACTCAGTTCCGTTTCTTGCCACTACAGAGAGGGCCGCCACAAACATTTTTGTGCATGTGGGTAATTTCCCCTCTTTTATGATTTGAGCTGAGCTTTAAAGGAAGGACTTGGAAGTGAGGAAGGAGAAAACCCAGGTTGGGCGAAGCCGAGGCATGGAGTCAGTATGTGCAATGCTGGGGAGGGAGGGGCAGCATGGCTATATTGTGGAGTACATCTAAGAGTAAGGTAAGAAAGCTTGTAAAAGACTGCGGTCCAATCATGGGTGAGTAAAGACTTCATCCTGTGTTACCATTGGTCCCCTTCCAAAACAAAGGGCAAACCGCAGGTGTGAAGCCACTTTACTGGACAAATCATGGGTTGCAATCCACCCATGAACCGACCTAGTTGTCTCTCTACGTAAATGTAGGAGTTTGCTTTCTTGTCCCATTGTCTCCTAGCCCTGTGCCATCTCTACGCCCTCATTTCTCACCCCACAATTTATCAGTTTCTGACTCTTGAAATTGGACTATTCTGACTTCAGGTATTGCGGGTCTCAGCTATGGTCGATTCAGGACCTTTGAGAATTTTATAGATTAAAGTTTGGCCCACATATAATGAAAACCCAAACATCTCATGGGATGAGTTTGTGTGCTCCTTGCTTTACGAGGGCAGCTGGGTTAGGAAGAGGCTTGGCAAGCAATTTGATTGAGCTCACCCCTGACCATACCAGCCCCTTATATGGAGAAGCTGCAGAACTGCAGTAAAGGAATCAAAGCTTTGGGAAATCGGGCCAAAATGGAGGAATAGGAGATAGAGGGTCAACTTGGCGTTTTGGTTTCGTGGACTTCATCTATGCACTGATGGTCAGTTCCCCTCCATCTTCCAGTGTCTATTGTTCCTGTGGGTATTCAGCAGACACTGCAACGGACAGATGTCCATGGCTTATATTGCTGTGCTTCCCCCTCTGACCCAGGCAGGAAATGTCCTTCCTTTGGTGCCGGGTGTTGGGAACCTTGGAGGATCACCTCACAATAGACAACATAACCAATTCAAGAGAAGAGGGATTTTGGCCATATATAGGTGTGCACATTTTTAGGTCGCATATGATGTTGGGAAGGTTCTGGGGACAGAGTGGGCTGTAGACAACTTCACCAGATTTGTCTGTGGAGGATTTAGCCTGGAATCTTCCTTATTTACTTGTGTGAACTTGGCTTAGTTACCAGACTTCTTTGGGCCTCAGTTTCCCCATGTGAAAAATGAGGGGGTTGCCCATCAATTAGGGAATGGCTGAACACGTTGTGGTACATGAAGATAATTGAATATTATAGTTCTATAAAAAATGATAATTTTAGGTTTTAGAAAGGCCTGGAAAGGTTTATATGAACTACTGCTGAGCAAAACAAGCAGGACCAGGAATACATTGTACACAATAACAGCAAGAATGTGCGATGATCAACTATGCAAGAATTGGTTCTTCTCAGTGGTTCAGTGATTCAAAGCAATCCCAGTAGTCTTTGGACAAAACATGCCATATGCAACCAGAGAAAGAACTAAGGAGATTGAATGTAAATCAGTACATGCCATGTTCACTTCTTTTTTCTGTTTTTTTCTTTCTCCCACGGTTTTTCCCTTTTGCTCTGATTTTTCTTTCCTAGCATAATTCATAAAATAATGTGTATTAAAAAGAAATAAACTAAAAAGAAAAAAGGAAAAATGAGGGCGTTAAACTAGACAAACTTTACAATCCTTTCCTGATCTAGATCAGTTGAGGGAATACTGACCCTCTCTTCTAGAAATCCCTATATCTTGAAGTGCTATAAGGCCTGATTTAATGAGGTAATTGTGCCACATATTCCCAATGGAATTGAAATTTCCTTTGATTTGTACCTCATGTAAGTACTCAAGTTTCTTTATGTATTGGTTTATTTTCTTTTAGTATCTGTCCCCTGTGCATGTATAAAAAGATAAAAAAATATATAAAATATTGTGAACAAAGTCAAGGCTCCAGGGCTTTAATTTATATTTTTTTGTTTTTCTCCTAGAAAAGCATAGTATCTTATACATAATGAGAATTCAGTTGAACTGAATTGATATTGCTATGATGGTATAATCTTCTAGATGATGTTGTCCAGTCCAAAAAGGATTGTTATTGTAATTATCTGGGTAACATGAACAAAAAACTCTGAGATAGAAATAAATTTAGAGTTTAACCTAATTAGGCTGGTGACTGTCTTGAGCTCTTGGGTTTTCTAAAGATATTAAATCAATGCTAGATATACTAGGGAATGTTCTGTTCACCTACAGTCTCAGACATTATAAGTGCAACCAAATATGCTATTCCAAAAACCCAAATTTAGACACTTGGCAAATCAATCACCCTGACAGGCCCTTTCCTGTTCTATAACATTTGCATCTACTAGACTTCATCCAGAGTCACTGGGATTGATCCAGTAGATGAAGGATAGTTGTCTACTAGCCGATTGTCTACTCTCCAAGCAAGCATGATGTCTGTATTCAGGGGAAGATTGGTCACAGATGGGCTTTTTGCACTTCTGCTTGTTTCTAAATACTCCTAGCAAGATGTTCTTTCCTTGCGGGCAGCCTACTAGCAAGTCCTAAGGATTTATTCAAATATCTGCTTTGTCAGTAGCTTTTGGCTATGATTTTGACTTGGTGTGAGTCATGAATTTATGTGCTCAGGTCAAGAAGCTGAATGAAGAAAGAAAATCAGTATCAATTGGTAGGCAGTGTGCACTTTACAAATATTATTTCATTTGATCCTCACAACAATTTTATTATTCTGTTATTATTCTCTTTGTGTAATTGAGGAATCGGAGAAGGTTAAATGATTTGCCCAGTCTTGCAACTAGTAAGTGTGTTAGGTGGAATTTAAACTCTGGTCTTCACGATTGCAGGCCCTACACTATCCAGTCCCTACCAAGCCTGCTTTAACCCTGCCAACCATCCTCTTAGATCCACCTCATACAAAACACTTTTCAGGATTATATGCTTTTTGCCATCAGGAAGACTAAGCCAATTTACTTACTTAGCCCAGTGTGCAGTTGTACAATAAATATCCAGAAATATGGGTTTCCATGAATTAACTTCTGTTCAGTTTTTTATTTTCTTGTATTCAGCATAGCAATTAGTTGGTTGACCAGGAAATTTTGAGTGTGCCCAAACTAATTTGCAGGCAATTTACAGGTGCTATGGATATTAACCAGAAAAGCCTTTTCTAAGATATTTTTAAATAAACAACAGTTTTTATGCTGTCAAGTTAATTTTGGCATTCTCTATTATGTCCAATAATGTATTAATATTTAAATATGGTATTTTCTTAATCATTTTAGCTGGATGCTGACAAGTATGAGAATGACCCAGAGCTAGAGAAGATCCGAAAAGAAAAAAACTACTGCTGGATGGACATCATAACTATTTGTAAAGACAAGTTGCCAAATTATGAAGAAAAGGTAAGAGAAATCCTTAACTATTTGGAAGAGAAGAATCTATTAGTGACAATAGACTATATCCAGATTTCTTTTCAATGAGAAGGAATTTATCTTGGTATTTTTGAAATCCCATAATAAAAGTAAAAAATAGAATAACCAAACAATAATTGAAACAAAAAAAAAAAAAATAGTATCTAAAGAAGGACATAGTAAAATTGTTTTGTAAACAAAATTAATTTGGTCTTCTACTACTTATTCTGATCATGGCGAGTTAATTCCACTTTGTGTATTTTTATACCATGAGTATTATAGAATTACAGAACTAAAATGGGTATTCAAAAACTTAATGAGTTTGTAATGAACCAATATTGAACTAGCTTGTGGCTCTAGCATAAATAGAAGCTGATCGCTTTTCTGTGAAGAGAATCTATTGCATTTCTTAACTGCAATCTTGAATCAGGTCTGGGGAAGGGTTCTGATCAGTGAGTCAAGCAAGGTAGGGTGATGGAACCTCTTGTAAACTTAGGGGAAAACACTATTCCCCTATCCTACTCTTACTGTAACATTTCACGGTTGGAGGTGCAAGGAAGACCCTCCTTACACAACCTTATGTCTATGGAAAGAGCTGTGGACTAGGAGGCAGAAGATCTGCTGAGTAAAAAATCCCAGAGTAGCTGCTAACTCTCTGGGTAATCAGGGTAATTCATTTTACCTCTGGCATTTATTTCAAGCAGTAATAGCTGAGAAAAAAGGTTCAGCTGTGACTACTAATACATAAGAGATTATAGCAAGTGACTTAAGGAGTAAGAGGAGATAGATTTTTGTAAATTGGATTGGTTTAGAAATGCTCCATGAAAGAATGGGACTTGAGTAGGGTCATTAAAGGGATGGGTAGGATTTGGATTGATGAGTGAGTGAGAGAATTCTCTGGAGAAAGGTATAAGCAGATAATATAACAGCTAGAATTTAGATAACACTTTTTGATTTAATTTTTTTTTTTGCTTATTGCTTCTTCTTATTATTATTATAATAGCTTTTTATTTACAAGATATATGCATGGGTAATTTTTCAGCATTGACCCTTGCAAAACCTTCTGTTCTAATTTTTCCCCTTCTTCCCCCCACCCCCTGCCCTAGATGGCAGGTAGATCCATACATGTTAAATATGTTAAATACAATATATGTATACATATCCATAGTTATTTTGCTGCACAAGAAAAATCGGACTTAGACATAAGGTAAAAATAACCTGAGAAGGAAATCAAAAATGCAAGCAGACAAAAACAGAAAGAGTGGGAATGCTATGTTGTGGTTCACACTCATTTCCCAGAGTTCTTTCACTGGGTGTTCTCTTCATTATTGAACAAATGGAACTGATTTGTTGTCATTGTTGAAGAGGGCCACGTCCATCAGAAATTGATCATCATATAGTATTGTTGTTGAGGTATATAATGATCTCCTGGTCCTGCTCATTTCACTCAGCATCAGTTCATGTAAGTCTCTCCAGGCCTTTCTGAAATCCTCCTGTTGGTCATTTCTTACTGAATAATAATATTCCATAACATTCATATACCACAATTTATTCAGCCATTCTCCAATTGATGGGCATCTACTCAGTTTCCAGTTTTTGGCTACTACAAACAGGGCGGCCACAAACATTTTGTCACATAAAGGTGCCTTTCCCTCCTTTAAGATCTCTTTGGGATAGAAGCCCAGTAGAAACACTGCTGGATCAAAGGGTATGCACAGTTTGATAACTTTTTGAGCATAGTCCCAAATTGCTCTCCAGAATGGCTGGATGTATTCACAATTCCACCAACAATGTATCAGTGTCCTTGTTTTCCCATATCCCCTCCAACATTCATCATTATTTTTTCCTGGCATCTTAGCCAATCTGAGAGGTGTGTAGTGGTATCTCAGAGTTGTCTCAATTTTCATTTCTCTGATCAATAATGATTTGGAACACCTTTTCATCTGACTAGAAATAGTTCCAATTTCTTCATTAGAGAATTGTCTGTTCATATCCTTAGACCATTTATCAATTGGAGAATGGTTTGATTTCTTATAAATTAGAGTCAAATCTCTATATATTATGGAAATGAGGTCTTTATCAGAACCTTTGACTGTAAAAGTGTTTTCCCAGTTTATTGCTTCCCTTCTAATCTTGTCTGAATTAGTTTTGTTTGTACAACAGCTTTTTAATTTGATATAATCAAAGTTTTCTACTTCGTTATCAATAATGATCTCGAATTCTTCTTTGGTCACAAATTCCTTACTCTTCCACAGGTCTAAGAAATAAACTCTCCTGTGTTCTTTTAATTTATTTATTATCTCATTCTTTATGCCTAGATCATGAACCCATTTTGACCTTATCTTGGTGTATACGGTGTTAAGTGTGGGTTAGTGCCTAGTTTCTGCCATACTAATTTCCATTTTTCCCAGCAGTTTTTGTCAAACAGTGAATTCTTTTGGATAACACTTTTAAGATTCACAATGTGCCTTACAAATATTATCACATTTTACTTTCACATCTTTGGGAAATAGGTGCTATTATTACCCCCATTTCACAGATGAAGAAACTGAAACAGAGAAGACTGTATGGTTTTTCCATGCTTGCACAGGTGGCAGGTATCTGAGGCTGAATTTGAACACAACTTTTGATTCTGGATCCAGAACTCTAGCCACCTAGCTGCCTGGTCTTTGGGAGGGAACAGCACAAAATAGGTTTGAGGGAGTGTCAAGCTTTACTAGCCTAGTCAGAAAAGAGGGTTCAGAAGTTTTATGTTTTGCTTTCTATTTATGATTTTTTTAAAGCAAGCAATAATTGTTTCTTTCCCCAAATCCCAATATTCCAACATGCTTATGAATAAAAAAAAACCCAGACTTTAAATTGTATTCAAGCTAACTTCTGATTATATATTTGTTATGTAGCAAATTAATTACTAGCCTAGTCAGAAAAGAGGGTTCAGAAGTTTTATGTTTTGCTTTCTATTTATGATTTTTTTAAAGCAAGCAATAATTGTTTCTTTCCCCAAATCCAAATATTCCAACATGCTTTTGAATAAAAAAAACCCGGACTTTAAATTGTATTCAAGCTAACTTCTGATTATATATTTGTTATTTAGCAAATTAATTTTCTTAGATTTCATACCTTTTTCAAGGATATTTGATATAAAGAAGAAAAAATTATTCTTTACTGTTTTAGATATATCTGATGGAAACTTTTATTAATTTAGCGTTCTAAATCCAAACATTTCTAACTTAGAAAAATGTCAAAAGAGATACCTAGGACATCTCTGAGTCTTAAGACAATTTTGAAGTAATATTTATTCATTAGATTGTAAGCCCCATGAGTGTAGTATTTTTCTTATTTGCACCTCCTAAATTTAGCTCAGGGTTTGCCATATGGTCCTTAATAAGTATTTATTGTATTGTAGTTATAGGAATTGTAAATAAAGGAAAGGTAATGTTAGAATGCCGTTTAGGGCTAACTTCCATGTACTGTTCTCTGTGACTGAAAACATTTCCTCAGTGATCAAAAAAAAATCTTAATCCTTTCTAAATGGAAAAGGGTAGATGATGTTTTTCCTACCTTAGTTTTTGTTTTTAACCTCTCACACATTTATCCAAAGGGAAATGTTTTTTAGGCTATAGAAATATTTCTTAGCCTTTTCTATTGATCTTTAAAAGATGTTTTAATGTGCTTTTGCACCAGTCACACTTGCTTCTCTTCAAATATCAATGTCATTAATTTTGTACATTCAAAATTTATCAGCTTTAAATTGAAATTACCTGTTACCTTTTATACTTGCTTTTATCCCTTGTTTTGTCAATTCACTTTCTGGTTGTAACTATGAAGGTTACCCAATTTTTTCTTTTTAAAATAATTTTTATTAAGGTCTTTTGTTTTATTTTCTGTCACCATAATTTCTTTTAATATCTACTTCAATCCTAGAGAGCCATCCCATATAACATGGTAATTTTTTTAAATAGCAAAAGAAAAAAAGGGAAAAAAAATCATCTAATGGAAAAGTCTGAATTTATAGACCACCCATCTCTACAAAAGGATGGGGTGGAAGTATCTTCTCATCTCTTTTTTCCAGCCATGCTTCTTTATAATTTTGAAACATTCACTTTTGATTTTGTGTATGGTTCTTTCTGTTTACATAGTTTTTGTTTCATTGTTTACCTAGTCATTGTATATATATATATATTTTTTTTTTTGGACTATTTTTTACTTTTCACAATTGCATGTAGATCTTTCTATGGTTCTCTGTATTCATCACGTTCATCATTTCTTATAGCACAGTAATATTCCAATACATTCATATCACAGTTTCACTCATTTCCCCAGTGAATGGGTATAATTTTCTTTGGTTCGATTTCTTGGGAGTCTTTGAGAGCAGCCTTCATTTCAGTTCAGTAATTGCCACAAGAACAGCTAAGTGTTAAAAGTCCAAATCCTTTATTATCTCCTTCCTGGGGCTGGGCAGCTTTCTGGAGAGCCTTTCATTCTGGCTTTGGTCTCGATGGGGGAAGTGCAGAAGTCCAGGCCAGCTACCAGGAAGATGGAAGATCAGATTGAATTTCTCCCCTTGGTTCTGAGAGTTTAAGTTCCTGCCTCTAGTCCTTTGTCTTCTTTGCCTCTGAGAGCTTCCCCTCTGTGGCTCTCAGTCACTGCTTATATGCTCCACACTGAGTATAAACCAATCATTATATCATTAGGAAACCATTATTTGTTGTAAGATTAAATAAATCATACTGAACCGTGCTAAACTAGATAATCATTGTCTCCTCAGTTCCACTTAGTACCTTGTTTCAAGTTCTGGCCTATAACAAATGGGCATCTACTTTTTTTCCCCCAAGTTTTTATTGTCACAAAAATTATTGTAATACATATGGTAGTATATGTGGTACTTTCTTTTTGTCACTGATATCTTTGGAACATAAGCCTACTAACAGAGTCTCTTAGTCAAAGAATACAATTATTTTAGTCATTTTCTTTGTATTATTCCAAATTGCTTTCCAAAATGATTATGCCAATTAGTAACTCCATCAACAGTATACCAGTATGCCTAACTTCATAAAACTCTTCCAACATTGATAATTGACATCTTTTGTCAGTTTTGCTAATTTACAGGGTGTAGGATAAAACTTCAGGATTGTTTTGATTTGTATTTTTCTGATAATGATTTGGAGCATTTTCTTCATGCGGTTAATAATTTGTAATTTTTTTGAGAACTTTGTTTTAATCCTTTGACAATATAACTAATTGGGGAATGGCTTTTGACTATATGTATGTATCTCTCTCTCTCTCTATATATATATATATCTATATCTATAATAAATATGTAAAAATAAATAAATATAATAACATTATCCATAGAGAAATTTGATGCAAAGATTTTCCCCCCATTTTATTGTTTTCCTTATCTTAAGTGCATTAATTTTATCTGTATAGAACTTTTCAGTCTCATTAAAGTAATCTATTTTATCTTTTGTAATTGCCAATATCCTTTGATTAAGAAAATATCTTCCATCCATAACCATGAAAGTTATATATGCTTCTCTTCTAATTTTTTTTTAATAAGCATAATCACTAACATAAAGTCCATATTTCCATTTAAAGCACATTTCCGAATATGATTTAAAGTGTTTGTCTAACCCTTAACTGCTTTCCTGTAATGTCCGGGCTAGCTTTCTGGAGGTCCTTTGGATGGTCTCAGCAGGATAGACACCACGAACATAGTTAAGAATACAGTCTAGATTCTTTATTCTGGCCCAGTCTTGATCTTAGTGCAGGAAGCTGGAGAGCCACCAGGAGGCTGGTCAAAGATAGTGTCTTCCAGTCCTTTTTAGTCCTTATATTGTAGTTACAGCATTATAGCATACTGATTATGTGTAAATTTAGAAAACCATGCTAAATACTAAGTATGTATATACTAGAGAACCATTATCTCATCAATTCCACTGAGTTAACACCTTGTTTCAAGTATACTTCTCTACACTTTGCAGTTTCCACTGCAATTCTTTATTAGATAGGGAGTTCTTTACTAAGTAATTTATGTTTTCTGGTTTATCAAGCAGTAGGTTATTGAATTCCATTGTTTTTGATTCTCCCTTGTCTAGTTTGTTGCATAGATTTACCTCTATTTTTAAACTTGTAATAAGATGTGTTTTGATGACTGAAGCTTTATAATACGACTTAGGATCTAGAGGTGCTATTCCTCCCGCATTCCTTATAGTTTTAATTATTTCCTTTGTTATCCTAGATCTTTTGTTTTTCCAAATTTTGTTTTTATTTGACCAAATCTATAGAATATTCTCTTGGACATTTTATTGGAATAGTACTAAAAGTGTAAATTGATAATATTGTTATTTTTATCACACTGTTAGGGTGCAGCCATGGGCAATGAATATTCTTCCAGCTATTGAAGGTATTATTTATTTCCTCAAAGAGGACTTTGTAATTAAATCTATACAAATCTTCTGTGTACTTTGGTAGAGTGATCTCAAGATATTTTATGTACTTTATAGTTATTTGGAATGAGATTTCCTTTTATTTTTTTCAGGGCTTTCTTACATAAAAATCCATGTAAGTTTTGAGGATTTATCTTATAGCCTGTAACTTTATGAAGCTATTAATTATCTCAGATTAGTATCTTTGCTGATTCTTTAGGGTTTTCTAAATAAACCATTATTACATCATCAAATAGAAATAGTTTTTATCTTTACCTAGCTTTCAACTTTTACTTTCTTTCTCTTGTCTAATTGATATTATTTATATTTCGCAAACTATATGAAGTAATTGTGGGGCCAATTAACATCTTTCCCTTGCTTCCATATTTATTAAACAAGATTCTAGGCTGTCTATGCGGTGCTTGCTTTTGGTTTTAGATAGATAACTCTGATTCTTTATTATATAGAATGTTCCACTCTTCTATTTTTATGTATTTCAGTGAGGAAATTTGGGGGGGTATAATCTGGAGGTTTAGAAAGCTCTTCATCCCCACTTCTGTTTTCCTTATTCTCTTGAGATTTCTGCCTCTTTTCCTTCAAATGAATTGCTGTTTTGTGTAGCTCTGTAGAATATCCTTCTTCTTTTTGATTGCTATTCTTTTCAGTTGTTTTTCAGTCATGTCCAAACTCTTTGTAACCCCATTTAGGTTTTTGTTTGGTTTGGTTTTTTGGCAAAGATAATGGTTTATTTGCCATTTTCTTCTTCATCTCATTTTATAGATGGGGGAATGCAGGTAAAAAAGGATCAAATTATTTGACTCAGGTTTGCACTGCAGTAAGTTCTTGAACTTAATAAGATGAGTCTTCCTGACTCTGTGCCTGATACTATCTACTACGCCACTTAGCTGCCCAAGTTTGTTTGCTTGAGCCATTCCTAAATCTGTATATGAATTTTAAGTAGGATCTGTTATTTTTTATTGTATTGGTGCATCCTAGCCATAAACACCCTTTTATCTCTCCACTCATTTTGTCATTCTTTATTTCTTTGTATAAGTACCTTGCAGTGTTACCTTATCTTTATTATGTCTGTTTAAAGCAGGGATTCTTAGCCTTTTTGTGCCATGGACTTCTTTGGCCAGGGGGGTGAAGTCTATAGATCCCTTCTCAGAATGTTTTTAAATTCATAAAATAAAATACATAGAATTACAAAGAACATTAATTTTATTAAAAGTGATCAAAATAGCTACTTGTGACTGATGATGTATCCCTGATGCAGAGAATCTGGAAAAGCCCACATGGTATGTGACTGAATTTCCATTTCCTTACAGTTCTGCCCACCCCCAAGTAATTTGAAGGCAGGAGTCTATGAATGAGGGCCTGTTAATTTGCATATTGGATCTTCACTGATAATTCTCTTCTCCTTTAGATCAAGATGTTTTATGAAGAACATTTACACCTTGATGATGAAATTCGCTATATCCTGGATGGAAGTGGGTATTTTGATGTAAGAGATAAAGAGGACATGTGGATCCGCATCTTCATGGAAAAAGGAGACATGATAACGCTTCCCGCTGGGATTTATCATCGCTTCACCCTGGATGAAACGGTACAGAATTTATGACTTCTTGTCTTTTTTTTTTTTTCCCTCAAGTGTAAAACATACAAATTGTGATTAACTTCTGCCACAGACCCCAATAGCCTTGTCCCTACTTGCCAGATGAAAACGTAGGTGTGGGTATTGACTGGCGTTACTCGTGGCTCATATCTTTTTGCCAAGCAAACAGCCTAGCATAGGTTAGTAATTGGAACATGGCTGTTTTATTTTATTTCATGTTTATGTAGGTCATTTGTTTTCATATATTCGTATGTGTAGGAGCACTAGGTGGCTCAGTGGAGGGAGTGCCTGATCTGGAGTCAGGAAAAACCTGAGTTCAAATCTGGCCTTAGACACTTACCAGCTGTGTAACCCTGGACAAGTCATTTAACCTTGTTTGCCTCTGTTTCCTTATCTGTAAAATGATCAAATGGCAAGGCATTCTAGTAAAGCCCCCAAGGTGTTCACAAAGAGTCAGACATGACCAAAAACAGTTGTGTACCTTATAGACTACGACTCTGGGCAAATTTAGTTCCCCAGTGATATAAAATGAAATAGATTAAAAAAAAAATTCAATGAGAAAAAAAAAAATGAAATAGATAACTTATTTGACATTGTCCAGCCAAGGAATAGTGGGCAAACAGGAAATCATGCTCGGTGAGTTCAGATTTAGAGAGAGAAGGGTCCTTAGAGTCTATTTTACAGTTTACAGTTGAGGACACTGAAGTCCAGGAAAATTAAGTAGCTTGCCTAGTGTCCACAGCTAAGCTAGTGGGGGTGCACGAGCTGGCATTTGAACCTCAGTCTTCCTGATTCCAAATTCTAAGCTCTCTCCATCATACTGCTTCTTGATGCAGGAGTAATGGGAGATAGGAATTACAACTCAATTTTATGTTTATGTTTATTGAATTGAATTGGGTCCAACTTGCATTTATCAGTGTCACTGCTAAAATTCCCATTCTTCTCGGTCCCCATCTCTTTTTTTTACTTCCCTCCCTATCAACATGCTAAGGACATGTATATATTTGCCAGCTGCCAAAACTCAGGGTTTCCCTGCAAACACATTCTCAGGGAAACTCTTTCAAAAGGGCAGTAGAAAAGAATATCTGGATGTCAGTTTTGTATTCATATTGATGCCTGCTTTTTCTGACATTGGCAAATTTCATAATCTTGGTAGTTAGAAATAATTGGGGATAGGAGGTGGGACACAGGTATTGACAGTACATTGGAAAGAGGCCTGGCTTTGAAGTCAGAGGAGCCTGGATTTGAATCTTAACCCTTATACCTGTGGATATAACCCTTAACCTGTGGATAACTCCTTTCACTTTCTTAATCGTGGGGTTTCCCTATCTGTTAAATGGGTAGGACAGTTTTGAAAGCAGAAATAGGTCTGAGGTTCCTGCTAGCTCCACATCCATGAGTTTCTGATTCTATATTTTAATGTCTCTGGGAAGCAGAGGTACTTTTGTGCTTCTAGGGCTTAAAGCTAAACTGGGTTCTGAAAAAAGGCTAAAATAAACCTCTAGAGAAGGAGCCTGAGAATTGTGTCTGGAGTGCTCATCTCTATTCCAACAATTCTGCTGACTGAAATAGAGAACCTTTGGGGAACCCTTTTGGCAGGGAATAAAACCCTAAGGAAGCTTATCTCAGTTTATTTCAGACAACAAATTCAGACTTGCTATATTTCAGTAATTTGTTTTCTGTTTTTCTAGAACTATGTTAAGGCAATGAGGCTGTTTGTGGGAGAACCGGTCTGGACACCGTACAATCGTCCAGCTGACCATTTTGAAATTCGAGGACAATACTTGCAGTTTCTGGCCCAAAAAGCATAATGGTACTCACTGGAGACTGATTCACCACTTGGAAAAGGACCAGACGTGATAACTAAGCAAAATATTTAACAGTTTCCTCTTTTCTTCCATATCATGGGTCTTAGTTTAGTTTTTTTCTTTTCAAGATTGTCTGATTTAAGAAAGGAAAAGTCATTAATTCAACATGAAATGAACTGAGATTATGGACAAATCCTTCTTTAATAAAAAAAAAAATTTTGTTTTGGTTTCTCTACTATAAAGCAAAAAATCTGGCTTGGGTTACATGGATTTAGATATTTAAAAATATGTCCCTAAAATTATAGAGTAAAATGCTTTTTTGGTATTATCTTTTACGAATGATTAATCCCATTCTAGTACTATGAAGGGTAGGTGTTTATATATCAGGTAAGCATTAGAAATTGGTTCTACAGAAGGTTTTGCAAGGGACAATGTTGAAAAATTACCCATGCAATATGTTTTGTAAATAAAAAGCTATAATAATAAAAAAAAAATTTTAAAAGAAATTGGTTCTAATTGATCTCTTGATTCTAACTCTTTTAGATAAAAAATACTACATGGATTCATTGTTATCCAAATTATTAGTATTCCTATGACATGAAACTTGGCAGGCACATCTACTGATTGCCTACATCCTGGAGAATCATATCTTTTCAATATTGTTAGAAAATCTGCTTAGATTTTCCAGTGTAACCTAATTGTTTTGTGATACAGTTGTATCTTATTACTGTGTTTGTTAATTAAGTTCCACACAAATAATCAAACCGAAAATGTTCAACTGCTAACTTTTAAAAACTAGTCTTTTAAAATGTCTTTTGCAAAGCAAAATTTTATAATTATTGTAGAAATTAAATATTAAAAAGAATAAAAATTCAAATTTTCTTTATTGCTTTTTTAGCATCCTTTCTGGTACTATACTCAGGGCCTCTTGTTTCCCATAGATTGTGCCTTCCCTAGGGTTCTTAATGTCCTCTTTTGAGGGCATGATATGGTATGGTCTTGAGACCCTTTAGTATGCTGGTTATAATGGAGAGCCAAGTTTATCAATGTTCTAAAATGTAGGACCCAATATTCCAATTACGGTCTAATGAAGACAGTACAGTTGCCTAGTTTTTACTGGGTAGGTTTTCTATGGAAAATTTATGAAAGGATGCGGAAACAAATTGTAAAGGGTACCCATCAAAGGGTACTGACTAAAAGGCTTCATATATATCAAATTATAGCAGGATTCTGCTCTCAGAGTCCTCTCAGTCTCAAAGGACAGAGGTTGGGTCTAGAAGTAAGAAGGAAGCACTCTGCTAACTCCTTAACACATCGCTTCTGTGGAGAATGAAAGAAAAAGCAATCACACTGGAAAGGAAACAGGGGATGAGATGTCTTCTCAGGACAGCCAGGGGTCAGGTAGCGAGATATGGTCATTAACCTAACCTAAAATTGACCATTGGCCAGATAACCATAGACTTTGGGACCTAAAAGTTATAAGGAACCAGAGATGGAAAGGGAGTGAGACAAAAGGAAGTGGAGGCAGAGAAAGTAGAAAGAAGCTAGGGGCTTGTGAGAGGTGGGGCTAGGTAAGGAAGAGAATTAAGGGGATTATAAGGATTGTGGGGCTTTCCATCTCAGCCAATGGTAAATGAACCATAGGGGGAAACGGTGGCAAATAACTTTATTAAAAGGCCAGTTTAACCATGTCACTCATCGTGTTCAATAAATGTCAATGATTCCCTAGAATCAGCTAGACACTCTTCTGTTTGACCTGGGCAATGTTGACATCAACAGTGTTTGGGCCTAGCTGGGTGATATGATGATAGTGGGTATTAGAGGGGCTTGTTCTGAATATAATAATGGAGAGGGCAGCATGAGATTATGGGCCTTTTCATAAGAAAGTGGCAAATCTTGCTTAATCTTTGTCCAGAACCGACATCTATTTAGATGGTTATACTTTGATATGTATTCTCTACTCATTTTTGTCTTTTTAAATATTAAACCATTTCATAAATTTTCCATAGAAAATCTACCCAATCTTGTATTGGGAGCCTTCTTATTAGGAATTTTGGTATTTCATGGAAACCCATTCTCTGTGCAAGTTTGTCCTTTTATCCCATGTTTGTTACAGGAGCAACTTACCTCCTTTTCTTGTTATATGTGTCCTTGGTGATAGTTTTTATTGTACTTTTTGCCTGTAATTTGTCACTGATAACATATGCTGCAACCTGCTCATACCCATCATGCAATTTTTCATTGCTCTTATCTACACATGTTCAAGTTTACTGACTTCATTTGCAATGCAATATCTCAGTGAATATGTCACTTTTCATATTATTCAAATAATGGCATGCAATTGGATAGGCAATCTTAGCTTGGGAAATTTGCAACCTGAGAGAATTTTGTAGTTAAAAAGATGAATTTACATGTTAGGGAACAGTTTGCAGTTATTGATTATCTCCTTGATAAGTTATACAGGTTACCTTTTCCTTTTCTGAGCATCCTTAATTCTTAATAAATGCACTAATTCTTTCTGTACTCCATTCCTGTTTCCCTGGACTTTATCTAGCAGCATCTTCATCCTGAAAATTCACTCCACTCTGGACTTTTCACCCTGGGAGTACTATCCTTGCTTCTTCTGATTGACTGGTTTCTCCCAGAACTGTCATTGTAAGGAAAGTTCCCAGACTGTTTGTGTTTTTATTCATCTTAAAAGGCCTGCTCTACTTCCCACCCCTGAGTATTGTCTTTCCACTTAGATTGTAAGCTCCTTGAGGGTTAAGACTGTCTTTTGCCTCTTTTTGTATCCCTAGTGCCTAACACGGTGACTGATACATGACAGGAACTTAATAAATGCTGAATGGTTTGATTAAAGGCAAGAATTGCTTTTTTTCCCCTCCTACATATATTTGTGCTTCCAAAGTGCCTGGTACATAATAACACTTTAATAAGTAGTTGCTGACATCCACCTTTGAGTGCATAACTTAAAACTTTTCCTTCATCTTCTCTGCCACCCTCCCTTACTGTACTTCCATAATATCTCTTCTAGCCTTCTGTTAGATTGTGAATACTTTAAGACATAAATGATGCTTTTTCTGTGTCACTTAAAGAAATTAATAGTGTTTGGTTCTAATAGGCACTCAAGAAATGTTGGATGATTGAATGCCGATCTCAAAAAATTAGGTCTAGCTTATAAAGATCCTTGATTCCATGGGAGTTTTTTCTGCCAACTTAGTTTTGTCCTCATTTATTTATTTTTAATATACCTTGCTTTATGAATCATGTCAGGAGAGAAAAATCAGAACAAAAGGAAAAAAGCATGGGAGAGAAAAAAAAATAACACCAGAAAAAAGAAGTGAACATAGCTTGTGTTGATTTACATTCAGTCTCCTTAGTTCTTTTTCTGGATGCTGTTGGCATTTTCTGTCCAAAGTCTATTGAGATTGCGTTGGATCACTGAACCCCTGAGAAGACCCAAGCCTTTCATAGTTGATCATCATATGTTCTTGCTGTTATTGTGTACAATGTATTCCTGGTTTTGCTTGTTTTGCTCAACATCAGTTCATGTGAATCTTTCCAAGTCTTTTTAAAATAGGCTTGTTCATTTTTTATAGAATAATAATATTTCATTACCTTCATATATCACAACTTGTTTATCCATTCCCCAGCTGATGGACATCTCATTTTCTAATTCCTTGCCACCACAAAAGGAACTGCTACAAACATTTTTGTACACATGCGTCCTTTTCCCTCCTTTATGATTTCCTTGGGATACAAACCCAGCAATGACACTGCTGGGTCAAAGGACATGCAGTTTGATAGCCCTTTGGGCATAATCCCAAACCACTCTCCAGAATGGTTGGATTACTTCACAACTCCACCAACAGTGCATTAGTGTCCCAATTTCCCCATATCCTCTCCACCATTTATCATTATCTTTTCCTATCATCTTAGCCAATCTGAGAGGCGTGAGGTGGTACCTCAGAGTTGTCTTAATGTGCATTTCTCTAATCAATAGTAATTTAGAGCATTTTTTAACATTACTATGGATGACTTTAATTTCATTATCTGAAAATTATACATATCCTTTGGCCATTTATCAACTGGGGAATGACTTGTATTATAAATTTGACATAACTCTTTATATATTTTGGAAATGAGATCTTTCTCAGAAACACTAGCTATAAACATTTTCCCCCAGTTTTGTACTTCCCTTATTAATTTTGTACAAAAACTTTGTAATGTAATCAAAGCTGGCCATTTTGCCTTTCATAAAGTTCTCTAGTTCTTTGATCATAAATTCCTCCCTTCTCCAAAGATCTGATAGGTGAATTATCCCTTGCTCTCCTAATTTGCTTATGGTATCACCCTGTATGCCCAAGTCATGTATTCATTTTGACTTTATTTTGGTATGGGTGCCCTCATTTCTTGAGTAAACATTTCTTGTATTTCTTTTTCTACTTCTTAGCTATTTAGAAGAAACCCTTTCTTTCATATAAATACTTTGCTTCTCCCTGGAATCTTTTTAACCTAAAAGTACATTGGTCAGTGGGTAGAGGAGGAGCACAATAGTCTTCCTAATGTGCTTTCATTAGAAGTAATGTGTTATTCTTTCACATTATTCCATGAGTGCTACTTAGCAGGTTGTGATTAAATTCAGACCCAGCTATTAAGTTCATTTTGCTGTTACTTCTGCCTTAAAAGAAAGATTTTTCATCAAATTTAAATTCCACATGCATAGCCAAAAAACATCAAAATAAAAGAATAACTCAATCCTTAAGTGATTTGTTAGAAACAACTCTCCCCTTCAAGACAAGTCTGGAAGCAAAGGGCTTTCTTGTGAGGAAAAGCATAACAAATTATAGGAAAGAGCAAACCAGCATTGCCAAGGAGTTGAATTTTTATTTAAAATGAGAGATTCCTATGGAATCATGAAGGTGCAATTTTAAATTATGAACTTGATATGGATGGCCAAATTTGAAGAATTTGGGTCTCTATTAGCTTTGGGAAGGAAAAGAGACTAAGCATTTGAGTACCTACTAGGAGCCAAGTACTTTGCTAAATGTTTTACAAGTATCTCATTTTATTCCTTGAGTATTATGATTGATTGCCCATTCTGAAAGGAAAAACACTGAAACAGAGCTTTGAGCCAATGATACTTTATTAAAAGTATAATGATTTGTATACTTATTTCATATATCTATATACCCAGATTCTATAAAAATTTCTCCAGTAAAAAGAGATTGTAAGTGGGAAAAGTTTAAGAAGCCCTGTTCTAGACGATCTTCAATAAATTGCAAACAACTTATTCTTGCCTTTAATTATTAGGAAGTTTTGTTTCTTTGTAAATTTTCCTCTTTGCCACTGCTATTTCTAATTCTTCCCTGAGCCAAATAGTACAAGTCTGATCTCTCTTAAAATACTCAAATACAGCTGTCATGTCTGTTTTTCAGTCTTCTCCAGATTAGTCATCTCTAGTTCTTCATGTTACCCTTCACTGTACTGGTTATTCTCCACCTAAATCCTTTCAGTTTATCAGTTTCTTTCCTAAAATCTACCACTGAGATCTGAACACAATATGCCAGATATCATTTCACCAGGAATATGACTACAATGGTTCTGAGATAATAGGAACAGTGGATAAAGTTCTGGATCTGAATTCAAGGCCAGACTCAGATAATAGTTGTGTGACTGGGCAAATAATTCAATTTTTATCTGCCTTAGTTTTCTTGTATCTAAAAGGAGAATAATAATAGCACCTAACTCCTACAGATATTGCAAGGATAAAGTGACATGATATGGTGCTTTGCAAATCTTAAAATGCTGTATAAATGCAAACAATAATAATTGTTACTGCTAGTTCTGAACATTAAATCTATTTTAATACAGCTTAAGAATGTTACTTTTTTTTGATGACCATGTTCAACTATTAATTCCTTGATCTTTCTTTTTTTGTGTGTGTGTGAAATAAAAGCCTCAAATCTTTTTTATTCTTTTTTTAATAATAGCTTTTTGTTTTCAAAATACATGCAAAGATAGTTTTCAATATTCACTCTTGCAAAATTTTTGTTCCACATTTTTCTTCCTCCTTCCTATTCCCCTTTCCTAGACAGCAAGCAATCTAATATATATTAAACATGTGCAGTTCTTCTATACAGATTTCCACACTTTAACATGTTACACAAGAAAAATCAGGTTAAAAAGGGAAAAAATGAGAAAGAAAATTAACCAAATAACAACAAATAAGGTAAAAATCCTATGCTGTAATCCACATTCAGTCCCCACAGTTCTCTCTCTGGGTACAGATGGCTCTCTCCAACAGAATTTATTGAAATTAACTTAAATCACCTCATTGTTGAAAAAAGCCACATCCATCAGAATTGATCATCACATAATCTTGTTACTGCTATATACAGTGTTCTCTTAGTTCTACTCACTTCACAAGTCTTTCCAGGCCTTTCTAAAATCATCCTGCTGGTTGTTTCTTATAGAACAATAATATTCCATAACATTCATATATCATAACGTATTCAGCCATTCTCCAGTTGATGGGCATCCACTCAATTTCCAATTTTTGGCCACTAAAAAAAGGGCTGCCACAAACATTTTTGCACATATGGGTCCTATTCCCTTCTTTAATATTTCTTTGAGATACAAGGCCAGTACAAACACCGCTGGATCAAAGGGTATGCACAGTTTGATAATGTTTGAGCATAGTTCCAAATTGCTCTTCAGAATGATTGGATCAGTTCACAATTCCACCAACAATGTTTTAGTGTCACAGTTTTCCCACATCCCCTCCAACATTCATCATTATCTTTTCCTGTCATCTTAGTTAAACTGAGAGATGTGTCACGGTACCTCAGAGTTGTCTTAATTTGCATTTCCCTGATCAATAGTGATTTAGAGCATTTTTTTCATACAACTAGAAATAGTTTTAAATTTTTTCATCTAAAAATTGTCTGTTCATATGCTTTGACCATTTGTCAATTGGAGAATGTCTTTTCCCAATTTTCCCAGTTTAATCTTGACTGCATTGATTTTGCTTGTATAAAACCTTTTTAATTTAACATAATCAAAATTATCCTTTTTGCATTTCATATATTCTGTAGTTCTTCTTTGGCCATACATTCCTTCCTTCTCCACAGATCTGAGAGGTAGACTATCCCTCGTTCTCCTAATTTACTTATTGTGTCACCCTTTATGTCTAAATCATGAACTCTTTTAGGCCTCATCTTGGCATAGGGTGTTAGGTGTGGATCAATGCTTAGTTTCTTCCATATAGTTTTCCAATTTTCCCAGAAATTTTTGTTAAATAATGAGTTCTTATCCCAACAGCTGTAGTCTTTGGGTTTTTCAAACACTAAATCACTGTAGTGATCTTCTGTATTGTGAGTCTAACCCTGACTGACTACTCTATTTCTTAGCCAGTACCAAATGGTTTTGATGACTGCTGCTTTATAATATAGCTTTAGGTTCCCTAGATCTTTTAAAGACAAACTCTTGGCTAGCTTTGTCTCCCTCACTGGGTCCTTGTAAAGTTGATTTTTTTGCATCCTAATGTTAAACTTTGTATTATTTCTGTTAAATTTTATCTTAGAATTGGATCAACATTTCAGTTTGTTTACAGAAAAATCTGTCTCTACCAGTTTGGTGTCTTCTATAAATTCTGATATGTTGTCTATTTCCTTATCTAATTTCCAAAATCAGATAAGAATCAGATAAGAAAATCTCTTGCTAAGAGATTAAACAGTACAAGGATAAGCAAAGATGCAGAAAGGATTCCTCTGGAAATTTCCTTCCAGGTTGGCATCCAATCATTACACTGGCTCTTTGCACATGGTCATCCAACCAGTTCCATAGCCACATATCTATGCTATCATCTAGTTTTCCATCTTTTTTTTTTTTTTTTTTTTTTTGGCTGAGGCAATTGGGGCTAAGTGACTTGCCCAGGGTCACACAGCTAGGAAGTGTAGTGTCTGAGGGCAGATTTGAACTCGGCTCCTCCTGATTTCAGGGCTAGTGCCCTCTCAATCAAGCCACCTAGCTGCCCGTTCCTTCCATCTTTTCTACAGGAATAACATGACTTTGCTGGCTGCCTCACATGGAGCACTATGTCTTGTTAGTCCCAGCTGCTTAATCACCATCTACCTTCTCTAATCTCCCTTTCCCATAATTAAATCCAAACTTCTATAGAGAGGCCCATCTCTCATCACCCCCATTACTTTCTCCCTGACATGATTTCCTCCCCCAAAGGCCCTCTTTTGGAACAAATCAATAGAGTCAAACAAAAGTAATTTAGATTATACTGGTAATGTCTGAAAATGTATCATGTGACCTTTTCTTTTTTTAAAAAAATAAGATAATTGATATATTTTAGTTTTAAATTACCTTATTTCTTGCTATCTTCTCAATAAAGAAACACTTCATAATAAAGAACAAAAAGAGAGGAAGAGGGAAAAAGTCATTAAAACAAATCAACCTATTAGACAAGTCTGGCATTATAAATATGTCACAAACTAGAAGTCTCTCTAAATGAAGGGAGATGTCTTTCATGACTCCTTTTTGGGGCCAAGCTTAGTCATTATAATTTGGGAGAATTCACTTTTGGTCATCTTCTTGTGGCTGATGTTTCTATTTTTCATAGTCATGATGCACGTTCTCCCCCCTCTCCCCCGTTCTACTTATTTCACTTTGCATCAGTTCATAGAAGTCCAGCCTTTTCTGTTTTTGATTATGAACTTTTCTTGATGATGAGGTTTTTCATAAGCTCCACTGGCTCCTTCCTTTTTTGGGATGTTCACCAACCATACCTTTAATAATACGTTCTACAGTTTTTACATCACCAAATAGTGCAGATGTGTACAGCCATCTACATAATGCACACACATAATCACAAAGATTTTAAGGGCCATATGTGGAAATGGATGCATTTAAAAAGTAGCAGATATAACCTGCTTAAGGAGCAGAGAAATGAGAGGGAGGGAAAGAGGAGCCTGGGATAAAATAGGGTACAGAAAGGTAGTTAGATTAACATGTGGGATGAGGTGTGTAGATTGATGGGAATGGGACAAAGAGGGAGGGGAGAAACTAAATAGCAAGGCAAGTTGAGTGAATTAAAGTGGAAGAATTGAAGTAGCAAGGATAGGAAATAAGAAATACAAACACAAAAGTAAGGATCAGGAGTAGAATTTATTAGGAAAAAAGTAGGGCTAATTATCATTGATCTCAAATTCATACTTAAAAGATTCAATCAAGAGAGAAATCTGTTATACATCAACCATAATAATATTGTTTTAGATGCATGCATACATATGTGTAAGTGTATATGCATGTAGGGGATGTGTGTGTGTACTTGTGCTTAACTGTTGCCTGTTTGAGGGAGGTGGGGGTGAGGAAAAGGAGAAATAAGAATGAAGTAAAATGCACAACAAAGAACAAAAGGAACCTACATGGAAGAAAAGAAATGCAGGACAGTCATGAGTATAATCTTTTCTATTATTATATATATGCCTTCTTGAAATGGAAATTTACATATATATTTTGAATCCTCCCTGATGTTCTGCTGGGTTCATGATAATTTTTGTTTTTATTTTCCTTTTCTGTCTTTTTATATTTTGCTTTTTCTTATTTTGTGTTTGGTTTTAAATAAATAAATATTTTTTTTTAAAAAGAAAAGAGCAGAGAAACTTCTCTCAGCATAAACTGGTTATGATGAAGCAGGACTGTAATCTCCTGCTTCTGAGGCTAAGAATGGGGAATCTCTTGGGCTCAGGGTTTCTGTGCTTCCATAGGCTAGCCACTGATAAGGAATCCATACTAAGTTTAGCATTAACATGGTGAGAGGAAATGAAGGACTAGTCAGCCCAGGTTAAAGTCTAAGCAGTCAAAGCTTTCAGTCAGATCACAGTGGGACTAGGTTCATAGCAGCACCAGAGCTTCTAACATGGGTAAGACAGAATCCAAGATGTAAAAAAGAAAAGAAAAAAAATAAAACAAAATCATAATTCAGTGCTTTTCAGTAACAAAGTGAAGTAAAAAAAAAAAACACAAAAGTAATGAAAGTAAAATAATATTTTTAAAACTCCAAGTTTTTAATTTTAAAAGATAAATGTATAGTTAAAAATTTTTTTTTTCACTTCAATAAAACCCTTAGGAAAGGCTTATTTGAATAATCAGACACATTTGCAAATGGACTGATTTAGAAAGATGGCCTCTATATATGTACACACTTTCCAGACCTGAGCCCTCTCAGGCACAATTGAGGCTAATGGCAGTAAATTACAAAATGTGAAGAGGCCATTGAGGTTTTCCCTTTCCCTTTCACTGTCTGTTCTTTCTGAGAAACTGAAAGATAATGTAATCATTTCAAAAGTTCCACTATGTCTCCCTTCAGAGGATATAATCTTTGTAATTAGGCAAAAGCTCTGTTGCTGGGATGGTTCTTGTGAATCACAGGGAGGAATTTACCACCCTGGCCATATTTTTGTTCCAGGTAGCTGGGTGGCATAAATGAAATTGACTTGTATTTGATCTATGATCAATGGGTTTCTACAGAGCTGACCACTCATGCTATCTGATGGATTTAAAGTGTAAAATCTGCCAATGGCAAAGATTTTCAAATGTTAATAAAACTAATAGTAATAATAATATTTGGGACTGAGAGAGGGATTATGACTTCTAATATATATGATATGAAATGATCATTTTATAAATCCCAAAGATCAAAATCTGACCATGTATGAAAAATTAAAAAAAAAAAAGATACCCTTTTCTTCAAGGAAAAAGTATTCTTTTAAGTTATATGTGACTGTATTGGGAACTGACTTTTTAAAACAAACTATACAATGTCAAATCCATTATAAATGCTTGCAACCTAAAAGTCTTTTGAGTCTTTTTTCTTTTTCATTTTTGGACTAGAACTGTGATTTTGTTGGTGAAGGGAATCAGGGAAGAAATTTTCTCTACTAGTATGGATCCATAATCTTTCTTCAATTTAAAATTTTAGAGAATTGCCTCAAAAAGAAAGCTGTAGAGGTAATTTAGTGTGGGTAGAGAGAGCTAACCTTGAAAACAGAAAGACAGGGATATAAACCCTACTATATCGGACATTTCCTGACTGTATGAGTGACTCTAGATAAAGCATTTAGGTACTTTCAAAGCCCAAAACAACTTACCGACTGCAAATTTTAAAATAAGAGGGAAGAAGTGAGTAGGATGGTATTAGTCTTGCCTTTAAAAGGGATAATATACCGGAAAACTTTCAGCAAGCCCAAGATTGATTTATATTTTATTTAGAATTATTTTTATGACCAAAAGGTATAAAATAAATTACAATAATATTAACTAGCATTTAGCTAGCTAAGGTTTGAAAAATGCTTTACACATGCTATTTCATTTGATCATCATAACTACCTTATGAGGTAGATGCTATTATTATTCCCATTTTATAGAGGAGGAAACTGAGGCTGAAAGTGGTATGACCTTATATAGAGTTAATATCTAAGGTGGGATTCAAATTCAGGTCTTCCTGACTTTTTCTCAGTATTCAGTTGTTTCTGACTCTTTATGACCCCATTTGAGATTTTCTTAGCAAAAATATTGGAATGGTTTGCCATTTCTTTCTCTAGCTCATTTTACAAATTTTACATTTACATTTTACAGTTCATTTTACAGAAATTTGAAGCAGATAGGATTAAGTGACTCGCTAAGGATCACCCATATAGTAACTGTCTGAGGCCAGATTTAAACTCAGGTCTTCCTGACTCTAGGTCTGCAGTCCTATCCACTGAGCCACCTAGATGCTCCAGGTTCATTTTAGTAGATTTGCCTTTTATTCCTTTTTTTTTTTAAAGTTTTTTTTTTCTCGAGGTGAAGTAGAAAGGGAGAAAGAGAGAGAATCTAGGACTCAAAGTTTAAAAAAAAAACAAATGCTTAAAACTTTTTTACATGTAACTGGGAAAAATTAAATATTAAATTAAAAAATTAAAAAAAAAATTAAGTTTCATGTAAAGTCAAGAAATGTCATGAATGAAAAGCCATTGATGTCTTTTGTGTTTTATACCAAAGTCACTTTTCATTGTGTCTTCCATCCCCACATTCTCCCTAAAAACAAAGAATGGTAAACAGCTATCCGAGAGGGTTTCTGACAACAATACTTAATGTGATTCTCAGTTCATCTCTGCCCACTCCTTTGAGGAGAAAGAAGTGTTTCCTTATGGGATTTTATTTGAATTAAGTTGCCTAAAACTTTAGTTTTTGCTTCTGCCACTGTAGTGATAGGTATGCTGTTTTGCTAGACCTTCTCTGCTTTGCACCTGTCATGTTCTGCTGAATCCTACCTCCTCTCTCTTCCTTAGAGAGCCATGATATTCATAAGCCACATTTTGTTCAAACATTTCCCAATTGTTGGGTATCTGCTTGTTTTTATTTCTGCTATCGCTAAATTTACTGCTACATGTATCTTGGTATATGTGAGTCCTTTCTTTTTGTAGTTGACTTTTTTGGAGTGTATTGGAGGTAGAGTGCTGGGCCTGAAGTCAGGAATATCTGAGTTCAGATCCACGTTAGACATTTAGTGTGATCCTAGGTAAGTGATTTAACCTTAGTCTGTCTCAGTTTTCTCATCTGTAAAATGGATACAATAGTAGAACCCACTTCCCAGCATTATTGTGAGAATAAAATTTGTGATGCACTATATAAGTGTTAGCCATTATTATTGTTGTGCTCAGTAGTACTCCAGCTAGCATCAGGCCATAAAAAGATTCTTGTCTCCACTGGGGTTCGATACTTGAAATGGAATAGTATGATAGCATGGTGTAGCAGAAACAACAAGGGGCTTGGACGCAGGAGCCCTGGGCTCAAATCCTAGTTCTTATCATTTAGGATGTTATTTTTTTCTTTTTGGTCTCAGTTTTCCCCATCTATAAAATAAGTTGGGAACAAATAACTTTCAGGGTCTTTCCAACTCTGAAAGTCTATGATTCTTGTTAATTCTCATCTCACATACACTTACACCCCTCCCCTCCATTTCAACATTTCACCACAATATTCATTGTAAGTTGACTTTATCTCTGGGAATTGGGGAGTGAGGAAGAAACACATAGTAAGATTTTCCTTTGGTCTCTCCCTTCTCGAACTACCCCCACTGCACCCCCTGAGCTGAAGGATAGATTTATTAGTTCAGTCATATAAAGGGGTGGAAGAAATCGGAAGGCTGTGCGGGGAAACCGTGCTATATTAAGGAGAGACTTCAAAGGATGACACAGAAAACCTGCCAGATTCTTCCAAGCCTAAGGGGCAGCCCGAAAGAAGCAAACCTGGCAACTGCTTGGAACTCTGGTTCTTTTCTGTCTTCCCCAGGGCTTGGAAACTCTGCCAGCCTAACCCAAATGTTACGGAATACTCATGGTCCCTGAATTAATTTTAGTCCCAGAGGAAAGAAACCAGTACTTCCTCTCCTGGCTGTAGCCCTTCAAGAACGCTCTCTTAGCAATTTACCAGCCGCAAATACCCTGGGAATAAGAGCTGACTAGTGACATCGCCCCGTACTGACTGAACAGACCCCGGGTTTTGGGGAGGGGGCGCGGACAGGGATCAGGAGCTTAGGATCACAGGTTTTGAGCTGGAGGGACCTTCGAGGTCCGTGGGCCCAACTCCGTGTTATAGAGGAGGAAGGAGGATTAGGGAGCAGGTAGGTGATGGAGCCCGTGTCGGACACGGGTCCTCTGGCTCCAGATCCAGCCCGATTCCCGTTATTTGCTGTACAAGGGCAAGCCACTTTTACACGCAGCTTCTCCACATTCTGATGCATGCTGAGGAGGAAACGCAGGCATTATTTTAACACCATTGTACTTTGCAATCTGTGCTGCAAACAGCTATTTCAGCTTGGAGGGAGAGCCAAATCAGCCTTATGTGTTTAATTTTTCGGTTGCAGCTCCTGAGCAGGACGGATGGTGATTTTACTTTTCCATTTGCAGTTTTTATCATTGGAACAAACATGGCCCCAGATTGCCTGCGAAGGGCTGCGGGGGGCTGATGCCTTACAGCCTCCCTTTTCTTTTCCTGTCATAGGGAAATGAAAAATTTAACGAGGCATTCCCAAGGTCTGCTGATCTTCAATCAGCAGGGAACTGAGAATGCTTAACAAAGCCTGCTCTAACATCGTTCATGATTATGTGGAGTCGGATGTCTATCCTGGGTGAATCTTGCCCCTGAAACACCATAGCCCTACAGAGTAAAAGCACGACAAAACTCGCTTAGTCTGTAAGTCCAACATCAGAATTCGGACAACAGAACGGGAGACATTAAAAAAAAAACCAGGATATTTTTTCTTTTATTTAAAAAATGAGAACATTAAGATGGATACCAGAATTACAGACCCCGAGCTGGGGGAGCCTTTAGAGGCTATCTTGACCGAGGCAAGAACTGAGATGAGGTGACTTCTTTTAGATTACATTTATAGCAAACAACAAAGGCAGAATTTGAATCCAAATCCTTTGATTCCAGAGACAATGCTCTCTTTTTTAATTTAGATTTTACTTTATCGTGAAATATGTTTTGTAATTATGCTCATATAGTTTCTGGGTTTGTCTTGGCAGGTATTGTCTACAGTTATTTGAAATGGGATTTTTCTTTCTGTCTCTTGCTGCTGGGTTGTGTTGGTAATATATAGAAATGTCAAAGATTTTTATAGGTTTATTTTGTATCCTGCAACTTTGCTAAAGTTAATTATTTCAAATAGCATACCACCATATCATCTGTAAAGAATTAGTTTTGTTTCCTCATTGCCTTCTCTAATTCCTTCAATTTCTTTTTCTTCTTTTATTGCTAAAGTTAACATTTCTAGTATAGTATTGAATAATACTGATAATAATAGATATCCTTATTTCACCCCTGATCTTATTGGGAATGCTTCTAGCTTACCCCCATTACATATAATGCTTGCTGATGGTTCTAGATAGAGGCTGCTTATCATTTTAAGGAAAACCCGTTTATTCCTCTGCTCTCTAGTATTTTCAATAGGAATGTTTGGTCAAAAGCTTTTTCTGCATCCTTTGAGATAATGGTATGATTTCAGTTAGTTTTGTTAGATAGTGCTCTTTCCATTGATCAGATTCTCTAAGTGTAGTGGGCCTTGTCATCTGCCTTTTTGCCATCTTCCTCTCCATGACAGAAATGGAGCTTCAAAAACCTTGTCTCTGTCCCTGTCCCTTTCACAGTGTAAATCCACTAAGCTTTGAAACTCTCTCTAGAGTAGGGACTGGCAAGGGAAGTCAATTCTGGTCTCAGGTCCAGGCCATGTTTTATCCCATCCAGCCATCCACTAAGGCATCAGGACCTCCTCAGTGCAGGTACCTTGCCATCTGACCTGCTACCCAGTGCATATTTTCTTTCTATAAACGCTCTGCTTTTTCCTCAAGGAATAATAAACTATATTATTACTGCCATCAGTTACCACTTTGTTACCACTCACAAATCTTCTGATTACCGAGACCAGCGGTAATCCCTTCCCTAGCCACTGCTCTGTACTGTGTACACCATAACCCTAGAAGAATGTAAATCCCTTGAAGGCAGAAATTGTTTTACTTTTACAACAGTATTTCCAATGCCTAACATCTACTAGGCTCTTAATGAATTCTTGGATGATTGATTGAGGTAGGGGGAAGGGTGAGAACATGAGAGGGGCTTGAACAGGTGTTCCCCTTCCCCAGAAAATGGGGTGATGGAGAGACATGTTGTATTGCAAGAAGATTCCGAGAGTTGTGCACAAAACCAGTGGCTATTAGTGCCTCCATGGAAATTGGTACAACATCAAGGTGGTGGCTGCTGCCTCTGCAGGAAAGCAGAAAGTATTTCCAGAAAATGTACACAATTTCAGAGTTTGAAGGGATCCTATGGGCTCAAACCCTACCTACAGTCCTAGAATCCTACAGTCTCTAAATGATCACCCTTGCCTCTCCTAGGAATCTTTTGGAGATGGATATTGGGGAAGTAAAAGGAGGATGTAAGTATCTTTTTTTTTTTTTTTGAAAGCTGAAATTTGGGTTGTTTCTTGTAACCAAGAATACATTTAATAAAACCTCATTCCCCTCCCTACCTCCTGCTCAGCCTCCCACTCTTTTCTTAGTCAGTGCACTTATTGTTTTTGAGATAAAATTATGAGGTTGATGAACATCCCCTCTCAGCTGAACAAGAGGGCTTGAGAACACTGGGAAATGAAGGCTTTGGACTGGCAGCTGAAGGAGGGAATGATTTATGCTCTTAATTAGAAAAGAAAGCAGTGCTGTTTGCTTTTATTTGATAGACACCACATCTGCCTGCATTTAATCAAGGAATAATTCTTAATCCTATGGCCTAAAATGTATAATAAAAATTCTACTTTTTTACAATTTTTAGAATGAATTTTTTAAGTACATGGCAGGGGTTGGGAAAATGGTATATTTGTTTAAGATAAAATATTAGATAACCAGGACAGAAATAAAGGAAGGAGCTCAGAAAACCATTTCAGACATTTAACTTTGAGGTAACAGTGGAAAGTTTCTCCCACCTACCCTAGTGCCTAATCTAGCAGTCCACAAGAGACACTTGGCTCCATGGTATTTTTAAAGAAGTTCTAGCCTGTGTCTTCCTCCTTTTCCTTATTCCTCTTTGAAAGTCTGTCATACTGCTTCAGATTTCTCTTGTTAGTTTTCTCCTCTCTGTGATGAGTTTTATTGTTTTTATTAACAGCTCACTTTTCTGTAATACTGCATGGTTTACAAAACCTCTTTTTGTTATCTGTTAAATATCCCAAGCAGATGCATCGAATCAACCTGGTTCAAGCCCTGTCTACAACAAAACGGACCTTGGACAAAGAGAAGGGGGCTGTTGATCTTTCATCTATTTCACAATTTGACCTTGCCAAATCCTACTCCAGAGAATAGAATGTTATGATGTTTAACCCACTTAAAAATCCTCCATTGGGTGATATCTCTAGAGCACAGGTACAGATATTTTTTATTCTTTTTTTTTATTTTATTTTTCTTCTCTTTTCCTGAATTTTTGGGTTTCAGCTCTCAGTTTTCTATCTCAAGAATCGATCACCTTTCAAAACATTCATAGAAATTCTACAAGCTGCCAGGGCACTGGAAACAATCTAGCCAGGAATACAAAAATCTTACATTTAGCAGAGACTGTGAATGAGCAGGGACTTGGCTGAGATCATGGAGCCCTGAGTCTGCATCCAGTCAGATTATGAGGTGACAATCCTGTTTGGACTTTATCCCTGCTGTTCAGTCAAGGCTATTCTCCCTCTGCTTAGCAAATCTACTCCAAGTCTTCATCTGGTTTTTGAATGTTATTTGTTTCAGTATTCTGGAATAGATCTTCATTTTTAAGGTATACAACAAAGGAAAAAGATCTTAGATTTCCCTCTTCTTTGCTTCCTCTTCTCAGTATTTTTTAAGGCATTTTTTTGGAGGGGGGGACTGTCAGGCTAGGAAATATAGGAAGATGTTTTATTTTTATTTACCAAAACAGCTTAAAACATGATTGTTACCAAATATAAATCCAATAATTTCATCTAGAATTACACGACAATCTAGCCAAGGAAAATCAATGAATTCTATATGATTAACCTTAGCAGCATCTATAGATTTTTCAAGCTCTCTACCATCATTAATTAATTAATACTTGTAATATTCCTGTGAGACAGGGACACTCTTGTCATTCTGATTTTATTGATAGAACCACTTTAGAAGAACAAATAGGTTAAGTACCTTGCCCAAGGTCATCCAGTAAATTACTGCTGAGCCAAGATTAGAAGTAAATATCACCTGTCCTCTATCCTGACCCTTCTAGCCACTAAACCAGGAATCTCTAACCAGGAGATATGACCTCTCTATTTTGGTTATGGTACCCTTTTCAGTTACCCAGGTTCAAAACTATAATCCTTGATTCTTTCTCCTGCTTTTTTTCTTTTTTTAAGCATCTGTCCTCTTTTTTCCACTCACACAGTCCAATTCACACTTTTCAACTTAATTTCATATTACTTCTCTTTCCAAATTCTTTGTTTGGTTCAGCCATTCTGAACTATTGTTTCCTGATCTAAACTCTAGTATTCCTGCCCTCATACATTCCCAGAATCCTTGTCTGAGGTTTTACTCAGAATCTACTTCCTTTGGGGAGCTTATCCTAACTTCCCTAGTTGACAATGCTCTCTGCTGCCAAAGCTTCCCTTTTACTGTACCATATTTATTTGTGTATATATTGTAGACCCTAAGTTAAAGGTAAGATTCTTGAGGGCAGGGTCTTTTCATTTGTTTTTCTATCCCTGTTTCATGCAAGGTGAATATTTAATAAACGTTGGTTGGATTGCATTTGTTGAAAGTGTCTAAGTTTGACTTGGTAGATAAGAATACAAATTGATTGCATCTGCTACTCTATTTTTAATGACCAGTGGGGAGGGGATAGCCGTCATCCTAGTGTACTCCTTTCCTAACACTTATACAAACACCTGTTCACAGATTGCAGCACTCAGCATGTTGCCTCAAGTTTTCAGCAAATAAAAAGTGTACTTTATTCTTGGAAAGGACATGAAATGGAATAAAGTTTGAGTTTTGCTGCATAGGCAGTTAAATTTGGCTACATGGACTCTCCTTTTTGAAATTTCTTGCTTGTGTAAAAGCAATTTCACACTAACTAGGCTAGAAATCTTCTGGTGCTTAAGTCTAAGTTTTTATTAACAATTCTTGACTCACTCCCACTGCATGCCAGCCATTTACATAGAAATATCTTTTATGTGATGCAGAAGATCAAGCTCTAGACTAGAGTCAGGAAGACCTGAGTTCAGATCTAGTTTCAGACACATACTAGCTGTGTGACCCTGGGCAAATCATTTAATCTCTGCTTGCCTCAGTTTCCCTTGTCTGTGAAATGGGAATAATGAAAGCATTTATCTCCCAAGGTTGCTATGATAATGAAATGAGATAATTTAAAGCACTTAGCACAGTTCTTGGTAAGTAGTAAATAAGTGTTAATTATTATCTTTTTCAAATGGTGAGACTATCCAATTATCACCTTCTGGTCAGAAACTTTGAAGG
This sequence comes from Sarcophilus harrisii, assembly GCF_902635505.1. Classification (NCBI taxonomy): domain Eukaryota; kingdom Metazoa; phylum Chordata; class Mammalia; order Dasyuromorphia; family Dasyuridae; genus Sarcophilus; species Sarcophilus harrisii. Next base: position 185,893,351 of record NC_045427.1, on the reverse strand, counting down.
TCTTCCCCTCCCAGAAGGAGATTTTTATGACAGCAAATTAGACTATCTCATATCTCAATTATTACCTAGCCCATTGTCATTGCATAGGTTTGCCTCAGACAAACAGACCTAGGAAAGATCTTAATTTAGAAAGGTCAAGGTCATCTACTGTATCCCAAGCCATCACCAGTCATTTTGGACTTTAATGGGGAGGAGAGTGTAGCTGATGACTTTGTGCAGATCTGCCTCACTGAAATCCAATTTAAGAACAAGTCAAGACATCAAAATACCTCATGGTATCACTTCATGGTATCGTCTGTCCTCTTCAGGAATAAACTACGAGCAACAGCAACAATCCATGAATTTTTTTTTGGCTTGGGTTCAAGGATCAGTTTACTTTTTTAATTAATTAATTATTCTTTTCAGATATGCATTGCTTTATGAACCATATTGGGAGAGAAAAATCATAACAAGAAAGGAAAACCTCCATATGGTGGGGCAATTTAAAAAAATGGAGTAATGGAGTACTCTGTAGCTTATAGATCTCTTAACTATCAAAGGGAGTTCCTGATATAATGGTAAATAAAGGAATGCTCTTTGAATTTCCCATCCTATGTAATGTTCACCAACTCCTTATGGATATATCATAATACATTTTGTTTTGCAGTAACAAACTGTCATAATGATGGTATTCTTCTAAGAAGTCATTCTTTGTTCTATTGACTTGGATTTTGGATGAGATGGATTCTTATTTTATATAAACATAGTAATTTCTCATTTTACACAAATACATATATGTCATGCCTTAGTTCTGATAAAAGTTTCTGATAAATTTAGGGGAGGCATTCTGTATTGATACTGTTTTCTCTTACAGCCATTATACAGAGTCCAGTGGATGTAATGGAAAATAAAGTGGTCTAGAGTAAAAAAGTATTTTTAGGCTGGAAGTCAGTATCTGAATTAATAAACGAGTTTACATATCCACAGAACCTTGTAGCTATAATCATTTTATCAAGTAGGTTTGGGCAGATGTCACTTGACATGTGTTCAGTAACCTATGGGAAAATGGAAGCATAAGAAGCTAATTTTCTTTCTCAGGATTACATAGCTGTTAAATTGATTGGAACCCATCTCTTCTGATTCCAGGACTATTAATATTCCACTGTATCACACTGCCCCAGTCCCAACTCTAACATAAATATTTTATTAGAACTTTTTTTTTTTTTTTTAGAACTTTCTTTATGAGAAAGATTAGCTAGTCTCTTAAGTAGGATCTTGAAAGAAAAAAATAAAAACATTTTATTTTCATGGTGGGGAAAGGATCAGGAGAGATTGGGGGAATCTAGCATTATCTGGGAGGTTAAGTCTTGATAAGGACATGGTGGAGTCCTTGAGTAGGTGGGAGGTACTGGGAACATTGAGGAGGTAAATAAATTTACTTACCAAAAGGGAGATGTAGAAGACCCAAAAGTAAACTCTCTTTGGTGGTCTTTGAAGCAAACCTTCCAACTGTAATCACACCTTTGCATCTAGTAGGTGAAATATATTTTATATTTATTCTGAAGCAACCTCAGGCCCTGCAAGAATCTTTCTCCATACTCAAAAGGTTAAAAAGAATGAAGACTGAAGACGGTCATTATCTGGCCCTGAAGACTTGGAGTGTCCCTTTTCAAATCCTCCTTAGAATGAGGTCTTCTCAGGAAGATCAGGAGATTGGGAACCCAACTAGTTTGCATGATCAGATAGTGAACATATATCCTAGACTTTGATTTTAAACCAATATGAGCTGCATGAGGACAGGGACAATGTTTTTTGCCTTTCTTTGCATTCCTAACAGTTAGTACAATGCCAAGAATACAGTAATTACTCAATAATTTCTTTGTTGATTGACTGAAGGGCCTCTATTCCTTTCTTGTTGTAGCTCTCCATGACACCCTTTTAGGGAACAAGATCCCACAAATTAACTTATTGGCAGTATGAGGTAGGTCAAGTCTTAACCTTTTTAAAACCTTTTTTTTTTTCCTTATCTGAGATTAGACAGAACAACAACTAGAGTTTTTCCAAAAGCCCTAACGTTTTTTAATTTTGCTAAGTTGCCTTCTGCCCCATACTGTACATTTGCAAAGTAAATTAGAAAAAAGATTAAAAAATGAAAAAAAAACCCTGAACATTCATTCACTTATCTGCAATTTGCTTTCATTGTAAAATAAAGCCTTAATTATCTGGCTATCTGACATCTGGCAACTTAAACTGTCTAGGACAGCTGTCAATCCAATAATAAATATAGCAGTGATTGAAAAACCCTTTGATTTGTCACAGAGCTCATGCACTATACATATTGTATGATTCTTTGGGATGATACAATATCATACAACTCCATCAATGGCCCTGTGAAGCAGGGAGAGCGGGACCCATCACAATGCCTACCATCCGCTGTGCCCTCATCTGGGTGGGCAGTCCTTTAGTTTATTGTTCCCTTTCCTGCCCTTTACGATGGCTCTTCCAGTGGTTTTGCCTTCTGTCATTCCTATCTTGACCCCTCACACTCAGCATGGGGATACACCTTTTACTTTAGCGCATGGAATAGTGGATAAAACGCTGGCCTTACGGGAGGTAAGTTGTTATGGTTATTCAGTTGTGTCTGACTCTTTGTGGCCCTGGCAAAGTCACTAGAGTGGTTGCCATTTCCTTCTCCAGCTTATTTTACAGATGAGGAAACTGAGGGGATCAGGGGTAAGTGACATGCCCAGGGTTACACAGCTGGTAAGCATCCAAAGGCTAGATTTGAATGTCTCAGAGATTTTTTTTCCACCACTTTTTTTTTCTTTCTTGTCTTTAAGGTTCTCCTCCACCAGAGCAATTTAGAACTATGCCCAAAAAGTTATCAAGCTGTGCATACCCTTTGATCCAGCAGTGTCTCTACTGGGCTTATACCCCAAAGAGATACTAAAAAAGGGAAAGGGATTTGTATGTGCCAAAATGTTTGTGGCAGCCCTGTTTGTAGTGGCCAGAAGCTGGAAAATGAATGGATGCCATCAATTGGAGAATGGCTGAATAAATTGTGTATATGAATGTTATGGAATATTATTGTTCTGTAAGAAATGACCAGCAGGACAAATACAGAGAGGATTGGCGAGACTTATATGAACTGATGCTAAGTGAAATGAGCAGAACCAGGAAATCATTATATACCTCAACAACGATACTGTGTGAGGATGTATTCTGATGGAAGTGGATTTCTTCAACAAAAACAAAATCTAACTTAGTTTCAATTGATCAAGGATGGATAGAAGCAGCTACACCCAAAGAAAGAAAACTAGGAAATGAATGTAAACTGTTTGCATTTTTGTTCTTCTTCCCAGGTTATTTATACCTTCTAAATCCAATTCTCCCTGAGCAACAAGAAAACTGTTCAGTTCTGCACACATATATTGTATCCAAGATCTACTGTAATCTATTTAACATGTATAGGACTGCTTGCCATCTTGGGGAGAGGGTGGAGGGAGGGAGGGGAAAAATCAGAACAGAAGTGAGTGCAAGGGATAATGTTGTAAAAAATTACCCTGGCATGGATTCTGGCAATAAAAAGTTATTTAATAAAAAAAAAAAAAAATAAATAAATAAAAAAAGGTTCTCCTCCACCTATTCACTGATCCCTCTCTTCCTGTCTCCTTTGGGATCTTGCATCATTGATTGCTCTATTCTTTCTTTTTTTCCTTCTAGAAATATGTTTTATTGATGCCTTTTTGTTTTTGCATTATGATCCTTTTTCACCTCTCTCCAGATTTAACTTTCTTTTGTGACAAGAAAATTATAGTTAAGCAAAAAACATTTCTGATACAAAGACTGGGTCAGAAAATATATACAATACTCGTCTTTATGCTCTATTCTGTATTTCAATCTCTCCCTATCCACAGGGACCTTTTTATTCTTTCTAAAACATATATTCTTATTATTTTCAATACTTCTTCCCTCTGGTAAAGGCTCTAGAGTCACACTCTACAAAATTGTGCCCTATCTCAAACTCTGTCTTTAAACTCTCATTATTCATCTGACACCAGGGCTTGGTAGGCTTTAAAGATCTCCAAAATCATGGCCAATCTTCACATACCTAAATATTAGCTTCCCTTCCAATTCATTCAGAGAACTCCTCTACTCTTATAAGTGGATGGAATGGATTAGACACATCTCTTTTCTGTTGCTGCTCACACAACTCATAAAAGAGTAAGCTTAACCTTACAGCCTCCTTTCATCTCCTTCCACTCATTCCTTAATCGCTGACATTTGGCTGTGGGATGCTAAGTCTGTGAAATGTCCAGTCTGTGGGATGCCAGTAGTAGGCCTGCCACACTGGCTCTCATGGAGATCATAAAAGCAAAAGAAAAAAGACAAAACAAACACCGTGCATTCAGGTGAAGAGTCAGAAGGAAAAGGAATACTTTATTATCATTAACTCTACCCTTAAATGTTTTCTAACCACAATGTTGCTAAGGACACAAAAAGTAGATAAATCAGTCGGTATATGAAGGGACTATGTGAATATTGGGTTCAAGGAAAGATTTTACCATTCTCAGACAAACTGTCTCTCCTCCAACCTGTGATATATCACTCCTGCAATTCTGTTCCCATCCACTTCAAGCATATCTATTCCTAAAACATCCTGGCCTCCACCGGCCTATGAGCAAATTCTTTGAGGGTACATTGCCAGGTTCGAATGACATGATTTCCTGCAGCTGTGTACAGACTGAGCAAGTGTAAGTGCCTGGGAAAGCACAGCTTGGGATCTTGCAAACTTATGCACAGACTTAAGCAGGTGTGATTACCTGGGAGGGCACATTTGGCTTCAATTCTACTTCAGTTCTACTGAAATTGTCCTTCCTAACAATGCCATCATCATCAAATCCAATTGTCTTTCTCCAGTCTACAAATCCCTGTATCTCTGTAACATTTGACATTACCGACCATCTCTTCTGCTTGATATTCTCTATTTCCTGGCATTTCGTGGTATCTGATAGTTTGGGATCTACATCTTCTTCCAGCTGCACATTTTCTGTCATTTCCCATACAGTTCTTTTTTGTTCTCTTGCTCTGTGTATGTGGCTCCATCTTTAGCTCTCCTATTCTATCTCTGAACTTACTTCTCTTAAGCTTTTCTATTCTCTCTCTGAACCTACTTCTTTCATGAGTTAATACCCACCCCAAAGGAAATTTATAGGATTTAGATGTAAATTTAATCCAAGTTCCCCATTTTATAGATGAGGAAACTGAGAGCTAGAGAGATGAAATTACTTGTCCAAGTTGCAAAGAAATTAGAAACATATAAAGGATTTAAGTCAATTCAATATATATTTATTAAGTATTTATGAAATGGCTAAGTGATGAAGTGAATAGAGTGTTGGGCCTGGAATCAGAAAGATTCATCTTCCTGAACTTAAATCTGGCCTCGATACTTACTATCTGTGTGATCCTGGGTATGTCACTTAATCCTTTTTGCTTCAGTTTTCTCATCTCTAAAATGAGCCTGAGAAAGAAATGACAAACCACCCCAGTATCTTTGCCATGAACACCCCAAGTGGAGTTATGAAGACTTAGATACAACTGAAAAAAGAAAAAAAAACAACCTAAATGATTGAACCTAAACCAATAAACATTTACTTACTATGTGCCAGACACTAAGTGTGCTAAGCATTGGGGATAGAAATAAGAAAAAAAAAGACATTTCCTAATTTCAAGGAGCTTACAATTTAATTGGAGAAAACAATACACAAAAGGAAGCTGACTAGCAGGTTAGATTCATAGAGGAGTTTAGCAGGCTAACCAGAGTTAGCTATAATAAGGAGAAAGACATTGTTAAAGGGAAGGCACTATGAGAGAGGCAGAGAGAGGACCTCATAGTGGGTTTAGTCCTGAAAAAGACTTAGCTAAGATCTTCATCATTGGCCCATCTTTTATAGGGAAAACCTTGGGGGTTTCTTAAGGGAGGAGGGGGAAAATACCAAAGAAGATCAGAGGGAGAAGTCAGATGAAATGCACCTGGCAAGCCAGGTCCCAAACCTGTTTAAAGATATGCTAATCAATATCTCGAAGGTTGTTTAAAAATGCCAGAGGTTTGAGAGATAGAAAATGAAGGTTGATAAATAGTCCTATTCTCACAATCACTCCATACAATCATCTGGGACTTGATTATACCTGATAATAGTAGGTTGAACTTCTTCCTAACAAGGAAAGAGAGTAAGTTCAAAATCCACATCTCCCTGACCATGTAAAGCCCCTTTATGTATATTTTCCTTTGTTCTGTGGGCTGTTGAAAATCCTATCCCGTATATGTGTGTATCTCCTTTTGTTCTGTGTAGTTGCTAGCCACCTGGCAACTGCTCATCGACTGATACTAATTAAATTTTTATCTTCTATCCTTGGCACTTGAATTACTGACCTGTCAAAGGAAAGAATTTCTCACTAGAAGGATCTCTGGACCTTTGGGCTGAGAAATTTCCCAATAAGGAAGCATCCATATGGGAAATGGCAGTGATCTACTTCTGAGAAGACATTCTGTATTCTCCTACTACCTAGGTGGGAACAGCCTCTTTCTTCAGCCAGAGCTGACTACATTTTAAAAATTACTAGATGGAGCATCGCCACCAAGCCCTAAGCTGGGGGAAAAGGGGAGAGCCAAGAGAAGAAGAACTATTTTCTTCCTCCTCCAGGAATTTTAGGGCATGTGGCCTTGATGGAATAAATAAAATCCCAGCAAAAAGGCCCCAGACCCCAGGCAGCTAGGTGGACTACAGGGAGGGGCATTGACAGGAGAGAGCCTGAATTACTGTATGTAATTGGAAAGCCAAGCTATTTCCTGAGGCAAGCCAGGAGAGAGGCATTGACAGGATTATTTCATCCTTAGGTGACTCTTTTTGTTGTCTTTAAATGACCTTTTGTTGCAGAGGGCTCTTGTTGTATTCCATGAATTGATAAAATTATCAGGACCCCACAGTTACTGCCTCTAATCAGAAAGCATTTTGTAGATGTTATCCTGAAGCTATTTTTCTCCTATAAAAGAATACCCTACTTCTTTGCCAACTCATTTTAGGAAATTAGCCTACTTATTAAGCATCACAATGGCAAGTTCATTAGGAACTACCTACCTTATGGCAGCAAATTCATCAGCAACTTGCCTGCCTTATGGTATCTTCCCTCTTTTTATGGCATCTTTCTGCTTGTTATTAGTGAGTTCCAAATCCAACTATTCTGGAGAGCAATCTGGAATTATGCCCAAAGAGTTATCAAACTGTGCATACCTTTTGATCCAGCAGTGCTACTAATGGGCTTATATCCCAAAGAGATACTAAAGAAGGGAAAGGGACCTGTATGTGCCAAAATGTTTGTGGCAGCCCTGTCTGTAGTGGCCAGAAACTGGAAATTGAATGGATGCTCATCAATTGGAGAATGGTTGGGTAAATTGTGGTATATGAATGTTATGGAATATTATTGTTCTGTAAGAAACGACCAGCAGGATGAATACAGAGAGGTTTGGAGAGACTTACATGAACTGATGCTGAGTGAAATGAGCAGAACCAGGAGATCATTATATACGTCAACAATGATACGTATGAGGATGTATTTTGATGGAAGGGGATTTCTTCGACAAAGAGAAGATCCAGGTCAGTTCCAATTGATCAGTGATGGATAGAAGCAGCTACACCCAGAGAAGGAACACTGGGAAATGAATGTGAACTACTTGCATTTTTGCATTTTTTCCTGGGTTATTTTTACCTTCTGAATCTAATTCTCCTTGTGCAACAAGAGAACTATGCGGTTCTGCACACATATATTGTATCTAGGATATACTATAACATATTTAACATGTATAAGACTGCTTGCCATCTAGGGGAGGGGGTGGAGGGAGGGAAAGGAAAAGTCGGAACAGAAGTGAGTGCAAGGGATAATGTAAAAAATTACCCAGGCATATGTTCTGTCAATAAAAAGTTATTTTTAAGAAAGTGAGTTCCATTAGGGAACTTAGCCTATGTCTTTCCCTTTGTTAATCACCAAACTCCCTTTTGGAATTTAATTCATTGCTACCAACAAAATAAAATCTTTGCCTCTTGATTTGGAGATGGTCTAAATCTACAAATTCTTTTGTTAACCTATTAACACTGGCCCCAATCCCTAATATATTTTTAGGGTTCAGCCTACACTTCCTAACAGCCCCAAGGAAATGGTTTGATGCTATGGTCTATTTTATTATTCTTTTCAGTCCCCGGGGGAGGTAGTAGAGTTCTGATTTGGGAAACTTGGGCCAGGCAATCTTGGAGCTAGGATTCTAGGCCAGATTTTGCCAGCCCCAAAATGAAGCCCTGAGAAGTCTGGGTCAAGTCTGGGTCAAGTCTGGGTGTCCTGGGGACAAGGAACTTTGGATTTGGAACTTGGTGGAATTGTCCTATATAGGAACTTCATTAAACTGTGATCTTTTCTCTCCAGAGATAATACATGAGGGATTGTGTCCTTAAATGCTGGGCAGATGGATGTTTATATGTTTGATTTTTTTAAGTCAATCTTTCTTTGTAAAAGCTCTGTAGGGTAATTAAATGGAACTGGCTTTCCTTAAGTCCCAACTAAAATACCCCTTCTATAGGAAGCCTTCCACAATCCCTTTTAATTTCAGTGTTTTTCTTCTGTTAATTATTTCCTATTGATCCTCTATAAAACTTGCTTTCTATATAATGGTTTGTATGTTCTCTCTTCCACTAAATTGTAAGTTTCCAGAGGACAGGAACTGCCTTTTACTTCTTTTTGTATCCCCAGAACTCAATACAGTATCTGGCAGATAGTAGGCACTTAATAAAAGTTTATTGATTGAACTGTGGTTCGGGAATCTCTAAAATTGATGGAGACTTAAACTAATGACAAAAAAGAGAGAGAGCATACACTTCTAAAGGGAGCTAGAGTACCCCAAGGGAGGGAAAAATGTAATAAATTCAATCTTTAGACAGTAGGGGAAGGTAGTCATTGTTAGATTTATATTCCATTAGGATAGATAATATATATATGTAATACATGTGTAAAACAAAAAAAAAAAATTTTTTTTTTTACATAAGAGTAAGAAATATCAAACACTTGTCTGTAGTTGCACAATTGGTGAGTGACTGCCAAGAGTTAATCCCAAGTCTCTTCTGACTGGAAGTCTAACCTGCTTTGTTAGTACACTACACATTTCCTGAAGGGCCTGGGTAGCAGATTTTTTAATTGTACTTTCTTAACTGTTTTTTTCCCTCACAATCTTTGCTTCTGCCCTAGGTTATAGCCAGGGAGGAGAGACAGATTTCAGAGGCTGCCTGCAGCAGATTAGCAGGGTAGGGAATAGGCAGAAAACATTCATGACTACAAGGAAGAAGATAAGGAGCACTAACCACCACAACAGAGAGGTCTGGGGAACTCTGGGAAGGAAAGGGCAAGCTCAGTCCTGTGGCCTTCAGTAGCCCCTGCGGGCATAATTCTATAACTGTCCTCCAGGTTAGGAAAAGGTCAAAATATGTCTGCTTCACTGTTAAGTAAGGGAAGAAATAGATCCTGCATTTTAGGAAAGAATTTCATCAAATATGGTTAATATTTTTAAATGTTGAGGAAAAGGCCAGCAAGCCCCTGCCTGCTTCTGGATATATATAATACGATGTAAATTATGAGGATAGGAGATAGATGCCAGGCTGCATGTTGACCTACAGAGAAATTCATGAATTTATGTGCCATCACTGGGGACCCCGAGCACAAAGATGGAGCAAGTTTGAGCTATGATGGAGAGATCCTCATAGACACTAGTAATCATAAACCAGCTCAGTCATCCTAATAAAGAGGAACCAGACAACCACCTAATCACCAAGCTCTCATCCAAATAGAGCTTTGATGAGAAAAAGAGGCAAAGGAGGTACCAAATATGAACATTCATAGGATTTCTTTGGAAAGGGCATGAACAAGAGAGATTAGGAAAGGAACCTTCCATCACTGTATCTGGATTCTTTTTAAAGAGAGCTACAAAAAGTTTGCGGGAGTCACCCCAATGGAATATACACAAGAGACCAATAATATGAGTTTGAATTCCAAGTTTTCTATTTCTTAACTCTGTGAAACTTAGACAAATCACTTAGATTCTCTGGAACTTATTTCTTTCCTCAATAAAAGGATAGAGTTAGTTTGGACTGAGTATTCTTAGTCTTTTGTGTGTGTGTCTTGGATCCCTTTGGTAGTCTGGTAAAATCTATGGACTCATTCTCAGAATAATTTTTTAAAATTGGTAATTGAAGGAAATGGCTTTCAGTTGAAGGTTAGTGAAACTAAAAATGTAATTCCCGCCCCCCCCCCCCAATCCAAATTCCCAAACCTTTTTCAAAGAACTTCTGACCTAGGTGATTCATAAAATCTCATTTAGCTCTCAATATTATAAAGGCTTAAACTTCATTTTTCTGAAAACTTCACTTACCCAGAAATCTCATCCCACAAATATGGGATATAACTAACCTCCTATTACACAAAAAATGAAATGGCAAATTTAGAGGAGAAACAAAGAACATAGTAAGACTTCAGGATTCTTTGCAGTGACAAAAATTTTATCGAAAATAGAATAAGGTGAATTAGTTGGTTTGTTTGAACTGTCTTATTAAAAAAATTTTTTTTTTGTTCTTTATTATTTGGTTTTGGGGCAGCTAAGGGAGCTATATATTTTGAAATGAAGTGTGAAAACAAAGATATTGATAAATGTTTTATAAAAGGAATAGAATTCCTTTTATTCGGGCTCTTAGTATAATTTATCACCAGATAGTTTCTAAGTCTAAGAAATATCCATGTTTTAGTCATCCACTAAGCTTGATATGGAGCAGGATATGATTAAGATAAAAAGAAAATTATTTCCAACCTAAGTCAAAGTCATAGTGAAAGGTATGCTATGTATTCCAGTTCTGGTGAAAAGAAGCCAAAGCACCAGAATAGAGGAGTTGCTTATACTGTGAAGACAATTCTAAAAGGCTACAGCTCCTCTTGCTAACAATAGGTATAAGCACTCAAGTCAGTCAATTTGAATTTATTAAGCATCTACAATATGACAGGCACTATATTAAGAGCTAGACATACAAAGAAAACCCCCAAAAGTCTTTGTTGTCAAGGAATTCACAGTTCTTTGGAGAAGATAGCATACAAACAAGGTATAGACAGAATAAATTGGGGATGATTTTAGAGGGGAAGACTAGCATTGAGCAGTCTCTGTCTCAAGTTGGGGAGATAAATTGCCTCAGTGATAAATTTATAAAGTGGAGATGGTCTAGGACAATAAAATCAACACTGAATACAGAGTCAGAAGATCTTGGGTTGATTGCTTTTTTTCCCTCTCTTTTCTAGGCCCTCCATCATCCCCTCCAAACTGGGTCAACAAGAAACTGCCTCTCTGAGTCTATTTCCTCCTTTGTAATAGGAATAATCTTCCTGAATTCAAATCTGCCCTCAGATCAGATCTGCCTCAGTTTCTGCACCTGTAAAATGAGCTGGAGAATAAAATGGTGAACCACTCCAGTATCTTTGCCAAGAAAACAGCAAACGAGGTCAAGAAGACTCAGATACAACAACTATGTAGAAAGTACTTAATGAATGTTTACTGAACTGAATTTAACATAGACACTGTATTAACTTCTGGGGATACAAAAAGAGGCAAAAGACAGTTCTTACCCTCAAGGAGTTTACAATTTTAATGGGAGAGACAATATATAACAAATATATACCAAGCAAGCTATATACAGAATAAATAGAAAATAATAGAGGGAAGACATTGGTGTTAAGAAGTGTTGGTAAAGGTTTCTTTTAGAAGGTGGGATTTTAGTTGGAACTTAAAGGAAGTCAGACAAAGAATTGGAAATTGAGGAGATGTCCATCAATCGAGGAATGGTTGAACCAGTTCTGGTATATGAATGTAAGAGAATATTATTGCTTTAAAAAAAATAGACACAAGAGTCACAAGAAATGACAAGTAGTCAGATTTCATAAAAACCTAGAAAGACTAGATTTAAACTGATGTTGAGTGAAGTGAACAGAACTAGAAGAACATTGTTTTGTTTTGTTTTTTTGTTTTTGATAATTTACAAAGCACTTTAAAGGTGACCCAAGATTATCTCCAGTGTGTCCTACAATGCCCCAGGAAAGGGATAACCCTTGAAGCTTTCAACTAGTGGGATCTTCTCTTATGAGGATGGGCTTCCACATTAGAATTTAAGCTCATAGAAGCAGGGGATGAGAGATGGAGCAGGAGACCATCTAGTCCAATTGTCCAACCTGTTTATGTTATAGATTAGAAAATTGAGACCCAGAAATTCAGTTTGTCCAACTGTCTTACAGCTAGAGTCTGATATGGAATTCAACCCTTGTTTCCTCAGCTCCAACCCCAGTGCTTTGAATAACACCAAGCTGCCTTTTCTAGTTCCCTCAGGAACATTCTGTCCCTCCCCTCTCTCCCCTTTGGAGCTGTTCCCTTAGTCTTACCATTCAGGGAAAATTTTAGTTGTTTGCTGTGCTGCTGATGGTTGACCTGTGCTCCTCTTTAGGAGGACATTGTATACAGTAATATAGCAACACTGTATGATGATCAGCTATGATAGATTTAGTTCTCAGTAATACTGTGATCCAAGACAATTCCAAAAGACTTGCCATGGAAAATACTATCCACATCCAGAGAAAGAATTGTGGAGTCTGAATGCTAATGGAAGCATACAATTTCCACTTTTTTTTTTTTGGTTTTTTCTTTCTCATGATTTTTCCCTCTTGTTCGGATTCTTTTTTCACAGAATGAGCAATGTGGAAATGTGTTTAACATGATTGTACATGTATAGCCTATAGTGGATTGCTTGCTTTCTTGGGGAGGATGGAAGGAAGGGAAAGAGGAAGAAAAATTTGAAACTCAAAATCTTAGAAAAATGAATGTTAAAAATGGTCTTTGTGTAATTAGAAAAAATAAAATACAAGTTAGTCTAAAGGAAGCCAGAGACTCGTAGGTGGAGTAGAGGAGAGAGAATATTCCAGGCATGAGGGACAGCCAGAGAAAGATCAATTATTTTGTTTGTGGAACAATTAGGAAACCAATAGATGGAAGATTATGTGCCAGGGAGTAAGGTATAAAAAGATCAGAAATGTCTTGGCTGGGATTAAGTTGGAAAGGTTGGAGGGGACTAAGTTAGGAAGGGCAAAATTCTGAAAACAGAATTTTGTACTTGCTTTTTAAGGCAATAAAGAGCTATTGGAGTTTATTGACTAGGGGTTGACACATTATGCTTGCTGACATCCACAAAGAGTATAAAGTCACAGGTAATTTAAACAAAAAAAAAACTAATTTGTTTTCTCCTTAATTTCAAATAACAAATAAATTTTCTATAGTCCTTTTAAGGAGACAGAGGATGTTGATTGAATGTTGGCTCAAGTCTAGGTGACCTTGGGAAAAATCACTTTACTCTTCTGATTCTTAGCTTTCTCATCCATAAAAAGGAAAAAAAAATAATACTTGCAATGAGAATAAGCCTATTGTAATAGTGCATAAAGTACCTCTTTTAGAATCAGGAAGCTCTACATACAAGTCTGGCACATATTGTCTGTATGACTATGAAAACAATTCTTAATTTTTCTGTGTCCTCAATTAGCTCTTTAAGGTTATATATAACAGAAAAGGTGCCTATTAACTCCTGTCCTGGAGTTTTATATATTGATGAATTTATAGGCTCAGATTTAAAAAAAAGAAAGAAAAAATACCTGCAGATTTATGTCAGGAAAGTGCTTTGTAAACTTTAAAGGCCTTTAGATATGGGAAGGTTTTTTTGTTTTGTTTTGTTTTGGTTTTGTTTTAAATTAAACTAGTTAGGTAATTGTTAATATACTGATCTCTGACTAGATCTTGAGGGGTTTTTTGTCCTCATTTTGATAAGGCTAAAAATTCTGTATTTTCTCTCCTCTCTGGATATTAAACCATTTGAGACCGATTTTAGCCTAAAGCAAGAAAGGACTAGAAATGATGGAAAATACCTTGGGATGGCTATAGAGGAAGAACTCCTGCTGAGAAAGCAAGGACATTGAAGAGGAAGGACTGGATGAAATTTCGACCTTGACCACTAGAGTGCACAACAGCTCATGAAGTTCGCTTGTCACCCATCAGTCACAAGCTTTCCAAGAGGATATAAAGGGGCATTCTTTGTGTCAGTGGCAGAGAGCCGGCTTTTTGGACCATCCTTTTACTCTTTCTAATTTAGGGCACGATCATTCTGACAATTAATTATCTGATGATGAAGGAAGGACATTTTTATATCGGTCGTCTCTATTCCGCCTTCTCCTTCTCTCCCTTTGTAGTGATTTACATCCAACCACTGGAAGGTTTGGGAGGGATTACTTTTGCAGAGGGTGATTTTCATATGTAACATTAAAAGCTGCCTGAATGGATGGGGTGATTGAGGGAGGAACTCCTTGTAGAAAATTCCCTTCCCACTGATGTTGACCTCTTTACCTTTCCCATAGAGATAAGAACCTCTTAGGTTTAAGGATTACAAATAGAATTGAAGATTTGAGGATATTAAAGTAGATTATTTAACCATGATCTGAAAAAGAGGCAGACCTATTTCACCTGTGCTTTCTCTCTCCCTTTTTCCCTCTCGCTCTCCCTCTCTCCCTCTCCCCCTTCTCTTTTCTCCACTTCTATCTTTCTCCCCCCTTTCCCTCTCTCCCTCCACTCAATCAGCTAGGAAGAAATTTCCTAGGCCATGAAAATAGGGGTTACCCTCCCTTTGCCGAATCCTGGTTTTGTGTAAATTTCCTGCAGATCTCTCAACTGAAATCAGCCCCAATATAAAAATCTCTACAAGAGCTAGGAACTATTTCATCTAGCTTAAACCTCTCATTTTACCAATGAGGACAATGAGATAAAGTGATTTCTCAGAAGTCATAGAAGTAGCAAAGAACAGGAGCCAGAATTAGAACTCATGTCTCCTAAGTCTAATACTCCCTTTCTTAATACTCCCTTTCTCTTTCCATTATACTTCTATCTGAGAAACTTTGCATTTACAAAGTGCTTTCTTTCCAACAACTCCATTTTATAGATTAAGAAACTGATGTCCAAGCAAGTTAAATAATTAAATGGCTTCTTATATTCTTTCTAAGTCTGTAATTCTGTGACTAATTCAATATGACATAGGCAAGTATTGAATTTGGGAACTTAGGTCATAGGAGCATAAAAGAGCTGGAAGGGACTCATTCCTATAGCTACTGTGATTTTCTAGCCGAAGATATGGATGTGGATGAAAGCTTCCCAGACAGAGGTGATTTTTAAAAAATCTGTTAAAAGGACTAAATGATCTCCAAGGTCTAGCCCCCTCATTTTATAGATGAGGAAATTTAGGTCTGGAACCATTAAGTAAACCAATATCATGTACGTAAGCTAAGTATAGGGGATAGGATAAGTCTTCTGACTCAAAATTCAGCAGTTTTTTCCATTCTACCATACTCCCTTTGGTCTCTTCCTCTTCTTCTTTCTTTCGGGCTAAAATTGTAAATGCTCTTAATATTGTGGCATAAAATGAATATTGTAGGACTTGCTTGTTTTTCTGAGTTTAGAACAAATGTGGGCACTACATTCTTAGATGTCTAGCAGAGGATGTATATAGGGTCATAGTTATAAAATTTTTAGAGTTGCAAAGGATCTTAGAGATCATATACTCCTCCTTACTACCTTCAGTCCTTAAAAAAAAAACATATAAGAAAATTAGTCTGGCATTTGGGAAGCTATCACAATGTAATTCCTTAAAAGAGACCAAAAAACCATAGTCATGACTGAGATAATAGGTCATATTATTTAAAGTGCACTTTACAAAGTATTTTATTGACAAGAAGTCTATGATATAGATAGTATGACTTGTACCCATTTTACAGGGAGGGAACTGAAGATGCAAGAAGTGAAATGATGTACCTGTGTTCAAGTGTTGGAGCCCCATTGCTATTGGGGGAAATTACAAGCAGTTCTATTATTTCAACAAAGAATTTATACCAGGTTTTTAATACCATATTAATACCAAATTTATACCAAATTTAATACCATATTAATTTAATACCAAATTAATACCATAATTTTGACACTGGGATTAGGAGCAAGAAATCTTGTCTCTGATTATAGTTTTGGAAGTATCCCTCTAATGTGGGTAGAAGGGATTCTAGATCCTGTATTCAAGGAAATAAATACATATCAGGTAAGACAGCTTTCATTTCACCACACAGAAAATGAAAGGGACTCACAAGAATCTATAAATAGATATAGAAAACACATCACAAGCACAATAATGCACTGGTGGTAGAGCTGTGAATTGGTCCAACAAAAGCAATTTGAAATTATGCTTTTAAAAAGTGACTAAATTGATTCTACCCTAGTTTTTAAAACTTTTCTGTAAGCCCATGAAAATGAATGGGCTGGAAAGAGTATCCAGACTGGACATGGTGGGGTGGAGAAAGGAGGCAGATCACAATTTTCTTGGCTATTTGGTTGCTTTCTCTGATTTTGTATATACAATTGAGCTACTGAATGTCTCAGCCTCCTATTTAATAGACTCTAGTGCCTCTGTTTCTCCTAGGATCAAATATTAAATCCTCAGTTTGGCTTTTAAAGTTGGCCCCTCCCTACCTTTCCAGATTTCTTACATCTTAGCCTTATATTCAATGACCTAGTGAAGCTGGTCACTGACTCTTTTATTGTTCCTCAGATATTACTTTCCAACTCCCAATACTGTGACTTCTCATTAGTTGTCCCAATGTCTGGACTGTCTTTTTTCCTCACTTCCACTTTTTTTTTTCTTTCCTGGTTTCTTTCAAATCTTAACTCAAATTTCATTCTCTTTAAGAAATCTTTCAGGGTCCTTTGTCTTGTTTGTACCTTCCCTTTGAGATTTTCCTATTGGCTCTCCTAATAGAATGTAAACTTTTGAGGACAGAGACTGTTTTTGCTCTAATAACACATGCTTGGAACATAGCAAGTGCTTAATACACACTTGTTCACTGTCACTTGTACTTGTCACTGACCTTTCTTCTTACCTTTCAGGTGCGCTCTCCTTTTGTCTCCCCCAATTTGAGGTCTTAGAGATCAGGGAAATAAAGCTTTTTTACTCAACGCCAATGGTTTCCTGTTATCTGTAAGATAAAACATAAACTCTTCTTCTTAGCATTTGAAATCATACACAAGCTGGTCACTATCTATCTTTCTAGCCTCATTGGACATTACTCCCCCAGTGCAATCTGTGATCCAGTAGATCACTGGCCTTTTTTTTTTTTTTCCTGATTGTCATCCTGATGCTACATCTCCTATTTCTGTGCATTTGAGTAGGCCATCCCCCATGCATGGAATATATTCTATTCTCATCTTTGCCTTATAATGACTCTTTCTTCTTTTAAGATGTAGCTCAAGGATCATCTCCCATATGAAGCTTTTCCTGACTCATCCAACTGATAGTGGTCTCCTTCCCAAATTAGCTTGGATTTACCTACTTACTATACATCTATATTTGTTAGTTTTTTAAAGAGATATGCACTTTTATATATACTTGTAACCTCTGTTAGAATGTAAGCTCTTTGTCAATAGAAATTTTATATATATTTGTATTCCTAGTGCCTTGCATAATGCCTGGCACATAGCAAATTCTTAATTCCTGAATGATTGAATTGTATTCCCTCTGCTTAGCAAAATGCTTGGCAAGTAGTAAGGACTTAATAAATGCTTTTCCATTCCATTCCAAAAAAACTATTTGATTTATGAAATAATTAAGTGCCTACTATGTGCCAGGTACTATTTTCAACCAACATGAATATATTGACTGCAATATATATGTCTCCTAGTGTGTGCTAGGTTTATGGTAAGAATATAGTCCAGACCATTAAGACAAATTAATAAATGACACTATTAAGTAATATCATTAGGCAGTCACAACTGTGTGAGTACTACAATTCAGAGCAGAGGGACATCAGTGAGGTATATGTGAACATTTATATGTTCATAGACACATATAGATATGTGTATATATATGAAAATAAATGCATATACTTATATAAAATATATTTATTCAGTAGTCAGGGAAATCTTCATGGAGAAAAGAAATAGGAAAAGAAATCAATATATTCCATTTGTCTATATTGAACATCAGTGATTAGGGAGGGAAATCTCAGGAACTTCTACATCCACCTTTCTACATTTATAATAAGCATTTTGCAAGCTCCTGCTATGTGTCAGACATGATGTTAGGGACTGGGGATGTAAATGCACAAATATAAGACAGTCTCTCAGTTCAAGAAACTCATATCCTAGTAGGGAAAGACAAAACAGATAGAGATGTGGTGGCCAGGGAGAGACCCAGGGCTGGGGATTCAAGCCACAGTTAGGATTAATCTGATATACTATTTCGAGGAGGAATGACAGCACTCATTTGATTATAGCAGCGAAATTGGAAGGGAAGGAGAGTATGTGCTAACAGGCAAGAAAATAGCTAGAGTATAAAGTGAAATATGGCAAGAGCTGCCTACATGCAGTAAGCTAGGCGATGCACTCAGTCTGAATTCCAGACTGAGTCTGAGTTCCAGAGCTGAAGAGGTTAAATCCCTTAGGATATGGTCTTTTGTCCAGGGAGTGTATCAGCTGGCCTGAAGAAGACTAACATATGAAAGGCAAGTTTTGAAAAAGAATACATTAGTAGCTAAGTAGATCAGGAAAGATCTCATATAGAAGGTCATATTTAAACTGAACTTTGAAAGAAACTGCAGATTCTTTGAGGTGCAAGATAACAAGATATGAGGGGCTGAATTTTATGATGAGGAATAGCCATCAAATACAAAATTAGCTATCAAATACAATTACAAAAAATCATGGATCTAGGATATAAAATGTCACATATGAGGAACAGCAAGGCCATTATGACTGGACTGATGAGTAAGTACATGAGGTGAGTAATGTGTAATAAGGCTGGAGTGGTAATTTGGGGCATTATTTGGAAAACCTTTGAAGACTGAACTAATTTTATATTTGATCCTAGAGATAAGGAACACTAGAGCTTTTTGAGGAGTCATACCTGCAAGAAAAAACCATTTTGTGAACTGTGTGAAGGTTGGATTGAAATGGGAAAAGACTTGAAAAAAAGCAGAACAATTTGTAAACTATTTTAATAATCAGAGCGAGAGATTATAAGATTATACCCTGGTTAGGGTAATGGCTGTGTGAATGGAGAGAAAAAGACATATGAAAGAGATGCTATAGAGGTAAAACAGAAAAAAATTTGGTAACTGATTACATCTCTGAGGTGAAGAAGAATGAGGAGTTGAGCACTATTCCAAGGTTGGGAAGATTGGTGATTAGAAGGATGATGGTATCCTTGGCAGTAATATGAATGCTCAATAGAAGTGAATTTTTGGGGAAAGACAGCGAGTTTTATTTTGGATATGTTGAATTGCAATATTTTAGGAACATATCCAATATATAGTTATAAGACATAAATTCAAGAGAGAAGATAGAGCAGGAGGAATAAATTTGGGAGATGAAAACTGATCCTTTAGGAGCTGAGAAGAAAAGAAGGGGGTTGAGGAGAGCTGTTTCAGGACCAAATCTTTTTTATTTCTTTTTTTTTTTTTTTAATAGTAATAGCTTTTTAATTCTCAAAATGCATGCAAAGATAATCTTCAATATGCAACCACGCAAAACCCTGTGTTCCAAATCTCTCTCCCTCCTTCTCCACCTCCCTCCCCTAAAAGCAAGCAATCTAAAATAGGTTAAACATATGCACTTCTTCTAAACATATTTCCACGTTTTTCATGCTCAAAAGATCAAAAGGGAAAAAAATAAGAAAGAAAAAAACAGCAAGCAAACAACAACAATAAAAAAGGTGAAAATACTACACTGTGATCCACATTTAGTCCCCAATCTTCTTTGGATGTATCAGGACCAAATTTTGAATTAGACCTATCAATAGGAGGCATGATATGGATTATTGATGAGATCCTGAATGACTGGTATGGTTGGCAGAAAGAAACTGAAGCACTGATGAAATTGTTCCCTGAGACAGGCGGAGAAAAGGCTCTGATAAAGATCAATTTAGCTCCATGGTCCCACCCTCTGTGGAGATTGTCCAGTTAGAAATATAAGTTATGTCCCTGAGGTTAAATTTTCCCTATAAATCAGCGTATGTTCCACGCCCTCGCTGCTGCCCTTCTTTGGTTCAGTTTGCCAGGACACTGTCTCAGGCTATCTTTCCCTTTCTCCCTTCCCCATGCCAAGTGATGTCCCTCCTAACCCCACTATGTCTTGTGGTGTCTCTTTTCAACCCCACTTCTCCTCCTTATAGCTATCTCTTTTAGGATGCAAAATCCCCTTAGGATTTAATACACCAGATAAAGGCTTGCCTCAATCTCATGAGGTATTCCCTTTCTACTGGGTATTTGTGATTCTCACTAAGAAACTTGTCTTCCATCATTAATTATTAAAACCCCTTTCCATACTCTCCCAACTCTATTTCATATTTATCATTCTTAATGTTTATTTTATACCTTCATTTTGTCTGTAATCAATTCTCCTAAATAAACCTACCTTTTGCCAAAGAGAATGGCTATTGTGAATTCTTCACATGACTGAACCCCAACATTTGGTGCTTTTCCTAAATCACATCACCTGACGCCACATAATTTGCTACATCAGCCACATCATGAGGATCCAGCAAAAAATACAGAGAGTGGTCAGAAAGAAGAATCCAGTGAGAACAATCTAGAAAGGAGAATTTCCAGGAGAGAGTAGTCAATAATCAAATATTGCAGAGATGTCAAAAAAGAATGAGAACAGAAATCTTTAGATTTGGCAAAATCATTGGTAACCTTAGAGAGAACAGTTTCAGTTGAGTGATGATGATGGAAGCCAGACTATAAAGGTTTGAGAAATAATTTAAGGGAAAGGAAGTGCAATTAAGGACTGACTAAAGATTTTTTTTTCTAGGATTTGGATTTAGAAAGGGAAGGGATATAGGATGATAGCTTGAAGGGATGGCAGGGTCTAGGGAAGATTTTTAAACTTCCTATTCACAGGCAACAGAGAAGGAGCCAAGAAAGAGACTGAGAATGAGAGAAATGGTGGACATTTGATGTTCAGAATGATGGCTCTAGGGGGCCTGTCAAATGCTCAGTTATAAAAAACAGATTGAATTTTATTCATTAAACATCACAGTATCTTTTCCCAACTTTGCCATATAATATACAAGCATCCTTCTGTCCCTCTTAGGACTAATTCAAATTTAGATAATTCTTTATGATTTCTTTATAATAATTAATTCTTTATGATGTTCCCTAGTTCTTCTTTAGTCATAAATTCCTCCCTTCTCCAAAGATCCGATAGGTAAATTATCCCTTGCTCTCCTAATTTGTTTATGGTATCATTTTTTGCCTTATTTTGATATGGAGTGTGAGATGTAGGTCTATATTGAGTTTCTAACATTACTTTCTATGGTTTTAGAATTGTGACAGATTTGATTAGGCTCATTAGAATATGAAGTCCTTAAGGGCAGGGATAGTTTCCTTTTACTTTACTTTTTTTTTTCCTATTGTCCATCCTTAGCACATTGCCTGACCCATATTGAATGCTTTATAAATAAATGCTTGTTGCCTATTTATTAACATGCTGTGTAGTCAGTTAATAAGCATTTATTCTTGTTGTTCCATCGTTTTAGTCACATATGATGCTTCATGATTCCGTTGAGAGTTTTCTTTGCAAAGATACTGCCATTTCCTTCTCCAGCTCATTTTACAAATGAAGACACTAAGTCAAGTAAGGTTAAGTGACTTGCCCAGAAGCACTCAATTGGTAAGTGTCTAAGATCAAATTTGAACTCAAATCTTCCTGACCCAGGACTCAGTGCTTATCCATTGGAACACTTAGCTGCCCTTAGCATTCATTAAGTCTCCACTGTGTATCAAGCACTGTGCTAAGTCTTGGGGATACAAAGAGATGCAAAAGACAGTCACCGCCCTCATTAGATTGTAAAGGCAGAAACTATCTCATTTTTCATTTTTGTACTTGAAATGCATTGCCTAGTTGCCTGGCACATAGAAAGAGGGTAATGGGGGCAGCTTGGTGGTACAATGGACAACACTGGGCCTGGAGTTAGAAGACTTAATTAAATTCAAATCTGACCATCCACATCCAGAGAGAAAACTGGCGATTGAATATGGATCAAAACCTAGTATTTTCGTTGTTTGTTAGGTTGTTTTTTTTCTCTTTCTCATGTTTTTTCCCCTTTTGATTCATTATTTTTTTTTTGTGCAGCATGATGAATATGAAATATTTACAAGAAGTGCACATAATTAATCTATATTGGATTACTTGCTGTCTAGAGGAAGGTAGAAGGGGAAGGAGAGGGAGAAACATTTGGAACACAAGGTTTTGCAAAGGTGAAAGTTGAAAACTATTGTATATATTTGGAAAAATAAAATATTATTTAAAAAAAAAGAAGCAGTTCACCAACAACAACCACCTAAAGTTTTCTTCAGGACTTTGATTTGTTTACAGGATTTAAATGCTCTTCCACATCTTATCATCAAGGTTTCCTGACATTACAGGGAAGACTGGAAACTAAAACTAGAACTTAGAGCTGACCCACTTACCCAAATTGTAGATCCATGGTAATAAAAGGATAAATCTTTCACCCACTTTCACTACATAGTTTTGTAGGGTTCATAAAGTTTCATTAAAATTTTTCCAGCTTAAATTTCATCTCTGTTTTCAAATGGTCACATTTATCAGAGATCTGCTTAGGAGGGAATACCGAAAATGACTAAATGTATTGTAACCACAGATACCAACCATATATAGGAAGCAGTGGCAATATGAACCCAAAGACCCCCAAAAGTAATCATCCCAGCTTTTTTTCTTTCAAAAAGGATTTATTTTATAAAATCTTCCTAAAATGTATTAACACATTTTTCTGCCTTAGTAAGTACAGATAATGAACATAATGGAATCTTTCTATAATGATTATGGGTTTCCTATTGCCTTAGGGACATTTTTCTCAACTTCAACAAATATTGTCTTGGATTGTATTGTGGAATTATTGACCCAGAAGGGATAGCAGAGATCATTTTACAGAAGAAGAAACAGATCCAGAGAGGTGGAACAGCTTGGCCAGAGTCATACAGTTTTTTAGTAACAGACAGAATTTAGTTTTCAACCTCCAGCATAGTAATCTTTCCCAGCTTTGTACTTCCCTTTTAATTTCATTTCTGTTGGTTTTGTTTGTGCAAAAACTTTTTTTTAAAGTTTTTTATTTCCAAAACATATGCATGGATAATTTTTCAACATTAATCCTTGCAAAACCTTGTGTTCCAATTTTTTCCCCGTTTCCCCCACCCTCTCCCCTAGATGGCAAGTAATCCAACATATGTTAAACATGGTAGAAATATATAGTAAATCTAATATATGCATATTTATACAATTTATACATATTTTTACAATTATCTTGCTGCACAAGAAAAATCAAATCAAACAGGAAAAAATGAGAAAGAAAATAAAATTCAGTGAACAACAAAAAGAGTAAAAATGCTATTGTGATCCACACTCAGTTCCCACAGTTCTCTCTCTGGGTATAGATGGCTCTCTTCATCACAAGATCATTGAAACTAGCCTGAATCACCTCATTGTTGAAAAGAGCCATGTGCATCAGAATTGATCATTATATAGTATTGTTGTTGATGTGTATAATTACCTCCTTGTCCTGCTCATTTCACTCAGCATCAGTTCATGTAAGACTCCCCAGGCCTCTCTGAAATCATCCTGCTGATTGTTTCTCACAGAAGAATAACATTCTTTTACCATGACTTATTCAGCCATTCTCCAATTGATGGGCATCCATTCAATTTCCAGTTTCTTTCCATTACAAAAAGGGCTGCCACAAACATTTTGTGCAAAACCTTTTTAATTTAATGTAATCAAAGTTGTGTATTTTGCCTTTCATAATGTACTATATTTATCCTTTGGTCATAAATTCCTCCCTTCTCCAAAGATCTGATAGGCAAATCATCCCTTGTTCTCCTTATTTGTTGGAGGTATTTTGTTTATGGTATCATCCCTTATGCCCAAATCATGTATCCATTTTGACCTTATTTTGGTATGGGATGTGAGATGTAGGTTTACAGAATAGTAATCTGTCAGTGACCCTACCCAGCAAGAGGACCAATCATGTATATAGTGATGAGGGTCCAGGAAAAATACTAGGACTAGGGACAAAGCTACTGCTTTTTATAGATTATTGGAAAAAATATAGGAAAACCTCAATTCACCAATCCATTCATCAAGTGCCTCTTAAGTGCAAGCACCACTGAGGCACTGCATTAATTGACTCAAACCCTTAAATGGAGTTTTTATAGTCTTCTAATTTGAGTTAAATAGCATCAAAACACAAAAACACATGAACTCTTTAATTAGGACTTATATTTTTTAAGTTGTAACTTCCTGATTATATCTTTTTTTTTTCCTGATTATATCTTGACTAAGGACCTACTCGCCCACATTTTCTAAATCTCCATCTACCATCCAGGACAGTGATTGTTGAGGTTGAGAATAATGTCCCAAATGTAGTACAATACCCATAATCATTATAGAAAGACTCCATTATATTCATTATCTGTACTTACAAAGGCAAAAAAATGTGCTAATGCATTCTAGGAAGATTTCATAAAATAAATTCTTTTGAAAGAAAAAAGCAGGGACGGTTGCTTTTTTTCCCCCTGAGGCAACTGGGATTAAGTGACTTGCCCAGAATCACATGGCTAGGAAGTGTTAAGTGTCTGAGGTCAAACTTGAACTCAGGTCCTCCTGACTTCAGGGCTGGTGCTCTATCCACTGCTCCACCTAGCTGTCCCCCCCCCCCCCTTTTTTTTCTAAATTTTAAATCTCCTGTATTTTTCATACATGGTTGGGAGCTGTGGAATAATTGTTTGCTGAATCAAATTGAATTCTTATTTGTGTTATGTAAGATTTTTCTATCAGACTAGTTAACCCTACTAGAATTAAGTATGTGGTGCAATGCATAGAGCCGAATTTTGATTTAAGAAGAAATGAGATACAATCTTGCCTTATTTGTGTGATCCCAGGCAAGTGAATTAATCACTAATAGCCTCAGTTTTCTTATCTGTAAAACAGTGATTTCATAGGATTTTTGTGAGAATCAAATAAGATTCTATATGTAAAATACCTTGAAAATCTTAAACTGCTACCTATTAGTTGCTAGTGTTGTGAGTCTTACAATCACAGAATTTATAGAACTGAGAGGGAATTTAGAGGTCACTTAATTTAATTCTTTAATTTTACAGATGAGGAAAGTGACAACTAGAAAGATCTGGCTGAAGGTTATACAGAAATTAGTTGTGGCAGGTCAGAGTATCTATACCTTTTTAAAATTTCTTCCAGGGTACTTCTTCACTCCTTTGAGACCTGGGCTTAATTCAGTCTAGTTTCAATCAACATACATGCATTAAACACAACTACCCTGTGCAATGTACTGCACTAGACTCTGGGATATAATAAAAGTGAAAAAAAAATTTGCTCAGTTAAGGAGATGTTTTCCTGGATTGATGAGAAGTTTACATATATGCAATCATGGAAGAATAGACTGTTTTTGGAGTCAGGAAACCTGGTTTTCAAGCCCCAGCTCTGAAATTTACTTGCCATGTGACCATAGGCTCAATTTACTTAACTCTAAAATTCAGTTTAGTCATCTGTAAAATGAGCATAATAATACTGGTTTTACTTCCCCTCTATTAAAGGTAAACAGCATTATTTGGTACCTACTATGTGCTAGACACTGTGGGAGAAACAACAAAAATAGTACAATCCCTGACCTCAAGATGCTTATCTCCTGGGGGGATGTAGGAAATATTAATAAAAATATACAAAGATGTGTCAGAGGGAGGAAAGGGACACTAAACATTGGGAGAATGAGGGAAGGCTTCTTGAAAGAGGCAATAGTTGAGTTGAGTTAAATAAAGGGAACTAAAGTTTCTAAAAGATGAGGAAGGAAAGAATTCCAGGACAGATGATGGCTTCTAAAAGGCCTGGAGGTAGGAGAATTGGTTGTCTCACATGCTTAGAAAGCTCTAGCACATTACCTCTTTGAATTCAAATCCAGCCTAATATACTTAGTAGCTAGTTACCTTGGGCAAATTCACTTACATGTTATTTGCTTCAGTTTCCTCAACTGTAAAATGGGGATAATAGACTGATTTGGCTACTGTGTGTGCACATGTGTACGTGTTTGCATGGTGTGTGTGAGAGAGAAACACAGAGAAGGGGGAAGAGAGAGACAGGGACAGAGAGACAGAGATAGAGAGAGAAAGTAAGGGAGAGACAAGAAGGAGACAGAGAGAGACAGAAAGAGAATAAGGGAGAGAGCAAGAGAGAGAGGGAGAGCAAGAGAGAGGGAGACAGAGAGAGACAGAAAGAGACAGAGACAGAGAGAGAGAGACAGAGACAGAGACAGAGAGACACAGAGAAAGGGAGACAGAGAGACAGACAGAGAGGGAGACAGAGAGAGAGACACACACAGAGAGACAGAGAGAAACAGAGGGAGATAGAGAGAGGCAAACAGAGACAGACAGAGATAGAGAGAGAGTAAGGGAGAGAGCAAGATAGAGTGGGAGAGAAAGACAGAGACAGAGACAGGAACAGAGAAAGGGACAGAGACAGAGAGAGGAAGACAGAGACACAGAGAGAGACAGAGAGAGAGAGAGACAGAGACAGACAGAGATAGAGACTGAGAAATAGAGACAGAGACAGGAAGGAAAGGAAGGAGAGAGAAAGAGAGAGGAAGAAGAGGGGGAGGGAAGGAGAGAGAAAGAGAAAGAGAGAGAGAGAGAGAGAGAGAGAGAGAGGGGGGGGAGAGAGGGAGGAAAGGAGAGAGAGAGGGAGAAAGAGAGATCATTCTGGAAAGAGTCAGATAATGAAAAGCTTTAACAGAAGAGTTTCTATTCTACCTTAGAGGAAACAGGGTACCACAAAAAAAAAAAAAAAAAAAAAAAAAAAAAAAAAAAAATCCTGTTTGAGGCTTCTCAAACAGATGAGTAATAGTAACAGGCCTGTATTTTAGGAATATCAAGTCAAAAGCTTTGTGGAAGATAGATCAGAGAGAGGAAGGATATAGAAAATCTTAAAACCCAGAGAGGAGAAAGTATCTATCTTTTATTTTGTAAATTTATTTATTTTTTAATACACATTACTTTATGAATTGTGTTGGGAGAGAAAAATCAGAGCAAAAGGGAAAAACCATGGGAGAGATTAAAAAACAGAAAAAAGAAATGAACACAGCATGTGTTAACTTACATTCAATTTCCTTAGTTCTTTTTCTGGTTGCAGAGAGCATTTTCTGTCCAAAGTCTATTGGGATTGCTTTGGATCACTGAACACTGAGAAGAACCAAGTCTTTCATAGTTGATCAATGCACATTTTTGCTGTTATTGTGTACAATTGTTATTGTGTGTTCCTGGTTCTGCTTGTTTTGCTCAGGATCAGTTCATGTAAATCTTTCCAGGCCTTTCTAAAATCAGCTTAAAACACTTTTATTTTGTTAAAGATGTAAGTTAGAATAAGATTTAGGGCAACACTAGTTAAACAGAATGGTTGAGAAATGGAAGTAGAAATCACTTCTAGTTTGAAAGATCAGAGAATCAAAGAATCATAGCATTAAAAAGTCAAAGAATCAGGGAATCATTGCATGGTATATCTTAAAAATTAAAAGGATCTTAGAAGCTATCTCTTCCAAACCTTCTAACTAGGTCTGACAAAGAATCCTTTCTATAACATACCACAGATGCACATCTTGAATACCTTTTTCCTGCCCCATGTCTAGCCTATAAAGTCTGCTGGAGAAGAAAGCTTTACCTCACTTAAATCTAGTTCACTTGTAAGTCAAGACTGCTAATGTCATTGGTCCTTTTTGAAAACAAAGGAGGAACAACAACCATCCCACTAAATTATTACTAAAGAAAACTGGATAAAAATTACATAATTAACCTTTACCCATCAATTTTGAATAGCTTCAGTTGTTAGGAAGTTTCTCTTCCTTATAGCCTAGATTTCTGCCTTTCTACAACTTCTAAGCATTCCTCCTTCTTCTATCTTAAGGTCAGGCAGTTTTTATATATATATATATATATATATATATATATATATTTTTTTTTTTTACACATGATAGCCCTTGAAATGCTTAAAGATAGCATTCTTGTGATCCCTAAATCTTCTCTTTTCCAGATTGAAAATTATCCATTTCCTTCCACTGAACATTGAAAAGCATTAGCTTTTCTGACTTCTGTGTCACATTGTTGATTCACTTGGAACATTCAGTTCACGAAAATACCTGAATTATTTTCAAACTGGCTATTAACTCAGCATATCTCAGCCCATCTTATATTTGTAAAAATTAAAATTTTGAACCAAACTGTTACTTTTATATCATTACTTTTATCTCTATTCAGTTTTTATCTTCTTAGATAGAAGATTTGACTCCTCAATCTCCTCAAGCTGAGATAATTTGAAATCCTGACTGTTATCCAATGTGTCATCTATCCTACTTTTCTAATACTTATATAGTACTTTAAAGTCTACATGGGTAGAATATAGGTTTGATGAGAGCAAGAACTATTCCATTTTTTATTCTGTGTCCTCAATGCTCCTCAGCCCAGTATCTGCACATAGCAGGCTTTTAATAACTGTTATCTTTATCTTTATTTAAGTCCTTGACAAGAAAAATTTGATGAATACCAAATCACCAAGGATGAACATCTGAGGCTCTCCACTAGAAGCTTGCTCCAAGTTGACAGTCATAATAATTCATAACTACTTGTGTTGAATGGATCTACTCTATTCTTGTCTAAGTCATATCTCCTCTTCTTGTTTACAAAGACATTAAGAATTTTGTAAAAAGTTTTGCTGAAATCCAGATAAGCTTTCTTAGGAAGACTAGCAATCTTATGTTCTACCAGCTAAACCCCTAAGAAAAGGAAATGAAATTGTTTCAACATGAACCTTTCCTGGTAAAGCAATGTTTATTCTTGATAACTCAGACCAGGTTTATAACTGGACTGTTATGATTATTATCATTTCTATCCTTTTTTAGTAAATGTTTCATGGTAAGAGTTAATGTTATTGACTGATTTATTTAAATTGGAAGTATACCAGTAGAGGTTCAGGATACACACACACACGTATTTCTTTCTCCTTTAGAAGATTATCCCTTCAATGATTCTCTCTATCTCTCTAAGTTTAAGTCTCTCCTTTATTATGAACTCCTTCCCTGATGCCTACATGTCCTACGTGTCTTCTTCCTTATCCTTAAAAAGCCTCAATTGATTCAAAGATTCCCTGAAGCTATTGATCTACACTTCTCTTTCCTTTCACAATGAGTAGTATCCATATAGATTTAATTAAAAAAATTTTTTTTGGAGGGGAGAGACAATTAGGGTCACACAGTTAGTAGATATCAAATGTTTGAGGCCGAATTTGAATTCAGATCCTCCTGATTCCAGGGCTGGTGCTCTATCCACTGTGCCATCTAAGCTGCCTCAACTATATAATTTTGAGTAATATATAGTAGTGAGTAGTAGACATATAGCCTGATTAGTTTAATATAATATATTAATATAATATAATATAATAGTTTAGGGAGTAGTGGACATGTAATTTTTCCTCACTGAGGTCAACACAGAATCCTGAGAGTGAGCTGTTATTGTGTATTTATTAATTTGAGAAGTACCAAAACAGTGCAAGTTAGCCCCAGTACAGCAGGAAAGAACCTGGAGAGAACTGGGAGTTAATGTCATACCCTGAAGGCTCTTAAGCCCTTACTGGTGGACAATCAGCTCAAAGCAAACTCATTAATCAATTTACTAAAGTAAGAAAGGTAAATACACAACTTATCTACCCCAGATGCCCAGTAGCATTGGAACACTCCCCCCCCCCCCAAATAAATAAATACATGTAATGTTAATGGGAAGTGTGAACACAAACAGAATACTTTGGTGGCGAGGACATTATCTTCTAAGTTTGTAGGAAAAACATGTATGGAACACGAGTGTCCTAGGTGAACCCACAACTCCAGAACTGTGGGACCTTAGTGTCCTTTTCCTTTTTGTCTTTACAAATCTCTCTCTTAGGCACGGTTTCTCTGCTGGGAAGGCCTTTAAGCCAGGCTTTGGGGATTTGTTCCTTTTTACAACTCGACTTTTGATTGCCTGATCTATATCTTTGTTGCATTCATAGCTAGCAGTCTTTTCTGTTTCCAGAAGCATCATTCTTCAAAGCTGAATCTAGCCTCAAGTGATTACTTCTCTGTATTCATGTCTGACTAGAGTATGTGTGTCTCTCTCCATCAACTGTGCCTCAAACTCTCTTAAATTAACTCTCCAACTGCTAAATGGGTGTCTCCTTTTGGGTAAATAGCTTTACTACTAGATTCCATGACTTGAGAAGGGGAGAAATCCTCAAATGATTACATCTCAGGGATGATCCTCCTTGACTTTTATTGGCTCTTGTCAGAAGTGATTCAAACTGTGCACATTGGCAGACTTAGCTATGTAAAGCCTCTGGGGAATGGCCAGCTTTTGGACCTTCAACCATTCCCTCCAGACTCAATCAGAGAGAAAGGAGCGTTCATATTCTGTACAGGGATTCTAGGCTGTGAACATGTTGTTAATATATTCATATTTCAACATCTGGGATTCCATTCTGTGATGATTTCTACTGAGTTAAGGGATAATAATGAAATTCTTTTTTTCCTTACAAACATTTTGAGAATGGTGCAGATAAGTTCATTGAGGTGGGAAAGGCTAGGAAAAGAATTGGGGAACAGGAGGATGGAGCACAGATTTCTTGAAAAGGAAAGTTGTTTAAAATAAGTCTGGGAATGTAGATTGAAGCTAGATTGAGGAAAGTCTTGAATTCTAGGCTAATGATGTCTTATTTTATTCTATCAGACAACTCTGAGATATCATCTCATACTTCTCAGATCAACTAATAAGACAGGAAAAAATAATGATAAATGTTGGAGGGGATGTGGAAAACTGAGACACTAATACATTGTTGATGGAATTGTGAACTGATCCAACCATTCTGGAGAGAGCCCAAAGGACTATAAATATGTGCATACCTTTTAATCCAGCATTCTCATTACTGGGCCTAAATCCCAAAGAGATAATAAGAAGGGGGAAAGGACCCATATATGCAAAATTTGTAGTGGCAAGGAACTGGAAATAGAGTGGATCAATCAGGGAATAGCTGAATAAGTTAAGGTATATAAATATTATGGAATATTAATGTTCTATAAGAAACAGTAAGCAGACTGATTTCAGAAAAGCCTGGAAAGACTTACATGAACTGATGCTGAGTGAAACAACCAAAACTTCCTAGAAGAACGTTGGATACAGTAACAGCAAGATTATATGATAATCAACTGTAATGGAGTTGGCTCTTCTCAACAAAGCAATCCAATTCAAGGCAATTCCAAAAGACTTGGGATGGAAAATGCCAATCACATCCAGAAAGAGAACTATGGATGTGGATCGAATCATAGTATTTTCATCTTTTTAGTTTGTTTTCTTTCTTGTGATTTTCCCCCCTTTTGATCTGATTTTTCTTGCATAGTGTGACAAATATGGATATATGTTTAAGAGGATATTTAACCTATTTAACCTATATCAAATTGCTTGCTGTCTTGAGGAAGGGGAAGGTAAAAATAGGAAGGAGAAAAATTTGGAACACAAAGTTTTACAAAAATGAATGTTGAAAATGATCATTACAAGTATTTGAAAAATAAAATATTATTAAAATTGAAAAAATATTCTGTCAGAAAATTTTCTATTTCTACTGGGAAATATGACACCTGTCCTGAAATAAATTAAATCTGCTAGTTAGTCTTTAGCACAATATCTGGCATATAGTAGGCACTTAAATGCTTATTGATTGAATGATCAATAGTAGCTAAACTTTTCTCAGTTGGAAAATGATACATTAAGAACTGTACATTAGGATATTTATTTCTGTGCCTGTGTGAAGGATGAGTTGGAGAAGAAAGAATAGAGACAAAAGAACATTAGAATAGATGAAGGAGAGGGATCCTGAAATAAATTGAATCTGTTAGTTAGTCTTTAGCACAATATCTGGCATATAGTAGGCACTTAATAAATGGTTATTGATTGAATGATCAATAGTAGCTGAACTTTTCTCAGCTGGAAAATGACACATTAAGAACTGTACATTAGGACATTATTTATTTCTGTGCCTGTGTGAAGGATGAGTCAAAGAGGAAAGAGAATAGAGACAAAAAAGCCCAGTAAAGAGGCTATCATGGTATAGGTGAGTAGTTATAAAGCCTGAACTCAAATTGGGGCAGAGAGTACTTTATAATTCTTGGAATAAGCAATTGCCACAGGAAACCACTTCATTTTGAACAAAGATCTCCTTTTCTAGGGAATTCATCCGGCCACACAGGAGACAAAATGACACTTGATTAGAAACGGACAAAATTGAAAGGCATCCTTGAGCATTGCCTCAGCTCCCTAACTCTCCCTTTCTTTAGGGATGAAAGCAGGCCTTTCCAGCCTCTCACTAGAAACATCAGGAAGCAGGTTGAGTTCTAGAAATATTCCATAATGGAAGAGAGTTTCTGACCCATATGTGTCTCCACAAAGCAAGGCTGTAAAGTTTACTTTAGCTAGAACTCAGTTAGAGTCCTACCACTGGGAAGGAAGGGCTGAACCAGGCCCGAAGTCTGTATCCCTGCCAGAAAATGTGCTCTCTGCAGAATGCTGGGCTGGGGTCGAGGAGGGAAAGTACTAGAATAAATCGAGCATGCTTGTCAGATGGGACTGTCTCACCCTGTTGAATAGGTTATTTCTGATGGAATCCCTCCTGCAGATTTTATATGCGAAGGAAATCTGGTATGTTTATTTTAATGCATAATCTATGCCCTCTTGTCTTTCTGTCTTTGTTCTAGAGTTGATATTTTGTCGTTTCCAAAGTAGTATAAATAGAAAGATGTCAAAACTTCAGATTAAAAAAATAAAACAGAACCTGAGAAAGGAAACAGAGTATGAGGAATGTCCCAGGGTCATTGTGTGGTTCCAGCAATCCACCTACCATCCTTGTCCTGGGTCAGATGCTCAGAACAATTTGCTTATTGATTGACTGATTGGGCTCAGATTGATCACTAACTTGACTTGAGTTTGTAGCTCAGTCTTTGATTTCTTGAGTCTGTTTCCTTCATTGAACAATGACTTACTTGATTAGAGGTACTTTGAGGAATGAGGGATAATTATAAATAAAATATTTAAATACAAGGTAATTAGAAAGGAAAGGTTGGGGGAATCAGAAAAGGCTTCATGTAAAGCTTTATGCTTCAACTGCATCTTATTTTTTTCCCTCAGTAGTATTTTATATTTCCAAGTACATATTGTATTTCTTATGGTGTATACAAATATAATGGGATTTAATAAGTATGGCTTAATTCTGTTCTTTTTCAATGCATCATTTTTCTAGAATTCTTTTTGTTATTCTTAGTATTATTCATATTTTTCATTTTAAATGGGACAATAATATTCCATGACATTATTATAACCATTTTTTAAAATTCTCTAATTTCTAAATATATAAAATATTTTTCATTTGTCAAGTTTATAAATATTTTTTGCACATAGATCTTGCCCCCACCTTTTTTTTTTTTGTTGTTTTTTTAAATAATGTCTCTGGGACATTGTTCCAAATGTCCTATTAGTTTAGGATAAGTGGGACAAAAGATATGGTCAATTTTGTAATTCTCATTATAAATTGTCAGGTTGTTCTAAAATATTACATCAATTTATAATTTCTGTCAATGGGTTATAATTGCTTCTTAAGGGAATAGAGTATCTGCTTGCTCAGCAACACAAAACCACAGAATTTTGTAATTTTAATTTATCTGAATTTTAATTTATATTTAATTCAAAAAATTAATTAATTACTGATTTTAAACCATTCTTATAATTTTAACTATACTTTCCATAGGATAAATGGAAAGTGATAGCACAAAGTTGTTTTAATTTGAGCTTCTCTAATAATTAGTATGTTTAAATAGTTTTCTGAATTCAAATGCAATGTGTTTCTTTGAAAATTGTCTACTCTACATCCAACCATTCTGGAGAACGATTTGGAACTATGCTCAAAAAGTTATCAAACTGTGCATACCCTTTGATCCAGCAGTGTTACCACTGGGCTTATATCCCAAAGAGATATTAAAGAAGGGAAAAGACCTGTATGTGCAAGATTGTTTGTGGCAGCCCTCATTGTAGTGGGCCACAAACTGGAAACTGAGTAGATGCCCATCAGTTGGAGAATGGCTGAATAAATTGTGGTAGATGAATGTTATGGAATATTATTGTTTGGTAAGAAATGACCAACAGGATGATTTCAGAAAGGCCTGGGAGAGACTTACATGAATCGATGCTGAGTGAAATGAGCAGGACCAGGAGATCATTATATACTTCAACAACAATACTATATGATGATCAATTCTGAAGGACATGGCCCTCTTCAACAATGAAATGAACCAAATCAGTTCCAATAGAGCAGTAATGAATTGAACCAGCTATACCCAGCGAAGGAACTCTGGGAGATGACTATGACCCATTACATAGAATTTCCAATCCCTCTATTTTTGTCTGCCTACATTTTTTATTTCCTTCACAGGCTAATTGTATACTATTTCAAAGTCCGATTCATTTTGTACAGCAAAATAACTGTATGGACGTGTATACATATATTCTATTTAATATATACTTTAACACATTTAACATGTATTGGTCAACCTGCCATCTGGGGGAGGGGGTGAGGGGAAAGAGGGGAAAATTTGGAACAAAATGCTAAAAAACTACCCATGCATATATCTTGTAAATTAAAAGCTATATAATAATAAAAAAAAAAAAAGAAAAAAGAAAAGAAAATTGTCTATTCTAAGAATAGTCTACCTCTCAGAGATGGAAGGAATTTGTGACCAAAAAAGAATTAGAGTATATTATGGAATGTAAAATGGATAATTTTGATTATATTAACTTAAAAAAGTTTTGGACAACAAAATCAATGTAGACAAGAGAAACAATAAACTGGGGGAAAATATTTACATCCAAGGGTTCTGATAAAGTCCTCATTTCTAAAATATATAGAAAATTGACTCAAATTTATAAGAATTCAAGCCATTCGCCAATTGATAAATGGTCAAAGGATCTGAACAATTTTCAGTTGAAGAAATTAAAATCATTTCTAGTCATATGAAAAAATGCTCTAAATTACTATTAATCAGAGAAATGCAAACTTAGACAACTCTGAGGTACCAGTACACACCTCTCAGATTGGCTAAGATGACAGGAAAAGATAACGATGAATGTTGGAGGGGGTATGGGAAAACTGGGTCACTAATACATTATTGGTGTAGTTGTGAATTCGTCCAATCATTCTGGAGAGCAATTTAAAACTATGCTCAAAATGCTATCAAACTGTGCATATCTTTTGATCCCAGAGATCATAAAAAAGGGAAAATTACCTACATGTGCAAAAATGTTTGTGGCAGTCCTTTTGGTAGTGACAAGGAACTGGAAACTGAGTGAATGCCCATCATTTGGAGGAGAATGGCTGAATAAGTTATGGTATTTGAATTGTTATGGAATATTACTGTTCTATAAGAAACAATTAGTGGGATGATTTCAAAAAGGCCTGGATAGATCTTTTTTCTTTCTTTCTTTCTTTCTTTTTTTTTTTTTTTTAATAATTATAACTTTTTATTGACAGAACCCATGCCTGGGTAATTTTTTACAACATTATCCCTTGCCCTCACTTCTGTTCCGATTGTTCCCTTCCCTCCCTCCACCCTCTCCCCCAGATGGCAAGCAGTCCTATATATGTTAAATAGATACAATATATATGTGCAGAACCGAACAGTTTTCTTGTTGCACAGGGAGAATTGGATTCAGAAGGTAGAAATAACCTGGGAAGAAAAACAAAAATGCAAACAGTCTACATTCATTTCCCAGTGTTCTTTCTTTGGGTGTAGCTGCTTCTGTTCATCCTTGATCAATTGAAACTGAGTTAGATCTTCTTTCTGTCAAATAAATCCACTTCCATCAGATACATCCTCATACAGTATCATTGTTGAAGTATATAATGATCTCCTGCTCATTTCACTTAGCATCAGTTCATGTAAGTCTCTCCAGGCCTTTCTGAAATCATCCTGCGGGTCATTTCATAAGAACAATAATATTCCATAACATTCATATACCACAATTTATTCAACCATTTTCCAATTGATGGGCATCCATTCATTTTCCAGTTTCTGGTCACTACAAAGAGGACTCCCACAAACATTTTGGCACATACAGGCCCCTTTCCCTTCTTTAGTATTTCTTTGGGATATAAGCCCAATAGTAGCACTGCTGGGTCAAAGGGTATGCACAGTTTGATAACTTTTTGGGCATAATCCCAGATTGCTTGCCTGGAGAGACTTACATGAACTGATGCTGAGCGAAGTGAGTAGAACCAAAGAACACTGGACACAGCAACAAGATTATATGATGATAAATTCTGATGGAGATAGCTCTTTTCAACAGCAAGGTGATTTAGGT
Organism: Sarcophilus harrisii; assembly: GCF_902635505.1. Taxonomy (NCBI): domain Eukaryota; kingdom Metazoa; phylum Chordata; class Mammalia; order Dasyuromorphia; family Dasyuridae; genus Sarcophilus; species Sarcophilus harrisii. The sequence continues at coordinate 185,856,679 of NC_045427.1, read as the reverse complement.
CAGTTCCAATGGTCTTGTGATGGAGAGAGCCATTTGCACCCAGAGAGTGGACTGTGGGGGCTGAGTGTGGATCGCAACATAATATTTTCACTTTTTTGTTGTTGTTTGCTTGCATTTTGTTTTCTTTCCCATTTTTTTCCCTTTTTGATCTGATTTTTCTTGTGCATCATGATAATTGTAGAAATATGTATAGCAGAATTACCCATGTTTAACCTATATTAGATTACTTGCCATCTAGGGGAGAGGCTGAGGGGAAGAAAGGGAAAAAAATTTGGAACACAAGTTTTTGTAAGGATGAATATTGAAAATTATCTATGCATATGCTTTGAAAATAAAAAGCTTCAATAAAAGTTTTTTTTTTTAAAAGAAAATTGTTCTTACACTTTAAATATTTATCAATTGGGGATTGGTCATTACACTTTTAAATCTGTATCAGTGACTTTTAGACCCTGAATGCCACATTTTATAATATACTCTCCTTTCCCTTCTGGAAAGCCATCCCATATGACAAATAGCATTTTTTTTTTTCCTTAGGGAGGAAAAAAAATCAGCACAACTGATCAATATGTTGGAAAGTCTGGAAACACATGCAATGTATAATACCTGTGCATCTTCCACCTCTATGGGAGGGGAGGTTGGGGAGAAGAGTTCTCTTCTATTTTTTCATTCAAGTCCTGCTTCATTCAAGTCTTTATCACTTTGTTACAATTACTTTTGACTTTTTAATGTTTGGTTCTTCTTTCCATTCACATTGCTGTGTACTGTGGCTTACTTAAATCATTCTACATCATTTTATATAGAATTTCCATGCTTCTTTGTATTCGTTGCTCATATAATTTTTTAAAATTTTATTTATTTTATTAAAAAGCCAGAATAAGAAAACAGAAAAACAAAAAAGAAATTCAAAACAAAATAGAACATTTCCATGTGACCAGCCAAAAATCAGGGAGGATTCAAAATATATAACAATAAATTACCAGTTCAAGAAAGGATTTATAATAGTAGAAAAAATTATATTGATGAGCATCCATCTTTACTTCCTTTTAGGTTGGTCTTTTGTTCTTTACTGTGTCTTGTTTATTCTATTCTTTTTTCCTCCTTTCATCCTCCTCCCCACCTTCCACCAGCAAGCTGCTGTAGGAGCAGTAAGGAGTTTATATATATATATATGTGTGTGTGTGTGTGTGTGTGTGTGTATTCACACACATATCTTTCCTATCCCTGCTAACTCTTTACTATAATTGTTCTCCTTTACTTGATTGCTATTACTTAACCTCTCCCCACCCATGGATCCTTCCAGTGTCTGCTTCCCTTACCTTTTGCTTCCTCATCTGCCCATCCCTTCTCACTTATTTCTTTATAGATTTTGGAGGATGCTAAACCTTTCATGGTACATATGTAGTGTTATCCTATTTAATCAATTTTTGATGTATGTTTTCAGAATTATGAGTCTTCCTCCCCCTCTAATGCCTCTGTGTCTATTTTCCCACTGCAACTCATTTGTATAACCTAATTACTATTTTTATCTTAACTCTACCCCAATCTTTCTTTTGAGCTACCCTATTGCTGATGTAAATCTTAAACATATGGTATACATTTCCCATGTAAAAATAACATAAACAATTTGTCCATGTTAAGTTCCTTAAAATTGATCTTTGATATTGGCTCTTATATGTTAAATTTTCTATTAAATTCAGGATTGGTTGAGATAAAGTCCTGAATATCTGCAAGTTTTTCTCATTAAATATTATGGATAATTTTGCTGGATATGATATTTTTGGCCACAGGCCTAGTTCTTTTGATTGCTGGAAGATATGACTCCAGGAACTGTGATCTTTTATTGTGGCTGCTGATAAGTCCTGTACAATTCTAATTCTAGGTCCAGTGTATTTGAACTATTTTTTTCTTATTTCTTGCAGAATTTTCTTTTTGATCTGGGAGTTTAGAAATTTGGCAATAATATTCCTATGTATTTTCCACAATGTATCTCTCTGAGGTAGTAATCAGATTTTTTCTATTTCTCATGTCTTCGTTGCATAGCTTCACTGGCTTCTTCTTGCCCAATTCTAATTGTCAAGAGTTATTTTCTTCTTTAAGACTCTGTATCTCCTTTTTTAGTTGGTTAACAATTCCCCCCTCCCTCCCATAATCTTCTTGTTCTTTTTGGATCGTTTTTGTTTTTAGTTTTTTCTCAATGTCTCTCATTTGATTTTAAAATTCTTTTTTGATTTTTTTTTTAACTTCTCTCTGAGTAAGGAGCCATTTAATATTAATCTTTGGAGTAGAAAAAGCTTTTTTTACTCTACTATTCTCTGAAGATGAGTCCTGGTCTTTCCTAATCTCATAGTAACTTTCTATAGTTGGGTTCTTTCTTCTTTGCCAAGTTTTTTTTTTAAATCAGAATTATTAGTGTAAGCACCTTTAATTTTAGGGTCCATGGGGATGGTGCCTCTAGCTTCATTTCAGCTCTCTCCTTTGACCTAGCACCTGAAGCCAAGAATTCTACCTTCCTGCAAGTGCCTGCAGTCAGCAGCATTCCTGACCCACTGCTTCTGCACTCACCCAGTGTTCTGGTTCCTTCCTGCCCAGGGCCATGTCTCAGCAGCACAACTGGGCCTGCATTCCTGATCAGCAGAAGTTCCCTCAGTTTTCCCAGATTCAGATCCGATTCAGCCACACTCAGAGAGATGAAAGTGTTTGTGCTTCTTACTGTTTCTGTGAGGCTAGCCTGAAGATGTTTACACTTCCTATTAGTTAATCCTGGTTCTGGGTCTTTCTTCTGAACTTCTTGGGTTGTACCAGGAGGACCTCTGTTCTACCCAAGTCTTTCTGATTTTTCACCAGTTGATGTTTGTTCTAAGGCGAAAATTTGTTCTAATTACTGGGGAAATCTGGAGAGCTTGAAATTTGCTAACCTACTTCACCATCTTCCTGGAATCTTTCTCATATAATTTCTTTTTTTTATTGAAGATTTTTATTTTCAAAACATATGCAAGGATAATTTTTTAACACTGACCCTTGCAAAATCTTGTGTTTCAGTTTTTCCTTCCCTTCCCCTCATCTCCTCCCCTAGATGGCAAGTAATCCAATATATGTTAAACACCCCATAATTTCTTACAGCACAATAATATATCATTCATTACATTCATGTACCACAATATATTTAGTTCAGATAGTTATCATACTTCAAACTCAAACTTCAAACAGTATGATAAAGGCAACTGATAAATCCAAGGTGATTGTAGGTTGCATTAAGAGGGACTCCATGGCTAGGACTAGGATAGAATCTATGCAATAAGACTCTTCCTTTGAAAAAAAAAAAGTTTTTATTTTCAAAACATGCATAGATAGTTTTCAACATTCACCCTTGCAAATTCCAAGTTTTTTTTCTCTTTCCCTTATCCCTACCCTCTCCCCAGACAGGAGTAATCCCATACATTAAACATGTTCAATTTTTCTATACATATTTCCACAATTATCATGATGCACAAGAAAAATCAGATCAAAAAGGAAAAAAATTAGAAAGAAAATAAAATTCAAGAAAAAAACAATAAAAAAGTGAAAATGCTATGTTGTGATCCACACTTAATTCCCATAGTTCTTTCTCTGGGTGTAGGTGGCTCTCTCCATCATAAGACCACTGGAAATGGCCTGAATCATCTCTTTGTTGGAAAGAGTCACATCTATCACTATGTGATCCTCCCATACTCTTGTTGACATGTACAATGATCTCCTGTTTTTTGTTTTTTGTTTTTTTTGCTGAGACAATTAAGGTTAAGTGACTTGCCCAGGGTCACACAGTTAGGATGCATTAAGTGTCTGAGATCAGATTTGAACTCAGATTCTCCTGACTTCAGGGCTGGTGTTCTATCCACTGCCACCTAGCTGCCCTTGATGTCCTGGTTCTACTCACTTCACTCGGCATTGGTTCATGCAAGTCTCTCCCAGCCACTCTGAAATCAGCCTGCTGATTGTTTCTTATAGGAATCCCTGCTGGGCATATGATGTTGAAAGGATTCTTGTTTAAGTATATTCTAGATGAAAGGAGGGAATCTAGGGGACACAGTGGATAGAGTGCTGGGGCTAGAGTCAGGAAGATTCCATCTGACTTCAGACATTAGTTGTGTGATCCTGGGAAAGTCATTTAATCCTATTTCCCTCTGTTTTCTCATCTGTAAAATGAGATTAAAAAAGAAATAACAAACTACTCCCATATCTTTGCTAAGAAAACCCCAAATGTGGCCACTGAGAGTTGGACACAACTGAAAATGACTGAACAACAAAGACCAAATTACTTTTGAAATTTTCCCACTCTGAGATTTTCTTATTCTGAATGGTACTATGATTTAATACCACAAATTTTTTTTAGTGAGTAGTTAGTTTTTCTGCTGACATTGAACCTTACCATAACATTGTAGAGTCGGTCTATTCCTCAGCCCCCCAAATCATTAGCCAACCGGGGGGCAAACCCCTTTGAACTTTCCTAGATTGGATCTTCAAAAACAGTCTTTTCCTCTTTGAAAGAACATGCCACAGCTTTCTTCTGCTGGCAAAGCCTGTGAGAATTCAGAGCCACCCTAATGTTATGATGAGGAATTGTCATGGGGTATCTCTTCCACATATTAGGTATGAATTAAGTACCATTCAACAAATATGCATCAAATATCTGCTTAATATCAAGAATTGTACTAGCTGCTAGGGAAGAAAAGACAAAAACACTCTCAAAAAGATATGTTCTACTGGGAAAAGGATACTATTCAGACATAAATACAAAATTAAAAAGTAATTTTGGGTAAATCCAAGAGGATGGGAAATGAGATATTATATACATAAGATGTCAAGTAAACCAGTTTGGTCAGATTGTAGAATGCATGAAGGAGTTTATTGTCATAAACTTGGGAAAATAAAGCCTTGTTCTCATTATTGGGATGTTTGCTACTAGGCTCCTTAACCTAATTTACAAATGAATTATTTTCATGTCTGTATAAATGCATAGATAAGGTCTTACAAAGAGTGATGACCACCACCTCTAATCATCCTCATAATCATTTGCTTCTTACTGTGGCCTCTGTCAGAAACCCATCTGCTTCAAAAAGAAGGAAAAACCTCTGTGAAATAGAACTTATTGATGAATTAAAATAAATCACCTAAAATTCCATAAATTCTTTGTTAACATGGTTCTACTGTTTCATCACCAGGGAAAAGTCTTATAGTCCTCTTTTTCCATCTCCTTCTAAAGACTTCAGTAGCCATGGAGAAAGAATGGGTATAGTGGCTGAAAGAACACTAGACTTGGAGGCAAAGGACCTGAGATAAACGTCTAGTTCTACTTACTACTAGCTTTATCTTGAGATAAATAGTTAATAATTAAGTGTAGGGAGGATAATTGTCAGAAGGTTAGTTGGCTTGTTTGCCTTCTCTTGCAAATGATATATATATATATATATATTTTTTTTTTTTTTTGCTTTTTTGAAAGAAATACCAATAGTGATGAGATCACAGATCTGCTCAAGGATTGCATGGAGTATTTTTTAAAGGATATTTTCTGAAAACTTCTATTGATAGAATAATAAAATTTTCATTTTTTTTCTGGCTGAAATGACTTAATGCATTGATTGTTTTCCATAATTCTGAACCATCCTTGAATTCCTGGTATAAATCCTACTATAATTTTATTTACCAGTACTTTATTGACTATTTTTGCCTCAATAGTAATAAATGCCTTTACTAAATCCCTACTCTGATAACTCACCACAGTGAGGAAATGACCCTGGTTTCCCAAAAGCTGTGCCTGTGCCTGTGGAGGTCAAGTTTGGACAGATTCTGTCCTATGGACAATATACACAAACTATCTTTCTTCTGCCTTGCTCTCAGAAAAGTTCATTTGCAGAAGGTGGATCATAGGCTGATGATATTTGGAGTCAGAAATTCACAAAGACCATTTATTAAAAAGTAAAACACGGAGAGTTATGTCAGTGGATAGTACATAACTTGAAGTATTATTCTTTAAAAAATATTAATGTGTAAGTTTCTTTTTTTTCCCTTTCAGCCCAATCTTAGCCAGGTTCTGGCACCACAACTTTATTTGTCTTTGAAGAAAACAAACTGGATATTACAATGCCTTTCTCAGTTTTTGGAAACAGTATTTATTTTAAAATATTATAAGTTTTTGTTTATTATGGGCTTTGGAAGAATTTACCTTTGACATTTGACATGTCCTTAATTGACATTAAGACAATAGGTCTTAATCCTATTTTTTTAGCGACAGCCCAATGACTTTTCCCTCTAAGCTTCTTTGAACTAGGTACCTAGGTACCATTTTATTTCTATATTTTCTATTTTTTATATTCTTAGATTTCTCTTACATTCTCAAATTTATCTGTACAAAACTGTACTTGGTAATCCCTTCTAATTTTCTTAATATCTGCTGAATTTATTGTAACCTCCCATTTCCTACTTCAAATTTTTTATAATAAGTTTTTCTATTTTATTTTATTAAATTTGCTATTTTGCTATATTATTGGTCTGAAAACAACTTGGTTTTTTTTTTTTATCAATTCATTCTTTGTTTTCTATTTTATTACTTTCCATTCTGATTCTGCTGATCTCCCTTTTTTCTGTTCTTTCGTTTTTAAATTTGTTCATTTTCTAATTTTTTTCATTACAGATTTATAGAATGAGAAGGCAATATGGATAGGTTGCAATGGAGGTAATACCCACATTGATGAAAATGTAGATGCATTAAAGCATGGAAGTATTCACGTGTTCTTGGTGGGGAAAGTATATTCCCTACTTCTCCTTCTCCTCAACTAAGTTACTTTTATATGTCTACTAAATCTAATTTGTTTCATTCCAACTTATTCAAGTCTGTAACTTCTTTCTCTTTTTGTTTGAATGATTTGATAGAGTTTGATGGAATGGGATGTTGAAATCATTTACTATTCATTTTTGTCTTTCTTTTTGTAAAAGTATGTGGTATTTAAAAATAAAAGTTTCCTGCTGAAGTATTATATATATATATATATATATATATATATATATACATATACATATATATATCTATGCATTTAAAATTAATATGTTTTGGGGGGAGGTGTTCTTTTTAGGTGGAGTGTGAAATTTCTGTTTACTCTTTTAATACTTTCTGCTTTCCATTTGACTTAGTCAGATATCAATACAATTCCTGATTTTCTTGAGTTCAGTGAAACATGATAGATTGTAGCCCATTATTACATTTTAAATCTATGTAACATCTTTTTGAATATAGATGTTTTACTGTAAAAACACATAATTAAATTTTATGTTTTAACTCATTACATAACCCTTTTTGTTTTTTTTTGTAAATTAATCTGTTTTCCATTTTCCATTAAAATTGTTCAATTTAATTATTCTGCTACTATTTTTTTTGTGAAAAGGAAACATAAGATTATTAATAGCCAATATTTACAAAGCACTAAAATTTACAAATTACATACGTTGTCATTTATTTATCTTACCACTTACCATTTGAAATTTTTACCTAATGTGGTTTGCTTTACTCAATAGAACCAAATAAGATGATTATATTTTGTGAAATTAGCTTTATAGATAATGATGAATGTTGGATAGGATGTCCACCTTGCCTCTCCTTTTATGCTTCCTTTTCTCTAGCATAGAGAAAAAAAGGGGTAAAATGAAATCACTAGCCTAATTCTTCTTTATTGAAAAGATTTTCAACCTCAAAACAATGAACTAAGGTCAGACCTTGAGCAGAGATAAAAGATAAGGATTGTTGAAGATCTTTAGTTCCAGAGGCCTCAGCCAAGTTTTTTCTTCTAGCCACTGTGCTGGATATTTTGAAGGCAAGTTAAATTTTGAGTTTTTCTTTGTTAGGATGGGCAGACTTCTGTACGTTCTAAAAATTTGTAGAATGTTGATTGTTGTGAGAAATTGTCTTGTACAATTTCCTGAAAATATAATCAGATTTTTTGGAACCTCAATAATGATTGTTTTCCTCTCCTCATTCTGTCCCACAAATCTGCCACTCCTACCTGCATTACCTAACAGTTATGCTCCATTCAAATTATTTCCTGAATTTAGTTTTTCATTTCAAGCATGTTATCTCCTTTGGTATTAATATTGTTTTTATTTACATGCTTTGATATTTTCAAATTCTTTTCACTTTACTGAGGTTTATTTTTTTCCTTTCTCATTGTGTTTTTAAAGGCTTCAATTGGTTCTTCCTTTATTTTGTCATAAAATTCTTTTAAAAAGTTCATTAGTTCTTTTAATTTTCTTTGAAATTTTGGAGTTGTGTTCAGTTCTTTTTTTCTATTGTATCTCAGTTATTTCTTGCAAGATCCTGATTCTGCTTCAGAAGCTGTTTTGGAATGCTGTTCTTTGGGTGTTTTTCTTTTTTTTGATTACCTTTTAAAATTATAAACTTAGCAAACATCAAAAAAAATGTGGAAAATTTACATACAAACAAGAATAGAAAAAAGAAGATTGATGTGAAATGTTGGGTATTTTTCTCCTTTATTTATTCCATATCATTGTTGTCTAGATCAGAAGAGGGAGGATGTCTACTGACTCAATAATTTATCTGTAATTTATAGTCAGAGTGTTTCCTGGGAATTCTGAAAGGTTATCTATATTTCTGGTCCATGATAAACAAAATTAGTGGGTGTCAGAGGAAGGACTTGAATACAGGCCTTGCAAATGCTAAGACTAGCTCACTATCCACCATGCTGCTTCATTAGTCTGGTGTGAATATGACACACACAGAGAGAAAGAGAGATAAGGAAGAATGAAGGGAGAGAGGGAAAGAGAGAGTGTATGTGTGTGTGTGTGTGTGTGTGTGTGTGTGTGTGTGTGTGTATCCTAATTCCTCTGAGAGCTATCCCCTCCAAAAGAGCAACTACCATACTTAATTTTTGCATTCACACTTTGGTTAGGTCCCTGAGGGTAGCTTTTATCTCAGTTCAAGATACTCTGTGGATCTCTACTCCTAAAATTATAGATTATGAGCTCCCACAAATTTGCTTATCTTTAATAGTCAGATTAAAGGCATTTTATGCCTTTAAGCAAAGGCATTTATAACATATTAAGAACAATAGTTACAAAACATTCCTCCATAAGTCTGGGGCACACTCTGACATAAATGCTCCCATTACTAGCAGGAACCATATACTGGTGCTGAAACACTCATATTGAGAACAGATGTCCATCAACAAGTCATCAACCATTCATTAAGTGCTTACCATGTGCCAGGCTCCAAGATAAAAAGAAAGGGAGAGAAACAAACACAGGAACTTATGGCTTCATCCCAATGTCTGCTCCCTTCTTGTATCTTCAGTTTGCTTTCCCTAGGTGAAGTCTGCTGAGCAGCTTGCTCATTTAAGATCCTTGAGTCTCCTTCTCTCTATGGCTCCACTTTTGATTTCTAGGGTTAATTTTCACCTGAATTTAGGGCTGGATCTCTTCTGTGCTGCCAGTAGTCTCTCTCTCTCTCCTTGAATTACCTACTCTTTCTGCAGAATGCACTGTCTTCTTGGTAGTTGCTCCACTTCAACATGAGATGAACTGATTAGGGCAGGGGAGAGAAGCCTCTTAATAGACATGCAAAGAGTCACACTTCGTGAAACTGCTTCCTTGCATGCAGAGTCTCTACTGATTCAAATGCTGGAGAGCTTAACTTTTTAAGAACCATCAAGAGCATGGCAAATCCAATGCTTCCAACATCTTTAAATAAACACCTTTATACTTTATAAAAGGATATACAAAAATGTCTTTGCACTTTGCTTATCTCATTTCTGGTAGCCAGATGGCAAAGTAGAAAAAGTACTGAGCTTGGAATCAGGAAAACTACTCTTAATGAGTTTAAATCTGCCTTCAGACACTTACTAGCTGTGTGACTCTGAGCAAGTCATCTAACCCTGTTTGCTTCAGTTCCTCATCCATAAAATGAGGTTGCAAAATGATTAAGCAACAAAACACATTAACACTATATTACTTGTTCCCTTTTATGATTTCAACAACTGGACAGAGGGAAATCAATTCATCAGGGATCAACTTCCCTCCCCTGGACATTTCTCTCTCTTTTTCTTTCTTCATATACACATATATAAATACACACACACACACACACATAGACATATGTTGTTGCTTTATAGTTGTGTTTGACTCTTTGTAACTCAATTTGAGGTTTTCTTGGCAAAGATATTGGAGTGACTTTCCTTTTCCAGCTCATTTTATAGATGAGGGAACTGAGGCAAATTGGGTTAAGTGACTTACTCAGTGTCACACAGCCAGTGTCTGAGGATGAATTTGAACTCAGAAAGTGGGGACTTACTAATTCTAGGCCCAGCATTCTATCCACTCAGTCACTTAGCTGCTCTCTGTACACAGGAATAGATAGCTATATAGATAGAATGATTTAATAGAATTAATGTCTCTACAGGCAAATTTCTCTCTGTGTGTATGTAAATACATATATATACACACATATATATCTTACATGTTTACATACATATATATTTTAATTGTTTCGGAGTTTTTCTTTCTTTGGTTTCCTTATTGTCTTTTTGGTGGGTCTTAATTTTCTTCTGAGGTTTTTATCACAATGTTTGTTTTTTTCAGCATTTCTATGACTAATTTTGAGTGTTGGAGTTCCCTTCCAACTGCTAAGCCTTTGATACCAAGGAGCCAGACTTCCTTTCAATCTGCCTGTCATCTTCTCAGAAAACCTTTTAACAGAAAATTTCAATCAACATTCATTCATGCCTCAACCAGCTCTTCAAATTTCTCATTCTTCTTGAAGCCAGCTGCCTTCCCCACCATGAGAAATCTCTACCCTGAGACTCTGTTCCCCTGATTGGTAAGTCCTTTACTTAGACCACTTCCCCTCACTCCCCTCTCACTTTCTGTGCTTTCAATCTCAAGTTGTCAATCCTTTCAAGTTCTTTTTCCATCTCATTTTCTTTGATTTTTTTCTTTTTCCCATTTTCCAGCTCTCTGTTGTGTCATCTTCTTGAATATAGATGGAACTGTTTTGTTTTATCTGTATCTCCCACATTTAGAACAATGCTTCTAAATGCTATTCTCTATTTGCAGTGTTCTCTCCACTAATACTATATTCCTTCCCTATATAGCATTGCAAAAGATGCTATTTGAGGTCTGAAAGTGAGAAGTGATCAGGTGAGGCTTCATGTAGGAAGCAATATTTGATTTGGACCTAGAGGACTGGGTAGGATTTCAGCAGGAAAAGATTGTAATCTCAGCAAGATCTTCGTAATGTTGAGATTTTATAGCATTGGCACATAGTGAGGACTTAATAAATGTGCTCTCTCTCCTCCTCTCTCTCCCTCCCTTTCTCTCTTTCCTCTCTCATAAAATTCTGGAATGTATACAGAATTTAATTTGGAAATTCCTGCTAGGATGATGAGAATGGGAGGGTCCTAGCCATTTCTTAGCTCTAAGGTAAGAACAAATTTGAATGTTAGACTTCTAGTTTGCTTTAAGTATGAGTTTCTTATATTTAATCACTCATTTACATTTTGAGTTTTCTTTATAACAACTCTATGAAGTAAACACTACAAATATTTTTATTGCCTTTTTTCCAGATGAGGAAACTCAGGCACAGAGAAATTAAATGATGTTCAGGGTCACACAGCTATTATCATAGTCAGGATTCAAACCCTGATGTCCTGACAATGAGTCCAGGATTTTGTTACTGTACCAAATTCTTAAGCAGGGGTTCTGAACCTCTTTGTATCATGGACCTGCTTGGCAGTCTGATGAAATTTATGAATTCTTCCTCAGAAATTTAAAAAAAAATCATAACTGAAGGTAATGCTCAATTTCATTTAAATGTTATTAAAGATAAAGGCATAATTTTTCCCACCCAAATTTACTACTCCCTCAAATGTCCATGGACCCCAAATTATGGACCCCTGATCTAAAAAGAAGGATGGATGTTCCCTTGGAGATCCATCTGCTAATTAGTATACAACTCCCCTAGGACTAGAGAGTAGTTTTGTCCCCTTTCCAACTCTTTGCATTGGTGTTAGCAATTATCCTTCTCTAGAAATAACTCAGGGGAGTCTATCTCCTAAGAAATACCCAATTCCCTCAGGATATGGCCTTTCAATAAGCTGTCAGCTTGGTCTATATGTTTATTCTCTCTTTTGTATACCTATCCCTAATGATTCAGCCCCCAATTCTATTTTCTTTATAGTCTGAACCAATAGAGTAAACCCCAGGGTTTGCACATCTTGAATAGGGACTTACAAAAACTTGTCTCTAGTTATTCAACACTTTCCTCCCCCAAGATATAAGTAGGGATATAACTGATATGATCCTGAGTCACAGCTGTGTGCACAAATTTTCTAAATTAATTGGAAAACTGCTTGTTTGCTGAATGAACAAAGGTCAAAAGTTACCAGCTCTTGTGTAACTTAAAAAATACTACAACACATGTAGCTGTTATATCATAAACTGATACACCTGCTTTCTCTGTTGAGGATGTGGTGTTTTTATTATTATAAACTCTGTCCTTCCCCATTTCACTGGTCTTGTGAACATTTCAATATATATGTTAATTAAAAATCGTCATTTCTACAACAATTGACTACTAATTTGTCTGTTTAGAATACTGCAGACTCTCTAGTCTCTTTCCTACATAAGTTATCATTTACTTTGCTGCCTGAATATGATGAGAACTGACACCATCTATCCCACACTCAGTCTTCTGGGAATTTCTAGCTTGACCCTGCTGCGAACTAGTAAAGTCTGTTTTCTAGATATCTCTTCCCGTCTTGCAAGATCTCACTAAGTTCTATACCAAGGAAAGACAAACCAAAGACAAAACCAACTATGGCTCAATTCTAGACCTAGACTTGATTAAGAGGCTCTGAGATCATCAGTTGTCAGGAGACAGGAACATCCCCATCAGCTCTCTGGAATTTAAAGAATGGAGCTTATCCCTTATGGTTAATGGGAAGGAAAAAGAAGAAACCTCTATTTGGCACTTAGGGTCTTTTTAACATACAGACTTTTCTTTTTCCTTTTTTAAAATAATATTTTATTTTCTCAAAAACATGTAAAAATAGTTTTCAACATTCATTTTTAGTAAAACTTTGTGTTCCAATTTTTTTCCTTCCCTTCCTTACTTTTCCCAACCCTTCCCTAAAGCAGCAAGCAATCTAATAGTTTAAATATGTGCAATTCCTTTATACATGTTTCCATATTTGTCATGTTGTACAAGAAAATTCATATCAAAAGGGAAAGATTCACAAGCAAGAAAAAAACTAACCAACCAAGCAACAACAATAAAAGGGTGAAAATACTATGCTTTGATCCACATTCAGTCTCCATTGTTCTCTCTCTGGATGTGGATGGCATTTTCCATCCCAAGTTTATTGGAATTGCCTTGAATCACATTGTTAAAAAGAGCCAAGTCCATCATCGTTATCATCACATAATCTTGTTACTATATACAATTTTCTTTGAGTTGTTAAAGCCTTTCATAACTTTCCTTCTTTTCCACTTTTCTTCCTCCTTACTTCCATCCATGTCCTCGGCAACCCAACAACACTGGTCTCCTCCTCCTTATTTGCACTTGATCCCCCATCTCTCAATTCTGTTTTTACTAATATCATTCATGGCTGGAAATTCTTTCTTCATCTCTGCCTATTCTCTTCCCTGAGGTCCTAGCTAATAGTTCTCCTTCTCCAAGAAGCCTTTCACATTCCTTAATGTCTTCTTTCTAGCACTATCCCCAAGTTATCCTGTATGAGTAAAGGTTACCCCAATTTATCATACATATACTTGTATATATGTATATGCACACACACAAAGCAATTGAGGTTGTCAGCAGGCAGAGTTTATTGTATCTGTTGCCAAGTCTGAGCCCTCTCTATATTTATTCACCACCATTCTCCTGAACCTCCAAGAAACAAATAACTATGATAACAAAAATCAAATAATACATAATAGGCAAGGGCAATAAATATTAACACACAAAGCTTTAAAAATATTTTTTCCTGGACATCTCATTTGAATCTCCCAGCAATGTTATAAGATAGGTACAAGAGATATTTTTATTTTCATTTTACAGATTAGGTTGCTTATAGTGCCTTAGGGATGCTTGATACATACCGACACTATTCAAGATGGGATTCAAACCCACATCTCTCCTAACTCTAGTTACTGAGCACATATACCATGATGTTGCCTCTCTATAAATATTATACAATGCACTATGTGAGTCCTGCAGAGAGGAAGTATGTTCACTTCCAGCAGAAATAAGGCAGAGGAAATGGAGAAAATAACATTTGAGCTGGGCCTTGAGGGATGGATAGAATTTCAGCAGGTGGAGAGTGTAATCTCACCCAGGATTTTGTTGTATTGTGCTTTGCATATCAGAAGTGTTTTACTCTTTGCAGGGTAATAGCTTCCCACATGTTTTTGATGGATGCTCAAACTGGAGGCAAGAATGCCACCCATTTAATGGCTCATTGAGTTTGCAAGTTATAAATTTAGTTACCCCCATAACATTTTTATTTGAACAGTAGTAGTGTCTCCTAATAAAATGCAGAGAACATGCTGAAATAGCATTTGTGCAACAGATGCTGGGGTTTGAATAATTTGCAAAGCCTTGTGCTTGTTCTTGTAATGATCTGGGGGGAAAAGTAACAGGAAAACAAGGGGGCTTCTGATTGGGAAAATGATTCAGTGTCAGCACTTAGGAATAAATAATATCATGCAGTTTTAAAATGAAACATTTCTTTTTTGTTTTTAAACTATGAATGTTAGATAACATATCCTTGAATGGTAGTAGCAGCTTTGCTTTTTGGGGAGCATTAAAAGTTATATGATGACTTTTTGGAAAGCACCTTATAGGGAATCGTTTTGCTTTTATCCTTCCATCCATCCATAAAATGGTTCCAGAGTGGGTTCCCAAGTTTCATCAGTGACCCTTCCCCCAAATCTCCCATCTTCCAATGGCTATCTATCTATCTATCTATAGAGAGAGAGAGTTACAGGGGCAGGGCAATTTACTACCATCAATTTCAGTTGAATTAAGGGATCTAGGATGCTGTAGGAATGAAACCTCCCACCAACTGGACTTTCAAAATGAAAACTGAGCAGACAGGGAAAGTTTATAGCATGGCAATAGAGAGAAAGAGTCTCCCTGTCCCTTTTCCTTTGGTCTCAAGTGCAGAAATTTCCCACTTCGTCACAGCAAAAGTTAGCTGATGTAAGCACTGGTGGCTGATATTGAGAATAGTGAATTCTTGTTCCACCATCTATTAAGGAAAGAGCATAAGCATTTGTATGCTGCCTATTATACGTTAGGAACTATGCGAAGTGCTTTACCTTACAAACACCCTGCAAAGATGCTGTTATTTTCATTTTACGTGAGGAAACTAAGGCAGTGAGATGCTAAGTGACTTGCTCAGGGTCATGTAACTAGTATTTGGAGCTGGATTTGAATTCAGATTTTCTTAACTCCAAGTTTACTGTATCCATTATGCAATAATATCAAGCAATGACCAGAGACCTTTGTTCCAGAATCTTAATGCTTTGTTTGCTTGGGGTCTATGACTATGAGAATCACTAGAAACTCCCACAATGGTTTATGAGTTAATTATCTGTGTCCAGATCCAGTCTTATGATGATAATTCTTTATTATGATAGTAGTCATAAGACTGTGATGGGGCTGGGGAGATTGCAGCTGGTAAACACTGCAAACCAACCCAAACATGGTTTTTCTTGCTTGGGAATTGGTCCTGAGATGGAAGAGGGGAGCACAACAACTATTAATTAGAGACTTTGGGCCAGCACTATGATGCTCATTCTTCTTGATCTCTTTTCAGCCCTTGTGGACCGTTGCTTCTTCTCTCACTCTCCTTTGATAGATCTTCTTCCAAATCTCAACCCTTAGCTCGCCTCAGGATTCTCTCCACTTCCTCCATACCATTTCACTTGGTGACTTCATTATTTCATGACCAACTTTATGCCGATAATTCTGCCGGTTCTTCTGACCCTGCCACTATTCAAGTGCAAGCCCTCATCAGAGTGCAAGGCCTCATGCCTTGATGATCAATAACTTGGTGACAGATCTGCCTTCCTTATTCTATCTCTGCACACTTGAATCTGCACTCTAAAGGACACCCTCCACTCAACAAACTCCAACAATGCCTAATACTTCTGGAAGCAGACACAAAATGCTGTTTGGCACTCAAAAGGCCTTAATAACTCAGCCCTTTCCTTCCTTTCCAGTCTCTTACACCTTACTTCCCAAAATGTGCTCTTAGATCCAGTGAATGCTCTGGGTATTTTGTTATCATGCTTGGAATGCTTTCCCTTCCCCCTCTTACTGATCTGCTTCCTTTAAGTTCCAATTAAAATCTCATCTTTTAAAGAAAGCCTTTCCCTTAATTCTAGTACCTTCCCTGTTAATTATTTTGGATTTATCCTGTACATAGCATCCTTTTAGTAGGTATATTTTTGCATGTTATCTCCTCCATTAAGTTGTAAGCTCTTTCAGGATAGGGGCTGTTTTTTGCATCTTTTTGTATTCCCAATGCTTAGCACAATGTCTTGACATACAGTAAGTACTTAATAAATGTTTATTAACTGATTAATCACTTTACTAATCCTCACATCCATTCAAGGTAGGTGCTATTATTATCCTCGTTTTACAGTTGAAATAACTAAGGCACACATAGGTTAAGTGACTTGCTCAGTCAGGGGCATACAAGCTAGTAAAGGCTACAATCATATTTGAGTTTAGGTTTTCCTTAGTCTAGGTTCCATGCTCTACCCCCTTCTTTCCCTTCTCCCTCTAGCTACTGAACTGAAGGGAATATGCAGTATAGGGGACAATTGAGTAATTTCTCTACATTTTATTACTGGTGTGTAGTTAATCCAATTAAACTGACTAGTATAAGGAGGATCCTTTCTATAGAAGTTTAAAAACTCAAACTGAAGTGAATCAGTGACCTGTCTGCCTGTCCTATGTGACTCTTGTTTATGGCTTTTTATAAATTTATCCCAAGGTATCCTTCTGACATGATAAAAACCTTTATCATTTTCTTCTTACAAAAAGTATTAAATGAACTCGACTTGCAAGATTCATCCTGCAAGTCTGCTTGAGATGACAATGTAAAGGATAGGGGAGGCTCAGCACTCATCCCCTTTCTCAGCTCCTTACTCCACCCTAGCAAAAATCTGAAAGTCCTAGATGAAATAATAAATTAAGTTAGCATTTATATAGCACCTACTAAGTGCCAGGTACAAATTTCTTTACAGATACTGTCTTGTTTTTATCCTCACAATGAATCTGGGAAGTGGGTGCTATTGTTACTCCCTTTTATAGGATCCCAAAGCTAGTGTTTAGGACCACTTCTGAACTCAGGTCTTTCTGACTATAAACAAGCTCTCTATTATACTACTCAAACATGATGTTTTTATAGGAATCGCCTGATGGCCAGTATTCCAGCATTCTTAAACAGGGTCAATTCTCTCATTCTTCCCTCTGTCTCAAAGGTTTGAAGCCTAGGTTGGTTGGTTGGTGGTTGCCTTTCATTCTCAAAGAGGACCACATTAGAGTTGGGTTACAGTGTCTGACCGGGCCGATTGAACTGACATGAGTTCAGAGTGCTCACCACAGATCGGACACCAGTAGTCCCTGTGAACCTTTGGGGAGTGGAGGTTCTCTATCTGCGCATCTCATGTCTCCTTTGGGCCAATTCCATTCTATTTTGCTCTCTGAGGAGGGCACACTGTGCTGGGTGATCCTGGGCCAATGTCTCCCACATTGTACAATCAATTCTAATGTTCTTAAGAGAGATCTTAAGAGTGTCCTTGTATGGCCTTTTCTGACTACCCTGTGAGAGGTTGCCCTGTGTGAGTTCTCTTGTGAAATATTGTTTCCCTGCTAGCATACATTTGACATTTGAACATGGCCAACCCAAGGGAGTTGTGCTCCCTGCAGCAGAACTGGGATACTAGACAGTTTAGTTTGAGGAAGGACTTCAGGGCATCTTATCAGAATCTTCCTCAGACAATTCAAATGGAAGTGATTCTGTTTCCTGGCATGGCACTGAAATTCTGTCCAGGTTTCACAGGTGTACAACAATGAGGTCAGCACAACGGCTCTGCAGGCCTCCAGTTTGTGAGCCTATCCAAGTCACTTAACCACAATTGCATCATACATACACACAAAAGAAATATTGGTATCATTCTTGACTCCTCATTCTTCCTCATCCCATTTATCCAATCAGATGCCTAATCTTGATGCCAACTCCACAATATCCTGATTCATTCTCTCCATTCATAGCTATCACTATAGTTCAAGGCTTTACCATCTCTCCTCTAGATTATTGCAGCAGCCTCCTAATTGGTCTACTTATCTTAAAACTCTCCCTACTCTAGTGCATCCCACACTTAGATGCTAAAGTGATTCTTCTTATGCATAGATCTTCCCAGAGTTTTATTAAGATTTTAAACAGAGTTTAGGAGTTTAATAGAAATAACAATAAAGCAAGGACACTGAAGGAATTGTCAGATAGTAGGAAAACGAAGAGAGAGGAGAAGTTAGAGGGGTTTGGCCCCTAGAGAAATGGGAAACTCTTCCCATTTAAGGGAAGTGAGGTGGGAATAAAGGAAGCTCCTGAATTCCTACAGGAGAGAGAGAATATATAAATTATCTATCAGTCTTAGACTTCAAAAATGTACACACATACATTTGCTTATAATAACTAGGACAATCATTATTATATATGTGCTATTACAATAATTGGTAAGCTCTTATTAAGGGCTTATTATGTGCCAGACACTGGGATAAGCACTGGATATATAAAGGCAAAACAGAATAAGCAAAAATAAACCTGAGCCTCTACTTTCTTTACATGCTCATTTGCACATTTACCGATTTTTCTATATAAATGTTATATATGGAAGCTCAGTATGATTGCTCCATGTTCTTGCTTTGCTTAACATATAAAAGTTCCTTTCTTAGTTATACCTGCCATTTATGACTCTTCATGCCGAACAGAGCCATCTACACTCAGAGAGAGGACTGTGGGAACTAAGTGTGGATGACAACATAGCATTTTCAAATGCTCTTTTTGTTGTTTGCTTGCATTTTATTTTCTTTCTCATCTTTTTCTTTTTGATTTTTCTTGTGCAGCAAGATAATTGTATAAATATGTATATACCGGATTTAATATATATTTCTACTATGTTTAACATATATTGGATTACTTGCCATCTAGGGGAAAGGGTGGGGGGGAAAAGGGAGGGAAATTGGAACACAAGGTTTTGCAAGGGCTAATATTGAAAAATTATTCATGTATGTTTTGAAAATTAAAAAGCTTTAATAAAAAATAAATTAATGTTATCCAAATTAAAAAAAATAGATTTCTAAATCATTAAAAAAAAAAAAAAAACTTCATTTATTGGGCCTGTTATGGAAACTTTATCTCCCATCTTTTACCTGCTCTCCCTGTCCTCTACCACATATATTAAAATTCAACCATAGCAGACTACAATATGGAAGGAGGGGAAAGAAGTCAGGAGGAAGATCGGGAGGGAGGGAGGGAGAGTATACACAAAATGAACACAAAACTGTTTTAGGAAAGGAACCACTAATAACCAGGAAGTCAGGAAACTTTTCCTATATAAGATCATCCTTGGGCTGAGTATTGAATGAAAGCAGGGATTCTGAGAAGAAATGAGGAGGGTAAAGCCATCAGGCAAACACAACAGCAATTTGCAAAGGCACAGAAGTGAGAGAGGAGCATTATG
The DNA here is from genome assembly GCF_902635505.1 of Sarcophilus harrisii. NCBI lineage: Eukaryota > Metazoa > Chordata > Mammalia > Dasyuromorphia > Dasyuridae > Sarcophilus > Sarcophilus harrisii. The sequence continues at coordinate 185,836,885 of NC_045427.1, read as the reverse complement.
TATGCAGGTCATAAACATATTGGATCAGAGAGTATTAACAGTTTAGATGAGATGGTAAGCGACTGAGGTTGGATGGTGGAAAAGAGGGAACAAGTGAGTAATATTATGAAGAAGGAAATGAAAAACTTTGCAAAGTTGATGTGTGATTCAGTGAAAGAGTTGATAAAGTCATTAAAACAGTAAACTTTCATACCTAAAGATAATATCTCTTCAATGTATTAGGGAAATTAGGGAAAAGGATAGGTTTGGAGGAAAGATATGCAGTTTGGCATGAATATGGCACAGCTAATTTGAATGTTCAAGAATCAACTGATAACACGGGGCTTAATCTCAGAAGATACTAGAGCTAGATAAAGAGATCTGGGAGTCATCAGCATAGAAATAGTATTAAATCCATGGAAACTAAGATTAGTAAATGAGTGAAGAAAGAAAAGTGAAGGCCCAGGGTAGCCTTGGGGTATGCTTATAGGTAGGAGGGGAAAGAACAGTGAAAAAATTATATAGGAGAATAAGGTGGTGATAAATGCTGCTTAAGAAGGATGGGAATTAATAAAGGCCATTCTATTTTGAATTTATCAGAGGTGACATTGGAGAGATAACATTGGAGAGATGAATTTCAGGTTACTTGATCTGGTAAAAATTAGGTAGATCTATTATTATAATTGTCATATTGTGCACAATCTAGATCAAGGGTTATTAATCACTCAGATCTAGCTTCAGATACCTACTATGTGACCCTAAGCAAGTCACATACCCATTAAGTCTCAATTTCTTCCATCAGTAAAATGGGATTATTAGCATCTACTTCTCAGGGTCCTTATGATAAAATGCAATATTTGCAAAGTGGTTTGCAAATCTTAAACCATATACAAATGCTATTTTTAACTATTATATCTATCCTTCTGGCAATCTCATGAAGCCTTCAGTCTCTTTCCCAGAATGCTTTATAAATAAACAAAATAAAATATACACGATTACAAAATAAAGCAGTTATTTTGAAGTTACCAAAACATTTTCAAAAAACAAGTTCATGGACCTCATGTTAAGAATCCCTGTTCTAGAGGGATTTTTATGTCATCTATTATTTTCAATCATCTATGATTGCAATATGTATAACATCGGCTTATGGTAAATGAGTACTATTAAAACTCTAGGATTAGATGGCATTGTTGCATTGACATTTTAATATCTTTTGTTCCTGACCATGTATAATGTTTAATGTGTGTGGTAAACAACGGGTGGCATATAGTAGGCAGATAAAAAATAGGTTTGCAATGTATTCAAGCTTATCACATATAATCAGTTGCTTTGGTCAGTGTTTATGACATTTAAATATCCAGTTTGGCCAATGAGACAATTCATTCCAAGAATCTGCCCACTATTGTCATTATTGCTGGTCTGGGCCTATGTATTGTGAGGATTTAGTCACTTGACTAGTTAATAAGAATTGTTTTCAACAATGAGCAAATTTTTAAAATGAGTAAACTGGAGTATTTGAAAATACCAAAATGAATGTTGTCTCCATTTCCAAGAGAACCATAAAACCTATCCCTCAACAGCCTGATGCAGCCATCAGCTAGTGATTGCTGACCTGTTTGTTGAAGCCTGACTGTTCTGAAGTTGACTGTACCTCTAGAGACAAGTGAGCTGGAGTACAGAATAGGTTTAGTTTTTATCGGCTAAGGACTGCCAAAAAGAAATTGTCATATTGAAGTTAGCTTGCTTACGTTAATGTCATTTAGTCCAGTTTGCATTAAGAAATACCTGTACTGTTCCCCTGAAAAGGTCATCCAATTCAGCCTTTGCTTGAAGACTTCCTAGTAAGACAGAATTCAAATGTGTCCCAGAGTAGCCCATTCCACTTCTGAAATTAACTAAGTTTTTTTTTCCCTAAATCAAGCTTTTATTTACCCCTCTTAAAATTTTTTTAAGAGTAGATAGTTATTCTTTTAGTCCTCTGGGGCAAAACAGTACAAGTAAAATCCATCTTCATGACAGTCCTTAAAACTCTAGGTCTCATCTATTTCAAGTCTCTAGCATTTTAGTTGCGAGTAACAAAGTAGGGATGTGCCAAGGAAACACTTTGTCTAATTCATAATTCATGAGTGAGAGAAAGGAAAAATAATACCACTTGAGGCTTAAAAAGAATTCCAGGAGGCAGTACTGTGGCCTCCAAGTAACCCTTACAAAGCTCTACAAAAAGACTGGTTTCTTAGGTTCCATAGCCCTGTGTCTTCCAAATGTTATCTGTTTCAGCTGTTACCTAATTTCAAAACCTCAGTAGCATCTTCAGCTCCTCATTCTTTCTTGCCCCACATATCCAATCCCTTACCATACTTTGCTAATTTCTATGAGGTTCTTCCCTTAAAACATTCTGGAAACAGTAAAGCCATGAGTGTTTCACAAAGTGGTAAAAATTCTCAATGACCTTTCTTGGGACATGAAGGCATCATGGAAATGGTAGTTATAGCAGCAGTCAAGAGACCTGGGTTCAAATTTCTGCTCCGATACTTTGTATTAATTACCACAGAAAACTTTCTTAACCTCTGAGCCTATTTCCTCATTTGTAAAAGATGGGTAACAGTACTTTCACTAGATACTTTGCAGAGATATGAAGGAAGCCATTGGTAAATTTTAAAGTACAATAAAAATGTGCTGTTATTGTTACAATTCAGAATATTTACCTTATTTTTAGGGCTTAATTTCTAAAAATCCTAGTCAACTTGTAACATATATTTCAGAAACAAAATGCCTCAAGACACTGTTTACTATGTGGCCAGAGCTCTCCCTCTTTTCCGTGTTCTTTAGAATTTTCTGATTACAAATTAATGTCAACAAACCTTTCTGGAAGAAAGCCTCAACAGTAGGAATTACTGGATTTTAGCACCGCTTTCCTTCACTCCTCATAATCTCTCTTTTAACAAAAAGGGTAGATCCCAGTAGCCTAAACACTGGATCATGAGATATTTGAAATTATCACAGTATTATGTATACAAAAGCTGAATTCTCAAGGATAAATTAAATTAAAAACAACAGCAATTACTAAGAAACGAATTTTAATCAAGTCTCTGCATTTTATTTTGAGGGCCTGAAGAAAATCTTAAGATCTACAGCTGGAAGCTAGAGATAATTTACAGCATCCATTTCTTCCCCTGAGTTTCAAATGAGGAAACTTAAAGCCCAGAAGAATGAAACAGGTGACTTGCCCAAAGATTATACAGATAATCAATAGTAAAAATGGAATTCATACTTTTCAACTAGGAAAAACATTTTTCTTTCCACAATACCACAGTTTTCCATAAATAGCATCAGAGGTCTGTAATTACAAATAAATTCCTCCTTATGATGAACATAGACTTGATGAATTAAAAATTCAAGGATAAGGCTGATAATATTAATGTAAGTTTAAAAAAAACTCCTTTGGTTTAATAGTGGATATGCAATAAACTTAGAATTATACAATAGGCAGATTCCTTTAATATTCAATTATTGAGCTTTCTAGAAGTATAGGTAATTGTCTTTTTATTCTCTGACGTCCAGATAAATAACTTAAAAAAGATTTACAATTTTGTGTCAAATATATTAATACCACCATTTGATAGACTGGTTGCAAATATACAAAAAACAGGAGAATTTCTTTGTTTAAGTTTAAGAGCTCACAAGAGACTTAACTGAAAAAGCAAACTCCAATGAAAATGGAATTTCCAATGAAACCCAAAAGACAAAAAAACAAAAACAAAAACAAAACAAAACAAAACAAAAAAAACCCGAAACAAGTAAAAAAAATTTAACCACCTAAGCTTATGTAGAGTACAAAACATACTTAGAATTGCAATGTATGTATTTTTTCAATCCTTAAACTCCATTAGCTGTATAACTCTGATTGGATGAAGTAATTTGTAGGACTAAAAGGGTATTTAGATCAATAGGACTGACTGTATGCATGGCCTTCTCTAGTTACACTCTCACTATGGGTACCAATTAATGGGAATGAAGGTAGTGGTTTCTGGGATGTAGATGCCTGCCTACTAGGAATTATGATTCATATTTCCAATTTACTTCAGCTATGTCTAGGAGACAACCATGAAACATTAACCACTTTCATGCACAACTGACCTCCTCCTGTTTTGAATCACTGACCTAGAAATGACAGATTCCATAATCCATTACCAATTCCCTTGAGACTGCCTGTCTCCTTCCCCAATTTGGTTCCAGATTTGAGCCAGAGGGGAAAGCCTCCATCTCTCATTCCCCTGAGGCCAGATTGGAAGCAGTCTTCGAAGTAAAAGACTCTAAATTACATCATTTGATACTTAGTCGTTTTTAAGTGAAAAGTTTTAATTATGTCCTCCTATAAGCCTAGATTAAAAAAACCAAAAAACTTCCTAGCAGAGTATTGCAATTTCAGGTCTCTTTGCTTTCTTCACTCTAAATCCTATAATCAGTTTCTAAAACAGGATTTCTGAACTTTTTTTTGTTTGCCATGGCCCACTCTGATTTATGGACTCTTTCCAGAATATTTTTCAATACATAAAACAAAAATACAAACGATTACAAAGAAAACCAATTATAGTAAAATAGGATTATGAATGAACCTGAGGTTAAGAATTTCTGATCTAAAATATATTAAAGTACTTTTAAAATGTTTTCCAGACAGACAGATACCTGTGTTTGAGAAACTTTTTTTATGCATTTTTAGAAAAAAAATTTTTTTACAAGTCAAAAGGAAATACAGGTTTATCTTGTGTTTTTCAACAGATTTGTTTTAAAGTAATCATTTAAAATGCTTGCAATTTAAGAAGTCCTTGAGGATTAAAATTGCCTTTTGTGTTGTGAAGAATCCTTCAATGATATGAATAATCTTCTCATCTGCCTTTTTTTTGTATACTGGTCTTTCTGAAAACAAAACAATTCCTAAATATAGTAGTGGGCTAAAATCCAAACATAAAAGATTTAACATATATATATATATATATATATATATATATATATATATATATATATATATATATATTTGGGATCCCTCAAACTTCCCTCATATATGTTTTTATATATATATATATATATATATATATATATATATATATATATAAACTCTAAAATACTAAACATATGTATACATTTTACCTTCAAAAAAATTATCCTTCAATTTTGTTTTACTCTCCTGCCCCTAATTTATAAAGTACAAAAGAGAAGAAATTTAATGATGGATTCTCCACCCCACCCATTGAGAAACTTTTTTGAGAGACCAAAGTTTTAAATATGAGGTATTAATCAAAAAAATTTGATTAATAAAATTGATACATTTAGTTTTAGGGGAATGCAGGAGAAGGTGACTACCAGTTGTAGAATATAAATTTCCCTTTCATTATTCATAAATTCCCTTGAATACTTGGGCATACACTGGATTTGGTTTGTATTATATTTTCAACTTCTCTCTTAGGATATTCAGAAATAAATAAATGAAGCAGGTTAGTTTCAGCAAGTAAACAAAAGGCCTCCAACTGCATAATCTGAATTGTCTCTAGCTATGAATAACAGTCTAATAGTATGTTTACCTCCTTTTCCTCCAAAAATAGTGGCAGGACTGCAGGGAGAAAGCTGGCTGAAACTCAATAAACTGTCAGTGCTGGGAGAGTCTGGGTAGTTGTTCCAGATGCCCTTTAGATACGTCAGCTTCTCTCCAAATTAAAATAATACAAGAGATTGTTTTTAATCTATTAAGAGTAACGTTTATATATTATCTTTAGTATGTACAATTTTTAATTAGCTTTTCAGGAAAGGAGCTGGCAAAATTAAATGATCTATCCTAACTTGAGACACTGAGTGTTAAAGCTGTCACCCTCTTTGACAGCTACAGCCTCAAGCAGAGATTGCTTCTTCTGCATACTTCGGGATGACTCCAGTTCATACATAGTTGTCAAATTGAAAAGAACACTCTCATGTAGGTAGTGTTTAGGATCCTGCTGAACCATCCCTTCCAGCTGCCGGAGGGAATCCTTCAATTTCCCCAGATAAAGCAGACAAACAGCAGCATTGTTATTAGCCTAGAGAAACAGAACACAGATCATGGAATCAGACCTGACTGAATAAATGTTTGGAAAGATATCTTCTGTAATTAACTCAGAAACACATTTACTTGTTCTCCTATACCCAAATATTCTCCCACACCTCAAGTTCTTTGTATGAGGATTTGTTTTCAACTAAGTCTTCTGTGGTCTACACTGGGGTCAATAGGTACTCATCAGTATAAAAAACAAAAACAAAAAACTCCCGGTAGTTAGATAAAATAATTTACCTGATGCAAAGGGAACTGAAAATGAGTCAGAAAGAAGGGCATTTAGAGACCATTTTTATTTGACAGAAAGGGAAAAAAGCTAAGGTCCAGAAAAAGAAAATAACTAGCTCCTGGCCCTATGGTGGTAGCATAGCTAGTACTTGAACCTTTTTCAGCTAACACCCAGGTTCCAGCTGATAAAGTGCCAAATCTGGAAGCAGGAACCTAATCTAACTATGATAGAAATAGATTTGAATCCAGCTTCTTACAGATACTACCAGTATGATTTAGTCTCTAAGGGCCTCAAATAATTCTCTAATCCAATGTTTTTTTAATGGAGAGTCATGATGATTCAGGAAAAAGGGCTGAATTTTTTTTTTTTCCAGAAGACCTGATTCAAAGTCTGTTTCTGCCACTTATTCTACCAATGTGACTTTGGGCAGGTCACTAAATTTCTCAGAGACAGTTTTCTCATCTATAAAATGATGGCACTCTACCAGATGGTCTGCCTCTTGTGCTCCTTTTAATTCTAAATGTGATCCTGTAAATCTGCAGAAAGCATGAAGCCCAAAACTCTATTCTACCCTTTTCTAATGCACTTCTCCTGTGATATTTTACATAACAGCTATTTCAGGCAGGAAAGTGCTTGAAGACAGGTTCTGAGTTCATCTAACTCTTAATTTCTTCCTTTACTTCCCTTCTCTCCCTTTCCAATGCTCAGCAGAATGTTCTACATAAGCATTTGCTTCATAAAGATTTGTTGTATTGTACTTGTGTCTTGAGTTCTAGGGTTACTGAAAATGTTTCTCCTAAGAAAACTTACCACTGCATTTGTGGGTTCAATCCTCAGAATTTCTGTGAAGAATTTGTGAGCCTCTGCAAAGTTATTCTGTCCAAGATGAAGGAATGCTCTGTAATATAAGTGACACAAAAAGCAATTAACTTGGAGAACTCAAAATGATAATATATCAAACAGAATTGATGGAGTGATGCTGTCCCCTTCCCCCTACCCATAACTTTAAAGATATGAGCATTTCTGACATTTGCTCTTCAAAGTGTAATCTTGAGCAGTCTGGGTGTTAATGCTTTCCAGACGGAGGTAGTGACATTTTAGTTGATTGAACTATTTTATACATTCTGGCTAGCAAAATAAAGTGAGTCTAACTTTCATTAATTTACACACAAGAACTCAACCTAAAATTACTTTCTGCTATAAAAATGGATACCTGCCTGATTTGTATTTTCCATTCCTATATGTTTCCCACCTACCATCTATGATAACTTGTATCTTAATAAATGTATATGCACACATGGCTGCATATTAAGACACCATTTTACTCATAAAGTCAGATTCCTCAACAGATCACCACAATACATGAAACAAAACAAGAGTGAGCCATCTAAAGCAAACATTTATGTTTGGGGGTTATATAAGCAATGTTGTGAAGAACCAAAGGAACAAGGACCTTTAAAACAATTTTCATGAATAAAGAAACATAATTTCAATTACATTAACAATTATATTAATGAGAACTAACATTTATATAGTGCTTACTGTGTGCCAGGCATTGGGTAAAGTACTTTCCAAATATTATCTCATTTGATTCTCATTACAAACCTGGGAAATAGGTGCTATTAGTACTCATAATTTGCTGGGTTTATTTTGCATCTATCATCTTAGCCTTAGTCAGTCCTACTTGACAGGTAGGAAAGAAGTCAGAATGAGACAGAAGCTCTTGAAAGGATTTTGATGTTCATTAAGCAAAATGTAAAACTTTTGTAGAAGTTCTAAAAAAAAAAAAAGTATGGCTTATACTTAGGTTTAAATATATACCTGTTCATTAAAACCATTATTTTATTCTGAAGTCCATCCAATTTCTGTGATACTCTCTCAACATCCTGAAAATATTTTTCAGCCATTTTTATGTCTCCAATCTGATTTGGAAAAAAAAGTAAGTAGTTCAGTTAATATACTAAATGAAGAATTCAAACAATATCGAAATACTTTAAAAGTGAATTAAAATTACAATGTGAAGATATTGGAACATCAGGTAAGAGAAAATAGAATTCTTAGGATCATATCAATCAATCACCAATAGTTATTTTTTGAAAAGAGACTGAAGTTATTAATTCACATAATAAAAATAATGATCTGTCATTATTACAGGAGTATACAAAATTCTTTATGCATATATCTTACTAGATGAATATTATTAAAATTATTATAATAAATATGATGCAAAATTAATATAATAAACTGCTAAATAACACTCATCTTCCCTTTTGAAGTGGAAAGCTGCAAATAATTTGAAATAAAAAGAAGGTAATTTTTTTTTAAAGATGTAAAACATGTCAAGATTAATAACTTTTACTGCTCATTCTGAGACCAGCTGAAATGTTCATATTGAAGTGACAATATATCATTTAAGTTGTTATTTAATGAATAAATGTTATTAAAGTTAGTATTTGAATAGGGGAAAAACACTATATTACATTAGTACATCTCAGACATTTTTCCCCTCCTGGTTAATGCAAAATATTTTCTGATTATGAATGTCATAGTGAATTCAGGAAAAAAAAAATTTGCTAAAATATAAGGCATCAGAGTTACATAAAACAAACCTTTTTTTTTGTTCTAAAGGACACCTATTAGTAATAATGAAAGAGGTGTCAATTGCATATGAGGAAAACTTGTTTTTAGTTTTGGTTTTGTCACTAAGTGTGTTTTTTTGAATCATGATGGACAAATCACTTAACTTCTCTGAACTTCCCTTTCCTTCCTAAAATGATGAGGTTGTACTCAATAATTTCTAAAGTTTCTTTTTAGCTCTTTCAAATTTTATATTCTATACAATTTATTCTCTGTTCTTTTTTTTTTTTTTTTTTTTTGATGCAGTGGTCTCAGTATAATGAAACTTGATTGCTGCTGTTTGCATTTTGATTAGAAGAAAACTGAGGTGAGCCATAAATGAGTTGACAGTTCTTTTGTCCTGTCATCAAGAAGAAATTATCCTTCATTTCCACTCATCCCTTCCCATCTCATTAAGCATTCCAACCTCCTAAACAAAATTGACCTAAATTCTCAAACTATCCACCCAAACAAAACAGCACACAGAAAGATACAAGAGAGTAAAAAGGAACAAAATGAGCTGGGATATAAGGAATTCAATTCAATAAACACAGATTAAGCACTTACTATAGGAAGGGCACTATCTATAAGCCAGGCATACAAATATGAAAAATATAATTCCTGACTAAAAGAAAGTTTTAAAAAAATGTTGGGAAGGGAAGGATATATGGATACAATAAGCACACAGCTGAATATGATATAAAATAGAACATGAAAGATATGGGAGAGACAGGGATATACTTTTCTTCACTTTGTAGGTTTGGAGCGTCCTCCCTCATGAATAGGTCAAAAACATGAACTATCCTTATTTTCTATGATTATGAAATTTTGTAAAAATAAATATTAGAAGTAATAAGAGTTTATTATAATGAGATTTTTAGAACTTGGAATATGATAATTAAGTTGAGGTAGTAATTTTTAAAACTCAAATTAGCTAATTTTTAATGAATGATATTAATAAAACTCTAGTTACACTCTTTCCAATTTGCTGAAATGATCTATGATTAGAATGAAGGTTTGCTTCTTTATAGTCAACTTTACTACACAAATAAATGATGTAAGTCAGCTTTAAGTGACAGAATCAACTCTTTGAAAGCACTGATTTTCATGGAGAAAAATAAAAAAATATATATTTTAAAAAGCTGATAGTACATCTGACTAGTTGGAGGAGAAGAGGGAAGCAGATTGTTTGAGTGCTGGCAACCATGTGCCTGACTGCCAGTGCTCATATGTGCATCTCTCCCCATCAAAAAAGCCTGAATATTTATCCCTACTCATAATTTTTATGCAGATTCATAGTTAAGAGGACAGCATCACAAAGAGGACTAATGAACAATATCTAATATCCATAGGATATTGTGAATATGTAAACAATAAGAAGTCAGATTTATATATACTTATTTTATAAAGCTCAAACCTACTTACAACAACCCCCTCATTTTTCCTGATGGCACTGTGCTGAATTTTCTCCAGAGTATTTCTATCTAGTATGTCAGACTCTCTTACAATTGACTATTTCAAGACTTGATGATATAAAATGGGGGAAAAAAAAGAAGCCCTACTGTATCTGACATTACTGTGATTTTTTCCCTAATGATTTTCCTTTTTGAAACGTTGATAACTAGATCTCTTTTTTTTCTGAAATAGGCAGGCCCCATCTGGAGCACCATGTTGGGGACACTACAACATAGAAAAGACACTGATCATCTACAGAATGTCCAGATGAAGCAACCAGGATATTGAAAGGCCTTGAATCCATGTCAGATAAGGACAATTTGAAAGAATTAAGGTCTAAAGGAGGAAGACTAAGAGGGACATGACAGATGTCTTCATGTATCTGATGTGCTAGCTGGTTAGTTGACTGGTGCTTGTTCTTTCTCAAAAACGCCCAAAATGACATCACTCTGCTGGAGTCAAGGTACAGTGGCTGTGGCTGATCCGACCAATATGAGCTCAGAAGTCTCAGGCACATAAAAGTCCATATGAACATTTGGAGTGGAGATCATCTCTAAATTTGCACATCTCACATTTCCTTTGAGCTACCACAAATTCTCTTTCATTCAGTCGTGTGAAAGGATTAGATTTGCTTTGTCTGCCTCCACAGGGCAGAGATAAAAGCAATGAAAGCTGTAGAGTCAAATTTTTTGATGTCCAAAAAACTCTCACTAACCAGCAGTATATATAAGGAAAATGGTTTGCCCATTGCCCAGTCAATTCTTCCTCACTGAGGGATTTAAATGGAGGATAGATGACTACGTGGTGGGTGTTGTATAGTGAGTTGCGAATTCCTTTTGGGCATGGATTTAGTTTACATAACTGTACAGGCCCTACCAACTCAAAATTTCACAATTATGATTCTCTTATGGCACCTCTTTCTTTTTTTCCCCACTACAACTGTGGCTGTTTCTTAATGTCTAATCCTCAGTTCTTGTTCTTTTCTATCTATATTCTCTCTTATCTGCACTTAGTACTGTGACTGGCACATAAGAAGCATTTAATAAATGTTTATTGATTATCTATGTTCATGACTTTAGCCATGTGAATTACTTAAGATTTCTATCTGTCTTACTGTATCCAGTTCTGCATTTCCAATCATTGCACGAATATTTCCCTTGAACAGTACTTCAAACTCAAAACATTCAAAATTGAAGTCATTCTTCTCCCCACTAAAATCCGGTAATCTTTTCCTTCTCTCAGAAGTTGAGGAAAAAGGAAAAAAGAATATGAGAAATTAGCCATCTAAACTCAGTTTCAAATTCAACTTTAACTATTCCCTTTTTCTTAATACCTATATTCAATGAATAGCCAGCCATTCTTTCCCCCACCTCAATACTTCCTTCATATTGTCATTCATATCCACTCATTATTTTCTATTTTCATTGCAATCACCATATTACATCTGACCATATTGTAATAAGATATTTATTCAACTGCTTTTGTTGCCTTCTACCACTTCTCCTATTAATCAGTTTTTATTACCACACCAAATAATTCTCCCTAAAACACTTTAATTATGTCACCATGTCCTAGTCAATTAATGATTTCCTATGGTTTGGAATCAAAAGTCTATAGGGACTTGCATTTATGGTAAGCTATAATACTATTCCCACCTAGCATTTCACCTCAGATTTACTCCTACTGGAGCTATTTGCTTCCGCAAAAGTGTTTTATAGCCCATATACTAAAATATCACATTTATTTCTGCCACAGTACCTCTACTTACCATCTCTTTTCCTTTTCTGACAATTCAAATCCTACCCATTTTTCAAGGATTAGCTCAAGAAACTTTTTTCAGCAAGCATTCTCTGCCCATGTAGGCCACAATATTCTTTTTTTTTCTTCTAAATTTCACTGGCACATTGTTTATGCCACTTATCTGGCATTGAATAAAGCAAAAAAAAAATTACTATTTTGAAAAACACTTAAGAAGCACTTATTATGTTAGGTATTAGGTATCCAAGGACAAAAATGAAATTGTTCTTATATTCAATGAGCTTACTTTCTACAAGGAGACATAACAGTTATACCAAGTATTATTTTATTTTGTCATGACATTGTGCATATACATCACTTAGTAAGATGTGAGTTTCTTAGGAACCTGACTATGGCTCAGACATATTTCTTTACACTCTATACGTAACTAGCACATGTACTGTATACTCAATTATTTTTAGAATTGATGAGTTAGTGAGATTTAATGTGTCAAATTAAAGGTACAAATCAACTATGAGAATCACAGAATTGGAAGAAACTCTATAAGATATCTAGTACTATCTATCATCCAAAGAAGGGATCTTACAAATATTTTCTGTAATGATGTTCATCTGGCACACTGCTTGTTTGATGGAATTGACTTTACTACCTCAAAGGCTATTCTACTAGACAGATATAATTGTTTGAAAGTTCTTTCTTATATCTCTGCCTCTGTCTAATCATCATTATCTATCAGTTCTATCCTCTAGTGCAACATAAACAAACCTATATTCCTTAGATATTTGAAGAAAAATAACTTGTCTATCTTTAGACTAACTTCTTCATTACTCCTGAAAACAGTTAAGGGTCCCTCACAATCCTGGCTGCCTTACCCTAAATACACTCTGTCAAGGTTCCTTTTAAAACATGGTAACTAGAATTGAGCACTATTTTAGATGTGGTGTGAGTAGTTTAGTGACATAGGTAATAACATCTTATTTTCTGAGATTGCTTTATGGATGTCAAAGTATTTACACATACATTATTTCATATGATCCTTAAAATAACTCAATCTAGATGAGGAAAGGATTATTTCTATTTTGTAGATGAGGAAAGGGACAAAGACCTGGAAGAATAAATCACATAGATACTAAATGCCTGTGTCAATATTAATATTGTTTTCTGATGCCTATTTGTATGTTTTCCATCATACTACAATCTTGAAACTATACTTCAAAAAATGCAAACTCAGGGGACATAGATTTTTAGTAGTCATACTATACAACTGACATATTAAGTATGTCATGAACTAAAATTCCCATATGTATCTTTATATTAACTGCCATTAATTACATCCTAGTCATAAACCTGCTGGTATTAGTTTGATGCATTGTTTCTAGACATTTAGGTGTTAAGATCTGTTTTACAGTTTGCACATTAAAAACATTTGTAATTTTCAATTCACATTGTTCAATTTTACAATTTATCAATTTAGGAAACCTTTTATTTGGTTTATTTATTTATGCGAGTCAGGGTATAGTAGATAGACGAGTGTCCAATCTAGAAAGACCTGGATTCAAGTTCTGCCTCTGACACATAACTAGCTGTGTGTCTCCCGAGTATATCATTTAACCTCTCAGTTCGCTAGAATACAAATGTCAAACTCTCAGCCCAAGTTGCAGCATGTTGCCATAATTCCCATTTTAATTCCCCTAAAAAAAATGTAAATAGTAAACATTTAACAAAATAAATAATATGTTTTCCTCATAGATATAAAATTGACATAGACCCACGTTTTTAGGAAATTTCAATTTTGTATCTATGAGGAAGACATATGGAAGAGAAGAGAGACTGGAGGCATGGAGAAGATCATTTTAGTCCCTTCTTCAAAGAGTTCACCTGCGTGTCTAATTTCTTATAAGAAATTTCTTCCTGGATATATTATTAGCACATAAAACTCTATGTAAGCCATATTCCCCCTCTTTCTACACAGAAACTACGCAGTCTATCCAAACTGAACTGTATATAAAACTGAAAAAAGATAAATAATAAAGATAATAGAGGAAATTTATATAGCTCTTTAATGTTTCCAAAATGCTTTATTTCATTGTCTCACTTGAGAACTGTGACTACACTGCGGGGTTAAAATCTTCCATCTTTTGATACCTCTATCTACAAAAATCCTAAGGATTTTTAAAAGCCCAGCCCCAAAACTCCATTCTTGAAAAAGACCTGCTCAAATGTTTCATCTGAAGTAATCTCCTTGCCTTCTGAATTACTACAATACATTGTAAATACCATTCATGGAGCATTTATCATGCAAAGAAATAGCCTTATATTTTAAATATCTGTGTGAGGAAAGAGTGAAACCATATACTTCTTTGTATACCATATTAATGCCCAACACATTGTGAATGAAGGAATTTAATGAACTAGAGATCAACTAGAACCTTGAATGCCAGAATAAATCCAAAATCCTTACCCTGACATTTTGGGGTCCTCTTAAACCTGATTTTTCATTACTCTTTTATACAATCCATCCTAATTGCCCAAACATGTTCTGTTCATTCCCTCTTAATTGCCATTTCCATACACTTAATTCTCCTCAGTCAGCAATGATTACTTCCTTTCCTGTACTCTTGCAGCTCTAATATGAACACTACTTACTTGGCACTAAATATTTGCTAGAAAACTTTTAAATTTGTTTTACTATACTGTTTATATAGTATTCATCTCAGACTATAAGTATTCTTAGAACAGGCTGATGCTTTCATATAATTCTAGGGCCTGGGAGAGTATCCTATATACAGGAATTTTTCAACATGTGTGATTGATGACAGTGGTGAGAAAATACTGAGTTAAAGGTTACTTTTGAAAAGCACAGGCTTTCAAATTAGTATGGTCTCATGAAATGCATCCCATTATTTTTTTAGGCCTCTTGAACAGAAAGCAAATTGCCTGAGGACATAAAGGGAGTAAATGGAGTCCCTAAATTTTAAAAAAGAAAGGATGAGTGCTTCTAGCAAAGTAGCAGATAGTA
Organism: Sarcophilus harrisii; assembly: GCF_902635505.1. Lineage (NCBI taxonomy): Eukaryota > Metazoa > Chordata > Mammalia > Dasyuromorphia > Dasyuridae > Sarcophilus > Sarcophilus harrisii. The sequence goes on along the minus strand of NC_045427.1, from coordinate 185,821,747 downwards.
CATAACTTTGAATTCAGTAAAACAGAATTCTGTTTCTTGTGCCAGAGAAACTAGGAAATAGTTGGGAGATTAACCTAAAGTGGTAAATTCACTGAGACAAAAATACCTCTATCCCCCCTTACCTGGTATAAAGCCGTGTGACCTGGAATAGGTGTACTGAAATTGGATCACTTTGGGGAAACAGGTAGAGAGAAAATGAAATGCTTGGGGTTCTGGCCTGTAAATGGACTTAAACTTTAAGAGTCTACAAAGGTTCATTGAGTTAACCAGTCACAAAGCCAAGAAGAAGCTGGAATAGAGTATTCAGTTATATTAATTTCAGAGCTTGAGTGACTTTATTGGGTTTGGGATACTCCCTCTTTGGATACAAGCAAAAATCCTGCAATTTGAGAGGATGCTAAAAGTTCCTGTGAGTGAAAAGTCATCTTTCTATAAGATAAAAAAGTAAGAAGCCTCTTCAAATACAATTAGACTGGTCCTTGGATGCCTGATACATGCTCCATCACTGGAAAGGCTTTCAATTTAGCAGAATCTGCCTAGAGTTTGTATTCTGCAGGCAGTAACCTTGAGAACCCAGGACTACTAAGTGCCCACAGCAGGACAACAAAATGGAATTTTCTTGAACTATCATCTTTGCCACAGAACAATTTTCTCTTTTAATTCTTGTTTGTCTACTCTAACTTAACCAGGTCCTTAACCTGTTCCCTACTCACCCTTCCTTTACTCTAGCAGACCAAATGTCTTCCTGTTTTAGAAGAGTACTTCCCATCTTGCTCCCTCAAAACTGTAGCTTTTACCTTCTATCTATTGTTGTTATTATTTTTTGAGTGAGAGACATTTGCTTTCAGATGGCTATTACCCTTTCCTTTCTAGGGCACAAATGGATAATTTTTTGATATAAAGTAAATCATCTTTAAGTCCTGAATATGTCCTTGTTTTCTGTAATTTCTCTTCCTATTTTCTAAATTTGAAACATTATGGCTCAAAACAATTACAAAGGGGTTGCATATGAGTCAGGGAGAAATAAATTTAAAGAACTCAAGGAGAATGTTTCTCATATGTTTAAACATCATATTACTTCTAAAGCTCTTTAATTCAGTAGATTATGTAAAAAATTCCCCAGGAATACCAATGTCTCAAAATGAATTTACAGGATTAGGTTTCATTTTAAAAAGCTGACATTTTCTATCCTGGTATGATATTTTTCTCCATTCTTCCCACCTATTTAAAGTTCCTCTGTACAGAACTAAAGAGTAGCTCAAAAGGAATCTGTATATGATGAAGAGATAGGTAGCAAACTGAGGACTTTTCATTTGATTTTCAAGTAAATGACGGTGATTTCATCAGTACAGATAATCAGAGTATTAAGGTGAGTGAGTGACCTACCCCTTTATATCTAGGATCAATATTTAAAAATAATGCCACCAATCTTTAACCAATTATCTTTCAAAAAAAATTTAATAAAAAACATGAATAGCACATATTGATAAAAGTAGACTCTAACAGGAAACTAGGGATTAAGCCCTACTTGTAACGAGCCCAGACTTTTTTCTTCTCTAAAAAGGGAAACATTTTTTGAAAAATTAAAATGGAAAGCTAGTGATCAGAAGCCCATATATAAAGTAGGCAGCATGTGGTACCCCATTATTGGTACCCCCTTTTTGAATTTCTAGAAATTTTTAGTGAGATAAGACTATTTTTATGTCACCTGACATTTCAGCATTTTAAGACTGGAATTCATTGTAGGCTTTCATATAGAGTAGAGACAGGAGCTATTGACTCTAAACCTAACTGTGTTATTATCCAGAAGCTTAAAGTCAACACACACCAACTTCATCTGGCTGCATTTATCTTTAGTATTATCATAGAGATATTATAGAGTATTTAAGATTTCACAGACTTCAGCAAATTTTCCTTTAGTAAAATTATATATTCTATTTTCATTCCTTTGGAATTAAATGGAAAATTTCATTTCCTTTTTTGATTAGTGTTTGCTTCTCAATTTTGTCTGTGGAATTACAATGCCCGGACCAAAACATTATTCAAGAAATATCTTTTGTTTCTTTTCCTTGCTTCTTTTCTTGTTCTCACATTGCATTGTAAAGGGAACATAAAAGAGGGTGACATTAAATGTATTTTTTTCTGACCAACATAGGATCAGCTAAAATTTTAAAAATGGTTTAGTCCTGCTTTATTTCTTTTTAATTTGACAGTGAACAGTCTGAACTAAGAACTAACGTTAGCTGGCTGAGAGTGGTTGGCTGAAAGATGTACAACTGTACTATACTACAAGCATACCTCATTTTATTGTGATTTACTTAACTGTGCTTTGCAGAAATTGTGTTTTTTACAAATTGAAGGTTTGTGGCAACCCTGCCTTGAGTAAGTCTATCATAGTTCTTTTTCCAACAGCATGTGCTCACATTATTATTTTTTTTTTTCCATTATACCAGATATGGTAATCTATGATCATTGAGCTTTGATGATACAACTGCAAACTGTTCTGGGGATGCCATGCAGCGTTCAGGCAAACTTAACAAATAAATGGTGTATGTATGCTGACTGCTCTACTGACCAATCAATTCTCCCATTTCTTGCCCTCTTCATGGGCCTTCCTACACTTGACACAAAAGTATTAAATTAGGCCAATTAATAATTCTATAAGAGACTAAGTGTTCAATGAAGAGTCTGTTGAAAGGGTGAATTTCATTGCTATCATATTTTAAGAAATTGCCACAGTCTCCACAACCTATGTTGTGCTAAAGCATTACTATTCTGATCAGCCCGCAGTCATCAATATCAAGGAAAGATCTTCCCCCACTAACAAGGTTACAAGTTGTTAAAAGTCCAGAGTTTGGTAAGCACTTTTTTAAGCAAGAAAATACTTTTAAATTTAAATTAAGGCATGTAAAAGAAGTAATACCCTGTAAGAAATGACCAGCAGGATGAATACAGAAAGAGGCTTGGAGAGACTTACATGAACTGATGCTAAGTGAAATGAGCAGAACCAGGAGATCATTATACACTTCAACAATGATACTATATGAGGATCAACTCTGATAGGACTGGCTATCTTCGGCTATGAGAGGATCCAATTCAATTCCAATTGATCAGTGGTCTTTGCTTGCATTTTTGTTTTTCTTCCCAGGTTATTTTTACCTTTTTAAAAACGATTTTTCTTGTGCAACAAGAGAACTGTATAAATATGTACATATATATTGTATTTAAGATATACTTTAACATGTTTAACATGTATGGGACCACCTGTCATCTAGGGGAAGAGGTGGAGGGAAGGAAGAGGAACAGAAGCGTTTGCAAGGGTCAATGTTGAAAAATTATCCATACTTATGTTCTATCAATAAAAAGCTGTAATTAAAAAAAAGAAAGAAAGAAAGAAAAGGAAGTAACACCACTGCACACCAACCTCTGGTGCAGAAAAAAAGAAATGGAACATTTAAGAACGCACATGGTGCTGGTGAACGTACCATCCACAAATGGACACAGCATCTTTACTGACAAGATTCCTCTCTACCCACCCAACTCCAACCATCAATTCACCCTCCTCTCTCCCCCCAAAGCATGGATGAGCTAGTGTGGCCAAAAAATTATCATCTGGTAACCACACTTATGAGGATAACAGACATAGATTGCCACCACTGACTTATATTACTTGAAACCTTTCTGTAGTGGCACAATCTTGGTACAGAATGGTCATCTTTATGTCAATAGTAGGCAGAGGAATTGGACTTCAGTAGTGGTGGTATTACTATATTATAAAATATTATTCTTGTACATTGACATGAATATAATATTTTAAAATGTTGATTAAAACTTAGAGAAATGTGTTAAATTCAAGTTTTCACTTTAAAAAGAGTATAATTTTAATTGTTGAAGTATTATTAACAAATTAGAATCATAACCATGTTTGTAACATGTAGTGTTCTGGTTGGTTTTCTGGAGGTCTCTGGACCAGCCTTTGTTTCAGTAGAGTAATCACCACAAGAATAGCCAGGGATAAAGTCCAAATTCTTTATTGCTTCCTTGCCTGGGGCCTAGACCTAGCTTGGTTTCAGTAGAGGAAAATGCAGGAGGACAGGCCAGCCACCACGGTGGTGTGAGATGGAGTGAATCTCTCCTTGGCTCTGAGAGCTTGAGCTTTCACCTCCAGTCTTCTCCAAGTCTGACCCTGGCTGAGTTTGTCCCAGCTTATATGGTCTATTATAATTAGATCATTTACAGTATATTGAGTATAAACCAATCATTATATTACTAGGGAACCATTATTTGTGGCAAGATTAAATCAATCACATTGAACTAGAGAAGTATTAATCACCATGATAAACTAGATAACCATTGTCTCATCAATTCCACTGAGTTAGCACATTGTAAGAATCCTTGTTTCAAGTACAGAGTTCTGGCCCTTAACAGCAACACATTAAAAAGCAGGGGATGGAAGACAACTAAAAAACTGCTTCACACAAAAAAGCAGTAGAAGAGGTGAAAGGCTAGAGTAAAATACATTTTGCTATAGCTGAATTAAAAAAATAAATAAATAAAATAAGGGTAGCAACCCTGATCTCAGACAAAGCAAAAGGAATATATCTTTTTCACATATTAGGGCATAAAAATCTCACATTCAAAGGTAGAAAAGCAGAAATATTAAATGCATTCTTTTTAGACCATAATGCAATAAAAATTACATGTAATAAAGAGTCATGAAAAATACATTAAAAATGAATAAGAAACTAAATGATCTAATCCTAAAGAATGAGTAGGTCAAACAACAAATTAAAATACAATCAATAATTTCATCAAAGAAAATGAATATGAGATAATATACTAGAATTTATAGACAGTCAAAGCAGTACTTAGGGGAAACTTTATATCTTTAAATTCTTACAGGAATAAAAGAGAGAAAAAAGCAAATCAATGAATTGGACATGCAATTTAAAAAGCTAGGAAAAAGAACAAATTAAAAATCTCCAATGAAACAACAAATTAGAAATTCTGAAAATCAAAGGAGAGATTAACAAAACCGAAAAAGATAAATAAAATTAAAAGTTGGTTTTGTGAAAAATCCAACAAAATAGATAAACCTTTGGTTAATTTGACTTTAAAAAAGAAAGAAGAAAACCCATTCACCAGTATCAAAAAAGGATGAATTCATCACCAACGAAGAGGAAATTGAAGCAATAATTAGGAGCTATTTTCTCCAACTGTATGACAATAAATCTGACAATCTAAGGGATTATAAAAATTTAAGTTGCCTAGATTTAACAAAAGAATAAATAAAACTTAACCCAATTTTAGAAAAAATAAATTAAACAAACCATCAATGAATTACCTAAGAAAAAAACTTGCAGGGCCACATGAATTTCTAGGTGAATTCCACCAAACCTTTAAAGAAAAATTAATTCCAATACTATCTATATAAACTATTTGGAAAAACAGACAAAGGAGGAGCCCTACCAAATTCCTTTTATGACAAAAATATGATGCTGACACCTAAATCAAGAAGAGCAAAAACAGAGAAAGAAAATTATAGATCAATTATCCTAATGAATATTGATGCAAAAATTTTAAATAAAATATTACCAAAGAGATAACAGCAATTTATTACCAGGATAACAAACTATTACCAGATAGGATTTAGGGATTCAGGCCTGGTCCAATATTAGAAAAATTATTCAAATAACTGACCACATCAATAACCAAACTAAAAGAAATCATATGATTATCTCAATAGATGCAGAAAAAATTTCTGACAAAAAACAGCACTGATTCCTATTAAAAAACTAGAGAGCATAGGAATACATGGAGCTTTCCTTAAAATGATAAGTAGTATCTATCTAAAACCAGCAGCAAGCATTATCTGTAATGGAGATAAGTCTCAAAGCCTTTCCAGTAAGATCAGAGTAAAACAAGGATGCCCATTATTACTACTATTATTCAATATTGTACTAAAAATGTTAACTTTAACAATAAGAGAATAAGAAGAAATTGATGGAATTAGAACAAGCAATTACACTGTTATTTTGTAGATGATATAATGGTTACTATTTAGAGAATCCTAGAGAATCAATTGAAACACTACTTAAAATAATTAACAACTTTAGCAAAATCACAGAATACTAAATAAACCCACATAAATTATTGGCATTTCTATATAATACCAACAAAAGCCATCAACAAGAGATAAAAAATGATATTCCATTTAAAATAAGTGTAGGACAGTCAGAGGTAATTAAAGCATGATTTTACTACCTAGAAAAAATAAGTTAAAATAACTGTAAGCAAAATATTTGGGAGTCTACTTGCCAAGACAAATCCAAGAACTATATGAGCACAATTACAAAACACTTTTAACACATATAAAGTCAGATCTAAACACCTGGAAAAATACCAATTATTCACAAGTAGACTGAGCTTATTATGACTTATTGTCATAAAAGTGACAATTCTACTTAAATTAATTTACTTATTTAGTGACTTACTAATCAAAACTACCAAAAATTATTTTATAGGGCTAGAAAAAAATAACAAAAGTCAACTAAGATCAAAAGGTCACGAATATAAAGGAAATTAACAAGCAAAATGCAAAAGAAGGTGGCCTGGCCATACCAGATCTAAAATTATAATATAAAGCAGCAATCATCAAAACTATTTGATACAATCTAAGAAACAGAGTGGTGGATCAGTGTAACAGATTAAATCCATAAGAGTACTATAGTAATCTACTGTATGATAAACCCAAAGATTCCTGCTTTTGGAATAAGAATCCACCATTTGACAAAATCTGTTGGGAAAACTGGAAAACAGTATGGCAGAAACTGGTTATAAACCAACACTCACATCATATACCAAGTTAAGGTCAAAATGAGTATATGTTTTATACATAAAAGCTGATACCATAACCAATTTAGGACAGCAAGGAATGATTTGCCTGCCAGATCCAGGGAGAGAATTTATGACCAAGCAAGAAAAAGTGAACATTATGAAGTACAAAATATATAACTTTGATCATGTTAATTTAAAAGATTTTGGGTTAAAAAAATGCTATCAAATGCAGAAATCTGGGAAACAATTTTTACAGTTAATGTTTTTAATTATTTTGTAGATGATATAATGGTAAATATTTAGAGAATCCTAGAGAATCAATTGAAACACTACTTAAAATAATTAACAACTTTAGCAAAATTTCCCAAAAATATAGAGAACTGAATCAAATTTATAAGAATATGTCACTCCCCAATTGATAAATGGTCAAATGCTATGAACAAGCAATTTTCAGATGAAGAAAACCCATCTATAATCATATAAAGTGACAGAAAAGGAAAAGGATAAATACTGGAGATGTGGGGAAATTGGGACACAACTGCATTGTTGATGGAGTTGTGAACTAATCCAATCATTCTGGGGAGCAATTTGCAACTATGCCCAAAAGGCAATCAAACCCTTTGATTGAGGATTATCACTATTAGATCCATATCCCAAAGAGATCATAAAAAAAGGGAAAAGGATCAACATATACATTTATCGTAACTCTTTATGTGGTGGCAAAGAACTAGAAATTGAGGGGATGCTTTTGAATTGGGGAATTGCTAAACAATGTTGTGGAATATGAATGTAATAGAATACTATTGTGCTATAAGAAATAATAAACTGGTGGTTTTTAGAAAACTTGGAAAGTCTTGCATGGACTGATGGTGAATGAAGAAAGCAGAACCAGGAGAATATTGTACATAGTAACTGCAACATCGTGCAATGATCAATTATGACTGATAGCTCTTCTCAGCAATATAGCAATCTATGACAATTTCAAAAGACTCATGATGAAAAATGCTACTCACATCCAAAGAAAGAATTATGGAGTCTGAATGCACATCAAAGCATATTATTTTCAGTTTTTTGTGGCTTTTCCCTTTTATTCTGTTTCTTCTTTTACAACATGACTAATGTGAAAATATATTTTACATGACTGCACATATATAACCTATATCAAATTGTTTGCTGCCTTGGGAAAGGTAGATGAAAGAAAAAATTTTTTTTTTGAAAAATCAAAATTTTATTTTAAAAAAAATGAATGTTGAAAACTATCTTGATACATAATTGAAAAAAGTAAAATACTATTTAAAAAAAAAAGGAAAAAAAGAAAAAGCAGTGGAGGAGAAAAATAAGCTTTAAATATTTGGCAATTAAAATCAACTGAGTTAGATTATTTCAAGCACATTCATAGATGAAACCAAGAGAACAATAAATAGAAACAAAAATGGATCAGATAACCTGGCATTATCATTATACTCTATTTTCATCATCGTTGACAGAAGAACTACCATTCTTAGAATGTAACACTGTAGTGTTCAATGAGTTATATAGGCAGTGGAAATAACACTTAAGAAGAAATAAAAGAAAACAACTTGATCAGAACAAATACAGAGTCAGACACATATACAAACACCCATCCACACCCACCAAAAAATCCATATAGGAGGTGATGCAATATTAAAGGCTATAGCAAAAACAAAAAAATTCCTAAAGCATGGAAAAGATCACAAACTATATTAACACTAGAAAAGGCAGTTCAAAAAGATAACAGCAGCAGCAGCAGCTAATAACCTCTATCACCTACTTTCTCATCTTTATAATGCATTTATGTCAGAAAAGGTCTGTGTCATTCAGTGTCCTTGATAGAACTGTAACAAGGGACAAAAATTTCTGCAGTCTATTTTCCATAGCATATCACCATCTTCAGTTCCATAGGTGACTAAGAAGTACAGAGAATGCATGGCCCCACTCTTCCTTTTGCTTGCTGAGCAGATAAAAAAAGTTTTTTATCTGATAAGAGGAAGATGTGTTAGCTCTCTTTCCAAAAGGTTTATTTCACACTTATGTTCAAATCATGTAAAAATATTTGATAAATTAATTCACAGAGATAACTTTGGTTAATGAGCCTTTAAGACTATATAAGTTGTAGAGAAGATGCTGACTTGCATTGGTGGAGGGAGTTTCTTTATGGCAAGTTCTGGATAACAGTGAACCATAGGTCCAGAACAACAAAAATAAGTCCTTTATTAGTAATGTCAAGTGAGGAATAAACCTGGAAAACATGATCAGATTAGACACTTTTCAGTGTTGCAATGAATATCCTATGTAGTTCAAATGGAAGGTTTCCTTACATGTAGAACGTTTGTTCCAATGTCAGGCGTTCCTCTTTGGGGAATATTTTGCGCAGTTTACATCAAGCCATTGAAAATCGTAGTCCTTTTTTAGTTTATTATTACTTTTGTACTAAACCTAAGTCTTATTCACTGACTGAGGAATCTCCCCAAAGTAGTCCATTGGTAAATGTTTATGTTTAACAAACTTCCTCTCCAGCAAAAAAACAACAACAACAACAACAACAACAAAAAAAAATTATTAATACTTTTTTAAAAATCTAGATAATCAATAAAACAATAAGCCAAGTCTTTAAGTTTGCTGATTTTTCCAAAGTACAAATTCTAATGCTGAAAACTGACTAGTTTTCAGGCAGGATTAGCTCCATCACACACTTGTAAATAAATATCTAGTCTCTGTCTTTCAATTTATAAGTACTTTACTAAGATATTTTACCTATGAAGCTAATCCTATTCTCTCTTGCACTGCTATATTGTCTTCAAAAGAAGAAATGGACCTAAACATGACAGGTAAGATGGTATGATAGCATACCAGACCTGGATGGATCTTGGAGACCCCTCTATCTCATCTAGCTCTCTTGTTTTATAAAATGGATAAGGCAAAAAATATTGGTGATACTTTCCCTAAGTCCTTCCAACACTTCATGTAGGTTTTTTCTTTTTCTGGATTGTGTTCTATACTCAGCAAAAAAAATATGATTCCCTTTTTCCTTTTTAGTTAATATAGCTAATAGCTAGTATTTCTATCGTGTTTTGATGTTTGCAAAGCACTTTACAAATATTTCACTTTATTCTCACAACAACTCTGGGAGGTAGGTGCCATTATTATTTTACAGATGAAGAAGTAAAAGCAGAAAGAATTTAAGTGATTTGCCTTGGGTAACACATTTATTTAGTATCTGAGTTCAGGTGGGAACTCAGGACTTTTGAGTCCAGACCCAGTCACTGAACCATCTAGATTGTTTATATTTTTTTCAAATACTGATGAGCAAAGTCAGTGAAATAATAAGAGCTAATATTTCAGTGGTACTTAAAAGATCTTACAGATATTATTTGATCTTCAAAACAACATGGTGAGGTAATTCCTGCAAATATATGCCCATTTTATAGACAAAGAACCATAGTTATACTACCTTTAAGTTTTAGTACCAGGATATGGACCTAGGTTTTCTGATTGTCTAAAGACCTTTTCAGTTCTCAGAAGCTGAAACATCAGCAAGGTTCACACACTGTTCACTATATGCCTATGTAGTCTATAGATGTCTCTTAAATTATAAACTAGTTCCTTTCCTGAGAGAGGAAGAGAAATGGAGGGTGGAAGGGAAAGAAACAAGGGTGAATCTGAGCTCTAGAGATTAATATCAATGATACAATTTTCACTTAAATGAAAATGCAAGCATTTAGGATAACCCTCTAGCAAAACTGTAAAACCAGCCAATTTTATCTTTGTTCTTATAAATACTTGGTTCACAGTTGAAGACATCAGTCATTTATCTGAATTTAAGTAACTGAGGTATCTAATATTGGAATGTCCATACATTTTAACTTGAGTTTTAATTTAAAAACTAAGATTTTTGATGCTAAAGCAAGTTTTAAGAATCACAACAGGGATCTTTTTTGGGCAAGAATCCCTTTGATTGTTCCCACCCTGACCCTACTTTCATTGGCATAAAGGCATAAATCAGTGTGTGTGTGTGTGTGTGTGTGTGTGTGTGTGTGTGTGTGTATGAAAATTAAAACAGCTATTTTAATTCCTGTGCTCAAACCTTGATGGTCCAGATAAATGTTTTAGAATAAGACAGGAGAGAAGCATCTCAGTTGTAGTGAACAGAAGGTTGGTCTTGAAGTAGGAAGATCCGAGATCAATCCCTTCTTTGACACAAACTAGCTGTATGACCCAAGTCAAGTGACAATCTCTTAGAGCTCTATCTATCAATCAATAAGCATTTATTAAATGTCTGTTATGTTCTAGAATCTGGGGAGAAAAGTACAAAGGATGAAACAGTCCTACTTAGAAAAATTGATATTTTAATGAGGAAGACAACATGTACATATATGAATATATACAGAATAAATCTAGACTAAACAAACATAAAGTAGTTAAACACAAGATAGTTTGGAAGGGCAGGCACTAGTAGTTGGTTGGATTAGGAAAGACTTCATGAATAGAGTGGTCATTGAGATAAGTCTTAAGAGGGAAATTCTGTGAAGGGGAAAGAAGAGAGTGTTTCCTGGACAAGGAGAGAGAAAACAACTCTCTAGGAATATAAGTTGGAGAGAGGGCACCAATCTGTATTCACAGAGAGCTTTCCTCATTAAGTAGTTCCCTATACCAATGAATTTTGCCTCTAATTCTCATATCACATAACCTCTAAAGGCTTCTTTTTAAACTCTTATGATTTTGTAGCTAATAGGTTTGCTGGATTCTGTCAGAATCCAAATTAGCATCTTGTCCCAAAGAATGGACAAAATGACCCCTGGGAAGACCCTTCCAACACTAACTCTGGAGTATGTGGAGTATATTATTCTCTGTATACTAATCGGAGTTCTTGAATGCTGGTGTATGTACTGAATGAATCATCTTAATCTTTGAAGTTCACAATGTGATTCATAAGCTCAAAGATATTATAAAGGGTTTAATAACATAACTGTGACTATAAAGTCTGTATTACATGCTACTTTGGTGGCTCATTATGGCATCAAAGTATTTTTGAGCTTATGAAGAATTGGTAAGGGTAGCACAAGTTCTGAGAAGTTCTACCATGTTAGAAAAAGATTTAAGCATAATCTGAGAACCAATTTGTGTCTGCTTTGTGGGGCTGGACACTAGCAGATTAATTCAATGGCTGTGTCATCACATGAAAAATACAAATGATTCTTTGTAGCCACCTTTTGCTTCTGAAGTGGCAATGAGAGAAAAAGAGGAAGAGGGACTAAGAATGACATATTTTTTTTGCATCATTTATGGACGTTAGCTTATCAACTGATAAAACTCTATATGTAAGTCAATAAATACTTATTAACTACTTAATATGTGCTGCATACCATGCTAAGTACTGAGGGTACAAAGAAGGCAAAAAATAGTCCCTTCTTTCAAGGAGCTCACAAGTCTAGTAGGAGAGATACACACAATTATGTACAAACAAACTATATACAGGTTAAACTGGGACTAATTAACAGAGGGAAACCACTAACATTAAAGCTGGTTTGGAAAGGCTTCTTGTAGATGGTGAATTTTGGCTGAGATTTGAATGAAGACATGGAATCCAGGAGGTAGAGAGGAGGAAAAAGAACATTATAGGCATGGGAGGGAGTCAAAGAAAGCACCTAGAGTCTAGAAATGGAATATCTTATGAGAGGAATAGCAAGGAGGAGATCAGAGTCGCTGGATCATAAAATGTGTGAGAGTAGGGGTGGGAATACAATATGAGAAGATTAGAAAGGGAGGAAGGGACCAGGTTTTATTTTTTAATTTTTTGACTTTTTTTATTGAAGTTTTTTTTATTTTCAAAACATATACAAGGATACTTTTTCAACACTGACCTTTGAAAAATCTTTTGTTCCAAATTTACCCCACCCCTCTAGATGGCATATAATACAATATATGTTAAATGCGGTAAAAATATATGTTAAATCCAATACAGCTATACATATTTATACAATTATATTGCTGCACAAGATAAATCAGATCAAAAAGTGAAAGAGAGAGAGAGAGAGAGAGAGAGAGAGAGAGAGAGAGAGAGAGAGAAAATAAAATTTAAGCAAACCCAAACAAAAAGAATGCAATATTGTGATCCACATAGTTCCCACAGTTCTCTCTCTGGGTGTAGATGACTCTCATCATTACAAGATCACTGGAACTGGCCTGAAATATCTCATTGTTGGAAAGAGTCACGTCCATCAGAATTGATCCTCATATAATCTGTTGTTACCATGCACAATGATCTCCTGATTCCACTCATTACACTTAGCATCAGTTCATGTCTCTCCAGGCTTCTCTGATTTCATCCTGCTGATAATTTCTTATAGAACAATAATATTCCATAACATTCACATACCACAATTTATTCTGCCACTCTCCAACTGATGGGCATCCACTCAGTTTTCAGTTTCTTGCCACCACAGAAAAGGCTGACATTTTTGTACATGTGGGTCCCTTTCAAGGGCCAAGTTTTAAAGAGTTTTGAATCCAAAAAGAGGATTTTATATTTGATCTCAGAGACAACATAGAATAGGGAGATGACATTGTGAAACCTTCTTTCATTTTAGGAAAATCACTCCAAGAAACTGACCAATCATTAGACATAAAGAAATGAATTCTTGATATTCTGTTGAATATCAATCTTGACATTCTGTCCATAACAGAAAACAGAAGGTAAAAGAAAGTTGTAGGTAAATTAAAGAGTAGTTCACAGATTGTTTACAGAGAAGTTAATTAAAGAAGCTGGCAGAGTTTTATTGTTGTATTAAATGGCAACAAAAAACACTTCATGAGATATCTGGGCATCTTATATTACAGTATTCATGATGATAATTCAAATATAGGTATGTAGAGCTTTGAAGTTTGCAAAGTACTTTACAAATATCTAACTTTTACCCTCACAAAAATTTTTATTCCCATTTTACAGAAGAGGAAACAGACAATATTTAAGAGATTTGCTATAGCCAGCAAATATATGAGGTTGGATTCAACTTCAGCTTTTCCTAAATCCAGGTTTAGCCTTCTATCCAATGTAATTCCTAGCCTTATAAACATCTGTGAAGATTACAATGAAGGTTTTATATAGGAGATAAATTAAACTTTTAAAGAAACTAACCAACTCTAAGAAGTGGAAATGACAAGGGAGCAGATTTCAGCCATGAGAAATAATTTATAGAAAGACATGGAGGGGGCAGCAAGGTGGTGCAGTGGATAGAGCACCAGCCCTGAAGTTAGGAAGACCTGACCTCAAATCCAGCCTCAGACATTTAACACGTCCTAGCTGTGTGACCCTGGGCAAGTCCCTTAACACCAATTGGGAAAGAAAAGAAAAGAAAACAAAACAAAAGAAAGATAGAAAGAGAAGAGGTAGAATGTCATGTTTGAGAAACAGCAAGGAGGGTTGTAGAGGGCCAAGTGTACCTGAAACAAGTAATCTTACAACAGGTGTTAACTCAGTGGAATTGATATAATGATTCTCTAGTTTACATGTACTTAGTACTTAGTATATTTCTACAAGTTGACCCCTATTCTACAAGACTGACACCTATGAAAACAGGGACACTAATACATTGTTGGTGGAACTGTGAATAAATCCAAGCATTCTGGAGAGCAATTTGGAACTATGCTCAAAAAGTTATCAAACTGTGCATACCCTTTGATCCAGCAGTGTTACCACTGGTCTTATATCCCAAAGAGATACTAAAGAAGAGAAAGGAACCCATATGTGCAAAAATGTTTGTGGCAGCCCTCTTTGTAGTGGCTAGAAACTGGAAACTGAGTGGATGCCCATCAGTTGGAGAATGGCTGAATAAATTGTGGTATATGAATATTATGGAATATTATTGTTCTGTAAGAAATGACCAACAGGATGATTTCAGAAAGGCCTGGAGAGACTTACACGAACTGATGCTGAGTGAAATGAGCAGGGCCAAAAGATCATTATATACTTCAACAACAATACTATATGATGACCAATTCTGATGGACCTGGCCATCCTCAGCAACGAGATCAACCAAATCATTTCCAATGGAGCAGTAATGAACTGAACCAGCTACGCCCAGTAAAAGAACTCTGGGAGATGACTAAAAACCATTACATTGAATTCCCAATCCCTATATTTTTGCCCACCGGCATTTTTGATTTCCTTCACAGGCTAATTGTACAATATTTCAGAGTCCGATTCTTTTTGTACAGCAAAATAATGGTTTGGTCATGTATACTTATTGTGTATCTAATTTATATTTTAATATATTTAACATCTACCGGTCATCCTGCCATCTGGGGGAGGGGGTGAAGGGAAGGAGGGGAAAAATTGGAACAAGAGGTTCCAAATGGTGCCAAACGGCAATTGTCAATGATGTAAAGTTACCCATACATATAACCTATAAATAAAAGGCTACTAAATAAAAAAATAAAAATAAAATAAAATTTAAAAAAAGACTGACACCTATGATGATGTACTTATAATAAGAGTATATAAGAGCTAATTGGGAGAGAAGACAGACTTAGAGATAGACGAGAAGACTTGACCAGCCTCGTGGTGGCTCTCCTGCCTTCACTACTCCAAGAAAATCAAGGACTTGGACTGGTCCTGAGATCCTCCAGAGAGCTAGTCTGGACACTATATTTTAATCCAGCCCAGTGTGGGAGCTCTAAAAAGCAATGCTATGTTTTGTCACCACTGGCTGACTGACTGAGACTGCTGACGCAGACTGGGAGACTATGAAGACTTTGGACTTTATTCTTGACTATTCTTATGGTGATTATTCTGCGGAAACCAAGGCTGGTCCCAAGACCTCCAGAAAGCTAGCTAGAATATTACAGCAGCTAGTTTGGTTGGGCCAAAGACTTCATGAAAAGAAAAATGTGTCATAAGGCTAGGACTTTAGGTTGGAACTAAGTTGGAAAGGGTTTCAAATGCCAAACAAGAGTTTTGGACAAGGGTTACTTAGGGGAGAAGAAGTTGCTGATGGCCAGGAAAATTAACCACACTGATGAGATGACATAGTAAGTAAGAATCAAAGTAGAAGAAAGCCAAAATCTAGTTTTTGATAACAGGAAACCTTTGTGAAGGATTGGTTTTATGAATGTTTATTTAATGTTGAGAATTCTGACATGCAGTCAAAGAACTTCCTTTTGTTAATCCTCCTATGTTTTGGTAAAAGCCAATTCTGAGAGTAAAACTGTAACTGGGAAAATAATAAGTAATATCACACATATAAATACTGAGAGTGAACTGGATCACATAGGGTTAGCTTTGTAGTCTGACTCATTCCCTAACTGAAGAAATTCCAGTTAGATTTTTTTTCCTTCAGGATTCCTGCAACAAATCTACCTAAACCACAGAGGAATTGAAAATAATTAAAAAAGGGAATCCAAATAGTTTTAGATCACTTTATCTTGTTATAAGTTTTATTCTAGCCAATTACATGTTTTTTTTTTTTTTTTAATAAACTTTTTTTTGCATCTGTCAATAATATGGCTTTTAATTCTTATGGCCAACATGAATATTTCTCACATTTCTTTCTTTCTTTTTTTTAACTTAAAAAAAATTATTATATAGCTTTTAATTTACAAGATATATGCATGGGTAATTTTTCAGCATTAACAGTTGCAAAACTTTTTGTTCCAACTTTTCCCCTCCTTCCTCCTACCTCCTCCCCCAGATGTCAGGTTGACCAATACATGTTAAATATGTTAAAGTATAAATTAAATACAATATAAGTATACATGTCTAAACAGTTATTTTGCTGTATAAAAAGACTTTGAAATAGTCTGTGAAAGAAATCAAAAATGCCGGTGGACAAAAATAGAGGTACTGATCATTCTATGTAATGGTTCTTAGTCATCTCCCAGAGTTCTTTCACTGGGTGAAGCTGGTTCAATTCATTATTGCTCTATTGGAACTGATTTGGTTCATCTCATTGTTGAAGATGGCCACAATCATCAGAATTGATCATCATATAGTATTATTGTTGAAGTATATAATGATCTCCTAATCCTACTCATTTCACTCAGCATCAGTTCATGTAAGTTTCTCCAGGCCTTTCTGAAATCATCCTGTTGGTCATTTCTTACTGAACAATAATATTCCATAACATTCATATACCACAATTTATTCAGCCATTCTCCAATTGATGGGCATCCACTCAGTTTCCAGTTTCTGGCCACTACAAAGAGATCTGCCACAAACATTCGTGCACATATAGGTCCCTTTCCCTTCTTTAAAATCTCTTTGGCTCTAAGCCCAGTAGTAACACTGCTGGCTCAAAGGGTATGCACAGTTTGATAACTTTTTGTAAGCTCTTTTCTTAAACTATCCCTACCTCTATTAGATCTCTCCACAACTGTGTCCTTCACATTACTGCCAGAATACTATTTTTTTCAAAGTAAGATAACAGTTAAGGCATTCCTCTACGCCAAAATCTTTATTGGTTTCTTGATGCCAATCTAGTAAAGATCAAAATCCTTTGTCTATCACTCAAGGGCCTCCATACAGTAGGGTAATTCTACTTTTCCATCTTTGACTGGAGAACCCAAACATGAAGAAAGTCAAACTTGCCTACTCCATTTCTGGGATCTGCCATGAGCTCTTCTGCCTCTGTTCATGCATTTCACCATCTTTTTCTGCCTTTGTTCCCTTTCTCCTTCCTTCCCTGCAGAATTATCATATATCCTTTAAAAGTAATTAAATTGGGACCTCAAAGAAGCCTTCCCTGATTTACCAGTCCTACAAATAACGTTTTCCCTGTGATCTCAAACAGCAGAGATGCTGCTGACAAAGAAAATGGCCTTTGATGGTGGTTAAGAGGACAAGAGACTAAAGATTGTTGGAATCTCTAAAGAAGTTCCTTGAGTCTATAGGAAATATTCATATATCCTCTGCCAGATAGCTATTATAATGATTTGTCTGTTATATCCCTTAAGAAATGATAAGGTCCTAAGGGAAGGGAACATATCTTTATTGAAACTTTGGATCTTGAGATTATAAATAAATTGGAAGAACATAGGATAGTTTACCTCTCAGACCTGTGGAAGAGGAAGGAATTTATGACCAAAGAAGAACTAGAGCTCACTATTGACTACAAAATAGAAAATTTTGATTATTCAAATTGAAAAGTTTTTGTACAAACAAAACTAACGCAGGCAAGATTAGAAGGGAAACAATAAACTGGGAAAACATTTTTATAGTCAAAGGTTCTGATAAAGGACTCAAATCCAAAATATATAGAGAATTGACTCTAATTTATAAGAAATCAAGCCATTCTCCAATTGATAAATGGTCAAAGGATATGAATAGACAATTTTCAGGTGATGAAAATGAAACTATTACCACTCATATGAAAGTGTTCCAAATCACTACTGATCAGAGAAATATAAATTAAGACAACTCTGAGATACCACTACACAACTGTCAGACTGGCTAGAATGACAGGGAAAGATAACGCGGAATGTTGGAGGGGATGTGGGAAAACAGGGACATTGATACATTATTGGTGCAATTGTGAACACATCCAGCCATTCTGGACAGCAATTTGGAACTATGTTCAAAAAGTTATCAAACTGTGCATACCCTTTGACCCAGCAGTGCTACTACTGGGTTTATACCCCAAAGAGATACTAAAGAAGGGAAAGAGACCTGTATATGCCAAAATGTTTGTGGCAGCCCTGTTTGTAGTGGCCAGAAACTGGAAACTGAATGGATGCCCATCAATTGGAGAATGGTTGAGTAAATTGTGGTATATGAATGTTATGGAATATTATTGTTCTGTAAGAAATGACCAGCAGGATGAGTACAGAGAGGCTTGGAGAGACTTACATGAACTGATGCTAAGTGAAATGAGCAGAACCAGGAGATCATTATATACCTCAACAACGATACTGTATGAGGATGTATTCTGATGGAAGTGGATTTCTTCGACAAAGAGAATATCTAGCTCAGTTTCAATTGATCAAGGATGGACAGAAGCAGCTACACCCAAAGAGAGAACACTAAGAAATGAATGTAAACTGCTTGCATTTTTGTTCTTTTTCCCGGATTATTTATACCTTCTAAATCCAATTCTCCCTGAGCAACAAGAGAACGTTAGGTTCTGCACACATATATTGTGTCCAAGATCTACTGTAACCTATTTAACATGTATAGGACCTGCTTGCCATCTGGGGGAGGGGGTGGAGGGAGAGAGAGGAAAAATCGGAACAGAAGTGAGTGCAAGGGATAATGTTGTAAAAAATTACCCTGGCATGGGTTCTGTCAATAAAAAGTTATTAAAAAAAAAAGATATAAGAAGAAAGATGCTTTCTGTATTCAGAGAAAGATCTGATAAGTAGAAATACGTATAGAATAATTTTATACACACAAACACACACACACACACTTATTTGTTTTTAAGGGTAGCCATCTCTAGGGAAAGTAGGGGGAAGAAAAAAGTGGGAAAAGAGGAAATTTATGATAACTTTACATATTTGAATTTACATGAAAATTATTGATATATAATATATATGATATATATGATAATTTTGTATATTTGAAAGGAATAACAAATTGTACATAAAAGATTTATAGTTTCACTGAAATCATCATTTTTATTATACTATGTTATTAAATGTTTGTTTTATTTCATAAATTAAAAATGAAATAAAAAGCTGGACCAGCTGAATAAGGAAAGAAGTTGTAGATTGACTGCTGGTACCATACTAGAACCAAACTACAAGAAGATTAAAAAGAATTCCTAGGAACAGGATTTGTGAACAACACCTTGATCTTACAAACTCTTCCTAGATATATCTGACTACCTTTGACTTAAATTGTGGATATATGAGAGCACGCACTTGGTTTGAGAAATATATTTTTTACTTTTGTCCTTATACCTTCTCAATAAATATCATTTTGGAAAAGCTTAAAAAAAAAAAAAAGAAAGAAAGAAACTTTGGATCTTAGGGCCTGGTAGAGAGTTATGCATAGATATACTTAAATAAATTTTTAAGAATGAATGATATTATATAAGCTATTATTCAGAAATTAAGATAGGTACAGAACATTCTCTTCCTCTCTAGGCATATCCTTATAAATAAGGAAATTCATTTCAATTTAATTCAACAGATATTCACTATATGCCTACTTATGTGACCAATGCTATATGGTCCCAAACAGAAATAACCCCTGTCTTTCCAGAACTTAAGCTTTACTGGGAAATACATTCTTCTGTTAATCTGTTTATAAGTAGGATTGACAGAAATGGAAAACCAAACCACTGACATACTAGGAAACCAATTTCTATAAAAGACGAGAAAAATTTCCAATATCTAGCTTCAAATGATCTGTCTTTCTCTCTCCTCTGTGTCGTTGGTGGGTGAGTTTAGGGCAAAATGGTAAATGAGGTTTGTTCAGCACTACAGTATCTTTCCAAATTTACTTTGTGTTAGGAGAAAGAAGCCCCTTCTAATACCTAACATTCTAAAAAGCTGTCTTTTTAAGACACCTTTTATTACAAGATAAATGGAATAAGGTGGGAAAAGGGGGATACTGGAATAGGGGACAGTAATGGATTTAGTATTGAAGATAAGTCCCTTACTCAGTACTTTAAAAGGAGAGGCCCCAAGGAATTGGAAATTGAGTGGATGTACATCAACTGGGGAATGCCTGAATAAGTTATGGTATACAAATGTAATGGAACACTATTTTCTATAAAAAATGGTGAGCAGCATGATTTCAGAAAAGCCTAGAAAGACTTAGATGAATTGATGCTGATTAAGTGAGCAGAATCAGGAAAACATTGTACATAATTGATCTGTTAACTATACACTTAGTTCTTCTCAGCAAGGCAGTGATCTAAGGCAATTCCAACAGACTTGGAATGGAAAATGCCATCCACATACAGACAATGTGAATCAAGGTATAGTATTTTTACCTTTCTTTTTTGGTTTGCTTTTTCTTTCTTGTGTTTTTTTTCCCTTTTGGTATGATTTTTCTTGCACAACGTGACAAATAAGCAAATTTGTTTAAAAGGAATGTACATGTATAACCTATATCAGATTGTTTGCTTTCTTGTAAAGGGGAGAAATAAAGGAGGGAAGGAGAAAAAAATCTGGAACACAAAATCTTACAAAAGTCAATGTTGAAAACTATCTTTACATGTATTTGGAAAAAATAAAATACTATTAAAAAAAAGGAGAGAAATCCTATGTTATGGATGAGAAACTGCAAATTGAGGTTCTGTATCTCTTGAAGACTTCTAATATAAGGAAAATCCAAAGAAAAGATTTGTCTCTATTTTATAAATTGTTAAGCAAGATGGTTTTTCCATATTCTTTTTATTTTGGATATATGAGTTCATGGATGTGAGAAACTCCCTTTAAGTGATGCAGGTCTACAACTCACTTGAATCCTGTGGTTGTAAAAAGTGGCTCAGGAGCACTGAGAAATTAAGAGTTTTGATTGTGGTCATCCAGTTCCAGGGTCAAGAACAGGGTATGAACCCATAGCTCTGAAAGCTCTGAAAGATATTGTCTATCTACTGGGTAATGAAGTCTTTTTTTTCTTCCATGGCCTACATTATATATATGGTTTGCTAAAACTGCCACTTCACTTACATATGTACACATAACTACAGGTTCAAGCACTATCTTTTAATCAAAATATTAGCAAGTTACTAAATAGTCAATTATACTGAAGTTGAACTTTTTATGGTTCAATCATTAATTTCTTAACTGCACAGTGATACTTTCTAAAATAACCAATTTTGGAATATTTGCATCAAAAATCAGATTTAACAACTGGTTTGAAATCATATCAAAATCAAAAGGACAATATTAAATACAAAAAAATGGACTGATTTTCAAGAATTAAACCTTTTTTTTAACAGCCACAACAAATTTAGATAAAAATGTTTTTTGCCTCTTTCCTTACACTTAACAAAAATAAAAATTTAAATAATAAATTATGTAAAGATAATATTCATAATATTGTTTTAACTTTTCACTGAGTTATCTAAAGCACTTTAACCTTGCTTAACAAATGCATGTATGTAGCAGATGTATATATCATAGTATAATATACATACATATATATACATACATACATACATACATACATACATACATACATACCTGAAGGAAAATTCTTCCAATTCCACTCAACAGCTGAGGCTCTTGTTCTGGGTAGTATTTGATAACTGAATGATATGTATCTACAGCAAGTACATAATCCTAAGAGGAGAAGAACATAAAGTCCCTGTTTAAAATTCAGAAATCACTTTCAGCTTTACTCATACTCATTTTAGTCAACCAATCAATAAGCATGTATTAAGTGTCTTACCAGAGACAACTGGTAATGCAGTGAAAAGAAGGCTGAGCCTGGAGTCAGGAAGACCTGAGCTCAATCCAATCTCGGGTGCTTACTACCTGTGTGATCCTGGGTGCACCACTGAACATTTGTTTACTTGCTATAAAATGGGAATAATAACAGCACCTATTTTATAGAGTTGGCGTGAAGAGCAAATGAGAGAACACTTGTAAAAAAAAAAAAAAAGCCCATGATACAGTGCCTGGCACCTAAAATGTACATTAAACTACATTAAAAATATTTATTCTCTTGTCTCCTACTATATTCTAGGCATCATTTAAGGAGATATGGCTTAGAGAACCTGGATACATACACACATACACATACATGTAGACTCTGAGAAGCAGCATAAAGTAGTGAATAAAGAGCTGAGCTCAGAGTTAGAAAGATCTGGATTCAAGTTCTACCTGACAGACTAATTATGGGACCTTGAAAAAGTCATTTAACTAAGGTAAGTAGGTGAATCTTTAAGATTTTAGGTTGTAGAAAATATGCTGACTTGGGTTAGTAAAGGAAACTTCCTCACCAAGGAGTTTCCCCATCACAATCACAAATTTAGTCCTAGTCATTCTGTTGGTTTTAGGAATTGGAAGAAAATTTAAAGAACTAAGGCTCAGAAAATGGAAGACTAAACAGGCAGTAAGTAGTAAAGCTTGGATTCAAACCTGGATCCAAGTCAAGTGTTTTGTCCACTATGCCACATAGGTAAATACATACCTATACACATATATGTAAATGGGGGGCATGTGCATGTATGTACACGCATACATACACACAGTCTATTTCCATTGGAACTATTTCTTAATCATCGCATCCAAGAGTAGACAATGCTATTCAATAGTTTGCTTATGTTAATCTTGTTCGTTATACCAGTCTTATAAAGGAATTTCCAGTGTTTATCTGCAATAAAATTGATGAACCATTACTCATCACTGAGATGATAAGTTTTTGGTGGTCTCCTGTTAGCTTAATTAAGCAGGCAGTTTTTGATCCTATTTTTTTTTTATTTCCAAGATGCAATTAGGATCTCAACTCTCTGCCAAAAAATTATTATGAAAATTGGTAAATTTTGTCTTTTATTCACTTTCCAAACAAATAAGATAAATTCACATTCAATATATATTGGAAAGGCTTATACTAAGAATTGAGCTAGGATATTAAGATATTTAAAGATTAATCTTAAATCAACCTCCCCATCAACTCCACCCCAAAAACAAAAATCAAAATTCAGCAACACACTTCAAGGTTATGTTCATACACCTGAGTGTAATTAGTTCTTTGCCTGGTACCAAGAAAAACATGCAAGAAGACCTTTAATGTAAGGTAAATCTATAGTAAATTATATTTTTCTCCCTTTAATTTTAATATCCCAGGAGGTATATTTATTTCCTTATTCTAGGACTTAGAGTTACTAGTTTCCTAATTGAAATGTTATAAAGAAAGACAGGCAACATGTAAAATTCCAATTTGGTAGGGAAAAAAAAAAAAATAAAAGACTCCAGGTTTTCCTTACAGTCTACCAACTTCAAGTGCAGCTCATTAAAACTAATTTTATTCAAGGCCAGATAAGCTGTACAACCAGACAGTGTACCTTGGCTTCCTGCTCCTATTGCCTCTCACTACCTGTCATTGCCTCATAATAACTGAGGCAGCAGCTGGTCTGTTTTTAGTCAGTGTAGGGAGTGTCATACCTCACACAAGCCAAGCTGCTCCTACTGCCATTTTGGAGACTACTCCAGCATTCCCTTTTAGGATAAAGGGTGTATATGTGTAAAAAGAGGATTTTCTGTTCAAAATTTCATATTTAAGGTTACAGCCAAGTATTCTATGACCTCTGAGCTTCTGGGATTTTGTGGTGCTAAGAAAATATTTTACAAAATAATAACAATGCTTCCTTCCCAACAATAATTCTGTTAAGTAGACAAGATAGAGGATTTCTGTTGTTATAGCTAATTAGTGGGGAGGAGACAGAAAGGCAGCAGACACAGGTAGATGAATTGTATAGACTACATTACCCTCTATCTTTAGGATATGGGTGGCACATGTAGCTATATATGTAGTTCCATACCTTAATAGGGCTCTATACAATCAAAAATTAGTACTCTTCAACAAGGATGTTTACACCCTTTATCTCTGGTTTATAAGCGAATGAGCAGGGAAAATGTGCTAACTTTTGGGAGGCATTTTAACCTAAATATATACTCCAAATCTTAGGTACTACAAAAAATTTTAGTTTGAGTAAACAGTTCTATAAGAAAAAAAAAATCTAGTGGTGGGGAGTAGGGGATGAGGGGTAAGAATAAGAGGGCTTGGGGGGAAGTTGTGGGAATAGGTCTAATATTTTTCACTTTTATCATACCTAAATTCCATGGTGAAACTCAAGCTTCCATTGCCTTTCTAGAAACCAAGTACACCCATTTCCACAGGTTCTATATGGCAGAGGTAAAACTATCACAACAGATCATAGGAAAGTACTTGCTGCACATGAAAAGACATTAAAATAAGCTAAGAACTAAAGAGGAGGTATTTTCAAAAAGTGAAATTCTCAACACAGGAACAGATCCATTATACTATATTTTGTACCAAGTACATCATTATACCAATGAGAGTATAGTAGTAAATTTTTGGAATTCTATCAATACAGTATAAGGGACTTGATGAAGGAGGAGAAATCCTTACAAAATATAAGATGGTTACAGTGACCACAATGTGTTGTAAAGCGGGACCCAAAACTTATTGAGAAGCCAAGAAGTAATTGCTCTCTATAACTCCTAATTACTCCCCTACCTGTTCCCTCTGTCTTCTGTATTAAAAGGCAAGAGATTTCTAGCTATGACTCTAGTACAATAAAATGTAACATTTTTGTTGTTTAGTTGTTTTCAGCCCTGTCTGAATCGTCATGAGCCTATTTGAGGTTTCCTTGATGGAGATATTAGGATGTTTGTCATTTCCTTCTCCAGCTCAATTTACAGATGAGGAAACTGAGGCAAGTGATTTGCTCAGGTTTACACAACTACTAAATATCTGAAGTCAAATTTGAACTCAGAAAGACTAGTTCAGGACCTCTAGGCCTAGCACTCTATCCCATTCTGCCATCTAGCCACCCCCAAAATGTGACATATGGAAAATCAAATCAAATTAAAAAGAATTAATTTTAAAGTTTCCTTAAGCCAATTATTATTACTTATTGGAGGTCAAGGAAACATTACCAAATCATGGAAAGAGACTGAAATGAGTTTCTCACATTAATTTATATAGGTTTGGATTTGAAGGAGGATATGAATGATTTGCTCAAAGGGACAAAAATCTATTTTGATTCAATCTTCACCCTTTTTCCTTTAGCAGTGGCATTTGTTTGGCGCCCATGAAACTAGATTTAAAACCATTTCAGAAACAGAAAAGACTGATACAGCATAATTTAAACAATTGGGTGGGTGATTTATGGGGTCATACACACTCCCATTGAAAATACAGGAAATTTCAAGCTATGTAGGGGAGTGTAAAGGAAATCAGAAGGGCATTTTGAGCTGCTGTCTAGTATATTTAAGTAAGTTGGCCTATGTCTAATATGCCTATATTCTAAGTACATCTGAAGGGAATTCTATTTTTTAAGATCTAAGGCTATGAAGAAACTTAAAAAAAAAAATTAAGAGTGGTAAAAATTTTAATATCTTTTAAACAGTCCCAGAAACATTTTAATAGTAGGATATGACAAAATGTAAAGCTAAAGCAAACTATTAACATATATATGTTGAATTTCTCATCCTAAAAATTAAATTATTGATTATTTCACTTTAATAGGGATGTTATTAAAATTTATGAAGTAGTTAATTAACATCATTAGTTCATAGAAATAATCCAATTAAAATGCTAACTATATATACATATACATACAGCTACAGGTATGTAAGTATGTATGTTTGCATAAATGTATGTGCATGATATTTTATTGCAATAACACATCTAGTCACTAGATGGCAACAGATTGCATCAACTCAAAACAGCTCAAATTTGAATTTCTTTTATATTCTTTTACATATGAAAATGAAAAGAGTAATTCAAACCTTAAAATCAGATGTTAGTCCATTTAAAATTTCTCTTAAAAACACACTGTGCTATTCTGTAATGAGTTGGGACATACATATAAGAGCAAAGAAATGATTTTGGTAACTGCTGCTCTTATTAAATGATAAACTTAACAGGGAGCAAATTTTAATCTTTACTTGACCATTTTCTATTAATGTATCTTAAGAATTCAAATGAAAACCCACCAGTTTAATAGGTAAATTCAATTTTCTTGGAGGAATTTTAGACCTAGAGCATATTGAAACATCAAAGCTGCTAGTTGAAAAGGTGTTTTGCATAAGAATGTTCTGGCAAGCTGGGTACATTCTAGGTGAAGTACAAAATGACCATGGGGGGTTGGGGTGCTCCATCAGTTTTACCACAGGTAGCCAGGTGGGAGATTTCAGCACTGGTTGCTCTGGTAGCTGCTAGAGAGTATGACCTCCTTTTGGATGGGCAGAGTGAATGAGCTATATAGGACTCCAGGGGGGTACACTGAAACTTCCAGAAATGTGGACAAGTAGTTCAGAAGAAGTGGTTTTGCTTAACATAGTGCCTGGAGGAGAGATGAAGCACATAGAACTTGTTTTAAAAAAAAATAGGTCTTGGGGTTGTTAGCATATGGAATTCCTACTGACCTACATTGAAGGTAGGAATAAGACAAGGGCAAAATACAAGCAGCAAACAGTACTGAAAATATTTCAGAGATGCTGAAAAACACTTAAATCTATAAAAAAAAAGAAACTAATGATTTTTTAATAAAAAAAGAACATACTTAAATGCAAAAGAGATGGTCCTAGATATATAGATCATATAATTTTTGAAGCTAGAAGGGCCTGTGGAAGTATTTAAGATTGTAGGATTTAGATCTGGAAAAGGATCAAAGAAAAGATTTAGGTCAATCTCTCTTTTTTTGCAAATGAGAAAACAGAGGCCCAGGGTTGAGAGCAGATTTGCCCAAGGTGCTAGTAAATAATTGTAGTTTTGTAAATTTACATGTCTATACCTCTCAAAGTGTGTGTCTATTTTAGAAAGGATTGATTAAAAAAACTGAGGAGAGCATCATGGGGAAGCGATATCCCCTGTATTTCACATTTCAAAGCCTAGATCATATGCTCTATACTATCTTACTATGCAGTCTTTTCTGTTATCATTGACTGCTAATCTCCTGATGGTGTCAATTTATTTCTATACTTTATTCCTTTGAGAGCTGCTCTTCAATCAAGATCACCATATCTCATTAGGGGCAGGAAACTGATATTTCAAGGTTAAAAAACAGAGCCCCAGAGCAAGCTTCTTCACTTGGCAAATTGCCTGCTTTGCCTTATGGAAAACCAGGTTCAGCTATGACCTTGGGCAGCTTGAAAACTCAGACTGTGGGAAGAAGTTATGATCTCTGTCTTATAATAGCAGGTAGAGTGCTAATAGTGTTGCTCTTGGGTGTTTGCTGCTAATTGATTCATACAGAAGCATTAAGCTTCTGGTCTGTGCAGCCTGTGGGCTGTGTCACCAGATGATCATCAGGACGTTCTGATTCCTGAGGTTGGGAGAGAAACAGAAGGTATAGGCAGTTCCAGTTTTCGGTACACACAGAAGTAAAAAATACTGTTGCAAAAGCTGGGGTGAAAATTGTTTAGGAGAGAGTAGCCCAGTAAAACCAAACTGTTTGGCATCACTCAGTTTGGCCCTTTTATTTTTCAGATTTTTCCCTGGAGGTTGAAAGCTGTGGGTTACAACTCATACTGGGACATGGTGGTGCTGCCTGTCTCTCAATGTCATCAAATTAAATCAAAACAATAACAAAAAAAAACAAAACAAAAAACCCAAACACTCCTAGCATACTCAGTATACACCCGAGACCTTTCATAGGGCAGTTTGGAAAAGATGAGAGGGAACAAGTAATTGGTTCTAATTACAGTATTTAGCTCAGTGTTTGAAAAATTCAATTTAAAAATGCAAATTCTATATTCTATTTAAATTGATTTCAGAAGGAATAAGCTAGATATAGCCTTGAAGTATGTTATTGTACTTAGCTATCCATTAAATATGGCATTACTTAGTCTAATTAATTCTTTGCTAAGCTAAACCTTCATGCTTAGTCAGGCAGCTTTTCCTGATCCAGAATGCACCAGTGATTCGCCTCCATTTTTCTTTGTGACATCCTACTCCAGAATATACGGCAGCTCTGCAGTTACTGCCGCCCACGTACCTTCATCATTAGCAGACAGTTTGCCATGGAGTACATCACCCGGCCCAGACGTGACCTCCACAGCTGAACAGAGGCTGGAAAATAAGAGCAGCTTGTGAATGTGCACAAATAAATTAGAGGTTCTTTCTAACCATCAATTATTGGGTTCTGTAAATTCTGATTTAAAAGATCCCCTTGTTAACATCACTGGGTTTTAGCCTAGAATTTTTACTATGCTGTCAGGCTCCACCATGAGCTAGAAAATATTTCTCCTCATGTAGGGACTAACCCCCAACTGGTTCTAGAAAAAGAATGTCTGAATCAAGGATGCAACAATGCAAAACAGTGGGGCAACTGCTCAGCTTTAAATGCAGATAAAAGACTAAATGCTACAATCAAGTGCTACCTTTTTTCAAAAACAGGACAAAAAAAGGTAAATTCAACAAATGTGAATTATTAGGAACATCTGTTTATCATACCCATTAGCAGGGTAAGGGCTAATCACTTCCAAAAATAAAGTGACCAACACGGCTGGAGGACACTGATTTCCAAGCAAAAGTCACCAGAGCAATAGGGCTCTCTGAGTCTGAGACTCCCTGAGGGAGAACCAGTTTGCCAAGCTGCCTGGCTGCTTTCTCCAGACTTTTGGGTCAAGGCTTATGTTAGAAAAGTTTCTACTTCAAAAAGGGTCCAAGGCCAGCAAGGTTGGGTTCTGACACTAAGACCTAGAATAACTTACCTTATCTATGGGTGTTTTAGTTTCATCTGCAAAATGGGGGTTTCAATATTATTTGCCCTCCTCACAGGGCTGGTTCTGGGAATTATGACATGAACACACTCCCAAGAGTCAAAAGTAAAAAGCAACAAAGTAGTATTGGGGAGGCCAGATAGACAGGTTCTGTCTGATTTCACATCTGCACCCACAGCTGTGATGTCTTGGACAAGTCATGTAACCTCACCCGAGGCAACTCAGCTTAAGTCAAGCTCATAAATTGTAGAGAAGGTGCTGACTTGCATTAAGAGAGTGAGTCTTCTCTCCCAGGAGTTCCCTGCAACCAATGAAATCATAGGGCTAGTTCCTATTTCCCATTTCTGGTTAAAAAAAAATCACTACAGCTTAGAAGTATATTAGCGTATTTGCCTATAAATTCTACTCAGAGGCAGGAGCAGTGGGCAGAAAACTAGTTTCAGAGCCAAGGAGACCTGAATTCAATTCAAGTTCTTTCTTCAAGAAATGCTGGCTGTGTGACCATGAGTAATTTATTTCATTTCTTACTGCCTCAGGTAACTAAGACTCTAATTACAGACAAATGCCTAATTTACATTGGTGGAGCCAGTTGCCATACTGGGATGTCTTTTCATGGATAAAATAACAAATTGAGCCTACCTTATCTTCTCTCCTAATATTATCTGAGGATATATTATATCCTCCTGAGGGTAGGGATCATGACTGAATCCAAATTTTTGGCCTTCATTTCACTTTTTGGCCAACACTACAGTACTTAAGGAATTTTTGCTGAATAAAAGAATGGACTCAAAATAGTCTAGTAATAATTAAAATAAATTTCTGGGTATCCTGAGAATATGCAGATTAAGAATATTGGTGGAAGAGAACTGAAAATTAAAAAGAGAGGTTTTCCTTTCTTGGTACATTTTTCACTTCCTCATTCTTAAATTATAGCCATTTTGCTGATACCAAACAAAATGATTTTAGGGGCCAATTTGAATAAAAAAAAATAAAACATTATGGAATGAATCTGGGAAAAACTCTCACATATATAACCTATCATTTCAGATAATTAACATAAAAATATTCTTTAAAAATGACATGTCTATGCCTTGTGATCACTTCTGAAATATTTGGGCAAGCAATAAAAATATATATAAAAGGCAGCATGGTATAAAGATGAGTAAGTAAAAGCTAATCAATAAGCATTTATTAAGTACCTAATATATGCCAGCTACTGTGCTAAGTGCTAAGCATACAAAGAAATGCAAAAATAGCCCCGGTCCTTGAAGAGCTCACAGTCTAGCAAAGGACACAATATGTGAACAACTATGTATAAACAAAATTAATAAAGGATAAATTAGATATAATCAACAGAGGGAAGGTTTTAGTAGTAAGGGTGATTAGGAAAAGCTTCTTGCAGGAGGTGAGATTTTAGCTAAGACTTAAGTCAGGGGATCCAGGAGATAGAGATGAGAAGGAATGGAGGACAGTGCAGTGTCATGAACAAAAATCAGCAAGGAGGTCATTATCACTGGATTACAGAGTACTTGTTGGACAGACAATAAAATGTAAAAAGACTGAAAAAGTAGGAGAGGTCAAATTAAGAAGGGCTTTAAAAGTCAAATGGAGGATTTCATATTTGATCCTGGAATAATAGGGAATCACTGGGTTTTACTGAATCAAAGATGACATGGTTAGATCGAAGCTTTAGGAATGAGGAATGACATTAAGATTCCTTAAGAGTTATGCTTAAGGCATAGTTTAAGAGCAAACTGAGAAGACCAACCAGAGTAAAGTGATTGAGAATAGGAGAAAATACAGGATAATAAGTAGTAAGCATGGTGGGATCAAGTGAAGGCTTAAGGATGGGGAATATATTTGGGGATGTGTGTGGGCAGCGGGAAGAAGTTGGTAAATAGGGAGACAATGAAGATGAGTCAGACAAACAGATAGGCAGGGACAGACAGAGAGGGAAAGCATAAAATCTTTTGGAGAGGAGTTGGCAGGTATTCAGTCCACCTTTTCATCTAATGCTTTCTTGAAGAAGAGATTGGGAGGAGGTATCCAAGTAAAGAGAGGAAACATGGTAGGAAGAGAGAGCTCTCAACAAAGGCTTCAGTTTTTTCACTGAAGCAGACACCAGATCCTCAGCTGAAAGGATAGGTCACAAGTTAAGATGGGGAAAGGAGAGGAATGCAGCCAGTGCAAGTTTGGGAAAGACTGGAGAGGGAGGAGGGAGTGGAAATCACAGTAAGAACAAGGAACAGTTAGGGGTCATAAGTCATAAGAGACAGATGGAATGATAACATATTATGATCAGATAAAAGGAATTTTAGAATTTGTGAACTTGGAAGTGGGACACTTGTGAATGATAACAATAATAACAATATGACCATGTGTGCGCAGCTGAGACAGAGTGAACAGGAACTGAGTAGACTGAGGAAAAAGGAAGTTAGGAGCTTCAGTATGTATGGTGAAATCCTCTAGAGTGAGGGCAGAAGTGGGGGTAAAAAGACTGTAAATCAAGGACTGAAATCATTGAAAAAGAAAGGAAAACATGCTAGGGGTTAATAGTTAAAAGCCTCAGGACTTAAAATGGATGATAAATTTGGAAGCATGAATTCAGAGGAGTGTTAGGTTGAGGAAATTGGCAAAGAGGAATGAGAATTCCAACTTCTCTAACACAGTCACTTAGTTGGGAGTTATGAGAGAAAATGTAGATATTATGATAAAGGATAAGAAGTAGTGTTATTAGGAGGAAATTAAGTCTCAGTATTTACCAGATGAAGGAAGTGTGAGATGAAGGAGTGAGAAAGGAAGAAAAAGGAAGATGAAAAGAAATTTGTTAATTATGGAGCAGGCATTCCAGAGGACAGAATGTAAGGAAAATAAATACTTACCATGCCTATTTTCTTGTGTAATGTTATTCATGCTTCCATCTTCAGCTAAGCCTTGTTCCAAATTTCTCAGTATCTATAGTAATTATTTTTAAAAATGAAACAAAATTAGTTTGGTTCTAGAATCTGGCATAATTTTCTAGTAGTAAATATATTTAATAAGCACTACTATATACAAAGCATCATGCTAAATAGTAAGACATTCCCTGCTCTCAAAGGACTCACATTCTAAAAGAAGATGACAAGACATAAGGTTTTAGCTCCAGGTCAGAAGGACAAGGCCTGTGTTCCTTATGGTCTGATGAAAAGATAGAAGGATAATGTATCTAGGGTCATTTTCATTAATAAAATTATAAGCTATTTCTGATGTTGCCAAGGACTATGGGGTGAGAATTTTCTTTTCTGGAGCAGTAGCTGTGACTAATGTGTATAGAGTTGAAAGTTGCCAGGTCATTACTCCATAAGAATCTTCCCTGTACAAGAAAGCAGGGCTGGTGATGTGTGGGTGCTTTTACTCTTCCTGGGAGTTCTTGCAAGCCCACAAAGCAAACTGTCAGTGATTAGTATTGTTAAGGCTGGGGACAAAGGTCCCCATCTCCAGAAAAGCTGGAGTAAGATAAAGTTCCCCTGGATCATGGTGACAGAGGCAGTTGGCATTAGAAGCAGTGGTTTTATTATTGTTATTCAGTCATTCAATCATGTTTTGACTCTTAATGACCCCATGACCATACTGTTCATGGGATTTTCTTGGCAAAGATATTGGAGTGGTTTATCATTTTCCTCTTTAATAAATTTAAGCAAATAGGTTAAGTAACTTGCCCAAGGTTACTGAACTAAGTATCCAAGGACAGATTTGAACTTGGGTCTTCCTGACTTCAGGCCCAGTGATTTATCTGGAGCCACCTTCCTGCCAATGGTTTAGAGGATACTGCTCTTCCCAAGGCACTTCAATTTACCTTACATTTTCCTAAGAGGAACAGATTATTCACAAATCATAAGCCTTTATGAAAACCAATTCATATAAGAATGTTTCATATAGATACATAACAAAAATCATTGATTACTATCATAGTGAGATAGAGCCTATAAATGAAGAGTGCCATTTCTACTCCCACTGATGGTGGAGTTCATATTTATGATGCCCGTAAACTAATGAGACAGGATACACAGAGGAGAGAAGCATTTTTTAAAAAAGCAAAATATCAAGTATGTACCACATGAGAATGATTATTAACTTTTGTGAAATATCAAACTGATTCCTCAGGAGTATGAAGAGGATCTGTAGCCTTTTTTAATATAGCACATAAATTCTCTCCAACTGTCACTTTACATAGTAGTTTCTGTTTCAAATTAAAGATACCTCCTTTATATCTTTGATCTTACTTCCTTTCTCACTCATTTCTGTACCTACTAATTCAATTCAATTCAAGAAAGATTTATTAGGCACATACAATACACTTCCCATATTAAGCATTTCTCTCACCTGAGTGACTCTCTTCTCAGTTTCTGTGTGTGTGTGTGTGTGTGTGTGTGTGTGTGCATGCATGTGAGCTATCTGCTAATTATGAGTGTCCCCTATGGCTCTACCCTGAGCCCTCTTTTCCTTTGTCTTTATATGTTGTCACCTGATGATTTCATCAGCTCCCATGGGTTCAATTACCATCTATTTGAAGATGATTCCCAGATTTATATATCTATCCTTCCTCTATCTCCTGAGCTACAAACATAAATTGCTAATTGCCTACTGGACATCTTGGACTGAATATTCTAGAGGCATTTCTAATTCAACATTTCTGAAATAGAACTCAACCCCTCCTCTTTTCCCAATTTTCTTATTATTGTTAACAACACCATTCTCCAGACTATCTAAGTTTGCAACCTCAGTCTGATACTTAACTACTCACTTTTGCTCATCCTACATATATAATTCATTGTCAACCTTGTAGATTCTATTTTGCAACAGCGCTTATACATGTTCCCTTCTCTCTTCTCCAATACTCACCACTCTAGTTCAAGTCCTTATAACCTTTTTACCTGAACTATTTCAGGAGTCTTCTAATTGTTTTTTGTGTCTTGGGTTTTTCCCCATATCAATCCATTCTCTCAGCTGATTTTCCTAAAACTTAGGTCTGATCACATTAGACACCTATTTTTTCATTCTTCTTATACACCATTCCCCTCCATGCATCTAACTACACTGATCTGTATGCTAATCCTTGAACATAGTACTATATTTCTTGGGTCTACAAACTTGAAAAATCTACTTAAAGCCAAGTAAAACATATATTATGATATTCAATGATTTCAACTCTTAAGGAAGGCACAGGAAAGAATGGAGAAAAAGATAATGAAAAACATCATTTAGATTTAAGAAACATAAAAAACCAAGGCCTATAAGATTACTCAGTAACTTATATTACATGATGTTTTCTTTAGAAAGACAATCAGATGGCACTAGACATAGCAGACACTGATTAATACCACAAAAAGTTAACAGAAAGGGGAAAAAATTACTAATATGGGTATTATATAAGAACTGGATAGCTATGTGATGCAATGAATAAAGTGCTGGGCCTAGTCAGGAAAACTTATCTTCCTAAGTTCAAATCTGGCCTCAAACACTTACTAGTTGTGTGATCCTGGACAAGTCTCTTAATTCTGTATACCTCAGTCCTTAAAATGAACTGGAGAAGGAAATGGCAAACTATTCCAATAACTCTGCCAAGAAAAAGCAAAATGGGGTCCCTTTGAATTGAATACGATTGAAAACAACTGAACAACACATAAAAATCAGCTTTTTACCTGTATGTGCACGAATGTTTGTGGCAGCCCTTTTTGTAGTGGCTAGAAACTGGAAACTGAATGGATGTCCATCAGTTGGAGAATGGCTGAATAAATTGTGGTATA
Organism: Sarcophilus harrisii; assembly: GCF_902635505.1. Lineage (NCBI taxonomy): Eukaryota > Metazoa > Chordata > Mammalia > Dasyuromorphia > Dasyuridae > Sarcophilus > Sarcophilus harrisii. The sequence goes on along the minus strand of NC_045427.1, from coordinate 185,786,738 downwards.
TGAAAATTATGGAATATTACTGTTCTGTAAGAAATGACCAACAGGATGATTTCAGAAAGGCCTGGAGAGACTTACACGAACTGATGCTGAGTGAAATGAGCAGGACCAGGAGATCATTATATACTTCAACAACAATACTATATGATGACCAGTTCTGATGGACCAGGCCATCCTCAGCAACGAGATCAACCAAATCATTTCTAATGGAGCAGTAATGAACTGAACTAGCTATACCCAGAAAAAGAACTCTGGGAGATGACTAAAAACCATTACATTGAATTCCCAATCCCTATATTTATGCACACCTGCATTTTTGATTTCCTTCACAAGCTAATTGTACAATAATTCAGAGTCTGATTCTTTTTGTACAGCAAAATAATGTTTTGGTCATGTATACTTATTGTGTATCTAAGTTATATTTTAATATATTTAACATCTACTGGTCATCCTGCCATTTAGGGGGGGGGGGGGTAAGAGGTGAAAAATTGGAACAAGAGGTTTGGCAATTGTTAATGCTGTAAAGTTACCCATGTATATATCCTGTAAATAAAAGGCTATTAAATAAAATATATATATATATATATATATATATATATATATGTATTGGGAAAAAAAAAATCAGCTTTTTGCAGGCAGATCATTGACTAGTTAGAGCAATGGTCAAAATCAAAATCAAATGAGAGGAGGAAATAAGATGGGAACTAACTGTACAACTGCAATAGCTTCAACCATAAGCTGTCAGTTTTGAAAATGAGCTGGACCCAGAATTGAATGGGAGGAAATGAGCAAGCTGAATTGCATTTGGGAAACTGTACATTACTTTTAACAATCTCGAGATAGTCCCTGACACAAAAACACATGTTTTAAAAACGGATGTTCTCCCAATTGGGATTCTTGCAATACTATAATCTCCAATGAATCATAACTGCAAGTGATCTAAGGAGCAATAAAAGGTCTAAATCGGACATAGTGGGTCTAAGTAGGTTGAAGCCTTCTCTTAACAATGACCTACATGCAATTAAAGGTAAAAGGAATTTTCTTTTTGGATCCAGACCTGTGACTTCATTAAAATATGAAACTCCTAATGAGGAAACCCCTCCTCTCTAGTCCACAAAGAATGCCAATTGGCAAGAGTTGCCTGGGACACTGAGGATAAATATGTTGTCCAAGGTCAGACAACATAAAGTTTAAGAGGTGAGAACTGACCCTACATTTTACTGATTCATCTACTACTACACAGGGTATTTCACAATTTTTTTTTTTTTTTTGGCTGAGACAGTTGGGATTAAGTGACTTGTCCAGGGTCACACATCCAGGAAGTGTTAAGTGTCTGAGGCCAGATGTGAATTCAGCTCCTGACTTCAGGGTTGGTGCTGTTATCCACTGTGCCACTTAGCTGCCCCATTCCAACAATCAACACTAAAATATTTGATATATTTCAAATATAATCAAAAATGGAAGCTGGCTAGTAGCAAATAATAATAAAAGCTCAAGTACTAAGTGCTGTCCCAATAATTATGCATAGAAGGCCTCTATGGAAGATTTATGAAGAAAAATGGACAAGAATCATAAAAGATGTGATTACATTTATATGATCTGATGAAGAGGTGGTTCTTTGCCCTGCCAAAGTCAAACCCTCTTCCAGTGCCTCCGATCCCATCCCTTCTTTTCTCCTCCTGCGGTTTGCCCCCCTCTCCCTCGAATTTTCAATGTCTTCCTATCTAATGGTTCCTTCCTTGATGCCTATAAATATGCATCTCTCCTACTCTTAAAACAAACCAAAACCCTTACCCTGAGCCTATCATTTCCTCAAATTCTCCTATAATCTTCTTACCCAAATTTCTTGAAAAAGCCACATCATTCCTTGCCTCCAATTCCTCTTTTATAACTCTTTTCATTCTCTTGAAATCAAGTTTTCAATCTTACTAATTAACAATTGCTTTCTTCAAGATTGAATAATTCTCAAATCCAATAGACTTTTCTTAATATTCATTCATCCTTCTTGACATTTATATAGAATTTAATACTGCTGATTACTCCTTCCTTCTTGATATTCACCATCCCCAAAGTTTTTGTGATGGATTTATCTTGGTTCCTCTGTCTGCCCATATCTTTTCAGTTGTCTCTGTTTACTAATCACTCATGTCCCATTCCCTAAAAAAAGGAAGTATCTCAATCCTCCTTTTCCTCTTTAAGGCTGTTTTGTTTCTGCTTTTTCTCTCTCCACTATATCAATGATCTCATCTGTTTCCATGGATTCATCTCTCTTCTTTTAGGCAGATACTTTCTAAATCTATAGAGTTAATGCTCATTTCCTGTGAATGTGAGGAGTTTCCTCACAAGAAAAATGGCACCGATGATTATGAAACATTTTAGCTTATGCCACATAAAATATGGAGGGAACAAACTTGGGATAGAAGTTAAAACCTGGCCTCTGGCTATCCACCAGGCATGGCATAGTCCTTTTTGCTTTATATGGTTTTTTGGCAAAAAGAAAAAAAGTTGACAGGAAACAAGGGCTAAGTGTTAAATATATAATTGAATGGGCAAGAATAAGTAAGGACAGAAGAAAGAAGAGATGTAACAGTAATATCTAAAGAGGCAACCCATTCTGCCTATAAGAAATAAATCTGGATTGCATTGCAGCAAAGATCTTAGAAAACTATATTCCTATTGCAGAAATCTCCAATACAATTTCTTTTTTGGAAATTATCATGGTACTTTAAATAGCAAAGTAATAACCATAGTAGAACTTAGAACTCAAAAAACTTTTAAATAGCTGTAGTTACATTAAATTCCAATAATATCAAGAGCTAAAAATAGAAGTTCTGTTAAGAGAATGGCTCAGCAGTATGGTACAGTTTCTTGCAACCAGGTGACTGGGTTCAAATCCACGCTCTGACCTCTTAATCTCTTTGATCCTCAGTTTCTCATCTTTGATATGAGGATAATACTTGTCTTTCCACTATCTATCCCAGAAAGGATGAGAAGGATGTGGTGAAGGAAAGGACTTTGTAACGCCACCCAGCATTATGCAAGTGTGACTAGTTACAGTGCTGCCCTGCCTCTGTCCTAATTTGAATAACTAGGAAGAGAACAAGCCTTTCTGGACTGTTAGGAAGTGCAGACAAAGCATTTTTCCCCCTAATAGTTGGTAAGACAAAGGAATGATACTTGAGTCCCAGAGTGGTGAGGGGGCAAAGGCATATGGCAGAAGAAACTTTTGGAATAACAACAAGATCAGGAATATAACTGGAGAAGAGAAAAACCCAGAGCTCCTTATGGTCAAGAGCCTCTCACAAAGTCTCCTTCTTTATCCTAGGTATTAGAAGAGGCAGTAGGAACTGTGAGCTTTTTCTTTCCCAGCAGCTAAGAAAATAGGAGTTAATTGTGCCTCCGAAATCTGTTTTGTTTTTCAGAGCCAGACATATAAACTATGCATTTTTTAGTTCAGGATTTTCACTCTCTTGTACCTTTCTTTACTCAAGCTGGGAAAAGGCACATGAATTCAGATACCAAGCTTAGCTACATACCCACCTCCATGTTACATATCTTATCAGTGACTACAAACTCAGACTCAACATGCTGCAGGCTGGCAGTAAAATACATCACTGAAAATGCAGATGAACTTAATGTTTTCAGGCACAAATAAAGTTTAACTGCTTAAGCATATAGTAAGAAACATAATACACAAATCAAAAAACCTAAGAAAAGGGTTGGGTTGAGAATTAATACAAAGGTTGAAAAAGAATTCTCTGGCCCTAAGGGGATGCCTATTTCTTAAAGTTTCTTGTGCTTAATATTAATACATAATGATCCTAGTCTAGTTTTGAAGTAACAGAAGCAAAATATTATATCATAACAGCTTCTAGAGACAAATTTAAGAAAGAATTAACTTGAATTCAACCAATCCTTAAAAGGACAAAAATAAAATAGACCCTGAAACTCCAGTAGCTGATGGAGAGATGGGGGGTAGGTATAGATGGGGAGTAGAATGAAATATATTATATAGAAAAGTAATCACAAGGTATTTTGTGAAGTGAGAAAGCCTAACTGGGGATACCAGAAAAGGCCTCTGAACCAACCAATGAATGAAGTCAGGGAATATAAGAGGCAGAGATGGAGAACATACTAATATAAGGAGTAGGACAACCAGGGCTTTGTCCTAAAGCATTGGTATATGGAAGGTTTATTATTCTCTCTTCAGTTCTATGTGGTACAATATTATACCTTAGGGTCCTGCCTTACTGGGGACTTCTTTTCTCTTACTTCTTATCTCCTATTTATCACTCTCCTTCCCTTTCTGCTTTTTCCTTGCAGTTGAGTGTCATTGATTATATATGAGCTAAAATGAGTCATCTCATCAGCATCCAACATGGCCATGTTGTCTTATTTTACCCATCATCAACCCAAATAAATTTGCTATGAGTTTTCTAGTTGAAGCCTTGGTGAAAGGAAATGCAGCCATTCCAAGTATGGTGAATAGCATGGACAAAGGTATGAAGATAGGTGATGACATCAGGGGACAGCAAAAAATGCAGTTTGGTAACTAAGTATACATAGCAGTACATTAATTGAAATATTTATTTCAATAATAGTGCAAAAGAAAAAGGAAACTTCCAAGAAAATCTCAAAGCTTATTATAAAGAATGATGACACTGCAAGGAGAGCTGAAACTTGTGTGATAGGAAAATGCAATATTCTTGCAATTTCACTTTTGGTTTCAAACAAGTGTAGAACCAGAACACAGAAGGGCTACAACCACTCCAGCGAAAAATCACCAATCTTGGATTTCATCAGATAAATAAAATACAATGCTAGACAAGTATGCACTGGATACAGGTCATTTACAGTACAGCCCTGAAAGATACACTGTGGCATCAAAATTGTGTTTTTACAATTACTAAATCGCTATTTCTTATGTGTTATGAAGTTCATAAATGGAAAAATTCAACTAAAACTATGTATTAAGTGACTAATTTGTTTTCAAGGTACCAGAATAGGTCCTGGGAATACAAAGATGAAAATCCTTGTCCTCAAGAAACTTCTATTCTATAGGAAAAGCTTCTCTTAGCCCTAGTGAACTTTAATAAGGATTTAATGACAAGATTAGAGCACCAGACTTCAGGTAAAGGTGGTTTCAAGACATTCTGGTTGGAATGTAGAGTTCCTGAAGAAGAAGTGGACCAAAAATGCCAGGTTCAGAATTTTGTTTTATCGTTGAGTCCACAAGGAACCAATGAAGATTTTTTTGTTATAGAGGAATTTTGGTCAATTTATATCTTAGGAAAATCATTTTGGCAGATGTGAAAGAAACAGTAACGAGAGATCAGTGGATCAAAGGCTTAGAGTTAGAAGAGACCTTTGAGGCCCCTGAGTTTAGTCAACCTCTTCTGTTTTTTGTTTTTTTAAACAGAAGAAGAAATTGAGGCACAGAAAGTTTGAGTGACAGAGTCAGACTGTTAGTAAGAATCTGAGGCAGAATTCAAACTCAGGTCTTCTTGATTCTAAGCCTATCTCTCTATTCATCATTCCATTCAGCTGTCGAAAAGTCTGGGAAAAGGAACCAATTATTGTTATAGTATAAGAGAGAGGTGATGAGGGATTGACCAATGCTACATGGTGGAGAGAAAAGGATATGAAATGTCATGGAAGCAGAACTGATAAGTATCGTTAACTTATTGACAAGTGGATGCGGGGCAATGAGGAAGAAGGGATTGGAAAAATTGGGAGGGAGGGGGAAGAAGACCATTTTACCAAGTCGAGGGTGAAGGGATGAGGGTCAAAGTGATAACTGCAAAAATGGAAAAACAAAAACTAAGAGAGATGTAAGAGGTATTTTGAAGGAAAATTGATAGGAATATCAGATTATTAGATAAGGAGAAACGAGGAAGTTAAGATGAGAGAGAGAGTCATTCTTGATTGCAAAGTTTTCAGAAAGCATGAAATGAGGGAAAGAACATTAGAAAAATTAAAGAAAGACTTAGGCTCAAATCTCAGTCATGACATTTCTGCACCTAGAATTTTTCTGGGCCCTAGTTTCTCACCTGTGAAACAGGAAGAATAATACCATCTCTTAGAGCTATGGTGAGGAAAGCACTTTATGCATCTTTTTAAATGCTACACAAATGACTACTACTACTACTGAATACAACAGGACAATATGTTTATTTTATATAATCTTTGTATTTTCTTTTATATATATATATAAATATATATATTATATTCATTCAGTAGAAGGTAATTTCATGGAGACACTTTCATTTTTATCTTGTGTATCTCTAGTACTGAAGACAAGCATTTGATAAATGCTTACAAAATTAAGCATATAAAAATAGGTAATGTTTAATAATTATATGATTATTATTATTAAAGTTGACCTTGCATAATAGAGAAAGATGCTATTATCAACATAAGTAGTTTTGTGAAATGGTGACTGGTTTGCTAAAATGAAAGTGTGTAGGTGCTCTGCTTTTAGGAGAAATCCATTTGGCAAAACAAATTTGGTAAAACCTAATGATAAAGGGCATCATGAACATGTGGCAGCCAAAAAACTGAATCTACAATATGGCCTATGATTAGTCATTTCAGGCAACTATGTAAGTCCAAGCAAAAGTTAAGGCAGAAGCAAGAAATGCACTTAGAAGGTCCTGACCCTTCTTCAAGATAACCCTAGACAGGAAGAATTATACATCTTCTAAGAAGCTGCTGTGAAGAATACAAAGCAAATGACTGTAAAATATCATGGATACAAGTAATATACAGTTTAATAAACTGACATGTTCTATAAAAGGAGGGAGGAGGTACAGGAAATATTTCAAGTCCCAATACCATTAATGTTCACTCCTTTTCCTTTTTGATATCAGCAATTATCATAGGCTATTTTAAAAGGCCTTTTTTTTTTTTTTTTTTTTTGGTGGGGTGTCAAAAACTGGTAAAAGGAGCTCCCAATGAGCAAAACTATAGATGTAGATGAGCACCTGTTCTGCGGCATCTGGACAGGAAGTCCAGAAAAAAGCACTTAAAAAATTAGTATTTATTGAGAATATTTCATAATCAAAGTAAATGAACTTTTACACTGTGCAAAAGCTGAGGGACATTTTTAAATGAGAATAACAACAGAAAGGGAACATCAGTCTAGAGATTGTTGTTGTTATTATTGATCCTTTGTTTTTGAAGAGGAACAATGATATTATGGGTATTATCTTGAATCACGCTTGCATGAATTGGATTTAAGTAAGGCAGAACTGCACAAAGTCATCAACCTCAGTCTCTTTTCCAGAATCATTGAAGTCCAGAGACAAGACAAAAGTCAAGTTGACTAAGGATAATCCAGAATGCAATGGATGATTTTAGCATCTCTGACATCTGTCCAAGCTTTACAACGTCTACTTCAATTAGTAGCCTTCATGGTCACTGGGACAAATTGTTCTCATCTGCTCATTCCATTGGGGGAAATCTTCACATGCTTGGGGTAGACATTCTTCTCCCTTATTGAAGGGTTTATGGGCACTATTGTGCCAGAGAAGCCACTGGATTAACAGGCTTGTCTTGTTTAACTGGCGAACAGTAAAATTAACTCCTCTTTTGGCTTTGAAATTGCTGGCTGTCTCTAAGAGTGTTGCTAGGGGCCAAAGCTAGTAGGGAGAGAAAACTAATGTTTCTCTTTGAAATATGTTTGAGGGGTAGCTTTGATAGAGAAATCTCTTTGAAGGTTTTGTAGGAATTTTCTTCAAATTGAGAAACTTCAATATGAATTGTGAGTAAGTGAGCTACTAATATTAAGGATTATAGTTCATGTGACTTAAAGTGCTATATGCACATAATCTAGTGCTTGACAAAAGATCCAGAGAGATCTTTTCTTTAGAGCTCTGGCAAATATTTATTTATATGTGTGTAGCTCCTCCTAAGGCTGTGAGGTTTTATTCACTTTATGTATCAAATGAAGTTTCTAACTATCGAAGTTCTTCAAAGCACATCTTTTACAATAATTCAGGCAAGGTGTTCCTAAGGGTATGAATTTCTATAATAGTACTGATCAGGAAAATGAGATCATGACCTTAGAAGGAAAAAAAAAGATAAAGAACATTCTTATATACCTATCCTACTTGAGAATTCTGGAGATCACATTAGTCTCAGAGTGTGGACCTAAGGGGCAAAGGGGTGGATATACTTTCTCAACTGTGGAAGCAGAAAGGCTTCCTCCCTATGTCCTTTAATTGCTTCTTCTCACTTGCCAGTCACTCCTATTTTATCTAATTGACTCCTGATCAATTTGTTCATTCTTTGGTAGGGCAGCTGGAAAGTAGGGCAACTCTTCTGGCTAGGTCAGATGGAGCACAGATACAGAGCAGGACATCATCAGCATACTATGCATATACTATGTAAATGTAATGAGTATACTATGTATACTATATCAGCATACATAGCCAGCTATTGCAGGCTATTCTAACTCTAGCTGGGGAGAAAGTAGAAAACAACTATTCTCCCTACACACAAATGAAATAGCTTCACCAATATGCCCAGATTTTAGATAGCCTTTCTATAAAAAAAAAAAAAAGGAAAATCTTTCTAGTTACAAAGCTCATATTAATATCATATCAGTAATTGTCATATCCTTCATAAATGCACTGAAGTTGGATTTCTTTTATTTTTCAGAAAGCAAATTGCAATCCATCTGGCATTTTATCAGTATTGGGGAGGGGATAGGTTTATTTCTTGATATGATGCAGCTATTAATGGAAGAGACAAGTTGTCCATCATTTATGCTTCTATCTCACTCTATGGGAGACTCTGCCTTTTCTAGTCATATAGCTTTCATATCTTCTATGCCACTTCTTCGGTAACATTTCTTGTTGGCATTATGTTGCAGGTATAAAATGTTCAGTATGGCTTTCCTCATTATCCTCTGGGTAACCTGTTACTTTTAACCATCAGAGATAGTAGAATTTCATGACTTGCAAACATATCACAAAACTGGAAGAACAGTGAGATTTTAAAACTGGGTTTTTATTTCAAAAAGAGGATTCAGGTTGATAAAAGTATGCAATTCTTCCAAAGTAATCTATCCTAATTCTTTTCCCCTATTCAATTTTTAAAACTAATTTACTGGTGCTATTTAAATTTAGGACCATATCCAGTACCTGCACAAGATATTCATACAAAGTAGACAAAGCCTAAGAACTGTCCATCCAAATACAAACCAACTAGGGGTCTAAACAATAGGAATTTTTCATTTACCTGTTTTTCCTGTGTAGTTTGTTAGGCCAAACTCTTGAGAGGGATTATGGATTTTATTTAGCAACTTCTATAGTGTTTTGGGGTTTGATGCAATTAACACAATGCTGTCTATAAACAGAAACATCTTAGAATGTCTCATAATTTGTAGGTAATGTTTTATTGGATTTTATACTAAACATCCTTTGATATCTTTGATGAGCATGCTTACACATTTTATGCCTCATTTGCTATTAGTAATCAATGTTCTCTCTTTTGTTGAATTTTCTAAAGAATTTTATATGATTTAAAATATTCATGGAGATAATTTGTTGGGAAGAGAGCCTTTAATGTGGCATTTTATACCATTCTATTATTTTGTCATTATAATGGGATCTTATATTTACTGTACTGTTCTTTTCTATGGTCTGAATGAATTATTTTTTTAAAAATTTAATATTTTTCTCCCAAATATATGCAAAAACAATTTTTAATTATTCACTAAAAAAAATTTGAGTTCCATGGATTACTCTTTAAAAATGTCAGGCTAATTTCAAAAAGCCTGGAGAGATTTACATGAACTTATGGTAAGTAAAATGAGGATAACCAAAAGAATATATTATACACAGCAACAAGATGTGATGAACAACCATGATGGACTTGGCTTTTTTCAACAATAATTCAAGGCAATTCTAATAGATTTCTGATAGAGCCAACTGCATCCAGATAGAATTAGGAAGACAATGTGGATCAAAGCATAGTATTTTCATCTCCTTTTGGTAGTAGTTTGTATGTTTGCTTTGTTTTTTTCCATTCTCCCCCTTTGATCTGATTTTTCTTGTGCAGCATAATGGATATGGAAATATGTTTATAAGAATTGTACATGTTACATAGTGGATTACTATCGTGGATTATTTGTTGTCTGGGGAGAACACAGGGAGGGAGAAAAATCTGGAATATAAGGTTTTGCAAAAGTGAATGATGAAAACTATCTTTGCATGTATTTGGAAAAATAAAAAACTAATAAAAAATTAAGCAGGAAATATAATAGGGAAAGCAGGCATATGGCTATTTATAGATGATTTTATCTTTATAAAAAAAGTAATGTCATGAACAATGATTTCTCTCTCAAACATATGGTAACCTCTCCTTTCAGTGATGTTGAGACTCAATCCCTTATTGCCTTAAAAAAAAATACTTTCACAGACCACCTCTGTGTATATCTGGCCAAATTTCAGGTTTGTTCCATTTTTGTTTTCTTTGATGCCATTACCAATTCCTACATGGACAAACTTTGTAAATAAGACAGAGTTGAATCTTGAACACACTAGAGGACTAAACACTAGTAGTGGTAACCAATTGGATCTAAGATTAATTTGGCATTGTTATTTATGAATTACAATTAGCAAGGTGAATTATTTTAGAAACAGGTTCACTTGTTTCTCTCTCAACTGTCAACATAGTTCTTTCAATACTTAAGGGGTGTGGAGCTGTGGAAGAGAACCATAATAGAAAGAGTTAAGATTTGGAATTGTGATGAATAGCCAGAGTTAACATGGGCAAAGAGTTATCCTAGAGGAAAGCTCCTCAAAAGAATAACAAACTCATTTTCTCTAATGTATGTCAGTCATATAAATTAGAGCCAAAAAGTCATTAATTCACTAACTTTGTTTTAACTACTAATTTGTAACACACAGACCATAGATAAGTGTAACACTCTTGACTATTTCATAAAAAATATATTCAGTTGAGAAAAAGACTATTAAAAACTAATTTTCCTCAATATTTCAAAGATATAAAATTTTCTTGGTGAGGCTATATATCTTCCATACATTTTGATCATATCCCTTTCAGTTTTTATGAGTTATATTTGTCAAAAACCTTTCTTTTCTGGTGATGCTCTCTCAATTTAGCTAGAAAGATCTTTGTGCTACCAACCAATAATATGTGATATAGTCTTGGTTTTTCCCCCAGAAGTAGATGGCTTTATTTATTTATTTATTTTTCAAGAAGCTTCTTGAAACAAAGGGAAAATGACAGAGTTAAAATAGGGAGTTGGAGCAGAAAACTAACATATCTCAGCTGAAGTAAAAATGCAGGAGTAGCCACCATGATCTCAGATAAAGCAAAAGCAAAAGTAGTCTAAATTAAAAGGACTAAGTGGGGAAACTATGTCTGGTTCAAAGCAACCATAGACAGGGAAGTGATATCAATAGTTAATATATATGTAGAAAAAATAGCATAGCATTCCAATTCCTTTTTTTTCTAGTAAATTTATTTAATTTTAATACACATTGCTTTATGAATCATACTGGGAGAGAAAAATCAGAACAAAAGGGAAAAACCATGGGATTTAAAAAAAAAAAAAAAGTGAACATAGCTTATGTTGATTTACATTCAATCTCCTTAATTCTTTTTTCTGGATGTAGATGGCATTTTCTGTCCAAAGACTATTGGGATTGCTTTGGATCACTGAACTGCTGAGAAGAATCAAGTCTTTCAAAGTTGATCATTGCACATCTTTCTGTTATTATGTACAATATATTCCTGGTTCTGCTCATTTCGCTCAGCATCAGTTCATGTAAATCTTTCCAGGCCTTTTCTATAATTGGTTTGTTATTCATTTTTTATAGAACAATAATATTTCATTATCTTCATATACCACAACTTATTCAGCCATTCCCCACTTGATGGGCATCTACTCCTTTTCCAATTCTTTGCTACCACAAAAAGAGTTGCGCATTTTTGCACATGTGGGTCCTTTTCCTTCCTTTATGATTTCCTTGGGATACAGACCCAGTATTGGCACTGCTGGGTCAAAAGGTATGCACACTTTTAATGCCCTTTACGCATAGTTGCAGATTGCTCCCCAGAATGGTTGGATCATTTCACAACTCTGCCAACAATGCATTAGTGTCCCAGCTTTCCTACATCCCCTCCAACATTTATATTCTTTTTTCCTGTCTTATTAGCCAAACTGAGAAGTATGAGAGATGGTACCTCAGAGATGTTTTAATTTGCATTTCTAATTAAGAATGCTTTAGAGTATTTTTTCATATAACTACAGATGGCTTTAATTTTGTCATCTGAAAATTGTCTGGTCATATGCTTTGACCATTTATCAACTTGGCAATGACTTGTATTCTTATAAATCTGACACAGTTCTTTTTATATTTTAGAAATGAGACTTTTATCAGAATACTGGCTATAAAGATTTTTTCCCCTTGTTAATCTTGTTTCTCTGTTGGTTTTGTTTGTGCAAAATCTTTTTAGTTTAATGTAATCAAAGTTGTTCATTTTGCCTTTCATAATGTTCTTTAGTTCTTCTTTAGTCATAAATTCCTTCCTTCTCCAGAGATCTGATAGGTAAATCATCCTGTGTTCTCCTAATTTGTTTATGGTATTATCCTTTATGCCCAAATCATGTATCCATTTTGACCATATTGTGGTATGGGGTGTGAGATGTATGTCTATACCGATTTTCTGACATATTATTTTCCAATTTTCCCAGCAATGTTTGTCAAATACTGAGTTTTTATTCCAGAAGCTGGAATTTGGGAGTTTATAAAATATTAGATTGCTATAGGCCTTGATTAGTGTATTGTGTTTATATTCTACTGATCCACCATTATATTTCTTAGCCTGTATCAAATGGTTTTGATGTACTACTGCTTTATAATATAATTTTAGGTTTGGTACTGCTAAGCCATCATCCTTTGTATTTTTTTTTCCATTAATTCCCTTGACATTCTTGACCTTTTGTTCTTCCAGATGAATTTTGTTATTTTTTTTTCAGTTCTATAAAATAATGCTTTGGCAGCTTGGACTGGTATGGCACTGAACAAGTAGACCAAATTTAGGCAGAGCAACTGATATTTTTCCAATTGTTTGGAAATGACTTTATTTGTGTAAGAAGTGTTTTATAATTATGTTCATATAATTCTTGGGTGTGTCTTGGCAGATAGCCACCCAAGTATTTTATTTTGTGTACAGAAATTTTAAATGGAAATTCTTTTTCTATCTCTTCCTGATGGGCTTTGTCACTAAAATATAGAAATGCTATGGGTTTATTTTATATCCTACAACTTTGCTAAAGCTGTTATTTGTTTCCAATAGATTTTTGGATGATTTTCTAGGATTCTCTAAGTTTATCGTCATATCATCGGTAAAAAGTGATAGTTTTATTTCCTCATTGCTTATTTTAATCTTTTAATTTCTTTTTCTTTTCTTATTGCTAATGTCAACATTTCTAGTAAAATGTTGAATAATAGTAAAGTAAAATGGTAGTAAAATGGGCATCCTTGTTTCACCTCTGATCTTATTGGGAATGCATCCAGCGTTTCTCCATACTGCTTATTATTTTAAGGAAATCTCCCTTTATTCCTATGCTCTCTGGTGTTTTTAATAGGAATAGATGTGGTATTTTGTCAAAAGCTTTTTCTGAATGTATTGAGATTATCATATGATTTCTATAATCTGGTTCATTATGGTAACATTTTTCCTGATATTGAACCAGCTCTGCAATTCTGGTATAAATCCTACTTGGTCATAGTATATTATCCTGCTAATAAATTGCTGTAATCTCTTTGCTAATATATATTTTTTAAATTTTTGCATCAATATTCACTAGGGAAATTGGTCTGTAATTTTCTTCCTATATTTTGGTTCTTCCTGGTTTAGGTATCAGTACCATATTTGTGTCAGAGCAGGAATTTGACAGTACTCCTTCTTTACCTATTTTTCCAGATAGTTTACATAATATTGGAATTAATTGTTTTTTATATGTTTGGTAGAATTCACTTGTGAACCCATCTGGCCCTGGAGATTTTTTCTTGGGGAGTTCATTAATAGTTTTCTCAATTTTTTTCTAAAATGGGACTATTTAAGGAATTTATTTTCTCTTCTGTTAATCTGGGCATTTTATATTTTTGTAAATATTCATCCATTTCTGTGACTGTCAGACTTGCTGCCATGCAGCTGGGAAAAATAGGTCCTAATTATTGCTTTAATTTCTTTGTCATTTATAATAAGTTCATCCTTTTCATTTTTGATGCTGGTCATTTAGCTTTTTTCTTTCCTTTTTCTAATCAAATTAAGCAAAGGTTTATTTTGTTGGCTTTTTTCTTTCATAAAACCAACTTTTAGTTTTATTTATTAGTTCAAGTTTTCTTAGTTTCAATTTTATTAATCTCTTCTTTGAGTTTCAGAATTTCTAATTTGTTATTTAATGAGGGGGTTTTAATTCATTCTTTTTTTAGCTTTTGTAGTTGCATGCCCAATTCATTGATGTCTTCTTTCTCTATTCTATTTATGTAGCCATTTAGAGATACAAAATTTCCCCTAAGAACTTTTTTGGCTGCATCCCATAGATTTTGGTATGTTGTCTCATTATTTTCATTCTTAGATGAAATTATGGATTGTTTCTGTGATTTGTTTTTGACCCACTCATTTTTAGAATTAGATTATTTAATTTCTGATTGGTTTTTAGTCTATCTTTCCCTGCTCCTTTATTGAATATAATTTTTATTGCATTGTGGTCTAAAACGGAAGTATTTACTATTTCTGCCTTTCTGCATTTGATTATGGGGCTTTTATGGTTTTATGGTCAGTTTTTGTGGAGGTACTATGTATTGCTGAGAAAAAGGTATATTCCTTTCTGTCCCTATTCAGTTTTCTCCAGAGGTCTATCATATATATAGGTTTTCTAGAATTCTATTAACCTTCTTAGTTTCTTTGTTGTTTATTTGTGGTTAGATTAGTCTGATTCTGAGAAAATAAGGTTGAAGTCTCCCACTAGTACAGTTTTGCTATTTCTTCCTGTAACTGGCTTAAAATCTTCTCTAGGAATTTGGTTGCTCTACCAGTTGGTGCACTTACATTTAGTATCTTTACAAATTCACTGTTTATGGTGCCCTTTATCAAGATATGCTTTCCTTCCTTATCTTTTTAAATAAGATCTAGTTTAACTTTTGCTTTATCTGACATCAGAAATGCTATCCTTGCTTTTTTTTTTTCTTCCTTAAACTAATAGTATGATGTATTCTTGAAAACTTTCTAGGTTGACAGGATCTATCATGTCTTTTATTCTACTAACATAATCTTTAACTCATAGTTACCTCTGTTTATAAGGTACTGATTATGTGGTACTTTGAACTTTTATAAAATTTAAAGAAGTCATCTACATAATTTGGTACTTAACTATATATTGTCCTGTGATATTCTCAAGGTACTTCACTTATTTCTTCTACAGAGAATGCTTAGTGTAGGTAAGGTCCAAATATTACTTCTGTTCCTGTTTAGTACTTGCTGCCATTTTCTTCAGCTTTCATTTGAGATGTCTTTTTTAATTTGTAAAACCCATGATACGGCCTGAATCTGAGACAACTTGACTTTTTCTGAAGTATTAACTAATGGACAAAGAACTTACAAAGTTTACACAAATGGCAAGCTCACTCATTTTCTAAGTTATTGCCTTACCTGGTTTCTTTACTACTACAATAAAAACTTCTAAAATATTTTAGTTTCTTCACCTATTATTTATTCCTTGAAAAGACATATGATTTTCCAATAATTCTGTTAAATTTCCTTATAAAGACAACAGACATAGTGCAGGCAATGAAAATAATATAATTGGAATTTTCTTTGGAGAGTATAATCAAAATAACTTGATTCTTCTTGAAACTAGTTTTTCAACTGTCTTTGGGATTATGGATTTATGAACATCATTATAAACAGCCAGATAATTTGTTACTTAGCACTGAATGAATTTATAGTCCTTTTCCCCTCCCCATTCTTTTCCTCTCTAAGTTTTCATAATGTTTAGTTGTTTTCAGTTGTGTCTGATTCTTCATGATCCTTTTGAGGATTTTCTTGGAAAAAATATTGAAATAGTTTGCTACCAGTTCTTTTGACAACTAAGGAAAATAGGCAGAGGAAAAGAGAGACAGACAGACAGAAAAAGAGAGACACAGAGAGAGAAACAGAGAGACAGAGAGAGAAAGAATGTGTGTGTGAATCCTTGTTTTTGAAGAGGGCAAGTGACATTATGGGGTTGTCTTGACTGTTGCATGAACTGGATTTAAGTTAGGCAGAGTTACACAAAGTTGTCAGCCCACTTTTTCTTCCATAATCACTGAAATTCAATGGCAGGACAAAAATCAAGAAAACTGATGATGCTTTGGGATGTGTGGATTTATTATCTACCACAGTACCTGCCCTGCTTCAGCACCCTTCATGGCCACTGAAACAAACTGTTTTCATCTACTCATTCTATTAGAGGAAGTCTTCACTTGCTTGAAGATGACACCCCCCTAACTCACCAAAAGATTTGAGATCTGTCAGTTGCCCTACACCTTGTTTATTGGCCTATCTGCTAAGATGGCTATCCTGGAGTATAACTCCTGTGTATGCTACAGCTTCTTGGGGCCTATGGGAAAGGCTAGCTATGTGAAAGACTAAACCACACCTTTATTATTTAGGACTATTATGGTATATGACACTGTATAGTCACATCATCTTGAAGGGAGCATAGCTTCTAAGGGAAATATAGCACTAATCCTAGGGTTCTCTGATCTTAAATTGCTATTATACTAACAAGCTATCTGTCAATGATTCTAAAGTCTTCTAGCCTTAGGATGGCTACAAATATTACTATCACAGATAATTTATTGGTCAGTAATAACCAAGTTCCTGAGACAATAGTGAATAGACCACCCCTCAAATCTACCCATAAGCCATAAAATTAGCAAGTAAGAAACATAAAAGCCCTGGCCTCTCTTTTTCCTATAAATTTATCTTTTTTCTCCTTGTTCTTTGTTAAATCTTTTTGGAACTTAGGCCATTTCAATTGGTTCTTGACTTGGAGATGGATTCAAGCCTGCAAATTCTTTTGAGATACCTTGTGACACTGGTCTGTGACCCCAACCTTTTAGGGTCTCCTTTATGAACCTCAACAATCTTACAGAATCATAGAATGAGATTTTGAAGGGATCTTGGTGGCTATTCAGTCCAATGCCCCTCCCCAAATTATAATATTATATTATACTCAATAAGTAATCATTCAGTCTTTTCAACTGTTCCACTTGAATAGCTCTATCAGTTTTCCTGATATCAAGACTAAATTTGTCTCTTAAAATTTCTATATATTGTTCTTGGTTTTGTCCAGTAGGGCCTAACAGGACAAGTTCATTTCACCTTCCAAATGATCTTATAAATATTGGAAGATAGCTAACAAAGGTCCCCAAATTTTCTCTTCTCTGTGCTAAATGTGCCCTAATCCTCCAAACTATTCCTGTATGACATGGAATCAAAGCCCTGTGCCAAAGTAGTTATCCTCCTCTGAATAAGCATTTACTGATCAGTGTTCTGATGAAGGCAGATTATAGAGACCTAGTTCTTGAAAGCTATGTCCCTCAATGATGCCCAAGATGGCATTAAGTCTTTTGGCAGACCTATCATACTGCTTTCAGTCAAATCCACTAAAAACACAAGCTCCGTTTCAGAACTACTATTTAACCATGCCTGCCCCATCTTTGTACATGAAAAGTTGTTTTTTTTTTTTTTTTTTTTGAGTCAGGTATAAATGTTTACATTTATCCCTCCTGAATTTCATTTTATTAGATTCAGCTCAATGTTATAGCCTGTAAATTGATTTTGGGATCCAGGGCTATATCACCCAGTATGTTAGCTGTCTCTCCTAGCTTTGTATTATCTGCAAATTTGATAAGCATACAACCAATGCCTTTCTATAAATCACTGATCGAAATGTTAAATAGACAGGGCTATGCAGAGATCCTTGGGTTCTTTCACTTGATCCCCCACCAAGCTTGTTAATGAAGCATTATCACCTGGAACTAATTGGCCTTAACTAATCATGCAAGCAGTCCTGAATCCTTCTGCCTGTATGATGGTCTTTCCATATTCTCCTTAAAATTATCCTAGAATACCTTATCAAAAGCTTTACTAAAATCAAAGTAAACAGCATCTGTGGTATTCCCTTTACCTGAAAGGTTAACAGGCTTGTCAGTAAAAAAAAAAAAAAAAAAAAAAAAAAAGAGAGAGAGAGAGAGAGAGAGAGAGATATTGAGATTAGTCTGGCATTCTGATGAAGTCATGTACCGTCTTTGAAACCACCACTTCTCTTATAAGCTGTTTATCAATCTTCTTTTTAATGCTATGTTCTAGAATTTTCTGAAGAAATAAAGTCAAGATCATTGGCCTATATTTTATAGATTCTGTTCTCTTGTCTTTTTTGAAAAACAGTATAACACAGACTTTGCTCCAATCTTACAGCACTCTACCATTTTCTATAATCTTTCAAGTATTACTGCAATGATTCACAGTCATATCTGTTGCTTCTTTCAGGATCTGAGGATAGAGTTTATGTGGTGCAGGGGACTAGAATTCATTGAGAACATCCAGAAGCTCTCTTATTACCTCTTCACTTATCTTCAATATCCATCACCCATCAACCATTTTTCTCCTCTCATTTTTGGTTCAAAGGTCAGGAAATAGAAACAAAAAAGTTAAGTAGCTTTGTATCCTCTTTTTTATTGCTTGGACCATCATCATGACTGCCTGACTCAAATGTCTTTTCAGTGCTTTGATGCTTCTTTCTCCCTGCCCAAGCAGTTGTTGAGTCCCACTGTTTTTCCCCCTCATCTTTCCCAGTTCCCCAGCCTCCTTCTCTCTTCTGATACTGTTTTACCACCCTGGGGCAGGTTTTATCTCCTCAGGATTTAACTAGTGCAGTAGCCTATAGGAAAGGGTCAACCTGCCTCAGTTCAGGCAAGCAAACATTTATTGAGTACTCACTATGTGTCAGCCACTGAGAAAAGGGAAAGAATATACAAAGAAAGGTCAAGTTCCTGCTCTTGAGGAGCTCATATCTAATGGGGGAGGGAAAAACCAAAACTAAAACAAGAACAACCTATCTATTAAAAAAAAACCACTTACAGGATAAAAAGATAGAAAATAATTCAGAAGAACTGAAAGACTTTCTATAGAAGATGAGAATTTAGCTGGGACTTAAACAAGGAGGAGGCAGTGATGAGGAAAGAAAGAATTTCAGGTACGGGGGAACAGTTGGAGAAAATGCCTAGATGAAAGGTTTTGTTTGGAGAAGAACAAAAAGGCCAGTGCCACTGGATCAACAAATATAGGAAGGAATGCAAAGTAAGGGAAGAAGGTCCGTTGTGAAAGGCTTTCTAAAAATAGGATTTTGTATTTGATCCTAGAAATGATAGAGCACTGGAGTTCACTAAACTATCATACTGATATTTCTAAAATGCAGATCTGACCATAATAAATGCAGAACTGACCATAATACATTCCTATTCAATAATTATATCCACTGAGCCACCTAATTGTAATGTTGGGCACTTAACATTCTCCATTTCCTCCTTTGTAAAATAGATGAATATTCAGATTCTAATCCTTCCAGTTTTAGATTTTAGTATACTATTCTTCATCCACCAAAAAACAAACATGATTTGAGAGGGAAATTTTAGAATTCAATTCTTGACTAACATCATAGTCAGCAAATATTTTTCACGTCACAATGTAACAGCACATTCTTTTTGAACATTACAATTAAGAATGCCATCTTATCTTCAAGCAAGGAATATTCACAGGTAAAGAATAGGTTGACATCTTGGTTATGGTCAAACAGAGCAATTAAAAAGCTATTTCTAAGTCCAGGGACTTGGTGAAAGATTTACCTTACTACAGATGGTTTTCAGGTTGTGTAGCCTATCAAGTGACTCTTGAGGGTTTCCCAGATATTGTTGAAGCTCTGCATGCAAAATCCTCATTGAGAAAGGCACCATAGAGCCTGGAATAAAAATCAAATGTTGTTCAATTCTTGACTACCATCCTAGAAGAAATTTCAACATATTTATGTGTTTATATCTGTGTATGTATATGCGCACACACACATATATGAATGCACACACAGATAAGACAGATAACCAAAAGGATGATGACAAAGTATTTATTTTCATTACTTTACTTTTTGGAGGAAGTAGTACAGAAAAATGTGTTCCATTTCAGTGTATTGTAGTTTAATTGTTCATTTGTGTATGTCTCTTTGTGATCTCACAAACCTCATTAAGATGGGGCTTTCTTAGCAAAGATACTGGAGTAAGTTGTTATTTCCTTCTCCAGTGAATTAAGGTAAACAGAAGTGAATTGCCTAAGATCTCACAGCTAAATGCCTAGGGTTAAATTTAAACTCAGGTCTTCTTGACTCCAGACCTAGTGCTCTATCCACTGAGCCAACATTTTAGTGTAGAGCTGGGTAATTTTCAATAAGCAATGATCAAAGTATAACAAAGGTGGGCAAGGTAGGTGGTGCAGTGGACCTGGGCACTAGGCCTGAAGTCAGGAAATTCTGAGTTCTATTCTTGCTTCTGACATTTCCCAGTTATGTGATCTTGGGTAAGTTATTTAAACTTTGCCTCAGTTTTTTCATCTGTAAAAAAGGGATAATAACAGAACCTACCACCTTCCAGAGTTATTGTAAGGTTCAAATGAGATATTTGTAAAAAGCTCTTATCACAGAACTTAACACATAATAGGTGTTATTTAAATGCTTATTCCCTTTAACTTCCCTTTCTTCTATAGTACTGTTCTGAAATGCTAAAAAAAAAAAGAAAGAAAGAAAGAAAGAAAGAATACCACTAATGAAATCTAGAGTACTTCTTTGCATAAAAAGTTTAATAATCAATAATCAACATCAATAGGATGCTTCTTTTCTTATACCCATTTAATTAGACAAATTCTTAAATACAAACTTGCTATAAGTATATATTTGGAGAATTCAAAACATTTTTTAATTTCATTATATCGAAAAAATCAGAACCAGAGGTCATGAATCTACAAGCTGGGTAGATAGATTCACAGGATGAATAGAGTGATTTTGAAAAGCCTTCTGCCATAAAATCTCTCTTCTAAACAGGATTCTCGAAGTACCTGAAAAATTCAAGTAACTTACACTAATTAAAATGGAAATATTAGAAGGGGAACATATTAAATTATTACTAATAACATATTATAAAATTATAATAAACTCAATTCAAATTTTGCTTCTTAGGACTCAGCAAGGCCTTAAGAAATGGAATGCCAAGATAAGTTTTGATGGGGGTAGAAATTCAGAGTATGTCTCAAATGAAAAATGTGTTGCTATAGAAGACCTACATACCAAGGAAATAGCACAAAGAAATGAGAATGAAAACTTATGGAAAATGTCTTTGAAAACAAGTTTCTCAATAATCAGTATCTATACTGTTCCCTACTTCCCTGCCAATACTTATCAGAACTATTATTGAAGGCCTGTGAGTGACATTTGAGGATAGTGAGAAGGGAGTGACCCAAAGCGCTTATGAGGATCACCATGATCCTCCTTTTTTTTCCCTTCTAGTAAACAGAATGGTATTGAAAACTACATCTACACATGTGTATTGGATCGATGAGATGTTTCCTTTTTCCCATCTGAGATTTGACTCCTTTCTATATTGCTCTATAGGGCAAGGAATGCTTGGTAGTTTCCAGAGAAGCCAGGGTGGATGAATGCAACACAAACTAAAAGCGATTAACTGCAAGTATGAAGATGACTGGACTACTGTAGTTGCAGCGCAAGCTGAAAAGACAACTGCTAGGGGGCGTCCCGATAGTGGCTGGTAGTTGCTATTGGTGTAGCACCAGGACACTCCATGGCAGTGGCAGAAACCACTCTAAGGCTCGTGCTGTGGCTCAGACCTACCAATGACAGATGGGACCAAAGTGAGATCAAAGACTGGCCTACGTCACAATTCTTGTTTGGGTCCACTAAAATGTCTTGAAGGCAGGAACCAGATTTTTGCTGTTTTTTGGTATCCCAAGTACTTAGAACAATGGTTGGCAAATGGTAAATGCTTAATAAAAGCATACTGACTGATTGGAGAAATGTGGTAAAATGACAAGGAAAAAGACCTATCTTCTTGGCTTTTTTTCATTTTCCTCTTACACACAGAGAAGATCCCAGGAAGATTCCAGAAATACAATTATAACCACGTCCTGAACAGAGGGGAACAGAGTATAACAAAATGAATATAACAAAAAATGTGTTTCTAGAATAGTCCCTTATAATATCCCCATGGAAACACCAGGGGAAAGTGTTTGGAAGCCAGTTGTGTAGGGTACCCCACAAGGGAAGTGTTTAATAGTTTTCTTTGCAGTTTTGCTATCTTTAAAAATAACATGTTTGTAGGAAGGTAGCTGATTATATGTCATGAAAAAAAACAACAACAGTACAAATGAGGGAGAAAATCAAGGAAAAGCTGGAGGGAGGGGAATATGAAAGGAGAACAAACAGCTTGAAACTAATTGTCCCAAATTGTGGATTCTCTGAAAAACAGAATAAACAAAGCTCAAGAAGTCCACAAGACAACAGTCAAAAAATTAAGTAACTAGAAGATACTGTAAGTTATCTAGTAGGAAAACCAATCAATCTGACAAAATTTTGAAGAGAGGTAATTTAACACTTGTTATACTCTCTGAAGTCCATGACCAATCAAAATATCTGGAGACTATATTTCAAGAAATTATGAAATGAAAATTGCACATAACTGTTAAAACCAGAAGGCAAAGGGAAAATAACGATCCCACTTATTGCCTCCTAAAAGAAAGCCCAGATTGAAAATACACAAAAATATGAGAACCAAAATATAGAACATCCAAGTCAAATAATAAATACTCAAAGTAGACAAAGTTTAAGTATGAAAGAACCATAATTATATTTAAAATCTGACAGCAAAAATTATAAAAAAGATAAAATCTCTAAATGTAATGTTCCAAGACAAAATATAAAGGTTTATAACTAATAAATCTTATTGTAATCCAAAAGAGAGAATAAAGATTCTTTATTAGAATAGAAAACTTCCGAGCATTAATGATTAAAAAAAAAGAAGAGAGCTGAGTAAAAATTTTGAAATGCAAATATAGCAATCAAGAGAAGCCTACAATGGTAAATATGTACAAGCAACTCAAAGGGATTAAATGATGATATAGTGCTTTCCATATAATTGGGGGAGAAAAGCCAAGTGATCCTTTAGAATCTTAATGATTTATCAAAAACAGAGATAAATGAGAAAAATAGTTTATTATTGTGTTTTTATTCAGTTTTGCTGGTTTTAAGAGGAAAAAGGAAAGGGAACAGAAAAAGAATACATAGGAGAGAAAAAGAAGATAGAGGGACCTATTCTTTCATAAATGGACTGTTAGAACTTTGAACTTAAAACACATAAGACCATTTCCCCTTCTTCAATCTTTTCTACTTATTTAAAAAAAAAAAAAAAGGTAGGAAGAGGAAAAATGCTAAGACCTGATCATCATCATTAATGGGATAAATGGGAATCCCATAATATAGAAAATGGTAGAATGGATTGAAAGCAAATTATGTTGTTTTCGAGAAGTACACCTGAAAACTAAATAATCATATAAAGTTAAATGAAGGGCTAGAGCAGAATTTATGATGTTTCAGACAAATTCGAAATTATGATCTCATGTAAAGCAACAGTAAAAATACATGGGTAAAAGAAAAAAAGCAGAGAAAATGCATCAAGGTGAAAGGCAAAAATGAAGAAATAATAGCATTGTTTTATGCAGAATATGAATCCACAGTATCAAAGTATTTTTGAAGAACATAAACTGATCACAAAGAGAAATTGTGATGTGCTTTTTAGAGGATCAGACAAATCTAACATTAAGAATTTTTTTTTATAGAAGTAAAAGATGAATAGAATTCTAGAAAAGTTAGATATAAGAGATCTCAAATGATTGCTAAATGGAAGAAAAAATATACATTTTTCTAACCTGTGTGTAGCATCTTTATAAAAACTACCAACTAACATAAAAACCTGAGGCTTAAAAACAAATGCAGAAAAGAAATATTAAATACATTATTTACTGATCATGATACAATAAAACTATCATCAATAAAAATTGTTTGAAGTATTCAAATATAAATGAAGATTAATTTAATAATAAAAATTGGACTGAAAAAATCATAAAAATAAAAGATGACTTAATTAAGGAAAATTACAATAATGAGAAAACAACAAAACTTTTAGGATATAGCCAAAGTAATATTCAGGAGAAATACTTTTATTTCCATACATTTTCATTAGCAAAAGAAAGAATTAACTGGGAATACATCTAAAAAAGTTATGAAACCAACACAGGATCATAAAACTGGAATTATAAAAACTTATGGTAGAATTGGCAAGAATATTTACCTGAACAAGGTATATCATGAGAGTTTCATGACTGTGGCATTATGGATTTCTAAAATTTAGGTAAATTATACAAAGCACAAAGGATGACAAAGCTAAAGACAAAAATGTAATATGACTTTAATGACTTGTACTATCTGTTTAAATGAAGGTAAAAAGCCAATAAATAGCTTTTCTGATGGATCAAACAAATGAATTTAACATTTACCCAAGTTAATAGTGTGATGAAAATTTTGATTAGAACAATCCAATTCTGATTGATACTTTGAATGACAGAATGGTGTATGGTTTGTCCCTCAGATTTCTTTATGAAGTCAAAGTCAATATGTATAGTTACTTTAAAAAATACAGGATCTCACTGATGTGTGTATTGTTTCTGACAGTGTTGATTGAAACTCATTTATAACTTTTGATTCCAGAGATCTCATATTTACGTCCTTTCATAAAACTACCATACAAAGCCTACTCAATGTTTTCCAAGTCTTTTGACAATACATTAGTACCAGGGTAGCACTCAGGTTGTTCCTTGTTCTAAATACATTCACCAATATATCTTCTTTTCTGATTATACATTTCCCAAATGTCATCTTTTATTCTACTTTTTAATATCTAAGTCATTATTGGTAATAGATTGACACCATGTCATAGTTCTATCACCTGAAATCTTGAGTCTGTCCTGGACAGAGTCTCTCTCTCTACTGTCTACTCTTGTCCTTGGTGACCTGCTCGTATGGTTTTAATGATCATCTTTGTGCAGATCACTTCCAAATCTATATAGCCAACTCTCATATTTCTTCTTAACTAAGTCCCATATTACCTGCTGGCATTTCCATCCAGATATTCTACTAATACCTCAAATTGAATTTTGAATTCAATTCAATTTTGAATAGTTCTTATAATTTCTCCTAAACTCATCTCCTCTCCTACAAGTTCCAAATATGCCCTTTCCAATAATGTAGCCTACGCTGAAAACTTTAGTAGTCATGATGTAAGAAATAGCTACATTTATATATATTATGTTTTTCTTCATTTTACTTTCTTGGACCAATATTTCACAATTAGGAAGCAGGTAAAAGTAAAGATGATAACGGACCTGTGAATAAGTTATAGAAGGCAGGGATAAACCCCAAAGATGCAGATATTTTGGCAGAGGTATACTGAAAGCTAAGTAACTGTAGATGGCCAGTCAGGAAGACCATGGTTCAAATCCAGTTTCAGACACTAGCTGTGTCTGGATAATTGGATAATTCACTTGACCTCTATTTGTCTCTGTTTCCTCAAGCACTTACCAGAGTGTCTAGAGCATAGCAAAGCACTACATAAATATTAGTTTTTATTGTTCTTGTTGAACTGTTGAATCATTTTTAATTCTCTGTGATACTATGAACCACAGCATGCCACCTTTCTATCTCCCACTATCTCTCGAAGTCTGTCCAAGTATATTTTTGTTATTTCTATGACACCATCTATGTCATCCTCTGCCAACCCCTTTTCTTTTTGCCTTATGTCTCTCCCAACATCAGGGTATTTTTCAGTGATTCACATCTTCTCATCATGTGTCCAAAGTATTTAAGTTTCAGCTTCAGTTTTTCACCTAGTTACCCTAAATACTAGCTATTATTATAATAACATGCTACTCCTATACATATCCCACAAGAAAGTCTTGGAAGGCTGGAAGCCGATGAAGTAAAACAATCAAATCAATCTACTCCACTAAAGAAAATACCTGCCAGCTCTTGTACCAGATGAGAAAACTCAATTATCAATCTCAATCACAAGCTTTAAACTGAAAGTAAAAGTACTTGGATAAACTTAAGTGATATCTATAAAAAGTGTGTTTTGATTGGTGAGACTTGCTAACACACTTTAGAGCCTATAAAAATGAGAAGGCCAGATTAGTCTGGGGGTCTTGCAGTAGAGAGGAAGGAGTAAAAGGAGCAAAAGGTTTGAGCTGATACAACAAAAAGTAGACATCTCCTTCAGATGTAATCATTTCCTTAAGAACTTTAAGAGGTTAACAAGAAAAAGTAGGCTCTTTCCCCAATTTTGCCTTCCTGGTGCTTGTCTAACAATAAACACTATAAATGTATCTTAATGCTTCTTTATCCAAACATTTCTGGTAACCTGAATTTGGTTTTAATCACCCAAAAGCAGAGTATTAACTAAATACAGATATAAATGTAAATTAAGGTACAGAATCAAATCTCTGCCTAAATGTTAAGAATTTTCCTAACTGGAGGTTCAGAGAAAATATTAGTGTACTCCTAACATTTTGTCTAATGTAAACTGTAATGTTCTGGTTAGCTTTCTGGAGATCTTGGGACTAGCCTTTGTTTCAGCAGAGTAATCACCAAGAGAAGAGCCAAGTGATAAAGTCCAAAAGTCTTTATTGTCTCCTACATAGTTTATCTTTTTGCCTGGGGCTCGGCTAGCTTTCTGGAGGCCCTTTGGACAGCTCTTTGGGGAAGCAGAAGGGCAGGCCAGCCACCATGAAACTGATGAAGATGGAATGTCTCTCTCAGTCTGAGAGCTTGCATTCCAGCCTCCAGTCCTCTCTCTTCTTCGAGTCTGTCTCCAAGTCTCTCTGACCTCTTAAATACTCTTATTACAATTAAATCCATTCATCATACTGAGTATAATCCAATCATATCACTAGGGAGCCATTACTTGTTGTAAGATTAATTCAATCATATGGAACTAGAGAACTATTAATCACCAAGTTAAACTAGATAACCATTGTCTTATCAATTCCACTGAGTTAACGCCTTGTTGTAAGAATCCTTGTTTCAAGTATATTTCTCCAGAATTCTGACTCATTACAGTAAACTCCTTAAAGTAGCAATTAATGGGGCATTATATTGCCTTTGGCTTAAAACAAGCTAATTATTTTAACAGGGTGCTACAGCAGAAACAGCAGAGAGATTGAATAGTAGTTATGTTTTATTATCTTCAGCAAACTGTATTATTTAAAAATCTCTACTCTGAACAAGTCCTCAGAGTAGGTCTTGTCTAGCAATCTATGACTGATAAAAGGAGAGGAAGTGTAATTTAACAGAAAGAACACTGGACCTGAAGTAAAATTCTAGCTCAGTTATACCATGTGACTGTGGAAATCACTACCCTCCCTCCAAGAATGAGCTTCCTCATCTATAAAATGAAAATGTTGGATTAGATGGTCTCCAATACTGTTTTCTATGCTCAACTCAATGAGTTAAGAAACTTTAACTTTTTGGGGGAGAAATCAAGCTGTGAAGGAAAAAAACAACTTCTTTTGAAAATTTTGGGTGGTATAAGAGTTTTGTGAAATAATTCACAATAACATTAATTTGTTGATTATTATGAAAAGCATTTTCATAATCTCCCTTTTCAAAGAGCAATATCATGAAAAGGAATAAAATATGTAAAGCTGCCATTAAAAAGTTAGATTCAAAAATTCACTCAAAAACATTTGTTAAGTAGCTATGATATGCAATCAAATCAAGCAATAAGCATTTCTTAAGTGCTTACTATGTTCAAGCACTGTGTTTGGTGCCTGGATACTGACGGGGGTGAACCTGAAACTGTCCTCCTTGACTTTTGGGGTGAGCTCTGAAACTCTCTTCTGATAGAGTCCTACTCTTCAGAGAAGTTAAGTGTTTTCATTAAGATTAGTCGAGGACCACTCCCTAGTTAGCTGAACTTTAGTGGTCTCATTCAGCTGGAGATCTGGACCTGATGTAACTTAGCTGGTCTCATTAAACTGGAAATCTAAGCCTGGGTGCAATGAGAACATTGAAGGAATCTCATTCAATTGAAACCCCAGTCTCAAATTTCTTATAAAAAGATAATTTTAAACTCATATCTTTGCAGAAGTCTGAAGTAGGAATTATGCCATGCCAAAGGACCTCTCCCCTTGGCACACTGCCTACCAGGACTCTTGACCGCTGTGAAGAGACCTTTTTCTCAATGAAAACCTCTTGTTATTTCTCTGCCAGGATCTCTTGCAACTGAGGAGTCGGTCTTCTTAGCAAAGCTGACTTCTTAGCCAACAATAAACTTTCCTTTTGCAGTCAGACTTTTTGGGTTCATGAATTCTTTCATATTGGACCTGTGTCAACCAGAAGGGTTCCCACAACTCTCTTCACAGCTACTAATCACATCAGATATCAAGACAAAAATTAAGGTTTTTGTTCTCATTCTCTTGTTATTATTTTACAGTTTCCTCAAGTCATTCTTCTCTCTGTGCAAATAATCTTTTATTAAGAAAAAAAAAAATACCCTATTCCTATTTCATCAAAACGATAACCTGTATCCAAGAACTAATTCCACAGCAGTTTGCTACAACCTGAGAAGAAAACCTCACCACAAGAGATTTCTTTCTTTCTTCCTTTCTTTCTTTTAAGTGACTTGGCCAGTGTCACACAACTAGTAAGTATCTGAGGCCACATTTGAACTCTGGTCTTCCTGACTGCAAGGGTAGTGCTCTATTCACTGTACTTAGTTGCCCCTCACAACAGCTTTCTTAAGCAGGTTTCTAAAACTACCAATGCTTATAGCAAGAGTTGCTTAATATGTTCATCTCTTTCTGATTTGAATCTGGAAATCTGGATATAAGAGAAACAAAAAGAAAAAAAAGATAGATCATAATTACATTAGCATTTTGGAAAGGATGTTGGAGTTCACTTTCTTAAAGACTTTATAACTTTTTAAAAGAGATAAGAAAAGAAAAAGTGAGAATTTTTTTTAAAGATCCATTTTATGGTTTAACTTATTAATCTAATGCTGTTGAAAAGGTTCTACAAATATTTAAACTTCAAAAAGTGAAAGCAAATGAAGAAAAAAATTAGACCCCACACTAAATAGAAATGAAGCAGGAAAATCATGCTCTAGTTACTGTATTCAGTCCTTGAGGAGAGCAAGCAAGATGGAGTAGGAATTTAAAAGTTTGGCATAAGAAAAACAATTGAAGGAGAAGACTTAAGAGTAGACATAATAGCTTCTTTCATAGAACTGAAGAACTGTTGCATAGAAGAAGGACAATGTACTCAAATTAGACAATTTCAGAATTCAGTTTGAGCCGATGGGAGAAAGTTACAAGAAAGCAGAAAGCAGTCCAACCTAAGGAAAAATTTCCTTAATAATGAGAAGTGTAGGAAAATATAATGAGTTCCCTCATTAGATACAGGATTCTCTATAACCAGAGATGTTTGAGCAGGAGCTGGATGACTGACCCCTTACTGTGAATATTGTGGGTAGGATTCATGTATCAGGAAACAGCTTTAACTTGAATTCCTCATCTAGACTAAGTTCAGTTTCACTTCCAGAGCTACACAAAGAAGCCAAGTAAGATCTCTGATATCAAGAACAGACCCTTCCCTTAGTGTGATAAAACATTAAGCTACCACCTTTTGCCTCTAAAACTTCCTTTTGGGAAGTTTTGTAATGAAATGTTGATATTATAAAGGCATATTTTCAAGAAAATCAAATTTAGTAATTAAATATAATTTATAGTATCCATGATTTTCCAGAAGGGAATGAGTCTGGCAAAAACAAAAACAAAAACATATACTTATAAATACTGTTAAAAATTAGCTTCTAAAAATTAAATGCAAAGGACAGAATCAACTGAGTAAATCAATCAAATCATACTACTCCACTTAAAGTGATAAGACATCACATTTTATCCATTTATTAGGTGAGAACATATTTATATTGTTCTCTATGTGAGAACAAGGCCTGGATATTACCCACAAGAAGTCTTTTTGATTTAGCTGAGGGACAATTAATTAGACTCAAGAGATCTGAGCAAGCAGTAAGCCAAACCAGTTCTGGCCATACCACTGAAAAACAAAAACAAAAAAACTGGGAGGAGGATAGGGAAGTTGAGGTACTCTATCATCATCCCCTTTGACTGAAGGAAGACCTCAAATTTTGGAAGACTAAAGGATTTTGAATGTCCCATCTTCACAATGGTGTCCCAGCAATGTCTCTGAAATAGCTGATGGGTGAGAACCAAAGACAGGTTGAGATGAGGAAAGTAAATTCAAAGCTCTGAAAAGAACTAGACCATAAATAAGGAAACATTTTGGAGGCTCCAGCAAAAGGGCTTTCAAGAACTATGTGTTATCTCTTTGCCACATGTATTTTATTAACTTGAGCCCACTTTCCCCTCGATGATGTATACATCTGTGAGTTTTTTGTCCATGAACTTTCTTTGGAAGGATGTTCTTATTAGATCATTTTAGTAAATATGCTCTAAAAGCTAAATGTCTGGCTAAATAAATGACAGTGATGAATAATCAGGGAAGGAAAAAGCTCATGAGTTTTCCTTTCCAAGAAGCTCATGAGCTTTCCTTTCTATGGAGACTTATTAACTATAGCTTTAAAAAGATGGCATCTCTCTCTACTCTTCTCAGGGTCAGTCTAAGAAACTTGGAGAGGAGGTATAGTAGCTAGAATCTACAGACTTTACTCATCAGTGGAAATGGAAATTAGGACAGTATTTTAGAAGCATGAGTTGTACAAATTAAATCGGTCCTACAAAGTTTTTCCAGTGTTTCTGCTACTACAGAAAAATTAAAGAGAAATGAATTAAAAATCATCAAGATTCTTGAACTAAAAAAGAATCAAACTATGTGAATAAAAACAAAAGTGATGAAAAAATAAATGAAAATAAAAGAAAATTTCTAAAATTTTAGGTTCACTTTCTTGGATGAAAAACTTTTAATGTTTGGTAATAAATATGTATATATTATTTTCTGAGAGAACCTATTCAGAAAGTGCTTCATTTAGCTTTTACTGAGATAGAAACATTACTAAAGAAAGCAAAAGTGGGAAAAATAGCTGAAGAATACGCAAATAGTTGACACTAAAAAGCTGATACTACAATTGACTCATTTTTGAGGGTAGCAAGAAATGATTTCTTAAGGCATCTGAAGAAGAGGAAGATATATAAAACTGCGAATATTATTATTACCAAAAAAATGCCATAGAGAGGATGTTTACAACTATAATCTCATAAATTTACTTTTTCATCTATCTAAAATTTTGAGCCAAAAAAAATGGAATAGTTTGTGAGAATCTGGACAAGACATGTGACCTCTAATGACTTCCATTTTCCTTGTAAAAAAGGGAGTAATATTTGCACTACTCAATGGATGGTGATGTAAAAGTAAAATAAAAGTTTATGTGAAAATGCTTTGTATATCTTTATATAAATAAGTAATTATTATAAGATATAATACATAAAATGGCCTTATATTGTAAAATGAAATTTGAATGACATAACTGTGATACCTTCTGAGATCAATTAAAATAGGATCTGGTTATACATTTACAAATCATTCACAAAGAAGTATTTCAAAGTAAACAGAGGAAGAAAAATTATAAGTAACCTAAAAACCCATATGCCAAATTTTCCTTCTTTCCTTCATAATTTTATGCCATCCCAATATACTGTTTTCAAAGTTGAACATCCAGAAGTCAGAGAATTTTCCAGAAGTTTTAACTCTATTGTTTTGATATCCTCTACCAGTGTGTTGTTGTTCAGGCATTTTTCAATCAATACTGACTCTTTGTGACCCCATTTGACATTTTTTTGGCTGAAATACTAAAGTAATTTGCCATTTTCTTCTCCAGCTTGTTTTATAAATGAGGAACTGAGGCAGAGTTAAGTGACTTGCCCAGGGTAATATATATCTAAGGCTAGATTTGAACTCAAGTTGAGTCTTCCAAATATGGAAATATGTTTAAAAGAATTGCAGATATTTAACCTATATTAGATCAGTACTTGCTGTCATAGGGAGGAAAACAGTAAGGGAGGGAAGGAAAAAATTTGAAATACAAAGTCTTACAAAAATGAATTTCTACCTGTGCTTGGAAAATAAAATACTATTGAAAATTTTTTAAAATTTAAAAAAAAAATGTTTTTAAAGTTGAATCTTTTAACTGTAGCTTTGTCAGCACTCTATCACCTATGTCACATACCTGCCCATATCAGTACAGTCAATAATTTTCTGGATTTTTCAGTTTTAGGGCAGTTAAAGATAAAAGATTTCATTTGTTGAGTTTAAACATAAAGAGCCAAATATATAATATAATAAAGTATTCTTTTTAAATGTTCTCTGTAAGGATTCAATAAACTTAAAAAATTTACCTTAGTTTATGAATAGCAAATTGGATACACAAAATTACTCCAATTCCATGCTTATCAGCATTTAAGCAAGAAAATAAGATGCATGCTGGGAAAATTGGAAACTAATATGGCAGAAACTAGGCATTGATTCACACTTAACACTGTACAACAAGATTAGGTCAAAATGGATTCATGACCTAGGCATAAAGAATGAGATTATTAATAAATTAGAGGAACACAGGATAGTTTACCTCTCAGACCTGTGGAAGGGGAAGGAATTTATGACCAAAGAAGAACTAGAGATCATTACTGATCACAAAATTGAAAATTTCAACTATACCAAACTGAAAAGCTTTTGTACAAACAAAACTAATGCAGACAAGATTAGAAGGGAAGCAATAAACTGGGAAAATATTTTTACACTCAAAGGTTCTGATAAAGGCCTCATTTCCAAAATATATAGAGAATTAACTCTAATTTATAAAAAAATCAAGCCATTATCCAATTGAAAAATGGTCAAAGAATATGAACAGACAATTTTCAGATGAAGAAATTGAAACTATTTCTAGTCATATGAAAAGATGCTCCAAGTCATTATTAATCAGAGAAATGCAAATTAAGACAACTCTAAGATACCACTACATACCTGTCAGATTGGCTAAGATGACAAGAAAAAATAATGATGATTGTTGGAGGGGATGCGGGAAAACTGGGACATTAATGCATTGTTGGTGGAGTTGTGAACAAATCCAACCATTCTGGAGAGTAGTTTGAACTATGCTCAAAAAGTTATCAAACTGTGCATACCCTTTGATCCAATAGTGTTACTACTGGGCTTATATCCCAAAGAGATCATAAAGAAGGGAAAGGGACCTGTATGTGCATGAATGTTTGTGGCAGCCCTCTTTGTAGTGGCTAGAAACTGGAAACTGAGTGGATGCCCATCAGTTGGAGAATGGCTGAATAAATTGTGGTATATGAATATTATGGAATATTATTGTTCTGTAAGAAATGACCAACAGGATGATTTCAGAAAGGCCTGGAGAGACTCACACGAACTGATGCTGAGTGAAATGAGCAGGACCAGGAGATCATTATATACTTCAACAACAATACTATATGATGACTAGTTCTCATGGACCTGGCCATCCTCAGCAATGAGATCAACCAAATCATTTCCAATGGAACAGTAATGAACTGAACCAGCTACGCCCAGAGAAAGAACTCTGGGAGATGACTAAAAACCATTACATTGAATTCCCAATCCCTATATTTATGCCCACCTACATTTTTGATTTCCTTCACAAGCTAATTGTACAATATTTCAGAGTCTGATTCTTTTTGTACAGCAAAATAGAGTTTAGTCATGTATACTTATTGTGTATCTAATTTATATTTTAATATATTTAACATCTACTGGTCATCCTGCCATCTGGGGAAGGGGGTAGGGGGTAAGAGGTGAAAAATTGGAACAAGAGGTTTGGCAATTGTTAATGCTGCAAAGTTACCCATACATATAACCTGTAAATAAAAGGCTATTAAATTAAAAAAAAAAAAAAAAAGAATAAGATGCAAAACCCAAGATGATGATGTTACACCAACCTATTACTCAAAATATCACTGATGGATCTAAAGTTTAAGAAGGGAAGGGGGAAAAAAAGATGAGGAGAAGAAAGAGGAAAATAAAGGAAACTGCCTCCTATGCTATTAAGTACCATTCTCGTCTTTTCCTTCTGTAAATTTTTCCCTCAAAACCACCAAATAATAATATAATTTAGGCAGGAAAGCATTTTAATCATAATTTAATTTTAATTTCCTTAATTTTATGAATGAGAAAAACTGAGGCCCCAATAAGGTTTGAATTGAAGCCAGGGCCAAGATCATTATAAGTCACCAGAATGTAGGATTTTTGAAAAAAATAATACTTTTGTCCAAGTTCAAAGCAACATAAAGCCCTAGTCTTAAATTTGTCCTGCCTCATCAATCAATTCTTCAAGCGGAAAAGAAGAAATGAAAAAAGACACCCACTACTGATGGGTAGCTAAGAGAAAAATTTACTGTAGTTTATATTTTTCCAATTGCCAGAAATATATCAGAAGCAACTATATAAAACTGCTAGAAATGTCAGAGGATAGATAATACTATAACACTGTTTCTTGCTTGGCTACAGAATAAGGAAAATGACATGATTCTAAGATATGATTTATTACATTTCTTGTTATGAATATTTGAATGGGTAAAATTATGCACAATATTTAAATAAAATGTATTAAAGCTCATTCATAAAAGTAATTTATTTGTTTATGTCACTACAGTCTTTTCTGAAAGTACATTTTAATGACTTGCTTTGCTAATATATTGCAAATTGAAATGAAATAAATGAATCAAAATCTTACGTTTATGCTTGTTACACCACAAAATGAGAAGAAAAATTAGTAAACATCCAACATATTATTGTGGATGAATGTTAATATAATTTCGCTAAAATATATGTATGATTTATGTTTATTTCACAATTTAAATTATCTGCTTAATGATGCATAGCTACTATCTTCTCTTTATCCATATCCCAATGCAATTTAGTTTCAGGCAAAATCAAAAACATATTTTTTGATCTGCACACCCTTAGGAAAAAACATTCTTCAACATTAAAAAAAAATGGCATTCCTCTTCTTTAATTCAGGACTTTGACGGATCTCCCTTGAAAGCTATTTCCCTACTATATTTATGATTTTCCTCTTCATAAAGATTGCACTTTACTGCTGACAAATACTGCACTGTTTTTTTTTAAGTTAACAAGAATTTAAAGTACCCAATATATGTAAAGCACTAGGTTCTGGTAGCAACAAAGAGAGGCATAGTGATGAATAACTAGACCTCAGAAACTCCCCATCCTCTCCCCGCAATGCTGTTCTTGAATTATAGGATAATAATTGTCCCAGAGTGGGAAGATGTTAGTTCAAAAATGCATCGGTAGTTTCAGCCTTAAGAAACCCTGGAAAGTCTACCATAAAAACAACTGTATTAAATTAACAAAAAATGGTTTAAATATATGCAAAATTCTAAATTTTCAATTTTCAGAGACCTCAATGGAGTTAAAAACTCAGAATGTTTCCACCAACTGTTATTATTCAGTCATTTCTGACTCTTCATTGTCACATTTGTGTTTTGTTTTGATTTGTTTTTGTAAAAATACTACAAAATGGTTTGCCATTTCCTTCTTCAGCTCATTTTAAAGATTTTGAGACAAAAAGGGTTAAGTGACTTGCCCAGGGTCACACAGTTAGTAAGAGTATAAGGCCAGATTTGAAGTCAGAAAGCTGAGTCTTCCTGACTTCAAGCCTGATGCTCAATCCACCATCCCACCTAGCTAGCTATGCAAGCATATAAGGGAAGCTATATTAATGATATTAAGAGAATTCTTTTGGTGCTATAAATTAGTACATATTTATCAGGAATGGATTAAAAAAATTAGACTATTATTAATAGTAGTAGTAATAACAACCATATCAGCATTTACATAGTGCTTTAAAGACTGCAGAGTGCTTTACAAATATTAGCTCATTTTATGTTCATAATAACCCTGAGAGGTAGTCACTATTATTGTCCCCACTTTATAAATCAGAAAATTTAGGTAGACAGACTCATCCAAAGTCATAAAGGAAGTCAGTCTCTTGGATGGATTTGCAACTCGGATCTTGACTCCAAGTCAGCACTCTCTTCACTATGCCAGATTAGCTGTTGAGATTTAAAAAAACAGTCTTTCTTTCTCTATTCATTTGTTCCACCTACATACTAATGACATAGAGATGCAGGATGAATGGAAGACTGCTGCTATTCTGAAAGGTTTGAAGGACCTGGTAAAATACCCAACAGTTTTGACATAAGGCACACTACATTAAGTTACATTAAATAAGACACCTCTTTGGTTGGGCAAACTAATTAGGAAGCTAACTGTAGAGAATCTGGTAAAAAGATAATAATTTGCAGAGGGCCAGGAGGTAAGACTCCATTCCAGGTTTTGAGTCTTACAATAAATTGGCTCACCAAAATACCCTTATTGATATAGCAGAGACTGTTTGTCAATATAATAAATTAATAATCTAGCAACTAAAGCAAAATGTAAACATTACTCTTTGGATTAAAAGCTAAACTTTTGAATTTAGGATAGGAAAGAATGTCCATGAGGAGACTAAAGGTATTTGGGAGAAAGATACATGAGATAATGGTATAATAAACTTTACTCTGATGCGTATCTCAATTATTTACATCTCTGTCTAAGTAACCAAGATCCAGGACTTAAGGGGTTTAAACATTTACATCATAATAGAATTTTGTTAGAGTATAGGAATTTTAAAAGATTGTACTTTGTATCAAACCTATGAGTATTTGATATATATATCTCTGATCAATAAACTCGAGTCCATAAATAGGACTTCTCCACCTGGACCCGGTATGTCACATCCTTCATCTCACTACAGGAGCTGGACTCCAATAGTAATCCTAAAACCTCTCTTCAGCCAATTATTTTAACCTTTCACTACATTACCTTTTTTTATTAAAGTTACTCAAAGAAACAAAATTAATGAATTCTGCTGTTTTGAGGTAGATGCAACTTCATTGCTTGGAATTAGGTGAATATTCCTAGTTACGGATGAATCTCAAGTGTTCAAAGATAGACAACAAGCAAAACAAGAAAATAGGACAAGGTTATTGGCTAATTCACAAATTAGATAATTATGCCTTACATAACTGAAAATCTACTGCATCACTCTGATTTTATATATCAAAACATTACAGAAAAAGTCTAGGAAAGTGAATATGGAGAGTAAACTGGAATAATGATAGGTGAGAAAAGATAATTTCAACTTAATAATCTTATTCAAGAGAAAGGATGTGATTAAAAACAGTATTCTTTATGACAAAAGTTTATACTCTATTTGAATACAACATTTGAGAAGAAAGATTTAGAAAAAAGTATTGAGATTCATTTGGCTGATCTCAGTTATAGCAGAATCCTAGATATCTGCATGTCATTGTAAAATGAGGGACTTCCTTGTTCCATCTCTGACAAGCCAAGTTTGAAATAAAGAGACAATATTAATATTACAGAAATCCTACTTAAACCTACCAGTTGATCTTGTTTCATTTCTCAGAAACATGAAGGAATATCTAGTTTTTCCATTAATGTGCACATTTTCTGACTTTGTCATTTCTGTGCTCATATAAACATGTGAGAGGGAGAATTTGGAAATAGGGTTTCTAGGGGGACAAGGAAGAGAATATGCCTCCTTTGGATAATAGCAATTCTCTTTAATATTCCCTTCTGATTCCACAAAAAGAGTCATTATACATCACTCAGAAAATAACAAATGATGTAGGTTGGCAGGGGGGGTTAAAGGTGATGCCATACACTTGGGGAACATTTCTTGTCTCTTCACTGATAACTCTAACATTTGTTTGGAGGTAACAGTGCTCCTGCTCTGATGAAACCTAATGTGAAATAATTTATTCAGTTCTGAATGTCATATTTAAGGAAAGACACTGAAAAGATGAAGAATGTCCAGAAGTGATAAAGGATGACAAAGGGTCTCAAGGACATGACATATGGAGATCAAATTAAAGGGACTGTGAATATTCCTAGAGAAGATAAAACTTTAGGGACAACAAAGAACTCTCTTAAATTATTTGGAGGGCTTTCATATAGCAATGAGAAGAAAGTTGAAAAGAAACAAATAACTGATGGAAGGAAAACTTCTTAACCATTAGATTTACATATAGTAGTATGTACTGCTTTGGGAGGTAGTAGAGATGCCTTTTACTGGAGGCATTTAAACAAGGATAGATATGTTATGGTGAACAATCTTTTTCTGGTATGGGTGGTATTGGATGCACTCTGAAGTTCTTTTTATCTTCTATTCCATGTTATATTTCATGATTAGATTTTTTGACAATATAATCTACTTCTCTATTTTTGGTATTTACCTAATGACAATGATAATATCTTTGTTACCCACTGCTACAGAGTTGTGAGGATGAGAAGAGAAAACGTATGTGAAAGGGGTTTATAATCCAGTGATATATTTGTTTTACAAAGCACTTAGCATTCTCAAGCATGTAGCAAGCATTTAATATATATATATATATATGTAAAAAACTACCATTTCTCTCTATTTATTCTCTAATTCCCTAAAATCTTTTCAACCTCTTGCTGGTTTCTTTTTTTCTTTTATTCTATCTTTTAGTTTCTAGTATCCATAATGATTATGTCTCTACTCTGCTTCCTCCTAACATCCCTTAGATGGCTTACCCACTATTGGGATTTCAACAGCCACTTGCATGTAAATTATTTTAATTTTACACTGATAATGTTGATTTCTAATTCTCCTTGCTGTAAGCGCATCATTATTTATCCTAAACAAAAATGCCTTCCCAATGTCCCAATGTTCAATGGTATATACATCTTAAGGTTTCAAGAACATCAACTTGTTATTTCTGACTCTGTTCTCTCTTTTGTTCACATTACATTTGTACAAATCATGTTGTTTCTTCTTCTACAACACATTTTGGATTTTATTCCTTCTCTCTTTTCCACAGTCTCATGGTTTAAGTATGACAACAGCTTGAATAACTAGTCTTCTTGCTTCTAACTTCTTTCACTTTCTATTTCAGACTATACACACTAGCTTTGTCCTAAGTAAAATTTGTCAGTAAAATAATTCTCTAAATCAGTAAGGTGGGT
The DNA here is from genome assembly GCF_902635505.1 of Sarcophilus harrisii. Taxonomy (NCBI): domain Eukaryota; kingdom Metazoa; phylum Chordata; class Mammalia; order Dasyuromorphia; family Dasyuridae; genus Sarcophilus; species Sarcophilus harrisii. The sequence continues at coordinate 185,747,398 of NC_045427.1, read as the reverse complement.
CAGTTCTACACATTTCATTTTATGGAGTTAGTGACTTAAAAGAGAAAAATCTGTCAGACTTTTTATAATTCAAAGCACTGTCCCTCAATGGTCATAGTTCAGTAGTGAATTTGCCTTACCCCTTCGCCCAGGATACACATGAGGGTAGTACTCATAATAAAGATCAGGCTGGTCCAGATTTCCAAAAGGCTCAAATTCCATTTCAGCATTCTGAAAAAGGCTCAGTTTCACTAACAGGGCCAGTCTCACGAACCAGAGCTAAATATGAAGAAGACAATGATGATGCAAAGTCATTACTTCATAGATTAAAATTTTAAATAAATCTTTTCTAAATGATGAAATATGAATGTCTGCGTGTTAAACAACTCCATGAAAATATTTTACACCTACTGAGAACACAAATAAAACTTTTTAAGTAAGAAATTTATTTTATTAGTTGTGTAGAACTGGTTATTTTAGTGAGATGATAGTTTCATTGTCTCATTCTTTTATTTTTTAAAAAATGTCTTACTGAGGCAATATGAACATTATTTTGCATTTCCTGGGTACACAACAATGAAGACCAAGGGTAAGTGGCCCATGAGCATAACAAATGATGTAGGCTGGGAGGGGGTTAAAGGTGATGCCATACGCTTGGGGAACATTTCTTGTCTCTTGATTAATATTATCATTAAAGTAATCCTAATATTAGAAAATATTTCCATCAGGCTTTGAGTTACTATGTATACTAAACTTGAAAATAACCAAACTGCATTTAAAAATCTTGTAATTTATAATATTAATTAATTCTAGCTATATATACTATATATTAATTTGAATTAGTGATTTTTTTATTATAATGATAAACATTTTATTTTATTGTTCTTTAATTTATCCCCTTAAATGAAGGTAAATATTATGTTATGAAGTAGACTGGTCAAGAAGAAATTTTCAATGTCTAATATGTAAGCAAAATATATATACATAAATATCCTATTCATCCAGGACAATATCTATCTGAGTTTTAAAATTTGCTACTAATAATCTACAAAGTAGATAATCAGTAAAAAGTGTGAATTTCATTTATAAATATTTTCTGACTTACATGTTCCTTGTGTAATCACTGTTTTTCATCAAAAATTATAAAATGGTCATATTTAAATCTTTGGTTTTTTAAACTAATATTTTTATATTAAAAAGTGACAAAAATTTCAAAATGGCAGGTTTACTAGATCACTCATATAAAATTAGTTTAATAAAGTTCATGGTCTTTAATGCCTGTACCCAATTCCTGTCAGACCACCCCAAGTATAAAGGCCAGGAGGACAAACAATATCTAAATTGATTCAGAGACCCACAATCCTACTTCATTGTGGAAAAAGAGAAAGGTTGGGCTCTTAAATATTTAAAACAAACAAACAAACTTTTTATGATTGAGGAGCAGTTTGACAATATAGTTACTTTCAACTGTTCTCTCCTGCATTTTTTCCATTCTATTCCTGGGTCAGTGATATAGGTTATAATTATCATTCCTCTATGTAATTCCTCTACTATCCCTGTCTTTATTCTATGTAATAGATTTACAAATGGGAAATAGAATCCATTTCACTGAATAACCACTGGGACAAAGTGTGAACACTTTTGGTTGAGGGACTCTAATAGTACCTCTATAAATTTCCCTTAGAGTTTTATACAAACTGATCTTGGGGGAAAAGTAGGTTCTATATTTAGACAAATAATATTATATGGTAATAACTCTTATTTGAGTTTTCCTCCTTGAGTAAACCATTTTCATGCTAATCATGACTGGACAATAAAATTGTAATAAACTTAAATAAGAAAATAGGAAGCAAACTCCAGACATTAATTCAGGGCATTCAAAATAGAATGATCTCCCCCCCCCCCCATAATGATACAGATATTAAAAGTACTAGAGAAAGGCCTCAAGTGTATTGAATAGATTTATATAAAGCCATGGACAAGAACTACAAAAAACATGGAGATATGGATGAGTTGATTTAAACCCATTAAAAGGAACCTCCCACACTGATGGAATAACAGATTCACTAAAAGGAAAAATTATAATGTTCATATATCTATAGTGGTTATATGCTATAATCTCAATGAAGAAATCACTGGTATCACTTCCTTTTAGAAGTTATTATGGTACTTTGAATAAGTTGTTGACATAAATCATTCATAAAAGTTCCAATAATTACAAGAATTCAAAATAACTTTTAGATACTTGTGGTAATATAAATGTTACATCAGTAGGGATATGAACATTACAATTATTACTTCTGTGACCACCAACTCCAAATATTCCCCTAGCCCTACTTCCCCAGCTACATAACTTTTTAAGAAAAACAGCAGAATAAACCAATGGAATCTGTACCTGTAGAGAATCTGTTGTATGACTGGTAGGTAGCCCACTTTTGCCATAGCCTTGACCATGGGCTGTAAGAAGTCGTCCACACAGGTCAACTGCTGCCCTCCAGTTTTTGCTATTCTGTTTATTTTTTAAAAATGGAATAAATAATAAACAAATGAAATCACTGAAATGCACAGCTGCTTACTTTGCTTGAAGCTCCTGCATATAGTCATTAGTAATAATGACAAGGTCAGTAAAGCTGGCCAGTAAAACAGAGAATGCCATTTGTCAAAGCTGCACGTGTAATTAGGCAATAAGAGAAGCCAAGCATGAGAGACAGTTTAAGATGATCAGATCACTAAAATAATAAAGTCCATATAAATAATAAGTATACAATTCTTATGAGAAGGATTTTCCAATTTCATTCTTTCATTTTAGTGATAGTATAAAAATAACTAATTTTAATTGTGTATATTTTTGCCATTTAAAATAAATTGATATTAAAATGTTATTATGTTGAACATGCTTAACTTTTTATATGCATAAAAGCTGTAGAAATAACCAAAAGTTAAATGGACTTATTTTTAATGCCAACACTAAATCATTTTTTTCCACAAATAAAGGCTGATATATATTTAAATACATTGCTTTATGCTTCAAAGATCTGAGATTATTTTCACATTATTCTTGCTATATAAAGAATAATCTAAACATATAAATGAATTAAAGTTAAGAGGAGAATGTTTAAATTACTTAAGATTACATAAGTGTTAATACTTTATGCCTTTATTATAAAATACTTTAAAAGTATCCATTTACATAAAGTATCACATATTATTTAAAATATGATTAATATTATCATTAAAGTAATCCTAATATTAGGAAATATTTCTATCAGGCTTTGAGTTGCTATGTATACTAAACTTGAAAATACCAAACTGCATTTAAAAAAATCCTGTAATTTATAGTATTCGTTAATTCTAGCTATATATATATGTGTGTATATATATTAATTTGAATTAGTGATTTTTAAAATTATAATGGGAAACATTTTATTTATTGTTCTTTAATTTATCCTCTTAAATGAAGGTAAATATTCTGTTATGAAATAGATTGGTCAAGAAGAAATTTTCAATGTCTAATGTGTAAGAAAAACATACATACATAAATATCCATATTGAAATCCTAACCATATGAACCAAACATAAATACATACAATCTATTCTCAGTCTGAAATGCTAATCATATGAACCAAATAGAAAACATTTAAAGAAGAACATGAGAATAAATAATTAAAAGGAATGAAAGAATCTACAATTTCATTTATATATAGGCAACCTCTAGTTGAGGAAACTCTATTAATGCAGGTGAATATGTTCTACTGCAACTTATATTTTGAGATAATTGCCTTGAATACTGAAAGGTTAAGTGACCTGCCCATGTTTTAATCTATAATATAATCAAAGAATAGATGGCATGCTTTTCAAATATGAAGGTAATATGATGCTGGGAGAAACAATTAACATGTTGGATGGCAAGCTAAAAATACTGGGCAAGATATAAAAAGTAATTTGATATGTATAGAAATAAAATCATATAATAGTTAAAAAATAAACTTTATAATTATAAGATGGAGTAGGTGTGGCCAAATAAAAATTACTATAACAGGATAAAAGTAGAACATTCTGGATTTGAAGTCAGACACAACCTGGTTTCAAATCCTGGCTTTCTTGCTACACATGTATGTACTTATTCATTTGTAAGCTCATATAAGGCACTAGATGACTTTTGAAGATCTTTTCACCTTTAAATCTGTGGGTGATATGGGTTTTTAGTAGATTACAAGTTCCAGATGCGATAAAATTTTGATATGGGCACTCACAAAAAGCTAACATAGTAACTTTAGACTGCATTAAGAAGGATGTAATATGTAGAAAAAAGTTTGGTCCTCCTCTATGCTGACTTGTTCAGATAATAGCTAAAATATTGTGTTCAGTTTTGTGTACTTAAAAGTATAGCTTTTAAGAAGGACATTGACAAGCTGAGACCACAGGAAAGCAGCAAGGATAGCAAAGAACATATGAAAATCAGCAGAAGGAAATGGGAATGTTTAACCAGGAAAAAGGGAAGACCTAGGAAGGAAGTGAGAGCTATTTTGTGCAAGAGCAATATTAATTTTATTCCATTTGACCTGAGTAATAATTAAGAGCAATGGGAAATTGCTTAAAAGAGGCTAAAAGAGTCTTCCTTCCTCTTAAAAGTAACTTAGCTGGGGCAGCTAGATGGTGCAGTGGATAGAGCACCAGCCCTGAAGTCATCAGTACCTGAGTTCAAATCTGGACTCAGACACTTAATACTTCCTAGGTGTATGGCCCTGGGCAAGTCACTTAACCCAAACAGCCTCGGGGAGGGGGGGTGGGGTGAGAAAGTAACTTAGCTGGCAGAACTTTAGGGGTCAACATAGAGACCCCCAAGTATACATTCAAGTATACTTGAATAGAATAATAAAATAATTTACATTTTCTGATATATACTTGCTATAGATGTTCAGGTTGTTTAGTGAATAGCATTATAAGCAATGTATACTTAAATTATTTCTATATCTTGGCATATAGTGGAAAAGCTTTAGTTTTAGTAGATGTTAATATTTTGTGACCTCGATGAGACCCTTCTTGTTTATTCTTTTAAGCAAACGCAAATCGGGATGTGATTTTGATTATACAGTAAATATGATCTTTAACTGAATAAGATATTTCTGATCTTTCTTGAATTTTATGTAATAATTATTTTTCTTCTTTACTATCACAGCGATAATGCATATAAAACCCAGTAAACTCAATCTACTTCTCAAAGCAGATCTAATATAACATAAGATCCAAATGTCACTCAAAATTTTTATATATGACTTAAATTACATCTACCCATTACTTTTCTTCATCTTGTTCCTTATCTTGTATTATGCCTGTGCATATACTGTTATCTTCTTTGAAAAAGAAAGAGAGCTCTCTATGAGCACAAATTGTCTTTTTATTCTTAACATAAACTTGCATATAGTGGGTGATTAAGAATGTTTGTTGAAATGGAAAGACTAAGTTAAGTGAAGATGCAGAAGTTGAAATCCAAGTTTAAATTTAATTCATAACAAGTAAATGCAAAGCAGAAATTAATCTGTATTTGCATCTTTGGAATAAAAACTTTATAAAAGTAAGTAAGATATTTGTTTTTCCATATTTTTTAAAAAGTTAAATATGAAGGAAGGCAAATTTGTTGCCTACTTCTGCAGAGATACATTATTGTTTCCAGTTCTTTGTTTCTACAAAAAGTGCTACTATAAATATTGTGGTATTTATGGGATCTTAAAAAAAAAATCATTAACCTCCTTGGGATATATGCAAAGTAGAAGGGATCACAGGATCATCATAGGATCACAGGTTTTTGAACTGGAAAGCTTCTCAGATATCTCCTAGTTTATAACTAAGCAAAAATCCCATTTACAATATTAATTAGTAATCACTTGAAGATTTCCAGCAATGAGTAACTCAATGAGTTGTCCCAGTCACTTTTTTCCTCTGAGGCAATTGGGGTTAAATGACTTGCCCAGGGTCCCACAGTTAGGAATATAAGTGTTTGAGATCAGATTTGAACTCAGGTCCTCCTGACTTCAGGGCTGCAGGGCTGGTGCTCTATCCACTGCGCCACCTAGGTGCCCCCAATCAACTTTTGTACAGCTCTGATTATTATCAAATCTTTCCCTACATAGAACCAAAAATCTGCCCATTTGCAATTTCTACCTATCGGTCTCAATTTTAATCTTTTGGGTTAATAATGTTTCTTCCATTTAGGGTCCCTAAAATACTTGAAAATAAACAGTAAACCCTCCTTCAAGTATTTTCTTTCCTGGCTGTTTAGCTATAGTTCCTCTGACTGATTCTCCTGTGGCACATGGTTTTTATTCTCTTAACATCCTAGACATCATTTCAAAAGAAGTTTTTTAACAATTTTTGTCTCATGGAATTCTCCCTTCTTTCTCAGAATGTTTTCAAATGCAAAAATACAATTTAAATGATCACAAAGGAAACTAATTATGTTGAAATAAAGATGTATTTTTTTCTCCTCCAAAAACTATCCATAGATGCCTTATGAGTCTATGGACCCTAGGTGAAGAAGCCCTGCTCTAGAATTATTCCAATTTATTATTGTTGTTCAGTCACTTAGTTGTATCTGATTGTTCATGATTCTGTGGACCACAACATGACAATATTTTCCATGGATATTTCTTGGCAAATATACTAGAATGGTTTGTCATTTTCTTCTTTAGTAGATGAAGGCAAAGAGAGCTTAAGTGACTTGCCTAGAATCATACAGCTAGTAAGTATCTGAGGCAAGATTTGAATTCAGGTCTTCCTGACTCCAGGCCAAATACTCTATCCACTGAGCCACCAAACTGCCTCCAATTTCTTTATACACTTCCCAAAAACCTAAGTCCAGAACTTCAAGTTGATTCATATCTACTATTCATATGTACAAAGATTCTGGGGGTACAAAGGAAAAAAAAAACACTACAATTCATATCCTCAAAGAGATTACAGTCTAATAAGAGCAAACATCAATAAATATTATACAAGGTAGAATGTGATAAGGCAAAAAAAATATTTGAGGAAATAGTGATCATCTTTATTCAGATGGATTATTGAAGGCTAAAAGAAGAAAGTAGAATTTAAACTGGCTCATCTTCTAGATTTAGTCTGACCAGGCCAAGATACAGGAGATCTACAATCTCACTTATGCTAAAAGTTCTAGTCTCAACATATAAGGAGATGGATATTCTATGATTTTTTAATGTGAGTATAAAGTGTTGAAAAAATTTTATAGGATCTTAATTGCTAGATAAAGGATTTTGATATTATTTACTTGGTAGACAAAAGGGACGCACTAAAGGTTTGTGAGCATAAGGGTGACATGGTTAGATGTGAGTTAAACATAAGGTTAGACTTGGTTAGAAAAAAAGAAATTGAGACAATTCTGTGAAAGATGAGCACCTTCGCTGGTTTCCTGAAAGGGACAAAAATAAGTTAGGATGGAAGAATGGCTTTTAAAAAAACAACCCAAACAACTGAAGAGACCACCATGACCCAACAAAATTATTATATTTTGCTATATTTGTTCTATATGGGGAAATTTAATTTAAATCTAGGGTTAAAAGACTGCTAGCTGGACAAGAAAATAATGGACTAACAACATCCTAATATCTGGGACATCTTGGGAACAGAAGTTACCATGAACCATACCTCAGACAATTGGCAGAAAATTTATCCTGAGATTGGGAGAACACCATCCATCAAAGGAAATAAATTTCAAGATATCAGGAGGCTGGGCAAACAGCTCCAAGAAACTGGTCATTTGGTAGGTTCCTAGTTAAACTTACTTTTCCTGATAAGTAGGTATTAAAGGAAATGAATATATTTTTTCCATTGTTGGGTATCAAAGGTTGCAAGTGCCAAAATTGAAATGCCACATACCACTAAATTTAGAAATAAAGGATTTGCCTATCTATACTTACTAAATAGTGTGATGAGATAAGTTAAATCTGACACATGCTACCAGTTTAAGAATCAACTTTTATTTTGGAATATAAACAATAAAGATGACAAATATGGTTTTAATGAACTTATGTTCTGAAATTTTAAACCAATATACTTATCAGACCATCCAAATTTATGTCTTCTTTTGTCTTTGAATGTGAAAAAGGATTTAGTTTCTTCCAGACTGACAGTTGTTTGGGTTTTTTTGGGCAAAGTAATTAAGGTTTAGTGACCCTGGTCACACAATTAGTAAGTGTCAAGTGTCTTGAGTCAGGTCCTCCTAATTTAAGGGTTGGTGCTCTATCCAGTGTCACCCTTGCTGCCCTGACAGAGGAACATATTTTTCCCATAACACTGCAACAGATGATTATGGCACTTTGCACACAAGTTTGAGTTATATTAAGTTTTGATAGTTCTGCCATAATTGTGATATATATTCCTAAAAATCATCATGCTATGCAAAACTTTAAAATAAAAATCATGGGATTTTTATGGGAAAAGTGGGATAAGGAGCACCATAATCAATAAATTCACCAGTGATAAAGGAAGATCTAACAAAAATGATAATGCAGTTCTATACATGTTAAATGTTTAAGACATATATAAAGACTGCAATAAGTTGTAATGTTAATCCACAGCCTCTGGCAGCTACTCAGTCTGTACCTTGAGTACATGTGGCCTGGGCTTGGCAAAGTTAAGAGCTGTGGGCAAGAGGATGACTTCAGTAGGCCACAACCCTGAGATTGATAATGGAAGATCAGTGGAGAGATGAGAAAGGGGTGAAAAACAAAAGGATAGACTGGCCCTTGTCTGCTCACAGTCCCTATTGCCAATAAATATGGCACTTTACTTTGAAAAAGACCTGAAGTTTGCTTGTAGAAATGGGTGTCAGAATGATTGCAATTATTAAGTTATTGTGAAGTAATGCAGTTTTCTGTTCTTAGTGTTTCTCCTGACAAATCCTCATAAGCAAACCAAAATATTTATAATGCTGAAATAGCTCCCTAACATATCATGTTGGATGTTCCAACATACAATGTTGGAACAATTTTGCATTTTCAAACAAGGGGTACAGGAGAAGCTACTATATTTGTAACGGTACAAATGCTTGTTCCTAGGAGACCTTATTTATATTTAGCATTTGTAACTCACTAAGATCTCTTTAATAGTTCATCTTCCCAAATGATTTCCCAACTAAACATTTGCTAATTATCCACTACTACTTTAAGGTATATTTCTTGCCCTCAAGGAACTTATGATATTATAAAGAAGATAAGCTGCATTCTCAAATAAATGCAATATAAATAAACATATAAGTACATAAAAGAAATACACATAAGAGAAATTCTCTATTAGGAATTGTCCAGAAATTAAGGATAAGCCATTTAACTTCATGTAATTTCCATCTGTTTTCTCACCTGCAAAAGAAACTAGCCAAGGGTGCCTCGCCAGACAGTGGACAGGTAATAAATTCAACCTCATGAAGATTATTAAGAAGTTGGCCTAAATTACTGAGGAATTAATCTTGAGGTCCATACTCCTCCTTCCTTTTCTCCTAATGATGGGATGATTTTTCTCTCCAAAGTCACAATAGTCTTCAAAGGTCTAATTTGGAGCATATGTCTTCTAACAAACTTCCCACCAAGCATGAGGACCATTCAGAATATGCTACAACCAAAATCATTTCTGACCATTAGCTTCTTTCTTGCCCCATGAAACTTAAATTTTATGTTAAACCTAGGAATGTAAATAAGGATCAGATAAAGAAGGAAGAAAACAAGCAAGAAGCACTATCATTTCCTTGGGCCATTCTAAAGACTAGTCTAAAATTATACTCCTTTCATTTCTAAACATAGATAGCACATGTCACACTAACTTATTAGACTACTCTATAACAAAGCAGACTGGGTTAGCAGAGCTTTCAGTAGAATTATATAATTAATCATATCATTTTTTAATTAGCAGGATTCTCTACCTCACCTCCATCTTTTTAACAGATTTACACACAGTCACAAAATCTCAAGAATTGAAAGAAACCTCCTTGAAATCATATAGTCCAATCCATACCTGAAAAGAATAGGGGGTCATCCAGCAAAGTAAGGAAAACAGTAATTAACAACTCTTTATGGTATTATAATTGATCATATAGATGTAATAAGATATCTTCTATCAAACATCACCCTTCCCAAAGAAAAAGCTCTTTGAAGGCCAGAAGAACATCTTAGTGGTGTCTACATAGAACCTGACAAATTGTGTGGCATTATTTCCAGAAGTTACTTCCTGAGGTTTAAAGTATAGGTCAAACAAAAGGCATGTGACTTAAAGTTCCCAAAGTGGTACTGAGATACAATGATCACCTTGAAAATACACTGATTTGAAACAAATAACATGTCAATGTTATGTTATTGTTTCACTATTGAAAAATATTTATAATACATAGATAAATAAGAATTTGTAGAAATGATATGATTTATTTTGATAAGTAAACGTATAATACTTGCCTAGTATGAGAGGGTATTTTCACACTTCCAATCTAACACTCACAACCTTGACTTTTCCCAGAAAGAAGGAAATTTTATGATCAATACTCATAAAATCCTAGGGAGAAACTTTATGAATAACTTATATTGTAGCTAATGTGCCTCCACTGATGTATTTTCCATGAACAAATGAGCCATTAATGGTTAACTAATATTAACCAAAACATTCACTGAAAATGCAAAACAAATACATTATTTACATAAGAAACCACCCTCTACTACCAATGCACATGATATCTATGGGGAGAATGGGAACATGCTTTAAATCCCAAAGTATATGTGTGAAGAATCATGTGACCAAGGTAACTCACAACTTTAGAAATTCAATATCCTTTTTCAATCTCAGGAATTGTTCATCCGACTTATTTACTAAGCACAAATTCCATGGGAGTAAAAACTTGTACTGCTCAGCTGAGCCGATGGAAACCAATACCTTATAAGGCACAGTGTCTGCTACAGACAGGATGATCTGCAGACTGCTTCACTGATGCTCTTTCTATGCTGTTCTCTACTCCAGTGTATTTATCTTTGGACAAAAATTGTAGAATCTGTCACTTGCAGTTTCAGGATTAGCTGCTGCTTTCAGCTGAATTAATGTATTATTTTAGTGAAAGGCAATAATTTTCCTTCTAAATTTAGCAAAAGTCTATCCAGATTATCAGGATTCTTCTTTTTCTTTCTCAGCAGCAGTTAGCAATAAAAAATAAAGATTACTGTCTCCTTTTTTCTTTCTCCTCCCATCTTCAGTTCCAAGGTAAGTTGAAAGCAAAGTTTTACTTCTTCAGTTTGTCATGCAAAACAATAACGACTATCTCAGATACTCAGCAATTATTTTTTTCAGACCACTAAAGGAGATTTATAACACCTTAAAGTTAACTATGAAAGATCAGCCTCCTTGGATTATATGCATACACAAATTTGTTGAATATTATCTTATAAAAATTTTTAAAAAAGATACATAGTGATAATTTAATTTCTCAAACAACAGAGTTATTTCTAACGATCTATAGCCATCTATCATAACCCATCTATAGCAGCTCAAGGGTGGCTTTTATCCATATCTTCCCTAAAGTTCAACATGAAGGTCCATTCAATGTGCTGGAGTCCTTCCCCGTTTTATTTTCTGATATTGGGAAGGTACCAGTGAAGTATTATGGTCACAATTATCAGCTTATCTTTTCTTACTGTTATTTAATTCTTTGCTGACATATTTTACTATTCTTCTTTAGCACTTTTTGTTGATTATATGTTACAAAGTATCAATTAATATGCAGATAAGAGATTGCAATTTTGAGCTGTTGGTGAGAGAGGAATGCAGAGACCTGTTGTAAACCTTTTAATTTTGAACTTAAAGTTTCTCATCCTTTTCTTGTATTTAAATGGGTGCTATCTGCACTATTCTTTGGGTGCACATTTGTGGAGATTTAGCACCAGAAGTCACAATACTGTTTATAATATAGAAAAATTTAAAAGAAAAAACAATAATAAAAAAATCTTTCCTCTAGGATAACTTCAAGATCTACATATCTAGTCTCCAGTATTTTGCTGAGCTTCAGTTCTACATCAACTGCCTACCAACCATTTCTATCTGGATGTGTCATAGGTACTTCAAGCTCAATACATCCATAATAGAACCCATTATCTTTCCCAAGCATGAAATGTTCTCCCTTCTCACCTCTGTCTCTTGACTTCGCTCAAGACTCAGATTAAATCTCTCAGATTAAACAAGAAGTACCTGTATTTCCCCCCCACTCACCACTGCTAGTACCTTTTCTCTGAGATTGCCTCCTATTTTACACACACACACACACACACACACACCCTACCTATTGTGTGTATATAGTTGTCTGCATGTTTTCCACTTGATTCTGAGCATCTTGAGGTCAGATACCATGTTTTGGGTCTGTCTTTGTAAATGCCCAGGATTGAGCATATACATTAGCCTTTCTGTTCATCCTGAAGCCAAACTTTCACATTTTACTTCCCACAAATGAGCTCTTAGCAAAACAGGGACCATGTGATTTTCTTATTCAAGTTAGCTTTATTGGCCTTAAGAATAAAATATAAACTCTCTCTGCTTAGCAATATTGATTGGAAGGGCTTTGGGAAGCCAGGTATATTAATTATTATTGGCAGAGTTGTGAACTAATCCATTCAGGAGGCTGTATGCTCTTTAAGGGTACAAATGATTTTTTTTTTTTGGTCTTTATATACCAAGAAAATACCATACTTGAACACAGTGGGCATTTACTAAATTCTTGTTCAGCTCTCAGAAAATTCAACTTATATATTTTACAAACTTCAAGGGCAAGCTTATTTGGGTAAAGAAACACACAACTAGAAAAAAAGTGGTCATTGCTTTTTCTATGTTTTGATAAGTATATTATATCAACTTTTAGAAATATTGCTAATACACACAAATATAAAAAACTATTATTCCTTAGCATTTTGGAAATATGAGGTGCTTTATAAAAGATTAATACTAATAAAATAGATTCTAAAAGTTCTAGTTCTTAGCTTTTACATGCTAAATGTATTTAGATCTGATACCAAATCATCATGCTATTAAAAACAAAGCAGGAAACTACCATCTTAATTATTCATTTTTATTAAATGTGAAACCTAAAAAGAAATTTGTGATTTGTCTTCCCCTATTGTAGTGTCCCATAATATTTTATTTTTTCACAGATACTAGAACACAAAATATTTACTTGCATAATTGCCATTGTTGACTAAATGTGCCAGTGTTAAGCTATGCAATTTCCCATCTGATTAATATTGATTAGACTATAGTTGGAATGTAGTCTTTTAAAACTAAATTTATATTTTAAACTAGCCTAATTCTCAGAAACAACTTGAGTCATTGAATTGGAGAGTAGTCATAAACTTTAGATCTGGCAGAAAACTCAAAGACCTTGTCATTTTCTAACATTCTCATTTTAGAGATGAGAAAACTGAGGCTAAATGAGGTGACTCGTTTAGGTGGGGGCTGAGACTATAATAAAGTCTCTTGCTTTTTTTTTTTTATTCTAAGATTCATTCTACTATAATATTTCTTTCCTGGGGCAAATATCTTCATTTGCAAATTCTAACACCAAAGGGGTTAAATATGGACCTATAATTCCTTTTTCTTTACCTGGACAATCTACTGGAAAACATGCTCAGCAGACAAAATAGCAAAGGCTGCTAAGTAAATGTGCTTTCTTTTGCATCATTACACACAATAGTAAAGAATGCAAATATTTTAAAAGTATTTCAGTAAAGTACTTTAATAAGTTTTTATTTCTATAGCAGTTTCCTATCTGTCCATTTGAGTCCCTCAAATTTCCCTCTTATAACAGTTTTAAGTTAGAAGGTATAGGTGAAATAAATTTAAGAGCCTTATTATGATCCACTTGAAAAAATCATAAAGAAGCTAAATTCTTTAAGCTCCAGTCACCATTTATAAGTAGGTTAGCAAGAAAACAAGAATTCTTTTGAATTGGAAATACTTATATGATTTGCTGTAGAAATCATGACAAAATTAAAATTAATTAAAACCCTTCTAATTCACATCAACAAACAACCTAGTCAATGCTAGACAAGGAAATACGGTCTCCAATTAAGAAAATGATCAGATTGACTAAAAAGACAGGAAAACATAATGATAAATGTTGAAGGAGATGTGGGCAAACTGGGACACTAATACTTTGTTGATGGAGTTGTGAATTGATCCAACCATTCTGGAGAGACATTTGACTATGTCCAAAAGGCTATCAAAATGTGCATACCCTTCAATCCAGCAGTATTTCTATTGGGCTTGTATTCCAAAGAGATCATAAAAAAGGGAAAATGATTTGCATGTGCGAAAATGTTTATGGCAGCCCTTTTTGTAGTAGCAAGGAAATGGAAATTGAAAGGATGTCCATCAGTTGGGGAATGGCTGAGTAAGTTATAGTATATGGATTCTATAATATAGAATATTATCGTTCTATAAGAAATGATCAACAAGATGATTTCAGAAAGGACTACTGAGATTTACATTGAACTCATGCTAAGTGAAGTTAGCAGAGCCAAGAGTACATCGTACAGAGCCACAAGATTTATGCCAAGTTCAACTGTGAGACTGGTTTTTTTCCACAATGAAATGATTCAGACCAATTCCACAGACTTGTGATCAAGAGAGTCTCTGTTTCCAGAGAAAGGACTATGGGGACTGAAAATGAATCACAAATTATTTTCATCTTTTTGTTGTTGTTTGCTTGTTTTTTTTTTTTTTTCTCATTTCCCCCCCTTTTTGATCTGATATTTCTTATGCAGTATGATAAATGTGGAAATATACCATTCTGGAGAGTAGTTTGGAACTATGCTCAAAAAGTTATCAAACTGTGCATACCCTTTGATCCAGCAGTGTTACTACTGGGCTTATATCCCAAAGAGATCATAAAGAAGGGAAAGGGACCTGTATGTGCATGAATGTTTGTGGCAGCCCTCTTTGTAGTGGCTAGAAACTGGAAACTGAGTGGATGCCCATCAGTTGGAGAATGGCTGAATAAATTGTGGTATATGAATATTATGGAATATTATTGTTCTGTAAGAAATGACCAACAGGATGATTTCAGAAAGGCCTGGAGAGACTTACACGAACTGATGCTGAGTGAAATGAGCAGGACCAGGAGATCATTATATACTTCAACAACAATACTATATGATGACTAGTTCTCATGGACCTGGCCATCCTCAGCAATGAGATCAACCAAATCATTTCCAATGGAGCAGTAATGAACTGAACCAGCTACGCCCAGAGAAAGAACTCTGGGAGATGACTAAAAACCATTACATTGAATTCTCAATCCCTATATTTATGCCCACCTGCATTTTTGATTTCCTTCACAAGCTAATTGTACAATATTTCAGAGTCTAATTCTTTTTGTACAGCAAAATAACGGTTTGGTCATGTATACTTATTGTGTATCTAATTTATATTTTAAATATTTAACATCTACTGGTCATCCTGCCATCTGGGGGAGTGGGTGGGGGGTAAGAGGTGAAAAATTGGAACAAGAGGTTTGGCAATTGTTAATGCTGTAAAGTTACTCATACATATAACCTGTAAATAAAAGGCTATTAAATAAAAAAAAAAAAAAAGATAAATGTGGAAATATGTTTAGGAGAACTGCACATATTTATCCTATACTGGATTACTTGCTACCTAGGGGAAGGGGAGAGGAAGAAAAATCTGGAACAAAAAGGTTTTGCAAGGGTGAATATTGAAGGCTATCTTTTCATGTATTTTGAAAAATAGACAGCTATTATTTTAAAAATGATTAGAGTATCAGTATCTGTTTTTGTAACTGGTATTTTGTATATGTCAAAGGGAAAATACTGATTCCCAGAAGGCATTAACAATGGGAAAAAACAATTTAAACGTGTGTCTCTCTCAAATATAACAAACTTGAAAAAGCAATGGTTCCAATTACATTGACAAAACCAATGTTAAATTTGCTTGTAACAACTGAAAACAAAAAAACATGAAAAAGATACATATCTATCTTTCTTCTTTCCTTATTTCTTTTCTACCTATCTACTTACTACCTAATATCTACCTACCTATCTAACTACTGCTCAGGACATAATAATTCAAACTAAAGCATTCTGAAAGAATAGAGTTTGTTTCAGATCACAAAATAAGAAGTACGAAAGTTTCCTTCTAGAGAGAGAATAAAAATATAAAAAATAAAATCAATCAATCATAATATCTAAAAAGGGCTTTAGTGTGGAGATAGCATTCCAAATGCTTATAGTCAATGATAAAGGAAGATCATTGTATTTTATCACTGTCCTATTGACATTTTAGGAAATTAAATGATATGGATTGGATTACATCTAAAGGAAATACTAAAAGCAAAAAGTAACATTAGGTTTGTGATTTATGATTAAATAAAACATAAATTTAAAAAAGGGGGACAAGTTTATCAAAGTCCTTTTCACTCTGTCATGATTATATAATACATAATTGACAAAATTCACAAGTCATTGTTGACGAACGCTTAGAGTATCCAAAAAATAGGCATTTAATACAGATAAAAAGAAAAGTATTCATTGTGTTTATCAAAGTCAATATATCTACTTCTTCATCAAAAGAAATCATAGGAAATCTATGTTCCCATTTACTACCCATTTTCACAATAGTCTTTGAAAAGCCTTCATATAAATTCCAAGAGATGATTAATTCATTTCTTAGGAAAGCCTATTGTTATTGCACTTTGTCAAAGGAGTTAATATTTTGCACTTCTGAGGTGAAATTTTTAATGAGTTCAAGTATTATATACCTATTTACACCCCTATAATGATTACACTTTTGACTGGTATTTTAAAATTCAGTAACAGTTTATAGTATTTATTCAAAGGTTAGTGTTCACCATCTAATGATCTCATTTGCAATATTAAGTGGAAGTGAAGTTTGAATGAAACAACTCAGATGCAACAGTACTCTAAAACTTTATATTGTTCTTCTTGAAATGCTATCTGAAACCCATATCATTTATTGAAGTCGGTTTTTATAATCAGTATTTATAAGGTATTTATATACCTTAAATTAAATTAAATTAAATTAAAGTATTTATATATATTATAATTATAATATTTATAATATATATTTATAATTACTTAGTAATTTCTATTTCTAGTCACTGAATCAAGAAACATTTGAGTATAAACTTTTGGTTAAATTATCAATATAATTTCTATTGATTTTAATTGGGAATAATATTCAAAGAAGTGCTAGAATTGTTCTTTTAGGGTCTGGTTTTCTTTATATGGCTTTCTCTGGACTTCCTATCTGGACTACAGGCAACTCTAAGAACATCATCTTTTCAGAGGTGAATTTTTGAGGCAATGCCTCTATGGAATCTTGGTTTCCTCACCTGTAAAATATTAAAAATTCTACTTCACAGGACTGTTTGTCAGAAGCAAATGAGATAGTATACAAAATGTTTTGTAAACTTTAAAATGTTATATAAATGCTATTAAAAATATGATTTTACTTTAAAAAATTTTGAATAGAAGTACTTAAAAAATGAGAGCAAATACAAAACTGAAGAATACTTTTTCATTTACTTTATTTTTTCATTTTTTCCCCTTTTGATACTTATTTCACAACTGTGACTAATATGGAAATATATTTCTCATGATAGCACAAGTATAACCTATGTCGAATTGCTTACTAGTTTAGGAAGTGAATAGGGGAGGAAGAGAAAAAAATTTTGAACTCAAAATCTCAAAAATGAAGGCTAAAATTAGGAAAAAAAAAAAAAAAGAATATAAGTTCCTTGAAGCAAAAACTGTCTTGCTTCATCTCAGTATTTAAACATAACACTAGGCACACACACAGTAGGAATTAATAAATGCTCCTTCCTTTCTTCCTTAATTTTTTGTAAGGCAAAATTAAGTAACTTTCCTGAGGTCCCATAGCTAGTTAAATGTCAAGAATCTGAGACAAGATTTGAATGCCAAGTCCTACAGATTCCAGAGGAGGGGCTCTCTATCCACTGCATTACCTAGCTGCCCTCATTCATTCTCACTTGTAGTTTTTAGTTTTAAAATCAATGTTAGTTGTAAAAAAAGATATTGTCCTAAAGGTCATTTGAAAAATATTAAAATGCAAATTATAACAATGACTGAAATATTTGCTTTCTATGTATGTATGTATGTGTGTGTACGTGTATGTGTGTGTGTGTTTCCCCTGGGATCCCTTTCTAAATAGGGCAGTATGCAGCTCTAAACTATAATTCCTTGACCTTGAATAAATGCCTAATTTTCTTTATTTGTCACCAGGTAGGTCTGAATTTTTCTAGGATGATAGTATCAAAATCCTAATTGGAAAAGGAAAAGTAGAACATCAAACTCCTATTGTCTTTCCTCTAAATACATATGGCACACATGCTTAATGAATGCCTTTTTTTTTTTCTTGGATGAAGCAATAGGGGTTAAGTTATTTGCCCAGGATCACACATCTATTAAGTGTTAAGTATTTGAAGCTGGATTGAACTGGATTTAAGTCCTCCTGACTTCAAGACGGATGTTCTATCCACTGCACCACCTATCTGTCCTTAAAGTATGCTTTTCATTCATATATATCATCTTGTTAATGAGAATTTTTTTTTTTTTTTTTTTTTTTTTTTTTTTTGTGGAAAGGAAGCAGGGAAGAACAGAAAAACAAATAGAAGGGAAGGAGAGAATGAAAAAGAAGTAAATAATTGTTTCTTCTACGAATAGTGAAAGTCATGTCTTACAGAAAGAGGAAATAAAAAACTGAGACCACAAGTCTGAGTTCATTAGTTAAAGAATAACTCTCCGGGGCTTCTTCATATCTTACTGCAGCTCAAGGGAAAAAGCTGTGGAAAGAAACCTGGAGGAAGACTCAAATGAACAAAACCCTTGTCTCAGAAGGTCCATATGACTAAAATCTTGGGCTTCTCTTAACTGTAACTAATATTTTTAGCAATCCTTTGAGATCTAAGGAAGGGTCTTATTCATGTAAGGTATCTCTGGGATTCTCTTTGCTCATGGTTCTGCTAAGTTTCAAAAATAGGATTCTCTTTTTAGCTGAAACTTTTGTTTACTTTAACACCTTTAATGCTAATTTTGTATGTAACTGTTGCATTCAGATTTTTATTTTTAGAGATGCCTAAAAGTAAGTACATTTTCCATGCATTTAAAAAAATTTAATATTCTATATATATATTTATGTATATGTATATAAGTATCTGTGTGGTACATACAAGATATATATATATAAAAAATTAAGAGGAAAATCTAACAAAAATAACCCTCAAAATAGTAAAGTTTATTCTCCATAACGATTGAAAAAAAAAAAAGATTGGAACAAAAAAACAACCTTGGATCAGAATAAAAAAAGATGAAGACAATTTTTAAAAGGATTCCTAATTACTATTATTTCCTATTCAGTTAATTCTAAGTAACTAAGTTTTAGGTGTCAACAGCAAAAATTTTTATTTTGGGCACATCTGGAGATGAAAACGTGTGTGTGTGTGTGTTTGAGTTTCCAAATTTCAAATTTAGGCACTATTACAAGAGCATACTGTCTTATCTATCAACAAAGAAGATTGCTAGGAAAAGTAATTTTTTTTTATAAAAATGACCTCAAATTCTTATGTGGTATTATAAAGTAAATCATTATTATTTACCTTTTTTTTTTTTTTTGCTGAGGCAATTGGGACTTGCCCAGGGTAATACAGCCAGGGAGTGTTAAGTGTCTGAAACCAGATTGGAATTCAGGTCCTCCTGTCTTCAGGACTGGTGCTCTATCCACTATATCAACTAGCTGCTCCATCATTTGCTTTTATAATAAGGTAAGTGAATCACTAAACTCAAACAATTTAAAATTTTACATTCTCAGACTCTTACTGTTGACTAAATCAATGGGGTTGAATCTCCCATTTAGGACTCAGAAAAGTAGAAGCATATAGAAAACCACTAACACAATGAGGAAAAACAACTCCTTACTGACAAGTGAGATATATTTCAAGTCATTTATGTACACAAAAATATAACTCATACATAGGCTTAGAATGGGGACTAAATTCAACATACTTAGTGTTCATCTTTCTATTAATGCTTCTCAAAATGTTCTCAAAGGTATGTGGAGAGACAAAAACTGGGAAAAAGAAAGCATAGGGATCAGTGATGAGATGGGTTTTATGATGAAAGATAGGAGGAGCTACTTCTAAAATAAAACAGAAAAGTTTTGCAGTTGTCACAACTATTAGAGAGAAGAGATAAAATTCACTAAATTTAGAACACAAAAAGAGAAAAACAGATGCAAAATCAACAGGGAAAGATTTTGAGTTCTAGTCATATGTGAAGGGTTATCCTTGGCTGAAAATTCCTGAAAATTATTCAACCTATGTTTACATTACCTTGAAAGGGTCTTGTAAATTAAGATCAACAATGATCACCAGGTTCTCTGGGCAGTCAACTCACTTAAGCAGATGGACCATTGACTACATTCTAAAACCTGGAAAGTGACCAAGTAATCTTCCAAAGGTAGCTCAGAGGTCACAAAACTATAACTAAATGAGGATATTTTTAGGTTTAAGTGTTGAAAGTATTCAACTTAGTACTTGTATCCATTCCTAGTACTAAATCTCTAATGTGGAAGAAGAAAAGGATGAGAAATCTCATAGTCTTATCAGGGACTTTACTGTGAATCATTTGTGCAAAGAAAAAAACTGATTCCCACAATGTCATTACTAATAATAAAACCAGACTAAACTAACATTAAGGAAAAAAATCTGTGAGAATACTGAGTAAACTATGTTTAACCCCATGAGCTCTTAATGCTCCTGCGACCAAAGTTCTATTTAAATCAAATACAAAATCGAATAAAAAAGTAAGCCTTGATATTAAGTTAAATCTTTTATTAACTCAATTAATCACAGTCAAGTACTGTGCTGGGTACTAGGGATACAAATACAACAAATAAACAATTCCTATACTCAAGGCACTTATATTCTAATTGAGGAGACAAGGACAGGTATGTATATATGGGATAAGTAGAATGAGAATGAATACAAATATATACAAGTAGTTAAATACAGGAAAAATATAGGCTAGAGCTTGAGAAAGAAGACACAGCAGTTAAGAGGATTGTGTAAAGGTTTCATAGAATCCTATGAATATGCTGCCTGTAGAAGGCACAGGAGAGGAGGGAATATGTTTTAGGTGGGGATTTAGCCCATGTAAAAGCAAAGTAAAAAGAGCTAGAATGTTGTCCATGAAGAACACAGAGAAAATCAGCAGTACATATTGCACTCTATGTAGGAAGGGGAATAATGTACAATGAGGTTGGAATGATAAAACTGGAATATGGTTGTGATAGTTTGTGATATCAGATCATTTGGAATCTAATTCTCAAACATTAAAGAGGGAAGAAAATGACAAATAAGTACAAAAGTATTTAGAGTGAGAGAAGCTAAATAGTACAATGACTGGAGTCAGGAGGACCTGAATTCAAATCTTGTCTCACACACTTAGTAGCTGTTTGTCCCTGTGAGTCACTCAAACCCTGGTTTGCCACAAGTTCCTCACCTGTCAAATAATCTGGAGAAGGAAAAGATCAACAATTCAGTATCTCTGCCAAGAAAACTCCAAAAAGGGGTTACAAAGAATCAAGCACAACTGAAAATGACTAAACCACCACAAAATTTATATCAGTTCTCTGTGTTATAGCAAACAACTGGAAGCTAAGGGAATCAGTTAGAAAATGGCTAAACAAGCCATACGAAAAGATGCTCCAAGTCATTATTAATCAGAGAAATGCAAATTAAGACAACTCTGAGATACCACTACACACCTGTCAAATTGGCCAGAATGACAGGGAAAGATAATGCGGAATGTTGGAGGGGATGTGGGAAAACAGGGACACTGATACATCATTGATGGAATTGTGAATACATCCAGCCATTTTGGAGAGCAATTTGGAACTATGCTCAAAAAGTTATCAAACTGTGCATACCCTTTGATCCAGCAGCGTTCCTACTGGGCTTATATCCCGAATGTTTGTGTCCGCTGGCATTTTTTATTTCCTTCACAGGTTAATTGTACACTATTTCAGTCTGATCCCTTTTGTACAACAAAATAATGGTTTGGACATGTATACTTATTTTGTATTTAATTTATACTTTAACATATTTAGCATGTATTGGTCATCCTGCCATCTAGGGGAGGGAGTGGGGGGGAAAGAGGGGAAAAATTGCAACAAAAGGTTTGGCAATTGTCAATGCTGTAAAATTACCCATGCATATAACTTGTAAAAAGAAAAAAAAAAAAGAAAAAGAAAATGGCTAAACATATTATGTAATATTACTATCCTAAGAAATGACAAAAGGGCTCGAGAAAAACCTGGCAAGATTTGTATGAACTGACCCAAAATGAAGAGAACTATTTAAATAATCACAACTTTATAAAGACAAACAATTCTGAAAGACTTAATTCTGAAAATACAATGATCAACCCATGATTCCAAAGTTTTAATAATGAAGCATGCTGTTTTCTGAGAAGTGATAGACTCAAGCTACAGTACAACACATAAATTCTAAGACATAACTGATATGAGAAAATGAGTATAATATTTATAACAAAGGTTTATTTTTTCCTTTTCTCAAACTAAGGGCTGTGAATGGAAGGGAAAGAGGAGTTAGGAATAGGATTACAAACAAAACAAAACAAAACAAAAGAATCACTAAGAAAAAACCTCTCCTCAAAAATAAACCATATTTGGATTCTTTGTCCAAATTCAGTTTGATTATTTGGCAAAAAAACACTGGGATAGATATTAAAAGACATAAACAAATTACATCTACTACCAGTTTGATTCATACTGGCCCAAAAATGAGAGCTAAAAAAAATAGCCAAAATAAAGGGTGTGTTTTAAGAGTTTGGGTTCAGGTAACTCCAATTTCTATCATAGAGACATACAGAATACTTAATTTGTTTCAAGAATGTAGCATACTTTCATATATTCTACCCAAAGAGACATATCTTTTATCAATGTAAAGCTGGTACTGATATAAATGTATAGACCCTTTCTTACAAAAAAAAATTGTATCCTACATATTCACAGGTAGGCAAGAACCAATTTAGTTCAAATTCATAACTTTAAATTAAGGAAAGAAAAAATATAGCAGTTTTAATATTTGAGTCTTTTCCAACAAGTTAAAAAAATCTGGATTACTTAAGAATGTACCTTGTTCAGAGAGAGAGAGTGTGGGATAGCAGAGAACCAGCCTCATTGCTAGGAAAACTTGGGTTCTCAAGTCCCACCTTTGAAATATTGGCTCTGTGACCCTGGGAAAGTAATTTAATCTCTTTGTAATCTAGGTAATTCTTTAAGACTATAAATTGTTGAAAAGCTGGCTACCTCCATTGATAGGAGGAAATACTAATGAAATCATAAGTGTACTTCCTATCCTCTCTATCTTCTATGATCAAATATTTAGTGTTTTCTATTCAATAATCTAGTAAATCAAGAGAAGTTATCTATAAAATATTTTCTTTCTCCCCAAATTTTATCTTTTTTGATACATTACAATAAACTAATCATCACAAACAATACTGATGGTCAAATATACATCAATACCAAATATTTTATTTCATTCAAGATAATTTCAATCAATAAAAAGTTTATTAAATGCTACATGCTAAATTCTTTGTTAAAGTACTAAAGATACAAAGAAAAGTGAAAATAGCCCCTGCCCTCAAAAAGCATAATCTAACATGGAGAAGCACAACATGTAAATAATTTGGGTTAATATCAATTTGTACATACCTTTGTCACTTTATTCAACAAAGCATAGTTAATCTGTCTTATTCCATTATCTGGACAGTTTTGAATAACTCAAGTGGTTTCAAAAATATTGTGGGGCAAGATATCACAAAATAATGATATGCAGTATTTCAAACACTGCGTTACTTACAATTAGCTGTTTCAATCCAACAAAAGATTGTTCTACTGAGTTAGCATTCAAAACTTGTCTCTTTGCTGCAGCTTGTTCACCGAGGAAACGAAGCATCAAATCTTTAACTGCATCTCCCTAAAACATCCATAAGAAAAAATATGTAATATAGGAAAATGTCAATCTAACTCAACTAACTTAAACCTTCAATAAATAAAAAATGTGACTTCCTCCCATTCAAAAATTTTATTTGGGGGGAGGTGATGTAGGAGAAGATAGAAAATGAAATTAAACAGAATTCTTATTAAACTGAATTTTCCTTGAGTGATGGTAAGGGGTCTATATAGTACTTTGAGGAAAAAAGGCATGTTATAAAAACACAAAGTACCTGAAATTCTTTCCAAAAAACACCTTCCTCAGTAAGCCCATGATTCAAGTACCTATTCAGCTTAATTTCCTATACCTTATTTCTATATCTGTTTTGTGGAAAAATCATTTATGTTCCCAAGGCACTGAAACATCCAAAGGATCATTCAAACACATTCACTATGCTGTAGGCAAGGGCAAGTGAATAAAAATATTTTAAAAACAAAATTTGAAACTAAAAATATTCTCCAAGTTAACTGAAAATTCAATTGTTCTGAACTCATTAATTCCTCAATGGGATAGTCCCATGAATAAAATAGTACTAGACATTTAAGACATTTTAAATGGCATAGTATGAAGCACCTTCAAAATAGACCAAAAAAGTCATTTCCCTACCATTAAGTTTTCCCTGGTTCTTTCCAGTTGAAAATTACCTTCCCTTTAGTTGGCTTTGAATAGTATATTACATCTTTCTTATTATATTAACACTGTGCACTATAATTACTATATACTGACTATATTTTTTATTTTTTATTTATTTATGAAATTTTTCATCCTGCATTATAAACTTCATATAGTTAGGGTCAATAGGCATTTAGGGGGTATAGCAGATGGAGTATTCTTTCTGGAGTTCAATTTCAGCCTTAGGTAATTATTAGCTGTGTAACTCTGGGAATTAGGAGATGGCCATTCTAGTGCTGCCAGTAACTAGTTATATAAATTTGAGCAAATTAGTTACTTTCTTTTTCCATTTGATAGAAATAGATCCTGCAATTCCAACTCTGACTCCAAATGTTTTCACTGGCTGAATGCTCTTCTTTCTCATCTATATCTCCTGGCTTCCTTCAGATTTCAGCTTAAATTCTATTTGCTGCAAGAATCCTTTCCCAGCCTTCCTTAATTTCTGAGACTCTCCCCAATTTATCCTCAATTTATATGTCTGTATATATACACACACAAAAATACAGTAGAGTTGTATGGATATTGTTTTTCCCATTAAACTGTGAGCTCCTTGAGAACAAGAATTTTATTTTATTTTTTTGCTTTTGTTATCTCTGTTTTAACATAATGCCTGGAACATATTATTTACTTAAAAATACTAGCTAAATGACTAAGTGCTATGACTTTTAGTTCTCTGAGATAATACTCTTTGTTCCTCAAATACCTTTCACTTACCTTCTAAAGCCTGTAATTGTAACATTTTCATTTTTATTACTTTGTCTTGAGGTTTAGTTTTTTTTTTAATTAAAATGATTGTCTCCCACTCCAAGTTAATACTTTAAGTTCTATCAGTTATTTATACCTGCATGTGAATGAATTGATAAAGAAAGATAGGAGGGACTGAATACTGGAGTACAGGCTGGATTTTTTTTTCCTTTTTGAGACAAGAAGGAGCCTGGACCTATGAGTTCATTATTGTATTGTAGTGTAGAAATGATTTCTACTGATGAAGATGAGTTTCTGTAGTCTGACTTTTGTCTGTGACTATGTAACAAGTATGATTTGAAAGCAGAGTTTCCTGAGTGATTCCAAAGGCCCAGGTTTATATCTATTCATAGACATGCTATTAACCATGATGAGTGACCTTTAGACAATCCACATTTCCTCACATATTTAAAAAAGAGAGAAAGATAGAAACTGAGAGGCTTATGATATAATTATGATAGAATAATATAATAAATGTGGGGTTAAGTGAACTGAAAGGCATGGACTTGATGACCTCTATGGTTTCTTCTGGATCTTATGTTCTGGCAGTCTATCAGACTGCATCACAATAGATAACCAAACTTGGGGGAGAAACAGCAATTTTTTATTTTCTCTAAACGTTGAGATTCCCAGGGATTATGAGGAAACTTATGTAAAGTTCTCAAGAGTAAAGAACAAAAGAATCAGTCTCAGAATAGAGGTGAAGAATAAATGCTACCATCATCTGTACTTTCCATTCCGATGAACATACTGGCAAACCTCAGAGGGGCAGTTCAATGGTAACTAGCTTAGAGTTGTGTAAATAGACATTCACAACTTCATGAAACTTAGATGAAAACTAGGTTTATTACAAGAAAAAACGGACATGCATGTGGAACCCAAAGTATTCACAATCCATACAGTCATTTGCATTTTCAACAAAGGAAGTAGGACAGACAAATCTCCACTTAAAGGGACTTAGCATGGGAGAGCAAAAGTATAGAAAGGGTGGGAAAAGGACAAAAACCCTCCTAAAGAGGAGAAGGAAGGCAATGGCAAAAACTGCATTCTTTTCCCTCAGGAATTGCTAGACTACAAAGATAAATTAGTCAGTTTATCTACAAAGTTCTCAGTTGTATATGCAGTTTCTCAGCATAGTGCAGACTGATTGCTACCTGTCTTGGCTAAGAAGGACACACGGGGAATCTAATTTGGAATGCAAACAACAAATTATGTTGCTAAGAGAAAGGGTGAAGTTCTTTGTCATTGACATTCAGAGCCTCCTGCACACTGGGTCCAGTGTTTTGGAAATAAAGAAATTCAGCAGACCCTTTGACAGTCCTTAATACCTGTCAGGTAAAATCCTAAAATACATTGGTAGTTCCCAATGTATGTGTGGAGTAAGTCTTATTGCATCTCTTCTAGCTCTAAAATGATAGGATTTTTAAAATCAAAATTTGGTTGTTTTTTAAAAATTTGTTCATTTTTCTTTTTTTTTTTTTTTTTTAAAGAAGGCTGATAAGCCATTTCCCCAATTATTTATTTTCAAATGAATATGAATTATTTTCTCCTATCCTCCAGTTCTCTTACTTTTTTTAAAGAGAAGGAAAAAGTAATTCATGCATATTCAGATGAAAATGGATTTGTTTCTCTTTTGTCTGGGAAATATATAAAATTTTCAACTAGTTATCTAAAAACTCTTCTAACTTACTTACATCATCATTAAGGCTATTTAAAAGTAAACAATGTTAAACAGTTCAAGCTTCTGGAGCTTTTAGGAAAAGGGTAAAAATGTCATCAAAAACTACAAAATCTGGAAAGAAAACTCAAAATGTCATATTCAGAAAAATCAAGGCATAACAAACCACTTTTTAAGTTGAAATATTTTTTTCTTGATAGGCTTCACAAAAGTGGAGCCATAGAAACTTATAAAAATTTTTTTATCCAATCTTAAATGTTTAAGCATGTAAACTTCCTGTAATTCAAGGTATCTTAAAATTTCTTTTGTTTTATCTGGGAAAGAAGAAAATGCTTATGCAGGGTGATTTTCTAGTTGCTGGGTCACATACTGCATGAGCAAACATTTGTTAATTTAGCACATTCATTATATGTGAAAAGCTGATATTATTTTGGGAAAAGTTCTCTTAAAAATTTTTATTTACCAGGATGTTTCCCAAGCAACCACTTTGATTTGCAAAAGCAAAAGAAGATGCTATGTTGGGATTCAAAGGAAATAATAATTCAATTCAATTCCCTTATGACTGACCTCTGAGTACAGGAAGGCTAACACATCATAGGTTAATGGGAGACTGATTGAAAATCTTACTTATGCAGGAGTGAGACCATTTGAAAGTAAACAGAGAAGCTGTTAAGGCACAAAAACTGCTGTCACAAAGTGTCTATATATTTTATTCAATAGGAAAGAAGTAGAAACACTTATATTTTCCATCTACCTTGATTTGATAGAGAATTCTAATGTTTGGTTATCTATCCCCTGGCAAAGTTCAGTTCTGCCTTAAATTACAACTAATGTAGGCAAAGAGTAGAAATAACTGACAAGAAATTATAATGGGGTGGGGAAAATACTAATGGAAAGCACAACCATAGCAAAAAGAGATAGTAAAGACTAAAAAAATCATAGCAAGAGAAAAACGAGGGGAAGCACACAATAAGCTCAGCAGCCTTAGAGAAATTGAATGAATGGGCAAACTAAATCACAAACCAAAGCATAATAATTGATAATTCGTAACGATAGCCCCTGTGAAAAAGTTAAATGATGTTTGTTTTAAAGAAAACATTTTGTAAATTACAAAGAGCTATGATATTCAATATATTTTAGAAGGATTTCCATCAAAACTGATTAAAATGAAAAATTTTAGAGATTATAGGACTATGCTTAAGCTACCTAGAAAATTAATTCATTTAGAACATCACATTCCCAGAATATTTTGAATACTTGTGCATTTCTTTGTAGAATAATGAATACTAACAGGACTTGAGAATCTTATCTAACCAATTCAACTGTACATTCAACTGGGTCAGTGATAACAATAATAGATAACAATATAACACTTTAAGTTTTGAAAAATCCTTGAGATATATTATCTCATTTAAGACTGTGCAGCAGTCCTATTAGTACTATGAACCCCATTTTTCAGATGAGGAAGATCAGTCCCAGTAACTGTGACTTGCTCTTCATTCTGCAACTACTAAATGTTGAAACTCCAATTTGAATGCAGATTTCTCCCAAATCAAATTCCATAACTCTTTCTGCAAATGTCTTAGAGACATAAAATGGAAAACTTTCAGAGTACAGCTAGAGTCTCATGGCTCTTAATCTTGGTACAGGAAAATAGCTACTAAGACTATGGGAATTATGATTAAAGGAGTATTTGTCCTTAAATTACCTTGCTATAAACACCAAGGCAATTCACGATGGATGAGCTAGCCAGTATCCTATAAGCAGCTTCAATAAATCTAATTATAATATTCCAGGAAAATAAATTTATCACTCTCAAATGCTCAATTTTCCAAGTTACAAAAATGGCTGTTCATACTTTAAAACCATTTTATATAAATAATTACATGTAAAATAATTTTTTAGTTCAATTTCACAAAGTAATTTAGCTACAGAATACTTTTGGACATGAAAAATACTTATGCAGCCCAGAAATGCTGATCTAAAACAGCTCAGAGACAAAGGGCCTAATCTAAGGCCTCACTGTGGTTTAAAAGTGATATTAGCCATTTGAAAAATATACCAGCAAACCAGATTAATTCTACCATACTAAAGTTTCTGCATATGAACTCTGCAACAGACAGTCTGACTAAGAAGTTGCTAATAAGTTTGAGGAAGTTCATCATCATCATCATTTTTGCCACCAGCAAAAGGAAAATAATCAACACTAATAATTTCAATTTCATTTTGAAAGCATAATCAATTAACTTTCTTCTCCTAATAAACAGTCAAACCTTACCTGAATATTATCAAATTTTAAGCCTGGCATGGTGAGATTTTCTTTGTCAATGAATACTGTGCTATACTGTTGAGTTGCTACAGAAATTAAAACATTTCTTGTTTCCTCACTGGGAAGCCAGGCATCATTTCTTCGATCTATTTCACTCATGTTCAAAGCTGTGGCAAAGGGGTCATCACTCCCTGCAAACACAGCCTGGATCTGTGAGAATGGCTTTGGAGATTGAGAAGTTTCTAGAGATGCTGTGGAAACACCAGATTCTGATCTTTCAATCCCCATGGGGTATGAGGGATCAGCAGAATCAGGAGAACTCTCTCCCAGTGGAGTAGAGAGTGAAGATAGTTTTTCAGGCACTGAAGTGCCTGCATTGGGATTACTGACAGAAATAAAAGTGGAGGTAGTAAATGAATCAAAAAAATCAGAAGCCAAGGAATTAGTATTAACAGTATCTCCAAAGAACTTGCTTAGGCTAGGGCTTGGCTGAACCACCTGTGGTGGGGTTTTGGCAGATGTTTCACTTGCACTGCTAAAACTGGGAGATTTCACCATCTGAGGTTCAAATCCATCATGAAGGAACAACTGAGGCTGAGAATTAGCTTGATTTGATTGGCTGAAAATAGTACACACAGGAATAGGATCATCTTTAGAAGACTGACTAGAAGAGATTTCTGACATCTGTTCCTGTGAATTAGTTTTGTTATCACTTGGAACTGATTGAACTGTCCCTTCATTTTCAAACATGGACTCATCTTTTGTTTCTTCTTGAGTCAGTTCTTCTTTCAAAGATGTTCTGCTGTCACTTGTCATGTCAGAAATGTCTTTAGGTGTATCATCATGATCAGTTTCACTCTCATTACTCAGTGTTACAATCTCTTCTTTATCTAGTACTTGTTCCAAACTATGATCACTTTTGTCTTCTGCAGTCTCCACAATGTCCTGCAAGCAACCAAGTTCACCTGTATCATCTTCACTGTTGTTGGGAGAATCAGAAATAATCACACTTTCCATCATGTGCTCATTAAGCTTATCTATGAAATTATTTGAATCCTCTGAGATAGTTTCATTCTCTTCAGACCCAAATTCATCTCCACCAAGATCAATGGTTTCTTCATGAAAAAGGAGTTGTCCCTGTTCTTCTTCAGTAACATGATGAATTACACTTCTATCTTCCACTTCACTTGGAAGTGATTCTTCCTTTATATTTATATTTTGATCAGAACCTTCCACATGTTCCATTGTACTCTTAAAAAAAAAAAAAAGGAAACGTGAAATTAATATTATGAATTGGGTTTTAAGAGTCAGTATAACTTAAAGCTGAGTAAATAGATTTTTAATCCACAAATATTTAGCACAGAAGTATTTAAAATATCTTTTTAACCAGTAAATATAATTTTGGCAGAGAATTATGATTTCAAGAGATATCAGGGCAATCTGTTATAGGCTTCATACTATTCTCAAAAGTCATCAAAATGTGTAGTCATGACAAAATGTTATATGAACTTAGATTTTACATTTTATTAGATGACTGTCATTGAAGAAAGGTTTTATATTTAATTATATGATTCTTAGGTATAAAAACAACAAATTTATCAACAGATTATTTATTGAAATCTACCTGTAAGATACTTTGTGAGTTGCTGGGGGTGGGAGGGAAGATAAAGATACAGTCCTGAAGGAGTCAGGAGAAAACATGACATCATTAAAAAAATGAAAAGCTAAATAACAACAAATATAACATGTCATACAGCAGTGATAACATTTCAAAGCCTGAAAAGCAAACAATCCTGTAAATTAAGAGATCACATGATTTGGGAAACTTTAAAGGGCAAAGACATAGGATTAGAACTAATATTTGAAAGAAGGGTGGGAAATGTGGGTTTATAAAGCAGGTGAAGGGCTTGCCACATTATAAGAGAAATGGAAAGTAAGAGGTATGAAAAAATGGAATAAAAACCACATCTAAAATAAATACAGACTGGTCTAGCAGGTTTATTAATGGAGTGATAGGAGAGAATAACAGAAAGGAGTATTGCATTTTCAATCACCAAACATTAAGTATATACTAAATTCCAGGCAATGTGCTGGGGATAGAAAGTCAAAAAATGAAACAATCTTACTAAGAATCTTATAATCTACTAGGGAAGACAAAACATACAAATAGAACTTTTTATTAAAATAAATACAAAGGAATTGGGCAGAAGGGTAAAAGCAACTAGAAGGATCAGGAAAATCTTGAAGTACCAGGTGATGTTTGAAGTGAGACTTAAAAGAACTGAGGAATTCTATGAGTTCGTGTGAAGAAGTACATTCTAGGTATTAAGGTCAGACAAAGGAAGGGAAACGGGAGATGTGAGTAATGTGAGCAAAAAACAGTAAGGTCAGTACAGTTAGACTGTGGAATATGGAAAAGAGTAAATATATACCGAGGTTGGAAAGACAGGTTGGGGCTAAGTTGTGAAAGATTTTAAATGCTAAACAGCAGGAGTATTTAATTCTAGAGTCAACTGGGAGCCATTGGAGTTAATTGTATAAAAGAAAGTGACATGGTTAAATTTGTGCTTAAAGAAAACTATTTTAGCAGCTATGTGGAAACCAAATTCAATGTACTGGAATGGGGAGAGACCTGAAGCAGCTATTTAATAGACAAGGCACAAAAAAAGAAAAAAGAATAAGCAAGGGACAGGGAAGGCATCAATTAAGGCAATGGTTATAAGTAGTGTCAAAGTTAAGGGTCATACTATTACCATTCTCGGATCAAAAAAACCTTGTTGACCTTAAGTATCAGTGTTTTCCAAAAGCCCTGTCCTATGACCTTTTCTTTCTTTATATACTTTTTGGAGACATTTTATTAGCTCTCACTTGATTCAATTATTATCTCTTTGCAAACGATTCTCAAAATTAAGATATCTAACCTTACTTTTCCATGAATTCCAGTACCAGGATGATCCACTGACATCTCAAATATAACATTTCCAAAACAGAACTTAGCAACTTCCTTCCTAAAGTTACTTCGCCTCCAGAACTTCTCCATGAAAGAGCTTGAAGGTGCACTCCTCATTCTCTCACTTGCTGAGGATCACAATCCTGGAATTGTCTTTGACCTTTTCTCTCTTGACCTATATGTCCAATCAGTTGCCAAGTCACATTTCTTTTATCTTATAAGTTCTGCTGCTTCTTTTATTGAGGGAGATAGGAATCACCCCCCCCCTTTTATGCATGATTTTAAAAATGAAAAACTAGAGGTCCCTGCTTGACAAGTAGGTTAAAATATTTACTTACTAATGTACTTTTTAATGCATAATTAGGAAATTCTGCATATAGTATCATCATAATATACTTTTAAAAGATTTTAGAACTTGGTTCAATGAAATGATAAACTGAAGCTATGAAGAATAAACATGCCACTTACCTCTTGACAGAGAGAAGATCAATGTAAAATACAGAAAGAGAAATACATTTTCAGTCATGGCTGATGAGGAAATTTGTTTTGCCAGACTATATATTCAAAACTTTTCTTTTTTTCCCCTTTTGCTTTATTATTTTAATTTTCTCAATGAGAAATGATAATAAGAGTGATAGCTTATTTAAAAAAAAAAAAACCCAACCCAAACCAATACGTCAGTGCTTAAAAACATTAAGGAACTTGAATTACAAAAGAAAAAGGTGTTTTTAGACTTCTATGATCTTGTAGTAACAACCAATCTACATGGCTTAAACCAATGTATGAAAAATGATGTCATTTCTGTTGTTCACTAATTACTCAATTTTCATAAACAATAACTATTTAAACAGGTCAGAATTAAGTTGTTTAAATTGAAAGTGTTACCATTTTTAAATTATTTTTCTTCTAGCTTTATGTTAATTTTGATTTTTACTCTAACAAGTTAGTGCTTAAAAATCTTTTCCTATTAAGTTATAATCAATTTGGGGGGGGGGGAGGGCACATGATTTTATTTAGTGATGGTCAAATCCAGAATCTCCCATTTTTTCTCCTCAGAAAAATCATTATGATGTAGAAGCATTAGGCTTTTTAAAAGTTTATTAAATCTTTGGTTTTTCTCATTCTTTAATCTTGAGCCATGCTATTCAATATAATTTTCCCTGTATTCACATCACTCTATTCACCCATTCCCAACTTGGCAGTGAAATCACCAAGAATCAGTAGGCATATTGATTAATTTTTAAGATCTTTTTAGGTTCTTAGAATTTCCCTTACTTTTATTTGGGATATAAGCTTAAGTTACTTTCATGGTGGTCTTTTTACAAATACTCTTCATGAGCACTGAAATGTGGGATGATTTCCATGAAATTATGTCTTTTGCTATGTTTAGACGTATAATAAAGCCAATTCTGCCAACTCCTTTCTTTGCCTCTCCAAAGAATATCCCATGTGCATCCTTTCATTTAGTTAAAATTTCTTTCTTCTGGTTTCATTTATAACAAGTATATTAAAACTGATATGTGGTTTTCTTTAATAATATGTTCAATCAATCACTGGACTAGAAGTTTATAATTTGAGTACCAGCAAGCAAATTAAAATATGTAGATCACCTAAAAATGGTGTACTTCTCAGCATCCTCTGCCCTTTTCCACAACTTTATCACCATCACTTCATCTAAGGAATGGTGTTGCATAAAACCAATGGGCATTTTGTATTCTTTTTTGTTTCATAATTTATTATAGTTATTCATCACCAGGTGGCCACATTACTGGTGATTAGCTTCCCAGGATACAGCTAGTTTGGTCTTTGGAAATCAAGTTCAATTTGTTGCTTCAATCTGTTGTTAAGTGTTATAATAAGCAGGAACTACATTTAGGAATTATTGAAGACCTCAGTTCAAATCCTTTCTCAGATGCTAGGTGTGTGATCCTGGAAATGTCACTTAACCTTTCTGTTCCTCATTTTTCTCATCTATAGGAGGTGGGAGATGATGATCTTTAAGATTCTTTCTAGCTCTATAACTATGATCCTGTAGACAAATAAAAACATTAATTTGCTTTAATCTAAAGATAAATGTAATAAGTCTATGGACAGTGATAGAAAAGAAGGATCCTTGGACTTGAAGTCAGGAGACTCTTGTAGAGAATTGCTTTGTTAAGAGCTGTAGTATAGAAGAAAGAATACAAAATTTAAAATCAGAGGGTGTGGGTTTGAATGTTGCTTCTGTTACTAACTCTGTGGGACTTGGGGCTTCAATTTCCTCATCTGTAAGTTGCAATGTTTGGACTGGTTGATTTCTAAAGTCACTACTAATTTACTAGCTTTGTGATTTTGGACATGTCACAACCACTTTGAGCTTCTGTTTCCTCATCTATAGGCTTAGGTTAATAATATTTCTATTAAGTACTTTGTAAGGTTCATATAAGAATGAAAAGGAAGATAAAAGAGGATATTCCTAAAGTATTGGTGCAGTTTTAAGGTATCAGATCTTAACAAAGTTCTTATTAGAGCTTAAATACAATAAGACTTTTAGGACACCATATAATTGACAAAAGAGTTCTGTAACTACAATGTTATAATTGCACTTTGGATGATGTGAGAAAGGCAGTGTGGTTTAGTGGATGGAACACAGCAAACAAGCTCTCATTTGAGACCCACACTAGCTAAGACCCATTGTGCCACCTAGATATGCCACTAAACTCTCTAAACTTCTGCTGTGTCACTTATAAAATAAGGATAACAGCACCAATATCCTAGAACTATGAAGATTAAATGAGATAATTCATCCATCAAATAAATGTTAGCTATTATTATGACTCCCGACATCACGGAATTGTTATATCAAATATTCCTTAACCAAAATTCATTTAATATATACATATATATGTAATATATATATATATATGAAAGGTTATTATTATCATAGGTACATAATTTTGGAAACAACTTTGGATACATAGAAGAACCAGTCCAACACGGGGTTTTTCTATTAAGCTCTTCCACTTGCATACATATGTACAAACGGGTTCCTAGAAACAGAATGGGTAAGAATTACATTTTAAAATAAGAATTGGAAAGGCAGCTGTGTGCTTTGATATTCTTTTTGCCAAAGATCTGAAAATCAATTGTATGCCATCAATTCATGGATAAGTTTAGTTATAAGAAATTGTAATAAATGTTAAAAGTACACTGGCAAAAATCCTTTTTTTGTCACAATGCTAGTTTTTAAAGTCAATTTAGATTTAGAAAGTTAGTAATTTTTTCCCCCTTTTTTAAGAATAATTTCAAGGGAGAAAAAAGTTATCTTAAGCACAGCTGTGGAAATGCACAAGCTAAAATCTAAGAGATAAATCTGTTCATCAGAGATATGTAGAAAAAGAGAACCTTCTAGAAAATCATCAAACACTAAAATTCATAGAAATGAGACTTAAAAGCAAGTTTCTAAATTTTTATATAAGCACAACAAAAGAAACTGAAAAACAATCACCATGAAAAAATTTGATTAGTTATAGGTCAAAATTATGAGAGAAAATCAGGAAATAATTGTAAGGGTAATAAATACCTCTATTTGATTAAGTAGAAACAGAAAGTAACTAAGCCCTGTAAGGCCTTAAAAATGAAGATGATTGAGGTTGTTTTATGTGTAGAAAATACTTATTACTATAATATTTTTTTTGAAAAGCTAGGTCAAAAATACAAAAAGGATATAAATAATTCACAAATTTTCCAATCATATGATTCAGGAAGTAAAAAGGAGACACAAAAGGAAATGGCTTTTCACAACTGTTTTCTATCCAAGTGAATTCTTTTTTTTTTTTACTTGAATTGCGTATATCCTAACTTTCTTAAACACATAAAATACAAAAAAATAGTTATACATAACCGATTCCAGATACCATGCTACCATGGCATCCAGTGATCTCAATATATGCTGCTTATTATATTTGGTGCATATTAATATGAATTCACATTTTACTATCATAGAAACTGGAGTGGGTGGAAAGAAAGATATCTGAAGCAACAAACATCACTACTTAGTATGGGCAGCAATAGTGAAATAGCAAAGGATTCCTAGAGTTTCTCAGGCATGCTATAATTGGTTCAACTTCTGGTTCCACTCTAAAAAGCACAAGGGGGGAGAAGGAAATGGGCAAGGTAGTGGTGGTAACAGTACTAGGATGGTTTAAGGATTACTGTTCATATCCAAAGTAGTGAGATATGCTCAGCTTCCCAAATGAATACTTTCCAAAAGATCCTTGAACATCCTAAATAAGTCCTGAGACCTAAACACGATTAAAAATATTTTTCCTTACAAACTGAACAATTTGTCTGGCTCTTAGGCAAACTGATCAAGTCCTGATTTATAGTAATGACAAAATGCCAAATACGGGACACTAAAATCATACCTGTTAAGTTAATTTGTCATTAAGCATTTGTGAAGTCAATAATCAGTCATACAGGAAGATTATAGGGTCCATGATATACAAAGTTCCAGTGAATATTTAACTCAAGGCATAAAAACAATACACAAATGATATATTAATCAATTAAAAATAAAGGAATGAATTTCTATTATTTAATAGTACAAACTCACCCACTTTGAGGGATAGCTGGAAGACTAACTAAAAACAGCTAGAGTCTAAGATCCTTACAGGAAATATTGGTAAAACTCGTGACAAAACATAAAAGTTTCAATGTATGTAAAAGAGATGATTCCATTTCCCTATCTGAAGATTTGTAAACATTTCTGGACAAATTAGCTGTCTGAATGAGAAGCTGGCCACCCAGGTCTCAGGTTCCAACGTTATCATCTTCTTCTTCTTCTTTTTTTTAAAAGCTGAGACAATTGGGGTTAAATAACTTACCCAGGGTCACACATCTAGGAAATGTTAAGTGTCTGAGGCCAGATTTGAATTCAGGTACTCCTGATTTCAGGGCTGGTGTTCTATTTTACTGTGCTACCTAGCTGCCCCATACCAACTTCTAAAGCTTGCACAAGACCAAATTAAGAAATCCAATGAGAAACTACAGTGATTTCTCTGACCACCAACTTTCATAAAATGTTATATTCCCCTCATCACAAAGTTAACACCAGCACAGGTCAGCTTATCCAACTAGACCAAGCCTAGGAAATGTGTATCTTGTACTCCTTTGGAGTCAGGAACAGAAGTTCTCCTGAGAAAGCCCCAAGGTAGGGACCTTAGCCTCTGAGCAGCAGCCTTTATGCTGATGGCCCAGGTCTATGATCTCTGAAGCCCCCTAATATTTTTTCTTGGTTACCAATAAAAGATTCTGAAGATACTGAGGCATCTGAACTAAAGTCCAAGAATCCAGGGCAAGATCAAGCAGGATAAGACCACTCCATCTCATCTAAGAGCACAGCAAGGGTCAGAGTGTGGCCCCAGAAAATGTCCCAATTCAGGAACTAAAAAAAAGATTAGTAAGATAAAGAAAATGTCATTCAGGATCAAAAATTATCACCATTCTAAGACTATAATAACTAACAGCAGAGATCCAAAAGGCAAAAAGGTTTTCTCAGGGACTACATGAATAATTACTTAAGAAATTAAGCAAAAATAACCTTTTGATCCAGCAGTGTTTCTACTGGGCTTATATACCAAAGAGATCTTAAAGGAGGGAAAGGGACCAACATGTGCAAAAATGTTTATGGCAGCCCTTTTCATAGTGGTAAGAAACTGGAAACCGAGTGGATGC
Source organism: Sarcophilus harrisii (assembly GCF_902635505.1). NCBI lineage: Eukaryota > Metazoa > Chordata > Mammalia > Dasyuromorphia > Dasyuridae > Sarcophilus > Sarcophilus harrisii. The sequence continues at coordinate 185,709,285 of NC_045427.1, read as the reverse complement.
CCATCATTTGGAGAAGGGAGAAATAATTTATGGTATATGTATGTAATGGAATATTAGAGACTTACATGAACAGATGCTAAGTGGAATGAGCAGAACAAGGAGATCATTGTATAAGGGAACAGCAAGATCAATTTTGATGGAAGTGACTCTCTTCAATAATGAGATGATTCAAACCAGTTACAATTGTTCAGTGATGAAGAGAGCTATCTACACCTAGAGAGAGGACTGTGGAAACTGAATGTGGATCACAACATAGCATTTTCACTCTTGTTGTTGTTGTTTGCTTGCATTTTATTTTGCTTCTCTTTTTTTCTTTTTACTGGTTTGATTCGATTTTTCTTGTGTGGCACGATAATTGTACAAATATGTATGCATATATTAGATTTAACATGTATTTCTACCAAGTTTAACATGTACTGGACTACTTGCTACCTAGGGGAGGGCATAGGAAAGGGGGGGAAAAACTGGAACACAAGGTTTTGCAAGGGCTAATGTTGAAGAATTGGCCATGCATGTTCTGAAAAATAAAAGCTTTAATAAAGAAAAAAATTAAGCAAAAGCTTAAAAAATTAAATAAGTCTGAAGAAAATAAATGGAAGGAGAGTATCTTAGATGAAAAAGCAATAAACGTTATCCAAATATAAAGTCCTTGAAAATCAGAAGAAACCAAATGATTCCATGAGGTAGCAAGAAATATTAAAACAAAAAAGATTGAAATAGAAAAAATGTAGTTTCCATTACTCAAAATAACTGATCTGGAAAACAAATCAAAAAGAGATAATGAAAAAATCAGTGGGACTCCCTGAAAAACCATGATTATTTTTAAAAAAGCCTGGAGACATTAAATCTTTAAAAACAACAACAACAACAACAAAAAAAAAACCCTAAAAGTACTCAGATCTGTTTGACCAAAACATAAAGCAAAAACAGAATCTATCACTCATCTTCTGAAAGGAACCCCAAATGCAAAAATTCCAGGAAGGTGAACAAGTAAAATCCACTGTAAGTGGATCACATGAGTAAGAAGGAAACTACAGTCAGGATCACACAAGACCTGGTAGCTTCTTCTAAAAATGAGACCAGATCTTGGAATGCAGCAGTCCTAAGGGCAAAAGAAAGAGGTTTACAACAACAAATTACTTACCCTACATAGATAAATAATGGAATAGAGAATTTTTAAGAATTACTAAGGAGAAGACTAAAGCTAAGAAGGAACTGTGAAATACAAAAACAAGAGTTCTGAGAAACCTAGAAAGCTTAAACAACTGAGAGGAGTTGTATGATTATGCAGTGCTGCCATTCTAATAGAGGGAGAAAAAAACAAGTGTCCCTCTTCAGAGCCTTCAAAAGGTATTAAGGGAGTTAAAAAAGAAAAACAGATGCTAAGGGTAGATTGGTTCTGTTCTGAGGGTTTCTTTTTCTTTTTTTCCAAACCCTCAGAACAGAACCAAACAGAAGGGAGTGTAAAAGGAAGAAGACACTACTCATAGAACATAGGAAGAAGAGAGTAGAACTTGCTACTTATAAACGGGGTACACATGGGGTAGAGTAGGACAGTAGGCATCGAATGACCTTGTAACATAAACAAACAAAAGATGATTGAACACACACACACAGTGTAGATTGTAGATATATATTAAATTCAACAGGGAAACAGATGGGGATTAAGATAAAAGTGATTAAGAAGTAAGGATAATGGAGGGGATGGGGGAAACAATCAGAAACAAAACATACTTCCAGATCTAGAAGGTGAGATTAAGGGGTAGGTGGGTGGAGGAAAATAAGAATCTATAATGAAGCAAGTAGAACCAGGAGCACAATTGACAGAAGGACTATAATGTTGTAAAAGAAAAACAGCTGTAAAAGCTGTGAAGGACTTAAGACCGGACCACCTATGTTTCTAGAAGACTTATGGATGATGAAGCATGTTGCCCCTTAGGAGAGAGGGAATGAGAGGAATGATGGACAGAACATACAGAGACATACATTTTTTTTAAAAATCATAGTCACTGTATGGATTAGTTTTATTTGACAGGATCACTGAAAATATTGTGTAAAATTCAGTGTGTGTTTTCTATGACTTAGATTCACAAGTTTTATATAGAATCTTCTTTTTGTGTTCTGCTACATCTACAAAAAGCAATTGAGTGGCTCAGTGGATAAAGCACTGGATCTGGAGTGAGGAAAACCCGAGTTCTGATTCCATCTGTCCTATTTGCCTTGTTTGCTCATTTGTCAAATGAGCTGGAGAAGGAAACAGCAAACCAATACAGTATCCCTTCCATGAAAACTCCAATTGGGATCATGAAGAGTCAGGCATAACCAAAAACAACTCAGTAACACAAATAAAATATGAATGAAAATTTTCTTTTTTGGTGTTTTAAATTCAGAATAAAGAAATAAAATTATTTTTAAGACACTTTCTCAAATATGTTCTAATATTGTGATTCTCAATAAGTCATTTAATCTTGTTTGCCTCAGTTTCTCTGCCAAGAAAATACCAAATGGGGTCACCAAGTCAGACAACAATAACAAACCCCCCAAAAGATTGAAAATTGAATTTTCTAGCACTCAGGCTAATTTCAAGTCTAAAGGGAAGTAAAACATATCTGAAATGCCAACTGGCTATCCATATATAAGCTGTGCCATATGCTAGAAAGATGTATGGGACTTTATATCTATTTCCCTACCCCTATCATTATAAGTTGTAAAGGAAGTATTCACTGGAATATAGGGATTTAGGCTAGAAGGGAAATTAGTCTAACCTCATTTTACAACTTTAGGAAACTAAAGTCCAGAAAGATTATGACTATGAGGTCACACATAGTAAATGCTAGGATTCAGAGTCAGGTTAGTTAACTGCAAATCTCTTCTTTTTTTTTTTTTTTTTTTTTTCCCCATTCCACTGCTCGTGTTTTCTAACAATGCTTCATGCCCAATAAGATTACACACATACTTTTAGATTTTCTCTATTACTTCTACAATTATGTGAATAATTCCTAAATGCCTTAGGTGAAAGGCAGTATGACTTAGTGGATCTAGGGTTGACTTCTGAGTCAGGAAGAATTAGGTTTGGTGCTTGCTCTGACACACACTGGCAGTACTTAGCATGCCCAGGCAACAATCTAGGACTAGTAGTTGCAAAGCAAGTGATGGTGATTTGCATTGATAGAGTTCCTTCATTAGAAATTCCCCAAATCAAAGACATCACAAATCTGATCCAAAACAAAAACAAGTTACTTTCAAGTAAATGCCCAAGACTTCATAAGCATTCTAAATATATGTCTTCACATTTTCTAATGGAAATTTTCTAATGATGATAGAGATAAATACCCTATCATGGTCCACATGGGACTACTTACAAGATAAAAGGAGTTAAAATGAATACTTATATAGAGTCATTTTAAGGCTTTTAAAGACTCTATATGTATATGACTGTATAAATGTATAAAGTCTCATTTGATCTTCACAATAATACTACAGATAGGGTACAATAGGTGTTATTTCCATTTTACATATGACCACACTGAGATGGTTTAAGTAAGATGGTAAATGACTTGTTTGTAAATGTAAAAGCTGAAGTCTTACAGCTTTAAGTACTAGAGATGAGAGTTGAACCCAGGTCTTATATGACTTCAAGTCTTGCCTTCTTTCTACATCATGCTATCTCTAGAAGATAATTTGCCAGGGGTGAAAAAAAATCTTTTCTATTAAAAGTTATACTATGCACTGAATTGGCAAAGTATTACTGACAGTATCTATGTACCGTGATCTCTGAATTCCTTCTTCGTGTCTTTCCTAAATTAATAATAATAAAAAGAATGAAGCTGAGCTATATGACATCCTTACAATCAAAGGGGCTTTACTTACTAGTTCTGAGCTCCTTGTTTTGCCGTCAAAAAAACTGAAGCCCAATTGCTTACCTAAGGCCACAAAGTCATTGGATCACAGATAGGAGAGTTGGAAGAGACCTTAAATGTCAATTAATCAGCAAGTATTTATGTTCCAGTTACTGTTAAGTAACTAAAGGGAGTAAAGAGACAAAGTAAAATGAAATGAAGTAAAATAAAACAAAATAGTCCCTGCTCTCAAGGACACTATAACTGTCATCTAGAAAACCCATTCATTTTTCAGATGAAAAAAATCAAGGTCCATAGCTGTTAAGTGACTTGATTAAAGTAACAGAGGTAGTAAATAACAAAATCAGGCTTCAAATTCGGGTCCTTTAACTCCAAGTCCAGCACTCTTTCCAGGATACTTGGCTGTTTCACACCAGCTAAGGGAACATACCTCATATCAGTCTTCAGTTATCCAAGATTTGTTCTGAGTAATGGTTTATGATCATCTATGGGTATAATGTAAATAACGAAACTTATTTGTTCCCTATAAGGAAAAAATAAACAATAGAACACATTCTTCTTTCTGGGTAGTAAAGAGTTTATCGGAGACTGTGAGACAAGCAAGATCAACCTTATGTCCAACACCCCCACCACACACACACACACATACACACACACTTTTTTTATTTTAATAATTACTAACCCAGTAAATCGTGGGAATATTGTAAATATATCTTACCTAGAATTTAGTAAAACATTTAGTAAATTATTGCATCTTAGTACAGAAAAGAAAGATGTGGATTAGATAGTGGTACAATTAAACTCTAGAATTTCTAAAACAGATAAATGGCCAAACTCCAAGGATAGTTGTTAATGATTTGATGTCAGCTTGGAAGGAGGTTTCTTGATGGAATGTGCCAGAGATCTAAGCTTGGCCTTGTGCTGTTCAACATTTTTATAAACTTTGGAGAAAGACAGTATGCATGCTAAACGTGCAGATGACACAAAGTTGGGAGAGTTAATAGAGAGGATGACAAAATTAGAATCTAAAGGGATCTTGACAGGTTAGCAAGAGATGCAGCTGAAACCAGATTAATATGTAACTGGAAAATGTTTGATAAAATAAAACACAACATAGATAATGTTATTTGTGGTTTTCTAGGTCAATCTGCAACCTATAGGGATTTTTATTTGAGTCTGGCACAATGGGGCTAGAGTACTAAACTGCATTGAACTTGGAGTTAACTTAGGTTCAAAATATGACCACAGATATTTAATATCTGTGTGATTCTTAATTATCCCATCAACCATTTAAGAGGGAATGATTATAGCCTGGGTTTTGGGCAAGAGCAACTGAGGTAGACCTTTATCTCATCAAACATTAAGAGGGAAAGGATATAACCTGAGGCAGAGTAACTAAATAGGACAATGGGGAAACTAGATCAGGACATTCTAGGTCAAGACATCAAAAGGGAACTCTGGCACACCTTTAACTCAGCTAAAACCAACTTCTACACAAGCCTTACTGCTAAGGTCTTCCTTCTAAGATTATCTTCCATCTACTCTGTATATAGTTTCTATGTACACATTTATTTACATATCATGTTTCACTTGAATTTCTTGAGGGCAGATACTGTTTTTTTTCCCTTTTTATCTCCAGTGCTTAGCACAGTGCTTAATGCTCTAAATACTTGTCGACTACTTATTGAACTTTGTATGTATCAGACTGTATCTGGAATATTGTGTTCAGTTCTGGATGCCAGATTTTAAAAAGAATATCGATAAGCACATAGTCAACATTTTTTAAATGTAGTTGACTTAAGAAGCTGGAGAACAATCCAGATGGTTAAAGGCCTCATGATTATTTATGTCAGTTTTTGGAGGAACTAAAAATATTTATCATTGTACAAAAACTTAGCATGGCATCATAGCTGTCTTGAAGCATTTTAAAGGTCTTTTTTTTTTTTTAATGGAGAAGAATGATTAGATTGATTCTGGAACTTACTCAGATACTAATTGAAAAGGGTCTCTAGACTGTAAGGAAATAAATGTCCTTAAGTCCAAGCAGATGCTATCATCCATGAGAGGTCAATTAGCTTAGAACACTAGGTTAAAAACAGTCTTATTACTCAAGAGAAGCATAAAAAAAGGTAAACAAGAAGGGGGAAAAAAAAATCCCACTATATTACAAGACAAAACTTGTAAGTCTTGAGAACTGTATCTTTGTCGGGGCTGTTAGGAGTATACAAAGAAAGAGAGCATGTGTATAATAAGCTAACTTTAATATGATGATAAAAAAAGAAATTAAGGGTTAGAAAAGGGATTGTACAGGGAGAAGAAAAAAAAAAGGGAGGCAAAATGGTGTAAATTCCATCACATTAAGAGGCACAAAAGACCTATTACTGTTAGACTGAAAGAAGGGAAGATGATAAGCATTAATCTTAATCAAATTTGGCTCAGGGTGAGTAACATCTATACTTAAGTTTGGTATACAAATTTGTCTCACCCTATAGGATAGTAGGAAGGGAAAGGGAGAAGAAATGGGGAGGGTAATAGAGGGAGGAGTGGGCAGAAAGAGAAAATAAGAAAGGGAGGAGGTTGATAAAAGAGAGGTGGGGATCAAAAGTAAAACATTGGTGAGGAGAAAAAGGGTAAAAGGAGAAAGAAAAATATAAATGGGGAAAAACAGGATGGTGGGAAATAGAGAGTTAATAATCTTAATTGTAAATGTGAATGGGATTAACTCTCCAGAAGGGATTAAAAGTCAAAATCCTACAATATGTTGTTTACAAGAAACACATTAGAAGCAGAGAGATACACACAGAGTAATGGTAAAAGGCTAGAGAAGAACATATCATGCTTCAGCTGAAATTAAAAAAGCAAGGGTAGCTATTCTGATTTCAGATTACACAAAAAGCAAAAACAGGCCTAATTAAAAGAGATAAGGAAGGAAGCTACATCTTGCTAAAAGGCACCATAGATAACAAGGTAATATCAACACTAAACATATGCATCAAGTGGTATAGTATCCAAATTCTTAGAGAAATGGAGTTGTAAGAAGAAACAGACAGTAAAACTATACAAGTGTGGGATCTCAACTTCCCTCTCTCAGAATTAGATAAATATAACCACAAAATAAACAAAAAAGAAGTTAAGGAGGTGAATAGAATTTTAGAAAAGTTAGGTATAAAAGACCTCTGGAGAAATTTAAATGGGGGTAGAAAGGAATACACTTTTTCTCAGTAGTACATGTCACCCACACAAAAACAAACCATATATCAGGGCATAAAAACCTCACAATCAAATGTAGAAAGATATAAATATTAATTGCAAATTTTTCAGATCATGATGTAATAAAAATAATGTGTAATAAAGGGCCAGTGAAAAATAGACCAAAAATTAATTAGAAGCTAAATAATCTAATCCTAATATATGAATGGATCAAACAAGAAATCAAAGAAACAATCAATACTTTCATCTAAGAGAATGAAAATAATGAGATAATGTACCAAAATGTATAGGATACAGCCAAAATAGTTCTTAGGGGAATTTTATATCTCTAAATGCTTACATGAATAAACTAGAGAAAGAAGAAATCAATGAACTGAGCATGCAACTAAAAAAGCTAGAAAAAGAATAAATTAAAAACCCCCAATTAAATATCAAATTAGAACTCTCAAGGGAGATTAATAAAATTGAAAGTAAGAAAATTATTGAACTAATAAACAAAATTAAGAGTTGGTTTTATGAAGAATCTAACAAAATAGATAAACCTTTGGCTAATCTGATTAGGAAAGAAAAACCAAATTACCAGTGTCAAAAATGAAAATGGTTAACTTACCATCAAGGAAGAGGAAATTAAAGCAATAATTAGGAGCTATTTTGCCTAGTTGTATGCCAATACATTTGACAATATAATCAAAATGAATATTTACAAAAATACAGATTGCCCAGATTAACAGAAGAGGAAATAAAATACTTAAATAGTCCCATTTTAGAAAAAGAAATTGAACAAGCCTCAATGAACTCCCTAAGAAAAAAATTTCTAGAGCCAGATGGAGTTACAAAAAACATTTAAAGAACAATTAATTCGAATACTATATAAACTATTTGGAAAAAAAGGTGAAAAAGAAGTACTACCCAATTCCTGCTATGACACAAATATGGAATTGATACATAAACAAGGAAGGGCCAAAACAGAGAAAGAAAATTATAGACCAGTTTGCCTAATGAATATTGATGCAAAAAATCTTAAATAGAATATTAGAAAAAAGACTTCAGCAATTTATCACCAGGATAATACACTATGACCAAGTGGTATTTGCACAGAAATTCAGGGCTGGTTCAATATGAGAAAAACTATCAGTATAATTGACTATATAAGTACCAAACTAAGAGACATCAAATGATTGTCTCAATAGATGCAGAAAAAGCATATAAAAAAAATACAACACCCTTTCCTAGTAAAAACAAACAAACAAACAAACAAACAAAAAACCAGAGAACACAGGAATAAATAGATTTTTCTTTAAAATGATAAGTAGCATCTATATAAAATAATCAGTAGGCATTATATGTAATGGGAATAATTTGAAGCATTTCCAGTAAGATCAGGAATGAAACAAGGTTGCCCATTATAACTATTATTATTTACATTTTACTAGAAGTTAGCTTTAGCAATAAGAAAAGAAAAAGAAACTGAAAGAATTAAAGTAGGTAATGATGAAATCAAACTATCACTCTTTGCATATGATGATATAATGTAGATAATCCTAGAGAATCAATAAAAAAACTACTAGAAACAATTAACAACTTCAGCAAAGTTGCAGGATATAAAATAAACTCACAAAAGTCTTTAGCATTTCTATATGTTACCAAGGAAGTCCAGCAGTAAGAGATAGAAAGAAATTCCATTTAAAATGAGTGTTGACAATATAAAATACCTGGGAGTCTACCTGCCAAGATAAAGCCAGAGGGTATAAAGACACAATTACAAAAAACTCTTCATGTAAAATAAAGTTAGATCTAAACAACTGGGAAAACATCAATTGTTCTTGGGTAAGCTGAGCTAATATGATAAAAAACAACAATTCTACCTAAATTAATCAACTAATTCAATGCCATACCAATCAAACTGTCAAAAAAAAAAAAATTACATTACAGAGCTAGAATAAATAACAAAATTCATCTGGAAGAACATGACTATCAAGGGAATTAATGGGGAAAAAATTGCAAAGGAAGGTATATCAGACCTAAAACTATATAATAAAGCAAGGATCATCAAACCATTTGATACTGGCTAAGAAATAAAGTAGTGGATCTGTAGAATGGGTTAGGCATGCAAAACACAGCAGTTAATGACTATTGTAATCTAGTGTTTGATAAATCCAAAGAAAAACTCCAGCTTCTGGGATAAGAACTAAATATTTAACAAAAATTATTGGGAAAACTGGAAAACAGTATGGCAGAAATTAGGCATTGACCAATATCTAACAACCTATACCAAGATAAGGTAGAAAAGGGTTTGTGACTTACACATAAAGAGTGATGCTATCAGAAAATTAGTAGAGCAAAGGATAGTCTACCTTTCAGGTCTGTAGAAAAGGGAAGAATTTATGGCCACAGAGGAACTAGAAAACATTATAAAATGCAAAATGAATAATTCTGACTACATTAAATTAAAGTTTTTGCACAAAGCCAATGTAGCCAGAATTAGAAGGGAAGCAGAAAGTTGGCAAAAAAATTTTTAGAGCCAGTATTTCTGATAAAGGCCTCATGTCTAAAGAAAGGATCAATGCAATAGATTAGGTACCCAATAAATTGAAGTAAATGACCATAGTAACTTAGTATTAGAGAAATCAAAAGATCCCAACTTTAGTGACAATAATTCATTATATGACAGAAACTGCTAAGAAAAATGGAAGATAGTATAGCAGAAAGTAGATATAAATGAGAGAATCATATGTATACTAGGATAAGGTCAAAATGGGTGCATGATTTACACATAAAGGATGATGTCATAAGCAAATTAGAAAAGCTTGGAATAAGTTTACCTGTCAGATCTATGGACAAAGAAGGAATTTAGGACCAAACAAAATATATAGAGATAATTTTACCTTATTATATAAGACTGTATATAAGATTATTTAAGACTAAAAAGTATTTTGCACAAACAAAACCAATACAGCCAAAATTAGAAGGCAAGCTGAAAATTGGAGAAAAAAATTTAGTCATTACCTCTGATAAAGACCTTATTTCTCAAATATATAGAAAACGGAGTCAAATTAATAAGAATAAAGGTCATTCTCCAATTAATAAATTGTTAAAGGATAAAATAAGTAGTTTTTAGATGAAGAAATTAAAGCTATGTGTAGTCCTATGAAAACATGCTCTATATCATTAACGAAATGCAAACTAAACCAACTCTGAGATACCACCTCACACCTATTAGAATGGCTAATGTGACACAAAAGGAAAATATTGAGTGTTGGATGGAATGTGGGAAAACTGGGACACTAACAACTCATTATTGATGGAGTTGTAAACCAATTCAGGCATTCCAGAGAGCAATCTAGAAATATGCTCGAGTTTGAAAACTGTGCATTCCTTTTGATCTGGTAATAACCATCACAAAGTCTGCATACCAAAGAGATTTTTTTAAAAGGAGAAAAGAATCTGTATGTACAAAAATATTTTATCAGCTATTTTTGAGCTGGCAAAGAACTGGAAATTGAGAGGATGTCTATCAATTAGGAAACAGCTAAACAAATTATGGTATATGATTGTGATGAATTATTGTGCCATATGAAAGAACAACCAGGATGGTTTCAGAAAAAAACTTAAAAGACTTAAATAATTGATACAAAGTGAAGTAAGCAGAACCAGGATAACATTGTTACATAGTAACAGCAATATTATATAATGAAGAACTGTAGTTATTCTCAGCAATACATCTGATCCAAGACAATCCCAAAAGTCTCATAGATAAAAAAGGTTATACACTTTCAGCAAGAGAACTGGTGTCAACTGAATCCAGACTAAAGCATACTATTTCTTTCTTCCTTTTTCTTTTTTTTGAGTCTTCTTGCACAGAATAAGTAATATGAAAATCTTAACAAGATTACATAAATATAACCTATATCAGATTGCTTATTGTTTTAGGGAGGGAAGAAAGGAGAAAGAGAATTTGGAACTCAAAATTTTTTAAAAAATGTTAAAAATTATTTTTACATGTGAAAAAATGAAATTATTTTTTTTTAAAATCAATCAATTAAAAAAAAATTATCTCAAAAATCAACCTTTTAATCACCAGATCCTATTGTTTTTCTCAATTTCCATCTACTTTGTTGTACAGAACCCCACAACCCAATGTCTCTTCTGGGCTAAGAATTTTTTTCATTCTTATCAGGCCCCAAGCCTGAGCATTTAAAAATACAATTTTTTTTTTTTTTAATTCTTGGGCAAAAAACCCCAAAAAACAAAACTCCTCCTGAACTCTCTCTTCTCTCTTGACTTCAAAGATGCTTGCCTGTCAATTCCTCTCTCCCCAGTCTCTCCCACAGAAGATGAACCCCAAGATTCTTTCCTTATCTTTCTTCTATCAAACTTCATTCTTTTCATTAGCAAACTCAATTATTCCCTTAGCTTCAACAAACACTTTTATAGAGAAAATTTGTAAATTAATATCATATATCCAATGATAAATCACGTTCCAAACTCTATATCCCAACTTCCTATAAGATACCTCCTTTAACACCTCAATCTCATTATATGTAAAATTGAGCTTATCATTTTTAGAAAAACCTCCCAAACACACACACACACACACACACACACACACACACACACACACTCTTCTTTGCAATTTTACTACTTGTCAGTGGCTCTACCACTTAAGTCTTCTAAGACTTAAAACTTCATTAGTTTTCCCTCTTCCTGAACTTTTATATTGAAGTTTTTAGTCATTCTGTTTCATAATTATATCTTGTCTCTTCCTTTTTATTTCAAATGACACCTCATTAATAAGGCTCTTATTAATAGCTACTTATACTCTTATAATAACTTACTACTTAAGTATTTCTGACTCAACTCCCTCCCTATTGCAATCTATCCTTACATCACTGCCAGAAGAGAATGCTAGAGATTTTGTGGCAATTCTCTTAGACTAGAGAACTTCTGAAGTCCTTTCCAACTTGAGTCTATGATTCTGTTTTTCTTTATATTATACACTGTATCATTTCTCTGCTCAAAATTCTTCCCTGGCTCCCTATTATCTATTTAGTAAAGTTCATCTTCTTAGACTATCATTCAAGGCCCTTCATAAAATGCTATCCTACATTAATGATTTATCTCATCATGTATTCTATACACATAATAAACTGATTTATCATAAACCCCAACTCCAGACTCACTCCAAAATTTCCTTTTCTTTTTGCTTAGATTATTCTCTCTACCCATTAAATTCCTACCCTTTCTTTAAATCCCAACTCAAATGTCACTTTCCAAAACAAAACTTTCCTTATCAGTCACTACTTCAACCACACATGGGATTTTGTATCTCAAACTTTTAACACTTCAGTGGCCCACCAATATAATCTCTCTTGGTGCAGATTGCAAGCTAAGTATTCATACTTTCTTTCTGTCCATGTTTTCCCATGGGACTTCCAAAGAATAATTACTCAATGAAGGCCTTATTTTAGGTCATTTTATATGTTAAAGTTCTTGGACTGTCCATTTATTAAATTTCTTATCCTCAACATATGACTGGCTTATATTTTATACAATCCTGCATTTACTCAACGATCTCATTATAACAGGGGGGTCAAACTCCCAGAAGTCAAAACTCCTGAAAGAGGACCAAACTCAAATCAAAATATAATTGGGAAATGTTTAACACAATTAAAACTACAATACAACATAGATATTAATTGGTGATTTTCTAAGTCAATATCTGATCTGTAATACATTTCTATTTGAACTTAACACCACTGTCATATCATTTCTAGCATACAGGTCATCATTTGAACAGTGAAGTCAAGTTGTGCCTACATGTATATCTCTGCTGTCCTTTGTGTGATTCAAAACTCAGTATTATGGAGATTATAATGTTCCACAATTTGCAAACATACATCAATAGATCACTGTGTTAATTTTTAAAAAGGAGAGCAGGATAAAAATTACACTCAACAAAAAGCCAGGGGAAAGTAGACCAAAAAATAATTGGAAACTAAATAATCTCATACTAACGAATGATTGGGTGAAACAGCAAATCATAGACATAATTAATAACTTCACCCAAAAAAATGACAATAATGAGACATCATACCAAAATGTGTGGGATGCAGCCAAAGCGGTAATAAGGGGAAATTTCATATCTCTAGAGGCTTATTACTTGCATAAAATAGAGAAAGAGAAGGTCAACGAATTGGGCTTGCAACTAAAAATGCTAGAAAAGGAACAAATTAAAAACCCCCAGTCAAACACTAAACTTGAAATTCTAAAAATAAAAGGAGAGATCTATAAAATTGAAGGTAAAAAAACTATTGAATTAATTAATAAAACTAAGAGTTGGTTCTATGAAAAAACCAACAAAATAGACAAACCCTTAGTAAATCTGATTAAAAAAAGGAAAGAGGAAAATCAAATTGTTAGTCTTAAAAATGAAAAGGGAGAACTCGCCACTAATGAAGAGGAAATTAGAGCAATAATTAGGAATTACTTTGCCCAACTTTATGGCAATAAATTCGACAACTTAAATGAAATGGAAGAATACCTTCAAAAATATAGCTTGCCCCAATTAACAGAGGAAGAAGTAAATATCCTAAACAGTCCATCTTAGAAAAAGAAATAGAACAAGCTATTAACCAACTCCCTAAGAAAAAATCCCCAGGACCAGATGGATTTACATGTGAATTCTACCAAACATTTAAAGAACAATTAACCCCAATGCTATATAAACTATTTGAAAATAGGGACTGAAGGAGTCCTACCAAACTCCTTTTACGACACAGACATGGTACTGATACCTAAACCAGGTAGGCTGAAAACAGAGAAAGAAAATTATAGACCAATCTCCCTAATGAATATTGATGCTAAAATCTTAAATAAGATATTAGCAAAAAGACTACAGAAAATCATCTCCAAGATAATACACTATGATCAAGTAGGATTTATACCAGGAATGCAGGGCTGGTTCAATATTAGGAAAACTATTAGCATAATTGACTATATTAATAAGCAAACTAACAAAAACCATATGATCATCTCAATAGATGCAGAAAAAGCATTTGATAAAATCCAACATCCATTCCTAATAAAAACACTTGAGAGTATAGGAATAAATGGACTTTTTCTTAAAATAATCAGGAGCATATATTTAAAACCATCAGTAAGCATCATATGCAATGGGGAAAAACTGGAATCTTTCCCAGTAAGATCTGGAGTGAAGCAAGTTTGCCCACTGTCACCATTATTATTCAATATTGTATTAGAAACACTAGCCTCGGCAACAAGAGTGGAGAAAGAGATTAAAGGAATCAGAATAGGCAGTGAGGAAACCAAACTATCACTCTTTGCAGATGATATGATGGTATACTTAGAGAACCCTAGAGATTCTACGAAAAAGCTATTAGAAATAATCCATAACTTTAGCAAAGTTGCAGGTTATAAAATAAATCCCCATAAATCCTCAGCATTTTTATACATCACCAACAAAATCCAACAGCAAGAGATACAAAGAGAAATTCCATTCAGAATAACTGTCGACAGCATAAAATATTTGGGAATCTATCTACCAAAGGAAAGTCAGGAATTATATGAGCAAAATTACAAAAAACTTTCCACACAAATAAAGTCAGACTTCAACAATTGGAAAAATATTAAGTGCTCCTGGATAGGTCGAGCGAATATAATAAAGATGACAATACTCCCTAAACTAATCTATTTATTTAGTGCTATACCAATCAGACTTCCAAGAAAATATTTTAATGATCTAGAAAAAATAACAACAAAATTCATATGGAATAATAAAAGGTCAAGAATCTCAAAGAATTAATGGAAAAAAAATCAAATGAAGGTGGCCTAGCTGTACCTGATCTAAAACTATATTATAAAGCAGCAGTCACCAAAACCATTTGGTACTGGCTAAGAAATAGATTAGTTGATCAGTGGAACAGGTTAGGTTCACAAGACAGAATAGTCAACTATAGCAAGTTAGTGTTTGACAAACCCAAAGATCCTAACTTTTGGGATAAGAATTCATTATTTGACAAAAACTGCTGGGATAACTGGAAATTAGTATGGCAGAAATTAGGCATGGACCCACGCTCAACACCGTATACCAAGATAAGATAAAAATGGGTTCATGATTTAGATGTAAAGAGCAACATTATAAACAAATTGGAGGAACATAGGATAGTTTATCTCTCAGACTTGTGGAGGAGGAAGAAATTTGTAACTAAAGATGAACTAGAGACCATTATTGATCACAAAATAGAAATTTTTGATTACATCAAATTAAAAAGCTTCTATACAAACAAAACTAATGTAAACAAGATTAGAAGGGAAGCAACAAACTGGGAAAACATCTTCACAGTTAAAGGTTCTGATAAAGGCCTCATTTCCAAAATATATGAAATTGACTCAATTTATAAAAAAAGCCATTCCAATTGATAAATGGTCAAAGGATATAAACAGACAATTTTCAGACAATGAAATTGAAATTTTACCACTCAATGAAAAGGTTTCCAAATCATTATTAACCAAGAAATCAAATTAAGAAATCTGAGATACACACACACCTGTCAGATTGGCTAAAGATGCAGGAAAAATAATGATGATTGTTGGAGGGATGCAGGAAAAACTGGGACACTGATACATTGTTGGGGGAGCTGTAAGCGAATCCAACCATTTATGGAAGCAATCTGGGTTATCCTAAAAGTTATCAAACTTGCATACCCTCTGATCCAACAGTGTTTCTACTAGTTTATACCCCAAGGAGATACAAAAAAGGAAAAGGACCAATATGTGCCAAAATTTTGGCAGCCCTGTTTTATAAACAAACTGGAAACTAGTGGATGCCATCAATTGGAGAAATGGTTGGATAAATTTGTATATAATTTATGGAATATTATTGTTCTTAAAAAAATAAGCAATAATCGGGGTTTTCTCTGTGCAAAAAAGGAAACCGTTTTAATCTTCAACAATATATGTTTAAGATTAACTGTAAATTTTTTTAAAAAGGACCCTAACGCAATTGATAAGTGGAAAAACGAACCAAAGGAAAAAGGGAAATGTGTAAACTGGCATTTTGTTTTCTTATTATTTTTAATTTAAAAGGAAAAAAGAAAACTTTTGGATTCACCATAAATTTTGATCTAAATCTTAATTTTTTAACTGTTAATTTCATCTAAATAGGGAAAAATGGCGAAGTATTAATTTAAAAATATTCTTAATAAAAATTATATTTTTTAAAAAAAAAAAAAGGGGAAAATACCAACTTACAATCTTTCTAATTTTTGCTCTTTTAACAGAAATTTTTAAATACATAAAAGTTTTGGATTATTTAAATACTTCTTAAAATTTATTTTCCTTGGATTGAAATTTAAAATCTTCCTAGTCTTAATAAAATTTGTTTATAAGGTTAAAATCATTTTTTTGCTTGTTAAAAAAAAATAAATTATCAAATTTTTTAAAGGTGTACATTTAATTTAATTGAAACTTCAAGAAAAATTTACAAAAATTATTTTTTTTAAATTTAATAAGTTTAAAAAAAGGAGAAATTTTAAAGGGCACTTTTTGAGAAGGGCCTGGGTTGACTTCAAAGTCATTAAGTTTGAGAGGTAGTCTTGGACCCCTATCTTCTTGATCCTAAGGCTAGCCATCCTTCTATTACATTATAATGTTTCTTTCCATTTGTAATAATGTCTTTAACAAACAACATTAACATATCCTTTAAAATACATACTTCAGCCTGTCCGTTATCTCATTATTAGAATTATTTCCTATACTTCACAACCCATTCATACTTTCTTATTCCATACAATTCTTCACCATATCCTCTCACAAATTTCCCAAAGAGAATCTACCCAGGAGAAGATGTCTTTTAAATGACTGAAATATACAATTTCCTACAATATTTGTTATAGTTTGTTGATTATTTTTTTAGTATGGTAGATACAAAACCTTTTTTTTAATTAAAGCTTTTTATTTTCAAAATATATACAAGGATAATTTTCAATATTCACCCCTCCCTTCCCTCAACCACCTCTCCTAGAAGGCAAATGATCCAATATACATTAAACATGTGCAATTCTTCTATACATATTTTCACAAATATGCTTCGCAAGAAAAATCAGTTTAAAAAGAAAAATAAAATGAGAAAGAAAACAAAATGCAAACAAACAACAAAAAAAGTGAAAATACTATGTTGTGATACAACATTCAGTTCCCACTGTCCTCTCTGGGTGCTGATGGTTCTCTTCATCCATCACACAACCATTAGAACTAGCCTCAAAACCTCTCTTTCAATGAAGATACATTAAGATGTTAAGATTACTTCAAAGATGTAACCATAAAAACTACTCTTAAAATCTTTACATCTCTGAGCAGCAAAAACAAGGAAAATATAAAAAATGAAAATGTTCTACCCTTTAATCCAGCAGTGTCACTACTGGATCTATATCCCAAAGAGATCATAAAAGAGGAAAAAGGACCCATGTGTGCAAAAATATTTGCAGCTCATTTTGTAGTAGAAACAAAATGGAAATCAAGGGGATGCCCATCAAATAGGGAATGGTAGGGTAAGTTATAGTATATGAATGTAATGGAATATTATTGTTTTTTTTAAAATTATAACTTTTAATTGACAGAACCCATGCCTGTGTAATTTTTTACAACATTATCCCTTGCACTCACTTCTGTTCCGACTTTTCCCCCTCTCTCCTTCCACCCCCTCCCCCAGATGGCAAGCAGTCCTATACATGTTAAATACGTCACAGTATATCCTAGATACAAGAATATTATTATTCTATGAGAAATGACGAGCAGTCTGATTTCAGAAAAGGTGGAAATATGTGAAATGATACTGAGTGAAATGCGCAGAATGAACAGAACATTGTATACTGTACAATGGTACACTGTAACAAAATTATATGACCATCAACCATGATGGACTTGAACTCTTCTCAGCAATGGTGATCCAAGACAATTCCATTAGATCTGGGATGGAAAAAATGCCAGAGAACTATAGAGATGGAATATGGATCAAAGCACAGTACTTTCACCTTTTTAAAATTTGTTTCTTTTTTTTTCATGGTTTTTTCCCCTTTTGATGTGATTTTTCTTGCACAACATGACCAATATGGAAATATGTTTAAAAGAATTGCACATATTTAATTTACATCAGATTATTTGCTGTCTTAGGGAAGAGGTAGGTAAGGAAGGAAAAAGAAAAATTTGAAAGACAAATTTTTACAAAAATTAATGTTGAAAACTATCCTTACATATATTTGGGAAAAAAATACTATTTAAAACATTTAAAAAAGAAAAAAAATGAAATGGTCAACAAAGGTGCTCACTAGTATTGCTGAGGTTGTCCTGTACAGAGTATAAAGAGATGATAAACCCTCAATAAATGTCAGGTCATCATGTGCAAACAATATTGTTTTGATTGCATCAGGCGCCAGAATACAACACAACCCATGCAGTAAGGTCAACTAATACTCAATAGAGATAAGCCATATAAGAAAAACAAAATAGATGAAGAATGCTTATTATTTAGATTATAACACCCAGTCCATGAATGCCTGAATGAATCTGAATGACTCAGGCAATCAGTTTGAAAAAGCAGATAACAATAGCCTGGGTCTAAAATTGAATAGGAAGCAAAGAATGGTGTTGATTACATTTAGAAAATTACACAGTACTTTCAGCTTTCCCAAGCTGTAGACTGGCACAAAACCCTATCTTTTTAACAACAATATTTTTTCACTGATGCTATATGGCTGCAAGTCAAAATATCCTCCCCAAGTGATTAAATATGTCAGGAAGGAAAAGTTTCCAAGACCTGCTTTTTAAAAACATGGCTTTCCAAATTCAATTTCTGAACAGAAGGTATTTTGAGGTTATCTTAACAAACTTCACGGAACAAACTCCTTCAATGCAGAATGACATCCAAGTATATTGAAAAAATACTAGTTCTGATGATGAAGGAAAATAGTAACATATTGTTTCTGAGGGGTATGATATAGTGGTACAAGCATAGTACTTGGGTCACAGGGTCATAAAAAGAAGGCCAGAAGTCCAACACCTCCCCCAATTCTTCGGAGTCTTAATTCTGCCAATAACTCAATTTCCTTCTGTATAAAATAGAAGATAACACTTGCAAGACTCATAAATCCTACACAGAGTGATTAATAGTAAAGTACTTGGTAAATCCTGAATTGTTATATAAATGCAAACATTCAGGCTTCTTGTTAGGTGGAAAGGGGAGGTAGCATGACAACTTCCAACCTTCTAGTAGGATTATTTATGGGATGGATAAATACAACATGCACTGGTACCTGGGTCATCAGAATTTCATCTGTCATACAGATTCCATGAATTTATTCTTCCGGGTTAAAAGTTCTCCCTATGGGAGAAAGTAAAAAATGTAGACTTTAGTGTTTCTTGCTATTATCACTCTTATAGAAGGATTTACTCCGACTTCCAACACCTAGCTACTACCTATGTATAAAGTTTGGACAAATCACTGCTAGCGGGCCTCAGTTTCCACATTTGGACTATATCTAAGGTCACTTCCGGCGCTTTAAATCTACGATATCTTTCTGTCAAAGCTTGCTACGTCCTCATTAGATAGTCACCACTGACTAGAACACTAACTGTCCCAGGTGTCTTGGAGGGATTCCTTAAATCCGTCCTTTGTGCTCTCAATGGGAATGAAAAGCTTTAGGAAGCTGGGAATCAGATTTGGGGCCAAAAAGGTCTTAGAAATCATCTAGTCCGGCTCATTTAACAAGGCAAAAAGATTAGTATTAATCATCTTACTGCTTTTATTGGTTTGATAATTAAAAGCGGATAAATTTAATATTTAGGTGATGTTTATGACTTCATACTTATCAAGTTTTGGTACTGTGTCTGTCACTGAGCAGATGAGTAAGCTGAGGCCTACCGAGGGGAAAAGACGAACCCAAAGTCAAAAGGGAGCTCTTGTCTTCCGACACGGCCTCTCGCCCTTTCTGCCGCACCCCAGCCGGCCTCTAAAACCGCTGCCCAAAGTCGCACTTGGTAGGGACAGGCAGAGGGCTGACACGGAAACGCTGAGATTGATAAGTAGACGTTTGCCGCGGAGGGACTGGGCCCTTCCTGCCGGCCTCAGTTTCCTCGTCTGTAACATGGGAGGCCCGACAGGCCTCGCCCCGGGCTCTGGCGTCCCTCCCCCCCCGCCGGCCCGGCAAGGGCAAGGAGTCGTCGTCGTCTCCCTAGGGGCCCTCCTGCCAGCCCCGCACCGGGGCTCCCGCGCCGCGGGCTCGAGTCTGGCTCTTGCGGCCCGCGCCCGGCTCCTCACCTGCAGCCGCCAGCCAGGGGCAGAAACGCTCAGAGCCGACAGGAGGAGAGCCAGGGAGGCAAAGGGTGTCAGAAAGCTGCAGTCGCGCCGGCTTTCGTAGCTCCTGCGCCGGCGTCAGCGCCAAGCCCGCCCCCTCCGCTACAGAGAGCCTCCCCCCCCCCCCCCCCCCCGATGCTGCGCATGTCCGCGACGTGGGCGCGCTCCAAATCCGTTCCCGGGCCGGGGGTCCGCGCTTCCGGGCTTTCCCAGCAGCCTTGGAGGAAAGGAGGAGGGCGGGAAGGGGCTGCTCCTTCACAGAGGCGGCCTGCGTCCCGAGCGACTAGTTAGAATGGAGAAGGTCATGGAAACATCCGTAGGCGCAAGGGACCGCCGAGGCCTGATCTGACCCCCTCGTTTTGAAGACGAGAAAACGGAGGGGAGACCTTTGGAGGTTAAGCGACTTGGCCAGAAGCACATTAGGTAGCAATTCAGCTTTCAATCCAGTACCCACTGAATGAGCGCCTACTTCTGCGCCAGGAGCCCGGGTGGGGTGCGAATGTAAGTCCTCTAAGGCCAAAGCCCCCGCTCTTCACGACGTAGCGACGTGCTGGCGCAGCCGCGTTTTGCAGTTGCGGAAACTGAGGCTGAAAGATGTGCTGTCAGCCGGTGGGGTCAGAAGGGAGGCGCATGGTGCCCGGAACCTGGAGTCAGAAGACGGGGCGTTCATTAGGCTCGCTTGCCATGCGCGTGACCCTGAGAGAGTCACAGAACCCTCACTGATCTCAGTTCCTTCTTATGTCAAAGGCAGGGAGCGGGCTGTGCAAGTGCAAGTGTTTTCCTAGCTCTGTCTCTTCTAGCTCAGAGGCCTTGACACATAGTTAAGGGCTCTAACGGGGGCGGGCTCCCGCCCCGCCAGTTCGCTTTCATGATGGAGAGGGCCGCCTAACTCACCGATCCCGCAAAGCAGCGTCACCTGAGCTAGACAGATCACAGCGGAGTGTTCTGGCAAAAGGGTGATCCTCTGAGGAAGGAAACGGCAAATCACCCCGACATCTCTGCCAAGAAAACCCCGTGGGCAGTGGTGAAATGTAAATAAGAGGAGTCCCTTAGATCCGAAGGTATCCAGTATGCTGAGAAGAGCAGAGAACAGTTCCCAGACGTCCAGAAAGAGCGAAGTGGTTGGGCCCCAGGCCAAAGGAAGTCAGCTACGGGTGATGGAAGGAAAGTTCCAATCAGTTATTGATTTGGGGGCGACTCCATTTTTTTCTGAGGGATTCTTGCCTATACTAATATACGGAGTGATCATCTGAATTAAATTCACTCATTCAATAATAAAAGGGGATGAAAAGTACTGCTAGGGTATGATAATAATAAAGACTAAATGGTATCTGTTCAAATCAAACTGTGCAACATCACAGTAATATATTCATGCTGCAATTACTGATGCTGAAAAGGCCAAAGCTGATCAGTTTTGTGAAGATGCACAACATTTTCTAGACATAATGCTCCCGAAACAATGTCACTGAGTTGGTCATAGGGGATTAGAATAGTAAATAAGAAAACAAAAGATAATTGGAATAATAGGCCAGTTTAGCCTTGGGACACAAAATGAAGCTGGGCACAGGCTAACAGAGTTTTGTCAAGATAACTCACTGGCATAACAAACACTTTTTCAACAACCTAAAAAGTGACTCTACATATGGACTTTACCAGATGGTTAATATCGAAATCAGATTGACTATATACTTTTCAGCCAAAGGTGGAAAGGCTCTATACAGTCAGTTAAAACAAGGGCTAGAGATGAATGCAGATCAGATCATGAACTTCTTATTGCAAAATTTAGATTTAAATGAAAAAAGTAAGGAAAACCATCAGACCATATAGGTATGGCCTAAAATTTCTTTGTGAAATAAAAGTGATTAATACATTTCAGGGACTGGATCTAGTAGACAGAGTGCCTGAAGTATGACAGACAGAAACTTGCATTGTTGTATAAAAGGCAGCAACAAAATACATTACCAAGAAAAAAAGAAGAGCAAGAAAGCAAAATAGCTGTTAATGAGGTTTTATAAATAGCTAAGGAAAGAAGAAAAGCAAAAGGAAAAAGGTAAAGATATACCCAACTGAATGCAGAATTACAGAGAATAGCAAAGAGAAAAGGTTTTCTTAAATGAGCAATGCAAAGGAGAAAAAAAAAAACACAATTGAATGGGAAAGATGAGCTCTCCAAGAAAATCAGAGATGGTAAAGGAAAGGTTCATGCAAAAATGGGCATGATAAAAAACAAAAATGATAGAGATTTTCCAGAAACAGAAAAGATTAAGAAGTGGCAAAAATACACAAAATAACTATACATCTTAACATCACCAATAACTACAATGGTGTAGTTAATGACCTAGATATGCTGGAGAATTAAGTAGTTCTTAGTAGCATTGCTAACAACAAAACTAAGGAAAGTGATGGAATTCTAACAGCTATTTAAAATTCTAAAAAAATGATGCTGTTAAATTGCAACCATCAATATTTGAGCAAGTTTGGAAAACACAGCAGTGGTTACAAGGTTGGAAAAAATCTGTTTGTGTCTCAGTCCTAAAGAAGGGCAATGCCAAGGAATATTCAAATTCCCAAACTGTATTCATCTCACATGTCTGCAAGGTTAATCTTAAGATTCTGCAAGCTAGGTTTCAGCAATATATGAACCAGAAGGACAGACTGGTTTTCTTTTCTTTTTCTTTTTTTTTTTTTTTTTTGCTGAGGCAATTGGAGTTAAGCGACTTACCCAGGATAACACAGCTAGGAAATGTTGTGTTGAGACCAAATTTGAAATCAGGCTTGACTTCAGAATTGGTACTCTATCCACTGCACTACCTAGCTGCCCCCAACAGACTAGTTTTCAAAGAAGCAGAGGAACTAGAGACCAAATTGCCAACATTTGTTGGATTATATGGAAAACAAAAAAGTTCCACAAAAAAACATTTACTACTTCTTCACTGACTACACTGGTCTTTGTACATTTCACAAAATATTCTGGCAATTCATCAAAGAGATGAGAATACCAGATCATCTTACTTGTTTCCTAAAGAACCTGTATTTAGGCCAAGAAGCAACAGTTAAGAGTCAAACATGGAACAACTGATTGTTTTAAGATTCATAAAGAAGTATGAAAAGGATGTACATTGCACCTTATTTATTCAAATTGTATGCAGAGTACATCATGCAAAATGCCAGGCTTAGTTAAGGTTGCTAGGAGAAATATCACCAATCTCAGATGTGCAGATGATATCACTCTGATGGGAGAAAGCTATGGCAAATCTGGACAGCATAATAAAAAGCAGAGTCAACACCTTGCCAATAAAATCCATAGTCAAAGTTATGTTTGTTTCTTTTTCTGGTAGCAATGTATGCCTATAAGCATTACTGGATAGACTTTGAGAGACAGTAGAGGATAGAAGGCCCTGGTATGCTATGGTCCACAGGGTAACAAAGAGTTGAATCCAACTAGCCAACTGAAAAACTATCATGTCTACCAGCCCTGAAGTCAGGAAGACCTAAGTTCAAACATGGCCCCAGACACTTAATACTTCCTAGCTGTGTGATCCTGGGCAAGTCACTTAACCCCAATTGCCTCAGCAAAAAAAAAAAGAAAAAAAAAACTATCATGTGCAGAGAACAAAGGTACTACAGGAGAAAAAAATAGCTAAAGCATGACCCTTGCTCTCCCACAGCTTAAACTCTAAATTTACACCAACTTAAAAAACAAATATGCTCAATATCAACTCTCTTACCTAAACTTTCTTTTTTCTTCCAGTGCCAAGCATAGTATTCTCCTCACACTGGATGCAACAAATAGTGAATATTTGTTGATTAAATGAAAAAAAGAAGATACTGTCCCATGATAAATTCTTTTCAAAGCTCCAAAGCATTTTGCTTCCTGGAGAAGGTAGCATTTGAGTTCAGTTTTAAAGCATGGGTAAGATTTCAATAGGAATTCAACTGGAACATTTCAGGAAGAATTGCATAAGAAAAAGCATATGGCCAAGAATGCAGTGTATGTTTTGAGGGAAAAGAACGGTCCAGTTTGACTGGAAAATTTAGCTTGCGCAAGGAAACCAAACTTTTGGAGTGCTTGAATGCCAGAAAGAGAAGCATTTAGTTTTTCTTAGAAAACAGCAGGAATCTATTGAATACTTTTAAGGAGTTTTGTTAATAGATCTTTTAAAAAATGAATAAAAAATATTTATTAAACAAGTTTGAAAGGAGATGGTGGTTTTGTTGAGGTTGGGAAGGGACCCCAAAAGATTGGGGGTCACAGACCAGTGTCACAAGGTATCTCAAAAAAATTGCAGGCTTGAACCCATATCCAAGTCAAGAGGCAAAGTTTATTGTAATACCAATTGAAGTGGGCTAAGTTCCAAAAGAATTTAGGAAAGAACCAAGAGCAAGGGATACCTTTATCCACTCTTCATGTCATTGATATGCTAATTTTATGGCCTAGAGGTAGAACTGAGGAGTGGTCTCAGGAATTTGGTTATCACTGACCAGCAGATATGGGACTAGAAAGCCAGAAGACTTTAGAATCATTGACAGACAGATGGTTAGAATAATAGCATCCTAAGGTTGAAGAATCTCAAGATGACTAACATATCTTCCCTAAAGTCTCAGGGAAGAAATATTATTATATTCCTAGGCCAAAGGAATTTTACAATCATTGACAGACAGATTGCCAGAACAATAGTATTCCAAGGTTGGAGGGGACCTCAGGATCACAGATTCCCAAAGCCAGAAGACTTTACAATCACTGACAGATTGTTAGAACAGAAGCACTCTAAGGTTGGGGTTGGGGGACCTCCCACATGCTGCCTCCCCTAAAAGCTATACTCCTTCATTTCCCCTCTCAAGCAGTTTGAACCCCCAAATTTATTTGGGACAAAGTGAAAGAGATATCATCTTCTGAAACTGCTTTATGCTGATAAGGGGTGTAGAGCTGTCACTGCCTAATGGGGTACAGACTGAGGAGGGGGAGACACACGACTTGAAGATGGTGACAGCAGCATCCAGGAGGGTGCTGAGTGTCAGAATTAGTTTGCCCATGGTATTCAGGTTGAACAAATAGTTGGAAGTCCATAACTTGGAATCTGGATGAAACAAATATCCCAATAGGAATGATAGTTCTCAGAAGATTATGAAGAAGCTTTCAAGGAAGGTGATGTAGAAGCATTATGAGTGAGTTTGCTAGAATAATTTTGGAATGAATACCCTACAGTTATTTATTTCTAGGAATGGCCCATAGTCATAAGTAGAGTGACTTCTTGACTCTTGGACAGCTAGTACGGGTTGCCAAGGTGAAATTGTGGCAGGTGTGAGAGGGGTTGCATTCACTTACTCTAATAGTATTAGTGGTACAAATCAATGTGCCAACATCTGGGACGTAAATATGGCCATTATGGGCTCACAGTGACAGTTTCTGCACCTGTGATCTAGGTGTTGAGATATGTAAGAGATCTTTTCCAGGAAGATAACAAGGGGTAGTCAGTTTAAAGTTATTCCCCGGGGGAATGGCTAGACATTTGGGGTGACATGCAGGGTGAGGATGGTGACATTTGGGAATGGGGCTTTCCCAAATAATGTATCAGGTCACATATGTGGGCTGCCTTGAGGAATCCTGAATGCCCCCACTGTCCATAGAGTTTCCCTAGCCTGACTAAGAAGTTATCTCCCCACTGATGGGAGCCTACAGAGTGATATGGAGGGAATTGGAGAGAAAATAGTAGGAGCAAAACTCTCATCCTGAATGTTGTTAAAGGTACACTGGAAAAAGTGGAAAATAATGAGAAAGAAAACTAGAGTGAGGGAGAAGACACAGACAATTTTACCCTTCTCTATTCAGTATGTTTCCAGTGTTTCCTGGAGTCCAGCAGAAGAGTAATCTTATGTCCTCTGTGGCTTCACAGGAATATTAGGACTCTCTGAGGAAGAAGAAGTAACAGGAGCAGCACTTTTAATTCTAGAAACATGAGTCCAAGTGAGGAAACCTTCGAATTTGACTGAAGTTGGAATAGTCAGAATGACCTTATATGGGCCTTTCCACTTTATACTCAGGGGGTCAGCACCTTGAGCCTTCCAAGATTTCAAGTACACCACATCCCTTGGAATTTTCTGGATGATAGTCTGAGTCTGAGCATCTGTGGGGTTAGGGAGATGTTCATTTATATATTCAGAAATGGCCTTTTGGACTGCACTAAGCTGTGTGGCAAACTGAGTGACCAAATACTGTTCTGGATCTATCTACAAGAATGGCAGTGGTTAGGAAAGGCCTCCCATACAGAAGATCAAAGGGCCTCTGAGTAATGTTCTCCCAAAATGCAATGCAGACTAAGAAGCCCTACTAGGAAATTCTTCATGCAATCCTCTCGAGTCTCCAAGCACAGTTTAGTAAGGACTCATTTGAGGATAGAATTCATTTTCTCCACCTTCCCCCCAAGACTGAGGACACCAGGCAGAGTGGGGTTGATAAGTAATCTTAAGTGTCTCAGTGAAGGCTGGGCCATTGTCCACTGTAAAGAGCAAGGCAGACCAGAAAAAAGTTCCCATTGGCTAGCTTCTGGGATTAGAGGCTGGCCTGAGAGTATTTGAAACCACCCAGAAAGAGAAAGGATGTGTCCCCTTTCTTCTGCAAGGCTTATTCCTATGAGTTATATGAAGGGGTATAAGAGACCAGGGATCTGGGGAATTAAAGGTACCATGGTCAGGGGAAAATGGGCAGCAGCATGGGCAGCTGAATCTTAAAGCTTGTTTCCTTTGGCCTAAAGTGAATCCCCTTTCTGGTGTCCTTTACAAAACATAACAGAAACCTCTCTAGGTCCATGGACAGCTTGCCATAATTGTTTTGCTGTCAAAAATCCTCTTTCCAAATAGCCCCATGAGCATGCAAAATATGAAAAGCATATTTGGAGTCAGTATGGTTGTTCATTCTCATTCCTTTCCCCAATTCTAAAACTCTGTGAGGGCAAAAATACTCTGAACCCAGTGGGCTTAGAACCTCCAATGATAGGAAATTTTGTTTAACATATTTTATATGTTTAAACTTATCCTGGTGCAAAGGAGTAATCATAAAACAAGCTTATAGATTCTTAGTAAACATTTATTTGTTTATTTTTAGCAACTATAAATCCTAAACACTTTCATTTCTCAGGGTTGTTAACTTTAAGCGGAGTTGAGAGACCCTAGAAAAGGGGCTGACTTTGCTGTTGTCCACCCCAACTATTCTTAGTGTTTTCATGGGCTGTGCTGTTTGATGTTAAGGGGGGAAAAGGTGCTGCACACCTCATACTTGGAGGTGAACTGATAAGACTTTCACCTCATCCCTCTTGTCCCACACATAATTACCAAATTTTAGATTTAATATTGTGAGGGATGTAGAAGACCCTTACCCAAAATGATTACTCAGAGATCACTCAGTAGAAAACAGAAAAGTTGTTTATTGAAAACCTCTTGAGGATGAGCCATCCCATCATGAGATAAGAAAGAGAAAGCTAGTGGTAGGAGGGCTAAAAAAGTAGTAAAAACACATAGCTTTTATACAAGAGATTACATCACAAGTAAGAGAGAATTGAGAAGGGGAGGGGGAGGCATCTAATTGGTTGTTGCTATTTGGAGAAATTGGAATGGAAGGTTTCTGAAATCTCCTGATTTCAAGGAAACAAAATCAGGCCTTCAGGCTTAATCAAGCAGATGGTGGTCAAGCTAATAGACTAAATATTGATAAATGTCAAATACTGATAAATGTCATCAGCTCAGGTTAAGTAAATATATTTATAGCTGGCCAAGGCTCAAATAAATATGAGCCTGCACATATTATACAGGTCATAGGGGAAACACAGAACTAATGAAAATAAAATTCAGAAAGAGAATCCATATATTCCTGTAAGTTCTTTACCTTATCTCTTTCTATTCCACACAATATGATAACTCCGAATGACTAACAATTTTAGAATTTTTCTAAATAATGGACAAATAGTCTTTGCTATTATTTCCATTCTTTTAAATAAGTTTCTCTTTTGTTTTAGGAGGAAAACAAGACAATTCTTAAAACTGACTTAACATTAATGAGATTCCCTAGATTCTGATTAAATGTTCTAGAAAAATTGAATTACTATTTGGTTATTTTTCAATTCATGCAAATCATTTCTCTTTTGTGAGCCAGGAAAAGGGTTAAGATGCCAGTTTTTACTGACAGGGCTGTCAGAAGTCTGACTCTAGATAACTCAAAAGCAGACTATTTGTTGCCTGAATTTTTAAAGTAGTAGCAAACTGCTTTTCTGCTTTCCTAAAGTTCCCCAAAACAAACTTCTTTTACTATCATATCTCAAATAACAAATTAGAAATCATTTATCTCAACATTGGTATTGTAGACTGGTCACATTAAAAAACCCATGTAAAGTTATTATACCCAATAAAGCAGCTAATAGTCATATAGCATGTTTTATGCTAAGCACTTTTGTAATCGTGTTCTTTACAATAACAATCATTATTTCTCTTTACAATTCAGAAAACTAATCAGAGATAAAATAATTTGCCATAAATTACATAGCTAAAACATTTCTGCAACTGAAACAGAATGGTGGTCTTACCAAATGCAGAAGCCGAGTGGCTTTCTCACATCATACTGCCATGCTGGGTGGTGCCAGGGCTACCCAGATCCTTCTCATGCAGTTGCTGGACAGAACCTGGGGAAAGCTGTGGTGATTAGTACCAGCATCTCCCTTTGATGGCAATTTCAGGTGCCAGGCCTCAGAGAATGCTGACCATGGAGCCTGATCCAAACTCCGTCCCCATTCCCCAAATTGGGTTGGGGAGGTGTTTGGGCAAGGTTGCGTGGGGTCTCCACTGCTGTGATGGGTCCCTATTTCTAGAGGTGAGTCAGAATTTGAGTTTCCCTACAGTTCTTTGCATCCTCTTAATCTGATCTGAGAGGAGAGGACTTGGCAAATGGAGGGATCTGGGCTATATTGATCTTGTTAGCAATCCCCACAACTAAAATATACTCAAAACTCCAGAGAGTAGAGTGGAGAGGGTCTCTTAAAACTTTCTGGGGTGCTTTCCCAAAGGAGCATAAGGGGACTCAAGACAAGATAGGAGTCAAGGAAGGGTTAGCCAAAAGTTGCCATTTACCTAGTTTGTTTTTTTCTTTTTCTTTCCTCTCAGAACGGGGTAAATTTCCGGAATTATGCCCAGTGTTTTAGGAATTTTTTTTGCAATCTTAAAGTTACTGCCAAACTTCTTAATCACTGCTCTCAAAACTCAAAACATCTTAGCAGATGTTATTTAATTATAATTAGCTAACTTTATTTCTGTATGCCCCAGTTTGGCCAGAGCTGATGTCCACAGGAGAAAGTTAGGTTATTAGGAGTCAAGGATGTTAAGAAATCTTCCCAGCATTCTAACTCCGACCTAGAAGTTTTTTCTTGCTGGTTGCATTTCAAATTTTTCCAGGTAACAAAATTTAGCTCATAGAACAAACATGACGCAGACATTCTGCACAGAAACATCGATATAAACAAAAATGACATAAAAGGATTGTCCCATCTTTTCCAAAAACCATAAAATTTTGTCAAAAGCCATCCAATAGTTCTCTGATCCTCTGTCATCCCAGAGAAGGTGAAAAGATGGCAAACGTTCCTTAGGAACTTTCCTGAAAATTGCAAGAATTTTCAAATCTGGGTATCCCCAGTCAAGTAAAACTTGCTGAGCATGAATAAAGATCCAAACAAGCTTTCTCCCCATGGCTTGGGGTATCCCAGCCATAGGACTGAGAGACAAAAAAAAGCGGGGCTTACCTTGATGAGGGAATCAAGCCAGAGGAGGCCAGACTCTTTCCATACTGGGCCACCAAATGTTGAGGTTGGGAAGAGACCCAAAAGGTTGGGGTCATAGACTACTATCATGAGATGTCTCAAAAGAATTTGCAGGCTTGAACCCATATCCAAGTGAAAGGATAAAGTTTATTATAATTGTAACACTAATTGAAATGGGCTAAGTTCCAAAAGAATTTAGCAAAGAACCAAGAGAAAGGAGACACCTTTATCTAGTTCTTCATGTCACTAATATGCTAATTTTATGGCCTAGAAGTAGAACTGAGGAGTGATCTCATGAATTTGGTTATCACTGATCAGCAGATCTAGCACTATTCTAAAGCCAAAAGACTTTAGAATCATTAGCAGATTGTTAGAATAATAGCATCTTAAGGTTAGAGAATCTCAGGATCAATAATATCTTCCCTAAAGTCTAAGGGAAGAAATATTATATTCCTAGGCCTGAGGACTTTTAAAATCATTGACATTGTTGAACAATAGTACTTTAAAGTTGAGGGGGGGGGGGGCTCGGGGTCACAGGTTCCAAAGCCTTCACTGACAGAAGCATTCTAAAGTTGGGGTGGGGGGACCTCCTTAGGGGGTGCTGCCTCCCCTAGAAGCTGTCCTATACTATACTCCTTCAGTTTGACTTGTCTGCACATGATATTTCCTGCTTCTCCCTCAGAGTGTCTTGCTTCTTTAGCTAGAAAAACTTGCTTACCTTGTTTGTAGCAAGTAGTCCCTTCTCCATAGGACAAGCTTTTCAGGATGTTGTCTTGGTGAAGGAAGGGTTGGAAGTAGCACCATGGCCTGGGTAGGGAGTGCTGCCACTCCCAAGGCTCTAGCGATTATCTGCATATTGGTGGTAATTGATAAGCAGTTATTTGTGGTGATATGGGGGTAGAGCTTTCTCTATAAAAATTTCTGTCTTCTGTGATAGCTTGGATTGGAGGTGGGTATGGAACTGAGTTGGAAGTAGGTTTCTTTGTCTGGGGGGCTGTGGACACAGTTCTGGACTATCATCATCAAAATGTGAGAAGAGATGGTGGTCAAGGTGCTGATGGTAGTTTGACTTGCATAGCATACACAAGTGTGAGAAGTAAAATTGTAAGATTTTGTTTCCACAGTTGAAAAATTTCAGTCTCAGCCTCCCTCTCCTTTGCCATGGTAGAAAAGAATGTGATCTAAGCTTAGGGCCAGTACTGGCTGAAGAGAATTAAAGAATGTCTTAAGTCAACAGAAGTAACTGCAAATGTTGAGTACAAATGACTTTGATTTATGCCCTGAGTAATATCCATTATTAATTGAGCAGGCTTAATAAGCCTCATGTATATTAACTTCTCTGTTAAGGAGACATCCACTATTTTTGAACAAATGATGATGTGACAAGGGGAGGAGAAACATGGAAACACATCAAGGAGTGTATGTAGAGGAATTGGGATGAAATGTTAGACTTTGGAATGGTCTACTGAAATGGAAATTCTGAGGAAGGAATAAGAAGTTAGGGCAGGATTATGGAATATAATTGCTCATTCTGGCTTCTATAAATTATGTGTTTATTCTAGTTGATATTTAGAACATAGAATGCAATTTTTAAAAAATTTTATTTTTCTTCAAGGGTCAGGTGAACCACCATATTTTCAATGAAATTCTCCTTGATTCTCTCAAGCAGAAAATGATTTTTCGTACTTCTTACAGCACTCTAATTCCTCAATACCTTTTACATTATATTTTGTGTACAAGTCGTAACATTCTCTTTCAGATTGTAAACTACTTTTAAATAATTCTTTTTTTTTTTCACCTGAGGCAATTAAGATTAAATGACTTGCCCAGGGACATACAACTAGGAAATGTTAAGTGTCTGAGGTCTCATTTGAACTCAGGTCTTTCTGACTTCAGGGCTGGTACTCTATCGACTACGCCATCTAGCTGCCTCTTAAATAATTCTTTTAAGGAATGTCATTTTTCATTTTTTGCATATTTAGTATTTAGTTTACTGCACCAAATACTGATTAAACATTTGTTGAACTGAATTGAATAGTATAGTTTCAATTTCTGCGTTCTTCATTCAATTTTATGTAATGCTTAGCTGAAATATGCAATTTTTGTCATCTATTAAGAAACTACCAGTTACAGAGGTCCTGGGACCAAGGAAGTCAGTTTAACTCCTTCCTTCTAGAAGGAAGTTCGATGTCCAGTGACAAATTAATTTATGACCTCCACCTGTGTCTAGAAACTTGCATTCTAGTTGTATGTGTGTGTGGAGGGGAAATGTGAAGTAGGCATGGAATTGGATCCTGGGAGTTAGAAAATCAGGGTCTTAGTTTAAACCTTACTTGTGATGCTTGTATATTCAATCTTGGAAAGTTTCCTTACTTGTAAAAGGGAAGGGATTAAGTCACCTCTGAGGTCCCTTTCATTCCTAGATTATGATCCTATGACTTTAAATTCAACAAAAATTCTCCAATCCATTATAGAAATGCCTAGCTTCCATTCAATTTATTAAGTGCCTATTATGTGCAGTGCTAGATGGATGAGTGGTGAGGGTGACACAAAGTTGAGAAAAGAAATAGATCTTTGCCCTCATGGAAATTAGAGTCTGACAAAATACAAACTGTTGGAATCTTTACAAATTGTTAAGCCATTGGAGTTGATAAGAGATAATAATTATCTAAATTGGCATGGTTCGATATGATTGATTTGATCTTAGAAGGAGATATTTTGGTCCAGAACTTGAAACAAGGTACTAAGTACAACTGATAGAAACAATGCTTGTGTTCACACCTTTAGAGCGCTCATAAGTATCTAGGTACTCAATGGAGTTCACACTTTGGGAGATTTCAGGGATTAGTATGAGATATCTGAATTCACACCTCCCTTAGGGCCAGAGAGCACTCTGGGAGACAACCCAGAATCCCTCTCTCTCCAGAAGGAGGAGTTAACCTTTGGGAGATCATATATATACAGGAAGCTCTTAGAGCTTGGGAGAGTTATTTGGGAACATTCCCAGGGGTCAGAGAGGAGCACTCTGGGAGGAAGCCCACAAGCCCTATCTTGGAGGCAAGAGAGATTCCTTGTATCTTCTACCTTGGTGCTGGCTGGAGTTGGAAGGACAAACCTTTGGATTTGGAGACATTTGGGTGGAGCTCTTAAACCCAAGCAGAGAGATAGGCCTCTGAGCTAACCGTGCTATACTGAAGGACACAATAAAAGATCTGAACTTTTATCACCTGGCTGTGTTTTGGAAAAAGAACACCAACAAAAAACACTTAGTTTTCTTGGTTTAGATTCAAGCAGGGGTGGGGAACTTTTTTCTGCCAAAAGCCATTTAGATATCTACAGCATCATTCCCTGGCCATATAAAATTATCAATGTATAGAACTCAAGCAGTGGGAGTTTGTTTTACCTAGCTTTCATCTTATCATCACCTTCCCATAGTTTTAGCAAAAGATTTCTGGCATCTTATATGGCTTCAGGTTGAATGTTCCCCATCCCTGCTTTAGAGGAAAAAGTTCTAGGAATTATCTTGAATATCTCACTATCTCTCTTCCCTCATGTCCAGCCTGTTGCCATAGCCTGTCAATTTAACTTTTGCAACATCTCTCCAATATGCGCTTCTCACTCCCCGGATAAACGGACACCATTCTGGTTTAGGTCCTTATCACTTTACATCTCAACTGTTGCAATAGCGTGGGGGTGGGTCCGACTGCCTTTAGTCTCATCTCACAATAATTCATTCTCCATTCAGCTCTTAATGGGGAGATTTGATAGTGTCACTAACCCCCTTTCCCCTCTCCAATAAATCCCAGTCTCCCTCTTGTCTTTAGAATCAAATACAAAATGGCATTCAGAGTCCCCGATAACCGGATTTATCCCTTCTAGCTTTTCAGCCTTTTTTGGTCTTTTTCTTTTGACTGATTGTTCCACTAAGACGATGCTTCTCTGGGTTCGGGGGCGACTTTTCTGGCTGTCCCCATGCCTAAGAAGGAATGCTGTCCCTTCCACAGCCTTGACAACTGATCTCCCTGGTTTCCCTTAAGTCCCAAACTAAAACCCCCACCTCTACAGGAAGTCTTAATTTCAGCACCCTGCCCCGGATATGATTTATTTGCTCTATAAATTGTTTTGTATTTGTTTGTTTGCATGCTATCTCTCCCATTAGATTATAAGATCCCTGAGGGCAGGGACTTGTTTTCCGTCTTTTTTATATCCCAAGAGCTTAACACGTTGCCTAGCATCCAGTCTGCTGGATGCAGACACTTTTTTTTTTTTTTTTAATTTAATAGCCTTTTATTTACATGATATATACATGGGTAACTTTACAGCATTAACAATTGCCAAACCTCTTGTTCCAGTTTTTCACCTCTTACCCCCACCCCCTCCCCCAGATGGCAGGATGACCAGTAGATGTTAAATATATTAAAATATAAATTAGATACACAATAAGTATACATGACCAAAACATTATTTTGCTGTACAAAAAGAATCAGACTCTGAAATATTGTACAATTAGCTTGTGAAGGAAATCAAAAATGCTGGTGGGCGTAAATATAGGGATTGGGAATTCAATGTAATGGTTTTTAGTCATCTCCCAGAGTTCTTTCTCTGGGCAGAGCTTGTTCAGTTCATTACTGCTCCATTGGAAATGATTTGGTTGATCTCGTTGCTGAGGATGGCCAGGTCCATCAGAACTGGTCATCATATAGTATTGTTGTTGAAGTATATAATGATATGGAAGGAATGAATGAATCAGTGCAGACAACTGCCTCAGCAACAGGTTATGGAACCAGAAGGCGCATGCGCGCGTTTACGTATACGCGAACGCACACGCGTAGTATCCCGGCCTCTTATTGGCTGCCGCTAGGAAGCCATGGAAACGCCGCACATTGACTATACCGGAAGTGAGAGGCAACGGAAGCCGACGAGGGCCAAAATTAGCTCAGTTCGGGCGATTCCTTTGCCTAAGGTGGCTAGAAAGCTGGGAAGCGAATGAACTGGGACAAATGACTCTCCAGGAACGTCTTGACGTAGCTTGAGGAACCCTGAGGATCGGCCGCAGGTGTCCTGATCGGAAGGGCCATGGAGGACGATGCCCCGGTGATCTATGGGCTGGAATTTCAGGTGAGTCATTTAGGAGCGAGTTTTGGGGGGGGGGGGGGGCCCGACAGGCGAGGTGGATCGCCCGAGATAGCCGGGAAAGGACTGGAGGTCATTCTGGGCTCCAGTCCCACCTGCTTCCAGAACGAAGGAATCAGTTATTCCGAATGTGCAAAGTGGAAGAACCTTAGGGACTAGCTACTCCCCCCTCCCCCCACCCCCACCCCCACCCCCAATTCCATCTTCTAAATTGGGAAACTGAGACTTAAAGTGACAACAGCCTCTTCTCCTCGTAATAACGATGGTAATCACAGTGGTTCCCTTTTCCATTGCTCCTTAGTGTTGGTAGAATGCTTTTCTCGCCACACTGCTATGAGGTAGAATCCTAGAACCCTAGATCTGAACCTGGCTCATTAGACGTTATCTAGCCCACCCTACTCGTTTTACAGATAGGGAAGTCGAGGCCCAGAGATTTTAAGTGGTTTGCCTTTTTTCACAGGTAATAAGTGGCAGAGCTGTGATTTGAACCCCAATTTCATTAAATACCAGTATTCAACTGCACTAACTATTGTGTTGTTAGAGACACTCGCAGGGGTCCTCAAACTTTTTAAATAGGGGGCCAGTTCACTGTCCCTCAGATTGTTGGAGGGCCAGACTATAGTAAAAGCAAAAACTTTGTTTCGTGGGCCTTTAAATAAAGAAACTTCACAGCCCTGGGTGAGGGGGATAATCGTCCTCAGCTGCCGCATCTGGCCCGCGGGTGTAGTTTGAGGACCCTGAGAAAACTCCTTTCATAGCGTAGGTTGGTATTTCCTCTGCGATATTGTGTGGAGCAAGAAAAGATTAAGTTTCTTGCTCAGGATCAGACAGTAGGGATGTATGCGTGTACCCAGGTATTCCAGGCTTAAAGATCCACTTTCTCTCAGCTATAACAGATTGTCTCAAATATGTGAAGTGTCTTGCCGAAATTCACACAGCTACAATCCAGTGGCGTTATCGCAATTTTCATTCTGCTTGATTTCTCTGCAACAGCTTCGTAGGATAGTAGAAAGCATGCTGGATATAAAGTGTGTACAAAATTCACATTTTATCTTTGATGTTTAATATTTGAGAGTCCACAGACAA
This sequence comes from Sarcophilus harrisii, assembly GCF_902635505.1. NCBI lineage: Eukaryota > Metazoa > Chordata > Mammalia > Dasyuromorphia > Dasyuridae > Sarcophilus > Sarcophilus harrisii. Next base: position 185,672,830 of record NC_045427.1, on the reverse strand, counting down.
ATTATTTAATGTCTTTGATTTTCAGTTTTTTAATTTATAAAATACAAATCATTTACCCAATCTACCTCATGTTGTTCGCCCTATGTTCTTTTTTTTTTTTATTCTTCCATTAATGTTTACTTAAATTCTTTTTTTTTTTTTTATTTAATAGCCTTTATTTACAGGATATATGCATGGGTAACTTTACAGCATTAACAATTGCCAAACCTCTTGTTCCAATTTTTCACCTCTTACCCCCCCACCCCCTCCCCTAGATGGCAGGATGACCAGTAGATGTTAAATATATTAAAATATAAATTAGATACACAATAAGTATACATGACCAAACCGTTATTTTGCTGTACAAAAAGAATCAGACTTTGAAATATTGTACAATTAGCTTGTGAAGGAAATCAAAAATGCATGTGTGCATAAATATAGGGATTGGGAATTCAATGTAATGGTTTTTAGTCATCTCCCAGAGTTCTTTTTCTGGGCATAGCTAGTTCAGTTCATTACTGCTCCATTAGAAATGATTTGGTTGATCTCGTTGCTGAGGATGGCCTGGTCCATCAGAACTGGTCATCATATAGTATTGTTGTTGAAGTATATAATGATCTCCTGGTCCTGCTCATTTCACTCAGCATCAGTTCGTGTAAGTCTCTCCAGGCCTTTCTGAAATCATCCTGTTGGTCATTTCTTACAGAACAGTAATATTCCATAATATTCATATACCACAATTTATTCAGCCATTCTCCAACTGATGGACATCCATTCAGTTTCCAGTTTCTAGCCACTACAAAAAGGGCTGCCACAAACATTCGTGCACATACAGGTCCCTTTCCCTTCTTTATAATCTCTTTGGGATATAATCCCAGTAGTAACACTGCTGGATCAAAGGGTATGCACAGTTTGATAACTTTTTGAGCATAGTTCCAAACTACTCTCCAAAATGGTTGGATTCGTTCACAACTCCACCAACAATGCATCAATGTCCCAGTTTTCCCACATCCCCTCCAACAATCATCATTATTTTTTCCTGTCATCTTAGCCAATCTGACAGGTGTGTAGTGGTATCTTAGAGTTGTCTTAATTTGCATTTCTCTGATTAATAATGACTTGGAGCATCTTTTCATATGACTAGAAATAGTTTCAATTTCTTCATCTGAGAATTGTCTGTTCATATCCTTTGACCATTTTTCAATTGGAGAATGGCTTGATTTTTTATAAATTAGAGTTAATTCTCTATATATTTTGGAAATGAGGCCTTTATCAGAACCTTTGACTGTAAAAATATTTTCCCAGTTTATTGCTTCCTTGTCTGCATTAGTTTTGTTTGTACAAAAACTTTTCAGTTTGGTATAATCGAAATTTTCTATTTTGTGATCAGTAATGATCTCTAGTTCTTCTTTGGTCATAAAGACCTTCCCCTTCCACAGGTCTGAGAGGTAAACTATCCTGTGTTCCTCTAATTTATTAATAATTTCATTCTTTATGCCTAGGTCATGAACCCATTTTGACCATATCTTGGTGTACGGTGTTAAGTATGGATCAATGCCTAGTTTCTGCCATATTAGTTTCCAATTTTCCCAGCAATTTTTATCAAACAGTAAGTTCTTATGCCAAAAGCTGGGATCTTTGTCTCCCTATGTTCTTGAAGATGACCATGATATCAAGGAGATGATGCCATGACATGCAAGTGAATTTGATTTGAGGGAGAGAGAGCAGTGCAAAGTTACTACCCTCAACTTTCTCTTCCCCATCCTTCTGGATCCAGTGACCAGATACAGAATTGGATAACTGGAGATAGCCCTCAGTCTGCTTCATAATCATATTATGAGAATTAAAATTGAGGTCCTATATATCTGAAGCTAGGTAGCTCAGTGGATAGAGATCAGTCCTGAAGTCAGGAGGACCTGAGTTCAAATCTGGTCTAAGATACTTAATACTTGCTAGCTGTGTGACTCTGGGCAAGTAACTTAACTTCAATTGCCTTAGCAAAAAAAAAAAAAAAAAAAAAAAAAAAAAAAAAAAAATATATATATATATATGTTTTCACACTGCATCCTATGTATATCCTATGTATATATTTTGTAAGCCTTAAAGCAATATAATATGTATGTACATGTCAGCTATTATTATAACTATCACTTTTTTTTGACCTTCTTTCTTTAAACTCTGATTGCTCTCAGAACTAGAGTTTCTTAGTTTTCTTCCAACATGTTTTGTACTTGTGAAACATAATATTTTTGACAACTTCTTATTACCTACACTGTCACTGCCTTAGATCAATCCTTCATCATCACTTGCCTGGACAGTTGAAATAGCCTTCATGTTTCAAGACTCTTCTTCATTCCATCCCACCTTCTATGAGCCTCTCAATTTTTCTAGTTAGGGTCTAAAATGTTATTCCCCTTTAGTAAACTAAAGTAGTTATATTGCTTCCAAGATTAACTCCTCTGTTTGGTATTTAAAGCCTTTCATAACTTGGCTTCCAACCTTTTTTTCCAACATTACTACCTTCCTTCAATTTATGATCTAGCTAAATTGGCCTTCATGATACTCCATTTCCCATCTCTAGTTTCTGGGTCTACTTTGGCCACCCCACCATGCCTGGAATGCATTTCTTTTTTCTCTTTTGCCTTTTAAAGTTTTTTTATTTCCTTCAAGATTCATCTCAAACAACATCTTCTACATGAAGACTTCCCTGATTCACCCAGTTGCTATCTTTCCTCCTAAAACTTCTACATTCTATTTACTCTGTATGAACGTGCGCATGTGTTTATGATTATATGATACATATTGACTTTCCCAATATATTGTAAGCTTCTTGAGCTCAAGTGCTGTTTCATTTTTGTTTTTGTATTTCCAATGTCTACCACAGTGCTTGGCACATAGTATTTCCTAATAAATTATGACTGGCTAATTGTAATTTAGTTTTTTTTTTTCCTCATTTCTTTGGAACACTCCTTCAAGGCTTTGTTCCATGCATTCACATTGCATCACTCCAAAACCTGACAACTCTTTTTTTTATCCTTTTTAATAGAATTTTCTGGTAGTATATATGCCTATTTTTTAAAGCATGACCAGTATTTTATTCTTTATTTGGGGAAGTGGGAGAATATAGATTAATCATGAAATTCAATTTCCTGATGTATTTATATCTTGAGTTTGAGTTGTCATTATGGCATCAAGATGAAGATAATGATCAAGACTTAAGAAATGGTGACTTGGAATTGTGAGGATGAGTCTCAAGTGTGGAAAAACTGATTTGGAATTCAATCAAGTATGTGGTAATTGAAGATTTCAGTTTAAATAAGACTGAATATGGAAACAGCAAGGAGGAAAGAGGCAAGAACAGCATCTTGGAGAATACTTACATTTAAAAGGCAGAAAAATAATTAGGAAACAGTGGTAAAAACAGAAAAGAAGCATTTACTTGAATCAAAGGCTAACAATCAAAATATGGTGTTATAGAAATCAGAGGAGGAAAAAGTTTTCCACAGGAGGAGATAGTTCACAATATAATGTGATGAAAAGTCAAGGATGAGGATTAAAATAAGGGTTTTGACTTTCATGGAATCTCAGAGAACTGAAAGGACTTAAGAAACATTTTAATAGATCCCAAACTTAGATTTGAATTTCCTCCATGACATTCCTGACGAGTGGTAATCCATCTTTTTCTTGGAACACCTCCAGTGAGAAAGAACCTACTACCTTCAAAGGCAACCCATTCAACTTTTAGATGGTTCTAACTTCTAGACATTTTTCTGATGTCAAGTTGATATTTGTCTTTATGCAACTTCTACTCTTTGTTTTTACCCTGTGCTGTCAATCAAAAAAGTTTATCCCCTTATGATTTGGCATGATTAGTGACCTTGAAGAATATCTTTTAAGTTTAAGGATGCTGCTTTGGTCTTTAAAGTACTGAGCCCAGGGCCTTGAGTTTTTATGATAAAGATGGCAGAAGACAAATTATAAGTAGTAAATACAAACATGTGATGAACATAATTATTAGTTTAGTAAAATTGCATATTTTGTTGTGATCATCTTGATAAATGCCTTTTGTGTTTGTTTAATTAATGTAAATATTTTCTAGGAATGTCATAAGTAATAGAATTTGATGAGAAAATAAACTCATTGTAGATTTTGGTATCAGTTCCCCAAGGCCCCTTAACCAAATGAAATATTAGTTAGATTAATAGACTATTTTGTTAATCCTGTTTTGTATTGGTTCTGTGGTTTTAGAAAATATGTGGATTTGATTTCAATTCAAACTCTTTTACTAGAAATTAAAAGACATTCTTCTTTTGTTGTTGTTCTGTTTCTCTAAAATAAAGCTGAGATTTGGGTTTGAGGATCAGCAAGTTAGTGTGACTTTTTTTTTTTTTGTTGTTGTTGTTGTTGTTTGTTTGTTTGTTTTTATTCCACAATTTGAGTTTGTTCCAAGCCAAAACCAGTACCAGATCAGTCCTAGGTTGATCTCATATAATCCTCTGACCTCTTAAACGTTTCTTGCTCTGTCTTCCTCCTATGAGTGACTATCAAATCTTTTAAATTTATTTTCCTTATGGCTTAAGTCAACTAGCAAACATTTATAAAATGTTGGGAATAGTGGTAGATGATGGGAATACAAGCACAAATAAAAAGAATTTGCCTTTAAGGAATTTTAATTCTATGGGTATGGGTGGTGAGTGTGAGGAACATGTACAGATATATATATATATATGTATGAATTTTATAAAGTAAATATAAAGTAAACCCTAGTTAACAATAGCAAGGTTCAGATTGACAGTATTTGGGGAGGAAAATATGTTAAGGAGATGTAAAAAGGAAGATGAAAGCAGTTTTTCCTCTTCCTGTGACCTCGATTCTCTAGCCTTTATGATTACATCAGTATGTTAACTAACAAGTATTTATCAAATACTGATTCAGAAACAGTTCCTACCCTTGAGGAATTTACAATGTAATTGGGGAGAAAAGACTTATGCCTTAGAATTAGAGAATAGAACAAGTTAAGTTATGGTCCTATGTGCTTTATAATTAAAGATCAGGATTTGAAGAAAAATATAGATTTTGGGCACTGGAAAAATTTTACTTTAATGTTTTAGAGTTGGGAGAAATCTTGAAGGTCATCCAAACTAATGCTGCCATTTAAGAAGTGAAGAAATTGGGCCACTGGGAAGATTAATGATTTGCCTAAATGCATGATGATAGGCTACCATAAATTCACTAGTGCTTTCATTCATTTATTCATTTATTTTTATTTTCCCCAGGTATGTGTAAAACTATTTTTTTACATTTGTTTTTAAATCTTTTGAGTTCCTGATTCTCTCCCTTCCTTTGTACCTCCACCCCACATTGAGAAGGCGGCATATATGACATTATGCAAAACATTTCCACAAAAGTCATGTGAAAGATGACACTTCCACCCCAAAAAAATCAAGAAAAAAAATGTATGCTTCAATCTGTATTTAGACATAACCAATTCTTTTTCTAGGTATGTATGGATAGCATCTTTTATTATAAGTTCTTCACAATAGTCTTGGATCCTTATTTGCTGAGAATAGATACAGCTTAACTAGTTGATCATTCCACAACATTAATTTTCTTTGTACACAGTATATTTCATTTTATTTGAGTTCATGGGGGAATTTCCAGGTTTTCCTGAGAGCATCTTGCTTATCATTTCCTATGGAACAATAATATTCTAACATAATCGCACACCACAGTTTATTCAGCCATTCCTCAATTGATGGGCATCCCTTCAATTTCCAATTCTTTGCCTGAGAAGAGAGCTGCTATAAGTATTTTTGTACATAAAGGTCTTTTTCCTTTTTTTTTTTTTTAAAATCTCTTTTGGGGTTTATGTTTAGTGGTAATGTCGGGTCAAAGGATATGCATCATTTTATAACTCTTTGGGCATAGTTTATATCCTTTGATTGTTTATCAATTTGGGAATGACTTTTTTAAAAAATAAATTTGACTGAGAACTGAATTGGAGAATAGCGGTGATATATAAATGTTATGGAATATTATTGTTTTGTAAGAAACAACCAGCAGGATGATTTCAGAAAGGCCTGGAGAGACTTAGATGAACTGATGCTGAGTGAAATGAGCAGAACCAGAAGATCATTATACACTTCAACAATAATATTATATGATGATCAATTCTGGTGGACGTGGCTCTCTTCAACAATGAGATGAACCAAATCAATTCCAATTGTTCAATAATGAAGAGAACCAGCTACACCTAGCAAATTTAATCTATGCCATCTTCTCTTTGAAGTTTGGTATAGTAGATAGAACATTACATTTGTAGTCAGGAAGCCTGGATTTGAATCCTGCTTGAGACAGTTAGTCCTGTAACCTTACCTGAAAGTCCTTTTAATCTTTTTGGACCTCTATGAACTTGTAAAAGAAAGCAGTTAAATTTGGTTACTTCAGAGGTCCCTTCTGGCTCTCAATCTTTGCTATTTTGAATCTTCTTCGTAACAAAGAAAACCAAATAAGCAAAAAAAATGATCATAGTGACCACATCTGATCCCTTTAGTCCCCCCCCACCTTTTTTACTGAGAAAAGGAAATCTGTTTCATCATCTTTTTTCTGAGGCCGAGGTCAGTCATTATAGAGTTCATCTGCCCTTTAGTGTTGATTTTATATATACTTTATAGTCGTTTTGCATATTGTTTTCTAGATTCTGCATACTTCATTTTAGATGAGTTCATACAAAATTTTGTCATTCTGAATTCTCCATTTCCATTGTTTTTTATAACTCAATGATACTCCATGACCATATTGTTGTAAGAAGTGACTGGGATATCATGAAGCTTTATTAATGACTGGATATTCAAAAAAAAGTCAAACCCAACCCAAAACCAAAAAATCTCCATTTTTATATGCATAGATGGACAGCCTTGGTTCTAATGAAATATTAGAAGATTTTGAGGAAGGGCTTTAAGTATGGTTGATTAGACCCTCTATGTAGGGTTTATAGAGGATGTGGACTAGAATAGTTTAGGAATGGGAAGATTTTGATACATACAAGGAGAAGTAGCTAGGTGGTATAATTAAGAGCACAAGACTTGGAATTAGAAAGACCTTAAGTTCACATCCTGTTTTAAGCACTTATTAGCTGTGAGATTCAAGTCAGGACACTTAACCTTTGTTTCCTCATTTGTAAGAATGAGCATTATAATAACACCTGTCTCACAGGATTGTTGTTAAGATCAAATGAGTTAACATAGGTAAGGCACTTTGTAAACCTTTGAACCCTAAATAAATGCTAGCTATTATTACTGTTACTATAAAGTAACATATTCTTTGACAATAAGTCATATATGCAAAGAGAGATATAGGCCTACTGAATGGGCTTTTTTTTTTTTGTAATTTTACCCAGTAATAGAAATCCCCAATTTTGTAGATGCAGAAAGGTGAGTTCTCACAGATAGTAGCAGATCTGAGATTCCATAATAACTTCTCTGCTTCCAAATCTATCATTTTTTCACTATGCTGTGTCGTGTTCCCTTCATTAGTATCTTAAGACCCTTCATTAGACTGATAATTGAAGTGGAAAAGCACCCAAATGGGACCGTGAGAAACATAATCTTGAATCTTTGTAGTTAGAACTTTATTACTAGTTCTTCACTCCCTAATGCAGATGGTATTTTTAACAACCAGATGTACTGTCCTGAGAGACCTGAGACCTTGATAACCTGATAATCTTAAAGAAATATTGCTTGTTGCTGCCTAAGAATGACCCCCTTAGAGTGATAACTTTTTTTTTTTTGCCTCCTGTTTAGAATAAAAATTCCTTTATTATGACAAATGTATCAAGAAACATTTTGATGTCTCTCTCTTCTTTCTATAAATATATGGCCCTGAGGCAACTCATTACTGACCCTCCATCCAGTCTTGGTGTTGGGGGATCAGTCCTGGACAGAAGTAAACGCTCTTAAAACTTCATTATTTTGGCTGCCCTGTTTTTCTCTTGTCTGGGCACTTCAGTGATGACTTTCCTCCATTTTTTTTTTAAAGCAAGTGACTTTCTTATTTGTGTGAGATGAGGAAAGATCATTACAAATTGGTAGTGATTCTTCTAAAATTATGGCAGCTGTATTAACTTCAAAATAGATAATACAGTATAGACAATATTATGTTAATTTTCTCTAGATAAGTAATTCATGACTCCATAAATTGATTTAGGTTGCAGTAAATGAAAATACCAATTTGTTATAGAAACTCAACTAGTTTCCAAGATTGTGCTTCTCTTTAAGTATAATAATCATTGGTACAATTTGCGTATTTGTTTTTCTTTTATTTTGTAATGATAGCATTAATCCTCTATTCCATGTAGCATTTGATTTAACCTTGGTTTTTGATAAATGTTAAATCATAGAAATTATTATCTATGTTGGCTAGATTTGGCAGTTGATCATATGCTGTCTTGTATTGTTTTCTATTTCATGGCTATATGGCTTATTTCTTTAAACAGAATGTAAGCTTTGTAAGTGTGGCAACCATTATATAGGAATATTGAATGAGAGTAATTTTACTCCCATTTTAGAATCACAATGTTTTATGGAAGCCTTAGAATTCATTTAGTCCAAACTTCTTATTTTACAAACAAATAAATTAAAATCCAGAGTGGTATCCAAATAAATTTAAACTTATACAATTCTTAAGTACCATAAATAATATTCCAGTAGTTTTGGTATTTGGGGTTTCCTCCCTTCCTCCCTTCTTTCTTTCCTCCCTTTCTTCATTCCTTCCTCCTTCTGTTTCTCTATTTCTTCCTTTTTTCCTTCCTTACTTCTTCCCTTTCTCCCTCCTTTCCTTCTTTTCTCCATAGGGGAGAAAAGGTCCAGGGTCATACAGCTAGTGTCAGAAGTCAGTTTTGAACTCACAAACTCCTGACTTCAGTGTTTTATCCACTGTACCACCTAGCTGCTCTCTCACCCTCCACCATTATAACTTTCTTTGGCCAAATACACTTTTTCTCTTTCTCGCACAAGATTTATTGTCTATTCTTTTTTTTATTTTTTAAGTTATATGAGAACTGAGTTTGCACTTACAGTCCATTAAAGTCTACATTATTTTTAAGCAAGTCATTTCACCTATTTTCCTCAGTTTCCTCATCTATAAAATGGGAATAACAATGGCTTTTACCTCACAAGATTGCTGTGAAGGATCAAATGAGATATTTGTAAAGTGATAGGTACAGTGCCTAGCATATAATAGACTCTATATAAATGCTTATTCCCTTTGTCTAATCCCCAACAAGGCCTGAGATCATCCATGAGATTGACTGTATATAACTATACTGACTATCCCACAAACTGCAAACAGAATTTTCCCCAATATCTACTATATTCAGATTGACAAAGTTAAAAGAAACTTTATTTCCAGAAAAATTATTCACCCAAACATCTGTTTTCCTAAAAATATATTTTATTCTTGGAAAAATAAATCATAAGATGTCCATCAGTTGGGGAACTGCTGAATAAGTTATGGTATGGAATATTATTTTGCTACATGAATTGATGCTAAGTGAAATAAGCAGAACTAGGAGATCATTATAACACAGCAACAACAAGATTATGATCAATTCTGATGGAAGTGGCTCTTTTCAACAGTGAGATAATTCAGGCCAGTTCTAGTGGTCTTGTGATGAAGAGAGTCATCTGTACTCAGAGAGAGGACTGTGGAGCTGAGTGTGGATCACAAGACAGCATTTTCACCCTTTCTGTTGTTTGCTTGCATTTTGTTTTCTTTCTCATTTTTTCCCTTTTTAATCTGATTTTTCTTGTGCAGCATGATAATTGTGGAATTATGTATAGAACAATTGCACATTTTTAACATAGATTACTTGATGTTTAAGGGAGGGGTTGGAGAAAGGAAGAGTATTTGAAACACGGGATTTTGCATAGGGGAATGTTGAAAATTATCCATGCATATATTTTGAAAATAAAAAAAGCTTTAATTAAAAAAAAAGAAAAATAAATCACAAATCTCAGGAAGATTTCTTTCTAGTAGTAACATTTTAATATAGAAAGTGGTAGTTATCTCTTAAATACTATTTCAAGATGAAGGGTGGTATATATGTACTTGTTACCCCTTTTAAATAAAAGAAGAAATGAACTTTATTTGACTATAAATCAAATTGCTAGTAAAATGACTTCAGGATAGTCTTCCTTATAGAGACAGTATATTATGATATCAAGAGTGCTAGTCTTGGACTTAGAAACATTTGAATCTTACCATATAAACTTAATAATTGACATAGAACTATTAATGTGTACTTTTTTGAATCAGATCTTTCAACTCTATTAGAATCTATCTAGTTGTACCATTGTTTAGTCAACATCTCTCCATATTTAAAAAATCTTGGTAACTTTATATATGTGTACACACACACACACAAACACACACACACACCCCCCTTTCCCCTGCTCTACCAATTGATCAATCAAACAAAACAAACTACAAGCATTTATTACATCATATGTTCCACACTTTGTGTTAAGTACTGAGGAAACAAAGAAAGGTAATTTAGTAACATTCTCCTCAAAATATTCTTGTATCTGCTTACAAAAAAAAAATCATAGCTTTAAAATTATCTAGTTCAATCTTCATTCCAAAGAATTGCTAAAGGACATCCAGAACATAAGAATTAAGATTCAAATCCAAGTGTTTTGAGTACAAATCTAGAGAGTGGAAAACTGTGAAGATAGGACTCATAAGAACTTGGAGTTAGAACTGAGATTCTTTGATGATCATTTTCTTTCTTTAAAAAAATTTTTTTTTGTATGTCCAATGCCTAGCATAATAGTAGGCATTTATGTTTGCTGAATTTGTTTGCTGAAATTTATGGTTTCATAATTTTATTTTTGGACTAGATTTTTCTATTGGAGAAGAAAGCCTTGTGCAGAGTACTTGGTACAACTCTTTTTGCTTAGGTAACTGTCAGTTTGAAAATGAATACATATTAACATTTTTGTTTATACGTCATTCTTTTTTGAGTTTAGTAAGGGTCACTTGATTTGTCTGAATGTACATCTGTGGGTGTACTTCCGAAATTATGAAGCTAAATAAGCATTAGACTGGCCCTCTAGTGATCCTCATCAGTTATACTTGCTCCATAATTGTAACGACCGTGCTAGCATCCAGGACACCCCAGAATCAGCTGGAGTCAGGATAAGCAAAAGTCCTCAGTCTTTATTCTTGGTCTTAGACTCAGGATATCAAACAGGATGGAAGCAGAATCTCCGCAACCACCTTCTTCCTAGTCCACTGCAAAGAGTGACCCTGGCTGGTCTTACTCCACCCCCTAGTCCCCTCCTACATTCCTCCCAATACACCAATCATTGAGCCAGTATACGATAGTGGAAAGGACTATTTTCCAAGCATATGCCCATACAGTATTGTCCAATCAGTAGTTAGCCTCGAGCGCTCAGCAATCCTGACCTCAGTGCATCAATCCAATAGTTTCAGCCCTCCACACATAATCAAGGCCCAGCTTGAGAAAGATCTTTAACAGCATCTTAATTGTGTAACACCTTATACATAGTAGGTGCTCAAATAGTCTTTAATTGGTTCTTATACTTTTTTACTCTGATGTTAAATTATCTATGTAATCTTAGACAAATTTCTTAAGGATTAGTTAAGTCCTTTTGTTCCTTTAAGATGTAGCTTGGACACAACATTCAGCATAAAACTTCCAGTTGCTATACTTGTACCCTCCCTACAAATTGCCTTTCATTTAATTACTATGCATTTATGTAGAATTATTGTCTTTTTATTTATTCTACATATATTTTATGTGTACTTCTTGTCTCCTGCATTAAAATGTAACTTATTCTCCCATAGGCATTTTTCATTGTGTTTTTGTTTCCTTAGTTCAGAACAGTGCCTGGAACTTAGGATACACTTAACAAGTACTTGTTGGCTCATTGACTGATAAATGTGCTTAGGTGATCTCAAAAGCGTTCTAAAAATTCATTGATTATATTAAAAATATTTGAATGTTAATTGGATAGCTTAATTTATTTATGCTGTATAGACTAAATTAACCAGTCAGTCTATAAGATAAAAGAAACTTTAGAGTCCATGTGGTTTAACTCACTATCTTGTGTTTTAATTACTTATCCATTTTTGTTTCATACTTGTCCAAAAATAGTTATCTCTGGTAAAATAAATCGAAACAAAATTGGCTTCATTGATTATTAGTATGATCTCATTCAGTACAAATAGCTTTTCTCTCCATTCGTTTTCTTCTGGATCCCCAAATAGCCTTTAAAAATATCATCTTTTTATTGTTCTTTATATTGATACAAAGTTCAGTTTTCTGGTTATTGGTGGTCTTGACATTATAGGACCCAGTGTATAGGATGTCAAGGAATACCAGTACCTCTAGTTTGAGGATTTGCCAAGCCTATTTCAGGGTTGCTTATCCACCTTTGGATATCCATCTTTATCCAACCCTCTTCTGTAGCTCCAAGAAACTACAGCATGCACAGTGTCCAAACCCTGGCTGCATAATGCTGGAGAAACTGAGGCAGGAGAGAGATTAGAGAGTTTTTAATAATTTATTAATTGGAGAGCATAATTGACTGAGACCAAATGGATCCATGGTTGGTCCCAGGACTGGATGAGACTATCATCTCAAAGTATCCAGTGATGAATGTGAGTTCTTAATGACATATATAGCCACATGGCTCAGTTACAGAGGTAGACCAAGGCAGGGGCGGAGTTAGAACAAGAGTGGAAGTTATAGACAAAGAAGGGGACAGAAATGGGAAACTTCTTCACAGAGCCATTTGGTTCTGCCAGGATGGGGGGGAGGCCATTAATTCTTACTAAAAGTCAGAGTCAGGATGTCTGAATAAACAGAAGTAAAGATGTCAATGAGGTATCAGGGAAAGGCTTATCTCTTGGAATATTTTAGAGGGATAGTGTAAATTCCTGAGGATAGGAGGAGCCAGGAGTCAGGAAGTCTTAACTCCCCCTTATCTTGAGACCCACATTAGCAATTTATAACCTTAGAGCAAATGGCCCTCAGTCTTAAAGGACCAGAGTCGTTTACAACTAAGGGGATGAGGCAGAATAGTTAAGGAAACTGAATCAGGACAGTTAAAAGAGAACTGTGGCACAACAGTTGAGGGTAACTAACAGTACCCAAACTCATTGAGTTATGGCAGGGGTCCTCAAGCTACAGCCCTCAGGCCAAATGCGGCAGCTGAGTTCGATTATCCTCCTCACCCTGGGCTATGAAGTTTCTTTATTTAAAGGCCCACAAAACAAAGTTTTTGTTTTTACTATAGTCTGGCCTTCCAACAGTCTGAGGGACAGTGAACTGGCCCCCTATTTAAATTTTGTCTTGTCATTGGACATTGATGACTCAGGAAGATAGATTGAGCCTGATGACTTTGTGTAACTGTCTCATTTACATCCAATTCACTTCCCAGTGAAGACATCACCTTGGGTTGTTATTTATCCTTTTTGAAAATGAAGAAAGAACATATACATAGACACATAATACACACTTATATGCTCACATATATGAAGATACTTTATATATACATATATATGTGTTTCTCTTGCTATAAACATATATGGCCATATATACATATACACATATTAATATAGATGGGTGTATAATTGGTCTCCTAGTTTCAAATCTCTTTCTTCTTCATTTTACTTTCCGCAGAACTGCAAGAGTGATATTCCTAAATCATAGCTTTGACCATGTTATTCCTAGTGTAGGTTCAAGTGATTCTTAGTTACTTCCTAGGGTCAAATAAGAATTCTTCTGTCATTTAAAATCCTATACAATCTAGCTTTAGTTCACCTTTTCAGGCTTATAGCTTATTACTTTGGTTCATGGACTTCATGGTTTAGACAAACTGACCTTGCTGTTATTCATACATGATGCTCTATTTCTCATCACTGTTTTTGTACTGGCTGTTCTGTCCTAGATTTCTGCAAAGAACTTTTTCCTTGCCTCTGCCAAATCTGAGCTGCCCTCCAAACTCAGTTCAAATTTTGATGTCTTATATATGACCTTTTATGATCCTCTAGGTGCTAGTTCTTCATTTCTTCTCCCTCTGAAGTTACCTTGCATTTACTTCATGTACTTATATGTGTATTTGTTATTTTTCCTGATAATATGTAATCTCTTTAAGGACAATGACAATGTTTTATTTTATTTTTGTCTTTATATTCTCCCAACTACTAGAGCCTTTCCTTCAAAACTACCTTGTACTTAAACAACTTTCTATATATTTATATTTATGTACTTCATATTTTTCCTACATATATTTGTCTTTCCCATTAGAATATAAGCTTTTTGAGGTTTTCTTTCATTCTGTAGATTGAAAGAGGGCCAATTGAGAATGAACTTCATATAAAAGGATTTTCTCCTCTTGATAACAAATACAAAGTTGTGAGTTGTCTTGATCTAATTTAGTGACTTTGTGTTTTGGATTTTATGTATTGGATCAAATTTTATAAATATTTATTGCTTTTTTTCCCTTCCTTTGTAGGCCCGTGCTTTAACACCTCAAGCTGCAGAAACGGATGCCATTCGATTTTTGGTTGGGACACAGTCTCTTAAATATGATAATCAGGTAATTGTTTTTGAGAAATCTCTGAATGTTAATTACTAAGCTTTTTCTTTTATCAAATTTTTGCTTTGGTCTTACCAATATAAATATTTGACAATTTTTTTTTAAGTTATATGAATAAAACGTAACACTAGTTATGTTTTAGATTTGGATTTAGGAAAACTTAATACCTAAGTACAAATTAGCCTCAGATACTAACTAGCTATGTGACCCTGGGCACATCACTTAGCATCTTTCTGCCCCAGTTTTCTTATCTGTAAAAAAGGCATAATAGTACTCAGTTTACATTGTTGTGGTGAGGATAAAATGAAATAATATTTGTAAAAAGCTTTGTAAACCATAAAACACTATTTAAAATGCTATTATTACTTTTATTATTATTAACTTACACTATTATCATTTATTGATTTAGGCTTAGATAAATTCAGTTTCTAAATTTTTAGTTTCAGATTATTTAATATATTTTTTTGAATTGGGACAACATGGTATAGCGAAAAGAACACTTGATTTTGTGTTATGAAGAATGGGTTTAAATATTAGCTGTGCTAATTATAGCTATATGACTGAGTAATTTTCTTTACTTCTCTAATCAGTTTTCTCATCTACAGTTACATAGTAAGTGCTTAATAAATGTTTGTTGACTATTGTCTGGATTCAGACTCACTTTTCCCTTTCCTCACAGGGGTCCTCAAACTACGGCCAGCGGGCCAGATGCAGCAGCTGAGGACGTTTATCTCTCTCACCCAGGGCTATGAAGTTTCTTTATTTAAAGGCCCACAAAACAAAGTTTTTGTTTTTATTATAGTCCGGCCCTCCAACAGTCTGAGGGACAGTGAACTGGCCCTCTATTTAAAAAGTTTGAGGATCCCTGCAAGGAAGAAGTTCTGTCCTCAGAAAGCAATGAATACTGCTTCCCTCAGGGTTAAGGTTTCTACTATTTCATGAGTTCATATTAATGTGCTTCACATTGATTATTAGGCAAGAACTTCACTTAGCTTTTAGAAAAGAGCATACACTAAGATAGTGTAGTAAGAACAGTTGTCATAAATTACTAAAAACATAAATGAACACACGATAATTTAAAGAAGCAGAGAACACTAATAACCGGGAATCAGGAAAAGCTTTCTTTAAAAGGTGGCACGTGAGCTAAGTTTTAGAGAAGCCAAGCATTTTAAGTGGCAGAGGTCCCAAACATGGGACAATATGTAAAAAAAGCCTAAATATGGGAAAGGTAATTCTAAGTTGGGGAACATTCAGAATCCAGTTTGGCTGTAATGTGGATACAGTAATGTGATATGTGTGAAAAAGTAGGCTTTAATCATTTTGGGAAGGACTTTGAACACCAATTCTAGAAGATTCTTGAACAGCGAAGTATCGGGTCATATTTGTGCTTTTGGAAGATTATTTTAATAGGTTATATAAGGATGAATCAGAAAAGGGAACAGTTACAAATTAAGAACTTAATTCAGAAGTTGTATACTTTAGACTAAAGGTGAGAGGACCTAAATTAGAATAGAATGAATGAATGGAAAGAGGGCAAAGGTTATGGAAGTAGAATTGATAAGCCTTGTTAACTGATGATACCATTAGTTGGGGGAAGTGAGAATGAAGAAGGTTACTTATATGTTCCAAATCTCAGTGACAGAAGGAAATGATGATGCCTTTAAACAGAAATAATGAAGTTTGGAGGAGTAGGAGTGATAATGAATTACCTTTGAGATTTATTGAGTTTGAGAAGATTGTAGAGTGTACAGGTAGAAATATCCAATAAGCAATTGGTGATAAGGAGTTGGAGCTCAGTGAGTAGGATTGAATATATAGATTTGGGAGTTACATAGAAATAATTGGGTTTGTGGGGTCAGATGATGTTCCTCAAAAGAGAGAAAGTATTGAGAGAAAAGGGAGAAGGTCCAGAAAGGAACTTTGGGGGACACTTCATTGGGAAGGACTTGAGTCCAGCATAAGAGACTGAAAAGGAGATATCAGACAGAAAGGAAAACCAGGCTTTCCAATTTCTTGAAAAGAGACGGTAGAGAATACATCTGACAAAGGGAGCAGTTGATAGTATCACATACCTCAGAAATGTCAAAAAAGCCACTGGTTTTAGCAGTTAAATTGTTGAAGGATTGAATGATGTTTCCATCTTGTCCTTCAGACTTCTTACTCACTTTCCAATCTTGATTCCCTAGTGTCTCAGGACTCCTCATTTTTTTTTTTTTTAATTTTCAGGAATATTTTATTTTTCCAAATACATTTAAAGATAGTCTTCAACATTCATTTTTTAAGGCTTTTTGTCCAATTTTTTCTCCCCTTCCCAATTTAGCAAGCCATCTGATGTAGGTCTCAATTTTTTTAAACATATTTCTATATTTATCATGTTGTTCAAGAAAAATAAGACTGAAAGGGGGAAAAAGCCACAAGAAAGGAAAAGAAAAGGTGAAAATACTATACTTCAATACACACTCAGTCTCCATAGTTCTTTCTCTGAGTATAGGAAGGATTTTCCTTCCCAATTCTATTGGAATTGTTTTGAATCACTGTATTGAAAAAAACCAAGTTCATCACAGTTGATAATCACATAATATTGTTATTACTGTATATAATGTTTTCTTGGACTACTCACATCAGTTAGCATCAGTTTATGTAAGTCTTTCCAGGTTTTTCTGAAATCAACCTGCTCATTTCTTATAGGACAATAATACTCCATTTCCTTCATATACTTATTCAGCCATTCCCCAGCTAATGAACATCTAATCAATTTATAGTTCCTTGTCATAAAGGGCTGCTACAAACATTTATATATATCTTCAAGATAAGAAGCTCTGGAACTTCAAGGAAATCGAGAACACTAATAAATGTTGTAAGTGAAATTCTTAAAATGAGACAAAGTTTTGATTCATTTATTTTACAGATTAGTTTGATGTTGCTTGGTATTCAGTTTTTCAGTTAAGATGAGGGTTTTGGACTCGATGAATTGTTATGCCTCAGTTCTCTTTAACTGTTCTGACTTGGTTTCCCCTGAACTAGTTTCCTTTGTCTCAGTTTTCTTAGCTGTTCTGTTAAATCCCCTTAGTCGTAAAAACCCACTCTAGTCCATTAAGACTGGGGACCGTTTACTCTAAGGTTATATATTGCTAGCAAGATAAACAAGAGAGCAGAACTCCTGACCCTCCCCTGTCCTCAAGAATTTACAATATCCCTCTAAAATATTCCAAGATACCTCACTGACATCTTTATCTCTGGGTATTCAGACATCCTGTCTCTGGGCTTTTAGGAGTTATGGTCTCCCCCCAACCTGACAGAAGCCTTCCCGCTTTTTTTTTTGGGGGGGGGGTCTTTGTCTCTAGGGTTATTTAAAGGAAGAGGCCACTCTTATTCGGAGCTGCTTCATTCTTTGACATGACAGCCCTGGGACCAACATGGTTTCCTTGGTCCCAGTATATCTTTATCTCTATCTGACTGGATAATTTGTCCTGTCCAGTCAATTATACTCTCCAATTAATAAACTATTGAAAACTCTCTAATCTCTCTCCTGCCTCAGTTTCCCCGGCATTACAGAATCAACCAATCAGCAACGTTAATGAAGAATTTTAATTTAAGAATACCCTGAAATGAGTCCATTGACAATGATTTTTTTAATACATTAGGCAAAGAAAATAGAGATATTAGGATTAAAATTATTACTTTAAAGCAAAATTATGTTATTTTTGCATCAGTTGATAGGCCTGGTCCTTCTAGTACAGGCCCTGTGCTGGGTGCATAAATGATAAGCCTACTTCCAGTTCTAAATTCTGCAATCCTATCATGACTCCTGGTTTTTTTTTTTTTTTTTTGGTATTCAAATTGTACAGTTCTGTAATGCTATTTATTTTTGAACTCATGTATTTGCATGATGGCAGAGATGGCTTAATAAATAATTTTTTGGATATAATTGATAGTTGAATTATTTGAAGAGTTGAATTTTTTGCTTTTTTATCCAAATTTTTCAGAACCTTTTTAGTCACTTTTTAAAAATTGGAAATCTATCTGAAATAGATGATATTTTCTTGCCTTCCTAAACTTAGTGTAGAGAAAGTATCTTTTTCTTGATGATTTGAGGTCATGATCTTAAACATTCATTACTATAATGAACAAACATACACAGTGATAACCCTCAAGATCTTTTAAAGTATCTAGGTTGATACATAAGTGGCCCCAAACTGTTGGGCTTTTTCAGATAATAGGCTAATGTTTTTAAAGCTGGAAGAAATCATAGAGGTTTTGGAGTCTAATTCCTTCATTTTACAGAAGAGGGAACTGAGACCCAAATAGAATAAGTAGCAAAGTCAGTATTTAGATTTGGTTATTATATTTGCTTTCTGTTTCCTTCCTTGTGTCCTTTATCACTATTGTCAATATGCTTGTCTGTAGAAGCTACTATTCCTTGCTTTAAGTTCCAGCTTTTTTGTATTATATATGAATAAACAGCTTACATAGTGAAGAAGGGCTTTGAAGTTTTCCAGTGCATAAGATTTGTTGCATGGACTTTGACACCTGTTTCAGCTTCTCAGAGAGACCTTTTTATGCTTGCTTTCTAGGTCTTGAACTGATTCAGTTGATAAATAATTATCTTTTGAGTAATATATGTGCATGTATACATGTGTGATATACTGTAAAGCTTTTTTTGTTGGGGAGAGAAAGTGTTGCAGCATGATAGAATGATATAGCTGAAAATGTCACTTTGCTCACATTTATGAAAGATTTCATATCTTTTAGTGGAGTCTTCCTTCATCTTCCTTCAATTAATGTTTTCTTCAAATTATTTTGCATTTATTTGTGCTGAAGAATCTAAGTTTCTTAAAGCATTTCGCTTTTATTCTGTCTTTGTACTTGCAATATCTATTATAGTGCTTTTTTTTCCACATAGCAGGTTAATATGATAATTGCTATCTTATGACAAATCATAAAATAATTGATGTTGAATGGAATGGAATTTGAGGCTTATTGCATGACCCTACAGGCCTTGGTTTCCTGTATTTGGGTTAGTTTTTTCTCTCCAGCCAAAGCAGACCACAAAGCAGTATAATGCCAAAAACGGCCTTCACATTGTTTAATGGGCAGGCACATTTCAGGTGCACTTTATATAATCATCAAAACTGCATCACCTCCAGTAAAACTCTTTAGTCCGTCCCCCTCCATTTCTACAATTTAAGTTTGTAATAGTGGCACAAGGCTTTTCTTGGGGAATTAATGACTGGATGGTTGGGGTTAATGGCCCTTGGCTTTGCCTCAGGCCATCAACTCCTCCCAGGCAGTCATTAATTCCCTAGAAAATGCTTGGCACCTGAATCCTTACTGCTTAATTCGGCCATGCCTTCTTCTAGAAATTTCAAAAACTGTCATAGTTGCCCGACCTTTCTTTGTGAGATGAGCTGCTTTATTTTCCGTGCTCTTCATTTTACCTGTGGCTCTCTCAATCAGCCAACTTTCTAAGTAGGAATAACAGCATGCTGAATTTCTGCTATTTTCCTTCTGGGGCTCCCCTTTCATGAAAGAGCTGTTTTTCTTCTTATAAACTGACACTTAGGCTGATAATTACAGAGTAGTAAAAAATATGCAGAGACAAAGTAAGATGACTTGGAAATAGTTGAAATGAATCTTCAATTGGAGACTTTTTGTTTTTTAAGTTCATAATCCATTAATTTATACATTTTTTCTTAATGATTTCTTAATATAATTGTAAGTCTGAGAGACTGATAATATATAATGGAAAATTCTTTGGAATCCTTTTGGAAATCTTTGGATCCTTTCACTTGCTACTTGGCTAATTTTGACCAGTCATTCACTCTGTTTTTATCTTTGTTTCTTTACCTATAAATTGAAAAAGTTGAATTAGATAATCTCAGAAGACCTTTACAATTCTAAATCTTGTGATCAAAAAGCTTTGAACTAGGAACCAAAAGATAAGAGATTTCGAAGTCTGGGTACAATCTTGGATAAGCCAGGTGACTAACCTCTCTGATCCTTAATTTCCTCATCTGTACTACATCCCCCATAGTTATTGGGTATTTCAAGGAGAGAATATATGTGCACGCAGTTTGTTAATTGTTAAAAGTTGTACAAATATATAGAAATGTACTGAAGGCATAGATGGCTTCCGCCTTCCCTCACTTCTGTTGGAAACAGTGAAAGAATTCTGGTTTGATGGAAGGGGAAGGTTCTGAATTGGACTTCTCTAGTGATAATGATCAATGAAAAGGCTCATATCCCTGGAAAGGGATAGAGGTTGTTTTTAGAGAAGCATTATTAAGAAAGAAGTACTATCAAAGTCCTTCAAATGATCAAATGTTCTCATGAAATTAAGTTTGATCAGTTTGAGATTATTGAAGAGATTAGATGAAGGGCATATGAATTTCAGTTAAAAAAAAAAGAGCTCAAGGCATTGTTGTAGAAAGAAGAATGGTGACTTTTTCCTGAGATTAAGAAAAATGATAAAATCTACTAAGGAAAGAAAAACTGGGTGATTGTTGAATAGAATAGAGTAATTTAAAGAGTAATTTGATCCTTTGGGGTGCCAGAGAAAGAGTGTTTATTATTGCCCTCAGGGCCAGTTCTTGAAAATTTTCAAATGACTAAAGTTGTCTTTGCTTATTTCTAGTTTCTGTCTCCCCCTTCTCTTTTCTTTTAATACTACTGGGAGCATTTTCATTTTTAAGAAGAGAAAGAATGATAATGCCCAGAAAAATGTCATCTATGAATTCCAAAAATCCTTGCGAGAGATTTGGAGTATGTGTGGTGAGGAAGCCTTCTTTAGGTTGTGAAAATGAAGTTATATATCTGACTACCTACTCTTTCTACTCATTACTCATCCTCTCTAACTTTTCTTGCCTCTCTAAACTGAAATTCATGACAGTGTGGTATTTTTAGCTGAAAGGGAATTTAGAGGTGAGTTTCCTTTGCTTACATTGGTGAGGTGATTTGTTTACATATTACATAGGTTAGTAAATGGGAGAAACAAGCTTACATTCAGATCTTTTAATTCCAAATAGTAGTCTTTCTAATCAGGGCCAACAATCTTCCAAACTTTTGTAGATGAGTGACGGAAATAGAATTTTCCCCCTTTTTTGGAGTATTTTTTGTTTTATCCCTTACCTTCTGACTGAGACTAAAGATGGAGAAGAGAAGAAAAAATGGTGACAACTAAATCTATTTCAAAGTGCCCCTTTAGAGCCTCTGGAGTTAGACTGCAGAAGATATAAACAGCTGGCAGAAAGACTTAATGACCAAACTAAGCAGGGGAATGTTCTCTTTTCCTTATCTTAACCCTTTCTCTGCTGCTTTCCATACTCAATAATCCTGTTACATTTTTGACTTATAGTTTCTTTTAAATGGAAATAAGTCTATCAGGGTCATAGTCAGAGGTGTTGTTTACCTGTGAGGGCAGTTGATTTTGGATGCTTTAGAAGCTTTCTTCTTGTTTATCTACAACATCTTTTAATTTCTACTTTATTTAGTCAGTAGCTGCATATCTGAAAAGTGGATTTCATTTATTAACAGATGATCTGGTTTAAAAGCGTATCCACCACTTTCCTTAATATAAACAATATTTTCACTGCAAAAAGAATCAGAGATGTATAATTTTAAAAAGTGCTTATGTAAGCAAATTTACTCTTTAGTCTTTTCTTCAAACCTGTCATTGAAGAAAGTGTTACATTAATTCATCGAATGTTAGACTTGGAAGAAACCTTGGTTATTGCTACTTTAATTTAAAAAAAGTTATCTTTTGTTTTTAGGCTATTTTCATTCCAAATATATCTTTTCTTTCTCCCCTATTTGTAACAAAAAATAAGAAAGAGGGGGAAAAGTGGTTCAAGATCAACCAACACATCCAGTGATTGACAATTGACATCTCAGTCTTCCATCTTTACAAAAAAAGGAAGGGAGGTGCATTTTCTAATTAATAAAATTAATAGCATTCAGTTTCAATTTTATGTGTTCTTTATATTTATATTGCTGTTACTGCATTTATTATTTTCTTTATTATGCTTATTTCATCCTGTATCAATTCATATGACCCTATGATTGTTTGAATTCTTCATATTCATCATTTCTTACCTGCTCAATGACATTCATTATGGTTATATATCACACTGTATTTAGCCATTTGAAGTTAATGGCCACTGACTTAGTTTCCAGGTTTTTTTTTTTTGTTGTTGTTGTTGTTGTTTTTTTAACTAAAAGGTTCTGCAATAAATATTTTGATGTATATTAGACATTTGTTTTTGTCTTTGGGTCTCTTCTGGTATATGCCAGTCAGTGTGATACATGGATTAAAGAGTTTGGAAATTTTATCAGTTTCTTAGCATAATTTAAAGTTATTTTTCAGAATGTTTGAGTCACTTCACAGTTTTACCAAGAGAATAATTAATTAAGCAACAAGCATTAAGTATTTGCTGGATGGCAGGTATTGTGCTAGATGCTAGGGCACATGTACACAGAATGAAACCTCACTCACTACTCACAAGGAGCTTATGTATTAATGGGTATATTTGTGTTTTTTTGGCAGTCCCTCCAATATTGACTATTTTCATCTTTTGTCATCTTTGTCAGTTGCTAGATGAGTTTTTTGAACTGGATTTTTCTTATTATCAGAGCAGTTTTCCACATGGTTGTTAAAAGTTTGTAGTTTGTCTATCAACGTATATCATAGGACCTTGTACACAGTAAATACTTATCACTAGAAGTACTAGAATTTTAGAATACCCAAAAGACCAAGTTGATGCAGTGAATTTTAATTTTTTTACCCTAAGATGAAGATTACCAATTATTATCATTTTTGTGGTTTCTTGACATTCCTTTAATCTACTGATCACAAGTTAATTGATGGCAATGCTGGAATGAATGTTAAAATGATCCTGCATTTGTTCTTGGCTTTGGATCCTCTAAATATTTTTAGAGAATAATCTCCTCTATTTTTTTTTAGGGATTCAGTGGACATTTGAAAGGTAGTTAAGAGTTTATAGTAATAGGTCAGCAGAACTTGTCAATTGTAGTCTTATGAGTCAGTGCTTAGTAGGGACAGAATTATCTTGTGTTCTTTGTGAAGCTACATTTGCAGTCTTTGAAGAGCTGTTGTTGTCAAATGAAGTTATAGTACTTGTGAGACTTGTATTTGATGAAATCCAGTATGAATTTTTTGATAATATAGATATTAACAAGTACATTGTACTAGAGATCAAACTTAATATCAAAGCCCATTCCTACTTTGTTACCTTCGAATCATTTAGAAGTTTAGGCCTGGCATTAAGTATTTTTGAATTTCTTTCACATTTCTGGATGCCAGCTACTTTTACCTCTTTAAAAGTGATAGTTTGAGAGTAATTTCTTTAAAGTGTCTGTCCGTTTTCATTTCTTTTTAGACATGTGTAGTTTCCTTCATTTTAATCTAGTTTGAAGACAAACAAAAAGTCTGTGGTGGCATACAAACTAAATTTGAATTATAAGAAATAGATTTTTTAATGAATTCCTAGGGTTTGCCATTCAAAGCATCATTATATTTTGGGAAATTGTTCATTGTTATCTCCTTGATATTAAATAATGTTGCGTATTGTTCCAAGCACAGAAGAATAGTGCCATTCTTTAACCTTTTTGTTTCTTTTCTTTCTTGCTCCATAAATTATATGAAAAATACATAAATAAATAAATTATAAATTTATAATTATTGTAAATTATAAATTTGTTTTTTGGGGATTCTAATCCTACTAGATTTATTTTATTAGGATTGATTTTTAATTTGTTTAATTTTTTAATGTACAGGTTTATTTTCCATACTTTCATTTTAACTTTCATTTCTTACCCTTCCATGTGAAACATCTACCTTCTGCTGCAGGTAGATGTGGACAATTTCGAGATAAATCATAAGCTTCTTGGGAACAGAAATTGTTTCATTATTGGTATTTGTATTCCCAACATCTGGGTCAGAAGTTGGCTTCTAGTATATGCTAAATATGTGTTTATTGATTCATTTAATTATTATTAATTTTTATTGTGACTAATGATTTTTGTCCAAACTTGAGTTCAGACAGATTGTGTGATATAAAGAGCTCTGCACTTAGAGAGGCCCTGTTTAAAATCCTCCCTTTACCTCTTACTACCTGTATGGGCCTGGGTGACTTACTTCACTTATCAATTTCATCTGAAAAATAGGGTAATAATACACCCTTCTCACTCTCAGTATTTTAGGAAAAACAATTTGCAGATGTAAATTTTTTATTGTTTCCCTATAATTGAAAATTAATTTCAAGTATTTGATATTATCTATACACCTTAGCTTTTCTCTTTTAAAAATATTTTATTAATATTTTTTATTATTCCATTACAAGAATTTCTTCAGTTTTCCTTTGCCTCATCTTCAGAAATCCACCCCAGATTAACAAATAATATTTTAAAAATAGTAATACTGTACTACTACAGGCTACTGTATATATTGTCCATTAAAATTTGAAAAGCGATTTTATGTATATTTTTTGATTCTCACAAAATTTCTGGGAGGTGAGTGTGATTATTATTTCTACTTTACAGATGAAGCAGTAGAGGCCCAGAGAGTTCAGGTGATTTGCTAGTAAGCCACATGGTAAATACCTAATGCAAGATTCAAACTCACATTTTCTGACTCTGACTTTCCCCTTCTCTCCCAAAAAAGAAAAGAAAGAAAAAAAAAGTTAGCAATCAATGTATTGAAAATATATGCAATGTATCATACTAGGGAATCTTATCCTACCTCTGTAAAGAAGTAGGGCCAGGATGTTTTCTTATTTCTTGGTTTTGCTGCCATCCATAAATATACCACCTTTGTATTCAAAAATTCTGAAATCTCTTTATTTTACCATGATCTCTTGACTTTTCACTTCTCTCTTTGTCTTCTTTTATAGAACTTTGCTCTTTTCCTATACCGTGACCTCCTGGCCCCTGAATTCTTGCCTGGATCTTTTCCCTTGCACTAGCCATTCCCTTCTCTTTTCCCTCTCTTGACTCGTTGGCCAATTTCACTGTAAACTGTCAATTTCATTTTACAATATGTTTTAAATATGTTGCCTATTCTTTTTTTACATTGTCATCACTCTGGTGCAGGCCTTCATCACTTCCAACCTGGATTATTGCTTGTTGGCAGGGCTGCCAGCCTCAAGTTTTTCCTTCCTCCAATCCATCCTCCGTTCAGCCACTAAAGTGATTTTCTTAAATGCAGGTCCAAATATATCATTCGCCCTCTTGATAAACTAGTAGTTTTCTTTTGCCTCAGAAAGTAAATACAGAATGCTCTGTTTGGTGTTGAGCCCTTCAAAATCTAACATTTCCTACCTTTCCAGTCTTTTTACACCTTACTTTCTGACATA
The DNA here is from genome assembly GCF_902635505.1 of Sarcophilus harrisii. Classification (NCBI taxonomy): domain Eukaryota; kingdom Metazoa; phylum Chordata; class Mammalia; order Dasyuromorphia; family Dasyuridae; genus Sarcophilus; species Sarcophilus harrisii. The sequence continues at coordinate 185,646,855 of NC_045427.1, read as the reverse complement.
TTTTTCAGTCCAGTGATACTAGCCTTCCATGAGTAAAATACTCCATCTCTTAGTGCTGAGCATTCTCTCTGATATGCTTGTAATACTTTCCCTTCATTCTGATCATTAACCTCCCTAGTTTTCTTTAGTCCCCAACTAAAATCCCACTTTATACAGGAAGTCTTCCTCAAACTATCTTAATTCCAGTACCTTCCCTCCAGTAATTGTTTCTTATTTATATTATATATATCTTATTTTATTATGTATTTATTTACATGTTGGCTCCCTCATTAGATTTTAAGCCTCTTTTTGTATTTCCATTGTTAACACAGTGCCTGGCACATAGTAGATACTTAACAAATAGATATTGATTGATTGATTGATTGATTTATCCTTTATAATTTTGTATAATTCATTTTTTAATTTTTGTGATTATTCTTTCTATTAACAGTGTTGTAATATATGTGATTTCATATTGTTTTCTAACATGATTGTACTGATACACCAATGTATCACTTTGCTGATCTTTCCATGTCTCCTTCAATATTTACTATTCTCATCCTTTGTCATCTTTGCCAATTTACTGAGTGTGAGATAAAGCCTCAGTGTTGTTTTGATTTTCTTGCCTCATTATTAGTGAATTGGAGCTTTCTTTCCTAAAATTGTTAATAATTTTCAGATCTTTTGAGAATTACTTGTTCATATCGTTTGACCACTTTTTGGGGAATAACTTTTGAATATATATCTATATACCCTCCCCCCCTCGAAACAATAACTCTTGAAGACATCATTGGAATTTTGATCTAAGGGAAGAAATGATCAAATCCTTTTAATATTGAAGGTAGTTGGAGCTACTTAATATTCTATTAGTAAAAGTGAAATTGAAGAATTGTAGACATAGAAGTGATCATCTAAATTACCTTAGAGAAGTTCCAGGTTGTAAGGGAATATTTTATAGATGAGTAAACTAAAGTCCATAAAGATTGTCATATAGTGAGTGGTAGAAGTAACTCTAGAACTCAGATCTTAAGTCCTAATGCAGTTCTCATTCTGCTATACTATACTGAAGGAAGAAGAGAACAGAATAGATATTACGTATTAGGATATACTACATTTTCTTAGCTGTAATGGAAACTCGAGATATGAAATAACAAAAGTACCTCCAGATGTGTTATATTGAATTCAGTCTCTCATTTTGGATATGAGTAATCAAACATGGAGACGTTATGTGAATTGCCCAAAATTAGGCCAGAGTCATGGTGACCTCCTTGGCTAACCCAATTGTAACAGTCAGCAGAGGGACTTCCTTTTATGAAGTGCTAGTGTGGAAAATTTTTTCTTGCTCAGCAATATGTAAGAATTTAGGGAGCTAGTCTTGTTCCTAGATTCATTTAATAATAGAAAACATTAAAACCTGTTTGAGGCCAAAGAATACTGTATGATTAGAAAACAGAGAACAATAAAACACACCCACACCCATCCACACATCTCCCCTCCATTCCCCTTTCTCCTCCCTCCTGATGGTACAATAGAAAGCCAAGCCCCTTCCATAGGTGAGAACTGTGATTGTGGGAAAATTAGTGAAATGGCTAGGAAGAGGGGGAAATGATTTTATGGCTTCAGATCTTTGCAATAGAATAAGATATAAGGACAGGGAAAGCTTTAAAATAAGGAGAGAAATTGAGAATTAAATTTGAAGATGGATAAAAAAAATCACAGTATAAATAATACAGGCAACTTTCCTTGATGGGTTGGCAAATGAAAGCAGCAGACAAGGAGCCATGTATCTGTAATACAGATATATTACAGATATAATAGTGTATCTGTAAACAGATAATACTATTATATGTTGAAGCATAGTGGCCTTTGTGCTTTAGGATACTTCAGAGGATAGTTCTAGGTATACAAGTAGTAGTAATTTATGCTTATTCTTATTTGGGCATATGAAATAGGAGTCATCAAATATACAAACCTGAGAAGAAAAAGTGGTGAGATTTTCTAATTTGTGCAAGTATAGAAAACTCAGTTTTACTTTTAAATATTAAGATAAATTGAAATGAATGAAAAACTAAAGATTAACTTTATTATTGTTTGCTATAGTTGTACATATACATTTTATACTTTAGAAGTTGCCTGTTAACAAAAACTGTTCTTTCATATAGATAATGCCATTATCCTCTGAAAGCATGGAGAAATTTTCATCATTAAAAAAAATTTCCTCAGTAACTTTAGTTTCTCATTAATTTGAGTAAATGTCTATTGCGCACCTATTCTTTACTTAAGATTTTCATCTGCCTTTTTTTCCTCAATACCTAGAAATAGCATATGTATTAAACCAATATAAGACTCATTTAGGTATGGAAAAGTGTGGAAATCAACAGAGAGAAGCCAAAGAAATGGGTGAAGCCAGGCATAGTGGCAATAAAGTGCCTCTTTTACAACAAGGTTAATTAATTTAGCAGGCTTTATTAAGCACCTACTATGTCTAAGGTACTATGCTATAATAATAATTCCCTCCACTGAAATTGGATTTCACTTGCTCGCTGAGGTATGGAAGTAACATTGAGTCTCAAAGACTAGTCTATTAAGGCATAAACTCTCATAGAAATAAAAGTATAAAGATCTATAGTGTAGATACATCTGTTGTCAGAGGACTAATCTGATTCAAATTGAGGATTAGCCACTGGGTGATGATAACTTTTTCAATAATAGAAATATTAAAATAAGTAGTAATTAATATTTAAATCTACATCTTAAAAGTTACAAAATAATTTACGTGGAATATGTTTTTTAGGATCACCATATGAAGTTGGTAGTATTTGTATTACATCCATTTTTCAGATGAGGCTCATAGAGTATATCTGATTTGCTTAAGATTACAGAAATAATAACTAATAAAGCTAGATAATTACAGTGAAGCTGAAGTGCCTTATACTGCAGTTGTATATATCATATTGCAGTAGTATGATATACTAGTCACTCAGTGGGCAAAATCTAAAATGTCTAATCATGAGGACCGATTGCAGTCAGACTTTCCCTCTTCTTTTTTAATAAAAATTATCACGGAAAACCTTAGACTATTTTCCTCTCCCCTAAACTTAATTAACAGATGTTAGTTTATATGAGTTAAATGTGAAATAAAGGATGATTATAACTACTCTTATTTTCCTTCATGGCACTGTCAATTATGAACCTAAATAAGTTATTCATTCCACATACTCCAGTATCCTGGAGAGAGTTATAGAGGCCCAGGATTTTTAGTTAAAACTTATTTTCTTGATCATTAAATCTACCTCCCCTCCTACCTCCTATTGACAGAGGAGGAAACTGAAATGTAAAAAAAAAGTTTTAGTGATTTTCCTAAGATTATATAAGTAGTAAAAAATAAAAAAAGAATTCCAACCCAGATCTTTTTATTTTCAGTCTAGTACTCTTTCCCACCATATTGTACTGTTTTCTTGATTGAAATAGTGTAATTTTACCATTGTTGATCAGTGCTAACACCAGCAGCAGTAGTAGGAATGACTCCCTCATCTCTAGGGTTGCAGAGTTATATGTACTTCCATTCCTCTGACTAATATGTTAAAGTATCTTGATTTATAGAAATCTTCAATGCAGCAAAACCCAGCCATACTTTGTCATCCATACTCGATGTTTCCTTTGCCATCTCCAGATCTTTACAGATCTTCATGTCTAGAATTCTCTTTTTTTCCTCACTTCCCTCAGCTTAAGTGTATCTCTCTGTAGGATCCCTTTCTGAGATTTTTCCTTCCTCTCTGGTTCTTAGTGCTCTGCCTCAAATCACTGTATAAATTGTGCATTTATTTATTCATATGGATGCTTTTCGCCCCCAGTAAAATGTAAGCACCTTAAAGGCAGGATCTGTTTCTCTTTTTTGTCTTTTTATCCTCAGAACCTACCATTGTGTCTGGCACATAGAGGGTCTCTATATAGATGAATTGAACTTTGACTTGAATACAATGTGAACAAAATCACAGAAGTATTATAGAAGAGAAACAGCTAATTCAAGTAGATATGTCATAAAATTTCCATTTTATTGTTATGTGTAATCATATTTAATTAAGATTTATAGGAAAATGTTTGAAATCTTAATGTACTCTTTTATTATATTTGTAGATCCACATCATAGATTTTGATGATGAAAATAATATTATAAACAAAAATGTTCTGCTCCATCAAGTGGGTGAAATTTGGCACATTAGTGCCAGTCCAGCTGATAAAGGTGTGCTAGCAACCTGCTACAATCAAAGTAAGTTCATATTTACTTCAATGTATGTTTATGCCTAGGAAGCAGAAATACTTAGGACTGTTTACCCCTTGTAGTAGCAGCAGTACCCAAGGCTCATGTATCAGTTTAGATTAGTTTTTTTTCAAAAGGCATTGGAGACTTAATTGGTTTATTGGATTAAAGGCTTGGTTGTTGAAATAACTGCCTAGGTACAAACTCTCTCCCCACTAATACTTTAATGTGTCTCTCAAGACTTTTATCTGTCAAATGATCATAGGTAATTTAGGGCAGGGAGGTTATGCTCAACTAAATCAGTGCTATGTAGTTGCTGAATATCCTTCTATTGCTCATGACTTTCCCCTGTTAGGGCTGAGTAAACCTCCTTTTCTTAATTACCTTAATTACCTTATTCCAGTCACTTTATTCCGGTCTTGAACCTAATCTTCTAGATCATCTTGAGTCAGGCATGGCTTGTTTACTGCCTCAATCATTTCCCAAATGAAATAATGTGAAGTTGGTTAAAATAAAAACCCAACTTTTAAAGATTTAAAAATCAATAAAGTTTGTCCTCCATTTCTGGAATATATTCCCTTTCATTTCTAGGTCATAGAATCCTTCATTTCTTTCAAAATTTAACTTAAGGCCACCTTTCATATATACACTTACCTACATATGTATACATTTACACATACCTACACATACATTTTTATACAAATGTATATATACATGTATGTTTATATGTGAGTGGTAGGCTGTAAGCTCCTTGGGATAAGGATTGTCTTTGTATTCCTGGCATCTTATAACACAGTTTCTGGCATATAATAAGTTCTTAATAAATGTTTGTTGATTGGTTGATACATACGTAAAGGTTATTGTTATTATGAGCAGATATTCTCAGAAATGATTATATTATGAAGTGCTTAGTAGAAAAACTTGAATCTCAAATGTGCCAGATGTGTTTTAGTAACTTAGACAGCTTTAGTCTAGAGTAGAGATGTTTAACACGTGGCTTATGAACTTGATATAAAAAAATATTCTGATAACTTATATTTTTATACATTTAGTTTCCTTTGTTATCTTACTTATTTTGTGTATTTTAAAAGCATTTTTCTAAGAAAGGCCTTTTATGTCTCAGTAATAGGATCCATGAAGATTAACTCTTTGTCTGGGGCTTGGTTGATGGGTGTTTAATGATCAGAATGTGAAGAAAGCAGGTACTTATATAATTAGCAAGCTATATAGGAGTATATGAAAAGTAACTTTCGCTTCATTTGTTGTGTTTGTGTATCATATATTGCAGTTAACAAATGAGAGTGTGGGATCATTTCAAATACTATTTAGTAATTTCTTTAAAAAAAATTTTAGGCAGTGTTTATGTTCATGTGCCCTAAATATACCTCCTTTCCCTTTATCCTATTGTTCTCTATCTTCTCTGGGATGATTCTGAATAGTGTCAAATTAAATATTGTGACTAAACTGACCTTGTTCTTCCTTAATTCTCCTTTCTCTGTCACTGTCAATAATGCCTTCTATCAAGTTTTTGGCTTTGGAAAGAAAAAGTCCTTTAATTTTGTTTTTTTGCTATAATTATGCCAGGACAAAGTACTCATGTTTCTTTCTATTCAGGGTCAAAAAATATTTGTTCTTTTTTCCATTTCATATTCTATTCAGAGGGTTTTTGTATATACTGTTTGTTATCCATCCTGTCACTTTGTCTCTTTCCCACTCTCTAGATCCATTAAAATATTAGTATAGGGATTACTTCCCTTTCCTGTGAATTTAGCCATTTGTCTAAATTGTTTTTGAATTTTAAAATTCTCTGTTAATAGATTTTTTATTTGCTATAAATCTCTCCACAACTTTGTCTTTATTTAGCATTTTCTTTGTCTTCTTTGTCATACCTCCTTTTCAGGACCAAAAATTCATTTCTGAAATAATCTTGTTGGCATTTACTTTTACTCTTGTCAACTATAGGATGTCTTTTAGATTATCTCATCTGTTAGAATATCCTCTCAATGAAGGCTCCCCAAGTTTTTTCTTCCTCTCCTTCTGTAAACACCTTATATAAGCTATGACATTTAATGATATTTGTTGGGCTTAAGTTTTTCTGGATTTATTTTTTCAAAAAAAAAATCATCTCAAGATGCAGTTTATTTCTTGCTAAGCAAGAACTATGGTAGGATAAGTTACTATCAGGTGGTCAAAACATCTAAATTTTCCAAATGTGTGATTAATTGAGAGAAAGAGAAGGAAGAATATTCTTTTCTACTCAGGCAAATCTCATTAAAAAAAAAAAAAACTAAGACTGAATTTGAGTAACTAATTATTTTTCTTTAAAATTAAAAAAAAAATTCAGTTTTATTTTCAGTTCTAAATTCTCTCCCCTCCTATGCCAACTGAGAAGTCAAAAAAAAAAAAAAAAGAAAAGAAAACACAAATATCTAATCAAGCAAAACAATTTCTGAATTAGCTATGTTCAAAACAAGAAGGAAAAAAGCCTATTTCTTTTTTTTAAAAAATATTTTTAATGTACATTGCTTTATTAATCATCTTGGGAGAGAAAAATCAGAGCAAAAGGGAAAAACATGGGAAAGATAAAAACAAAAAATGGAAAAAAGAAGTGAACATAGCATGTGTTGATTTACATTCAGTCTCCATAGTTGTCCCTCTGGATACAGATGACATTTTCTGTTCAAAGTCTATTGAGATTGCTTCAGATCACTGAATCACCGAGAAGAACCAAGTCTTTCATAGTTGATCATCGCACATTCTTGCTGTTACTATGTACAGTGTATTCCTCAATTTTGCTTCTTTCACTTAGCATTAATTCATGTAAAATCTTTCCAGGCCTTTCTATAATCATTGTTCATTATTTTTTATAGAATAATAATATTCCATTTTCTTCATCTACCACAACGTTTTCAAGACATTCCTCAATTGATGGGCATCTACTTGTTTTCCAATTTTTGCTACCACAAAAAGAACTGCTACAAACATTTTTACACATGTGGGTCCTTTTCCTTCCTTTATGATTTCCTTAGAGGCCCAGTAATGGCACTTCTGTGTCCAAGAGTAATGCACAGTTTGATAGCTTTTTGGGCATAGTTCCAAATTGCTCTCCAGAATTGTTGGATCATTTCACAACTCTATGAACAATGCATTAGTGTCCCAATTTTCCCAAATCCCCTCCAACATTTATCATCTTTTCTGTCATTTTAGCCAATCTGAGAGGTGTGAGGTGGTACCTCAGAGTTTTAATTTTTTTTTATTTGCATTTCTCTAGTCAAGAGTGATTTAGAGCATTTTAAGAAAATATATTTCAATATGTACTCTAAGTACCTCAGTTATCTATCTAGAGGAAATAGTGTGTTTTATCAAGTATTCTTTGGAACTGGTTGGTTGTTGTGTTAATCTGAGTTTCTAAGTACTTCAGCATTATTTATCTTTACAATAGAGTATTATTGTTTAATTTGTTCTGTTCCTTTGCACTTTGCACCAGTTCATACAAGTTTTCTTAGATTTTTCAAAGAGCATCACCTCCATCATTTCTTAAAGTTCTGTAGTATTCCATCATCTTCATGTACTATATAGCTAGTTTAGCCATTTCTAAGTTCATGGATAACCCTTCAATTTCCAATTCTTTGCTACCATAAAAAGAGCTGCTATAAATACTTTTGTACATACAAGTTTGATCTTTTTGGAGATATGTACCTAGAAGTAGTATTGCTAGGTTAAAGGGTATGCATAGTTAGTGACATTTTATATATAGTTCCAAATAGCTTTTTAGAATATCTGGACCAGTTTATAGCTTTACCAAATAGTGTATTAGTGTATTTATTTTCCTTTAGTTCTTCCAACATTTATCATTTGTCTCAATGTCATCTTTGCCATCTTTGAGTATGAAGAAAAACCTTAAAATTGCTTTAATTTTAATTTCTGTAATTATTGGTTTGTCTCTAATTTTTAATTGCTTCAATTCAGTTCAGTTCATTGTCATTACATTGTCTTCTCCAGATTTAAATAGAATATTTTCTTCAACTTATCTTGAATTTTCTAACTTAGAATCATAAGCTTCTCGAGACATATTGATAGTTATAGTATTTTTGATTGGCTTTGTTGTAAGTTTTTCAAAAAGCATCATCTTCATAATTTCTTTAACTTCTGTAGTAGTCTATCACCTATTCATGTATTATATAGCTTGTTTAGCCATTTCTAAGTTCATGGATAACCCTTCGTTTTCTTAATTTTTCTTTCTTTCTTTTTTTTTTTTATCCTTTTATCTAGAAGATAAATCTGACTTCTTCTAAATCAAGCATGAAAATGTCTTTCCTAGAATATATAGTTAGATCTAGAGATGCTAAGGACTCCTTTCTCTAATATCTTAGATTTGTAAGAGACTTTAAAAGTTATTACTTCAACATATACTGGTAACAGGGTTACTAGTAGAAGTGACAAGCTTTCTGACCCTATCACATAAAATTTCTGGAATTGGAAGACATATTTATTGTCTAAAAGTATATTATTTTGTCATGTAGAGAAGCTAAAAGAGAAATTAGGTTAACGTATTCCCCTATCCCCTACTTTTTTTTTTTTGAGAATGGTTGTGATACCCTTCGATTTTTTTCCAAATAGAAGAGTATCTTAGTTCTTTGACCTTTTAATATGAACTATGAACATTTATATGGTACTTGGAGGTTTTGGAAGCGTTTTTCACAAATTATCTCATTTGATTTTCATAACAATATAAAATAGGTGATATTACCTTTATTTTATAAGTAAGGAAATTGAGCCTTTGAGCAGTTAAGTGACTTGGTCAACATCATGTGGTTAATAACTATTAAAGATAGAATTTGACCTTGGATATTTCCTAGCTCCAAATCTAAAACTCTTTCCAGCATACCATGCTATTCCTAAACTCTTTGGAATTATTTTACTTATAGAATGTAATAGAAATGTTCCTTCTAATATGGATGGACTTTTAAAAAGGATTTAGAACTTCTTAAAAGCAAAAATTTTAAAAAGGTTAAGAATTTCAATGAATTTCATTTTGTATCTTTAATCTTTAAACAAATTTCTAAGATCACAGTTCAATAAACTAACAGAATTAAGGGGCAGCTAAGTGAATAGAGCACTAGAATTAGAAAGATCTGAGTTTAAATATGGTCTCAGATAATTGATACTTATTAGTTGTGTGACCCTGAGTAAATTACTAAATCTCGATTGCCTTGTTGCTCCCTCCCCCCCCCCCCCCCCAAATTAATATAGTATTAAAATGTATGCAACTGTGGTGGAATGGAGTGCCACTAAATTAGATTAAAATCCAGGTTTTAACTTGTCATGCCATTAAAAAGTATTTGGAAAGATTGGAATTGTTCCATGTTCTACTCACCTATCAATGTGCATTTTTTGTGTGTTGCTTTTTCCTGATGATGTGTAAGCTAGAAACAGGTTTTTTGGATAAAGACTTATACCTCTTTCCCCTCTCCCTCTCCCACATTTTTTTTATTTTTCTAAAGCTATATGCAAAGACAATTTTCAACATGCATTTTTACAAGACTTTGTATTCTAAATTTTTCTCACCTTCCCCCCTCCCCAAAACAGAAAGCAATCCAGTTGATACAGGTCAAATAAGTGCAATCCTTTAAAAAATGTTTCGATATTTGTCATGTTGTGCAAGAAAAATCAGACTAAAATGGAAAAAGCCACAAGAAAGGAAAAAAAATAAACAAAAAAGATGAAAATACTATATTTTAATCCATATTCAGTCTTAATAGTTCTCTGGATGCAGATGGCATTTTCCATTCTGAGTCTTTTGGAATTGCCTTGAATCACAGCATTGTTGAAAAGAGCTAAGGACTTATATCTTTTACATGGTCTCCTTTCATTTTTTGTTTATATATTCATTTTTAAAGAGGTTTGTAAGTACTGCTAAAATATTATTCTTTGCAGGTTACAGGCCTAAAGATTAGGGTGAAGAACTAAAAGACACGTGGTTGCTGTTATTATATTAACCACAAGTGACCTTGATGATTCTTTACTAACTTTTTTCTTTTCCAATTGTGTAGAGGACTGGAACTTTGGAGATGTATACTTGAAAGGAGGATACTTACAACAAGGTGTTAACTCAGTGGAATTAATGAGATGATGGTTCTCTAGTTTACATATAGTACTTAGTATGGTGATGTAATAGTTCTCTAGTTCACACCTGAAATGAGGCAATTGTACTAAGGTATATAAGAGCTGAAAGGACTGAAAATGAGACATTCCATTTTTGACCATCCTCCTGGTGGCTCTCTCTGCCTTCATTACTTCTCCACCTATAAACCAAGGCCTGTCCTAAGGACCTCCGGAAAGCTTGTCCGAACATTACACAATTGCTATGATTTCTTTTTTTTTGATCCTTTTAGGCAGTTAGAGGCTATCATATTTTGATATTTTTGGCTAACTGTAGTGATACATGATCCATATATTAGCAGACTATGTCCTGCTTAAGGGAGTGGTGGATAGGGATGGAATGGAACAGATAGGTGGTAATTAAGGTACCAGTCCCTAAAGACATATCTCAAGAGTCATTATGTAACAGTAGTATTATATATCTTTTTATCTAACTTGTGCTTTTTGTGAATATGTGGGAGAAGAGGAGTTTGTTGGTTTATGGTTAAGAAGTTGCCAAAGAGGATAAAGAGTTGGGTCTTCCCTATGAAATGGCAATCCAATTTGAAGAAGCTTGCTAAACCTTCCCTAGAGATCTCTTGAGATGTCAGCTTTCTGGGAGTATTTACTTCTTGTACATTTTGAAGCTTACTTACATCAATTCTAGGATTCATGTCTTGCTACCATAGACAGCAATCATGTGGATCTGATCAGTAAATACTCAATTTGAAAAGATAGACTTTTGAATGATTTAAAGTCATTTAGGATTTTTCCTGCCTTTAAGAACAAAATTAGACAAAGGGCTCTTATTCTTTCTTCCTTACTTATAGCTTTTAGTAATATTAGTCTTATAGGCATTAGGCCCTATGGCTTATTTTCTGCTCTACTGCAGATTGGGTTCAAACTAAAGGGTGATTAAAGCATCATCAAAAACAGATGAATGTTTCATATGATGTTTCAGAGATGTTAACTTGTTATCAACTGGGTCAGTATGTGCATTATAAGAGAGAAAGGGGGTAAGAAATTATTTCTCAATAAGAGCTAATTCCTATGTTCTTCTAAGGCATAAGAGTAATAAAAGATTAAATCTTTTGACCCATCTAATACTTAAGCTAGTTTTGTTTGAGATTTTAATTTTAAGATAAATTTCTATTATGTTTTTAAGGTCATGGTTTTATTTTTTTTTTGCTCATTTCCCCAAAATGTAGATTTCAAAATTTCTAGCATTTTAAAGCTAAATATAAATTACATGACTCTGACTTTATTGCATGTTTTTAAGTTTAGTATTTTATTGTTTTGAAAGTGAGAATGATTTCATACTTGCATTATTTCCTCAAATGAGCCAGACTAATTTTTACTGAAATACAATTTCATTGTAATGATGTAAAGTCAACAGAGGGCACCAGCGGCCTATTTCTATATTATGGAAGTCACTTCTGAGATTCTTTTGATTGTGTTACTTTCAGTGCTTCATTATAGTTTGTCCAGCTAAAAACTTTATTCATTATGTGAAGCAGTAAATTTAAATGCTTTTCAGAGGTTTCTGTAAATATTTTCAAAGATACTAAAATCTTATTTGAAAACCACATTTATCTATTTGTTTTGTGTTTTTTAATTGGTTTTTTATTTTCAAAACATATGCAAGGATAATTTTTTTCAACGCTGACCCTTGAAAAACCTTATATTCCAATTTTCCCTCTTCCCTCCCCTTTATGGCATGTAATTTAATATATATTAAACATGGTAAAAATATATGTTAAATTCAAAATGGGCATATATACATATATATTTATACAATTATCTTGTTGTGAAAGAAAAATCAAAAAGTTAAAAAAAATGAAAAAGAAAATAAAATTCAACCAAACCACAACAAAAAGAGGGAAATGGTATGTTGTAATCCACCCTCAGTTGCCACAGTCCTTTCTCTGGGTGTAGATGGCTCTCATCATTACAAGATCGGTGGAACAGGTTTGAATCATCTCATTGTTGAAAAGAGTCACATTTATCAGAATTGATCATTGTATAATCTTGCTATTGCTGTGTACAGTGATCTCCTGGTTCTGCTCATTTCACTTAGCATCAGTTCATATAAGTCTCTCCAGGCATCTCTGAAATCATCCTTCTGATTGTTTCTTATAGAATAATAATATTCCATAGCATTCATATATCATATCTTATTCAAACATTCTGGGCCTCCACTCAGTTTCCAGTTTGTTGCCACTACAAAAAGGGCTGCCACAAACATTTTTGCACATGTGGGTCCTTTTCCCTCCTTTAAGATCTTTTTAGGGTATAAACTTGTAGAAACACTGCTGTATCAAAGAGTATGGACAGTTTGATAACCCTTTGGGCATAGTTCCAAATTGTTCTCCAGAATGGTTGGATCCATTCACAATTCCACCCATAATGTATTAGTGTTCCAGGAAAACCATATTTACAAAATTATATTGGATTGAGTTGTCAATTTTAAAAAATGAAAATATTCATTTTTTTTTGACATTTATTAAAAGAGAAGAATAGTAGGTTAATCCATATTATACCTGCATATTATACTGTGATATATCAAGTTATTATCAAAACTAGCTTTGAAAGACATTTTGTTGAACAGGTATTTTCAGTCAGTTGTTTGTTTACCTTCTATGTTTCCAGTACTGTGCTGGGCAGAAGGAGAGATTCAAGAGAAATATCAAACAAGAGCCCACCCTTGGTTTTTGAGACGTAGTTGCGAAGATAATTCTGATTCACACACATCCAACCTGTTAACTGTCCTTTTTGAGATTATTAAGCTGTTTTAAGTGGTAAAGTACATATTCTAAACTAATTTCTTAAACATATAATTGGAGAATATGGGTTTGTTATTCCATCAGCACTTAACTTATAGTGAAAAAGGAGATAGGAAAAAAGAAAATGGGCTTCAAAACAGTTGAATGTCCATTGGGTTCAGATAAGTAAAAGGGAAATAGAAAGTTTAGAACTTAGACTCTGTAATATAATGTGATTTTATGAAAGACTTGGAAACAGTAATCTTTTCAAGTCAAGAATTAGGCCACTATGGAGTGACCTTTATTTTTCTTTTAAAGAATTGATGTATTCAGGGCATTCTGTATAAATCTAAAAGGAAAGAGAGAAAAAGAAAGACACACACACACACACACACACACACACACACACACACACAAAGATAGAGAGTCATTTAGTTCTTCAGCACTTGCCATGTGTTAGGAACTGTGTTAAACTCTGGGCATACACAAACAAGAAAACAAGATGACCTTTATTCTAAAGCAATTTACGTTCTGATAAGAAACTTGAGGTGTAATGGGCTTTATGCATAATAAGACCCTTCAGCCCAGAAACCCGCTAGCAACCCCCACTTCCCTTTGGTGCTTTTCATCTTCCTTCCTGAGATGTCAGGAAGGGCATGATCATCTCCTTTTTAGTGCTTTCACCTCCCTTCTTGAGAAGTCAGGGAGGGTGTGATCACCTCCCCTTGGGGCTCTGACCTCTCTGAGGAGTCAGGGATGGCATGACCACCTGTGTTCTAAAACAAAAGAAAGCGGGAGATGTAATGGGCTGAAGCTCAAGTTGATGCACTGAGGTCCCAAGCATGTGAGGCTAAATAGTAATTGGACCATACTCTATTAATATATATGCTTGGAGAAAGAATGGCCCCCGCCCACTCTTTGTGTAAGTCCTGATGTGTTGTATAGGAAATGACGATTTTGGTGGGTGGAGGCAGAGGGGCAGGAAGAAAGGCGGGGAGAGAAGGTTGGCTGGCTTCTGGTCTGCCTGGCTTCTTGACAAATCTGCTCACATTGCTAATCCCCCTTCACCTCCGATCCTTCTTCACCTCTACTGAGAATAAAGATTGAAGATTTTCCCTTAACCTGAATTCTTGACTCCAGCTGATTTTAAAATACGCGGTCATCACATTGAGGGAAACAGAGAAGCCTCAAACTTGGTGGTAAATTATGTGGGTGTACCCAAAGCATATGAAGACTTCCCCAATAGAATTGGTAGATGTGAATAGTTTGTTTCAATGGGCCATGGAGGTGATGGAAATAGGTTATGTGGTATGCTAAATGTTAATGTTTGCTGTGAAGATGCATCCATGAAGTTTTCTTCCATTTAGATAAATGGAAGACAGCGCTGGTGATGAGGTGATGAGATGTATAAGTAAGAGATCATTGTTGTTGTTTCCAACTGCTGTGCCATGTCTGAGAGTCCTGCCTACTCTGGCATGAAAGTCACCCAGATGTACAAGCCTGTCCTCTTTTGGCACTCTAATGATGAGGATCTTCATAAAATTTTTCTTTAACCTCATCAGAGTTCATCATGGTAGGAGCATGTGCACTGATGATGGCGGCATGGTGCTTTCCTACAAGTGGCAATCGCACTGTCACAAACTTGCTGTTCACTCCTTTTGGGAACCATATGAGCTTGTTGATTAGATTAGATTTGATTGCAAAGCCTATGCCAGCTTCTTGGCACTCCCCATCACTATAGCCAGGAAAATAAGTATCCAGCTCTGATTTGTTGAATGTGAAAATTTAGTTTGGAGATGATGCTGTGCTGATCATCTCCAAATAAAATTTTCTCATTCAACAAAAGTGGAAATCTCAAGGTAAAATGATTACCAGAAGACTTAATGTCAACAGATTAGGGTGGTTCTCCATGGTGAACAGTTTGTTGCTAAGTTGAAGGGAAAGCTGAGCCAATACATAGTTAGCAACTGTGAGGCAGAAAAGGAATTGGCAGCTTTCAGAGGTTTGGTGTAAAGTACCATATTTACTCATCTGAGCCAGAATATTAAGAAACATCAAGATTAGCTTAATGAAAATTATGGGGAAAGTCAGAAGCTGCTGAGTGAAAAATGAGAACTCCATAGGGCTTACTGTCAGGATAACTCATTTATCTCTAAGAAGACAGCATGTAACTCCATCAAAAGTAGTGTTAAAAAAAAAAATTACATGTAATTGAACTTAGAGAGATGTTCGATTCTTAGCTCAGTAGGAAGGCAGATGAAATTCAGTTTTATGCTAATAGTAACAATCCAAACAGCTTTTATGATGACTGTTTATGGATTATTTATAGACCAAAGACTTCTCAAGTACTGATTGCTGTTGAAGACACAAGATTAGCAATAAGGACATCATCTTGGAGAGATGGGCTGAACACTTCAATAGTCTTCTTAGCAGATCACCATCAACCAGTGCTAATATTGATTCTATACCTTAGGTTGAAGTCAGTCCTTCTTCAGCCAAACTTCCAACTGAAGAAAAGGTTTTGAATGCCATTAGGCTCATCTCCTGTGGCATAGTGCCCGGTGCTAATTCTATTCCAGCAGAGACTTACAAGGCAGGGGATTGTCCACTGCTTGTATAAAAGCTGACTAAAATCTTTTGTATTATATGGCAATAAGAAGTTATTCCCCAAGAGATCAAGTGTCTTTGTTGTCCATCTCTGTAAAGGAAAAGGAATTAGATTGTCTTGTGACAACCACAAGGGTGTCTCTCTCTTAGCCACTGCTGACAAGATTCTTGCAAGAATCCTTCTTAATGTGCTGGTCCTTCATCTAGAAGATGTTTAATTACCAGAGAGCTTCCAAAAGGGCTGAGAAACTGTCAATATGGTGTTTGCTGCCTGACAACTCCAGGTTGAAATGATAGGAACAGAGCAGAATATATACGATGATTATCAATCTGACCAAAGCCTTGATGCTGTCAGTTGTGAGGGCTTGTAGAAGATCATGGCAAAATTCAACTGCCTAAAAAAAAATTTCATCAGTTTTGAACATTAACTTCATGATAGCACGTTTGTACAAGTTTTGGATGATGGACTATGCTCTTGCACTTCCCTGGGCACCATTGGAGTGAAACAAGGTTGAGTGCTTGCTCATGTGCTTTTTAGCATGACTTTTTTAATGATGTTATTGGATGCCTTCAACAAGGATGAAAATCTCATCAAGGCCAGCAGCTGCACTGATTGTGAATTATTTAAATTGAAAATGCTACAAACCAAAATTAAAATGGAGGAAGAGCTGGTGCATGACTTTTTGTTCATGGATGACTGTACACTCAGTGTAACCTGAGCTGCCACAGAATATGGATTGATTTTCTGCCATTTATGCTAATTTTGCCCCTTTAATACCAAGAAAATAGAGATTCACCACTAGTCAGCACATGCCATTCTTCTGTTTATAGCAGAAATTTTTGCTAGGCTATAAATAAGTTCATTTACCTTGGCAGTACACTTTCCAGGGATGTATACATAGATGATGAAGTTGACACATGCATTGTCAGAGCTAGTTTAGTGTTTGGAATACTCTGAAAGAAAGTGTAGGAGAGAAGAGGTATTGGTTTACCTACCAAACTTAAGGTCTATAGAGTTGTTGTGCTGACTTTTTTGTTGTATGCCTGTGAAACCTGTACAATATACCATGACATGCTAGGAAACTCATTTCCTCCTATTTGAATTGTCTTAGGAAGATTACTTGTCAAGATAAAGTGCTGGAAATTTTCTAGAGCTAAACTAAGCATTCAAACTCATTCATTGCAGAGTGTAAAACTTTGATGGGCTAGCCACATTATTCAAATGCCAGCTGTAAGTTTGCTTAAAAGAAGACTACTTTACTTTGTATGAGAACTCACACAAAGACAGACACTCACATGGAGGTCAGAAGAAGCAAAACACTCCCACATTTTGTCTGAAGCTTTGGACTCAATTGTGAGATATGGGAGACAATTGTAAGATTTAGAAGGTACTGGCAAAGGACATGGTGTGCTCACATTAAAGAAGGTACTATGCTCTATGAGCAAAGCAGAATTTCAGTAGCTTAAAGAAAATGCAAGTTGCCCAAATTTAGAGATTTCTCCCCTCCAAGTGTTCATATGGATTATTTGTGCTCGGCCTGTAGTACAATCTTTCAAGATCCAAGATCATATTGATCTAATCAGCCATAGTTGAACATATTATACTTTGACCCTGACATGGCAAGGTCATTTTAGAACTCTTCAAGCAGGAAGGACAACCAGAATTTTAATGAGTGAAAATAGCATAGGAAGGAAAGACTGAAGGTAGGAGGGAGGATTGTGTAAGAGATGGCTAGTGTGTAGGTAAAGCAGACTGGAGAGTGAAGCAGGAGCTAAGTAAGTGAGAGATAACAAGGAAAAGATAAATACTTTATTGATCACAATTCATTAGGAAAGAACACAAGACTTGTGAATATTTGGATTTTAGAACTCGTTTTCCTGCTAACTTGCAGTGTGGCCTCCTCACTTATCTCTCAAATAGAGTTGATAATAATTTATTTTCTAGGTATTACTGTAAAGATTCATGAGACATGATACTTTTTGAAGAATAAAAAATATTCTTTAAAATTTATTGTACATTGTTTTATGAATTATTTGGGGAAAGAAAAAATGGAACGAGAGAGAAAAACCATGAGAGAGGAAAAAACAAACAGAAAAAAGAAATGAATACATATATGTAGATGTATTGATTTACATTCAATCTCCATAGTTCTCTTTCTGAATGCAGATGATATTTTCTATTAAAGTTTAATTAAAAAATTAAAAAGAAAAAAATGGAAATAACTAATTTGTGATCCTTTCAAATTGATTTTGTGATTCAGATGATTTCCAAACCTCCTGGCTGATGCATTATCAATTCAAGAAGCTAGGACCTTTGATTCACAAATCCTGGTCAAAAGCACCCCTTTGAATTCCAATAGGAGATCTGGGTTTGTCCCAGCCCCCACAGGATCTGAGCCAACTTGGGACTCCACTCATGGGCCCCTTTAGCTAAATCTCTCATTATAAAAGAGCCAAACTAAAATCCTCTCTTTGCAGAGGTTCCAAACATGCCCGCCCTCTTGGCACCCCTAGGAGCCTCTGCCCACTGGAATAATTTCCAATGCTAACCTCTCTTTACCTATTACCTTTTACTAACTAGACTTGAACCTTAGTTCCAATCCCCATAATAAACCTCTTTTATCAATCTAGGTTTTTGAGTCTGTAAATTCCTTTACAGGGGACTCTTATGCTACCACTCACTAGACCTCATTTAACTCCCTACCCTTACGTTGAATTCTGAGGGGTTGCAGGGGAGTTCCATTTGATTTGACTCCTTGAACCCCGAACCTGCCACTAGACTATGATTTCACTTCCACTCTACTCTACTCCTATTCATAGGGATTACAACAATACTCCTAACAATATTCCAATGATGACGAGATATTGTACGAGAAGGAACCTATCAAGGACATCACACTCCCGTAGTCCAAAAAGGCCTACACTACGGCATAGTCCTTTTCATTACATCAGAAATTTTTTTTTTGTAGGCTTTTTCTGAGCTTTTTACCACTCGAGCCTATCCCCAGCCCTAGAACTAGGAGGCTGTTGACCTCCTGTAGGAATCCACCCCCTTAACCCACTAGAAGTCCCACTGTTAAACACAGCCATTCTTCTAGCCTCAGGCGTCTCTATCACCTGATTTAAACCCTAATTTGATTTGGGTACCCCAAATCTAAACCTCATCAAGTTCAATACAGTGTAAGGTGGGGTGTGTCTTTATTTCATGACCAGTTTATCTTTCTAGATTACAGATTTCATTGACATTCTTTATGCCACTTTTTCCATGTAATTACTTATTTTAATGTGATGCCCTCTGTTTATATCCATCATGTTCTTCTCCTTTGAGATAAGCCTTTTTAATCTTCTTTTAGGTGACCTTAACTTCAGTTCTAGTTCTCTATGATTGGCAGCCATACAACATTATTGGAAAAATATTGGTTTTAGGAGATGGGCCTTTGTTTCAGGGAAAAACTTGTTGTCATTAAAAGAACTTTGTAATTTCCCAGAGGTAATTCCTTCTGCTTATAGCCTATTCAATTCTGAGCTTTGTTCATTGTTCATTTGCAGTGCCTTTCCAAGATCTCATAAATGACTTTATATTCTAAATCAGTGATGCCCTTGGCTGCCATAGCATTTTACTTAGCAAGCAGATTAGGCATTTGATGACTAAAGAGGTTTTTATATTTTAGGTCTCTTTATTATGGCAATTGCTTTATAAGTTGAACTTCTTTATATTTGTTATAAGACAGTACTGTCATTTCATATGTGTATCATATTTTTCTAAGAGGCTTACAATGCTTTTATTTACTGTTTCAAATCATCTTTGCATCTGTTTTGTAAACTTGAATGGAAAAACAGGTATAATATCTTCATATTAAAGAGAAGATACTTAGGCAGTATAGGAATTAGCCACTTTCTTCCTTTTCTTTTCCTTCTTCCTCAATTTTTAAAAACTATTTAAATTTAAATTTACTTATTTTTGGGGGGCAATTTTATTTTATTTTTCTGGTTTTTAAATTTTTTTTCCAGTACATGTAAAACAACATGGGGGGGGGGGTATAAATGTACATTCCATTTTTTTACTCAATTTTAAAAAATTGAGTGCACCAATATCAATCAGAAATATGTTTCCTTTCTTTATGAGACTATATTTCTTCTTCATAAGCTTAAACTCTTAATATACTAACTTATAAGGCTGTGAAATTTTTCTTTCCTAAAATTGTGAATTAATATTTGAGCCTTGAATTCTGTTCTGTTTTGATTATACGGCTTGGTCCCTATGGTGAGGACTTAGAATGGAACATTGCTTTTTTTGGCCACTCTTCTTAAAATATGATAGATTGCTAATCCATCTATGCTTAGAACATTGATGAACTAGTTTATATTTGCCTATCTTCAAAATTATAGGGTAATACAGTTCTACTCTAATTGATACTAAGCTGGGACTCCACCCATGGGCCCCTTTAGCTAAATCTCTCATTATAAAAGAGTCAAACTAAAATCCTCTTTGCAGAGGTTTCAAACATGCCAGCCCTCTTGCTAAGATGAATATGCAGTTTAAAATATATTCTTAGAAATAATGGAATTGCAGCGATCAACAAGACCTCAGGAGTTATAGCAAATTGATATAGGTTATACATATATAATCATTTTAAACATTTCCATATTAGTCATTTTGTGAAAGAAAAATCAGAAAAGAGAAAAACTACAAGAAAGAAAAAGGAAGCAAAAAAAAAAAAAAAGTGAAAATAGTATGCCTTGATCCACATTCAGTCTCCATAGTTCTCTTTCTGAATGCAGATGGCATTTTCCAACCCAAGTCTTTTGAAATTGTTTTGAATCAGTATATTGCTGAGAAGAGCCAAATCTGTCATAGTTGATCATCACATAATCTTACTGTTACTGTGTATTTTCCTGGTTCTGCTTACTTTACTCAGCATCAGTTCATATAAATTTTTCCAGTTTGTTCTGAAATCAGCCTGCTCATCATTTCTTACAGAACATTAATATTTCATTACATTGATGTACCATAACTTAAGCCATTCCCTAATTGATGGGCATCTACTCATTTTCCAATTCCTTGCCATCATAAAAAGAACTGCTTCAAAGATTTTTTTGCACATATGGTTTTTTTCCCCTCTTCTATGATCTCTTTGGGATACAGATCCAATGGAGACACTGCTGGATCAAAGAATATGCCCAATTTGATAGGTCTTTAGGCATAGCTACAAATTGTTCTCCAAAATGGTTGGACCACTTCATAGCTCCAACAGCAATGCTTTTACTGTCCCAGTTTTCTTTCATCCTATCCAACATTCATCATCACTTTTTCCTGTCATCTTTTCCAATCTAATAGGTGTGAGGTTGTTCCTTAAAGTTGTTTTAATTGACATTTGTTTGATCAGTAGTGAATAGATATTGAATCTTAAGATGCCAATGGAATATCAAATTTGAGATGTCCAGTCGTCAGTTGGAGTATGAGCTTCAAATACAGGAGAGAGGTTATTGCTAGATAAATATATCTGATAATTATCTACATATGATGATAATTAAGTCCATGAAAGCTGCTGAGTTCACAAAGAGATTTAGTTGAGACAGAAGAAGAAAGGGCTTGGGACAGAGGCTTTGGGAGCACCTAGAATATCAGTCATTAACTTGAAGAAGATCAAATTGGAGGGAAACCAGTATCGTGAAAATCTAGAGAGAAGAAAGTTTCAAATAGAAGAGGGTGATGGATGGTATCAAAGGCTGCAGAGAAATCAGGAAAGATAAGAACTTACCAAAAAAAACAAAGCCATTAGATTTGTCAATTAAGAGATCATTGGTAATAGTGGAAAGGACTTCTTGGAGAGTTCCTGTTGAATTATGTGATGAATCTATTGAATGGTGAGCTCAGAAGCCAAATTCCAGAATATTAGAAAAGAGATAAATGTGGAGGCATCCATTGTAGAAGACCTTCTCAGGAAGTTTTTTGAAGAAAGGGAAAAAAATATATAAAATAGCTAACTGGGGTCATTAAAAAAAAAATCATTTTTTTTTTTTAATAGACATGTTTGTGGGCATCAGGGAAACAGCCACTTCTTGGGAAGAGATTGGAAATAGAATGAGAATGAAAGAGGAGGAAACTCAGTCGTGTTAGTATTATCATTTTCATTTTACATATGACAAAACTAGGAATTGGAGAAAGTTATCTTTAAGATTCCTTTCACACCTAAATTCTCTCATCTCAAATTAAGTCCCTTAAATTATTGTGATCAAGAGTAACTTAGATATTCCTATGATGAAACTGGAGAATGAAATCAGTACAGGTTCACGAATTAATTGAATTAATTAAAGCAAAATGCAACTTATGAGACTAGTTCAAAATGGAGTCCTATCAATTTCTGTTTTAGGTCTTGCAGCAAATTTAGTATCAATCAGTCAATCAATCAATAAGCATTTATTAAATTACTTCGATGTGCCAGGCACTATGCTAGATACTGGAGATATAAGTATTAAGAATGAAACAATTCTTACTCAAAAGAAGCTTACATTCTAATGGAGAATACTATAAATAAGTGTGTTTGTGTATGTATGGGCCTGTGTGTATGTGTGTATTTCTGTAAACACACTATAAATATTGAGTGCACAAATATAAAATAGTTAAATACAAGGAAGTTTAGGAGTTTGGGCCATGCTTTGGTGAGCTTTAGGGAAAGCTGCATGAAGAAGATGGTGCTAGAATCTATGTCTGAAAATAAGAAAGGGACTTTGGAAGTTAAGAGATAAGGGGGGGAAGATTACAGATGGAAGACCAATGCAAAGGCACAGAGATATATGTTGGGTGGTGTGTCTGAAGAATAGAGAAAATGCCAGTTTGGTGGGAGAGTGAGTACTATATAGTGAAACTTGAAAGATAGATTGGGGCCAGATTATAAAGGACTTTCAAAGCTAAACAATTTATATTTGAACCTAAAACCTATAGATCCACTTAAGTAATTGAATAGGGGAAAAACATGGTCAAAACTGAGCTTAAGGAAAATTACTTTGTCAGCAAGATATAAAGTAGATTGGAGTGGTAGGGGACTGTAGGAAGATCAATTAAGAGTCTGTGGCAATAATCTAGGTAGAAGGTAATGAAAAGAACTAGAAGTCAAGGTGATAGCTGTGTGAGTGAAGAAAATGTGACTCTCTAAAATTCAGCTTCTAAAGTATTTGTTTTTCTACCTACCTTTTAAATGGAGATACAAATTGTTACCTACCTTATCAGGATACTCTGACTATGAGCGAATGGATTTTCTTCAAGCATTCAATGCTTTAATTTCAAAAAGTAGGAAATATCTTTGAGGTTTTGGGATAAGGTCTAATAAGATTATTCCATGGATATTGCTTTATCAAGACTTCCTATTTCTTAGAAGTCAATTAAAAGTAGATGACCTCAACTCATCAAAGAGCACCTCGCTGCTGAATGAAAATGAATGGAATAGTGAAAATGAAGGAGTTCTGAGGAGCAATGCTCTAGTCCAGAGCCTTTCTATTATGTAATCTTGCAGTCAGTTAATTAACCAGAACTTCAGTTTCCTCACCAATAAAATGTGGAGTGTGTGAAATATTCTTTGTAAATTCTCTTTGAGATGTAAAGTTCAATAATTTTATTTTGACATCATATCTGATTATAATGATTTGAAAATTAAAAACAAAACAGTTTTCTTAATGAACCTGTGAAGCACATAAAAGCAAATTGCATTTTTGATAGTAAAGTCTTCTTTGGTTGTTTTGTTTTATAGAACTAGGCAGAAGAAGAATATAAATAGTTTTTAAAAATACTTTTTTTTATAAACTAAAATTATCAGAAAAATCATCATTATTTTGTGGGTATTATATTAATAAACTGCTGCTGGACCCATAGGGCCCGAGCTACTTTACCCACTTTCTTTTCACTAAGGATCCCCTTTCTTCTAAACCCAGGCATTTCCTGGCTTCAAAGGAAAGGGGGACTAGCTTCCCCTTTTTCATGTTCTATTGCTTATTAATCCCTCACCCTAATACCTTGGGGATAAATTTACTCATTGCTTATGTTTAGACTCATATCTAGGCTTTCCCCAAAAGGGAGACTTAAAAGTATTCATTGTACAATATGAATCAGATATTAGACAGATAATATTCTCTATATGCAAAAGGAGTTTTAAACACAGAACACTCACAAATGCTTATTTGAAACAGAATTCAGTAACATACAGTCTGTTGGTAGGCTGATACTTAAACCTTGTCAAAATATAAAGTAATTCATGACATTTTACATCTTATCTCTGCTCTGAACTATTCAAAATACAAGTACATGTTTATTGCCAGAATGAACCAGCCTCAGGCCAATTTTATGCTTGTTGGTGTTCGTGTCGTTTATACTAAGTCGACCCAGGAACTGTGGCTTTCTTGAATTCTCAAGGTTATCTTCCTTACTAAGCCCACCTACATCTACCTTAAGGTAAATTCTAATTCAGATAAGATCAGAAAAGAACAAATACAAAATTGGAAAAGGCAGTTAGGGACGCTGGCTGAGGCTCATCTGGTTGAGTGTTCCTTATGCCACATTGTAATAATACCTGTCATGATGCTGGAGTAGAAGAGGACCAGCCCTTCTTCTGTCCCTCTGATTTACATAATGGGATCTGGGAAATCAAAGGAAGAAAGCATCAGCCTGATGCTATTTATACTTTTCAGTGGGTCAAAACTCTGTCATGGAGCAGAGAGGGACCCAAAGGACCACTCAGAATTTGCCAAATCACAACTAAGAAAAAAATATTTTTATAGTCTATTGTTTTATTAAATAATCAGTTTATGATGTTCAACCAGTGCAGTGAATCTTTGGGGAAAAACTTAGAATTAATATAGTATCACATCAGTTCCATTTAGCACTTGTCAGTTTTGACATTGAATGTGGGTAAGAGAAGGAAGTATAAAAGTTCTAAGAAGCTTTTTTACTCTTCTAAGTGGAAGGCAAATGGGTAGTTTAGATAGTTACTGGGAAGAAACTAGAATATTGTCACAAATTTCGTTGCTGACTAGTGTTGCCCCTGAGAATTCTCAGTATGGGTTCTGATAAAAATAGCACTTTAACTCAAGGCTTCCTGATAGTGCAGAAACTTATTTGGACCATGAATATCAGCCATATAGTGACTGTCTTATGGATTTGTAAATGAAGAACTTCTTAGCCACTAGAAATGAGGTTAGTGGTTTTTTACATGTGATGGTGTCTCAAAAGCAGAGCTGGCATCCTGCACTTTGACCTTTTAGATATCCTTTATACCCATTAATAATAGCAATAGTAATTTCCTGTTGTCTTTCTTGTACTAGTTTGTCATCAATCCCTAAATTTGAATCTTGTACTAGCTCTGTGGCCTTGGAGACTTTACATTCCTGAACTTTACTTAACTCATTTACAAAAAAGGATAATAGCACTTGTCTCACAGAGTTTTTGTGAGAGACTTTGTATCTAAATAAACATTAAGTCTCACTACAGAATGGTAACCTGTGATTCCTTCTTAATTGATTTGTAGTCTACTCCCTACATAGGCTGTTCTAAGTCTCCTCTTTTCTTCTCACGCTTTTTTCTCCTTCCATCTCTATCTTTCCCTTCCTCAACTTTTTCTGCTGAGAATCTCATCTCTTACTGTACTGAGAAAAAAAGAGTTATTCACCATTAGCTCCTTTTTCTCCATTTATCATCTGAAAATCTTTTGGCATTACCCCTTTTTCTTTCTTCCTTTCTTTCAGTGATATTGAGATGATCCTTTTATTTGCCAAGTCCAACCCTTTTGCACATTTCCTTAATCCTATCCTTCCTGCTCCAGCAGATTGTTCCCTCAATTATTTTACCCTTTCACTCAGATCTTAAATATTTTCCTGCCTCTTGCCTTTCAAACATGCCCAAATCTTCCTCATCCTTTGAAAATTCTTTCCAGACCCTATCATCTCTTTCAACTGTCTTCCTGTAGCTTTCTTGTGTTTTTCAGCCAAACTCCTAGGAAGAAGCTGTCTATAATCATTGATTCTACTTCTCAACCCTTTACACTCTGGCTTCCAGTGTACCAGAGAACTGAACTTGCTCTCTTCAATGTTACTAACAGTCTCTTCTTTGCTAAATCTAATGTTCTTTTTTTTCCACTCTTCATCCATCTTGAACTTTCTGCAGTATTATTTAGTGTTTTTCTTTTAAGGCTCCCTTCCATGGACTATGCATTCATCTTGTATGTGCAAATTTAATGTGTATATTTTGTAATAACATTGTAATCTCCCAGAAGGCAAGAGCTCTTTTTTCTTTTTTTTTTCACCCAAGTGCTTAGCATAATCAATTAAGAAATACTTATTAAACACCTACTGTATACCAGGCAATATGAAAAATACTTGCTTTTCCTACATATCTAAGCTGTGTCAAATCCTGCTGTTTCTGCCTACATAATTTCTCTCATTGACATCCATCCTCTTATTTTTCATTTGGAATATTTCAGTAATCTCCACATTGGCCTCCCTAGTCCAGTCTATCTTCCATACAGGTAGCAAAATGGTTTTCTTTAATAGCAAGTCTCATTATGTCATTCCCCTACTCAGTAAATTCTAGTGATCTTATATATTACTACCCTTCTCTTACACTGTGGTTTAACCAAACTGATTTTTATCTCTATTCTTCACATATAGTAATTAGACTATTTTTCTTGTTCTATTATCCATGCCTGGAAAGCACTTCCTTCTCCGAATCTTTCCCCCCCCCAAACTTAGCTCAAACACCAGCTTCTTCATCTAGCTTTTACTAATCCTCTCATTTGCTTGTGGCTTCTTTTCCCATCTGCTTTTCATATATTTAGCATTTTTCTGTATGTAGTTTTATACATACATATATATATGTATGTATGTATGTATGCATGTTATGTTTCCACAATGGAAGGTAACTTCCTTGAGAACAATGTTTTGGTCTTTGTCTTTGTATTCCTAGTTCCTAGTAAAGTGTTTGGAATAGGGGAGGTACTAAGATAAAGTCATGTTGATTAATTAATATCCTTTGACAACTTTTCATTGCTCTTAAGTATTTGTTTTACATATCTTGAATACAAACTCTTCTAGGTGCCCTGTCCCCTTTGCTTACTTGCATTGACTTTATTTATTTATTTATTTTTTACAAAAGCTTTTCAATTTAATGTCATCAGAATTATCTATCTTATCTTTTGTGATTGCCTCTATTTGCTTTTTAGATTAAGCAGTTTAACTTCTTAATAGTTATTTCTTAGTAGTAAAAATAAAGCATAAAACTAATAAAACAATTATCTTATATACAAATGTTTATCCAATTATCCTACTTCTTGAAGTGGAATCAAAAAGACTTTTCTCTTTCAGAAAGCATAATGTAAAATATAAATTTCTGGGGAAAGGGCCAGGACTGTTAATGGTTTTATATTTGTAAACTAATATTAAGCACAATAACTTGCATGTAGTAGGCATTTAACAAATATTTTATGAATTGAATCTAGGTTATTTTGCCAAAGGAAAGAGAAGTCAAGTGTTATCTGGAAGGAAGGGGATGGAGGAGAGAAAGGAAACTGTCAGGAAAGTTAAAAAAAAAAATGTCAAATTTGTTGAAACGTGGTATGGTCTAAAAAGCATGTCATTTGCCATGAAGGAGGTGGATTTAAATCCTGGGTCTGTTAATTATCTATTTGTCCAAGAACAAATTACTTAACCTCAATTTCTTTTATAGTAAAATTGGAGGGAGGGGGAAGATTAAATGTAATTTCTAAATCTCATTCCAGCTCTAACATCTGAGATCTTTTCTTTTTTTATGTAGGGCATGTCAAAGTAGTATAGGTGTTAGAGAACTTGAACGTCAGTGAATTTAACTCTTTCATTTTATAGATGAGGAAACTAAAGCCCATGGACAGGAAATAGATTAGACTATGCTACTCACATAATTTCCATTTGATAGAGAAACTGAGTCATAGTTAAATAACTTGCCAGAAAAAGCTCATGACAGATTTTGCTCTTTATACTCTGCTGTTTCTCTGCACTTTTAAGTAGTGTAAAAATGACAGCATTAATTTTTTAATACTCCTTATTTTATAATATTATTACTATTATTAATAATAATTATAATTAATTGTGGTTGAATTTTTCCTGATAAGAGTTCTGAGAAAGGCTAGTGAGTCAGTTTTGCAGCAGAACTAACACATTTTTACAAAACAGTCCCTGTAAATCATCAATGGAATGAAAGCCATCATTTTATTTTGCCTGGTCATGATAGAAATTAGAAAGTCATTCAAAATAGCCATTAAAATTAGAACAAGTTTATATTCTTGAGTTAAATCTAGTTTTATTTTCTTAATTTTTAACTAACATATTTAGAGTTTGTTTCTATTATTATCTGTCCTCTATGAATTTTTGCAGAACTTCCAAGTTTAGTATCATCTGGAAATTTAATTAATGTGATGTTTACTGCTCCTTCTATATCACTAATGAAGATGTTAAGTAATACTAGATCCCTTGAGTACTTCACTGGACACCTCCCCACAACTCAATATGCTGCCATTTATCATTGTTCTTTGTTGATGGTCCTTTCTCCAATTTTTAATTCATATGGGAGTATTCAGACTAAACCCAATTTAAATTTAATTTTTCTAGTAAGACTAAAATCCTGTGCCAGATTCCTTTCTCAATTACAGATGTGTTGTTTACTATGTTCATCGATGGGTGGTTCGATGTCTGAGTTTGCCCTCTTCTCCTTGCCCTCTCCCCAACTCTCTCCTATCTAGGGACTATGAAAAGGTGGCCTTTAGCTTGCTCTGCTTTTTGGGGGATAGAAACAAGAATTAATAAGATTTGGTTTCCGGGGGTTTTTTTGCCCTCGATGTTATAACCCATACGGGAAAGTTTTTGATAGGTGGTTTCATAGGCCTTGTACAATTAAGTTACTTCCTTTTAGATTTTCCTTCTTAATAGATTCCATACAAAATGTTTGAACCCTTTTTCATCATTTCATGTCTCTCTTTTCCTGTATTGAAAGATTAATTGCTCTAACTGAATAAAACTAGTATTATTTTATAAACTTATCTATCATAAAGGGAGGTGGTAGATGGTGTAAGATTACCTAGTTCTTGTTCTATTCTGCTTGACTTGTTCTTGTCATTGTGACTCACTGTCACTTTGTAGGATTGAATTTATAGGCATAAAATTATGCAAAAATGTCCTTTTAAAGAAAGAAAAAAAATTAGTGATAGGATAAAAATAAGATACAAGTCTTTCTCCAAATATTCTATTAATGATTCAGGAAAAGTTTTGAGGGTCTTATAATCCCTGTCATAAGAGCCCTAGCAAAAAGCTCATTAAAATATTTTAAAATTAAAAATAATTCTATCAAGACATAAGTAACTAGTAGTTTTGCTTGCATTTGGTGAAAGGAGGAAGGAGTGGCAGATCATATTACCAGCAGCCTGAATCAATCTCTTGCTTTGGTATTTGTAAGAGAGTACCACACATTAGGACTAGGATAAATTTTTCAGTAGAAGAAGGTGAAATGTCAGAAAGACTGTAGATCATGCCAGAACAGAGTACTCAGGAAATTAGAACAAGGAAAAGCTGACCAAGCACTAGGCCTAGATGAAATACAACTTGTGTGTATGCTCTGAATTACCTAATTTTCATGGTCATAGGCAGCCCTCCAGAATGCAGTTTAAGACCCCTTTTTGTTCAGACAAAACTTCCTTCTCAGACAGTTGATTCTCAGTAGAGATAAGAGTAAGTGATTTGAGGGCAAATCTTGAACCCTGACTTTGAAGAGGGTGAGCTCATGCAGTGACACAGAAAGATAACCTATAGGGGAGAAAGTGCTGGAGCATTTTGTACCTCATTTTTCCTTTTTTTGGGATGCTATTGGTGTTTCTTTTAGCCTCATCTCTGGTATAAAAATGATTGGGAAAGAGTGTTGTGAGGCAAGATAAGCCCCTCCAAAACAGCAAGGTAGAGTCTATAGGATTGGAAGGGAGTTTTTCCTGTCCATATTCTACTTATTAGTCTTAATAACAATTGCTGACATTTATATAGTGTTTCAGGGTTTCTAAGGTTTAAAAATACTTTATTTACTACACTATCTCATTTTATCTCCACAACATATTCTCTGAGCAGTTCTATGGGAGAAATTATTATTGGTTTAATTTGTGTCCATGTCCCCATAATTTCCTTAGCATAAGAAAATCTTAGTGAAAAAATGCTAATGGAAATCAGTAGTTCTTCACAAATTTATAATTTTAGAGTGTAGTCTTGGGCATTGAGATGTTAAATTATATAATATATTCAGTGACTTCATGCTTTTCTCCTGGAAACAAAATCCCATTCTTTTAAGACCAGAGTTCTTCCAGTCAAGGTATGTTTACAAGTTCAGTGAATTTTTATTTAAAATGTATTTTATTCTAAATTATTATCTTGAATAAACATGTAGTACAGAGAGGTTTCATGATAGCTCTTTAATACTAAATCCCAAATCTGTATGTGGTATTTATAAACCAGAAAATATTTAATTTCAAAATATTTGTAGTGATTTGTTAGTTTACCACTGGTCAACACTTTTTTCCTCCCCTAAGGCCAGTCTGAGATATAAATACATGTATGAAGAAAGGAACATGAAAATGAAATGTGAAAGCAAGTGTTGTGATGCAATGACATTTAAATCCACCAGAGGGCGAGGCTTTATTTTTATTATAAGACCTTAGTTATATATATTATATTGTCTTAATTATGCACAAGAAAATTATAGCAAAGTGCTCATAGAATATTAATGCTTTAAGTGACCTGAAAGATCTTCTAGTCAAATTGCATCATTTTACAAATGAAGAAACTGAAAAGTGAATAAAGAAAGGAGAAAAGGAATTTTTCCAAGGTCATTTCACTAAGCAACATCAGAGGTTCATAGAATTTTGGGCTCCTAACTTCTAGTCCAATGTCCTTTTCTCATACATTGTCTTTACATCATGAGAGAAAAAATTATTTCCAAATAACATAAATTTGTATTGATTGAGAGATTTCTTTCTACTGATCTATTAAGTTAAGGAATGCTGTAGACATCTATCTAGATTAAAAAAAAAAGTAATCGATTAAATTTCTCATAGTTGCTTCTTTGTGCTTAAGGTGGAGAAATGTGGATTAGTCAATTGGGTTTGAAATAGCTGAGTGAGTAGATACGAAGAATATTTATGGAAGGATTTTTTGTGTGTTTTGACAATTTACTTGGAAATTCATAACTGACTCAATGACATCAATATTATGAATAAATGTAGGTAGATCTTTGCAGACTATGTCTAGGAATTTCTATGTTGACTTTGCTGTTGGTATAAAGAACTAGGTGATATCTTTAGATTTGTAGATTAGAGTAACTGATGCATTGGAGTATAGAATCAAAGTCCAAAGAAAATCCTGACAAGCTACTTGACATAGCTGTCCCCTTAGTTCAGGAGTTTATAATCTCTTTCTTGGGCTATTGATATAGTCCTTAGCCTTCTTGTTTCTTCTCTTCATGTCACTGTTCCCATAGCTGCTGTCGTGATATTTCAAGAACCCAGGGTTGAATATTTCATTTCTCAATTGAAAAATTTCCATTTTTTTGTTTGTTTCTTCTAGAATAAAATGTAATCTTTTCTGCTTAATATTTTAAAACCCTAACAGTCTGACTCCAGCTACAATTTTCAGGCTTATTTCATATATTCCTTCATATTGGACCTTATGGTAGCTTTCTACTTTTCCCTGGACCTCCTATTCCCATCTCTTTCACTGTGTACATTTGCTTGTGATACAATACCTCTTCAAACCCAAGTTCTTGAATCCTTGAAGGTCACAATCTTCCTTCTTAGAAGTAATAATTCATTTAGTCATATAAATACCCATTAAAAATGTAAATATGCTGACATAAAAAATGGAATGAGAGTCTACAAAGAAGGTGAAGAGATAAAAAGCAAATAATAAATACCTTTTTTTTTTAATTATAATAACTTTTTATTGACAGATAAATACCTTACTGGAGGATCTAAAGAATGGTATAAATAAGTTAAGAAAATGTCATGTACTTTGCACTTCTTAATAGAAATTGCATTTCAGATCCTTGCAACTTTATTGCTGGTAGTTGTTTATCATTACTGAATTTGTAACATAAAGAAAATGCCTTTTGCATCCAGAGAGAGAACTATTGAAGACAGAATGTTTCGAAGTATTGGTGTTTTTGCCTTTTTGTTGTTGTTATTTGTTTGCTTATTTTTATTTCTCATGTTTTTTCC
Organism: Sarcophilus harrisii; assembly: GCF_902635505.1. Classification (NCBI taxonomy): domain Eukaryota; kingdom Metazoa; phylum Chordata; class Mammalia; order Dasyuromorphia; family Dasyuridae; genus Sarcophilus; species Sarcophilus harrisii. The sequence goes on along the minus strand of NC_045427.1, from coordinate 185,614,840 downwards.
CATTTTGATCTAATTTTTTTTTCACAACATGACAAATAAGGAAATATATTTAAAAGAATTGCATATATTTAACCTTTATCGGATTGCTTGCTGTCATGAGGAGGAGGGGAGGTAAAGGAGAGAGGAAGAAAAATTTGGAACACAAAAGTTTTATAAAGATGAATTTTGAAAACTTTCTTTACATGTATTTGGAAAAATAGAATACTATTGGAAAAAACTAAAGTATGGAAATGGAAGATTTCTCCCTCTTTATTTCCTGACTCTTTTATTAAAAATTTTCATGTCTCTAATTTAAAAGCACTTTTTAAAAGACTTAGGCAAAACTTGTGCTAGAAATCATGAGAGAAAATGACATCTGTTTTTATTTAATCTGTCTGTTCTTATGACTCAAATGGTATTGTTGCTTTCCAGATATCATAGAACTTAGACTTGAGCTAAATGAAACCTTTTTCAAATCAGTCACAGTTTTGGGTGGATGAGTTCAAAGAAGTTCATCTTGCAGCTTGACAAAAAGTTTTCTGCTATCATGTTCAATAAACTTTCAACAATCACTGTGGGGATATCCATGACCCTGGAGATTCAACCTCAACCTTTTCTGATTCAGAATCCCTATTAAAAAAAATTGTGCATGTTTGTAGACATATAAGATATCTTTAGTCCCATAGGGGCCTGCTCTGGTTTACTTGGTATTATCTCAGCCGCTTTCAACTGTTATAGTAATCCTTTTGATTTCTAATTGGCATGCATCTCCGCCTCTTGTTCATTTGACCCTGACCTTAGAAGTAAGAAATTTAACTGTGAATTGCTACATTTATTCACTTATTACCCTGATTTTTAACTGAAATACTATTCTCACAAAATATACAAAGGGAATTTTAAATAGGTGATTTGAGACATAAACCACTTAAATCAACTTGATTGTTATTGATATTTTAAAATTTGTCAGATTTCCTTTTCTTTTAATTAAGAATCCTGACATCATAATTGTTAAATCTGAAAATTTAATACATATTAGTTTATTTAGCATATATTAAATACTTGTTTTGTGCAGAGCAGTGTAATTAGTGCACATGGAAAATTTAAGAATAATTTAAGGAAAAATTTTTGAATGGTCCCTTATCAAGTTTATGCATGCAATGTATCTACAAATAACCATAATATGTCATGGTAAGTATATAACAAACTGTTGTGCAAATACCAAGGAGAGAGAGAACATTTGTGATTTAGTGAGATCAAGGAAAGTTTCATGGAATAGGTGGCATTTGAGCAGAGTCTTACAGGATTAAGCAACAAGAATTGAGTGGATAAAGACATTTTAGAAATAAAGAACAAAGGTGGGAAAGTAAAGGGAATGACCAGTAATACAGTTTTTCTGGAACACAGAGTGTGTGAAAGAAAGAAGTATGTGATTAATCTGGAAAAAAAGAGTGGAAAAATTTGAATGCCAACCTGAGGAATTTACATTTTATTTAATAGTTAGTAGTTCTACAGGGGATTGCCAAAAAGAAAAATGAAGATTTAGGGTTTCATTTCTAGTAAGTATAGAGATCAAAGTATAGTCTCTTTCCTAGAAGAAAAAGGAAAAAGAAAGAATTACAAGATATAAATTACTATATGAAAATATACACTCCTCCTACCTAGAGAGAAGTTGTAAGGAAATTCTGAGGAATACTTCTCAAGAAGTTATCAAAGACAATAGAGTTTTAATTTAAAAAAAAAATGACAACAAAGACTTCATTTTGAAAACCAAGAAGAAAACATTATCTGAAGAAACAGGATGAAAGGAAAAAGAAATTTGAGAGTGTTTTCTTAAAGAGGGAGAGGGTTAGATGCTGAAGGAGTATCCTTCAAATAATAATAAAGTAGATCCACAAGTAATATCAGGTTAGAGATCAGATAGAAAGGACTAGAGGACAAAGAGGCTAGAAGAGAGGGGATGGTTAATGAATCCTGCTGAGGAGCACTGAAGCAATTGTTTTTTAGTCTGATAACAATAGAGAAATATTGTACTTTCCCAGGGTGCATATTTAAAACATGACAGAACCTCCTGAAAGAACCTAGAGAGCATTGCCAAAGATGATGCCATCTTGGACAAGAAATAGAAAACCTTAGGGATATGAATTGTGTCTTCTTCACCATTGTATATGAGGGTGAGAGCTCCAGAAAGAAAATATCAATACCACTTAAGACATAAAGTTAGAGAAAAACAGAAAGCATTAAGAAAATGGATTCAAAGAATGAGATTGCTTTTCTTTACCAGGACTTTGAAGTACAAGGCATCCCAAAAGTCTCAGTGCAGTGTTAAGCTGTTAAAGATTGAAATTAATAAAATTTGAAGCTGCACCAAGACTTTTTGGGACATCCTATATAATAGGCTTCTGGCCAAGGATGGAATGAATTTAGGAAGGGCTGGTAACAATTTGTCTGCAGTTGCATATCTAATAAAAAAGACTTTTAAATGAGAAGGAAGTAGGTGGGTGGGCTTTATATTATTTTTTTTATGTAAATTTTTTAAATCTTAAAATTGAACACCAAAATAAGTATTCTTTTTTCGATGGTATTTTTGTTTATTTATTTAGTATTTTTTCCCCCCAATTATGTGTAAAAACAGTTGAAAAAAATCTTTTTTTAAACCTTTGAACTTTAAATTTGGTGAGCATATGTAGATACATAACAGAAGACAAAAAGACAATTATCTATGAAACTATGAATCTCCATATCACTTTTTAAAAAATATGCAATAAATTCTCTACTTTAAGCTTCTATTCTTTCTGTTCTGTTCTGATTTCAGTGACTTTTTTTTTTTTGACATCACTATTGCTAACCTTTCTCAAATTAACCCAGAGAAAGAAAGAAAATGCTTGTAAATAATAATTAAGAGCAACAAATCCTCACTGGCCATATCAAAAAATTTATGTATTCTATACCATGTGTCCATAACTTCTCTGTCCCAAGAAAGGAAAAGGCCTTAAGACGAAGATGAAAGAAAACTTTAGAGATTGGTCCTATCACTGCCTCCCTCCCAACTCTGTCCCTGGTAACAAAGTAGCTTAGCAAAACTGATCTATATTAATCTGATAATATATACAAAGTCACAAATTCATAGTTCCCTAGTTTTGCAAAGAAGAGAGAGGTGGATTTATCTAGGTATCTGGAAAACACAATGGATGGAGCACTTGCCAGAGTCAAGAAGAAGACCCATGTTCAGATATCATCTCAGCTACTAGTTGTATGATCCTAGGCAAGTCACTTAACTTTTGTTTTTCTTAGTTTCCCAATCTGTGCTAAGAAGAACCCTATAATGATGCTAGCTTTGCTGGCAGCTCCTTTTCTTGCTGCCCTTGTATTCCTAGTTGACTTTATATGGAATTCTAGGTTACAAATTGTTTCTTGATCATTATTCATTCTGATACAAACCCCAGTGACAAAGAAAGGCAAGAAGCATTAAATAAGCATTTACAATACACTATATACTGTACTAAGCACTGGGGACACAAATACCATAAAAAACAAAGACTTGAGGAGTTTACATTTTTAAAACATCACGCTAACTAACAGAAGCTGAAAAGTGAAGGGGTATGGAGAGTTACTCAAGAGGGATCAAGATATTCAAGTCTTAAGAGTTAAAAGCAGATCTAGAAGCAGAATGAAACAACTTTTTTTAGACTCTTCTCCAAAATGAAGAGTCTAGGAGGAACTCACCAGTGGAAGAATGGACCTGGAGAAGTAGACTGATGTTCTAGGACAGGAATATCCAGGGTACTGAGGGGAAATTCTCTGTATGATGCAAGAGAGATAAGTAAACAAACAAATCTCACAATTAAAAGTCATTAGGGTAATAAGGTTGATCGAGACATAAACCCAAAAGAGAGTGTTTACAAAGCATCCATAAGTGACATTACAAGAACAAAATTCAGCATAGGCACAAATTTAACTAGAATTACTGAAAGACATAAAATGACTTTTTGAAAAGAATAACAAAAATTTTTTTTAATAAGTGAAATGAGTTTTAATTGAAAATTATTTAAAAAGTAGAGAGCCATATTAGAAAGTATTTGAAAAGGAATAAACAGAAGTACAAAACCTTGCCCAAGCCACAAATTCCCTGAAAATTTGAATGTATTAAGTAGAAGCCAATGGCTGCATGAGACAACAAAAAATATTAAAATAAAGTTCAAAGACAATACACATAGAAGAAAATGTAAGGTATCTTGTAGCAAAAAACAACTGACCAGAAGAAAGAGATCAAGAAGAAAAATTTAAGAGTTATTGGACTGCTTGAATATTATGGCATATTAAAAAAGTTTAGACATTGTATTTCAAGAAATGGTAAAAGAAAACTGCCCAGATTTCTTAGAACCAGATGACAAAGTAAAAATTTAAAGAATTCACTGGACATTTTCCAAAATAAATCTCCAAATAAAAACTTCCAAGATCCTGATTAACAAAATTTAGAGCTTTCTGGTCAAAGTAAAAAATACCATAAGCAGCCAGAAAGAAATAATTTAGATACTGATGAGCTGCAATTGGATTATACAGAGATTTAGCAGGCACTACTTTTGAGGAGTGGAGAACTTAGGATATGATATTCCAGAAGATAAAAGATAAAGATTTACAACAAAGAATAACTTGCCCAGCAAAACTGAATATGATATGACAGGGGGGAAATGGACTTTAATGAAAAAGACTTCCAAGCATTCTGGATGAAAAGATCACAATTATATAGAAACTTTGAAGTTCAAACATAGGAGTTAAGAAAAACATAAAAAGGTAAGCACAAATGAACAGTCAAAAGGGACTAAACAAGGATAAATTGCTTACATTCAAATATGGGTAGATGATGCAAGCCACTCCAGCTTCAGTAGATTAGAAAGGCAGATACCAAGAGAGTGCATTTAATTTATGAACCCAATTATTAGGGTTTATAGCGAACTGTCTAATTGGACAAGACATGGAAATACTTTTATTATTTCTTGGTGATCTGAAGAGAGGAATGGAGAGAGAAGGGAAGATGAATATACTAAGAAAGCAAGGGAAAAGAATATTAGGGGGAATGATCTCAAAGATTCAGAGTATGGTAGAGGATATCTATACATAAAGAAAGAGAAGGGTATGAGGGGGAACACTGATGCTTCAACCTCACTCTTATCCAAACTGATCAAAGGAGAGAATACATATACACACAGTTGAATAGAGAAATATATTTCACTCAATAAGAAAATAAAGAGAGAGAAAAAAAGAGGATTTCGAGGGACCATAAGTTAATTCAGGGTTAGTACTAAGCAAAACAAAATCTATTAAGAGTACATAAAAATACAACTTTTTTTGAGGTGACAAAAAATAAGGATCTTAGAGGCTATCTATAAATTGGGAGACGACTGAGCAAGTTATGTTATATAAATGTGATAGAATAGTATAGTATTGTGTTGTTAGAAAAGATGAAGGGGATGGATTCAGAGATACCTGGAAAAACTTGCATGAATTGATGCAGAGTGAAGTGACCAGAAACAAGATAACAATTTATATATTAATAGCTGTATGATAAAGAAAATGACTTTGAAAAAAAATTAGGATCTCTTATCAGTATCATAACCAACCATGATTCCAAAGAACTATCAAAAAACATGATACTCACCTCCTGATAGAGGTATGAAAGGATTCAGAGTAGAAAATGAGACTTTTTTTTTTTTTTTAAAGACATGATCAATGAGGAAATTTTTTCTGCTTGACTATACAAATTTATACCAAAGGTTTTCTTTTTCTTTTTGTTCTCACTTGAGGGACAGTGCTTGGGATACAAGGGAGAGAAGGCAGAAAGGAGATAAAACATGACTTTTTAAAAATGTGATGCCTGTATAGGATGGTCCTAGTTCTATTGTTTGACATTTTCATTTGTGTCCTAAAAGGAACCCAAAACTTTCTCATTTTGGGGTTTGCAGATACAACTAAGTTGGATAGCAATTTATTGAAATTAACTTCCACACTAACTTTAAGGTGGATCAGAATATCAGAAATCAATGTAATGTATTTAATAAAGAAAAATACAGGATGTTTACACAATGAGATGGAAAAAGAGAAGATAAAAAATTTGGTTTTCTTTAGTCATTAGTCTTCTACTATTTATAGTATTCTTTCTTTTTGAAGTACAGTGTCCAAAGGATTAAATGTAATGGAGGGTCTCGGGTAAATAAGACTGATTTGGGCAAAACCAAGCTCAAATTGGAGATATGCTTCCTTCAAAACATTTCATTCTCAACTGTCAGCTTTGAGACTTTTCTTGAGATTGGTTGGGTGGGAATGAAGTTAGAAAGCATGTCTTTTCCATTTATTTCTAACAAACTAAATCATATCATCCGTAATAAATGTTACCACCACTAAATTCTTTCTTCCTTTACTGATACTATAATATGGTGTGGAAATATTTTTCTTACTCCCTACATTATATGTGTATAGAGGGAGAAATGGGAAGGAGGGTGTAAGAAAATAGAGAGGGACAGAGAGGAAAACAAAGTTAAACAGGTTAATTTGAGAGGGTTGGAAATAGAAGTTGGGGGAGTGTTGGGAAAGGTAATACATTGAAGGTGATACTTGATTTGTATCTTGAAGAAAGGTTAATTAACAAATGATATATAATTCACACAATTAATTATATGATTAACAAAAAAGGCTATTTTGCAGGGGCCATAGAATATAAAATGGGAAGTAATGTTTCATACTTTTCAAGTTTATAAGAACAATATATATACACATATTTCTTTTTTGTTAATTGGTGTTTTCAGAGAATATTTCTTATATATTTTAATTTTCTTTCAGTTGTCAAACTCTTGGATATAATTACTTAAGTTTTTCAAGTTTTTTTCTTTGACCTAATCATTGTTTAATAATAGTAACTATATAATTTTAAAATATATAATTTGTTTTTGATAGTGTTATGATTTGTTCTATGTGCCTACCACGTATCAAGACACTGCTTTAGGATAGCTTCTTAATTGGTCTAGTTCTACCAACCAATTGGTTGGTTCTACCAACTCCAATATGTCCTTCACTCAGCTGTTAAAGTAATTTCTCAGAAGCTTGGATCTGACCATTTAACCACCCCTTCCCTCCAACTTCTTACTCAATAAACTCTAGAAGCTGCAAATAGAATTGGAGGTAACTTTTGGTTCTCAATCAGTCAAACATTTATTAAGCTTCTTCTATGTGCCAGGGACTTTTATAGATATTGGGGATTAAAATATAAGCAAAAAACCCAAAGTGATAATTTTTGCCTTCAAAGAGTTTATAATCTAACTGGGGAAACAACATGTATTTATGTAGAAAGGGATCTAAGGAATGGATGAGATGATATTAACTCCTGATAGAATAGCAAACTTTCTATCATGATGGACCTCTAAAAAGAGGTGATCTTTTTTGACCCATCCACCTTCTCTCCTACTCTCATCCCTTTCTCCCCCAATTTAAGAATATTAGCAAGTAGCTGCTTTGGGAAACTAGGGAATAAATAACAGTTTGGAAGAGAATTGGAATTAATTTCTATTACTACATTTTTGACTTATTCAGAGAATCAAATAAGGTAAAGCACTTTTCATATCTTCAAGTGCTATATAAATATCAGCTACCACAAACCTTATTAATTCAGTTTGCCCTAATTGACTGTTTGAGATAAGTTGGCTCAAGAATGGGCTAGAATTTACCTTTTCATCGTCTATGAAAAACAGATTTACTAAGCATTTTCATAGCACAAAGAAGATTATGGGAGAATACTTAACTTCCTTAAGATAATTCACCTTAAAAGATTTAGCATCATAGTATTCATAGTTATTTATAAATAGATGGTTAAAGTGTGAAAGCACTTTTCTATCCATTAAAACATCTGCTTGGGACTCTACCTTGCAATATTTTGTTAGCCTTTTATAGTTATTTCTGTAAACTTGAAAAGAATAATACTAACATTCTTTGAAAATACTCTGTTTAAAGAAAGGTCCCATCACCACATATTCATAGCATTTTTTGTATTTTGTTTGAAAACAAAGTGGTGTTAGTTGATTGAAAAATTAGTAAGCAATTTATGGTACATGAACCTAATGGAATTTTATTGAACCATAACAAGCAGCAAAAATAAAAAACTTTAGAAAATCATAGGAAGATTCATTTGAATTGATACAAAATAAAGTTAATAGATTCAGATAGATAATATATATAATGATTATACCAATGTAACTGGAAAGAACTTTTAAAAAAGAAGGGAATGTTATATAGTTACAACTAAGGAAGACCCTGTTTAATAGCTAGCATTTATAAAGTATTTCAAGGTTTGCAAAGCATTTAAAAGGCAATGCAATATTCAAAAGTATTATTACATTTCCTCCCTAGCAGTTCTGTCTCATTTTATAGATTGGGGAATTGAGGCAAACGAAAGTTAAGTGACTTGCCTAGAGTCATACAACTTGTAAGTGACTGAGGCCAGATTTGAACTAGGGTCTTCTTTACTCTAGATCAAGTGCTCCATCCACTGTGCTTCCTACTATCTATGTTGGTAAATCCATCTCTTTCTTTGCAGAATTAGGGAATTATAAATTTGTGACCTTGAATACACATCAGACTAGATCAATGTATTGAATAACTGTAATGAACTACTTTTTTCCCTCCTTTTTAATCTATTATAAGGGATGATTCTGGATAGATGAGAGGGTAGGAATGTATTTGGAAATGAAGTTAAAATAAAAGCAAATACACACATATATATACACACACACATATATACATATATAACATATGTATGTGTGTGTATGTATATATATATATATATATATATATATATATATATATATACCTACAAACATATCTCTGTGTGTGTGTGTGTGTGTGTGTAGTTTTTAAAAGTAGGTTAGGAAAGAGCTATATGATAGTGAACTCTGAAAAAATGAAACTGCAAAAAGGATGAAAAAATATTTAGAATCTTCACAAATTAAGAAAAGGAAGCCTTCTGTTCCTAATGATAATTGACTTAATACTCATGAATACAACTGGGTTTATTGTATTTAAAGATTATCAAAACTGAAAGCTAATTTTTTTAGCTTTGCTCCTTAATACTTGTGTAGCCTTAGGAAGCTGGTTTCCTCTGGGAACTGATTTCATCATTTGCAAAATCATGGGGTTTATCCAGATGACTTCTAAGGTCCCTTCAAGCTCCAAATCTGCAATGCTGCAAACTCCGGCAAGTTCCATCAGGTTAGAAATATATTCAGTGGTTAATTCCATTTTCTTAGTATTTGGTGAGTTTAGATCTTTGTGAACATGATGTTACTATTTGAACGTAATTTTCTCTTAATTTTTTGTTAGTTGTTTTTATTGATTTCATTAAATGTTAATTAAATAAAACAAATTAACATATATAACTATATGGGGAATTTATTATTGAATAAATTAATAATAAATAAATTAAATATCAAATAAAATATAAAACCAAAATTAATCTCTTTTTTTGTTGTTGAAATTTTGACCTTTAAATTCGCTCCTTTTCTCCTACCCCTTTCTTTTCTTTGAGAGAAAGGAAGTAATTTTGATATTATTTGCTACACACTTAGAGATGTAAATTTTCTCCTAAGTGTTACTTTGTCTACATCCCATAAGTTTTAGAATGTCTCATTGTTGACATTTTTATTAGGGATGTTATTGATTGTTTCTATGACTTGTTCTTTGACCCACTTTTCTTTATGATTACAATATTTAATTTCCAATTAACTTTTTTTTTGCTGAGGCAGTTGGGTTTGAGTGACTTGCCCAGGGTCACACAGCTAGGAAGTGTTAGGTATCTGAGATCAAATTTGAACTCATATCTTCCTGACTTCAGGGCTGGTGCTCTATCCACTTTGCTACCTGGTTACCCCTTCAATTAACTTTTAATTTATGCTTCCATAGCCTTTTATTAAACATAATTTTTATTTCATCATGGTCTGAAAAAGATGTTGTTATACCCTAGTATATATTCAGTTCTTGTGTAAATGCCATGTACCACTGAGAAAAAGGTATATCCATTTCTATTCTCATTCAGTTTTTTTTTTTCAGAAGACTTTTCAGAGATAACTTTTCTAATATTCTACTTATCTCTGACTTCTTTCTTATTTTCTGGTTAGACATTGAGCTCTGAAAGGGGAAAGTTGAGGTATCTTACTAGCCAGAATAAAAAAATTTATAAACACGCCTCTTCCTTGCCATTAGGACTGGAAATTGAGTTTTACATACTATTGTGTTATAAACTCCTACTAAGGTATAAGACCCAGATGAGAGGGAGTACAGAGACCACCTTGACTTTTGGTGCACAATAAAGTTTTCTGCCCTGTTGCAGAAATGCACTTGTTGAGCAAGGAGCAGTGATGCACAACATGGGAAAGGGATCAGCCTAAGGGTCACAGTGCAGTTGCTCATAAGCAGGTGTAGAGGGCTGAAACTCTTGAATTGATGCACTGAGGTCAGGACAGTTGAGCACTTGAGGCTAACTACTGATTGGACAATACTGTATGGCCATATGCTTGGAAAATGGCCCTTCCCACTATCCTATGCTGGCTGGATGGTTGGTATACAGAGGATTGTAGGAGGGACTAAGGGGTAGAGTAAGACTAGCCAGAGGCACTTTGGCCATGGACGAGGAAGGAGGAGGTTGTGGAGATTCTGCTTCCATCCCCTTCACTTCTACCCCTACAGACCAAGAATAAAGACTAAGGACTTTTGCTTATCCTGACTCCGGCTGATTCTAGGGTATCCTGGGTGCTAGCCCGGTCATCACAAGCAGGTATGCCTTGACAGGGCCTCTTGCCTGTTAGGGTTGCTAAATTGTTGAATTGACTCTCCTCTCATTGGCACTTACCAGGGATATGCAATGCTTCTCTGAATGGTGATTGGGAATTGCCTACTGTTCATGTGCTGATCACACTTGCAAAAATGTATATCAACAAGGCTACGGAATAAAGTCTGTACCTCTTTTCATACTCTATGAGTCTCCCGCCTCATTCATCTCATCCCTGAGATCAAGGGACTCATATACTTTGAGCTTTCAATCAAGACAGCCACAACAAACTCTAGGAGCTTTATCTCAATCCTTGCTAGGATAATTCCCCATCCATTTGAGTATTGTCTCTGCTTTGCTGTCTTCTGTCCGAGACCACCTTATCTTGACTCCTATCCTGTCAGGATTAAATTATGATCCTTTCCTGGAATTATGATTTGTCCATCCTCCCAGTGACTTTGCCACTCCCTTATTTGTTTTTGTTTCCCATATCAAACCCTAGTTAGCCAAAACCCTGTATAAGTTCCCTGTCTTGGTTTTTCTGGGCCAAATGCTTTGGACAAAAGTCCCATTCAGTCAGCTAGCCTAAACTCTCCACATTTAAGTTTAAAAAAAAAATCTTTGCCTCAGTTTCTCTGGTATTACATTAGTATAGTTTTACTATCTATTCTGTAATTCATTTGATTTTCCTTTAAGATTTTGAATGCTATGCCATTTGCTGCATATATGTTTGGTATTGATATTAGTTCTATGGTTCCTTTTAGTAAGATGTACTTTTCCTTTTAACTCATTAATTGTCTTCTTTGCCTTTTGCTTTGTCTGATAACATGATTGCTACTCCTGCCTTTTCTGCTTTAGCTAAAGCATAGTAGATTTTTTTGTAACCTATTATTTTAACTCTTTGTATGTTTTTATATTTTAAATGTTTCTTGTGAACAATATATTGCTGTATTTTGGTGTCTTATCCCCTTTTGTTTTATGGAGGAGTTCATTTCATTCACATTCACAGGTTTGATTACTAACTCTGCCTTTCTCTCTAACATATTTCCTTCTGCTTATTTTTTTTTCTGTCTTTTTATCCTGTCCTTCCTCTTGAAGTTGATTTTGTGTCTGACCATTGCCTTCTTTATCTGCCTTCTTTTTTTTTTTTTATCACACCCTCTTTTTCTTATCCTTTTTCCTTCCTACTTTGGATTAAAATATATTTCTATTTCCTTTTTTAAAAATTTAAAACTTAAGTAGAAATAAAATGAAATAGAAAAAAATTGTGATATACACACATATACATATATATATACACAAACACATATACACATTTTCTGTTTCCTATTCCCTGATAACCCTTCTACTTATACCCATTAACTTGCCTTAGTATTCCATAAGTTCCCCCCTCACCTCAAGAATTCCTCTTTATCCTCTCTCCCTACCCTTTCCCTCTCTTTGTATCCTATTTCCATTATTCTACATACCATATCCTTCCACTGCTAATCTACACCTCCTTCTATATTCTGTCTTATCCTATTTCCTCCCTTCCTCCCCATTTCTTTATAGCTTTTGGAGAGCCCTATATCCTTCTTGGAGTGTGTGTGTGTGTGTGTGTGTGTGTATACACACATACATACATATATATTTTATGTGTGCGTGTATGTATGTATTTTCCTCTCTTGAATTTATTCCCAATGTGAATAGAATTTCAGAACTACCAATCCCCAGCCCCTATCTGTCAGTTCTTCCTCTTGCACCTCATTTATATAGCATATTGCTATTTTTATCTTTTCCTATATGGTTTTGCTTTTTAAAATCACATTATACTCAATTCAATCCCAGTCTTTATTTTGAACTTCTCAATTATTAATGACTAATTTCCACATATAAAACATAAAGTTTGTTCTTATTTTGTGCCTTGAAATTAGTCTTTGATGCTGGCTCTTATATGTTAAATTTTCTATTGAGTTTAGGCAAAAATATAGGGATTGGGAATTCAATGTAGTGGTTCATAGTCATCTCCCAGAGTTCTTTCACTGGGTATAGCTGGTTCAGTAAAATACTGCTTCAGTATTGGAGCTGATTTGGTTCATCTCATTGCTGAAGGTGGCCAGATCCATCAGAATTGATCATCATATAGTATTGTTGTTGAAGTATATAATGATCTCCTGGCCTTGCTCATTTCACTCAGCATCAGTTCGTGTAAGTCTCTCCAGGCCTTTCTGAAATCATCTTGTTGGTCATTTCTTACCGAACAATAATATTCCATAATATTCATATACCACAATTTATTCAACCATTCTCCAATTGATGGGCATCTACTCAGTTTCCAGTTTCTAGCCACTACAAAGAGGGCTGCCACAAACATTGTTGCACATACAGGTCCTTTTCCCTTCTTTATAATCTCTTTGGGATATAATCCCAACTTTAATTTAATTAATACTGTTGTTTAGGCCCCTCCTCTTATGGGATCTGAAATTATATTGTTCTTCAGAGTCCCTGATCTCTTGGAGCCAGAAATGATCCTGCCCCTCAGGTCTCCCACCCCTCTCTCTTGACTGAAAGTGCACCTTTCTGCCCTTAAACTTTGATTTAGAAATGGGTATAGGTACTGGAGTTGCCAAACAGTGTCTAGTCCTGCATCGAGTACTGGCACAACCCTGTAATTGGTTTTTGAACATTTGCCAGATCCCTTTATCATTTTTCTTGAGAGTTCCCAAAGGTGCTGTTGCTTCTGTCACTACCACCTAATTCTATCAGTGGTGTTTCATCTAGCTTGCCTCCTCTCTTGTATCACAGATCTCTCTTTCTGACCTCCTTTGCTACAGTAGAAGAATGTCTCACTCTGACCTTCTAGTGACTCTGCCATTCTATTCTTTTATTTGAGGTGTTTTTTTAAAGTTGTTTGGAGGGGAATATTGGGAGAGCTCAACTGATGGCATTCTGTTCTTTGCTGTCTTGGTTCTATCCATTGAAGTTCCCATGCTTTTTAGGTCACTGTCATAATATTGCATAAAATACTACTGCAAGTAGTCTTCCTCAGTTCCCAATATTATTTCCAATTTGTTTTGTCTAGATTTTGTTTGTACATAGCTATTCATATATTATTTCCTTTATTTATGGTGTCAAGTCTGTGAGAATAAAGATTAGTTTCATTTCTTGTATCCCCCCAGGCACAGTGCCTGTCAACAAAAGAAGTGCTTAATAAGTCAAGAAAAGAAGTCAACAAGCACTTATCAAGCTAACTAGTCCACAGTATAGTGAAATTAGGGGCTGAAGTAGCTATAGGTCAGGTATTCTCTGCTTTTGCTTATTTTTAAGAACCAGAAATATGCTTCACTAAGATTGATCTAGGCATATAGTAGGTACTTTCAAAATACTAAATTAAATGTAAAAATGAATTAATTTTTTTTTGCATTTGTTTCCTTATTTCTATTTGTTGTTCATTTGTTCCAGTCATATCTAACTTTTTGTTACCTGATTTGAGATTTTCTTGACAAAATTAATGGAATAGTTTATTATTTTCTTTTCTAGCCCATCTTATAGATGAGGAACTTACAGGATTAAATGACTTGCCCAGGTTCACATAGCTAGTAAGTATTTGAAGCCAAATTTGAATTCAGGTCTTCCTGATTCTAGCCCTGTTCTATCACCTAGCTGCCCAGTTTATCATAGAATCTTAGATTTAGAACTAGTAGGAAACTTTAAAGGTCATCTAGTTCAATCCTCTCATTTTACGATAAAGAAACCAAGGCCTAGAAACATTTAAATGATTTGACCAAGATCACATGTTATATAAAAGAGGTGGAGTTTGAATTCAAATCTATTTCCAAATCTAGCACTTATTCCACTTCATCATGCTACCTTTTTACTTTAATAATCATGATTGTTGATTTTGGAATGGGAAGCACAGATACCTGTCATCCAAGGAAGTAGCAATAGTGTGTGTTATCCTAATAAAAATAAATAATGCCTTTATTTGAGGTTGCTTTCTCTCATGGGTGCTGCAAAAAGTAAAATTTGTTTGACATAGCAAGTCCAGGATTACCAAAGACTCTCTTTTGAGTATCTCCTGTGAAATAGTACTCTCATCCATCTACTAAGACTAATGCATGTGTTTCATGAACATATTTTTAAAAATTTTTAAAAGAGAATAAATGTTTTCTCTTTAGGTTATTACCTAACTTAAGTGTGATAGAGATTTGTGATGAGGATATTACCTGGCTTAGGTGAAATAACAGAGTATTTGAAGAATGTTGATAGCTCTTTATTGAAAGTGAAGAGGAAGTGGTTAAAGAGATATTAACTGCTCATACTCAACTTTCTGACTCTCTCCTAGAGGAGGATGGGGGGCTGGGGAGCAGAGATATGTGCAAATATTTTGTTCCTGTGCTTAAGGTCTCTGAGAGCAATTTACCCAAATGAGCCTATACTTATTTCTCTTCATTTTATATCTTTTAATGATTAAAATATCAGTTGTAAATAGGAAAAAAGCATTAATTTGAATATAGGGGTCATATGTATATATTACCATTTTGTAAGTTTTTCTTTTTTTCTTTAAAAGAAGGAAAGTTATATTTTTGATCCTTTATAATCTCTACTTTGGTTATTGGGTATATATGTAAAATTACTTTGTTAAATGAATTTTAAAAATTAATGCAGAATGCTATGTACATTCATTATAACTGTGATTGAAATATATGTACATCAAATAGCTTCTTTGAATTGTTTTTAACTTTTGCTATTACAATCCCCATGCCCAGCATAATGCTTTGGTACACACTGGCACTTAAATGCTTGTTGAATTGAATAGTGTTGAAGTGTAATTTAGTCAATTTTCTTCAGGTTGTTCAAGACCCTCCCATGTACTTGGAAAACACTGTGACTTTTAAGTCTGCCTTGCCAAGATTTGCAGGTTGAGAAAGAAAGGTAGAAGAGGGGGACAGCAAAGGAAAAAATGAGAAAAAATCAAATGAGCAAAAATGAACCCTGGGAGGTTAAGGAAGAAAACATCTTAGAGATTTGCCAATTAATAAATTGAAAAAAGATTGCAATTTTCCCCTCTACTTCTAACCCAGTAAAGAGAGAGAAAGATTAATTTAGTGGTTCTGGTACCTAGGAAGAAAGGAAAATGAGTAATTAAAACTAGAAAATTGAATTTTATGTAAAAATCTGATTTTAAAAGCTTGGCATTTAAACAGATTACAAAGTATGTAATTGTTATTAGTAAATAATGTTCTATCTATATGTATAGATTTTTGGATCATGGCTTTAGACCTAAAAGATATCTTAGAGGTTATGCAGATAAACCAAATCAATTTATAAATGAAGAAATGGTTTGTGGAAAGAAAACTATCTTGCCATAGAGATAATAAAGGTAGAACCAGGCTTTGAACCCATACCTCTTAACTACAAATTCAGCATTTTGCTGTACCCTACTGTCCTCTTGGAAACTGGAAATCAAAAATAAATACTTATATCATATAAGAATAATATGGAACAGAGCATATACAGGATCATTAGACAAACATTCACTAAGGTAAATGAATATTTAATGTAATTTATATTCCTTATACTTTCTTTATTGCAGGATTGGCTTTTGCATCACATTTTGCCTTGAAACTTCTAAAATAGAATCTGTATTTCTCCATTTGTTATTTTCTTAAAGAAGAATACATCAGGGATAAGGCATACACAATAGTTAATATATGCTATTATAATGCCAGTTGTAATGTACTTTCTGGAAGGAAGTTTGTCTCTAAGACTGTGAAAGTTCAGTCATGTCTTCTGGGATCTGCATATTTGGACTGAAGTCAAGTGGTTGACACCATATAACATTAGCTGACAGGTCAAAAAACTGCCACCTGAAAAGCAAACTATAGGGTAAAGAGAGGAGAGTTAGCCTTGTTGCCTGGCAACTGGATTCTAGCTAGCATCTGTTCATTCAGAGATTGGAATAATGATCTAGTTTTGTATTTGGCATTGCATTATTATTATTGCTTTCTTGAAATCAATAACTTATATCATGATTTTTTATATAACTAATCTTTTAAAAATAAAAGTTGAATGAAATGATGCCTCTCAAACCTGCTACTTTATGTTTTGCATTCACCTGTTTATTTTTTGATAACTTTTGCTGCAGTTAAGTAGTATTTGTTCAGTTTGAGGTATTCCAAATAGGTATTAAGATAAACCTAAGTTGGACTAATGGGCCTATCTGCCATCATAAAACAAATGGGCAGCACAAAGAAAGGTCACACGTTCTATCAGCCCTAGACCTTATGCAAATTCTGCCATAGAAAGAACCATTAGGAATATGTTCACAAAGATGAAAATGATTGGATAATAATATCCTTGTTTTGCTGATGGACATAAAGCCAACCTTTTCCAAATTATGATTTTATGATAACATGGAACTGAATTTCTTATTCTCTTGGTTCCTGCCTTAACCTTTAACAATGATTTTTCACTGTTAGAATGCATCAAAAATAATATATAAACATTCAACATTCTTTATATTGGAGATGAGAGTGGGGAGAAAAGTCATATTGTTATCTGTACATAAAAATTGGTAATACCATTCTTACCTAAATGTACTAGATATGAAAAGCACCATCTTCAAAACCATAATGGTACCCTCATAGTTAAACAATTCCACAAGAATGAGTTTACATGAAAAGAAAAAATGTAAAAAGCTAAGAAATAGTAGATTGTAAGGAAAAAGAGGAAAAAAAATTGAGTATGAATGGAGGAATAGTGTAAGAAAAATCTATTGGCTTTTCATCTTTCTCTCTGCCTTTCCTTATGGAAAGCTACTCTTCATCCTCACTGTGACTTCCAATCCTTTGATCCCTGAATTCTTTCTCAGGCCATCTCTACTTCACTGATTACTTTTGTCTTTTCTCTCCATCTTGATGTCTTGGTGAACCACTTTTATTCTATGCTATTTTTTTCTCTTGGATCTCTATCCTCCTTTTAATGCCATCTATTACACTTAGGTAAATCTAAGTCTTGGATCATTTTTACCATTTGTCATCTTTGCTCCAACACAGTTGCTGCTGAATAAAGGTGGAGAAAATGGTGACCCATTCTAATTGAATCTGCTACAGCTTTATGTAACACAATCTCACTTCTATTAGGCAATCCTACTATACCTCCCTTATTCACTCATTATTCTATTCTCCTCTTCCAAACCTTTTCATCTTGCTTCAGAACTCCCATGTCTCCCCCCCCCCCCCCCCATCACTTTCTCAGCAAAGAATCTTGCCTCATATTTTACAGAAAACAAATTGAGGTAATTTGCCAGAGCTCTATCTTCTTCCCTTTTTCTCATCTCTTATCACTCAGATACCTTCTGCCACTCTCCTCCTTCATCATTGTCTCACATGATGAAGTAGCCTTACTTCTTAGGAGCCAAACCCCTCTACTTGTTCAAGTGATCACATTCTCCCCTGTCTCCTTCAACAAATTGTTATCTTTCATCCTCTCACTTAGGTTCAGTCTTTGTTTATCTAATGGCTCATTTCCTGACGCCTACAAATATATCCATGTTTCCCCTCTACTCGGAAAAAAAAATCTTCATTTGGTTTCCCCTCTACTGGGAAAAAAACCCTCATTTGATGATTCTCCTATCTTCACTGATTAATTGCTCTATATGTCTTTTGCTCTTTATGTCTAAACTCTTTGAAAAAGATGTCTACAACAAGTTCCTCCACTTTCTCTTCTCTGACTCTCTTCTTTATTTCACTGAAATTGTTCTTTCAGTTATTGATGATCTTAGGTGCCAAATCTCATAATAACCTTTTCTCAGTCCTTGTTCTCCATGTCTTCTCTACAGCATATAACACTTCTGATCACTTTTTCCTCTTTAGCACTCTCTTCATTCGTAATTTTCTGGACATCACTCTCTCCCAGTTTTCTTCCTACTTATTTGACCATTCTTCTGTGTCCTTTGTTAGATCTTCCTTTGCATTTGTCCCTTGACTACAGGTGTTCCTCAGAGTTCTGTCTTGGGCCCTTTTCTCTTCTTCTGTATTATGTCATTGGTGATCTTATCAGCTCCCATGGATTTTAATTACCATCTTTATATTGATGATTCTCAAATCTACCTGTCCTGATCCAGTCTCGCTGCTGACCTCCAATCTATAGTTGCTTTTCAGACATTTTAAACTGGATGTACAGTAGATATCTTAAAATAAGCAAGTCCAGAACAGAACTCATTATCCCACTCCTGTCTCCCTGCCAACCAGACATGGGGAATGTTTGGCCTGTAGCTACATAAAATAACCTCCTACTGTTTGAGTTCTATAAGTTGATAATTTTGTATGATCCCACAAATGATGTTATAAATATTCAAATGGCCCTTGGTAGAAAAAAAAATTTTACACCCTGTAATGGGGTGAAGCTCGAGTTGATGCACTGAGGTCCCAAGCTCGTGAGCCTAATAGTAATTGGACCGTATTCTATTAATATATATGCTTGGAGAAAGAATGGCCCCCACCCACTCTTTGTGCAAGTCCTGATGTGTTGTATAGGAAATGATGATTTTGGTGGGTGGAGGCAGAGGGGCAGGAAGAGAGGCTGGGAGAGACTGCTGGTTGGCTTCTTGACGCAGCTGCATACATTGCTATCGCAATCCCCCCCTTCACCTCTGATCCCCCTTCACCTCTGATCCTTCTTCACCTCTATTGGGAATAAAGATTGAAGATTTTCCCTTAACCTGAATTTCTGACTCTAGCTGCTTTTAAAATACGCGGTCATCACAACACTCCTGCCCTAGACTGTTCCCCTTTTTTATTTTTCTTGTTACCATAGAGCTTAACACCATTCTCCCAGTTTCTCTGGCTCCTAATGCAATGTAGGAGTCATCTTCTCACTCTCTCTCACCTCCTCCCCCTGCACTCCCCCCACCCAATCCAATCTGTTCTTGAGGTTTGTTGATTTTACCTTTGTAACTGTCTTCAATATGTCTCTTCCTTGATACTGCCACTAAATAACCATTCATTCCAGGCCTATTGCAACAGCGTATTGATTGGATTGCCTGCCCTGACTCTTACTCCACTCTACTCTATCCTCCATTCTAAAGTGATTTTCCTAAAACACACATCTGATCATATCACCTCCAATAAATTCCAGTGGTCTTCAGGATCAAATATAAAATGCTCTGTTTGGCATTCACAGCTCTTTATAGCCTGGCCCCATCTTGCTTTTCCAGTTTTATTACACCTTGCTCCTCAACATGTCCTTTTTCATTTAGTGATGTTGGTCTCCTAAGCTATTCCAAGACATTTCGTCTTTCAACTCTGGACATTTTTTCTGGCTATTCCCCTCACCTAGAACACTTCCTCCTCAACTCCATCTGCAGTTGATTCCATCCGGTCTTCTCCGACTTCTTTAAGTCACAAATAAAATTCCACTTTCTATAGGAAGTCTTTTCCAACTCTTAATTCCAGTACTTCCTATTTCTATTCCTAATTGCTTCCTATTGATCCTGTATATTGCTTGTTTTGCATATATTTATTTGCATGTGATCTCCCCCATTTGATATTTTGTTTTTAAAATAACATTGTTTCCCCCAATTATATGTTAAAAATAATTTTAACCATTAAAAAAAAAAAGTCTTGAACTTCAAATTTTATCCTTTTGTCCCTTCTATCTCTCCTCCCTGGAAAGCAACATGGTATTGGTTATACAGGTACAGTCATGTAAAATATTTCTATTTTAGTTGAATAGATTAAAAAAGAAGTAAAGTAAGAGAGAAAAACTGCATGCTTTAGTTTATGTTCAGATATCAGTTCTTTCTCTGGAGGTGATTAACATCTTTCATCATAAGTTTTTTGGGATTGTCTTGATCATTGGAGAATAGCTTAGTCATTACTGTGTACAATGTTCTGGTTTTGTTCACTTCATTTTACATCAGTTCACATAAGTTTGAAATTATCCTGCTTATCATTTCTTAAAGCACAGTAGTATTCCATTCCAGTCCTTTAATACATTATTCAGCTATTCTTCAGTTGATGGGCATTGCTTCAATTTCCAGTTCTTTGCCACTGCAAAAAGAGTTGCTATATTTTTGTTCAAATAGGTCCTTTTCACTTTTCCTCCACTTGATTGTAAGCTCCTTGAAAGCAAGAATTGTCTTTTTCATCTTTTTGTAAACTTGATGGTTAGTGCAATGCTAGAAATATATTAGACTCTTAATAACTATTTATTGGTTGGTTAATAATAATAATACCTAGCATTTATATAGTGCTTTAAGGTTTAAAGCACATTATATTACTTAATCATTTAATCATCACAACAACATTAAGAGGTCAGTGCTATGTTTATCTCTATTTTATAAACAAGGAAACTTAAACTGAGAGAAGGTAAAGTGATTTGGCCAGACTGAGGCAGGATTTGAATTGAGAACTTTTTGACTTGAAGTCCAGCAATCTATTTCCACTTTTCCACTTAGCTGTCTTAATTAACATGCCATTTCTAGAGCAATGGTAATGTTAAGTTTGATGATAGTATATATGGTTTAACTCACTGGAAGAATCATCATCTAGAAACAGTTTACCAGAAAAAAGTAGTTTTTTATGTAGATGCAAGACTAGGTCACTGCTATCAAAAATTAGAAAAAAGCTCATTGATGAATGCATTTTTTTTTTTTTTTTTTTTTTGCAAATAAGTGGCAAAATTGTGCTGTACCTTTGTCTCCCCCTATCTCCCACTTTGTTTTCAGGTTTCTTTTATGTGTTTTCTTTGAGTTTTAAAATTTAAGGGCCATGAGGACTTTCTATTTGGCCTTAGCGTAGTGCCTGATGTAAAAGTAAAGTAAGAGATTAATAAATGCTTGTTATCTGATTGACTTATCTAAAGCATATGAGAACAGGATAAAGCATGTATCATTTTCATCATCCTATCTGCTACTGGATTACCTTGAAGATGTTTCTGGAGAACCTATAGAAGTTAGGTTACATTTTAATACTTTTATTCAGTTATTCTGATGAAGTGAAGTCTAGTTTTTGGGGCTCCCGATAATGGAACCAAAAATATGATGAGGTTTAGATTTTGGAATTCCCTTTCATAAGGAACCAAATGATAAAGTCTGGATTTAGGAAACCAAAATGAGATTAGGTTTCTGGTGGTCAGGGAGTTAAATGATAATAAGGTCTAGTGGCAGGTTCAAGGTTCAGGAAACCAAATGGAGAGGTTTGGCTCCCCTACACCCCTTGGGATTTGGGGCAAGGGTAGGCAGTTGGGGGAACCCCCTTCTGGGGGCACAGGGATTCTCTGTAAAGGAATTTACAAACCTGAAAACCTAGATTGATAAAAGAAGTTTATTATAGGGATTGGGAAGTAAGGTTAGAAATTCTGACAGAAAGGCATAAAGTCTTGTTAGGGAAATAGGTGAAGATAAAGAGAGAGGGTGTTATGCCACAGTTCTCAGTTTCCATAATTATCCTGACCTAGTCCTGACTCA
The DNA here is from genome assembly GCF_902635505.1 of Sarcophilus harrisii. Classification (NCBI taxonomy): domain Eukaryota; kingdom Metazoa; phylum Chordata; class Mammalia; order Dasyuromorphia; family Dasyuridae; genus Sarcophilus; species Sarcophilus harrisii. Next base: position 185,592,602 of record NC_045427.1, on the reverse strand, counting down.
GTTTCTCTGCTTCAGCTCAAAGCTCAGTCTAGCAAAACTTTCCCTCCCCTCTTTATCAGAAAGATCTTATGTTTTAGAATATCAGAATGCTTCTCCCCATCCCAAGCTATCATGTCAGAGATTGTCTCCTCAAGATGCCTCTCTACATCTCCAGGTTTCCTCTCCCCATACCTCCCCTCACCTTGTCAGAACTGGATTGTCAGAGTCCAGTTCCACTCTAAGCACGCTGACTCCGCCCCCCTTTCTTCTCCCCCCCACCTCAGTCTATCCCCTGAATCTGAGCCATGTGTATATAGGTCATTGAGAACTCTCAATGTTTGCTGGATTCTTGGAGAGGATAGTCTCATTCAGCCCTGGGACCAAACCATGGATCCATTTGGTCCCAGTAAATCTCTCCCATTAAATAAATTGTTAAATACTCTCTAATATGTATCCTGCCTCAGTTTCTCTGGCATTACAGGAGTAGCACTGGAAAAGAACATTATTCCAGTGGGCAGAGGCTTCCTTGGCATAGCATAGCATAGCGTGTTTAGAGCCTCTGCAAAGAGAGGATTTTAGATTGACTCTTTTATAATAGGAGCTTTGGCTGCAAGCTGTTGGGTGGAGTCCCAAGTTGGCTCTATCTACAAACTGGGTTTCAGCTTGAGCTGGAAATTGAATAGAATTGGATAAGTTTCTTTAATTAAATAGGGTTGGAATTCTTTTAGCTCAGGACTGAATCAATCCCATCTAGATAACAGAATGAAACTGTTTATCTTGTTTCCCTTGGGCGGGGTCCCTCACTAAGGCAGAGTTGAAGATTTTGAGTTTCAGGGTCCCTTCTTCAATTCCACCTGTGAAATAGTTGAACAGCTTGTCCTAGGGACTATTTATACCTGAACTCTATCAAATATAAGATGAAAAGAACAAGAATTATAATAAAAATGTATGGTTCTTATGCTATAGAATGTATTCTTTTTCAGGTATGTGTTGATTACCTATTTGTACTATCATTCAAGAAATATAGTAACTCAATTGCTTACTTGTTCACCCTCATGTTATATCCTGTATGATAAACATTTCTATTCAACTTGTTATGCCAATGTGATTAGAGCTATCTCTTTCAAATAACCTTGTATCTCATTGACAGAATCTTGTTCTATACCAGGGATTGATGTAATTAGCACCGATGAGGTACTAGAATAGAGAGAAAGAGATCCCCTAACAGCAATGGTATTCCCTTGGTTGGGGGTGGGCTTTGCGAATTCACAAAGCCCAATGAATATAGGCAGGAGGTTTGTGGCAAAGAATGACATTTATTTATGCTAAAAAGACAGCTTTCTAGGAAGACAACCTTCTTAGTGGGCAAGGTCCTGTTAGGAATTTAGCAAAGGTGGGTTAAGAAAATAGTATACTAAGAAGAGTCTTCTTAGCGGGCAAAATCCTATTAAGGACAACTGCAAAGATGTCTGGGCATAGAGGCTTAGATATATTGGGGCTGCTTTGATCTTTGGCTCCAAGATGGGGGCCACTCCTGAGAGACTGATTTTCAATTCCATTCAATTCAAAATTGAATGAGATTACTTAACTGAGAGTTTGAGCCACTCAATGTTGACTATGCCCCAGGCTGAGATTTCCAACTGAAAAGAGATTATTTTGGGAAGGGAGTAACCCCTTCCAGAGGAGAGAAATTCAGATCTTTTATTGTGTCCTTCAATATAGCCCAGTTAGCTCAGAAGCCTATCTCTCTGCTTGGTTTTAAGAGCTCCGCCTGAATGTCTCCAAATCCAAAGGTTTGTCCTTCCGATTCCAGCCAGCACCAAGGTTCAAGATCCAATGAATCTCTTGCCTTGAAGATAGGGCTTGTGGTCTTCCTCCCAGAGTACTCCTCTTTGACCCCAGTTAATGTTCCCAAGAAACTCTATCAAGCTCTAAGAGCTTCCTGTATATATATGATCTCCCAAAGGTTAACTCCTCTTTCTGGAGAGAGAGGGATTCTGGGTTATCTCCCAGAGTGCTCTCTGGCTCTAAGGGAGGTGTAAATTCCGATATCTCATACTAAGCCATACTAAGTCCTGAAATCTCCCAAATGTGTGAACTCCATCGTGTACTTAGATACTTATGAGCTCTCTAAAGGTGTGAACACGAGCATCGTTTCTATCAGTTGTACTTAGTACCTTGTTTCAAGTTCTGGCCCAAAATATCTCCTTCTAAGATCAAATCAATCATTGAACTATGCCAAATTAGATAATTATTGTCTCTATCAGCTCTAATGGCTTAACAGTTTGTAAAGATTACAACAACACCTCCCTTGAAGCTCTTAGGGCCAGAGGGCACGCTGGGAGATATCCCACAATCCCACTCTCAGAGAAGCCGCATAAATACAGCTCCAGTGAGCCACTCAAGAGAGTTACTTGGGAACATTCCCAGGGCTGCTTCCCTACTGTTTACAAATGTGCCCATGTTTTCTCCATCCTCAGAAATCCCTTACTTGACATCCTGGATAGCTTTTGTCCCATAGCTTTCCTTTCTTTAGTGTCTAAATTTCTTGAGAAAGCTATCTATAATAGGTACTAATGTGACTTATTCTCTTCTTAGGTCAGGAAGAAACTATCATTAGATAATTGTATGAGGTAATTCCCAGACTATTCCAGGAAGGAATTCTTTAGCAACCTCGGTGTCCAGGTGTCCATTCCTCTATCTCTGGGTATCTTCAAACAACCTTTTGAGATTTTGATTAGCATATCTGGGAACTGATCTGCCAGGTATATATAATCTGGCTGGATTCCCCCACCTTTGAACTCCCTGGCACTTCTTCTCCTTGATCTCCTTTCCTTCTTGAGTTTCCCTCTTTGCAACTGAGAAACCCCTAAGGTTATATTTTCCTTATAAAAGATCTGGTCTTCACTATATTCTCTTCTGGACTAAGCCCACTACTCTCTTGTTCTCCCTCATAGTGCCTTCCTTCTAATAGTGCCTTTCTCCTTACTCTAGCTAACTCGGGTCAGTCTAACCTGCCACACTATGGCTTTCTTCTATCTCATGGAGTATTTCCTTTCTCATGGTTAATTGTGAGTTCCCCTGGGGACATGTCTTTTTCCTTAGTCTAATTATATGCTCTCTCAAACTTTATTTCATACTTACCATTCCTGATATCTATTGTATCCCTTCCTTTTATCTGAAACCTCTTCCCTTAAGTAATTCTACCTTTTGTCAAAGAGAACGGGCATTGTGAATTTGTCACATATTTATTTTTATTTTTATTTTTTTGCTGAGGCAATTGGGTTAATTGACTTTCCCAGAGTTGTACAGCTAGGAAGTGTTAAGTGTCTGAGGCCAGATTTCACATATTTATTTTGAACTACCACATCAGGTTCCTCTATTTCCTTTCTTCTTCTTTTCTTTATTCTTTGCAATCTTGCTTCTGATTTCATCATTTAGCTGAAACTCCTCTTTTTATAGTTACTAATATTCCTCAATTGTCAAATCTTAACGGCCTTTTTTTTTCCTTCCGTTTTCATCCTTTAACCTCTCTGTAACAGCTAACACTGTTGATCATCCTATTTTCTTTGATCTCACATTTTTAATTCTTTCATTCATTTTGAACTGAATGTCCAGTAGACATCTTAATCTCATATTGTCCAATTTAGAATTCATTATCTTTCCAACTTAATTCTCTTCTCCCTGTAAGAAATAAAATAGCTTCTAGGGGAAACAGCAGTTAGGAGGTTCTCTCCCCTTCTCCCTCCAAACCTCCACCTTAGAGTGCTTCTGTTCTAAACAATTTGTCAATGATTCTAAAATGTTCTTGCTTTAGAGTCAGTGATCCTGAGGTCCCTCCAACCTTAGAGTACTATTGTTCTAACAATCTGTTAATGATTGTAAAAGTCTTCTGGCCTAAGAATAATATTTCTTCTCTTTGATTTTAGGGAAGATATATTAGTGATCCTGAGATCCTCTGATCTTAGAATGCCATTATTCTAACAATCTGTCTGTCAGTGATTGTAAAGTCTTTTGGCTTTGGAATAGTCCCAGATCTGCTGGTCAGTGGTAATCAAATTCCTGAGACCACTTCTCAGTTGTACCTCTAGACCATAAAATTAGTATATCAGCGAAATGAAGAACTGAATAAATGTGTCTCCTTGCTCCTGGTTCTTTACTAAATTCTTTTGGAACTTAGCCTGCTTCAATTGGTGTTACAGTTACAATAAACTTTTCCCCTTGACTTGGATATGGGTTCAAGCCTGTAGATTCTTTTGAGACACCTCATGACACCAGTCTGTGACCTCTAACTTTTGGGGTCTATTCTGAGCCTCAACATCCCTGACTCACATATACAATAAAGATTTATTTTACATTCTTTCAAGAATGGGTGCCTAGGTGAGTAGACACACCTTTGAAATTCCAAAGGCAGCATTTTATTTCTTGTCTTGATGCACAAATCTCTCCCCTGATTCCCCATTAATTGGATGTTACCACGTGAATGTCCAACTCTCATGATATAACCAGGTCTTGCTCCCAAAGGAACTTCTGTTCTAGAAGGGGGAAGGGGTGACTTGTAATATTCTCTCTAAAATGTAATATTCTCTTGTTAGGGTTTCCTTGGGGTCTTTGGAGGCAGCCTTCCTTTCAGCTCAGTAATCAGCACACAAATAGCTAGGGGTTAAAGTCTAAATCCTTTATTGTCTCTTTCCAAGTCTTTTCTCCTTTCCTGGGGCTGAGCAGCTTTCTGGAGAGCCTTTCAGTCTGGCCTTGGACCCAAGAGCTTGAGCTCCTGCCTGCCTTCTCTGGCTTCTGAATCTCCCCAACTGAATCCTGGCTGAGGCTAGTAGCTTATATATGTTCTCTTATCAAAGGTGTGAATCTTGTAGAATTATAGTAAACACTAAGGTACTGAACTAGAGAACTGTTAAGCACCCTGCTAAATTAGATAACTATTGTCTCTATCAATTCCACTGACTTAGCACCTTGTAAGAATCCTTTGTTTCAAGTTCAGAGTTCTGGCCCATAACAGTAACTGAGGAGGGCTAAGGGCAGAGAACAAAAGATTCTTTTCAAATCTCAGGCCACCTTCATTACAAGAGACAGTCTTTGCCCCCAAAGAGCTTACATTCTTTGGGGGAAGATAAATTCTACCCTTGATTATTCCTTGATATCCTTGTCAGTTTCAGTTTTCTAATTTAATTGGATTTCTCCAATTTACTTCTCATAACTGTGGAAAACAAATACTCATCCATTTCTCACAACCCTAACTGCCATTACTATAGAGAACAACACTTTTCCAGTCTCTCCCAACCTAGGAGTCATCTGGATTCCTCGTTCTCAGCTTCTTCCTCCCTCCAAGGTGTTGCCAAGGCCTATGGATTTTATTTTTGTAACATCTCTGCTTTATATGTATCTTCTCTGAAAACATGACTATTCTCATAGTTGCCAATATCTTCTTAATCACCTTTATTGGTAGAATAACATCTTTCCACCTTTTCTATTCTTTTAAAATTACCCTTCTTTGAGATACCATGAAAATCAACTCTTTTCTTCTTTTTGAAATTGAATAGTTTCTAACTCAGCTTTTCTGAATTTATTTGATCAGGGTCAGATACTTTTCCCAACTTTTTCCTCTTAAGAATGTCACTTATTTATATCCAGGATTGAGATGATAAAGTTTAAATTCTGCCATTTCATTCTTCTTATTGTATTTCATTTTCCTCTATGCATATACTTGGAGTAAATTGGATTACTTGGGTCTTGCAAGAAAGCTTCTGTGGGATTATTTTCCCTTTAACTGCTTTTACCATGTTTTTTTTTGGGTTTTTTTTTTTGCCATTTTGCTGGAATTTGTCATCCTTAGTCTTAGTTTTCAGAAGAATTTGTACCTTAGACTTATTTTACTTATTATTGTCATATCTACATGCTTGGCAGACAGAATTAAAGTTTGCTAGCTAAGAGATTTCTGGGCTCTTTTGGCCTCTTTATGATGAAGAAGGTTTTACATTAGTTCATTTTCTGTAAGAAATGGTAGTCGTCTTTCCTTTTCTTCACTTTCCATTTTGAGGATTTTACAGCTTGTTTAAATCTATCTAGTTGGAATTGCTATAATTACATATTATATTTTCTCATCTTTAGCCTGTGTTTATAACTTGATATTGATTTTGACCTTTACTCTAACCAGTCATTCTAAACTAAATACAGACACCTGATTCTAAAATGACCATCATGTCGAGTATTTCCTGGCTGTTAATCTAGGAAGGTTTTTTAAAATGATATTGTTCAGTGTTCACTGGCTCCAACCCTTTCTGAAATATTTTAAAGGAAAAATTTCACAGTATTTTGACTTTTGAAACACATTAAATTTGTATTTTGTCTCTTTCTTCTTTATCCTGAGTGTGTTTTATTTATTTTAAATTTAAAAAGAAAAAAAGTGTCAAATGCCAATCAGAATATGAGAGAATTCAAACAAAACTAATGCAAATAAGATTAGAAGGGAAGCAACAAACTGGGAAAATATTTTCACAGTTAAAGGTTCTGATAAAGGCCTCATTTCCAAAATATATAGAGAATTGACTCTAATTTATAAGAAAGCAAGCCATTCTCCAATTGATAAATAGTCAAAGGATATGAACGGACAATTTTTAAATGATGAAATTTAAACTATTCTTAGCCATATGAAAAGATGCTCCAAGTCATTTTTAATCAGAGAAATGCAAATTAAGACAACTCTGAGATACCACTACACACCTGTCAGATTGGCTAAGATGACAGGAAAAAATAATGACGAATGTTGGAGGGGATGCCGGAAAACTGGGACACTGATGCATTGTTAGTGGAGTTGTGAACGAATCCAACCATTCTGGAGAGCAATCTGGAATTATACCCAAAAAGTTATCAAACTATGTGTACCCTTTTTTTCCAGCAGTGTTACTACTGGGCTTATACCTCAAAGAGATAGTAAAGAAGGAAAAGGGACCTGTATGTGCCAAAATGTTTGTGGCAGCCCTGTTTGTAGTGGCTAGAAACTGGAAAATGAAGGGATGCTCATCAATTGGAGAATGGTTGGGTACATTGTGGTATATGAATGTTATGGAATATTATTGTTATGTAAGAAATGACCAGCAGGATGAATACAGAGAAACTTGGAGAGACTTACATGAATTGATGTTGAGTAAAATGAGCAGAACCAGGAGATCATTATGTACTTCAACAACAATACTGTATGTGAGGATATATTCTGACGGAAGTAGATTTCTTCAACAAAGAGAAGATTTAACTCAGTTTCAATTGATCAATGAGGGACAGAAGCAGCTACACCCAAAGAAAGAATACTGGGAAATGAGTGTAAACTGTTTGCATTTTGGTTCTTCCCGCGTCATTTTTACCTTCTGAATCCAATTCTTTATGTGCAACAAGAAACTGTTTGGTTCTGCACAGGATATATATACTGTGACATATTTAACCTGTATAAGACTGCTTACCATTTAGGGGAGGGGGTAGAGGGAGGGAGGGGAAAAGTTGGAACAGAAGTGAGTGTAAGGGATAATGTTGTAAAACATTACCCAGGCATGGGCTCTGTCAATAAAAAGTTATAATTATTATTAAAAAAAATAAATGTATATGTTCTCTCTTTAATCAAAATCTGATATGAATAAATCCCTCCCTTATCCTCTCCTCCCTACCTATCCCTTCCTTCTTTTTTTCTTTCCAAATTCAGAAGACTTTTATACCCTTCTAAATGTGTATGTGTCTCGTGTGTGTGTGTGTATGTGTGTAATCCTATTCCTGATGACAGTAGGATTCCAGAACTACCAGCCTTTCCCCCCCCATCTAATTACTCTGTATCATTTCTTCTTCTCACACCTCATATATATGATTATTCTTTTTACCTTTTCCTACAGTCTTGTTTTTTAATATCACATCATACTCAGCTCTACCCCAAACTTTGTTTTGACCCACCTACCTATTAATATATTAATATATTAACATACAGTTTACATTTCCACATATAAAAAGTAATTATTTTGTCCTTATTGAGTCCCCTGTAATTAGTCTTTGATGTTTACCTAATATTTCTCTTGGATCTTGTATGTCAAATTTTTATTTTTTTTAATTGTTAAAGTTATTTTTATTTTGAAAAGATATGCATAGATAATTTTCAACATTGACCCTTGCAAAACCTTGTGTTCCAATTTTTTTTCTCCTTCCTTTCCTCCCACCCCCGTAGAGAGCAAGTAATCCAATATATGTTAAACATGTGCAATTCTTTTATACATATTTCCACAATTATCATGTTGAACAAGAAAAATCAGATAAAAAAGAAAAAAAATGAGAAAGAAAATAAAATGTAAGTATGCAACAACAAAAAGAGTGAAAATACTTTGTTGTGATCCACACTCAGTTCTCATAGTCCTCTCTCTGGGTGCAGATGGCTCTTTCCATCACAAGGCCATTAGAACTGGCCTAAATCACCTAATTATTGAAAAGAGCCATGTCCGTGAGAATTGATCATTGTATAATCTTGCTGTTGTGTCCAATGTTCTCTTGGTTTTACTTAGCATCAGTTCATGTAAGTCTCTCCAGGCCTCTCTGAAGTCATCCTGATGATCGTTTCTTTATAGAACAATAATATTCCATAACATTCATGTACTTTAACTTATTCAGCCATTCCCTAGCTAATGAGTGTTGGATTTATTAAATGCTTTTTTTGCATCTATTGAGTTAATCATATGGTTTTTATTAATTTGGCTATTGATATAATCAATTATGCTAATAGTTTTCCTAATATTAACTTAGCCCTACATTCCTAGTATAAATCCTACTTGGTCATGATGTATATTATACTGTGGATGATTTGTTGTAGTCTCTTTGCTAATATTTTATTTAAGATTTTTGCATCAATATTCATTAGGGAAATTGGTCTATAATTTTCTTTCTCTGTTTTTGTTCTACCTGATTTACATATCAGTACCTTGTCTATGTCATAAAAGGAATTTGATAGGAGTCCTTTTTTCCCTATTTTTCCAAATTGTTTGCATAGTAGTAGAATTAATTGTTTTTTAAATGTTTGGTAGAATTCACATATAAATCCATTTGGCTTTGGGGTTTTTTTCTTAGGGAGTTGAGTAATAGCTTGTTCAATTTATATTTCTAAAATGGCATGATTTAAGTAATTTATTTTTTCTTCTGTTAATCTGGGCAATCTATATTTTTGAAGTATTCCTCCATTTCACTTAGATTATCAGATTTATTGACATATAGTTGGGCAAAGTAACTCCTAATTGTTCTGATTTCCTCTTCATTAGTGGAAAGTTCTTCCTTTTCATTTTTGATACTAACAATTTGATTTTCTTCTTTTCTTTTTCTAATCAAATTAACTAAAGGCTTATCTATTTTGTTGGGTTTTTTTTTTTTCATAAAACCAACTCTTGTTTATTAATTCAATAGTACTTTCAGTTTTATTAATCTCCCCTTTTATTTTCAGAATTTCAAATCTGGTATTTAATTGGGGATTTTTAATTTGTTCTTTTCCTAGCTTTTTTTAGTTGCATGCCCAATTCATTGATCTTCTCTCTCTCTCTCTCTCTCTCTCTCTCTCTTTTTTTTTTTTTTTTTTTTTTTTTTTTTGGTGCAAGTAAGCACCTAGAGATATAAAACTTCCCCTAAGAACTGCTTTGGCTGCATGCCATAAATTTTGGTGTGTTGTCTCATTATTGTCATTCTCTTCAATGAAATTATTGTGTCTATGAGTTGTTTCAGCTACTCGATAAGATGAGATAATTTAGTTTCCAATTAATTTTTGGTCTGTTTTCCCATGGCCTTTTGTTGCATATGATTTTTATTGCATCATGATCTGAAAAAAATAAATTTACTATTTCTAACTTTCTGCATTTGATTTTTTAGTTTTTATGCTCTAATACATGGTTAATTTTTGTGTAGATTGCATGTACCCCCAAGAAAGAAGTATATTCCTTTTTGCCATTCATTCAATTTTCTCCAAAAGTCTATCCTACTTAACCTTTCTAAAATTCTATTTACTTCCTTAACTTCTTTCTTATTTAATTTGTGGTTCAATTTATCTAGTTTTGAGAGAGCAAATTTGAAATCTCCCACTATTGTAGTTTTGCTATCTAATTTTTCTTTCATCTTTCACAACTTCTCTAGAAATTTAGATGTGAAGACCACTTGGTGCATATATGTTTAGTATTGGTATTACTTCATGATCTATGGTACCCTTTCCAAGATATAGTTTCCTTCCTTTATCTCTTTTAATTAGATCTATTTTTGCTTTTGCTTGGTATGAGATGAGGATTGCTACTCCTGTTTTTTTTTTTTTTTTTACTTTAGCTGAAGCATATTAGATTCTTCTCTAGCCTTTTATCTTTACTCTGTATGTATCATTCTGCTTTAAATTTCTTTCTTATAAACAACATATTGCAGGGTTCTAGTTTTTAATCCAGTCTGCTATCTGCTTCTGTTTTATGTTAGAGTTGAGACCATTCAAATTCACAATCAAAATTACTAACTGTATTTCCCACAATCTTATTTTCCCCAAGTTATACTTTTCTCTTTCCTTTTCCCTTTTTACTCCTCAGTGTTTTGCTTCTCTCCACTACCTCCATTAAACAGCCCTCCCCTTATCTTATTCCTTTTCCCTTCTACTTCTGTTCTCCCTTCTATTAGCTTTCTCCTTTCCTTTAACCCTTTCTCCTCCTACTTCTCTATAGGATGAGATAATTTCATTGTGAAGCTAAATATGTCTGATATTCTCTTTTTGAGCCAAATATGATAAAAGTAAGATTCACACAATGCTTATCCCCCTTCCTTCTTTCCCTCAATTGTACTAGGTCTTTTTTGCATCTTTATGAGATGTTGTTTACCCCATTTTACCTCCATTTTCCTCTTCTTCTACTACAATCCCTTTTCTCTCTTTATAAATTCTTTTTATATCATCACAATAAAATCAAATTATACTTGCATTCTCTAAGTATACTTATAATAGAGATATGATTCTCATCTTCCCATCTAGGAATATAAACTCTTTAACTTTTAAAAGAAAGTTTTTTTTTTCTTCTCTTTTTACCTTTTTATATTTCTCTTGGGTTCTATATTTGAAGATCAAATTTTCTCATCAGCTTCGGTCCTTTCATCAGAAATAAATGAAATTTACTTGTTTCATTGAACGTCCATCTTTTTCCCTGAAAGATTATGCTTACATTTGCTGGATAGTTGATTCTTGACTGCAATTCAAGTTTCTTTGCCTTTTAGAATATCAGATTCCAGGCACTTTGATCCTTTAAAGGGAATCCCTTGATCCCTTAATCAATCCTGATTGTGACTCCTCAATATTCGAATTGTTTCTTTCAGATTACTTTCAATATCTTCTACTTTATCTGATAATTCTGGAAAATAGCCATGGCATTCCTTGGAGTTTTCATTTTGGGGTCTCTTTCAGAAGGTGATTGATGAATTCTTTCAGTGGCTATTTTACCCTCTGATTTTTGGACATCTGGGCAGTTTTCCTTGATGATTTCCTGAAATGATGTCTAAGCTCTTTTTTTTCATTATGGTTTTCAAATAGTGCAATAGACAATTAGATTGTCTCTCCTAAATCTATTTTCCAGGTTAGATGTTTTGCCAATGAGATATTTTACATTTTCTTATATATTTTTTCCCTTTTTTGGTTTCATTTCATTGATTCTTGATGTCTCTGATTTTTAGTGAATAACTTTTTTTCAGTTAGCTTTTTTATCTCCTTTTGCATTTGGCCAGTTGAATTTCTAAATGAGTTGTTTTGTTCATTGGATTTTTTTTTTTTTCCATTTCACAAATTCGTTTTTTCAATGAGTTGTTTTCTTTATCAAATGTATTTTATAATGGGTTATATGCTTTTTTTCATTTTTCAAATCTATTTTGTTAGGAATTATATGATTTTTTTCTTTTCACTAAATCTATTTTTAAAATTGTTTTCTTCAGATAATTTGTTTTCTTTTCTAAACTCTCCTTCAAAGTTCTCATTTCCTTTCTTCATTTTTCTTCTATCTCTAGGATCTCTTTTTAAGATCCTTTTTGAATTCTTCTAGGAGAGCCTTGTGAGATGGGGACCAGAGTTCTTTTTGCTTTTTTACTCATTTTTTTTTAAAAGGTTGATGTCTCCCCTTAGGACAAAGGGATGCTTGTCCTAAGGTCTTCTACTGCCTTCCACTGCTGGAGGTGTGTGGCTAAGTTCTGTGCTATTCTGGGGTTCAGAGACTCACTATTTGCCTTTTGCTTACTATTTGCTGGATGTCTCACACCTAATCTTTTGATCCACTGGTTTCTGAACTGGATAGAGTAGCCAACATTGCTGTATTTTGATTAAGAGCTTCCTGATAGATTCGCCAGAGTGCAGATGCCATACTGCCCTGAATCCCTGTGGCTGCCTCTTTCCCATTCCTTCTTTCCCTTTTCCTCTTTCCCCTCCACTCCCAACCCTCTGCCTGATTGAAACAGACCTTTTGTAAGATATCTTCTGCAGGAAATTTGTTACACTCCAAATATCTGTCAGTTCTGTCACTCCACAATCAGTTCAGAGCTTTGATCTGGTGTGGATCTAAGAGATGCCAGGAAGAGCTCAGATAAAGACCTGTCTTTTCTCTGCCATCACCCCTCCCAAATTTTTATTAAATTCAGGTCTTTTTGCAACAAATCCTGAAAGCTTGCAGTTTATTGAATATTTTTTTTTTTTTTCCATTTAGGATTATGCTTAACTTTGCTGTATATGTTTTCGGTTGCAACCCCAGTTCTTTATATATATATATATATATATATATATATATATATATATATATATATATAGTGTTCCAAGACCTATAATCTTTTAGTGTAGCTACTGCTTAGTCTTGTGTAATTCTACTTGTGGTACTACCATATTTGATTTGCTTTTGTTTCATGTTATTCATAATATTTTTTCTGTAATTTAGGGATTTCTAAATTTAGTTATGATATTTCTTTAGGTTTTTCTCATAGGATCTTTTTCAGGTGATCATTGGTGAGTTTTGTTTTTTTTCCCTATTTTTACTTTTCCCTCTTGTTCTAACACTTCAGGACAATTTTCTTTAATAATTTCTTATACTCTTGTATTGAGATTCTTTTTTTCTTTTTTTTGATCATAGCTTTCCAGTAGAACTATTATACTTAACATTTTCTTTTCTAGATCTATTCTCCAGATCAGTTGTTTTTCTTATGTCATGCATTCTCTTCTATTTTTTCATTATTTCTATTTTATTTTATTATTTCTTATAACTTTGCTGACTTCCCCTTGCCCAATCCTAATTTTCATAGAGTCATTTCCTTAAGATTCTGGTTCTTCTTTTCCAATTGGTTGATTTTATTTTCATAATGTTGTTTTTCTTGGATTGTTGTTATTTAAAAATTTTTTTCCCCTTAGTCTTTGTCATTGAATTTTTGAGTTCTATGAATTCTTTTTAGGCAGGTGACCATTTTACTCTGGGGTAGGGAGAGGCTTTATTTTTTTTATTTCATTATCTTCCAAAGGCGAACTGCCCTCTATTCCAATGGTAACTGTCTATTGTTGTGTTCTTTCTCCTTTGCCTGCTCATTTTTTGTTTTGTTTTATTTATAGAGGTTTATTATTATAAGCACCTTTAATCCTAGGGTATGGTGCCTCTGGCTTCAGCTATTTTTTTCCTGTTATTTCTTAAGTTTTGTTCTGGGCTCAAACTCTATACTCCTTTTCACTTCTAATCTAGGGTCCCTGGGCATACTATGCTAGAAATGCCCTTGCTCCCTGAGAACCCTTCATTGGCAATAACCCTCAGTTCTCCACTTTGGGCTGGAACCTAGACCAAGAACTCCACCTTCCTGTAAGTGTTCACAGCCTGCCCCCTTTCTACCCCACTGTTTTTGTACTCACTGGATTTGTCCTAGTTTCTTCTCACCCCCAACGATGTCTTGGAAACACTGCTGGGCCTGGCATTTCTTGCCAACAGAGCTTCCTTTAATCTTTCCCTCCTCAGACTTATTTCTTACGCTGTATAGGAAGTGAAAGTTCCTGTGGCTGAAGCTCAACCCAGCTACCCCAAGGACATGCATTTTGTTTCAGTGGATCTTGGCTGGAGCTATTTCCACTTCACCTGGACCAAATCTCTGTCCTGTTAACTTTCTTCAGATCTTCTCTGTCTTAGGAGGATACCTGTTCTGCCCCAATTATTGTTTATTTTTGCCACTCTGTGTTCACTCTGAGGCATTATTTTGTCTTGTTTGTGGAGGAAATCTAGAGAGTTTGAAATTTTCTGATCAACTCCACTATTTCCCCCCTCAGTTTAAAAACATTTTGATTTCTTTTCCATTGCATGTTTATCCAACTCAATCTCTCATTTTGAAAATACATTGTAGAAGGAATTTTTAGGTTTGAATTTAGTGGTCCTTTGAGATCCACTTTGTCTCTGAGGTAAGATGATATGATTTTAATCCTTGTATTGCAGTTACAAGGTCAAGATATGGTTTTAATTTGTAGGATTTTGTTCTTCCTCTATAGCTCATAACAGTACATAAGTTTTTGCTTTTCCTGAGTGCCGCAAAACTACATGACTTGAGGCCCAAATGATGTTTCTTATTGCTTGCAGCTGTATATTGAATATAACTTTTTACTTCTCCAAGGAGATCCTATGAGTTGTTTCCCATTTAGCTATAACTCCTTTCTTATGTTTTTATTTAAAGCAAACATATCAATAGGGTATTATTCTATTCCTTTAATAGTATATCAACCTGGTGATTTTTGAACAATGATTGCATAGTCAGAGTACTGATAGTTAAATCAATATTTCTTGACAGTTGGAGACCTCTTATTTTTTACTACTTTTTGATTTTTCTTGTCTGGTGCTTTGCCACTGTCACTTAAAAAGCCAGAAGGTGCCATAAAAATCCTGAGGGCCAATTTGTAATTTTTATCTGTTTCATTTGTTACTATGGCCAAAACATTCATCACCATTTAGTACCCAGACTATGAAGATGCTCATTTCCATAATGACATAGTTTACTGTTGATTTCATAGAAGTATTTCCACTCTTGAGACCTCCCAGAATTTTAAACATTGCCTACTAGTATACCCTTTGAGAAACATGGTTACTTCTATGTACAGAGACACATCTTAGAAGGACTTCTTAAGAGGATAGGGAATAATATAAAATGAAAACAAAATTCCTAATTATTTGGAATTGGAATCATTCTGTGCCTGAATCGAGGGCACTTAATTGAATCTAAAAGCTATTGAAGGAGCAATGAGATTTGAGTTAAATGATGGCCATGGGCAACATTTCTCAGCTGCTGGCCTCTGGACCAGTGCTCTCTTTTTAATTTTTTTAATACCAGTCCACAGTGATAGTTTATAAGTTTTATCTTGAACTTGAAGGGATTTACTGTGGTTTCTGGTTTATGGCTTTATCCCTTTTAAGACTTCTCCAAAGTTCTTGTTTAGAACTCTTGTTCTTTCCACTCACAGAGGACTAGGCAAATCAAATGATGCAAATTTTTGCTGGTCCTTTTAGGGTTAATTAGCATTGGGCACTATAAACAGAAAACATGACTAGCTGAGGTGATTGTAACACTTAATAGCTCTTGATACCTTGGGCTTGGAAATTGGATATCAGAACCTATCTTGTTTTTGACAGTGTGAGCTGCTGTTTTTTTCCTGAGAGAAATTTACCTGATTCATCAATAGATCTTAGATTAATGACATCCTGAAATTTGCTTTTGCCTCTCTCTCTCTAAACTCTCTTTTCATGCTCACCTTTGTGTTCCCTGATTTCCCATAATTTGATGGACAAGCCAATAGGTTTCTAACCTACTGACTTGCCTAGGACTTCAATAGCTGAAAATGCTCTCTGCTATTCTGCCATCTTATTGTGTTTTGCCTGATCCTTATGTTGTGTTCACAGACTTGCCTTCCTTCTCCCTGCCTTGTTTTCTAATCCTGAGATACACTAACTTAATTTCTTTCTTAGTCCTTAAATGATACAGAACAGGTTGTAGAACTCACTGGATTTTTCTAGTCCTTTTCCTCTCTTCTTTATTATTTTTTAAAAAGGCTATTTTCCAGAGAATACATATTACATTTTATGTTTTACTTGTGTTCTTGAGAGTTCAATTTCTGATCTAAACACAAAGTTCCTTTTCCCCCCCTGAGGCAATTGGGGTTAAATGATTTGCCCAGTGTCACACAACTAGGAAGTATTAAGTGTCTGAGGTCAGATTTGGACTGGGGTCCTCCTGACTTCAGGGTTGGTGCTCTATCCACTGTGTTACCTAACTGTCTCCTACAAAGTTCTTCATGAAAGTTTTCTATTTTATAAGGTGAAAATATTTAAGAAACTCAGGCCTGGGAAACCTGGTTTTTCTACCAACTTTTTTCTTACTACGTAAGTATGAATGAAAAGTTTCTTAAGCCCTTACTATGTACCAAATACTGGACACACAAATTCCAAAGTGAAATAGTTCCTGTTCTTGAGAATATTCCCTTATTATGTCTCTCCTGAGGATCCATTAGAGCAGGACACATAGGGATTTCTTCCTTAAAGCCATCTCACCCTATTGCCCAGATCATGTCAGAAGATATTGGGCTTACTGGAATAGGCAATGATGACCTACCCTGATCCTGATGTATGTAGCCTGTCTTTTGTTTAGATTCCACTGAGATTCCTGTGTACCTCTACTTTCTTGAACTTTTTTTTGACTCCATAGCTAGAAGAGAGGTGAGACAATAAAGGGTGTGGGAACATTGCTTATGCTACTAGTATTTTTACTGTATATTATTTGAAAGATTAGAATGATACCCAAATTATTGGCAAGGAAATAATGCCAAATATCTGCTGTTACTCGATATATGAATTGGCATGCTCACTCATTAGGACTGCTCAGTCTGATTGTGAGATCTAATAGGGTTAGATATCATAAAATGAAGCATTTAAGTTCTATTTACAGAGCATTATGCTCAGTGCTTAAAGTTATTAAATTCATACAGCCGTGGTACTCCTGATGCTTGTAGTTCAGTAGGGTGACAAGATACAAACATAGGTAACTCTAATGCACTTATACAGTTACAAAATGTACATGAAGTCCGAGAGGGAAGTTTGAGTGGGTAGAATCAAGGAAATCTTCTTGGAGGATGAGAAAGAACATAAAGAGGGGGAAAATCAGGATGGAGGGAAATACATAGTTAATAATCATAACTGTGAATGTGAATGGGAAGAACTTGCCATAAAAACAGAAGCAGATAGCATGTAACAGAATGGATTAGAAACCAAAATCCAATACAAGAAATATTAAAAAGAGAAACATAAAGAGTTAAAACAATGGACTGGATCAAAAACTACTATGTTTCAGCTGAAGTAAAAAACGCAGGGAGAGCAATCATGATCTTAAACAAATCAGAAGCAAAAATAAATCTAATTAAAAGATGTAGAGGGCCGCATATAGTGGGGGAAACTCTGGGTAAGGTATAAGACCCTTCAGCCCAGAGGGAACCTGCTGACAATGTCTGGTTTGACTCCCCACCTCCCTTTGGTGTTCTCAACCTTCCTGAGAAGTCATGGAAGGCATGACCACCTGTGTTCTATTTGAAGCAAGGGATACTTATAGTAAAGAGAGGAATTTACATATCAGTAGCAGGGTGCTTGTAGTTAACACTTGCACAGTGGTGCTGTGGTGATGTAATGCTACTATAGTTAGCACTTGCTCCTTGTGATGTGATGATATTATGGTTCTCTAGTTAGCACTTGCTTAATGTGTTGTAATGATGTAATCATAGTAAGATATTTAAGGGCTAAGAGGACTTGAAATATGGACCCCATCTATGACCATCATCTTCTTATGTCTCCTGTCCCCTTGATTCCTCTACTAAGACCAAGGCTTGTCCCAAGATCCTCCAGAGAGCTAGTCTTGATGGTATATTTTGGCATCCCAATTTGGGGCTTTAGAAAGCACACTACAAAAGAGATAAGAAAGAAAACTCTCTTAATAAAAAGGTATCTCAGACAATGAAATGATATATATGCACCAAATGGTATAGTATCCAAATTCTTGAAGAAAAAGTAAAATGAGTTATAGAAGGAAATAGATGGCAAAACTATACAACTTGGACTTCAACTTCTCCCTCTCAAAACTAGATAAATTTAATAAAAAAGAAAGTAAATAAAGTAATGAATAGAATTTTAGAAAATTTAGTGCTAGATCTCTGGAGAAGACTGAATTGGAATAGAAAGGAATATATCTTTTTTCACTAGTACATGTCACCTAAAGAAAAATTGACCATGTATATTATAGCATGAAACCTCATAATCAAATGTAGAAAAGTGGAAATATTAAATGTGTCTTTTTTATTTCATAATGCAATAAAAATCACATTCAATAAATTAAAAATTAATTGGAAACTAAATAATCTGATGATAAAGAATGAGTATCAAAACAAATCATAGAAGCAATAAATAATTTCATTAAAGAGAATAGTAGTGAAACAACATGCCAAAATTCATGGGTTGCCGTCAAAATAATATTTAAAGGAAATTTATATTTCTAAAAGTTTATACCAAATAAAATAAACAGTAGATCAATAAATTGGGCATGAAATTAAAAAAAAAAAAAACACTAGCAAAAGAACAAATGAAAAATTCTCAATTAGACACCAAGTTAGAAATCTTAAAATCAAAGGAGAGATTAACAAATTGAAAGTAAGAACAACTGTTGAATAAACAAATAAAACTAGTAGTTGATTTTATGAAAAAGAAATAAAATAGATAAATCGCTGGTTAATAAGATTAATATTTTTTTTATAAAAGAAGAAAATGAAATTACTAGTATCAAAAATGAAAAGTGTGAATTCACTAACAATGAAGATGAAATTAGAATAATTAATAGAAATTAATAGAAAAATTACCAGGACCAGGTGCATTCACAAGTGAATTTTACTAAATAATTAAAGAAGAATTCTAATCCAGCATAAACTATTTAGAAAAATAGGCAAAGAAGGAGTCTTGCCAAATTGTTTTTATGACACAAATATGGTATTGAAACCTAAATCAGGAAGAGCAAAAACAGAAAGAAAACTATAGACCAATATTTCCAATTAATATTGATGCAAAACTTAAAATAAAGTACTAGCAAGGAGATTACAGCAATATATCACAAAGATCATACACTAAAAGTGAGATTTATACTACGAATGCAGGGCTGGTTCAATATTAGAAAAACTATCAGCATAATTAACCATATCAATAACAAAGCCAATAGAAATCTTGATTATCTCAATACATGCAAAAAAAAAAAAGTTTTTGATAAAATGTAAGTCGTTCCTATTTAGAACACTTTAATGCATAGAAATTAATGGAACTTTTGCTTAAAATGATTAGTAATCTCTATCTATGATCATCAGAAAATATCTATAGTGGAGATTAGGTAAAGCCTTCTAAGTAAGATCAGGGTGATGTAAGGGTGCTCATGTTCATGCTATTTAATATTTTACTAGAAATGCTAGCTGTAGCAATAAGAGAAGATAAAGAAATTGAAGGAATTAAAGTAGCCAATGGGGAAATAAAATTGTCATTCTGCAGGCGATATAACTAACAACTTTAGCAGATTTGCAGGATATAAAATAAATCCAAATAACCCATCATTTTTGTATCTTACCAACAAAGTCTTGTAGCAAGAGATAGAAAGAGAAGTTCCATTAAAATATATGTAGACAATATGAAATGCTACCTGCTAAGCCAAATCCAGAAGCTATAAATTACAAAATATTTGTCACACAAATAAAGCCAGACCTAAACAAATGAAGAAATACAAGTGACTAGTGGCTAGAGTAGGGCAATATAATAAAAATAACAATTCTTCCTAAAATAATTTATTTGAGCGTCATAACATTCAGATAACCAAAAATTATTTTATAGAGCTAGAAAAAAATAATAAAAAAAAGTCATCTGGAAGAACAGAGATCAAGTATATTAGGAAAATCAGTGAAAAAAAAAATAAAGGAAGGTGGCTTAGCCATACTAGATCTCAAACTTTTATAAGGCAGTAATCATTTTTTTTCTCTCCTTTTAATTATAGCTTTTTATTTACGGGTTATATGCATAGGTAATTTTACATCATTGACAATTGCCAAACCTTTTGTTCCAATTTTTCCCCTTCTTCCCCCCATTCCCTCCCCCAGATGGCAGGTTGACCAATACATGTTAAATATGTTAAAGTATAAATTAAATACAATATAAGTATACATGTCTAAACAGTTATTTTGCTGTACAAAAAAAATCGGATTTTGAAATAGTGTACTATTAGCCTGTGAAGGAAATCAAAAATGCAGGCGGACAAAAATATAGGGATTGGGAATTCTATGTAATGGTTCATAGTCATCTCCCAGAGTTCTATCATGAGGTGTAGCAGGTTCAATTCATTACTGCTCTAATGGAGTTGATTTGGTTCATCTCATTGCTGGAGATGGCCACGTCCATCAGAATTGATCATCATATAGTATTATTGTTGAAGTATATAATGATCTTCTGGTCCTGCTCATGTCACTCAGCATCAGTTCATGTAAATCTCTCCAGGCCTTTCTGAAATTATGCTGCTGGTCATTTCTTACTGAACAATAATATTCCATAATATTCCTGTACCACAATTTATGCAGCCATTCTCCATTTGATGGACATCCACTCAGTTTCCAGTTTCTGGCCACTACAAAGAGACCTGCCACAAACATCCTTGCACATACAGGTCCCTTTCTCTTCTTTAAGATCTCTTTGGGATATAAGCCCACTGCTGGATCAAAGGGTATGCAGAGTTTGGTAACTTTTTGCGCATAGTTCCAAATTGCTTTCCAGAATGATTGGATGTATTCACAATTCAATTCCACCAACGATGTATTAGTGTCCCTGTTTTCCCACATCCCCTCCAACATTACGCATTATCTTTCCCTGTCATTCTAGCCAATCTGACAGGTATGTAGTGGTATCTCAGAACTGTCTTAATTTGCATTTCTCTGATTAATAATGACTTGGAGCATATTTTCACATGGCTAGAAATAGTTTAAATTTCTTCATCTTTTGTTCATATCCTTTGACCATTTATCAATTGGAGAATGGCTTGATTTCTTATAAATTAGAGTCAATTCTCTTTATATTTAGGAAATGAGGCCTTTATCAGAACCTTTGACTGTAAAAATGTTTTCCCAGTTTATTGCTTCCCTTCTAATCTTATCTGCATTAGTTTTGTTTGTACAAAAACTTTTCAATTTGATATAATCAAAATTTTCTATTTTGTGATCAGTAATGATCTCTAGTTCTTCTTTGGCCATAAATTCCTTCCTCTTCCACAGGTCTGAGAGGTAAACTATCCTATGCTCTTCCAATTTATTTATAGTCTCATTCTTTATGCCTAGGTCATGAACCCATTTTGACTTTATCTTAGTGTACGATATTAAGTGTGGGTCAATGCCTAGTTTCTGCCATATTAATTTCCAATTTTCCCAGCAATTTTTGTCAAATAGTTAGTTCTTATCCCCAAAACTGGGGTCTTTGGGTTTGTCAATCACTAGATTATTAAAGTTATTGACTGTTTTGTCCTTTGAGCTTAACCTATTCCACTGATCAACTAGTCTATTTCTTAGCCAATACCAAATGATTTTGGTAACTGCTGCTTTATAATATAATTTTAGATCTGGTACAGCTAGGCCACCTTCATTTGATTTTTTTTTTTCATTAATTCCCTTGAAATTCTTGACCTTTTGTTTTTCCATATGAACTTTGTTGTTATTTTTTCTAGGTCATTAAAATTGTTTTTCGGGAGTCTGGTATAGTGCTAAATAAATAGATTAGTTTAGGTAGTATTGTTATCTTTATTATATTTGCTCGCCCTACTCAAGAGCATTTAATATTTTTTCAATTGGTTAGATCAGACTTAATTTGTGTGGAAAGTGTTTTGTAGTTTTGTTCATAAAGTTTCTGATTTTCCCTTGGCAGATAGATTCCTAAGTATTTTATACTATCAGTAGTTACTTTAAATGGAATTTCTCTTTGTAACTCTAACTGTTGGATTTTGTTAGTGATATATAAGAATGCTGATGACTTATGTGGGTTTATTTTGTATCCTGCAACTTTGCTAAAGGTGTGGATTATTTCTAATAATTTTTAGTAGAATCTCTGAGGTTCTCTAAGTATACCATCATATCATCAGCAAAGAGTAATCATTTGATTTCCTCATTACCTACTCTAATTCCTCTAATCTATTTCTCAACTCTTATTGTCAAAATTAGCATTTCTAATACAATATTGAATAGTAATGGTGATAGTAAGCCACCTTATTTCACTTCTGATCTTATTGGATATGATTAAAGCAGTAATCATTGAAACAATCTGGTTATGACTAAGAAATAGAATGCTGGATTAGTAGAATAGATTAGGTACACAATACACATTTGTATTGACCCTAGTACAATGGTACTAGTAACCATTGTAACCATAGTTACATATAGTAAAGTATATCACTTTGTATATATACTTTATATATATATAAATGTATATTTATATACATAGTATATGTATATACTATGACCATAGTCAATAGTATATACTATTACCATAGTAATCTATGAACATAGTAATCTAATGTTTGGTAAACCTAAAGATCAAAACTTTTGGATAAGAATTTAGTGTTTGAGAGAAACTGCTGGGATAGCTGGAAAAAAATTTGGTAGAAACAGGTTATAAAACCAGTATCTCACATCATATACCAAGATGAAGTCAAAATGGGTACATGATTTAGACATCAAGAGTGATAACATAAGACAATTGGGAGAGTATATACAAGGAAAGAATTTAGGACTATACAAGACAACATCATATAAAATGTATAATTTTGATTATGTTAAATTAAAAGGTTTTTTCACAAACAAAATCAAAGCAGGCAATATTAGAAGGAAAGCCAAAATTTGGGAATTTTTTTTTTTTTTTTTTACATTTAGTTTCTTTGATAAAGGTATTATTTTTCAACTATATGAAGTACTGAGTCAAATATATAAGAATACAAGTCATTCCCCAGTTGATACATGTTCAAAGGATATAATAGATACTTTTAGATGAAGAACTGAAAGCTGTGTGAAGCATATGAAAAAGGCTTTAAGTCACTATAGATTGGAGAAATCCAAATCAAAAGAATTCTGAGACAATGCCTTATACCTATCAGATTGGCTTATATGGCATAAAAGGAAAATGATAACTAACTCTTAGAAGGATGTATATGTGGGAAAATTGGGACATTAATACCTTTTGGTATAGCAATACTACTACCACCATGTTCCTACACCAGAGATATTTTTTTTAAAAAGGAAAAGAACTATATATATATATACATACATACATACACACATACACACACACATAAGTATTAAATATGTAAATAAACATTTAAATATGTATTAAGATATTTAGAACAGTTCTTTCTGTGTTGGCAAAAAATAGGGAAATGAGGAGATGCCCCTTAATTAGGGAATGGCTGAACAAATTGTGGTATATGATTGTGATGGAATACTATTATGCTCTAAGAAATGACAAGTAGGATGGTTTCAGAAATATCTGGAAAGATTTATATGAACTTATATAAAATGAAGTGAGCAGAACCAGGAGAATATTATATACAATTATCAGCTGTGAGTGATTTGCTATTCTCAACAATAAACAATATAATGATCTATGAAAATTCTGAAAGACCCACGATGAAAAAATGCTCTCTGTTTCCAGAAAAAGTGCTGCTGCGGTCTGAATATAGATCAAAGCATACTTATTAAAAAAAAACTCACAAAACTTTCTTTGGTCTGTCTTTTTGTCATAACATGATTAATATGACCATACATGTATAACCTATATCAAATTGCTTTCTTGCTCAATGAGGGGTAAAATAAGGGTAGGAGGATGAATTTTTGGAACTCAGTTTTCAAAAATGAATGCTAAATATTTTTTGTGTGTAATTGGAAAAAATAAAATATCTAAAAGAAGAAAAATAGTTCATGCAATATTTGAACAAACTATCCAAAGAAATTTCATGGTTTGATTATTGATTTTGGTGACATCTAGCTTAGAAAATACCTCTGGGCACTAGAAATAAAAATTTGGTCTTAAATCTCAAAACAATAACCAAAGCTGATGTTGTTGTTGACAATGGGAAGAGTTTATTTGATTTTTTTTTGCTTGAGATTCCAGATGATTTTTTTAAAATTACGTTTTGCATTTTTAGTCATTAAAAACAAACTAAAGGAAAGCGGAACAGTTTTACCCTAAATAAAAAGAGATTATTCTGTAAGGATACTTAGATGCAACTTTCTGCAGTTATGTGATTCAGCTTTTATTTCCTTTTGACAAGTTAGAGAGGTTGATATTTTTGAAAAGAATACAGCCTTGAAATGATTTTTTTTCTTATATGTGTGAAAGATGTTCTGCTCATTAATAAAGGAGAGAGATCAGCCTATTTGTCAATGGAAAAAATAAGGCTTCTCTACCCAGCTTCTGTTCCTGTCCTAAGGGAAACATTAATGGACACCAGCTGAGCTGTAGCTAAAGCAGCTTGGCTACTTCAGTTTTACACATACAGAAAGAGCTGAAGTGGTGATGGGGCAAAATGCCTCCTGTGCAGATTGAGGAAGTCTGCACTTTAGTTGTTCTCTGGGCAACAGACTAACTGCAGCCAGCTGGCTTTGCCCTACCTGAGCTGATCAAAGAGCAAGTCCTCTCAGACCCTGAAAATGAAACTCCCGGGGCAAGATCTATATAGTCAGTGATGTTGGAAACATCTTACATTGGATTTCAGACTTAAACACCTGAGAATGAAATGAATAAATAGACAGTGACTCTGATTTCATATTCGTCTAGACTTTAACTTGTGTTAGGTTTCTGGCCAGGGGAAAAAAGACAAAACAAGAAATTATTTGCTAAGATATAATGTCAAAACAAAAAGTTACAAAGAAAGACCTGCCTTTTCCTCCCCTGTAATTTGCTAGAGAGCCAAAGTTTAGTGCATGTTTAGTTTTAAAGTAATTCAGCCCATTTATACAGGTAAAGTTTCAGTCTGAAAATCTGCCGTTTACAGAATGACAAGAGGCTAGACATGTGGAACATCCACCAAGTGGTATGGCCTGCTGCCGTAAGTCATCAAGAACAAGGCAGATGTGATTCTCTTGCTGTGTGGGTTTTATTCAGCAAGAGGCCACAAAAGCATGACAGAGAAAGTTGGACAGCTGTCAGGAGTGATGCTGGTTGATAGTAAGTTAAATTAAGGTTAGTTTTGGCTATGATTTATTTTCCTTTAATTCTCTCCAACAGATTATCTTAGTATTCTTGAAATTTCCCCATTAAATAACTGCTATTGTAGAAATTTCCATTATCATTTAATTCATCATTTAAAAACCTACTCTTTTGCACCTTGGCATTTTGATTTGATATGGCCATATTTATGTTGAGGCAACTAGCTCAGGATTTTAAGTGAAAGTATTCTGTTTGTTCCTCTCCACAAATCTTTTCCAAATTTATTTTTTACTTTAAAAATACTTATGAAGTGTGAAAAGTTCATGTAAAGATTTTTCAGGTTCGGGGACTGGAAAAGATCTTAGAAATTATCCTGGCCAGAATTATGGATTAGAAATTTGAAACTCAGATTAGTCAGGTGACTTGCCTAAACTCACCCAAATCCAGTGTTCTTTCCCTATATGTACTGTTCTTTCTCCATTACAACATAGTACTTTTATAAAGTATTTCATTTAGAAAGTAGTGTTGACATTGAATTTTAAAACTGGAAAAATGTGGGCTTTTTTTGTTGTTGTTGTTATGGAAGTGAGGTGATGGTCTTTGTTGAGCAATTAAATTTTTAAAAATACTGCAATATTCGGGCAGCTAGGTGAGCACTAGCCCTGAAGTCAGGAGGACCTGAGTTAAAATCTGGTCTCAGACATGTAAAACTTCTTAGCTGTATGACCTTGGGCAAGTCACTTAACCCCAATTGCCTCAGGAAAAAAAAATAATGTAATATTTTGAAAATTCAAAATCTTGATATCAGTGCCTTTAAAAGAATCCAAATCCTCATATTTTATAGAAATAATGTATTGTTGCTATATCTACAGAAATGTTTTTGAAGATTGATTTATATGAATACATTTTAAAATTAGCCTTAATTTTTTTATCCCATTTGAATTGTTTCTTTTTAAGTTAACTCAAATATTTCTTGTTCCTAGGTGATCTTTTCATTGATCCTTTTCATTTGCTGACATTTATTTTCTTCTTTTTGTTACCTTCCTTCCAACCTGGTGTCCAATATATTGATATTATTCTTGTGGTCAAATATAAGACAAACTCCTTTATCTTTATTCCAATTTTTATTAAATAAAATTTATATGCTTCTAGCACTTCTCAGGCTTCTACAGTAACTCTAGATACAGATGTATTGAATGGAGAGGAAGGAAATCTTTTACCTTTCTATAGAAGGTTGTCTTTTTATTTCTAGTGTTTGACATAGTAGACACTTAAATGATTGCTGGCTGTCTTATTAGATGAAGAAAGCCAGTATTTGTGAGACATGAACACAAATTATCATAATAATAGTTTGAAAGAGATAAGTTCATAAAAAAGGTCAAATTGATAGGTTTGACAGTTTCAGGGATGCAAGGATCATCACTTCAAGGTAGAAAATTCATGAAAGGTTTCATGAATCATTTGGTGCCTTCAGTTGCCTTTGAACGTAGATATATAGTGAGAATGTGTTCTAGTCATGGAGGATGGATTGTAGAAGGGCATGGTGATAGGTGAGGGCAGGGAACAGCAAATTATCCAGTCGGGCAACTATGTATATTTGTTATTGACTGCTCAGATGCTAAAGTTTGCTTTCTTCCTCTTACATATATGCTTTCCAGATTCTTTTCTGGGTCTGAACAGTTTTAGAAGATTACTTTCTCTCAAAAAACCCCAAAAGATTACTTTTAATAATCTTTTTAATCCCAGGTGTAATCATGTGACTCCTTTGCTCAAAAATTGTTAGTATCTCCTATCGGATGAAATGCAAACTTCTTATCTTGGGCTACATGGCTACATAACAGTGAAATAGGGTGAAGGACCAAGAAAAACTTTGTGTAAAAGGTAGGATTTGAGCTGGATTTTAAAAGAAGTCAGGAAAATAGGAGGCAGAGATTAGGAGAGAGAGAATTCCCCTACTTAGGACACACCAGTGAAAAGGCACAGAGTGGGGAGATAATTGTATTCTAGGAACAGCAAGGAGACTACTGTAACTAGCTTGAAGAGTAATTGAAGAAAAAATATAATGATAATTATACTGGAACTATTGGAAAGCACCAAGTTATGAAGGGCTTTGAACACAAAGAAATTTATATTTGATCTTAATAGGCAATTGAGAATCACTGGAATTTATTGAGAGGGGTAGAGGAATGATGTGGTCAGACCTGAACTTTGATAAGATCACTTTGTCCCATAGTTGTAAGATAGTTTGGAGTGGAGAGACATTTGAGGAAGGGAAACTAACCAGCAGACTATTGGAATAGTTCAGGCAAGAAATGATGAGAGCCTGTACCAGCTTGTTAGCTGCATACTCATGAAAAGAGTCAGAAGAGAGTGTATAGAAGAGATATTATGAAGATTTGACTGAGAAAGGAGTTGAGTATGATACAGAAGTTGTGACTATGAATGGCTGGGAGGTTAGTATAGTCATTGACAATCCGGGAAGTTTATTTTATGTTATTTTTAAATTTGCATATTTAGTATTCAAAGTTATGCTATATATAAATTGTTGGAGCTAAATAAAGAACCAAATAACAATTTTTTGGTTTCTTGATTCATAAACCCATTATAGTAGTTCCATGATCACCAGGGGTCCTAGGCCCAGAGATTAGACCACTGATGTAATGCATTAAATTTGCTGAAACAATAGATCTTTGTAGTCCTGTAATCCTATTCCTATTCCCTTCTTAAACTGATATCTGGAACAGTTTTGACCATTAAGTTGGTATTTTTTAGAAAAATTTTTATTTTTATTTTAGAAAAATTTACAATTCCCCAAAGATTTTTTGGTGGTTTATACATGTACTTTTTTTTTTTTTTTTTTTTTTTTATGTTTTCTTATGAATCATGTTGGGAGAAAAAAATCAGGAAAAGGAAAAAAACCATGAAAGAAAAAAAGTAAACATAACATCTGTTGATTTATATTTAATCTCCATAGTTTTTTCTCTAATGCAGACAGTATTTTCCATCTCAAGTTTATTGGGAATTGCCTTGGATCACAGAGCGGAACCATGTCTGTCATAGTTGGTCATCGTACAATCTTGCTGTTGCTGTGTACATGTTTCTAGGTTCTGCTTGTTTCACTCAGCATAAGTACATGTAAATTTTTCCAGGCCTTTCTAAAATCAGACTGTTCACTATTTTTTATAAAGTAATATTCCATTACTTTCATAGATCAAAGTTTATTCAGCCATTCCTTAATTGATGGACATCTATTTATTTTCCAATTTAGGTAAACTATCCCCTGCTCTCCTAATTTCTTTATAGTATCACTTTTTATGCCTCAATCATGGATCCATTTTGACTTTATTTTGATATGAGGTGTGAGATTTAGGTCTATACCGAGTTTCTGACATATTATTTTGCAGTTTTCTCAACAATTTTGGTGAAATAATGAGTCTTTATTAACAGAGAAGTTTAGAAGAAAGGAAGGTTTAGGGTGGGGGAAAAAAATCTATTTGCATGTGTTGAGTTTGAGATGTCTATGAGACATCCAGTTGAAAATATTGAAAAAGCAGTAATAGGAGACTGTAGGAATGAGGTTAGGGTAGATATATAGATGTGGCACTCATCTGCACAAAGAAAATTATTAAATCCATTCAGCATGCAGCTGAAGAGATCACAAACAAGGTAGTAAAGAGATGAGATGAAGGCCTATATTAGAGCCCATAATGTTCTGTGTATTAGTGTGCATGACCTATTTTTGCAAGATCACAAGGAGTGGTCATACATTTAGGAGAAGGACCTCAAAAAATCATAAAAAGCCAGAGAGCAGAGGGTTTTCAGAAGGGGGTGATCAGCAGTGTCAAGGGCTGCAGAAAGATTAAGAAGTATGAGAACTGAGAAAAGGCCTTTCACTTTGAGAATTAATAGATCACTGGTGATTGAAGGAAGCATTTTTATTTAAATGATTAGGGTGGAAGCAAGTTTGCTGAGGATTTTGAATCAAGTGAGAGGAAAAGAAGTCAAAGCAGCAAATGTAGACAATTTTCTTAAAGGATTTACCTGAGTAGGTGTGACGACTGTGCTAGCACCCAGGATACCTTAGAATCAGCCGGAGTCAGGATAAGCAAAAGTCTTGATCTTTATTATTGATCTTTAGGGGTAGAAGTGAACAGTATGGAAGCAGAATCTCTGCCACTGCCTTCTTCCTGGTCTACCGCAAAAGTGACTCTGGCTAGTGTTACTCCCCCCTCTAGTCCCTCCTACAGTCCTCTGTATACACCAATCATTGAGCCAGCACAGGATAGTGGGAAGGGCCATTTTCCAAGCATATGACCATAGAATATTGTCCAATCGGTAGCTAGCCTCAAGTGCTCGGCTGTCCTGACCTCAGTGCATCGATTCAAGAGTTTCAGCCCTCTACAAGTAGGGGAGAAGAGATAGGATGATAAGTAGGAAGAATATTATTCAAAGTCCATAAACATTTATTATGTGCCTATTATTTGCCAGGCACTGTGTCAAATATTGGGAATATAAAGAGAAGTGTAAGGCAGTCCCCATCTTCAAGGTATTCATAATCCAGTGGAAGAAACTACACATTAACAGGCGCTGAAAGGAAGGGATGTGGAAAGTGAAAAGTAGTTTCAGGTGGAAAGGGTGGAGAAAGACATGATGAACTCATATAACAGCTGTGATAAATGATCTGAGGAAATGTGAATTTCTGAGTTGATTTCATCCAGTAGAGCTATGAGTTTCTGGAGATAATGAATTCAGAATGGGAATTGGGATGGGAATGGGAAATGCTGAGAAGTCCCTAGGTGCCATCCTTAAATAGTGGAGCATTTGGGAGGAGCCTTTCAGTTTCTGTCCTCCAGCCTCTAATTGGTATCCAGGAAAGCAGCCTAATTGGAAATGATGAAGGGAATTCTCTGAGTGACCTTAAATAATCAAACCAAGGATGGAAAGACATGAATTTGTTTGAAGTCAACAGAGGTTGAAGATTAAAGAGAAAGGATGATACCTCCATCACCTCTATTAGACAATCTTTTGTAAATAGAATGGGATAGGATCAATATATCGTATATAAGAGTTTTCCTGGGAAGAAGGGTCATCTCTTCCTGAGAGACTGGGGTAAAGGAGGAATTAGTGAGAAATGACCTCTGTGTGATGTGAAGTCAGTGGAATAAAAAAACAGGGAGCTGTCTTATTTTTTCAGTGAAGTATAGTATGAAGTGCAGTCTCAGCTGAGAGAAGGATTGCATGCTGTAGGAGGCTTGAAAAGGCTTAGAAAAACCTTGCTGGTGAGTGAAAGAATAAATTGATTAGAAAGGTATAAAATGATTGCCTTGCTGCAATGAGGGCCTAGTTACTATATGTAAACTACATTTGTCATAGATTCAGCATTGGTTCATGACTTGCTCCATTTCCATTTAGAATCATCTGAATAGAAGCAAAAAGGTATCTGGCCTTGGGAGTAAAACAGGTTCTCTCTCCCTCTTTAGATTTTCCTAGAAAAAATATCTGGATATATGTTTTACCAGTATTACATTCTCTTTGGAATGAATTTGAATTTTTGAGGTGAGAGAAAGTGAGGAATAATGGTGATGATGATAACTTATATATTATATCTACTATGTGGCACCATGCTTAAGGTTTACAGAGATGTCATTTGATCTTTACAACACTGGGAATAGGTGCTGTTATCATTCCCATTTCATTTGAGAAAACCAAGGCAAACAGAGGTTAAATAATTTTCCAGAATCAAACACCAAAGAAGTATCTGAGTCTGGATTTGAACTCAAGTATTTCTTCATACTCTGTACTCTATCCACTGTACCACTTACTTGCCTTAGATTGTAATAATAGCTAACATGTATTAACAGTTCATTGTGTGCCAGGCACAATGTCAAGTTCTTTACTGTTACTATCTCATTGGAGCCTCACATCAATCTTGAGATGTAGATGCTATTATTATCCCCATTTTATAGATGAGGCAATGAGTAATACAGAGATTAAGTGACCTGCCCAAGGTCATATAACTAGTAAGTGGATGAACAAGTTCTGGAGATGATGAGGGATAGAAAACAGTCAAGAGCACTTTCATAGAAGAATTAGTCTTTGATAAATAGGGCTGCATTATCCTCTAAGACTGTAGGATTGACATAGAAAGATTTTGAAGTATAGAGAAAGAAAGATAAGGAATCTCATGATCTTCATTTTCCCACCAAAATATAGATCAGGGTTATTTGTTGAGATAGAGATATGAATTTAAGAAAAAGGGGACAGTATTAAAAATCCATTATGGAAAATATGCATAATTTAAACTGGCAAGTATAGGAATATGTGTTAGTGGATCATTGTGTTATTAATAATAACTAATAATAAAAATATTAATATATTAGTAACTGATTTTTACACAGTACTTAAATATTTGCAAGATACTTCAAATATATAATCTCATTTGGGCCTCAAAACAATGTCATAAAGTGGCTATTACAGGATATTATCCTTCTCTATGTAAATTAAATTACAGATCTACTTCCTGTTGCTATCCTATTTATTCCTATGTTTTTTAATGTTATTGATACAAATGAATGTTGTATTTTGTCTTAACCCTTTTTATCTATTGATATATTCTTTATATAAATCCTACTTGGTCATAGTAAAAAATCATTTCATTATTTTGTTTTAGCCTCTTTGCTAATATTTTGTATTTTTGAATCAATATTCTTCCAAAGTATGCTTTTTAGTTTTCTTTCTCGCTGTCTTTCCTCGGTTTAGATATCAAAATTGTATTTGATTAACTTTTTTTTTAAATGAGTTTGGCAGAATGCTTTCTTTATGTTTGCACACAGTTAAAGTTTTATTGGAATTAATTGTCTTTTGAATGCTTAATAGAATTCATTTGTAAAAATCAGCTAACTTTGGGGTATTTTTTATTCCCTTTGAGAGATTCTTTATAATTTGTTAATTTTTTCCCCTTGAGATTGAATTTTTAAAGTTCCTTTCTAGTTCTTTTAATCAAGATATTTTATATTTTTGTAAGTATTATTTCATTTAATTTTAAGTTATCTATTTTGTTGATATGTAATTAGGCAAAAATAGTTTCTGATAGTTTCCTTAGTGTTATAAATTTACTTTATTTTTCATTTTTCAGTTTGCTTTTTTGACTCTAAAAAATGGATTTGTAAGTAATTTTTTTGTTAATTAAAAAGACTCATATCCTAATTTTAATTTTTAAAATTCAAAATTTGTAATATGATTTTCAGAATTTTTTTAAAAATTTGTTGCTTTTTTTAGTTTTTTAGTAGAATGTTTGAGCTATTGATCTATGTTTTTTCCTTGTTTTTGTTGCTGATAAAACATTTAAAGAGGTAACTATTACTATAAAGACTGCCTGGTTTACATCTCAAAAGTTCTGGTATTTTGTCATCTTGTAATTTTATTTGATGAAATTCTATTATTTCTATAATTTGTTTTGTGACTTATATCTAATTTTCATTTAAATGTGTTCTTTTTTCAGAGTTTTAAATTACCCATTGAGTTGTGGTTAGTAAAGGTTGTATATAATATTTTTGCTTTTTTCATCTGTTTGATGAAATAAACAAAATAATATGTGTGATGTAGACATCAGATGATGGTAGGCACCAAAAGTTGGGGTTCAATGATGTGAAGTATTCACAATGACCATTCTCTTTGGCAAAAGGTAGATTTATTTAGTGGAATAGGTTACAGACAAAATGAAGTGATGCAATAAATAAATACCTGAAATGGTATGAAATAGAGTGGGAGAGCATATGAAAGACCAGTTCCTCAGAACTCAAAATTACCCAGTAGAAAAGGGGCACCCCAAGAGATTGCTCCCAGCTGGCAGGCTAAATCCTGAAAGGAACTTAGTACCCTAAAAGAGTTAGTTAGCTATAAGGAAAAAAGGTGGGTTTGGGAAGCATAGTGGAGTTAATGGAGATACCACACGTCATGGGGGAAGGATAAGGGGAAAACCATCATGAGGCAGAGTGCCATGATAGAGTGACCCAAAGGAAGGATGGCCCATAAGTAGATTTTATAGGGAAAATTTAACTTCAGAAACATGACTGGGATTTCTGACAAGGCATGGCAAGTTTAGACTGCTCAAGACCTCTACAAAGGATGGGTCTCACGGGTCTGACATAACTTGGATTTCAGAATGGAGAACCTCCCCAGAAGTTAGGATCATAGAGCCCAACTGATTCTTTAGTTTCTTTCTGTCAAATACACTGTTCAGGACCTCATCGTGCTTATGCTTATTATGCCATACTACATAGTCAGTTTATGCAAATATGCCATGCACAGGTAGAAAACATTTTAATTTTTATTCAGCAACTGACACAAACCTATCATATGTAAAATTTCATTCAGGTTAACATCTTCATTATTTTTTTATTAGATTTATCTAGATCTAAAGGCGTTACATTGAAATTCTTAAATCTAGTTTGCTTTTCCTTTCATCACTTAGATGTTATAGCATTTATATTATGTATTGATATTATTTTATTCTTTATGTTTCATTAAAGCATATTTTACCTTCTCTACTTCTCTCTTATTGAGAGAATTAAAAATTTTTTGTCATATCTGAAATAATCTACTTTTTTTTTCAGTTTGTCTGAAGTGTAATAAATTTAGATTTTCCCTATTATATAAACTCATTGTGATTTGCCATTTCAGGTGTGTCTTGTAAAGAATCTTTTACATACAATTTGTTATCAGGAACAAAATAAGATAATATGTTTAATATGTAAGTGTTATGTGAGTATTGTTCTTATTTGTGCAGTAATAAAAGCAAATTTTATTCATTGCATCATTAGAGAGGTATGAAATTATATAGATGGTGGGAAAGTAATGGTTTTAGAGTTAGAAAACTCAAGTTCACTCAATCTTGTTTAAAACACTTGGTGACCTTGTTACAATTCTCCTTATACCTCAGTTTCATAATGTGTAAAATGGGAATGTGTACCTCTCAACTTATTTTTGCAGGATTATCATGAGGAAAGAACTATTAAAATGTTAGACCCATTATTATTTATTGCAATATAATATAGCATAATATAATAAGATATAATATAATATAATATAATATAATCAATTCCAGGAAAACAAAACAAGTGATATTATATTGTAAGGGAAATGTATTCTTAGATGGAGCATGGTGACGAAAAGAAGAAATTGGGTTGTATAACCTATGGCTTAATATGAAAGAAGACTGAACACTGTAAGAACATAGGGGAAACCCTGGAACTGAGCTATCTACTAATTTATAAAAGATGGTACAGCTTATTGATGTTAATCTGGAATTTAGTAATTAGTTAATGGTGTTATTTTACAGTTATGTTTGAGGCAACATTATGAAGGGTATACCTGAATATTACATTTAAAAGAGATTTCAATAAAACTATATGGCAGTAGCTGTTGGCTATTTAGAACAACCTATTCCCCAAAGATGTCAAATCACACTCTTCCTTTACAACATACATTTGCATATGATAGTATTTCTTTTCTCAAACAGCATTCAACACTCATAGATGACTGATATAAACTAAGCCAAAGAAAGACAAAATCAAATAGTCCATGCTCTTAAAGATCTTACATTTCTTCTGCGTGTGTGTGTGTGTGTGCGTGTTATGTATGTACTGCTAGGGGACAGGGAAAGGTTTCATTTAGTTGGTAGTACTTAAATTGCTGACCTTCAAAGGAAACTAGTTATTTTACTAGGCAGAATTGAGAAGAGACTACATTGCAGAATAGGTTTCAGTTTGTGTAAAGACATGGGATATAAAATGTCACTGGTGAAGGACAGCAAACTAGCTAATTTGGAGAGACTCTAAAATATATATAATATATAACAAATCTTTTTCTCTGACCATAGCAAAGCACTTCATTTTTCTAGGAGTCTTTTTTAAAAGTACTTTTAAAATACTTGAGATATGGAGGAAAGAATACTGAAGTTTTAAATCATGTCATAAATTGTCATGGGGATCCCAACTCCTACCCTAAATTCATCTCTTGGTATTATTAGAGGGAGGAAGAGTCTTCTAGATTAAGAGTGATTTTGGACTTGAGTATTCAGTCTTTCCCTCCCTCCTTTCTTCCCTCAACACATGCATGCATGTAGATTGAATCAACACTACAATATATTTTTAAATTTTTTTATTATAGCTTTTTTTTTTTTTTTACAGGATATATTCATGGGTGATTTTTCAGCATTGACAGTTGCAAAACCTTTTGTTCCACCTTTTTCCCCTCCTTCTCCCCACCCTTTCCCCCAGATGGCAGGTTAACCAATGCATGTTAATTATGTTAAAGTATAAGTTAAATACAATATATGTATACATGTCCAAACAGTTATTTTGCTGTACAAAAAGAATCAGACTTTGAAATAGTGTATAATTAGCCTGTGAAGGAAATAAAAAATGTAGGCAGACAAAAATAGAGGGATTGGGAATTCTATATAGTGGTTTATAGTCATCTCCCAGAGTTCTTTCGCTGGGTGTAGCTGGTTCAATTCATTACTGCTCTGTTGGAACTGATTTGGTTCATCTCATTGTTGAAGAGGGCCATGTCCATCAGAATTGTTCATCATATAGTATTGTTGTTGAAGTATATAATGATCTCCTGGCTCATTTCACTCAGCATCAGTTCATGTAAATCTCTCCAGGCCTTTCTGAAATCATCCTGTTGGTCATTTCTTATAGAACAATAATATTCCATAACACTCATATGCCACAATTTATTCAGCCATTCTCCAATTGATGGGCATCCACTCAGTTTCCAGTTTCTGGCCACTACAAACAGGGCTGCCACAAACATTCTTGCACATGCAGGTCCCTTTCCCTTCTTTAAAATCTCTTTGGGGGATATAAGCCCCGTAGTAATACTATATAGCTAGTCTTCTGCAGGCAGAGCATGAGGTATGATTCACCCAAATATCTTTCTATAATAACTTTTGTCCACATTCAAGATTTTTTAATTCCTTGGTCAGCACTGTTTACTGCAAACTTGTTTTTGTATTCAGAATTATCAGGGTAAGAAAAACATGATCTGAGTGCTACAGACAAGTAATTGCATTTCTGCTTTCCAGTTTTTTGTGTTTTCTCCCCTCACCCCCCAAATATAAAAGCTTTCTCTACATATGCAAGGCTACCCAGCATTCAGGAGTTGTTTTTCATCCCAATCTCATGCATTTGTCCTAGGTTTGTCTTGAATCAGAAATGTATGTAGAATCTTAATGATTTAAAGCATGCCAAAAAGAAAATATAAAACAAGTTTCCAGACTCATAATTCTTGTGCATAAAATTAACTTTGTTCATTATATTTTTAAAGTTCTTTGCCTCTCTCTGAATCTTTGAAGATTATAAACTTTTTTCTCTGGCATCTTTATCTATTGAACTCCTATCCTGTTTATCAATTTCAAATAGTACTTTTTTCTGTGGGGGTGTCTCCCTACCTCTACTGTAACCAGAAGTGGCTTTTCTACCTTTTGTACCTTTAGTGCATATATCATGTTAATTTTTTAGTTGTAAAGTTGTTCTTTTTGTAATGTAATAATATTTCAGTAATGTAATAAACTTTGAATTTGGCCCTAGGAGACCTGAGTTCAAATACTTGTTCTGATGGCGGACAAATCACAGTTTGTTTCATCTTATTTTCCTCATTGCTAAAGCAGAAATATTTATATTTACACTATGTACCTCACAAGTTGTAAAACTAATTTTTACTAAACCTTTAAATGTTATATGAAAGTTATTCTTATTATTGCATTTATTATTATCACATTACAAATTTTCTGAGGGTAGGGACAATGTCTTAAGTGTCATTAGAAAATATATAAAAATAACTATCACAAGGAGAGGTCCAATAAATGTTTGTTGAATGAATCAGTTTCACATTTTGTATTTTGTTGATAGCATGTTTGTAATAAATATTTAATAAAATTTCATCTTTTTTTTTATTTTG
The DNA here is from genome assembly GCF_902635505.1 of Sarcophilus harrisii. Lineage (NCBI taxonomy): Eukaryota > Metazoa > Chordata > Mammalia > Dasyuromorphia > Dasyuridae > Sarcophilus > Sarcophilus harrisii. The sequence continues at coordinate 185,555,388 of NC_045427.1, read as the reverse complement.
TGGTATATAAAGGTAAAATGAAGTTATTTAAATCTAAATTATTATTTCAAGCTTGCCTCAGGTCATAATGGGAATATAATACTCTGTCAGAATAATAATGGACAGAATACATTGAAGATATCCACCTCCCATCTTTCTTTTTGTAGATGAGAAAATAAAACTCAGGTAATTTAAATAACTAGTCTGTAATTTACTGTTTTGCTGCCTTTCTATGGGAGATTATAGCATGGGTGTGCACCAGTTTTAGAAAACTTGGTATTTTATTTGACTTAGGGAATGACTGTTGTGTCTTAGGAATTTTAGCTTTTAGTCACAGAACGTTTTTAAAAAATTTAACTATTTTGGATGAATTTTTTTTATTAAAGCTTTTTATTTTTGAAAATATATGCGTGGACAATTCTTTAATATTAGCCCTTGCAAAACCTTGTGTTCCAAGTTTCCCTCCCTTCCCCCACACCCTGCCCTAGATGGCAAGTAGTCCAATATATGTTAAACATGGTAGAAATATGTTAAATCCAATGTATGTATACATATTTATACAATTATCATGCCGCATAAGAAAAATCAAATCAAACCAGTTAAAAAAATAAAAAAGAGAGAGAAGCAAAATAAAATGCAAGTAAACTATACCAAAAAGACTGAAAATCCTAGGCTGTGAACTACATTCAGTTCCCAGTCTTTTCTCTCGATGTAGATGGCTCTCTTCATCACTGAACAATTGGCACTGATTTGAATCATTTCATTGATGAAGAGAGCCACATCCATCAGAATTGGTCATTGTATAATCTTGTTGCTGTGTATAATGATCTCCTGGTTCTGCTTAGGATCAGTTTATGTAAGTCTCTCCAGTTCTCTCTGAAATCATTCTGTTGGTTGTTTCTTACCAAACAATAATATTTCATAGCATTCATATACCATAATTTATTTATTTATTTATTATTATAGCTTTTTATTTACAAGATATATGCATGGGTAATTTTTCAGCATTGACAATTGCAAAACTTTTTGTTCCAATTTTTCCCCTCCTTCCCTCCACCTCCTCCCCCAGATGGCAGGTTGATCAATACTTGTTAAAGATGTTAAAGTATAAGTTAAATACAATATATGTATACATGTCCATACAGTTATTTTGCTGTCCAAAAAAAAATTGGACTTTGAAATAGTGTACAATTAACATGTGAAGGAAATCAAAAATGCAGGTGGACAAAAATAGAGGGATTGGGAATTCTATGTAGTGGTTTCATACTCATTTCCCAGAGTTCTTTCGCTGGGTGTAGCTGTATACCATAATTTATTAATCCATTTTCTAATTGATGGGCATCCACTCAGTTTCCAGTTCCTTGCCAGTACAAAAAGGACTGCCACAAACATTTTTGCACATGTGGGTCCTTTTCCCTCCTTTAAGATCTCTTTGGGATATAAGCACAGTAGAAATACTGCTGGGTCAAAGGGTATGCACAGTTTGATAATTTTTTGATCATAGTTTCAAGTTGCTCTTCAGAATGGTTGGATCCATTCACAGTTCCACCAACAATGTATCAGTGTCCCAGTTTTCCCACATCCCCTCCAATATTGGTTATTATCTTTTCCTGTCATCTTAGCCAATTTGAAAGGTGTATAGTGCTATCTGAGAGTTGTCTTAATTTGCATTTCTCTAATCAATAGTGATTTAGAGTACCTTTTCACATAACTAGAAAGTTTCAATTTCTTTATCTGAAAACTTTTGACCATTTATCAATTGGAGAATGGCTTGAAGTCTTATAAACTTGAGTGAATTCTCTATATATTTTATAAGCGAGGTCTTTATCAGAACCTTTGAAGTAAAAGTGTTTTCCCAGTTTATTGCTCTGGATGGAAATTATTATAAAACAGATTATGTACTTACCTCTTTTCTTAAATGCAATATATTACATTCCTTTAGCTTTGAGCCTCTGACATAGCCCATCTAAAATGTTGGGACGACCCATTACTGTCAGATTTCATGTTATCCTTCTCTCCTTACTTGGGCTACTTGACTGTTGGCATAACTTGGATGAGACAGTAGTCAACAAGTTTATTCATTCCAGTGAGTTAGAGAGCTATAAGCACTTACTATTTACTTAACTGTAACCTCCCTAGGTCCTCCAGGCAAATCCTCTAACTGTTGTAGGCCTCTTGGCCTAGTCAATTGATTCACTTGTTGGTCATTTTGGTCTTCCATCCACATTGCATCTGAACTTTCTTTTATATGTTCGCTACCCCAATTAAAACTTCTTGTCAGAAAAACATCTTTTTTTTTTTCTTGTTTGTCACTCAAGTGTCTAGCATGGTATGTGGCATATAATAAGGAATTATTAAATACTTTTTCATTCACTTTCTTTATTTCTGAGATTTACTATTGTGAATATATATTCATAATGTTATACATATTTAATACATCATATATATGTTTTTTAGAATATGTTATATATAATGAATAAACTCTTTCCATTCTTATTTCAGTCTGTGAATCTCCAAAACAATTCCTCTTTTCTTGATTTTGGCACCTAAATTAGTTTTTTACATCTACTTCTACCCACCCTTTGTTTTTCATATGTATATTGATGATCCTTCTAATACCTTGATCTCACAGTAATATTCCATCTCCATTCCACTTAATCATAATAAACTTTTAATTATAATAATCATAAAAAACTTGGCTCTGTCCCAGGCTTTGGCATCATTATGAACTGTTGTACTTCCAAGATCTTATAGTCTAAAATTGACCCAATCTCTTGTTTCACACCTCTGAGTCTTTGACTTTTCCTGAGTTCACTCGAAGAAGCCATAAAGACATGGATCAAAATGCCATGTTCTCTGGTTTCATAAACTTTGTTGCACTTTTTCTTGTTGACCTGTGGCCCTTTGGCTCCTACTTACTCTCCCAGTTTCCTAGTTCATGATCTGGTGGTCAACCATTTTATTAGTATGCTTTTGCCACTCATATATTTGGAAATATTTAGATATCTTCAATTAAGCATGTCTTAAAATAAACTCATTATCTTTCTCCCCAGTCTGCCTTTGCTTCTTCTTCTTCCTTTTTTTTTTTTTTTAAAATAACTTTTTATTGACAGAACCCATGCCAGGGTAATTTTTTACAACATTCTCCCTTGCACTCACTTCTGTTCCGATTTTTCCCCTCCCTCCTTCCACTCCCTCCACCTCCTCCCCCAGATGGTAAGCAGTCCTATACATTTTAAATAGGTTACAATAGATCTTAGATACAATGTATGTGTGCAGAACCCAACAGTTCTTTTGTTGCTCAGGGAGAATTGGATTCAGAAGGTAAAAATAACCAGGGAAGAAAAATAAAAATGCAAACAGTTTACATTCATTTCCCAGTGTTCTTTCTTTGGGTGTAGCTGCTTCTGTTCATCCTTGATCAATTGAAACTGAGTTAGATCTTCTCTTTGTCGAAGAAATCCACTTCCATCAGATTACATCTTCATACAGTATCATTGTTGAGGTATATAATGATCTCCTGGTCCTGCTCATTTCACTCAGCATCAGTTCATGTAAGTCTCTCCAATCCTCTCTATATTCATCCTGCTGGTCGTTTCTTACAGAACAATAATATTCCATAACATTCATATACCACAATTTATTCAGCCATTCTCCAGTTAATGGGCATCCATTCATTTTCCAGTTTCTAGCCACTACAAACAGGGCTGCCACAAACATTTTGGCATATACAGATCCCTTTCCCTTCTTTAATATCTCTTTGGGGTATAAGCCTAGTAGAAACATTGCTGGGTCAAAGGGTATGCACAGTTTGATAACTTTTTGAGCATAGTTCCAATTTGCTCTCCCGAATGGCTGGATGTGTTCACAATTCCACCAACAATGTATCAGTGTCCCTGTTTTCCCACATCCCCTCCAACATTCCGCGTTATCGTTCCCTGTCATTCTAGCCAATCTGACAGGTGTGTAATGAGTTGTCTTAATTTGCATTTCTCTGATCAGTAATGAAAGAGTAGTGACTCTTTCATATGAGTGGTAATAGTTTCAATTTCATCATCTGAAAATTGTCTCTTCATATCCTTTGACCATTTATCAATTGGAAAATGGCTTGATTTCTTATAAATTAGAGTAAGTTCTCTATATATTTTGGAAATGAGGCCTTTGTCAGAACCTTTGACTGTAAAAATGTTTTCCCAGTTTATTGTTTCCCTTCTAATCTTGCCTGCATTAGTTTTGTTTGTACAAAAACTTTTCAATTTGATATAATCAAAATTTTCTATTTTGTAGTCAGTAGTGATCTTTAGTTCTTCTTTGGTCATAAATTCCTTCCTTTTCCACAGGTTTGAGAGGTAAACTATCCTATCCTCTTCCAATTTATTTATAATCTCATTCTTTATGCGTAGATCATGAACCCATTTTGACCTTATCTTGGTGTACGGTATTAAGTGTGGGTCAATGCCTAGTTTCTGCCATACTAATCTCCAATTTTCCCAGCAATTTTTGTCAAATAATGAATTCTTATCCCAAAAACCTGGGGTCTTTGGGTTTGTCAAACACTAGATAATTAAAGTTATTGGCTGTTTTGTCTTTTGAACCTAACCTCTTCCATTGATCAACTAGTCTATTTCTTAGCCAATACCAGATGGTTTTAGTAACCGCTGCTTCATAATATAATTTTAGATCCGGTACAGCTACTGCCTTTGCTTCTAACTTGCTTATTATTATTGAGGATACCACCATTCTCCCAGTCACTTAGGCTCTCAATTTGTGTGATGTCTTTGACTTCTCACACCCCATATCTTCAAACTACTAAAATCTCTTGCATATGCCTACATCTCCCCTTTGACATTGCCAGAAATTTGGTTGGTGTAGGCCCTCATCACCTCATGCCTGGGGTATTGTAGTGCCCACATCAAGTCTCTCACTATTCCAATCCATTCTCAAATTTATCTTCCTAAAGTGTAGATCTGACATCACTCTTCTTCCCCTATTCAATAAACTTCATTAGTTCCCAGTTACCTTTAGGATCTTATATAAAATCCTCTGTTGAGCTTTTAAAGGTCATCATAACCTGCCCTCTTCTTACCTTTGCAGTCTTCTTACATTTTATTGCTATGGTCCAGAGAAGATTAATGACTTGTCCAGGGTTACACAGCTAATGCCTGAGATAAAATTTGAGTCCAGATATTTCTTTTTCCAAGCCTTATTCTTTACCTACAACACCATGTTACCTTTACTTTGTCATCCTGTCATTCCTAAGCTCCTAGTTTCTTTTGAGAAAGCTTACTAATTTTGTCCTTGCTGGAGTTTGCCTTATAACCCTAGCTGGATTATTGCGTCCAGTAGGATTTTTATATATTATTCATCAGTTCCTTATTATAGTTAAGTTAATAAGTTAATAAGTTAACTCTTATGTATATGCATATGTATGATTATAGATATCATATGTATCTATGTGCATATATATACATGTATATGTGTATATGTATGGAGATATCTATATCTATATATAGCTACACTTAATTGTAGCTTTGTTGAGGGGAAAGGGAAAAAAGAATAAAGTAAAAACAGTAGAGAATAAAAGAAAGCTACACGGAAGCAAAGAAAAGATGGGCCACTTTGAACACGTATAGTATTTATTACATAGACTATTGAAATGGAAATTTATCATTTCATATTTTGAATCCTCTTCTATCTTCAGCTGTGTACATGGCAATGTTTTTATTTTCCTTTTTTCCTTTGTATTTTTTAAAAGTAAAAAAAAAATGTAAAAACATTGGGGGAAAAAGTGTGACAGGGAGTATCATGATAAGATTGGAAAGGTAAGTTGGGACCAGATTGTCAATGGCTTTAAGTGTGGAAAGGAGTTTTTTTCTGATCCTGAAAATAGTAGTTTTATTGAATAGGGAACATCATTGTCAATCCTGTAATTTAGATTATGATGGATGGCTATGGGATAAATTTTGAGAAGAGATGAGGCAAAAAAGGCTAATTAGGAGATCCCCAATAGTCTGGAAGATAGGTGCTGGGGCCTCCAGCAAAAGACTATGTCTCTGGTAGCAACTCAGTATCTAAGTGGCCCTAAGAGAAGCAAGCTGACCCTGTAGAATTATCTTGTACTGACATTATCTTGTACAGACAGAGCTATCCTGTACTGATGTATTCTATTCCCTTTTACAATCTGAAAGTTAAGCTATAGATGTCAACTCCTGAGGCTATCTTGTGCCAACAAGACAGACCTGTTTGATTTACTAACATACAAAATTAGCATAGTTAGTGCACTTTTAGAGTCCTTTTCCATAAAAGGTTCCATCTCTCCCCTTGTTAATTTTGAGTTCATTAGGAACTTTGCTCACTTGTTAAGTGAATAATAAAGCTTCCCCCTTTGACCTGGAGATGGTTTGAGTTTGTGAATTCATTCTGGACAACTCCTCTGGAAAAGTAACTTCATTACTTGTTGAATATCATCAATATGCCCTGAACTAGGATAGTGGACCTGTTAATAGGAGAGATGGCTATGGGAGATATTTTAGAGGTTTGGGGTTTTCCAAGATAGTGAATCATGGTGACTAGAAGAATTGTGGTGACCTTAAGAGAAGGAAGAGGGGTGGGTTTAGAGGGAAAGATAATGATTTCTGCTTTGGACATATTGAGGTTTAGATGTTTACCAGCAATTCAAAATATATAAGGGACAATTGGCAATATTTAGTTGCATGTGGAGAGAGTCTGGATATTTAAATCTCTCTGTAAGGATAAACATGGGAATTTATGAGATCATCAGGAGGGAGAAAAGAGAAAAGGGAAAAAACCTTGGGATAAAGCTACAGCTAGGGAGTGGGACATAAGTGATGATCCAGCAAAGCTGATGGAAAAAAGCCAGACAGGTAGCAGAATCAAGAGAGAACAATGGCATGAAAATCCATATAGGCATGTATCCAGAAGAAGAACGTGATTTACAATACAATAGACTTGCTGCCAAGAAAGCTGGAAAGATAAAAATTGAGAAAAGACTATTAGATTTGGCAATTAAGAAATCTGTTAGGTATTAAATTTCAAATGCAGGTTAACTTTTTTTTGGTAGAATTTGACCATATAAAAATAAGAGAAGTAATAGTACAATAACTTGAAGGTATCATCAGGTGAAGGATTTTTAAGGCCCTCAGAGTTTTTCTGCACACTTCCCTTTTCAATTTCATCTCATACTTCAACCAAAGTATACTATTCCTTCCCAAATATCCTATATCTTCCTACTTCTGTACCTTTGGTTGTGCTGAAATATACTTCTTCCTTTTGTCTTTTCCACCCTATCCCTTCATTATCTATCTTGATATTCTACAGATCTTTCAAGGCCCAGTTCAAATGCTAAGTGTAGCAAATAAGAACTTTTGCTTTAGTAAAACTTTTGCAGTTGGACTCTTTCAAATTGAAGCTTCTCCTAGAAAATGCAAAAATGATTTGATTTAGAGAAAAAAAAGTCATATTAATCTTTAAGCCTGTGTCTATTGTATAAAATGAAACATGGCTATATTCATTCATTCACTGCTATAGCAGATCAGACCTTACCTAATCAGACACCATTGTGCTTAGATTCTATGGCCCATGCCTGATTCTTGTAAATGCCTAGATTCTCCAAAAATAACCATTAGATTTTTAATGTGCAAAGTATTCTACCTACTACAGCTAGTTATCAGATTGTACCCCCAAGTAAGAGGCTTGCTTCTTCAGCTGTAGCCTAGGTTACATGCTATTCATGTTCTTAAAGGGTTCTAATCTCCTTTGAATTCTACTACATGTTTTGACTAATAACCCAAAGTAATACTTTATGGGTAACTTGAAGCCTAAAAACTGCTTTTCTATTAATTTTACTTTCCTTATCTTTCTGCAATTATGTTATAGATAATAAATAAGGAGTATTGTCCAATTGAACTGAAGTTCAAAACTTAGTAATTTATATTCAAAGCCTTGGATTTGGAATCAAAAGGGCTTAGTTCTAGCCCAACCTCTTCCATTGAGTTAAATTACCGTATTTATAAAATGAGTAAATGTGATGGACACAATATTTTCTAAAATCCTTAAAAATTATGGAGATTTGATGACTTTCTTTTTATAGATTAAATCGAGTTAAAATATGTGGAATAAAGGAATGTTTGATATTATATTATACTTAGAATCATACAATTTTGAAACTAGAAAGGATCTTTGAGGTAAACTAAGCTGCTCAGTGGATAGAATACTGTGCCAGAAGTTAGGAAGACCTGAGTTCAGATTTGACCTCAGACACTTAGTAGTTGTGTTACTCTGGGCAAGTTACATGTTTTGTCTTAAGTAAATGGCAAAAAAAAAAAAAAAAAAAAAAAAAAGGCAAAAGTGTCCTTGCCATGAAAACCCCATGGACAGTATTGGTGTATTATAGAATATGAGGTCATGAAGATTCAATCATGACAGAATGGTTGATCAATAACAATCCATCCTCAGTTTACAGATGAGAGAACTTGGATTCAGATATTTGAGGGGAAAAAAAACTTTGCCAATTTGAAAGTTGGTCTTCCAATTACTAGTGCAAAACTTTTTTTTATTATACAGCATTATATTATGGGCAGTTCAATTATAAAGTCAATAAACATTTATAAAATGCCAACTATGTGCAGGCATTGTGTTCAATTAAAGATTTATTCAATGTCTTTTATATGCTAGGAACTGAGAAAAATCAGACAAGGTCCCGATCTTTAAGTTTATTAAAAAAAAATTAGGAAACCAAAGCTCAGAGCGATTAAATAATTTATCAGAAATTGTACAGTTAATTGGCGGAAGAAGGAAAGGAATTCACTGTAATATTCTGCCTAAAATGTAATGTTCTCTTGTTGGGGGTTTCTTGGGGTCTCTAGGAGCAGCCTTCGTTTCAGTTCAGTAATCACCACATGAGTAGCCAGAGGTTAAAATCCAAATCCTTATTATCTCTTTCCAAGTCTTGTCTCTTTTCTTGGGGCCCCGTTAGCGTTCTTACAGGCCTATCTCTCTCTTTGGTTCTGAGAGCTTAAGCTCCTTCCACCAGTTCTTTGTGTTCTCTACCTCTGCCAACTTCTTGAGGTCCTCCTGAATGTGTCTTGGTTTCTGTGGGGGAGACAGGAAGACAACCACCATGGTCTCTGTCTTCCAGTTCTGATTCTGGCTGAGTTTTGTACAAGCTCTCTTATCAAAGGTGTGAATCTTGTCGAACTATAGTAAGTACTAAGTACATGTACTGAACTAGTGTACCATGCTAAATAACCATCGTCTCTATCAATTCCACTGACTTAGCACCTTATTTCAATTTCTGGCCCATGACAATTCACTGCTTTTGTTTTGGAAGACCAATATTCTTTCTCCTTTGATGATTCTCTTGATAAAGGGTAGGGGAGGAGCTAGCATCCTGTCCTCACGGAATTTTTAATAACATCTAGTCAAAATTGATATACTTATGATATAATATGATTTTGTGGCCCCCTGATTTTAGGGGAGCTTCTGTTCTAAACAATAAGTCAGTAGTCTTAAATCTTCTGGCTTTGGAGTCTGCCTCAGGACACTCCCACGCCCAGTCTGTCTGATTCGGAATAGACTACTCCTCAGTCAGATAGCTTCTGGCCTCAAAATAGTCCCATAGATCAAATTCCTGAGACAATAGCGAATAGGTCACTCTATTCTGTCTGATTCGGAATTCATTGCTGATTGATAATCTGGTCTGTGATAATCTGGACAATGAGAACCAAATTCTGGATATCACTCCTGTCCTACCTATGAGCTATAGAATTAGCAGAGCAATGATAAAAATCTGGATCAATGTGTCTCTTTGCTTCTGTTTCCTTACTGAATTTTCTTGGAATTCAGGTCCGCTTGTAATGGCGTTACATTAAATTTTGCCCCTTGACCAGGAAATGGGTTCAAGTCTGCAAATTCTTTTGAGACATCTTTTGAAACCAGCCTGTGACCCCAAATTTTGGGGGTCCCCTTCCCAATCTCAACACTTACTTAGAGTATAAGAATGCTTGTTTCACCATTTAAATTGGTATGTTTTAAATTTTCCGACCAAATGTTCTTTGGGTATAATTGGAAAAAAAAAAGACTCAACAAATGACTCAACAATAATAATTCTTTCAATATGATTTGTTTTCTTTGTAATACTTTTCTTTTTGTTTTATGTGATTAAAAAACATTCTGAGAAAGAGTGGGTTAGTCCAGATTGCCAAAATTGTCCATGATGCAAAAAACATTAAAAGCCCCTCCTTTAAAGCCTAAATAAAATGCTACTTACTTAGTTCATGAAACCTCTGCAGATGTTCTGGTGGAAAACTTCCACTATTGGACTTCATGTACTACTTACTTTGCAACTTTCTAACAAATTGATCTTATATTTTTGCATCTTATAGTTATATATGAATTTTTCTTTATCTTTTTTCATAAACTGTAAGCTCCAAAAGAATAGAATTTTGTCTTATGAAAATTTATACCTACTCTAGATATTTTCTTTACATAATAAGTATTTATTAAATTGCATTGCATATGCCTTGGCATTAGTGGGACATTGCCTTCTGTTCATTCCTTTCTTTAACCTAACATTATCTATATTTTATTTAGTGAATTAGGTGGTTTATGACAAGTTCCTACTTTAGAATGATAAATTCTTAGGACTGGAAGTGATCTTAAAAATTGAGTCCAACTGCCTTATTTTTAGAGATAAGGAAACTGAGATACTAGATGAAGTCACTTGTTTAAGTTCATGTAGCTAAATATTGGGAAAGCCCTAACTCAAATCCATATCTATCATTGCCTATTGCTGGGTTCTTTGTATGTTCCTCCTTAATTTATTGAACAAGGAACCATTGTTTTTTAATGTATGACTCTATATAATCTATTAATATACAGAGAAGTATTCTTTGCTCAAGTCTGAATACTTTGTGCATGGGAAACTTTTCGTTTTGAAAATTTGTACATAACAGCCCAAGCAAGAAGTGATGGAAGAAACTAAGTGGAGATATTTCATAAATATGTGACTTTGACCTGTAACTTTGAAACTTTGCAATAACAAGTTAAGCTACAGGTAATTGTCTTGAATAAACATTCTTCTCCTGTTTCCCCCAACTCTTAATTAGCATTTAAGTACTTCTTTTAAAAGCAATTTATTCTTTTGTTTTGGGGATAGGTTTCTGTGTTTAGAACTTAAGCCCAGACTCCCCCAAACAATGGGAGAAAAGGCCAGGGGGGTTGGGGGCTTCTGAAATTAGCATGTATTTAATCTTGTGTTTTGCAGTTTGGGCTTTGCACTTTTTTAACTGACAAATACATCTTGTCAGACTGGAGTTACTCTTCCTCTTGAGATCATAATAAACCCCTTTTTGCTTTTCTTACTCTGAGAATCTCTGATTGTTTTTGTGGTTGCTACTGTCCCACACAGAACGAATTTACTTGTTTATTCAACAGCTGTTGTCAGATGTAACATTCATATTTATAGGGACATTCAATAAACATTGTAGTTTTTTCCTTCTTAACATAGTTTAAAAAACCTTTACAACTTGTGTGATAACTGTTCCATATGAATTTTCATCCAGAATCCTAATACTTCTCAGGCTGTTAGTGGACTTTTCTGCTTTCAGGTTTCCATAGTCCATCATTCATTCACTAAGTGATTTTCCTAAGGCACAGATATAATAATGTTACCTCCTCTACTAAATACATTTCAGTGACTTCCTGCTACTTCCCAAGCTCTCTTTGCCATTCAAAAACTCTTTATAATCTTGGACCCTCCAATCTTTCTGGTCTTCACACAATGTGTGATCCAGTAACTCTGGCCTCTCATCTGTTCAATCTCTCAGCTCTGAGCATTATTTGCTGACTCTCCCTTCATACCTGGAATGCTTTCCTTCCTTCACTTGAACTACTGATCTTCCTGACTTTCTTTAAGTCCCAACTAAAATTTCACCACCTGCAGGAATCTTTTCCTCACTGTTTCTTAATTCTTTTGTCTTCCTTCTAATAATTTTTAAAAATCATCCTGTACATATCTTGCTGTGTGTATGTATGTGTGAGTATTTGGTTGCATTTATCTTCCCTCTTTAGGTTGTAAGCTCTTTGAGGATAGGGACTATCTTCTGTCTTTTTTATCTCCAGTGATTAACATATGCTTTGCACATAATAGGTGCACAATAAATGTTTATAGATTGATAAAAATTAGTTGCATGTATGTTTATTTCATTGTTCCTTATTTTGTTATTTATTTTCATTGACTTTCATCTGCTACTGAATATTTGTTGAGTTTCTCAAAGTAATTGTTTTAACTTTTTAAACCTATGAAATACTATTTTCTCAACAGCTTTTGTAGTCTTAGGAATTCTGTGGATCACTAATATAAAAGATAATCAGTGCAAATGGGTGATATGGTTAACATCAAGGTTATTTATAATTTTCTTTTTACTAATGAGGAGCAGATCTAATCAATTTCTTTTGTTTTTTCAATTTTTATTCAGGAACTTTTAGAAATTTGACAAACAAAAGATCAAGTAACTTTTAAAAAGGAATTGTCTTAGAGCTTTTATGAAATCTGAACAATTGTGTATTCCTGTATGGTTTTTTAAATCCCCTCTTTTATTAAGTTTACTTATGATGTAGCAAATTGAACAAGATTACAAATTTGATTTGATGTTTGTAGTATTAGGAACTCATTTTAATCACTAATGCATGTCCATTAGTGACTGGAGAGTTTCCCAGAGTGTCCAGTCAAAGTCACTTCAACCTCATCATCATAATAAGTACTAATAACATTTACCAGCATTTGCCTCACAAATATCTTTTGGGATAGGTAGCTCAGACGTTATTTCTGTCTTATAAATGAGAAAGTTGAGATTTAGAGAAATAAACATCATGTCCCTAAATCATACATTGGTAATTATTAGAGAAGAGGCTTGAGTTCAAGTCTTCTAATTTCAACATTTTTCCTGTTAGGGTGGAGGTGTCATAAGATTTCAAGGATTTTATGCCAAAATGGTGAAAATTCAAAATTTAGGTGTAGTTATGGGTGTCATGAAAGTATAAACCATCATAAAACATTTTCATTCATAAAACATTTTCATTCTACTTATTATAGCTTAATTCTCTAGGAAATCTAACCACTATTTCCAAAAATATGGGGACTCTTGGTTGTAATTGAGATTATTTGAATAGTCAATCAGCATTGGAGGCTCTGGAGATGAAAAGAAAGGAGAGGTTCCTACTCTGCCATCAGCATTCCTTGTCCCTTCCCTTATCCCTAAGAAAAGCCATACTCTAGATTTAAACAGAATGACAGCCTGGGCCCATTAGTCTTTTAAAACAGTGGATTAATCTTGTTCACTTTCTGTAGTCAGATGGACTAATAGGAATGTATATATATGTATATATATGTATGTAAGTAGCATGTACTCTTAAACAGTAGTGGTTCAAGTACATGAATTTGTTTTTAAATTTTCTGACAAATATGTCTACTATGTTTCAGGATAGATAACTTCCTTTGTAATTTTACTTGATGCATTTAAAAATTTTATTTTGAAAATTTGGACTATTTGAAAAATAGTCCATAGGTTTTACCAAATTACTGAATGGTCCAAAATACCAAAAAAAAAAAAAAAAAAAAAAAATACTAAGAACTCCTATTCTAAAGATATTTGCTTAGAATGTTAGTGGTTCCTTTGATTGGTCTAATTTTAGGAGACTTGATAATTTTAAGTGCTGTTCATATTTTTCTTTCTTTTTTATTTGTATAATAACACTTTAGTTTTGTGCTTTACAATTTTAGTATTAAGTGTTATCATCATCCTCATAGTTACTTAGGTTCAAAACCTGAGAGTCATTATTGCTCAAGGACCAAGCAGAACAGCCCTTTCCTTACTTCCACAGTCCCACACTCAGAATATACTGGGATTTCCCCAGTTCAGCCATTCATAAAAAAGGATAGTCACTGGATTCAAATTATTTACAGTCCAGTGAAGACAAGATAGCTAGCTACATGTACATTATTTTCTGTAATGGATTTATTTTCTTGTTTGATTTTTTTAATTTAGGGGGCTGATGTTATTTGATTATGTGAAGGCAACCTCCATTTCTTTCTTTCTTTCTTTTTTTTTTTTTTCAATTTATGAAAAAGCAGATTTGACAGTGATCCTCAAAGGGAGTGGAAGGAATTAGATTGATTGCTCTGAAATTGAATGTAATTGTCAACTTAGGGACATGTTGTATGGCTACAGTTGTAAGTGGAAGAAAAAAATGAAAAGAATTGGGATTACCCAACTAAAGCCAAAGTGAGTAGGGATGTGTTGCCAAGTGAGATATGTCATATGGCCAGGAATGTGACAGAGACAGAGATGTCACAGAGAATTGGACTTGGAATCCAAAAGAGGTCATTTAGGTTGGATAAGAGGATGATGCCTTTGGGAAAAAAAATCAGTAATTAATGACTTAAAAAGGAAACTTTTGACCTAATTGATAATAAAGACACAGAGGCCAGAGAGGTTGGTGAAGATATAGGTGTGTGTACATCTTTATCTACCTGTCTGTCTATTTATATTTATATCTATATTTATGTGTGTGTGTTTATATTTGCATGTATAAGTAATGCAGACGAATACTTAACTATTGGGCCAAATTCTTCTAGGTAATAATGTGTGTAGTGTAAAAATTTGGTCCAGTATTTATCTCAGTAGCTAAGTGACCTGTTGCACAGAGTACTGGGTGTGGGGTCTGGAAGAACTAGGTTAAATCCTGTTTTGAATAATCCACTAATTGTAAAGATCAGTCTCTTGACTCAGTTTCCTCATATGTAAAATTAAGATATCACCTACCAGAGGATTAAATAAGACAATTTGTCTTATTTGTTGTGCCGCAGTTACCTTTTATTGTCCTGACTCAGTTTCCCTAATTGTCCTGCCTCATTTTCTCTAGCATTACATTTGGAAGCCGTAGCAAGATATGAGAGCAGGATTAGAGATTAGAGATCTTCAGGTCTCCGCCTTGGGCCTTGGGTAGGCTGAGCATCTGGACACTTTTGTTAGGGAAAGGCTGGCCCTCTGGATTTCTTCAGAATTTCCAGGAAGAGAACAGTTTCTCAGGTGAGACAAGACCTACTGTGGATGCCTCCATTTGGCCAAGGGAGAATCTGTTTTGAAACTCCTGCAGGGTAAGTTTTCTGTCTGCTCTGATTGCTAGCAGATCTGGGTCCCCAGAAAAAGTTGGGCTGATGAGCTATACAATTCTGGAAAGTGTCAATAGGAGGCTATGTGGCACTGTTTGGTCTGAGCGCCTTTTTGGGCACTATCTGGTTATATGTGTTAAATGTTTTGTTTAATGTTATAACTATGTAGTCTATGTCTGTGTGATTTGTGTTCTGTGTGATTTGTCTGTTTGTTTTGTTAATTTAAGAGTGCTATTAAGTTTTAAGAACAATGATTAAGAAATTTGGCAATTGGTCATTTCAATGTTGCAACTGTGCTTAGTATAAAATTTGCTTGTGATTTTAAACTTTTTAACCCGTTGCACTGATCTGTAAGTAAAAGGAACAGAAAAGTTTGGCTATTTTAAAACTGGCGGATGGTTTTTCCTTGGAACAGGTTTTCAAAGCATGCTAGAATAAAGGGTAATAAAACCTTATCTGATTGAAACTCAAGTAGGAGAAAACATTTGATTAGAAATTTTAAGATGATTCTGAAATTGTGGGAAATAATTTTACTATTGCCTTTGCATGCTAGATTTGTTTATTCTGAGTATAAGATCTTGGAATTTGTTTGAATATTGAAACCTTTATTACTAAAGAGGAAAAAGAAAAAAAATGGGTATTTTAAGAATGGTAGAAAAGTTTTTTCCTTAAAAAGCAGCCTACTGTAGTTAGAGAGGAAGGAAAAAACAATAAAATTCAAGCTTAGCTTGGCCTGGGCCATAAAAACTCGACCTGGACAATAAGAGAGATGCTAATTGTTGTCAGAAGAACAGTCAGGCAGAAGGGAAAAAAAAAAACCCAACTATATTTAGTTTGGTTGGTTCAGAGTATGTTATCTACTGAAACATATTGGGTAATTTGTTAACATTTTAAGTTATGCTTTATGGAGTAATTTAACTATTCACCATACTATGAATTTGTGAAAGTTTTGAAGGGAAAAGTAGAGGAGAATGAAGGTGATTTATGAAGGATTAATTGGTAGGAGCAATTAAAGGTTTGCATGATTTTAGGAAGTAAGAGAAAGAAGGGGAGAGAATGTATTGGGAAGGTATTTGGGAGGAGAAAGAAGAAGTGGGGGTGGTAAAAACAGGAGGATCCTTTGTCTTCAAAGGTAAAGATTCAACTCACCCCCCACTGCCTTCTGCTACTTTAGCAATAGAGCATCTAGTTAGAAAGATGGAGATTGTTTAAGGCATATAGCTGTGGGAAAGAGAAGAGTTAAGTAGGAGAAGAAAGAGGAAAATTTTTAATGGAAGAATTTCTGTGTGGGGAAAATTGAGTGGGAAACGGGAGGGAATTTTTTGTCCAGGGATGCAGTTTGGCTCATCTTCCCTTCCCCTTGCCTCTTTGGAGGTGGAGTTGGGGGAAGGGTGGCCACATAGAATTCCCTGCTACTCCCCAAATGTGTGCCAGCCGTTTTTGTTTCGTTTTGTTTTGTTTTTATCAAGTTGCAGCCATCTGGTTCTCAGCTGAAAGGAGAAAACTGTGATTTAAGAGATAGGCCTACTTTAAAGTTTATTGACTGAATTATTGTTTCTTTAGATATATAATGGTTTCCTTGGTTAAGGAAGATGATCATAAATGTTATCTATAATTTCGTAGGATTATTTTTAAAAGTTTAATATTTTAAAGAACTTGAATTCTTTTATGTGGAATTAGGATATTCTATGTAAATTTAATTGATTGTATTGGGTCATCCTGAAATCATTTAAAGGGCCTCTGAAAATAATAGTTTTTTTCTTTGTCCTTTTGAAAATGTTTCTCTTATGGACAAAATGTAACTTGTGATATTTTTCTATGTATTGAGTATTTTAAAGCAAAATGATTTATATGTATAATGTTCACTTATGAAACTGACTACTTAGATATGAAAGATGCGAACTTATTGGGACAAATTTCTTACCATTATCAATGTAAAGTTATGATAAATACTGTTTGGGATTTATCTGGAACTTTGGTTAATGGGATTTGTTATTGGAACTAAAATTTCTTGGGCTTATAATAAGTTAATGCTATTTGGGAGTTTTAAAACTCCACCCTCTAACAGTTAGTGGGACAATTAACTGGAATAAAATTGGTTTTAGGCTATGTTATCCTGTATGTACTGAAGGTTGAGTTTTAACCCCTTATATAATGTTATAGTTATAATTCCTGCATTTTTTTTCTTCCTGTGACTGATCAGAGACAATGGTCAATAAGAACTGTTCATGCAATTCAATTATGTCACTTTGCTGTTTCCAATCTGATTATATGTAATCATTATATCCTAAATACTTAAGCAAATAAGTATTTAGCTTGGTCAGTTGTCTGTGAAACTTAACTGCTGTTTTATTTATTGGGACTATAGCTGACAGCTGTTTTCCTGTCCTGTGAGACAAGCATGTCTCCTAGTGATAGGAGCTGCTGGCCTATCTATTTTGGTCTTACCACATCTTGTAGCAGTCCTTGTGGACCAGTATTTCTATCTCAAGACTGTTCTAACCTTTATTAGATTTGTTTTTTGTTCTAGATTTTGGTCAAACTATAGCTATATTGAACTGCTTCTGGGAACTGGAAATTTTGATTGTTGTCAGCATATCACAGCAATCCTCTTGCTTGGACTGAGAGCCAGTTCTTTACCCATTCTCAGCCTGAAGCAGCTTGGATAGGGACCATTGCTCCTTATCAGCACAAAGTAGTTTTGAGTGAGGCTTCGTCCCCTACACCTGATGGACTGATATGGGAATTTGGGAATGGTTGATGAATGATTGTTAAACCCTGCCTGGGTCATCTATTACTGTGTGTTTTAAGATTTGGGATGGAAATTGTTAAACTTGTGTAACTATTGCTGTTATATTTGAGGAATTTTTAGGAAACCCTACTGTACTAGTCTGTTATGTATAGGAATTTTGATTCACTCTTGGGATTTATATGTGGGATGGTTATTTGATAATTCCTTTCTGTGAGGAAACAAAAGGAGGAAGAGATAGGAAATTGGGGAAACTGGTGGATTTAAAAAAATATATATACCTGAAAGAATGGGAACCCTTAGTTTTCTGTTCACTTTGCTTTAGACACTTCTGCCCTCCCCCCCTATATCACTAGTACAGATTGAACTGGAAATCTTTTAAGCAGTTCTTTTTATTTTCTTGTTTAAACTTAGTGGACTATGATTGCTGGTTGGTTATGCTTTAGTTTTGGAACCCCCTTATTCTATTAGAATTGCCCTGGAAGACTCAGTTTTTGGGTTTATTTTTTAGAAATAACCAGAAATCAGATATCTGTCTTGGGACTGGCAGTCTCTCTGATCTGTTTCTCCAGTCCTGTAACCCTGTTAATTAGTATTTCAGCATTCTTAAAGGACCTTGCAATTTGATATAAAGCCTCTAAAAGTTCAGGGCTTGCCTTCCTTGATAGTCTAACTGTGCACACTCTGATAACTCTGCTCAGAAATCTGGATCCTTTCTGTATCCTAGTAGCAGCTCCTGTTCTTCTGAGCGGGGACAGATGGAGCTATTCCAAGTCTCACTCTTTTGGAGTCCCTGACAGACTTGGGGAGCCCCTCTTAGGATAGGCAGCAAGACTCTCTTGAGCACTGCTACTCCCTATATAAGCAGAGGCTGAGTTAAGTCAACAAATGACCACAGATCTAACTCCAAATGAATTGTCCATCTCAAACTGGATTCCCTGGTTGAGACGGTGCCCCAATTGCAGAGGACCTGACATGCTTGCAAACAGGGAACCTTTTATTGCTGATTAACTCTGGGGTTGTTAGGGAGAGACTTGTCCTTGCCATAAGGCCATGCATTTTTCTAGTTTTATTTTGGCTTATTTGCTTCACATAGAGTTGATCAAAATTATGGTGCTAAGACCTTCCAGATATCTAGAGAAAGGTAATTCAATGATTTGAATATTCAGAAGAGAGAGTGTGGAATGTTGTGCCACAGTTCCCTTTTATTGTTCTGCCTCAGTTTCCCTGGTTGCAACTCTCCTTTTTCTGCCCATTAGAACTGAGATAATTAGTGCTATGGAGATCTGATATTCTAGAAGATAAGAGTCCAGATGTACTATCTCAGATACCTAATTAGCATTGTTTATATCTCTATATTTCAGACTTCCTGGCTCTAGCTGGACAACTCCTTAACTCCCAATTTGTTAGAATCTTTAGTCCTACCCCCCAACCTGTCAGAACTGGTCCCTTCCTGGAGATTTCTGCTCACCAGAGTTTGGACTTCACCTCCTGCCTTTGTTTAGCTATCTGAGTTAAGAGCTATAAATATGTCATTGAGACCTCACATTCACTGTTATATGCTTTGGACATCAGCCCTGAGGTCATCATACCCCCAGCACAATCTCTCTCTCTCAGAAATTCAAATAAAATATTAAAAACTAATCTCTATCTTGCCTCAGTTTCTCCAGCATTACATACCTAATAGTGATTTAAGCTTTAAAACAGTATATAAATGTTAGCTACCAAGTATTAGTATAAATTTTATTTGCACTTGGGAACAGTGCCTGACCACCTGTGATTTCTCTCATATGAAAGCTGTTTCAAAAATACCCTATGCTTGTTTTATGCTCTGGTGTGAGTTCTTATTCATTTGGGGTGAAGACACAATTCATTTCTCACCGTGTTCTATTACTTTTCTTACTGGAAGTTTATAAGATGGCTTTGGAGGAAATAATGTTTTATATATTTGCATTGTTTTTGGCATTTCACAATTAACCAATATTTCTCAGTTACTATAATACTTTTTATCAGCTTTAGTCAAATCTCTTTGAGTTAGCAGACACACTTGCAATGAAAGGTGTCTAATCGAAATTCACAAATGACCAAAATATATCTCTGATATAGACAGAAGGCAATGTATCCCATTTTCTGAGTTAAAATGGGACCATTGCATCAAAAAATTGCAAGTTGCTGTTGCTATTCCTCAGCATCATCTCTGCAATATAAGATTTAATTAGGTGGATGTGTCCTTGCCCAATAGTTTTAGAACAGTGCTACAGTGTTGTTAAGATAGGTGAGTGTGATTTCTTGAAGTTCAGAAATGTATTATATGGCTTTCCATACTCCATAATTCGTACCACAGTACTTTTCAAATAGATAAACATCGATTGGTTGGTTGGTTGCTTACTTGGAATTAGATAATTACATTTCAGAAGTGAAAAGTCAAGGCTTAACCTTTTGGAACTAGACAATGAATACTTGTCCTTTTAAAATGTCTTTCTTTTGGGGAGTTTTAATTAATTCTATGTCCAAAAAATTTCATTGTTTTGTTTGTGAAATTGTTATTTAGTCTTCAAAACTTTTATTTTCTGCCAGCAGTGGTGGTGGATAGTATCACTTTTCATTCATATGTTATTGTTTTCTGATACAATTCTGATGAATGTAAATATTTTTTCAGAATTTTGATTTTGAAATTTAAAATAGAATTTTATAAAAACAATATCATGTGGATTAAAAAAAATGGTGAATTACAATGACAGTTATTCCCACATATACTACTAATGTCACATAGTTTCTAGGGGGGACAGCAATGATTTTGAGGTCCCATGATTTTAAGGGGGGCTTCTGTTCTAATAATAAGTCCATAATTCTAAATCTTCTGCCTTTGAAGTCTGCTTCAGGGACTTCCCATACTCCCAGTCTAAGAACAACAATCTATCTGATTCTGAATAGACAATTTTTAATTCATTGCTGACTGTCAGATAGCTTCTGGCCTCAGGATTGTTCCTGGGACCAAACTCCTGAGATAATAGTGATAATCTGTTGGTCATTGAGAACCAGATTCCAGAGAGGACCACTCCTCTTCTACCTCTGGGCCATAGAATTAACATGTCAATGATAGAAAGCTGGATAAAGGGGTCTCCTTTCTCTTAGCACTTTTGAAACTTAGCCTACTACAATTGGCATTACAATTATAATAAAACTCTGCCTAGGAAATTAATTCAAACTTGCAAATTCTTTTGCTCCTGATAACTGTCTGTGGCTCCAAACTTTTGGGGTCCCCTTCCCAATCTCAATACTACTAGTTACAGTTTTGTATAACTCAATAAAATTATTGAAAAAAATTTTTTTTAAAGTTGGGCTTAGTTAATAATAAGTATTTATACTTATAAGTATTTATACTAACTACTTTATGATAGTATTTTTAGACAATTGTCTAGGAAGAGGGAAAGAAAATCACTTTTGAGGAATTAAATTTCCATTTGTAATAAAATACTGGTTTTTAAAACAAGGAAAATAACTTAAATGCATGCTTATTGTGCATTGTATGCATTGAACTGATTTCTAACTTAAGGTATTTGTGTCTAGAGAGAGAACAGAGTTCTCAGTTTGCTTCATGCCACTGATGAAATTTTTAATATTTTAAAGTGCAGATGTGAGCTGCTTCTGGATTTTTGTAAATGTTGATGAATTGTATACTGAATGTGTGCCACGTACAATGCTCTGTTGACATTATCCTCTATTGCTTAGTTTCAGATAGTAAAGTCATGACATGTGCTGCTGTGTGGAGGATGCCAAAGGAATTGGAATCAGGCAGTCATGAATCCCCTGATGATTCATCAAGCACCACTCAGACCCTGGAGCTACTTTGTCACCTTGACAACACAGCCCATGGCAACATGGCCTGGTAGGATTCTGCATATTTTATATACTCAGAACCAGCCTGAAGGATAGACCAGAGCTCTTAGTTTGTACAGATTTACATTGTTGAAGCGATATTACACACCTAAAAACTCTTCTTTTTTCCAAAAAATGGTACAAATTGATTTTTTTTTGGTCCCAGATGTTTTGTCTATTAGAAACATTTATGTGTAGTCCTGCCACATGCACGGCTGAACAGTCTGTCTCCTTGTGTGCTTTTTTACTTTCATATAAAAATCAGTGTTGCACATGACTACTTGACTTAATAAAAAAAAGTCAGTCACTGAATAGTACACCATTTTTATATTTCTTTTTATCTTCATAAATACCTTTTATTTCACATATTTTAGTCATAAAATTTTTATTTATTGTTTCAGGTAAAGTGCATAATGGTTTTATCCAGTATGGAATTAGATGTATATATGTCTGCATACACACTATATATATCATGCTTCATAAATGCTCTGTGCCTTTATAGTCACATTTATTTGTTCCATCTGATGTTTGAATTTAAGTCATTCATTGTACATTTACTAGCCAATTGCTATGTAGATATCTACAACATGGGATTATAATAGTTAGCACACCCAACTCACCATCTTAGAGCAATCATTGCTTTATATCTGGTAAGCACTAGCACCATATAGTTTAGGAATAGGGGAAGAATTGGAAATTCCTTTTAGAGGATAGAATTGCACATGATCTCAGAATCAGATAGGCAAATTTTAAGTAATTAATGGGCTCCATTCTGGGGGAGGTAGGAGTAGAGATGAAGAGAGAGCAGAGTGTGGATTTATACTTAAAACTATAAAAACAATGGTCCTTTTTGTATTTGGAATTCTGTATATATTCATGTTTTGGTAATGAATTTTCAAATATCAATAAGGAGAAAGGGACCTTTTGCTGAAAATTGTCCACAGCACAATGACTAACTCCAACAGTAATTTACATGTGGGATGAAATGCATTTTTTATATATTTTGTGAATAAATTTTGTGAAATACTTTTTAATTATTTTGCTACTGTTGGGTCATTTACTTATATTTATTTGGAAGTTCAGTATATATGCAATATTAAAATTAGCTTATAATTCTTGAGATGCTCATTCACTGGTGATACATGACAAACATTTTAGTTACCAAAGGGAAACTGACATAGGATTACAAATTTTTGGTGGTTAATCCTCCAATGGAAATTTACTATACTTTGAGTGACTTTTAATCCGAAAGAAAATAAAAAAGAATAAGCAGTATCCTCAGACATAAAAACAATCATAAACCCTTCCCCTGGGGTTTATGTGCTTTTGATTAACATTCGTCTGAAAAGTCACCACTGCATCAAAGGCTCATTGCTGTTAAAGATGTAACATTTGGGTACCATCCATAGACAGAGTTAAACAAATTCAAACTGAGGTTTGGGGCATTACAATATTTAAAGATTCTCTCTCTCTTTCTCTCTGTCTC
Organism: Sarcophilus harrisii; assembly: GCF_902635505.1. NCBI lineage: Eukaryota > Metazoa > Chordata > Mammalia > Dasyuromorphia > Dasyuridae > Sarcophilus > Sarcophilus harrisii. The sequence goes on along the minus strand of NC_045427.1, from coordinate 185,532,102 downwards.
TCTCTGCCCCTTCCCTCCTTTTCTTTCTCTCTCTCTCTCTCTCTCTCTCTCTCTCTCTCTCTCTGTCCAATTTTGTGTAATAGATAGACTATAAGCTTTGGAATCAAGAGACCTCCGCTGGACTCTTTATTCTGCATTCTTAATTGCTATGTGATCTTAATCAAATTACTTTATAGAATCCAGGAATCTGGTTTTAAATACCACCTTTCAAATTTCCCTTGTGACCTTGGGGTAAATCACTTAAGTTTCCTGATCATCAGTTCCAACATTTGTAAAATGAGGGGCTTGTCTCTGAGATTAATTACAGTTTTAGATTCTTGAGTTTTTGATCTGATGGCCACATTAGAAATCACTTGCTTATTTGTAAAGTGGACATAATATTATATTGCCTACTTAAAAGGACTTTTATGAGGAGGAATGTTTTGTAAATACTAAAGTAGTATGTAAATATGAGCTTTATTATGTGTAAAAAAAGCATTGTGTATAATATCACATTTTAAAGCAGCATAAGAGAGATAACATAGTTGATTGAACAAGATGATTTTTGATAACTTTCATTTGTGTGATCTTGTGAATTGGTGACTTTTTCAATTCAATCACCTTGGCAGCAGCATTGAAATATTATTCTGATGATGTTGCTATTATCTACATTATTTTTGGGAACTCCTTGATAAGGCATTGTCTTTAGAACTTTTTTTTAATGTACCTTTAGTGGTGGCAGTCTTTATTTTTTGAAGTTTTTATTTTTTCCCTATTTTCCCTAGAGATCACAATGTAATCAAAGCCCCTTTAAGATCACTTCTTGCGTGCATCAGGTAGTTTTAGGACAAGTTAGTTAAGGGTTAGGCAGGCTGCACCATCAACAATTGGTCCATTCAGATCTTTTTTGATGGTGCAGAGATCCCCACAAAGACAAAGCCATTACAGTACTTTTCTGTGATGTTAAGGAACTGTAGTGACTGCTTCTTGAAAAAAGAACAGTGGCCTTCCTCCAGAAAAGGAGCATATTGTAAGCGGTCACAGGATTTTAGAGCCGAGACAGATTTTAGAAAGATCTTCTGATTTATCACTTTACAGATGTCAACACTAAGATGTAGGGAAATTAAGTGACTTTGGATCCACAGTTTATTAGGTTGAATTTTTTTAGAAGAAGGTTCATTAACTCAACAAAATTCATGATGCTTAGCTAGCTCATATAAGAATTGTTGATTCTCTGTCATATTTAAGACAAAGCTCTAAAGCCAAAGTATCAAATGCTTACAACACTCCTAAGTGTGACCCAGACCAGATTCAAATATAGCTCCTATTTGATTTTTTCTTGAAGTTTTAACAGCAACAAAAATATATAGACTTGTTTTTTTAAGTCAACATGTGACATTCAATATCCTCTGTTTGTATTTTAATTTCATACCACTGATCTAAATCATAGCCAAAAAGGAGCTTGAGTTAAAGGACATAAATCCTGTGGAGATTGTCTTCAGGGGAGTCCCAAGTAGAGTATTTGGGGGCCTTGTATTGTGATAAACTGGTCCTGAGGCACAGGGCTCATGCAGTTTTTGTGGCTGGTGATAACAGGTTTGATTGTAGGTAAAAAGAGGTACCCAAGTCATGGGGATAGCCCATGAATTCTAGGTTAAAATTCTAGATAAGCTCCTTTAGACCAAAAATTGTTTTAGTTTTATTTTTGCATCCTATTCCCAAGCATAGTGCTCCTCACATAGCATGTGCCAGGTTGGTGCTTGTTGGATATAACTGAATAGAATTTCCTACATTAATCATTCCAAATATTTTGATCTCTCATCATACCTCCAACCACATTCCCAGAGCTGTCTATTTATAGTAGTTAATACAGTTTCCTATTTCAGTGCAAAGGCTGAGACCATTTAATAAGACTTTCCTTGATTCCTCTCCTCCATACTTCAAAATTTCTTAATGTCATTACTTATTTTCTTTACCATCTCAGAGGAAGAGATTTCCATATACCTCATTTCCATATACTAGTCATTGTAGTCCTTGCTTCATATCCATCCTCTTTTTTTATGCATCTTTATTCTGTCTCTTTCTGCTAACTCTTTCTCATAGACTTGTAAACAGAATTTCTAAATTGAAAGTACCTTAGAAGGCTTCTAGGGCAAATTATGCCTAAACAAGTATCTTTTCTATAGAATATCTGCCAAGTGGGTCATCTAGCCTTTATGTCAATATTTGTAGACACTCCTTTCCATTCTTAGAGAATTCTAATTCTTAGAAAGGTTGTTCTCACCTCATACACTAATTAATCACTTTGTAACTTTCACAAATTATGATTAGTTTTACTCCTTAGGGACAAGTCAAACATGTCTAATACCTCTTCCAGGTGTCAGCTCTTCAAATATTTGAAGACAAATCTCATTCACACTTTTTTCCTACCTCTTCCCCCTGACTTTTTCTTTTAGGCTAAACAGCTCCATGACTTTCCACTGATTCTTGATCTCAACACCTTGTATTGTTATCATTAATTTTCATTGGTATATATTCCAATTTATCAATGTTCTTCCTAGTGGAATATTGAACACTAGTGGCAATATGACCCCGGCAGAATGTAGTGAGACCATCACTACTTAATTCTGTATATTATCCTTTTCCTGATATAGCATATGATTGAATTAACTTTATTACCTGCCACTTTTAATTCATTTTGGGCTTATAGCTCACTACAACTGCCAGATCTTTTCCCGAAAAATCAGTTTGACTACATCTCTCCCATTTTATATTTGTATGATTAGTTTTTTAAATGAAAATACATTACAGCTTTCCTTTAACCATTCAACTACTATTTATTTTTTTTTTCTTCACAGTTAAATTTCTTGAATGAAAAAATAGCTAGTGCTTCTACTTTTTTATCACTCACTCTCTCTTTAGTTTTTATAAATCTGACTTCTGTCCCCAATAATTTTTAGCATTGGTGGATACCTTTGGTATCAAACAATAAATTTCAGTTTATTTTTCTTTCTAGTTTTAGTTCCTAAATTAGGATTTTGTTCTATCCCTGCTGCTCTTTGGGATCAGTGTAAGCCTTACTTGGTCTCCCACGGATTATGTGTGTTCCTGTACTGACCTGTTTTTCCCAGGGTTAAATCTCCATGAATTTTTGAGGTTCAGATTATTTGATCTTTAGGGTTCTTTTATAGCATCTTAGGACTGTGAAATAAATCTTGGGGCTCTAGAATGTCATGGTCCAACAATACCTTTAAAGCACTCTGGCTGGGTCCATCTGTAGTCTGTTATCCTTACCATATTATCTCATCTTCTCCTATCTTATTTCTTTAATGACATCTTTTTATTGCTATTCTTTTTTGAAATTCCCACTAGTTATATGTTGTAGTCCTCACATCCATAAAGAACTTCTCTATTATCCTGTGTTTGATATTCCTTTTTAACTAGTTGGAGACTGTAAAAGTCCACATCTTGATGACATACAGCAGCAGCAAGAGAATGTCAGAATAGTTTAGCTAAATTCATAAAAGCTCATCACCACTGTATGGCTAATCAAAAAGTTATGAAATTTTGGTCCAACAATTCATGAAAATCATGGAGAAATTATGGCACACACTACTCAAGGATTTTTCAGACAATTATAGTATAAGAAAGGGCATGAGAATTCCAAGTTAAAGCAACTCTGAGATTTCTCTACAATTATTGTATTGGCAAAAATGAAAAGGAAATGATATTCTACAGGGCTGTGGAAAAAGAGGTACATTAAGTTACTGTTGGTGTGGTTGTGAGCTGATCTAACAGTTTGGATTTATTCCTGAAAAGCTGTTCAACTGTTGCATACCCATTGATTTAACTATTAATGTCTATATCCCAAGAGAGGTAAAAGAAAAAGGGAAGGGTTCCATATGTACAAAAAAATTTATACCAATTCTTTTTTGTGGTAGCAAAGAAATGGAAATTGAGAGAGGGTACCCATTAATTGAGATTGGCTGAATAAGTTGAACAATTGGAATACTATTGGCCTGTAAAAAATGATGAAGGGAATACTTTCAGAATACTTAGGAATATTTGGATGAACTGGTGCAGAGTGAAGTTAGCATCACTTGGAAAACAATTTATAGAGTATCAAAACTTTGAAAGACTTAGGAACTTTGAACAAAATGATTCCAAAGGAAACATGATTAAAATATGCTTCTTATGTCCTTTGGGAGAGAGGAAAGACTCACAGTGAAGATACATTTTATTTTTTTAAGGTCAATGAAGGGATTTGTTTATATGTTTGAATTCGGGGTTTGGGATTTTTTGCTTTCTCAGTAGGATATAGAATTGAGATGGGAAGGAGAGAATGATATGAAAATAAAATGAAATTGATTTTAAAAAATCCACGTAGTGGCTCCAGCTTTACTCCACATTACATACTTTTATATACTCTGTATTTTAACCAAGCTGACCAATTTGCTTTTTTATACATATCCTCTTTCTCTTATGTATAGATGCCTTTGAATAGGCTGCTCTCGTTATTTGGAATGCTTCCTTTCTATACTTCTTGGAACTCCTAATTCTCTTCCAAGCTCAATTCCATAGCTGTTTTTTTTTAATAACAGATCTTTCCTTATTCCCTTGATTTATTTTCTGTTTATTTTTGTATATTTTGAAATATTTATCTCCGTATGTATTATACATACCCTAGTAGAATAAAAGTTTTTTTCAGAAAAGGGACTGTTTAATTTTTATTTTGTATCCCCAGTACCTAGCATAATTCCTGACATATAGAAGGTGCTTAAGAAAATTTAGTGAAAAGATTTTGAGCCATTTCTGCCAGAAATGCTTTTTTTGAAGGTATATGATTTAAAATTTACTTTAGAATTTTCCACATCTCATAGTAGTATAGATTGAGCATTTAAAATTTTGATGACAACATACTTGTTTTAATTAAATAACTCTAGCTTATCTTTGAAGAAAAGCTATAGAATATTCTTTTGTGCATTTCCTACCACCAAGGAATTAACTGTATTTTTTAAAGGGATATGTACAAGCTATATAAATAATTTATTACTTTTCCCCTTATAAACCATAATAAAAAAGGAAGAGTAACCAATAACTTTACCATATTTTTATATACATATCGTTTGTTGAAATATTTGATTTTTTCTTTTTGTTATAAACTTTGTGCTTAAAAAAGATACTTTAGTGAATAATCTTAATATGGGCAGTTCCTCTTTAACCTAAAAACAATTATCTTTTAGAATTTAAACATTGATCAATTTAGTGATCATTTTCTCTAAACTTATTTTTGGATGACAAGCATATTGTTCATTGCTAACCATATATTTAAGACTTTTTTCACATGGTAGACTGAATTTTCTCTCTACTTAACATAGCCTTTTAGAAATCAAGGTTAACTCCAAGATATGATGGTTCATTAGAATAGGGTTTGAATAAAAGATGCAAATGAAAAGGAATTTAGATTCATTTCATATTAACTTTATTTTAGAATTTTACAGCAATTTTTTTTTACATATGACCCTCAGCTCAGGTTATCAGAAAGTAAATTTCTTCACTAATATGATTACCTAAAGAAAAGATGAATATGAAAAAACAGCTTCCACCATTATGATATATAATAGATACTCAACAAATACTTGATTAATGAATAAATAAGCAAATAATCTGTTTAAGATTTCAGAAAAATTTCTGCATTTATGTTCTTTCTTGTTCATTCCATTTTATGTCACTTCTAATTCACTGTTAGAATGTGTTAAAGCAAAAAAAGGAGATGATTTTTAGGAACAAAGAATTAAACTCCATAGTTTGAAGGAACAAGTTACTCTAAAATTCTAGTTTATTTTCTTATGTTTATAGCACTAGTTTCATGGTGATGATCCATGGTAAAATAGAATTTCTCTTTTTTACTGCATATTGCATACACCAGTTATTTCAATGTATTTTACAAGTACTAATGATTATAGGGGTTGCTGCCTATAAAATAATAAAACTGTTAATCTTTTTAGATGTATTCAATCACCTAGGAATAAATGATGAAATTTGAGTGTAAAGGAGCAGTTCTGTCTAAAATGATTTGATTTTCTTTGATATATAAGTCTACATAGAAGAATCCTTCACTAAAGTCTTATTCCAATGCCATGTCATGGTATGGAGGTTCTCAAAGGCTATACTGATAAAAATAGGATGGTCGGCTGAAGAAAAGGCTGATCAGTTAGAGGTCATCCACAATGGAAAAGCTCATGTTTAATGAATTTTTTTCCAGTCACTGCAATTCTTGAGGATTGGAGAGGGATTATCTTCTAAGGAAGTCATGGCATTCATGGAAGGGCATCAAGAAGATATGCCACCATTGGGGTTACCATTTTCTTCTACCTTGAATTATAATTTTTGAATAATGTTTTATATTAAAATAATTTTTAACATCTTTTTTTTTTTTTATTTTGAGTTCCAAATTTTCTCTCTTCTTTTTTCCTCCATCCCTGAGATAGCAAGATCATAGTATTGCTTGAATAGGTAGAATGTATACCTATCATCATACAATATTTCTGTTATTATTTGCAGTGTTGTCTTGGTTCTCCTCATTTTACTCTGCAGCAGTTCATGTAAGTCTTTCTAGATTTTCTGAAAGTATTCTGCTTATTTTTTCTTACAGCATAATAATATTCCATCACATTTACCACAAATTATTCAACCATTCTCCAGTTAATGTGCATTTTTCATTTTCTAGTTCTTTGCCACCACAAAAAGAGCAGCTATAAATATACTGTATAGATAGGTCCTTTAAAAATTATCTCTTTGGCATACAGACCTTGTAGTAGTATTGTTTGGTCAAAGGGTGTGCCCAGATTTATATTTCTTTGGGCATAGTTCCAAATTTCTCTCCAACTACTCTGGAATTGTTTTCATCTACACTTACATCATTTTTTTTATATGACCATATATGAATTTCGATTTCTCTCAAAAATTTCAATTCAAAGAATACTTTTAACTGTTTATCAATTTAGGATTGACATATTTTTATGAATTTGACTTTTTTCTCTATGTATTTATGAAATGAGGCCTTTATCAGAGACTCCTCCTATCAGAGACTATCAAAACTCCTCCTCCTCAGATTTCTGCTTTCCTTGTAATTTTGATTGTATTGATTTTGTTTATGCAAAAATTTTTTTTAATTTAACTAATCAGAATTATCCATTTTATATCTAACAGTATCTTTTTTTATTTGGTCATTTCAATTAGATTGGTAGATTCATTGGTATACAATTGAGCAAAATACCTCCCAATAATAGCTTTAATTCCATCTTAATTGATAATGAATTTGCCCTTTTCATTTTTGTGGCTGGTAATTTAGTTTTTAAATTAAAATAACCAGTAGTTTATTTATTTTAATGTTTTCCCCCAAGGCGTTCCCCCCCCCCCCCAGCTTTTCATTTCATTTATTTATTTATAGAATTTCTTAGATTTTGTTATTATATAAAAATGTTGTTGATTTTTGAATTTATTTTGTAGCTTTCCACTTTGCTAAAGTTATTGTCTTAATTGGTATTTGGAAACCCAATTAAGACAATTGGTATCCTTGTTGTTTCATATGATTGTCCAAATAAACCATCATATCAGCAAATAGGGATAGTTTTATTTCCTTTTTACCTGTCTTTATATGCCTTTAGTTTTTTTTTTTTTCCTTTCTTTTGACTTACTGATTTTGCTATTTTTCTAGCACTGTAGTAAATCATTTTGGAGGCTTCATTGCTTTACTCCTGTATTTACTAGCTAACCTTTTAGCGCATCCCTTTTGTATATGATATTTGCTTTTAGTTTTAGATATTTTTCTAGATATTTTAGATATTTTGAAAAAAGATATTTCTATGTCTATCCCACATAGAATTGTAAGCATATGATTATTTACTTTATCAAAGGCTTTCTCCACATTTATTTAGATAGTCATGTGGTTTGGGATGTTTTTATTTTTAATATGATTAATTATGTTGATTGTTTTTGTAATGTTGAAGTATTCTTAGTGAATTTTTAAAATCAAACATTTCATTTATCCTCCCCTAGAAGGTAGGTTCTGTTATCCCCATTTTATATTTAAGAAAATTGAGGCATATAGAGGATAGGTGACTTGCCCCAGGGAGTAATAACTAAGAAGTGCCTGAACTGAGGTCTTCCTGACTCCAGGCCCATTGCTTTGTCTCACTGTACCACTGAGCTGCCTCATTGTTATAAATCCAACATGATAATAATGAATGGTTTATTTGATGAGGCACTGATGTCTGCTGTACAAGATTTATTTAAGTATTTAAATAGGGACAGCTAGATGTGCAGTGGATAGAACACTGGCCTGCCCTGGAGTCAGGAGGTCCTGAATTCAAATCCAGCCTTTGACAATTAACACTTCTTAACTGTGTAACTCTGGGCAAGTCACTTAACCCAGTTATCTTACACTTCCCCTTTCTCCCCCCCAAAAAAACCAAATATTTCAATAGATATTCATTAATAATATTGTTTCATAGTTCTCCTAATTTAGGTATTAGAGCTATATTTGTATTTTACAAGGGATCTGAGAAGTGTTTTCTTAATTTATAGTAATTTATAATTTATTAATTTATAAGTAATTTATAATTTATTAATACTGTTTTTAGTTAATAAGTTTCATGGAATCAAATATTAATCTTATGCATAAAACTTGATGTTGAATGGCAAATAAAAGTACATTAATGACAAATAAAGATACACACTAGCGTGGCTTTGTTCTTACTTTACACCATTAGATTTTTCAGAATCAGCTATCAAAATATGTCTTTTCCTCTGTAAAAATTTATCCTGCAATTTAGAGATACTACCATTGAGTGGCAGTAATGTGCTATAAAAACTGTAAGAAAGGTTTAGGCTTAGGTGCTATTAGAATCTTCTATATAGAATCTTTCCTCAAGAATTTTCCGTTCTCTTATTAAAAAATATAAATAACATAATTCTAAAGTCAACACTAATCATCTGAAAGTTCTTACATTGCTACTTTAAAATCTTAGGTATCACCATTTAGGTATAATTTGGTATCTTTCTCATTAATCTTTAATATTTTCTTTTTCAGCTTTCATCCTGAGTGTTGGCTTGATGTCAAAACCTTCCAATCTCTTTGTCTTCAGCCTTTGAGCTGTATCTGTATTGAAGGACCCTTGAGATATATATCTTTTTCTCAGCACAGGCAGCCTGTTCACCTTGCCTTGGCTTTTCAAACTATTGATAGTGAAAAATCTTAGCAGCCTCTCATTCTAAATTCTTATTTTATTTCTCTAAACAAGAAAAAAAAAAAGAGAAAAACAGCTGTGTAATTTCATGATGCCACTAGGAACATAAAAGTTCCCATGTTTCTTTTTTTTCCAATCATCAGATTTTTTTTCATTTTATTCTTTTAATTTTTTTAATTTTTATAAATTTTATCCTGCAAAATATAGATATTATTTGTCAACATCCTATTGTTTTGTCTCCCTTATAATCACTAGAACAATGCTTCATTCATAAAACAAAGTGATTGAATTTATAATTACTTGACTAATTCATTTAAATTAATGCAATGATATTTATCAGTTAGCATAGTGTTACTTGAATTGGCCTCGACTTTCAAATGGTGTTAGTTATAGTCATATTTCTTAACTGTTGAATAGAACCTTTTAAGTAAAATTCAAATATTTTTGAACACAGCTTTTAAATAGGCTTTATGATATTTTTTGAGAAAGAATGTTTATAAAAATATTTTGGTTAATGCTAGCAAATTAAATGAATAGGAGGACTGGAGACAGAATTTAGGACATTTCAGGAAACTATTGGGAACAGAATTCTATTTAAAAGCTAGAAATCTTTAACAAACATGAAACTGAGAGTTTGAGATGAAGTATACTAATTATTTACAGTTTTTTTATATTTAGGAATTTTTCAACTTAAATAGAGTCATAACCTATGGTCTTTTGTTACATTTATGACACTGCCTTCTGCAGCTTTCTTAGCCTGGATATTATAATCTTTTTAAATTTGGTCAGGTTATAACTTATTGGTCTTGGTCAGCTTTTGAATGGGAGATTCCACTCATAAAGGTTCAGATATTATGTGAAATATTCTTCATAAATCTAGGCTCTGGACTAATGTAAAGTGAACTCAGGTTGTGATTTTTAAAAATAAATATAAAATGGAATTTCTGATTCTGTGGTGGGTGTGTGTGTGTGATGTCTCATAGCCATAATGATGCTATTTGAGTGGTCTAGATCCCTGGCGGGTCTAGAGGTTACTGGCTGTTAGAGAGTTATCAAGAATCCTCCTTAAATCAGCCAAATGTTCCAGGAGTGAAAGAATTCATTCTTTCCCAAATATTAGTTGCAAAATGAGTTTATTGTTAGATAGAAATCAGTTTAACCAGAGACTGACTTTTATAGTGGTAGATCTATGGAAAATAGAGTTTTGCACTGAGAATGCAGTTCTCAGTGGACAGAAAGTGCTAGTAGCTGAGTAAGCCACCAAGGTCTATCTACAAAGACTTTAGTTGATGGAAGCTCATTATATTGATTGTCTTGGTGGGTGTTGGGAAAACCAAGTAGATCAGAACCAGAGGGGGTTGGGAGAGCCCAAGTTGGGTCAGATCCAGTTAGGGCTGGGACAAATCCAGATCTCCTATTGGAATTCAAAAGGATGCTTTTGATCAGGATTTGTGAATCAAAGGCTCTGGCATCCTGGACCAGGGAAGATGTGCCTCAGCCAGGAGGGGCTGGGAATCTGAAAGGAATCACAGATCAATAGGAAATACAGTTTCTTAAAAGGACCCCAACCCACTTCAATAGAGATGTTAATTCTGTTGTGTGGCCAAGTTCTAATTAGCTAATTACATTTTATCTACTTTAGATTCTGTCCATCATTTTAATTGTTTATATCTGTGTTTGTTTTTTAATTAAAAAAAAAAAAACTTCATGTACCTAACAGTTATGTATTGCTTTGAATTATTCTTTTTCTTCCTTTCCCTAGAAAACTTTTTATTAATGGCAATGAAAATGCTCTGAAATTTATAAATGAAGACTACTTTATATTTTGTTTGTCATTTATATATATCCTTAGAAAATATGGGCACAAGGAATAGATATAAATTGCTTATTGAGCATTAAGTATTCCTAAATACCTATATCTGTATTTGTATTAACATATATCTATATATCTCCTGTTTCATTAATTATGAGAAAAGAAAATCTTCTTACCCAACTCTGTATATGGAAATGGGCTGAAATAATAGTAGTAACAGTAGCTTGTATTTATTTAACACTTGTGATATATTGCTGTAATCATATTGCTAGCATTTTATTCAAAATTTTTGCATCAATATTCATTGGTCTGTAATTTTCTTTCTCTGTTTTAGCTCTTTCTGGTTTCGATATCAGCACCATATTTGCATCATAAAAAGAGTTTGGTAGGATTCTGCTTATTTCTTTCAAATAGTTCATATAGTATTGGAATTAATTATTCTTTAAATGTTTTGTAGACTTTACTCATGAACCCATCTGGCCCTGGGGATTTTTTCCTGGGAAGTTCATTAATGGTTTATTCAGTTTCTTAAGATGGAATTATTTAGGGTTATTTCTACTTTCTGATATGTCAATATAGGTTATGGTTTCATATTTATGTGCATATGTATGTATACATATACATATATATGCATATGTATACATTTTTTATACCTCCACACCTATCATATTGTGCAAGAAAAACCAGACCAAAAGAAAAAAAAAACCACGAGAAATAAAAAAAACAAATAAACAAACAAACAAAAGGTAAAAACACTATGCCTCAATCTATACTCAGTCTCCATAGTTCTCTCTCTGGATGTGGATGGCACCTGCTTTCCAAAGTCCATTGGAAGTATTCCAAACTACCACATTGTTGAGAGGAGCCAAGTCCATCAGAATTAATCATGTCCATAATCTTATTGTTATTGTGTGCAGTATTTTCTTGATTCTGCTCACTTCTCTCAGCATTAGTTCATATAAGTCTTTCTAGGCTTTTCTGAAACCAGCCTGCTTATCATTTCTTATAGAACAATAATATTCTGTTATATTCATATATCGTAACTTATTCAACTACTCCTCAACTGATGGACATCTACTAAATTTCTAGTTCCTTACCACTACAAAAAAGGCTGCTATAAACATTTTTGCAAATGTATGTTCTTTTCCCTCTTTTATGATCTCTTTGAGATACATACCCAGTAGTAAGACTGCTGGATCAAAGGCTATGTACAGTTTGATAGCCCTTTGGGCATAGTTCCAAATTATTCTCCAGAATGATTGGATCATTGAACAATTCCACCAACAATGCATTAGCATCCCAGTTTTCCTACATCCCCTTCAACAGAGAATTTTTAAGAAATATATAGATGGGGCTAGAGTTTTTTCAAATTAGTCTATTAAATGTCTTTATGGTTAAGCACATTTAGTAAGCACTTATACTGATTTTAGCTAAACATTCAGAAATTATGTAAATTGTAATCTTCAACATATTCTTTAGGTCAATTATTGTTTCTTCCCCCTCAGTATATATAAAATTAAAATCTACTCTTTAGATAATTATATGATAATAATCATTATAACAACTAGCTAATATGTACTTCACAGGGTCATGGTGAAGATCAAATTAGATAATATTTTTAAAGTTTAAGATAATTAGTACCTAGAATTGCTTAATAAATACTTATTCCATTGTTGGATCAAAGGATATGCATACTTTGATAGCCTTTTGGGCATAGTTCCAAATTTCTCTCCAAAATGGTTGGATCATTTCACAATTCCACCAACAATGCATTGGTGTGCCAATTTTCCCATATCCCCTTCAACATTTATCATTATGTTTTCCTGTCATCTTAGCCAGTCTGAGAGGTGTGAAGTCATTAGGTAACATTTTCATAAATATTCCTCTTTTTTGCTCAGATTGTCAGATATATTGGCATCTGATTGGGCTCCTAATCATTGCTTTACTTTCTTCTTCATTGGTTTTTGTGATTATTCTTGTTTATTATATGGTTTCATTACCATCGTTTTGATCATTGAATTGAAGTTCATAAACTTTATAAAAGTGACAAAATTGGAAAGGAACCTTAGATCTAGTACTATAGTACTCTCAGTGAGGCATATTATTGTGTGTATACATGTGTTATTCAAATGCCTTCTCTCCTATAAACAAATGTCCAAACAGGTCTCTTAAGAGAGTATGCCTAAATGATGTGCTTTAAAAGAGCCATATGTAGAAATTGGACACACAGAGCAGGATTCACAAAACATGTTTAGGGCACACAGCACAAAACTACACCCTCAAAATAAATCAAATCAGTGGCAAAACTGAGTCAACATATAACTAATTGCAATGATAATTGCATGGAAGGTTATTGTGGGATCTGGCTAGTTTGGGGAGGAAGCACCATGGGATAGTTTTCTGCATCAAGGTTATAGAAGAAAAAAAATCCGTGCTTTCATTGGCCTGTATTTGGATCCTGACCAACTCATGTTAATGTCATGATTCAGATAAAGTGCTAGAATTCGGTGAGACTTTGGTGAACCCTAAAAATACTTTACCTCACATCTTTCTCTTTTCTTCTGTATTGACCCCTCTTTCCCATGCTTCCTAACACAAGGAGCCAGGAGGAGGAATCTGCCTACTCCTTGCTTTCCAGTGCCACTTTCATACCCTTTTCTTTCCCTGGTCATAATTAGTTAACAAGTAAATATTAATGATCTGCAGTGTGTGAGGCACTATACTGGGTGCTTAAGATAGAAAGTAAAAAATGAAATAGTTCTTGCCACCAAAAAATTTAAATACTTTAGTAGCTAAAGCAGCAGGACATTCTGAGTGCGAGACAGAAGGTAGTTTGTACCAGAAGAGCCAGATTACCACCACCTTGTTCACCATCTCCCCTCAGAGGACCCTGAATCTGGGAACCTTGAGAATGAATAGCAGTGTCCCTTGACTCTTTACAACACTGAAGTGATTCAGGGTAGCTAGATGATGACGTGCATAGAGCACCAGTACTGAAATCAGGAAGACTTGAGTTCAAATCTGGCCTTAGACACTTAACATTTCCTGGCTGTGTGACTCTGGGCAAGTCACTTAACCCCAATAGCCTCAGCAAAAGAAACAAACAAACCAAAAAACAAAACAAAAAAACCCAAAGAAGTGATTCAAGTTAATTTCAATAGACTTGTGATGGAAAGAGCCACCCACATCCAGAGAGAGAACTATGGAGATTGAAATGTGGATCAAAGCATAGTATTTTTCACTGTTTCTGTTGTTTTTTTTTTTCCCTCATTTTTTTCTTTCACCTTTTGATTTGATTCTTCTTGTGCAGCATGACAAAGATGGTAATAGGTTTCAAAGAATTATATGTTTAACCTATATTACATTATTTGCTGTCTATAGGAGGGAATCAGTGGTTGGGAGGAAGAAAAATTTGGAACATAAGGTTTTGCAAAGGTGAATGTTAAAAACTATCTTCTCATGTACTTTGGAAAAATAAAAAGCTATAAAAATATTGTTTAAAAAAGAGAGCAGTGTCTTCTTCATAGCAGACTTGATTTCAGACCAAACTTCACTTCCATCTTTGAAAAGCAGTTATCATTGTGAAAAAGGGACTCACCACTAGCAATACCTACTGATAAGCTGCCATCAATAGGCACATGAGCAGAAGAACTCCATGCTATTGTTTCAATTTTTTTTTTTTTTAAGAAAGAGTGAGCAACTGTCCTCACCAACTAATAACCAAATAGGAATCATAGGAAGGGAAGCAGACTTAGATGAAGTAGTAAGGCACCCTGAGATAAAGACAAGAAGCAGCATGTATCAAGTACATCAAACCACCATTACTACTTTAACTACTCTCTCTTTTCAGACTTCAGTGGAGATGTCTTAGGTGCCTGAGTCTAAGGGCTTTGGGAATAGAGTAGTGTCATCACCCATCATCCAGCTAAGCAATGACTGAAGAGAAGTATCCCCGGGAACTGCTCCTTCAGGTGATATAGATGATATTGATGACCCAGAAGATAGACAAAATTATTCAATCATCAAAAGCTGAAAAGATTTTATCAGTGGAAATGACATAAAGAAAAAAAAAATAAAAACATTATCATTTGCTTTGCCACTGTATCATTAGGACCAGGGGAACTTTCCATCTGACTTATTATAAACATATTTGTTTGCAATATATATTGAAAGAGGGAAGGCATTAGGATTAAGAGAAGTTGGGAAAAGTTTTCCTCGGAAGATGAGATTTTAATTGGGATCTGAAGGAAGGGGAACCCAGAGATTAAGAGGAAGAGTAAACCTGAGGAACTGGGAGGATGATGTAACCTCAATATTAAAGGGGGAAGTTAAGTAGGGGAATGATTTAGGAAGGGAAATAATGAGTTCCTTTTTGGACCTATTTAAGAATATCTAGTTCAAGATGTCTTAAAGGCAATTGTGAATGCAGGATTGGAGTAAAGGCAGTATAGATATGTTTGAGAATCATTAGAATAGTAATTAAGTCCCTGAGAACAAATGAAATAGTTTAGAGGGAGAAGAGAAGAGAGCCCAGGAGAGAACCCTGTGGGACAGGATTAAAGGATGACCCATATGTGGATCTAGCAAAGGAGACTAAGGAGTAGATAAGAAGAGAATTAAATGGTGTCTTGAAAACCTAAGAGGAAGAAGTCAGGGAAAATAGGGTGATTCATAATGTTAGAGGTTATGGAGAGGTCAAGAATAATGAGGATTAAGAAAAGGCCTTTAGATTTGCTAATTAAAAGAATATTGGTAATTGTAGAGAACAATTTTGATGCCAGCCAAATTGCAACAGGTTAAGAAGTTAGAGAAAAGGATGGAAAATGGAGATATCTATTGTAGTTATATTTTCAAAGAGCTTAATCTTGAAAAGCAATAGTTAGCAAAGATGTAAAGATCAAGTGAAGGTTTTTTGAGGTTAGGAGAAGTTATACATGTTTATGGGCAATGTAATGTTAGAATGGCAATGAAAGAAGGAGCAATTTGTTGACGGGAAGTTGGAATGGAATGGGATCACAAGTTGAAAGAGCAGGCCTTGATAAGGAATAAAATCCTTTTCATGTCAAACTGAGGTGAAACAGGAGACATGTGAGGGATGAGAAAGGGGAAAAACAGGAATTCATGGCAAATGCTGTCAGTTTTTTCTATAAACTATAAGGTAAGGTTCTATACTGAGAAAGTGGTGAGAGAAGGAGCCTTTGGAGGTTTAAGTGGGGATGAACTGCAGTGAAGAATTGGATACTAAGTTGCTAAGAGAAGTACAGAAGGATTTTCTATGAGGGCCCAACTGATATTGTTTAACATAATTTCTAGTGGATCCAGCCAGAATAGTTACTTCATATTCTCTATATATGCTCAGCAACATGTATGTAGAAATGAAGATGGAATTCATCAAAGGACAAGGTTTTATAGATTAAAAATTGCAATATAATAAGGGGGCCAAAGACTCAGAAAAGAAAAGGACTCTTCATTAAGGGGTTAAGATGGGGAAAAGGAAAGAAATGGCCTGTCCGAGGAAATGGCCTAGGGGAGAACCAAGGTGTTAAGGGATTAGAGGTCACTGTGTAATTGAAGAGTAGTTTGTTGAGGAAAGGCAGAAGTGGAAAACTAATAGATTGTGGTCACATTTGGAATTTGAACTAGAGGTGGTGTGATAGAACATAGGAATAGGAATAAAAAGAAAGAAAGAGGGTTAACTAGGGTTAAACACTGATAGAATGAGAATGACACCCTGAGCAGGTAAGGGATTCGAAGGTGAAATGCAGTATATAGTTAAACTGAACTTCAGAAAGGAAAGTGTGGTACTTTGTACAGAGCTGAGGTGGAATGGAAGAGTAATTTATGGGAAGTATGTTGAGGAACTGAGTGGTTAGGGTGTTAAAGGAAAAATCTCTCTTGTGTATGTTTCTGTGTCTATATACACACAGGCACAAATATACACATAAATATATTTCTCTGTATCTGCCCATAAATACATGCATGCATACACACACACACACACACACACACACACTCTTAGATATAGAAGTCCCCTAGCATGAGGGCAAGAGAGTGACAGAGTTCTACAGACAACAACTATCAATATTTGATTGGGTGGTAGATATTAATTATTTGAACCTCAGAAGAGAGGTTAATGAGTAATGGAGATAGAAAAAAAACTTGGAAGTGGCAAGGGAGAACAAGGAGTATTCCAATTCACTTCAATTAGTAAGCTGAGAGGAATGATTGAAGGTGTAGCTTGTACTGGAGAGGGTGGCCAAGGACTTTGTGTCATTTAGTGGGGAGCCAGATTTGAATGGTTACTAGAAATTGGAAAGAAAGAGAGAGGAAAAAATTTAGGATGAAGGGAAATTTATTACTTACAGAACAGGCATTTCAGAGAGCACAGTGGTTGATGTGGGTGGTATTTGGTTGGGATTTTAGATTGGGAAAGTTAAGGGGGATGGGAATAGGGAATAAGGATATGGTGATTAGGAAATGGGATTTGGATGATGGCTTACTGTAGTATCATAAAAACTGAGGTGAATAGGGATTTATTAATTTTAATGTGGAGAGTTCCATAATCTAGCTGATTGAATGGGAATATACTTCCAAAGCATTCAGTGCAGAGGAACTGAGGCACAGAGTTTATATAGTCTTTTAACTAACTAGAGTTTGCAAGCAGGATACAGAAGCCAAGATGCAATTAGTCTATATCTAGCAGCTGTTGTTATCTTTATTTTAAAGAGAGAGCTGGAAGAGAAGAGTTAACTTGGCATTTACAGGTTGGGGATTGTGGTTCAGGCCCTATCAGATAGGGAGGAGGACCATTCTTGATAAATAAGGGTTTTAATGAGGGCATAATTTAAGTTTTTGAGTCAGGGCAGGAGGCGAGATAACATAACTTGGTGTCTTTGTCCTTGACAATAATTCTATTCCCAGGGTAATTTTGGACAAGGATGGAGTCAGAATGGCAGGCGCCTGAATATTGTTTTTCTTTTCTGTTCTTCATTGTGTCACACTGTGTGTGTGTGTGTCACACACTGTGTGAAGCAGAATTGGAACTTCAGGATATAAAGTTTTCTTTTTAAATTCAGTTTTCCCAAGTCTAATTGCACAAATGAAAAAGGGGAGGAGAGAGTGTATGGACTGCTATCTAGGGCCCGACATGGGAAGGCAGGGTATGGCCTATATCCAGAGTCCAATATGGGGGGGGGGGGTATGTGTGTGTGGCCTGCTATCCAGAATCTAACTCCACAAGGTTTTAGAATCACTGAGATGTGTAGAGTAGACCATCTATGAGAATATTCATCATTGAGTGGAAGTACCTATTATGTGCTAGACAATGGAGTTATAAGTATAAAGAAAGTCACAATCCTTTTGTACGAGGAACTTACATTCTGATGGGGAAAGGTGGCAATGACAAATATATCTTAAAATGTGTACAGCTTAAACACAATAAGTACAAATATATATAAAATAGTTAAGTTCAAAGTTTTGGGGATAGGAAAACATGGGCACTTGAGGAGATCAGGAAAAGCCTTTATATATGGGAGATGACATCTGAGCTTCAGGTAAAGAGAGAGGGCATTCCTCATTTTATTAGCACAAAGGTATGGAGACAGTAGGTCCATTTGGCAGGATCATAGCATGTGGAAGAGGGAATAACAAAGGTTTGCATGTGTAAGATGTTGTGTTGTGTTTGAGGAGCATCAAGAATTTGGATGGATTGTAAAAGAGTCATAATAAGGTTAAAGGGCATGTTGAAACTAGGTTGTGAATCATCTTAAATGTAAAACATACAAATTTGTATTTAACCCTAGATGTCACTCTCAAAGGCACTCTCTCCTTTCTCAAGTTTATCTTAACTATATACTATATTTTACCTTGAACCCTTTTACTGTTCAGGGTGTCATTCTTACCCTGTCAGTTTTTAACCCCTTCTCCTTTACTTTTTTTCCTTTTAATTATGCTCCAGAACACTTCTAGAGTCAGTGTCACAGCCATGTTTTATTTTTACCAGATCAACTTTTATTCTTACCAGATCAACTCTATCACACTGCTGTCAGTGGTTGTTTTAAATTTCTCTCCTCAAACTACCTAG
The DNA here is from genome assembly GCF_902635505.1 of Sarcophilus harrisii. Classification (NCBI taxonomy): domain Eukaryota; kingdom Metazoa; phylum Chordata; class Mammalia; order Dasyuromorphia; family Dasyuridae; genus Sarcophilus; species Sarcophilus harrisii. The sequence continues at coordinate 185,512,976 of NC_045427.1, read as the reverse complement.
ATCCCTTTCACTTCCTTCGTTCTCAGCATATGACCTTGCTGCTTTGCTGAAGAAATTGTCCATCCTACACCAAGTCCTCTCTCCTCCCTTAGTGCCTTCTAACTCCCTTTATGTCTTCCCTCATACTTAGCTCCTTTGGGGCAGACTCTTAGGCATTAGTTGTCTTTCTTGCTCAGGCTTTACTTTTAAGCTTTGATCTTATACTTATTTTGAACCTGTTTGACTTTTCCACCATGCCTTTTCACTTTCTCTTTCTCCTTCAGAATTTCAGCTTTCTTTTGTATTTTGTCTTCCCCTATTAGATTGCTAGATTGTTGAGGACAGGGACTGTCTTTTTTATTTGTATTCCCAGCACTTAAGCACAATTGCTTATAGATCCTATCATCTTGTATTTCTTACAGAAGCTAACTTGAACAATTATTTCCTCTCTTATCTTCAATCTCTCCCTTTCTACTGGTTTCTTTTCCATTCCTTACTAACTTGCCCAATTCTTCCCAATCCTTATATTGTTTGTTCTTTCCAAAGACAATACATATATTATTATATGTATTATAATACACTGTGGGTCACAACTTTTCAAATCTGATGTTGTTAATTATGTTTAGAGAACTCTTGGAGTATGCTATGCCAACCTTTCATGAATCTTTCTAATAAAATCTTTTGTGTTTAATGACTGTAGTTTCTCTTTATCCCATTTTCTGATAGTCATTAAAATAGACATTATAACCTGATGCTTTTCAATGTGGCCCTTCATAAAAATAAACTATTTCTTATGACCTTCACCTAGAAAAATCCTAAATCAAATTATTTTCTGAGATATTACCTCCTGTACTCTTAATTTAAAAAAAAATTCTTTTGAAATCATTAAATGTATTTTCCCCTCTATATACAAGAAACTTCACTTCTGTAGCTACTTTAAATATAGTTTATTATTTGCTTTGATAATATCCTTGAAAAACACCAGCTTTTTCATGGAGAAATAAATCCCTTGACCCACACAAAAGATAGGAAGAATTGGTGGCAGGAGAGTATAGGTAGATTGTGAAGTAAAATGAAGAGTATGTAGATTAGCTTGTAGCATTGCTTTAAAAAATAGTTCCAAATATAACCTTCTCTTAACTATCTATCCTTTTTCTTTTAAGGAAACAAAACTAAGACTAGTTTAAATAAAACTTACATAGCAAATTGACATATCTGACAACGTATGTAACATCCCAAGCCTGTAATCTCCTATCCCTTTAGTGAAAGAAGAGAGGTAGATTTGTTTATTTGGGGTCATGCTTGGTCATTATACTCCCATATGTTCAGTTTTGTTTTACCATTTTTTTTTTGATATTATTTTAGATATTGTGAATACTGTTTTCTTAATTTTTCTTACTTTACTCTGCATTAATTTATTACAAGTCTATCCATATTTCTCTGGATGCATCATTTATTATTTCTTCAATATTCAGATGAATCTGTGATCTTGTCAATTTGTATGTTCTCTTCAGTAATTTAGATCCATTTCTGTCTATCCTATGTAACTTTTTTTAGTCTTCTCATTTAAGTTCATTACAGAGAGTCCACCCATTATTTGAGAGACTTTCCTTGCTTTCTCTAAAGATTATAAGGATACCAGTGGAGCACTGAGGATATCTATTTGTTGTCCATTACCCTTGCCACATATTCAGGCCATCTTCTTTTTTTATTCCTGAAGACGATTCCCCCCTAGTATTTCTTTAAAGTTCTATTTTTGTTATACATTGCACTTGCTTACATGTATTTGTTCCTTTAGATGGAGGTGCCCTTTACATTGCTGTGTTTTATTCATTTTCAATACTTCAGAGACTATAGTTCTCCCAAACATCTCCTAAACATAGCCAACATTGGTAGAACATTGGTATTTTTAACTATATACCATAATCAAATAATCATTTGGTTAGCTATGGAAAGCCTTTTTGTTTTTAGTTTTTAGTACTTTCCCTTTCTCCCAAAAAGTTCTATAACGATTAACTTGGTATACACAATAATTCCTTTGAATATATTCTGGAATATTATTTATGGGGTAAAGAGTATGATTATTTTTCTTTTTCACATAATTATGAATGGTTTACAGAATGGTTAGACAGTTTCATAGTTCCAGCCATCATTTATTAGTGTGCCTATCATCCACAACCCATATAGCATTGGTTATATCCATCTCTCATCTTTTTTTTTTTTTTTTTTTTTTTGGCCTGAGGCAATTGGGGGTTAAGTGACTTTGCCCAGGGTCACATAGTTAGGAAGTATTTATTGTCTGAGATCAGATTTGAACTTGAGTCCTCCTGACTTCAGGGCTGGTGCTCTATCCACTGCGCCACCTAGCTGCCCCCATCTGTCATCATCTTTGCCATTTTACATAGTTAGTTTAACTGATATTTGTCTTATTATTAGTGATTTGGAGAGTATTTCATGGGAATTTTAATAGTTTGTAATTCTTCTCTTGAGAACTTGTAAAATAAAATGCTTGACCCTGGGCATTCACTTCATTGTGAACACTTTAGTACTACTCTGCATTTTGCATTGCCAGTCTGTCCTAATTCCCAGGCCCTCAGAGAAACCTCTGGTTACTGTCTTTTGCAGTGTATAAATCAATTTTACCCAGCTTACCTCTTTCTGAGGTCTTTAGAGGTCTGGCCACAGTTTCACAATGAACTGTAGTTTAAAAACCAGTAGCACATTCAAAAACAGCCATATGCAAGCTTAAAGTCTTTTTTTTTCACATGTTCACATTTTGCCCTGGCCTCTTGTTGACTCCCAGGTGAACACCAGGTCAGAGAGAGACCCACGTGTTCACAACCTGCCTACAACCTCTCTGTAGCTCTCAGGTGAACACCGGATTAAAGAGAGTGACTTCCTTCTCCATAGGGTCTGTGAGGTCACAGGCACAGCCAATCAGAGAAGGAGACACTCCCATTAACGAAGCGATCTCAGTACGGCTAGAGTTCCCATCCACGAGGTGATCTCTGCTCACAGAAATTACTTCCGGGACTTCAAGCATTTCTTGCTTGTTTACTTCCTGTTTGCACTGAACTGTGACCTTTGTTTTCTGACCCTTACAAGAACTAGCTGTTCATATCCTTTAAAAAAAAAGACTGCCTCTGCAGAATGACATTTGGCCTTTAAACCTGCATTATTTTTCATTTATATTATAGATATCTGACTTTTGTCAGAGAAATTTGATGTGAAATTTTCCCCTCAATTATTATGGTTTCTCTTTTTGTTTAAGTTGCCTTGATTTATTTACACAAAGTCTTTCAATTTAATGCAATTAAAAAGATCTATTTTGTCTTTTCTGATCTCTTCTATAACTTTAAAAAAAAAAATTGTATTTCCCAATTCTTCCTGTGCAACAAGAGAACTGTTCAGTTCTGCACACGTATATCTAGGATATACTGTAACATATTTAACTTGTATAGGACTCCTTGTCATTTGGGGGAGGGGGTGAAGGTAGGGAGGGGAAAAGTCGGAACAGAAGTAAGTGCAAGGGATAATGTTGTAAAAAATTACCCTGGCATGGGTTCGGTCAATAAAAAGTTATAATAAAAAAAGAAGAGGAAGAAATAAATAAATAAATAAAATTTGGATTTCTTATTCTATTCATAGTTGTGAAACACAACATCATTTTATTATCCTCTTATGATGTGACCTTTTAATTTAAATTATGTAGGTAGTTGGTACTTGCTGACTATGGTTTAAGATGCTTATTTAACTTTTTTTTTTCTCCCTTTTTGGCAAATTTCTTAGCATGTCTTTTAAATAGGAAGTCTTCTCCCAAGTATTGTATTTGGGGGAGGATATTATTGAATATTAGGTATTGGGTTTAGCTTTTTTTTTTTTTTCCTTATTCTTGTTTAATCTATCCCATAAAAGTCCATTCCTTTTTCTTTCTGGGTGTCCACAATAAGTGAAAAGATTAGGAGAGTACTTAATTGTCTCCAATCTAATCAACTCACCTGTACACCTGTTTATTTTTCATATGTAAATGTTTCTTTTGGTTTCTACTGATCTACTTTTTCATTTTTAACCAGTAATGACAAAATAATATTTATATAGTGCATTTTAAGTTTTGCAAAAATAGTTTACAAGTACAATATCCATTATACCAACCTTTTCTCAGTATCAGATAATTTTGATATACAATTTAATAACTTTTTGTACACACTTCCAAATTACTGTCCAGAATGGCAGTACCAGAGTGGAAGTTAATAAACATCTGCTAAGTGCCTGTTATACCCCAAGCACTGAAAAAATGCCTGTTTGTTGGAGATACACATAAAAGTTAAAGATAGTCCCTGATCTCAAGGAGTTTGCAGTCTAATGATGGAGACAACATATAAACAGTTATATAAAAACAAACTACATAGAGGATAAATGGTAAATATTGTTCCACTAGGCCCAATACTTTAGAGACTTAAAAAAAAATTATTTCTTGAGATTCTTGATCAGATATACTTTATTATTATTTTTTCTGGTTCTGTTAAGTCATAGTTTTATTGTTTGAGATGGTACTGAATAAGGAAATATTTTAGGTAGTATTGTTATTTTTATTATATAAGCTTAGCCTAACCATGAATAATTAATAATTTGCAATCATTTACATCTGTATATATCTTTGTAGATTTGGATTGTGGTTTGGATACCAACACTATATGTCTTTGAAGAAATACGGTAGGATCTTTTTTCAGAAAAGCAAATTTCAGAGTCACAAAGACTGATTGGATTCTTTAGCCAAAGTTTAAAGGGAAAAATTGGTCCAAAAGAAATGTGAAACTTTATAGAATTAAATTTGGATGAAATAAAACATAACAATTTTAGTAAATGTGGAGCTATAGAAAAAGAAAAAAATCTGTCACCTGGCTAATTTTTGGAAGTAATTAGACAAAAATGAGATCTTTTAAGAATGATGTCAGACTATTCCAATAGATTTATCCATCCACATCCAGAGAGAAGACTATGGAGACTAAATGCAGATCAAAGCATAGTAATTTTACCTTTTGTTGTTTTTATTGTTTGCTTGTTTTGTTTTGTTTTTTTCCTTTTTCTGTCTTTTTTTCCTTTTTGATCTGGTATTTTTTGTGTGTGGCATGATAAATGTGGAAATATGTTTAGAAGAATTACATGTTTAACCTACATAAGATTGATTGTTATCTTGGGGGGGAGCAGGGAGATGGTGAAGGAGAAAAATTTGGAACACAAAGTTTTGCAAGGGTAAATGTTGAAAACTATCTTTGCATATATTTGGAAAAATAAATTACTACTAAAATAACAAATTAAAAAGGAATGATTCCAGAAATACTAAATCTTAAGTCAAGATGGGATGATGTTAATGGATAACAAAGAAAATATAGAGACATTCTGGGTTGGGTTGGGGGGCTTTTTTTGTTTTGTTTTGGATTAGGAAGAATAATGTAAAAGTGGGTAATAAGAAATTGAAATACCCAATAAATGAAAAGATGAGGAGAGTAGTTGGCTGTCTTCAATCTGTTCAACTCAGTAGGCTTGAATAAACTTTTAACTCAGGATACAATTACCAATGTGATTTTCTTAAAACTTAGTTCTGACCATGTTAATCTCCTATTCAGGAAGCTCTAATATAGTGGTAGCTTGGTATCATGATTAATTGGCTCTAGAATTCACTACTAGTGGCAAAAACAATGAGCACTGAATGGGTTTTCTCACATAGAGTTCGTCTCCAGTCTGCAACCTAATCATCTGTCCCCATCTAGTTCCTTAAAGGGGCAAGTGGGGCTCCTAGCTGCTGAGAAACAGGCCAGCCCAGCCCAGCTCAGCCCAGCTCAGCTGGGTTCTTCCCTTCTTGACCCAATTTACTTTCTGAAAGGAACCATGACTTTTATTCTCTTCTGTCCAAGATTCCTTGGGCGTGGAGGTGGGGCATTGGAAATGCAAACTATGCTCCCTACCTCACCCCTGTTTTGGGAGTCAGTATACTAAATGCTGTAGCCACACCATCCTTGCCATACAACCTGCCTCATGTTGTGCACAACCTCAGCATTGTGGACTCCAACCTGATGCTGCCTTCTTTGGGCAGGAGCTGTCCATGGTGGAGGGCAGTAGTAGTGGGCAATGAGGCTGGGCAGTATGCCTACTGCTTAACCAAGACGACAAGCAAGTGGATGAGTACCAAGCATGGCATCAAGAGCTGAAGCATTTTTTCTCTTGCCAAAATGAGTCAAATACAAATTTGAAGAGTTTTGAAGTAAAGATATAAATTCCGGTCTTTGTCCTTTAAAACTCTTCAAAGCCTCTCCTATTATTACATTTTCAGCATTCTTACATGTCAGTACTTGTGACTACCGCACCCAGGATACCTTAGAATCAGCCAGAGTCAGGATAAGCAAAAGTCCGTTGTCTTTATTCTTGGTCTTTAGTGGTAGAAGTGAAGGGGATCTTCTGCAACCGCCTTCTTCCTTGTCCACCACAAAAAGTGACTCTGGCTCGTCTTACTCCACCTCCTAGTCCTTCCTACAATCTCTGTATACACCAACCATTGAGCCAGCACAGGATAGTGGGGAGGGCCATTTTCTAAGCATATGCCCATAGAGTAGTGTCCAATCAGTAGTCAGCCTCAAGTGCTCGGCTGTCCTGACCTCAGTGCATCGACTCAAGAGTTTCAGCCCTCTACAAGTACTCTCCATTTATTCCAGCCATTCTGGCCTACTTGGTGTTCCTTATTAACAAAACTTTATCTTCTGTCTTTGTGCCTTTTTATTGGCTGTGTCTTGTGTCTGGAATGGACTCCCTAGTCACCTCCCTGGCTTTCTTTAGGACTCAACTTAGATGCCACCACATGGGTCAAAGCTTTCCTTTTCTCTTTAGCTACTAGTGCCTACCCTCATAAGGTTATCTTGTCTTTCTTTGTATATGTCTTCTGTAAACCTATTAATATACATGTTTCACAATATCATCTTTTAGAATGTAAGATCCTTGTGGGCAGGGATTCTTACTTTTACCTTTGTATTACCAGTCCTTAGTACAGTACTTGGCACAAAGCAAACATCTAATAAGTGCATGTTGATTGCTACGATTGATAATCTTCTGAATTATCTTTGAAACATTTAGAAAATACAATAAGTACTTAGGACTTGAAATGGGCAAATGATACCCTGAATTTCTAAAATAGTAGTGATAATAGTAATTATAATAAGTAGATATTATTTCATAGTGCTTAAAGACTGAGAAGCTCTTTTTATATATGATTTCATTTGACCCTCACAACAGCTTTGTGAGGTCAGAATTATTATTCTTCCCATTTTACTGATGAAGAAACTGAGGCTCCAAGAACTTGTTACTCCCAATCATTCACCTAGTGAGGAGTCTGAGGCAGGATTAAAACTTACAACTTCCAGACTACAAATTGAGTTTTATTTGTTGGTGACTTGGCTTCAACTTCTGGCAGATTTCTAGAATATGTTATTGAAGGTTTAAAGGGTATGAACTCCATATATACAAAAGTGTTTTTAGTAGCTCTTTTTGTGGAGAAAGAAAATTAGAAACTGGGAGCATACTCCTCAATTGGTAATTAGCTAAAAAGTTTTGATATATGTATATGATTGAATAACATTGTGCTCTAAAAATATTGAAAGTGATGGTTTCAAAAAAAATCTTGTTTGAACTGATGCAGAATGAAATGAGCAGAACCAGGAGAATGATGTATTCAATAACAATGTTATAAAAACAAGTCTTTCTAAAAGATTTAGGGACTTAAATCAACAAAGTAACCAACCACAATTCCAGAAGACTTATGATGAAACATACTACTTATTGTGAGATCAAGATGTGATAGATTTAGAGTGCCAATTGAAGTATTTAAATAAATTTTTTTTGATAGACTCTGTGAGAGTGAAATTGTTTTGCTTTACTATACATGTTTTTTTTTTTTTTTTTTTTTTTTTTTGCTTTCTCAGTGGAGGGGAATAGACATTGCAAAATGGAAAGGAAGGAATACAAACCTTAAAATAAAATAAAATTGAATTAAAATTTTATTTAAATAAAAGTGTCATCCTTAATTTCTCACTCTCCTTTTCTCTCCCATATCTAATCTTTTTGCCAAGGCCTGTCAATTTTGCCTTGTAACATCTCACATGTATGCACTTTTCTCTTTTCTTACATTGTTACTACACTAGTGCAGACCCTTATCACCTCTTACATGAACTATTGCAGTAGCCTGATGCTGATTTCTCTTTCATAAATCTCTCCTCAGTATAATCCATTTTCTACTCAGCTACCAGAATGATCTTCCAAAAGCACAGATCTGACCATTGTCACCCCTGCTCAATAAACTATAATGACTTTCTATAATCTATAAAGTCCTCTTTTTGGTATTCAAAGACTTTTATAACATTTCTCTCAAGTGATTCAATTCCTCACTGTGATCTAGTGATATTGGCCTCCTTGTTGTTGCTTTGTTTAAGACATTCCATCTCTACCTGTTGCTAATTTTTACTGTCTTCTATGCTTGGAAATGTCTTTCTTCATCTCCAGAAATGTTGGCTTCCCTTTCTTCAAATTCTAGCTAAAATCCCACCTTTCATATAGGAAGCTTTTTTTTTATCTCCCTAAATTTAAATACATTTTCTGAAAGATTATCTTTAATTTATTCTGTATATATCTTATTTTTGTTTGAATGTTACTTCCCCCATTAGACTTTGATCTCCTAAGATTTTTTTCCTTTCTTTTTTATTCCTAGCTCTTAGCACAGTGTCTGTCACACTTTATTCGAGTTTATTGATTGACTAATCATTAAGTGAGAACTTTATCAAGAATAGATCATTATTAGTGATCTATTAACTATTTTATTTTTTAATAGTTTATTAGACTAGCAAGTTGGGGGTATTCCATAGATACAGACACAACTGAATTTCAGCGATGTATTTGACAGTCTTTTTTATTATATCCTTAAGGAAAAGATAGAAAAATATGGCCTAAATAATTAGGTGGATTCGAGATTAATTCAATAATAATACCTGTTAGTGGTTCACTGTGAATCTGGATGTGAAGTTTCTAGTTGTAAGCTTCAGTGGTCTGTCCTTGACCTTCTATTCAATGTTTATGCCAACAAGTTAGATTGTACTATAAATTATATACCCAGCAAATTTGTCTGTGACAGGAAGCTGGTAGAGCGAGCTAACAGGAGATAGCAAAATTGAAATCTGAGGAAATTTTCATCAGCACTGTGTATGTGGCCAAGTTATCTTATATTCCATTGGTGTATGATACCATTCTTCTCCTATTTAGCCCAGAAAATGCATGCCAAAAAGGGACTCTGCAAGAGAGTGCATGACTTTGTACAAATTAACCAATACCAATGAAGAAACAATTTGTAAATGATCTGTTAATAGCTAATTAATATCATCTGATACAAGGAGACAATATTACATTACTCTTCTTTGATTTTGTCCTTTGTTTTATTTTTTTAAATATAATTTTGTAGTGAGAATTTTTCCTTGAGATCAGATCACCATCTCACGATGTATTTTGATGTCTTTAGATGTTGGGGAGATAACAATCTGAGTTTGGACATGACTTAGAAGTGTTAGTTTGGCCTAAACAATTTCTTTAGGTCTCTTCTAACTCTTATTTTATGAATTGCTAATTTAATGTAATTTGGTCATTACATAATGACAATATTACAGAGTAGGAGCATACAAGGGTACTCTAATGTAATGTTCTTCTCTAAAATATAATGTTCTCTGGGGGCAGGTTTCTTGGGGGGGGCTTCTGGAGGCAGCCTTAGTTTCAATTCAGAGTAATAATTACCTCCAATTCAGCCAGGAGTTAAAGTCCAGATCCTTTATTGTTTCCTTTTAAATCTTGTCTCCTTCTTTGGGCCCAGTTAGCTTTCTTAGAGGCCTGTCTCTCTCCTTGGTTCCTCCCACTAGTCCTTTGCCTCTGCCAGCTTCAGCCCCTAGCTCCCTCCAAATCTCCAGCCAACACAAAGGTGGAATTATTATACTATATCCCAAAGAGATTTGCAAAAAAAGAATAGGATCTACTTATTAAAAAAATATTTATAGCAACTCTTTTTGTGGTGGCTAAGAACTGGAAATTGTGGAAATGACCATCTATTGGGGAATGGCAGAACAAACTGTGGGGTATGATGGTGATGGAATATTATTGTACTATAAGAAATGACAAGCAAGATGGTTTCAGAAAAATCTGAAAAGACTTACATGAATTATGCAAAGTGAAGTGAGAAGAATCAGACAGGAGAACATTGTACACAGTAACAGCAGTGTTTTATAATAAAGAATCATAGTTGACTTAGCTTATTTTCAGCAATAAAGTGATCCAGGACAATTCCAAAGGACTCATGCTTTCTACTTCTAGAGAAAAAAACTGATTTCTTCCTCCCTTCTTCCCTCCCTCCCTCCCTCCCTCCCTTCCTCCTTCTCTTCCTCCTTCTCTTCCTCTCTCTCTTTCTCCCTCCCTCCTTCTCTCCCTTCTTTCTTCCCTCTCTCCCTCCCTCTCTCCTTTCCTTCCTTCCTTCCTTCTCTTCCTTTCTTCTTCATTCTTTCCTTTTTGTTTTCTTATACAAAATGTCTACTATGGAAAAATGTTTTACATGATTGCAGATATGGAATTTAAATCAGATTGTTCCCTATTAGGAGAGGAAAGGTGATAGAATTTGGAACTCAAGACCTTAAAAATTGTTAAAAATTCTTTTCACATATAATTGAGGAAAAAGAAAATATTGGAATAATAAAAAGAAAAAAGAATAACCTCATTATTCATTTTTGAAGAAAGTATATTAGAATCCTTGGAATTATTTTTAAATGTCTTGTATTAATTTTTTATTCCATTTATTCTTGCAGTGTTACATGGGAGCCAATGGGTGATGGTAAAAAGATTATTTCCTTGGCTGATAATCACCTGCTATTGTGGGATTTACAAGAAAGCTCAAACCAAGCTGTGGTAAGGAAAATAAATTAGAGAAGTTTCTTTCTGTTCCCTTCCTTCCTTCCTCCCTTTTTTCCTCCCTTCCTTCTCTCCCTTCCTTTTCTCCCTCTCTTCCTTCCTTCCCTACCTGCCTGCCTGCCTGTCTGCCTGCCTTTGCTTAAACTCAGGATGGTTTCTAAATTAAAACTAATTTAGAGCTTCAACATTTTATTATTATTATTATTATTATAGCTTTTTATTGATAGAACATATGTATGGGTAATTTTTCAACATTGATCCCTTGCAAAAACTTCTGTTCTAACTTTTCCCCTCCTTCCCTCCACCCCCAACCTTAGATGGCAGGTAGTCCCAAACATGTTAAATATGTTAAAGTATATGTTAAATATAATATATGTATACATATTTATACAGTTGTCTTGCTACACAAGAAAAATAGGATTTAGAAAAAAGGTAAAAATAACCTGGGAAGAAAAACAAAAATGCAAGCAAACAACAACAGAAAGAGTATAAATGCTACATTGTAGTCATTCATTTCCCAGTGTTCTTTTGTTGGGTGTAGCTGGTTCTATTCATTACTGATCAATTGGAATTGATTTGGATCCTCTCATTATTGAAGACAGCCACTTCCATCAGAATTGATCCTCATACAGTATTGTTGTTGAAGTGTATAATATTCTCCTGGTTCTGCTCATTTCACTTAGCATCAGTTCATGTAAATCTCTCCAAGTCTCTCTGTATTCATCCTGTTGGTCATTTCTTACAGAACAATAATATTATAACATTCATATACCACAATTTACCCAACCATTCTCCAATTGATGGGCATCCATTCAATTTCTAGTTTCTAGCCACTACAAAAAGGGCTGCCACAAACATTTTTACACATACAGATCCCTTTCCCTTCTTTAATATCTCTTTGGAATAAAAGCCCAGTGAGCTTCAACATTGTTAACAAAATAATTAATGACTCATTGAGTTAAGCTGTCACTCAGCAGATTTAATGACTGGCTCTTTGTCCTCTCATTGATTCTAATTATAGATTGACAAAGGTATGTATAAAAACCATACTGGAATTCTGTCATTGTAACTTCTCCCTTGGGATAATATCAGTTTGTGGGATGTGTCAGTAAGTAGTTAACCATGTTATTGTGATCCACATGGTGATTTTAATGAATTATTTTAAGTATATTGTCAGATTAAGCTCATCAGGACATAGATCTAAAGGTAGAAGGACCCACATGCAAAAAGAATTATATTTATATCAAGGGTTTTTTTTTTTATGTGACAGAGGACTGGAAATCAAGAAGGGAAGTTGTCCATCAATTGGGAAATGCCTGAACAAATTACATAGTATGTGAATATAATTGGAATGGTTTTAAATAAACCTGAAAAGACTTGAGAGCACTATTAAGGAATAAAATTAGCAGAACTAAAGAACAATTTGCAAAAAATATAGCATTGTAAAGATACTCAAGTAGAAACTTAAGAACTCTGAGCAGTGAATTAACTAGCCATGACACAGAGTGCCCATCAGATGTATATCATTTTCCTTCTGATGAACACAACATACAGACCAGGGCTATAGTTTTTGACGTGGAAAATGTAATCATTTTTTCCCCTTGACTTTATACATTTATTTTGATGTTTTCTTTCTCCCTGTGCCTCTCTGTGTCTTGCTCTCTCCCTCTCTCTCAGAAGGAGTATATATTAGAAAGAGAGAGTAGAGACAAGTTACCCTCCTCCCTCTTCTAAAAGAAGTCAGAAAAACAGAAGGAATCATATCCAAGTAGACAACTTTGAGAATTATATGTTGAATTGATTATATACTTTAAAAGAATAGCAAGCTCTATAGAATAAGAGACTTGCAGTTTCATGTATAACCCTTTCCCCCCCTATTCTACAGTGTATGGAAATGTTCATTTTATTTGATGTTTGTTTAGCTCAGAATAAAATAGAATAGGAAAAAAATTTTTAAAGGTGAATTCAGGTACTACATTTACCTTTGTATGTTTCCTTAGCTGTCAGGCATCCTGGCATACAATAGGAGGGTATATTTTGGGCAATAAAGATTGCTCTGGTATGAGCCACTTGGTATCTCCATAACTAGAATGTCTAGAAGAAACTAAATCTGATGCTTTCAGCGGGTTTTTTTCTCTTCCAACATAGTACTGCCATCTTATAATCAAACTGCTAATGTATCTTTAGACCCTAAGCTATCTAAAAATGATTTTTTGGTAGGGTGATTAATCTGTAACTTATTTTCTGCAGACACCAATTTAGTTTTCTTTCTCCTTTTTTATTCTCTGTCAGCAGTTCTGTCAATATCACTTTGTGATCTTCCACTGTAGTATTTAATACAGAAACCTTCCTATCGATTGCAACCATCTTCACACCAAGCCTCTCAATTTTTTTTTTTTTTATTGTTTGAGGATATTACCTTCTATGGTGAATCTAATCTTATGCTCCCTGCATCATTACCTTTTGCAATTAAATTGTAGATTCTATGCCATTTATAATCATTAGCAGAATTCAGGGGAGGTCTAGAGCCCACACTTTCCACAGGGTCTTCAGGTTTTGAGGAGAGGAGAACCATATTGGCTGAGATTTCCATTTCTATTTGAGCTTATTTGCCTGTAGATCAAGTAGTACTCATAAGCTACAGGAAAAAAATTGTTTTTTGCTAAGATAAAAGTGATAACAGGAAGGGAAAATAAAATAATGCTAAAGGCTCCTGTATTGGGAATTGTCTTTCTTCTTTTGCTCTTTCTGAGGAATTTCTCCAACAGACATTGAATAAGTGTATATGAGGAAAAGTTGAAGAGGTGAGTTGATCAAAGTTGTGAAAGGCCTTGAAAGCCATTCTGAAGAATATGAACATTATTTGCCAATGAGATCTTTCTAGACATTTGAATTTTCAAGATTGGCATTATCCTTGTCTTCTCATTCTTCCTTATCACAAATGTTTAATCAGTTGCCAAGTCTTATTCATTCTACTTTCATAAGATCTTTCACAATTCTTCTGTTTCCTTACATGGCCACCATCCTGGTTTAGCTTCTCATTTCATCTGTAGATTTTTGCAAATTCTTCAATTGGTCTCCCTGCTTCAGGTCTGTCTCCTCTCCAGGGAACAGGGAGGGAGGAGGATGCCACAAAGGAATGCAATGAGAAGATGTCCAGGAAGTGGTGTATAGGACTGGGCCCCAGTAAGATAAGAAAAAAACTCGCCTGTCGTCATGAAGTCATCAAGTGAAAGAGTGTAGAAAGAGAAGAGAACAGGGTACAGGACAAATCTTTGAGGTACTTTCACAATTAGGCAGTACCTTATGAATGATGATACTACAAAGGAGCAGTGACCAGACAGGTAGCAGGAAAGATAAGCAAGGGAATGTTATGAAAACATGGGCCAGAAAAATAGAGGGAAATCAATAGTGTTAAATGCTACACAAAGATCAGGAAGAATGGTGACTGAGAAGAGGCCATAAAATTTGATAATTAAGAGATCTCCAGTAACTTTGGAGAGAACAGCTTTAGTTGTGTCAGGAGCCAAGTTACAAAGTGTTAAGAAGTGACATAATGTGAAGTAGGGGCAGTGTTAGATTTTTCTATGAGTTGACTGTGAAAGGGAAGAAAGAGAAAGAACTATAGATTGAAAGAATAGTAGAATCCAACGAGTTGTTATTGTTATTGTTTGTTTGTTTGATTTTAAAGATAGGGAACAACAGATTATATTTTTAGGCAGCAGTGGAAAAAGTCAATAAATAGGGAGAGATTACATATCAGAGAGGGCAGGTAGGTGGCACAGAAGATAGAGTGCCAGGTTTGATGTCAGGAAGACATCTTGCTGAATTCAAATCTAGCCTTAGACACTTAACTAGCTGTCTCACTCAGGGCTTCCTCATCTATAAAATGAACTGGAGAAGGAAATGGCAAACAACTTTAGTACCTTTGCCAGGAAAATTGGGGTCACAAAAAGAGTTGGGATATGATTGAGACAACTGAACAACAGATCAGAAAGAAAGGATAATCATGGAAGCAATTAAGGAGGGGATAGAATCAAGTATGAATAGAGAATCTGTTCTTAGAAAGAATAACCTTTTCATTTAGACAGTGGAGTAAGAAATGAGATAATGATAAAGGTTTTTTTTTTCAAAATATAGAGGAAAAGAGAATGTTCACATAATCTCTTTTGAGCATTACAACATTCCCATGAAATAGTTGCTGCCAGTGTTATTATCCTTATTTCACAGAGAAGGAAACTTAAATTGGCCTCTCTGCTGTTCCACAAACAAGACACTTTATTCTCAGCTCTGGAATTTTCTCTGGCTTTTCCTTATGCCTCCTCCCTTCTGACTACTGACCTCCCTGGCTTCCTACAAATTATAAGCAAAAGCTCACCTTCTACAGGAAGCTTTATCTACCATCTTAATTCTTTGTGCTTTCCATTGTTATTTCCTATTTATCCTATTTATAGCTTACTTTGTATATATTTGTTATTTGTTTGTATGTTAGATTATAAGCTCTTTGAGGGAAAGACTATCTTCAGCCTCTTTTTGCATCCCTATATAGTGCAGCGTGGTAGGTATGTAATAAATGTTTATTGATAAACTGAAACCTCAGCTAGATTAAACTTGCACAAGTGCCATTGGTGGGACTGGGACTAGAATAGGCCTCCTGAATAAGAGGATGTTTCAGCTAAGCTTTGGAAAACCCAAAGAAGCCAGAATGCTGAAGTAAAAAGGGAGAGCATTTCTAGATGTTGGGATGCAACTAATGCAAATGTACAGAATTATCTGATGGAGTGTCATGTGGAGGAACAAATAAGTCAGTGTAGCTAGACTGTATAGTGTATGAAGGAGAGCAAAGTGTAAGGAGACTGGAAAGGTTGGAAGGGGATGGGTCATGAGAGGTTTTAAATGCTAAATAGAAGATTTCATATTTGATTTTAGAAGTAATTTGGAGTGACTGGCATTAATTAATTAGGGAGGTGAGATGAAATGATCAGACCTGCACTTTAGAGAAATCTTTTTGGTAGATGAATGCAGGATGGATTGGAACAGGGAGAAACTTGAAACATTAAGACCAGATATAAGCTATTTTATTTTCACAATACAATGATGAGAGCCTAGAATAGAGTGGCAGCTGTGGGAGTAGAAAGAAAGTTGGGAGAAATATTGTGAATTTAGCAATGACATCTTCTGAGAACAAGTTGGATATGTGTGATAAAGGCAAGGAAGGAGCTGAGTTTGAGATACTTATGGGACCTTGAATTGGAGATGTCAGAGATGTTCACTAAACCCATGGAAGGCAATGAAATCATCAAGTGAAGTTATATATATATATATATATATATATAACTCTATATAGAGAGTTTTATATATATATATAACTCTATATAGAGAGTTTTATATATATATATAACTCTATATAGAGAGTTTTATATATATATATAACTCTATATAGAGAGTTTTATATATATATATAGAGAGAGTTATATTTATGTAGAGAGTTATATATATATATATAACTCTCTCTCTGTATGTATATATATATACATACAGAGAGAGAGAGAGAGAGAGAGAGAGAAGATTCAGAGCATGATGTCCATAGTTAGTGGGTGTGACTGAATGAAGATCTGGGAAAGAAGATTCAAAAGGAACCAATAAGAGAAGAATAAGGAGAGAAAAGCATAACAAAAACCTGGAGAGGAGATTAACTGTAGAAAGTCTATGGAAAAATCAGGAAGGGCAAGGACAGAGAAACAGTCCTTAGATGTAGATCCTGGTAACTTTAGATTAGATAAAGGGAAATGATGCAAAATAAAGCTGCACTTTGAGGTTAGAGCTTGATTATTGCATATTGTCTTAATTTAGAGGTAGGGAGGCTTGTGGAGAGAGTTTTAAGTTAGGAAGACCTGGGGTGGCCTCCTCTTCTAATGCTTAATAGCTATGTGACTATGGGCAAATCTTTTAGTTTCTCTGAGCTGCAGTATCCTCATTTATGAAATGAAGACAATTACATCTGCAGCATCTATCTCATAGTGCTGTTCTGAGGCTGAAATGAAATAATGTGTATAAAATATATTGTAAATCTTAAAATGTTTTTTCAAGTTCGTCAAGTCAGTTTATGTGATGACAATGGTGAGGATGACATCATCACTAGATTAAAGAGATTGTACCTTATCCTAGAGGCAATAAAGACATACAGCCTTTGAACAAGAACTTGACCTGATCAGACTCATGCCTTGAAATTATTCTGCCAGATTTGTGAGGAATGCCTTGCTTTTTTTATTAGTATGTTGTAGTCAGAAACCAAGTCATGGGAGGTTGAGAAATAAGTGATTAGTGAGGAAGTGAAAGAAGGAAGCATATACTCTTCTTTCTAGGTCTTTGATAACAGAAAGATTGATAAAGTGAAATGTGAGGGTCAAATGAAGTGTGAGGTTTTTTTCTTTTTTAAAAGGTGAGGGAGAATTGGGCAATTTTGTAAAAAGTAAAGATAAAATCAATAGATAGATTTAAGGTGAGAAGGAATAATTGATGGGGAAAAGTTCTAAAGGTGTACTGACTGAATCACTGGTGAAAGTGGAGTCTTGGTAATGAGAAAGGATCATCTCATTATCTGAGTGTTAGAGCAAAGAAGAAAAGAGTGAAAATGTAGATGTTTTGAAGTGGGAATAGAAAAAATGAGAAAGCTTCAGTCATTTGGTCCTGATTTTCCTGAAAAATTATTAGTCATTTGCTGAAAAAGGGAACCAGAGATGTCATTGGTCATTTGAGGAGAGAGTTTAGAACAACTGTTATGGGGAAGGATTATTTATTTGCCGAGATAATTACAAGATTGTTGGAGTCTTTGGAGTCCAGCCTTTTAAATGAATTGCCTTTAGGGTTTTGTCCATTCTTTTTGAATATCCTCAGTTGTGGCAAATCTTTATTCTCTAAAGTTAAGATATTTTTAGGAAGTCAAAATCATTCAGACTCAGTTGTGAGACATATCATGATTAAGATGAATAATTGTGTCACTTTATAGATTCTTTTAATTTAATTTAATAAACATTTATTAAGTACTTATATTGTTCCAGGCACTGTATTAAAGTGCTGGGAATATAAATAAGAAAATTTGATAATACCTACCCTCAAAAAGCTTACACTCAATCTAACAGGAGAAGAAAACAAAAAAATTAGTTGAAAGGGCCTCCACCCTATGGGAAATGTGAGTTTCTATAAAGGAAGGCTTTGGGAGGATTTAATGCCATCTCTTGTCGTCTTGATCCATATCTTGCCATTGCATCCAGATAGCTCTGGAGGCAAAAGTGAGACAAGTGACCTTGCACAGTCTTCCCTCATTTAAATCCAATACACTTGCATATCATGGCATCACCTCCCTGATGTTGTGGTTCTCTTCAAGAATGAAGGACAAGCAACAACAGCCTTCAGTCAGAGAGGAGAGGCAGTTAGGATGAGATGAAAAGGTATATTAAAAGCTGAGTCAGTTTTCCTGGTGATGAGATTTCAGGTGATCAGCTTATGCCGTAGAGGTGAACAGTGTTTTGTGGAGTCATTTCTCTGTATTCTCACTAAATCTCTCTGGGCCTTAGTTTATTACATTGTAAAATAATGAGGGAGTTGTACTAGATGACCTCTGAAGGGCTTTCTAGCTCTAGAGCTCTGATTATATGATATTATCTACTTCACATAGGCTCACATTCCTTCCCCATTCTTAAGAAATCTTCACTTGACCCAACCATCTCTTTAAGCTGTCATCATTTAGCTCTCCTTTCACAACTAAACTCCTAGAAAATGCTGTTTACCCTTTTCACTTTCACATTCCCATTCCTGTTTTCTTCTCTCAAACTCTTGTAATCTGGTTGCTAACTCCACCAAATGAAATTGTTCTCTACAAGGTCACTGGGAATCTATTAATTGATAAATCATCATTGGCCTTTCTCAGTTCTAATGGTCCTTGAGTTCTCTGCAACATTTGGCAGTATTGACTACCTTCTTCTAATTATTTTCTCTGGTTTTCATGCTGTGTTTTGATTCTTATCCTATTAGACTAATATTTCCAAGTAATTTTTGTAGATTTGTTATCTATATTCTGTGCTTGATGCATGGATATATCCTGAATCTCCATTCTAGGACCTCTTTTCTCTATCTCGCTTGGTGTTCTTATTAATTCCCATAGATTCATTCATCTCTCTAGATAGTTGATTCCCAGATCTTATAAATATCTATTTCTCATCTCTCTCCTGCATTCTAGTCTCACATGTACAACTGCCTATTTGGAATCTCCACAAGGATGCTACATAAGCATCTTAAATTCAAAATGTCTAAAACAGCTCATTATCTTTCCTTCTTTAAACTCACCCCTGTCCCTAATTTCCCTACTGTTCTTACTATCATTTTTCTATTTATGGAAATTTAGAACTTCAGAGTTGACTCTTCATTCTCCCTCATCTTCCTCCCCTAATATACAGTTATGTGTTAAGTCTTATTTATGCTTCATCTTCAAAATCTCTTCCATCTATTCCATCCTTTTTTTTTTTTTTTTTTTTTTTAATAGCCTTTTATTTACAGGATATATGCATGGGTAACTTTACAGCATTAACAATTGCCAAACCTCTTGTTCCAATTTTTCACCTCTTACCCCCCACCCCCTCCCCCAGATGGCAGGATGACCAGTAGATGTTAAATATATTAAAATATAAATTAGATACACAGTAAGTATACATGACCAAAACGTTATTTTGCTGTACAAAAAGAATTAATTTCATCAAAGCTACCCTACTGCTGGCCTTCATCATCTCGTCTGGATCATTGTAATAGCTTCCTACTTGGCTCCTTGTTTTCTGCATCTCCTCTTGTGAACAAGCTGCATGAGTAAAAGTCTGATATCTGATTATTGTATATGGTTTTAAATAAGAGGCAGGGATTCTTAGAAGAGAATCTTGGACTTGAAGTAAGGAAGCCTG
Organism: Sarcophilus harrisii; assembly: GCF_902635505.1. Lineage (NCBI taxonomy): Eukaryota > Metazoa > Chordata > Mammalia > Dasyuromorphia > Dasyuridae > Sarcophilus > Sarcophilus harrisii. The sequence continues at coordinate 185,493,066 of NC_045427.1, read as the reverse complement.
GGGTCACCTCCTCCTCTAATCTTTAAGGGCACTTCACTTTGAGTTGCAATTTCCTCTTCTATAAAATGGAGACAGTAATAGAGAAGCTTCTTTCACTGTTCAGGAAGTTTCAGTAGCTCCCCATTGCCTTTGGAATAAAACACAAGCTTCTCCATTTACTATTTAGAGCCCTTGGCATTCTCCTTTAGTCTATTTTTTCCAGCTCTTTATGCTACATTACATGATCTAGCCAAAATGTCCTACTTGCTGATCTGTGAATGGGATATTCCATCTCTTGCCTCTCTGTTTTGGCTATACTCATGCTTGGGATTCTCTGTCTCTTAGAACTTCAGTAGTCATAGATAAGTTGTATTCTGCATGATTGGAATGAGCATTCAGACTGAAGAGATCACATCTATTTTGGAGTATGGGAATACTGGATGCTACCTGATTCATCAATACCTCAAACTCAATATAGCTAAAATTAAACTCATCATCCACCTTGTTATTCTCAAACTGGCCTCTTCCTGTTCATAGTCACAACATCTAGTTCAGTCATAATATTCTTGAAATCTTGGAGTCATTTTTAATTCTCTCATCACTGTTACCCTCTCCATCAGGGTTATCAAACTTACATAAAAACAGATCCTTGTGGACTACATGTCAACTCAGAAAACCACAAATTAACATTATCAGTGTTTGGTTGCATTTTTATTTGTTAAACATGTCCCCATTACATTTTGATTTGGTTTGAAGTATTTGGAAATTTGGGGGGCACTGAATTTGATGCCTCTGTTTTGCCAAGTCTTTGTCAGCTTTTTCTTAATAATATCTATCTGCTCCTCCTCTTCTACTCATAATTCCATTCAAACTATCATCAGTGCTCAAATAGACTATTGTAAAAAGTCTCCTCCAATTCCTCTCCTTTTACAATCAAAATTGTCCAAAATCATCTCATTACTGTACAAATCTGGTCATTTTGCTCCCTTGCTAAAAAACCTTCCATGGTTTCCTCTTTACATCTTGGATAAAATTAAACCCCTTAGCCAGACATTTATGACCCAATTAACATCCTAGCTCTATTTTGATCTAATTTTCTTCATAGTTCTTCTAGGCAAACTAAACTAATAACAGTTTTCTAATTGTGTTTTGTCTTACCTAGGCTCCATTTTTTCATATAGACCTGTCTTCCTGGAATGTACTTTCCCCCTTCTATTCCCATTGAAATGCTTTTCCTTTTTGAGATCTGCCTTGTTCTGCCTCTCTTCCCTTGTTCCATTATCAGAACATGAGGTTGCCCTTCTTACCAAACTTAAATTTTTGTCCTTCATCTTACCTCTTCTCATATCTCATGCTTTTTTGATCATTCTTTCATTTTCAGTATTTCTATATCTACTAACTTCTTCCCTATTCCCTGCAAATGTGCATAGGTCTCCTTAACTGATGAGTCCCCTTTTCTGTGACACCCTTTCTGATTTCCTGGGTGAATAAAATTCTTTCTCATATTTCTCCATGAACTTTTCTCAACTCACCCCTCCCTTATATTTAGCACAATCGACTTTGTATCATACTTACTTACCTAGATGTCTTAATTTTCTTTATAAATTGCTTGTGGATAGGACTAAACTGTTTTTTTGTGATTGTATCCCCCACAGAATCTTGTTCATAACCAGTACTTAGGGTTTACTGAATTTAATTAAATGGGGAATAAAATAATTACAAAATATTAAGAATGATTTTTCTTTAATGCTTCATAAATTGTCAGTCAAGGCATTTCTAAAATAGCAACAAGCTGTTTTGAACAATGTCATTCACTGACAAAATTTCAGTTATGAAAAATCAACTTATTAATTAGGCTAGCAAATAAACAATAAATTGAGACCAGTAGTCTCTCATGGTGACTTGAAGTCTAAGGTTACTTTAAGTCCTAATCTGTCTTCCTGACAGCATATTATTGGGAACTCCCCTGGCAAGGGCAAAATACAGCTCTGTTTGGTGGACAGCTAATGTGGAGATTGGCTAAGAACTCTCAACTTCTATTGGGGGGAGAAGTGAAAACTGAGAATGTGGCCTAGAAGTGAGAGTCATGCCCCCTCTAGTAAGGAAAACCATTCTATTCAAAATCTACCTGGTTAAGCTTCTTCTTTGAGAGTGAGGTTGCCCCAGTTTTTTATTGGAAAAGTCTCAAACAAAAGTTGATCCTTGTTAACATAGATAAGTTGTTTGACTTCTTTTTATGTAATAATAGACTCAGAGCCAGCTTTGGGAGAGGCTGCAATATGATCACATTCCTCAGCTAGTTCCTGGAAACTTTTTTTTTTAATGTGATCTAAACTAAAAAGTGGGGATTTTAATTAGAGAAAGGAATATTAAAAATTATTTTTAATAACCACATGATATAGCATTATAATACATTTTCTTCAGATCATGTATAACATCTCTGTAACTTAGTAGATAATCATCAAAGATTATTATGGTTAAAAAAAAATAAAATTAAGTCATTATTTTGTAATCAACCTGGTAGTAATCCTCTCTTTTCCTTGGACAGCAGACATTCCCTCTTCCCCCTACCCACTGCCCAGTGTTTGAAGCCTTTCTATCTTGATAGACTCTCCCATAACTATCATTCTATTGACAGCTTTTGTGAACCCAGTCTTGCCTGTACATTTTGATGAGGTTTTAGTGGCATCATGGAGTATTCTATTTTTGTATTCCTAGCATCTAGGATAATGCCTTGTATGTAGTATGCACTTCATAAAAGTAAATTATCTTCACTTGAATCATTGGGAGAAGTACTTAGCATCTTTTCTTTAGTCAAATAGTTTGAAGGTTTGTATTCATTTAAATGTATAAAATCTAGTATGTTTATCTTTAAAAAAATTATTCACATTATTTTATAATCATGCCTCAGAAGTAATAATTTCAGCAGCACAGAAACTGTAGATTTTCTTTCATTTTGCAAATATTAAAGTCAAATAGTACTTTTCATTTTTCTTTATGGCATCTCATTGAGAAATTATCACTTAAAATGTTGATATGTAACTCATTAATATCATATATTTGTTGCTATTTGTTGCTTGAGGAGTTAAGCATATTTGATATAACTCCTCAAGCCTTTCTGAGAAATAAAGAAAAAATATTAATTAAAATCACTTTTTAAAGATGTTTGCATATGAAATTATTGAAACATAGGAAGCTAAATGAATTTAGAATTTTTTTTAGTTCTATAGATAAGATGCTATATGGTGCATTGGAATTCAAACTTTATTACAGAGATGCAATATATACCATCTTAGTGTTTATAATCAACTTTCAGAATCAAGATCATTTTGAAGATACATTCAGTTTTTTTTTTGTTGAATTGTGAAAAAAAAGGCTAATTTTTTTTTTTTTTAATATGGACAGAAAGTTGGGAGAATAAGACTGATAATTTCAATGACATCAATAGGATAGTAAAAACTGTGTGAATCTGCATTGGCAAATATATACATATGTGGAACAGCTCAAGCTTGAGGTTTATAGATTGTGGCTATCCATGGTGGGGAATGGGAGAGGGATTTATAAATTAAAAAAAAACACATAGTACCAATTACTACTCTCTCAAAGAGGCATACTTGCTTGATAAGTAAACACAACATAATCAAACACCAAAAGAAAATCTATAAAGTTTTTCAAATTTTGCTGAGCTACTAAGTTTTTTTTCAAACTCTAGAGTAATTTTTTAAAAATCTTACTTCCTTCAAAGAAATGTCTTATGAATAAAACCATATTTAACAAATCATTGTTATCTAATTGATATTGTGTTTTGAAGCAAACTAAGGATTCCAAGGAGGTTGGGGGAGTGATGAGAAGCAACTTTATTTCATTCATAGGAGACCTTCCATGCAAAAGCACAGAAAGGACAGATGGAATTATGTATATACATGAAATAGGTAGCAGGCCAGTTTAAATGAAATAGCATGTGCATGAAGGGAAATAATAGGAAATGATTTGAAAGTTGGAAGGGCGCCATATTGTGAAGGACTTTAAATGCCAGATTAAGATTTTTGAACATGAAAAAAATTTGTTTTCTGAATATTGTATACAAGTTAAACTTTGAATAGATACTTTAAAAAAAAAAGCTCTTTACCTTTATTATTTTCCATCCCAAGAAAAATCATCTTTCATTTTCTGAATGTTTTATTAAATAAATAAATGGATAAATAGTAGTTCAAATTTATATGCTGTTTTATATATTCTTATTTGATTATCACAATAACTTGTAGGGTAAATAGTGTTTATTTTCCTTATTTTACAGATAATAAAGTTTAGGCTTAGAGAAGTCATAACTTATCTTAGGTCACAGAGCTAGTAATTGAGAGAGCCAGGAGTTGATCCCAGGTCTAGTGTTCTTTCCACTACATTATAACCTGAACAATGAATTAATTAATATCACTCTAATATCATTGGTAATCAAATTATTGGGTTACTGTATGTAAGGTACGATGTCAAGGGTGTTATTTTCCCTTAATTGAATTTAACTTTTATTTTAGGTTCTCTGTTATGTTGTAATTATAGATTTTTGTTTTGAAGTTCAATCTTAACAGATTTTTATAAATCTCAGGCCCTTCATATAAATGTGCCATTTATAGATTGCTAAAGTTGATATAAGCCATATAATTCTGTTCCTTAGAAGATATATCCTTTTTTTTTCTATCTGGGTATTAGCAGCATTTCCTGTGAATAACTATATTGTCTTAAAAATGATAATAACAACAAAATCTATAGCATCACTGATTATTTCTCTTTAATATTAAGAAACATAATTATGTGTATTGCATTTCTTACTGAATATTTTTTACATTGCATCCAGGAAACAAACAAAAAAAAATATGTGATTGATTGGCTCTTCATCCCATATTAGACTGTTCACCTTGGATGGGTACTCAGTAAAAATTGATAATAAATTTGCTTTAGGGCTTTTACTAAAATTTACCTTACAGACTCTTTTCTTTGTACCCATGTGGATGAAGTTTTAGTGGAAGCATTTGTCTTTTCCTGTGCTTCCTTTTCACCTCACACCTGGCAGCAGCCTTCTGCTTGCCTGCAGTCTTTCTGCCCTCCAAACCATCTCGCCCACCGCTGCCAGATTCATCTTCCTAAAATATCCTCTTCATCATGACACTTCTTAGCTCACAAACTTATGAAGGTGCCAACTGTATCAAGTCCAAACTTTTCTTTCCGGCTTTCAAGGTTTTCTGTAAAGTGGTCCTATCCTATTCATCCAATCACTGTTCCCCAATATAAAATCTCTCCACTCTATATAATTAGGTCCATTTTACACAACATGACTAATTTCTACTTCCATATTCTTGCTCATATAATTTCTTGTGCTTGGAATATATTGTCTACTATACTTGTAATTACCTTATTCATACTCTCCTCTTTCACAAGACTTCCTCTTGATTATTCCAGCCTACATTGATATTTTTTTTTTTTCTGAACTCCTATGGTACCCATGATCAGCCTATCACAGTTAATAGCTCTCTTCTTGTTTTATATGGTTTTGCTAGTAGTTAAGTTAGATCAGTGCTCCTCCAGTTAGATTTTTAAAATATATTTAAAGTTAGTAGTTAAGCTAGATTAAAGTTCCTTCAGATAGACAAAAGCTCCTGCAGCCAAGGGCAGGAATAATTTTCCTTTACTTCTTTTGAATTCTCTTATCAGGACATAGGTCATATCCTTGAAATATCTCATTGAAAATGATATATGTATATAGGTGATAAAAATAACATGTATTTTTGACCACACTCAAATTTTATATAAACTTGATTTGATTAAGTTTGATTTATATAAACTTGAAAGTAGACTGCATTTGGACCAATTGGTGGTGCTATTAACCAAACCAATCTTTATATGGATGTATGCTGTATTGGAAGGAAGGTTTTGGATGGCATTTACAGAGAACCACATTATGCTAATATTGAATCTCTACCGTCTTGAAAATTTTGAGAAGAATTATAGAAAAGTCACTTAACAAAAATACCTTTTACTAATTGGACACATACAGCCCTTTGATTGGTACAATGTAACAAGTGCTGGATTTGGAATTAGAGAACCATGCTTTAAGTCCCTGCTTTGCTGCCTTTCATCTCTATTATCTCAACTCTTGTAACTCCTCTGGGTTCAGTTTATTTCATATGCAAAATGAGACGATGGGATTAGATGATGTTTTAGGTCCCTTGCAGATTTGCCTAGGACCATATGAAAGAGGTAGCCTTTGGACTTGACTTTACTCCTGAATGATCAACAAACTAAATGTAGAAATTAAGGCTTTTAAGTCACACATTTTCTACAATGTTAGCTATCTAAGCTAGATCACCTCTCTAGAGTTCAATTTCCTATAATTTTGCATACAATAAGTGCTTAATAAATATTTGTTGAATAAATGAGAAGAAATGGAATGCTTATTATTACAGTATTTTAAAATACTACTAAAGATATAACTAGAATATGGTGCCGGGGTCTTCAAACTACGGCCTGTGGACCAGATGCAGCAGCTGAGGACGTTTATCCCCTTCACCCAAGGCTATGAGGTTTCTTTATTCAAAGGCCCACAAAACAGTTTTTGTTTTTACTATAGTCCAGCCCTCCAACAGTCTGAGGGACAGTGAACTGGCATCCTATTTAAAAAGTTTGAGGACCCCTGAATTATACACTAATAGTAAAGGAATCTGAATGGATCTCCAGGTAAAACCTTAAAAAACTTTTTTTCTCCTATCTAAAATATATTAGTAACATACATTAAATTATTAACCGATTACCTAATGTATCTAAAATATATTTCTGTGTAATCATAGTGCTCTGTATAATAAATGGTTTTTGTTTTTGTTTTTGCTGAGGCAATTGGGGTTAAGTGACTTGCCCAGAGTCACACAGCTAGGAAGTGTTAAGTGTCTGAGACCATTTGAATTCAGGTCCTCCTGACTTCAGGGCTAATACTCTATCCACTGCACCACCTATTATTACCTAATAAATGTTTATTTAACTAAACTGAGTCGGCTCTAAGATAGGTAGAAGAAATAGCTGACAGTTTATAAAGCATTATCTTATTTACACCAAAAGAGCTATTTATTGAGTTTATTGATAGCTTTGTTTTGTCCAAATATAACCAAATTTCTGTAGAATCCATCTACCCATTGTACATCATTATGGTCTGTCCTAGTGATTTATGTGGATGTTTCACCTCGGAGTAATACTAATGGTACAAGCAGCTCTATTTTCTACTACTACTTCATTCTTATAAACATCTTTACTGTTCCTAGATATCCTAGATCTCCTAGCTAATGAGATTTACTTAATTCTGATTCCTAAATGTGGTTTCAAAAAAATCACTCTTCAGTCAGATTTTAGAAACCATGGGACTATTAATTACAGTAACATGGCACTTTGTAAACTTCATTCAGGTTACCGTTATCCTCCAAGGACTAAGTTGGGGTAGAGAATATGAAATGATAGATACTTCTTCCTAGCATATCGCAAAATAAAGGTTTTTAGCCTTTTTCTGATCTTGAATATGTCACAAGTACCAAACTCTAGAATGAGAAGGAGATTTATGAATGAGGAAAGTGAAGTACCTAGATAGGTGGAGACACTTGCCCAAGATCCCATATAGCTAGAATCATACACTCAAAAATAAAAAGGACTTTTGAAGTCTTTTAGTTTCAATTTATTTATATACATGATAAAACTGAAACATAAAGAAGTTATATGGTTTTCCCAGAGTAACACAAAACTTGTCCTGACTTTGTTTCCATTATGACACTGGCCATCACTAGATCTGTTTTCCCACCTTGACATAGTCAAAGCTAAAGATGAGATTTCCGGGGTTCCCAGTTCAGTATTTGTAGGGCAGATTGTTTCACTTTCTATTTCAAATCCACATGACTTTTTATATGTGTATTTTTAAATTTCTCTTTCTCTACTAGTTTGACAAAATAACTAAATTTTTGATGACAAATTTTGATGATTAAATCATAAAGAGAGAAAATGTATATTTTTTGCCTTAAAAGGTTTATGACTTAGAATATTTTGAGGAGCTCTTTTTGAGAAGGCAAAAGAGGGACCACAATCATGAGAAGTATATTTTGTTTATTCTTTATCTATATGGTATTGACCTCTGCAGAAGTCATTAGTAATTTAATTCTTCCCAAAACTTAAGGTTCTTTTGAGCTCTATTTTCTCTGCTTTTCAGCATTGTAACTTTGTTTATTCATGATATAATGTTTCTGTAGCTGAATTTATTCAGATTATAGATGCATCACTTTCTGTTCAATAGGTAAGGAGAGTATAATTTAAACTTTTAAAGCACTTCAAGGTTTACAAAGAACTTTCTTCAAAATAATATGTTTAAGGAAATAATGAATTTTTCAATAATTTTGCAAATAAAGGAAACAGACTTAAAAAGACTAAGTAACTTGTCTGTTTATACAGGTAGTAAATGTCAAAGCAGGAGTTTGAAGCTACTTCTTCTGCCTTTATCCAGAAACCTGCCATGTATTTATAAATTGAACATAGCTCTCTTGCCTAGGTCCTCAGCCCTTTTTGCCATACTAATGATTTCTAAATTATATCCATAAGATTACATTTTAATTAGTTCTTTCAGAGACAGTGGTGATTCCTAGTCTTTTTGAAATTATAATATTCTATCATTATTAGTTTGATTGGTCTCCCCTCTCATAAAAGTACTACATAGGGAGTATTTATTTTTCCAGTTGAAGGTAAATTAAAACGAATGTTAATTTAAGATTATTTGAGAGGAATTTTCAGGACAGTCAGATGATTAGATACACAATGATTAAAGGGAACTATTTAGTTGGGATAGATAGGTTAAAAATAACTGTTGCACAGCAAAAGATGAAAAATATCTACGGAGGAAAAGAGTATGGAATCTTTAAATAACACAATATGATTAAAATTTTCTCTATAACTTAGAGTGGGAAGTATATGTAAACCAGTTCCATATAATCTGGAGTAAAAAAATATTCATGTGAATAAATTGGTGAGGTTAGTTGATCAAAGATAAGGCAGAAAGAGTAACTCAATTCTAAATGTATAGATTTAAATCAAGGAGTGGGCCTTAAGGGTCATCTGTTTCAACTTCTCCATTTTGTGGATAACAAAATTAAGATCCATAGAGGTGAGGTGATTTGACTGAGGCCACACAGAGTTGGGATTCAATATGTGTCATCTAGCTCTAAATTCAATTCCCCACCAAAAAAGAGAAGGAGTTGTTTTTCCTTTTCTCTTATCAGGTGTTCTGCCCTCGTGGATTTATTTCACTGATGAAGATTATGGTGTCCAGGAGAAAGTTTTCCTTATACTTCTTTGAAACAGACGTTGACCACATATTATAATGAGTTTTAATCAACTTCCATAGGAAGTAATTTGAGATCTTCAGAATAAAGGGAGAGGAAAACAGAATTTAAAATAACATTTTATTGACTAAATTATATTATTTCTTTTATTCTCAAGATGTTAGTGTGTACTTTAATGGCTTTGTCCTTGTCTTTATATAAGGCCAGATGTTTGAATTATTTATCTTTCAAGTTTTAGCAGATCATCTCTATTCATATACTTGCACATGATTCCTGTTTAATAGAGATCTATTAATAGGCTTTTTGTTTTATTTTTTCTATGTCCTCAATTTTATAGTTTTCCAAAGAAGATTTAAACATGTGAGCCTTTTCAAGGAAAAAGATAAAAATGCTTCTGAATTATTATTAGTATTTTTTTTTGTATTTTTATACTTGAGTCTTAGTTCAATGAATTGAATTTGCTTTTTTCATTTTTATTCTTTTTGAAATATTGTCCAAATGCCAAGCTGTCCAGTTCTACATCATTAGAAGGGAAAGGTCAGTTGAAGTTTACTTCTGGTAGATGGAGCCCACATCACAACTGCACCCAAGTTGCAACAGCCAATGATACTACCATACGGGGTTGGGATACTCGAAATATGAGGTAAGTGAAGCACTAATATACCTTATTTAACATGAAGCTTCAGCTGAGCATAATCCAAATTCTTTCTTTTTCTTCCCTTTCTCTTAATCAGTTCAGGAAACTTTTTTAAAGCACTATTATGTGGTCTCTAGGAACTATCATTCTGCTAAGGGAGAGTGAGAATTATAATTATTATATAAATGAGTCTGATATAAAGTTGAATGTGAAAAGATCTAGGCAGAGATCTGAACCATACCCTCTGAGAAAGCTGAGGAAAGATTAATTTCAGCTGGATTGATCAGGAAAGACTTTTGGGGGGAGGTGACACCTGAGCTAACCCTTGAAAGGAATTTTAATATGTGGTTACAAGGAAGGAAAGGATTTCAGGCACAGAGAACTACTCAGATGTAGAAAGACAGGAAACAGCAGGATAATAGCTAACTATTAATCAATCTAGTTAGACTGAAACATATAATGACTGAAGGGAAGTAATATGAAACAAGGCTGGAAAGGTAAGTGGGAATCAAATCCTGAAGGGTCTTAAATGTCAAGCTAAGGAGTTCATATTTTATCCCATAGGTAGCAGAGGGGGAAAATGATTAAGAGCCAAATAGATTTTGGAGGTTGGAGGGTAGCTAACATGGTGTGTCTGTCTTTGTATCATGTTTGTAGTACAATTTTTTTTTTCCATTTTGAGTACAGCTGGATTCTATTACCTGAATCAGTTGTTAAATGCTGGATATTAATAACCCTTTAGTAGCAGTTATTTATAAGAATCATTGTTTATATGAAAATTTCAGATTTATGTGGAAGTAGTGACTATAGACTGGTTTTTGTATATATGATAAAGTATTACAACTTAATATAATTACAATTCCTCAGGAAACATTTAATTGTTTCTTTTTTAAAATATGTAATCTCTGTATCTTTAAAATATACACTTACTGGTTAATCAAGTTTTGTCATTTAGGTAATTGTACTCAACAACCAATAGTTCCAATGGAACAAATAAGAGGCAGTTTTTTCTGCTCTGGTTGTGATTTTGATAAGCAAAGGAGCGATGTTGTGCATATCTGTTGTCATGGCAACAGAAGCCTGTGCAAGCTTTTTTAAGATACAGTTTATCCCCTCAGCACACCGTAATTTATCACTAAACCAAGAAGACGGATGTCTTGTAATAACTTTTGTTGCCTTTAAGGGGGGGACAACTTTAAATTTAGTTCTATGGCTCCCTCTGCAAGCTCAGGGTATAGCAATCAATCGCTGTTTTCCAAGCATGTGCATATCTATAAAAGGGACTTATTTAGTTCCATAAACAGAAGCTGAAAGCCATAGAGTTCAAAGATGATAAATACATTGATTGAAAACCATTCCTCAGTGTTCTCTTTCTGTCCTTTTTAATTCCATTGTTCTATGAAAGGATATCCAGTATTTTAGTATCTAAAGACTGGGAGTCCTTAGAATAATATTTAAAAAGCCCAGAATATGTGAATGAATCTTTGAATTCTAGAATCTTAAGCATTTAATCCATTTTTCATTATATTATCTCTTTGTTGAATTATCAGTGGGAAGTGAGCAAAAGATGGGAGCAGCAATTATTTCTAATTGGACATTACATTTTTCTTTTAAGAGGAATAGTCATGGATTTCCTAATCAGAAAACCTTCTTCATTTTTCTAGCACTAAATTTACATTTCTTATTCAAAAAAACACCTTTGTGCCTAGCACAGTGTTGACATGAAGTGGGCTAGTTAATATTTTATGGAAAAAATGTTGGAAACATTTGCTTAGTCTATTTATTGGTCAGTATTTATTTAATTCTATATGTTGATCTATTGCACTTGAAAGGTTTTAGGTTTGAGATGTCCTATTTTGTGAAAGAATTTAGAAAACTGGAAAGAGTCCAGGGGAGAACAATGAAACTGATTTAAGGCCAGAAAGACAACGTAGGAGAGAAGTTGAAAGGGGTTGAGTTTATCTACCTTGGAGAATAGAGGACTAGAAGGTGACTTAATAATGGTCTTCAAATATGTGAAAGATAATTACAAGGAGCGAAGTTGCCCAGCTGTTCACCCTGTCTACTGATGCAACAACAAGAAGAAATTAAACTGCAGAAGAAAGCATTAAGTTAACACCTCAGGATAAAAATGTGATGTATAAGATAATGTTATGAATAGGCAAGCTTTATTGGATAATGGGTCAAAAAAGAAACATCAGATATCCCAGTCTCTTATCTAGTTCCTTCCCACCTCACTAGATAGCCCCAAACTGGACTTACTTTTCCTTTATTCCTCTTACCTCTTGTCCTATTTTTCTTTTGTTTCCTATCCCCTTTCCTACCCCAAGCCTTCCTTTTCCTCTCATGGGCACCTCTCCCAAAACTCTTAAGTAACAGTCTCAGCTTGCTCTTCTACATCATCATCATCAATCTTTTTCAATCAGATTACTTTGACTCTTTAGGGTACTCAGTTTGTTTTCATAGCAAAAATCTGAAACGTATGTAAACTCTAAAGGCAGCCATGAAGATCATTAACTTATTGCTAATTCTTATTTTCACTTAGATGAAAGTTGATGCTTGCCTGAATTCACTATTTCATTTGTTGTTATTTGTAACAAACTCTTTAAAGGGGAAAAAAAAAGGTTTTGAAAAGAGCTGGAAATACCAATTGAGATTTCCCCAAACTTATTCCTAACATCCCAGTGATGGAGCCACCAGAACTCTTAATGCCTAGGGAATAAACAGGTTACCGGGAAACCAATTTGTTTTTAAAGAGCACGACGATTTTTCCTAATCAATTTAGTTTTAAATGCTGTTATGTTTTATTGTTTCCTAGCCAGATATATTGCATAGAGAATGCCCATGGACAGCTGGTACGGGACCTTGACTTTAATCCCAATAAACAGTACTACTTGGCTAGTTGTGGAGATGATTGCAAGGTGAAGTTTTGGGACACTAGAAATGTTGGTGAACCTGTGAAGACACTCGATGAGCATTCCCACTGGTAATAAGAATTTTTGGTATGCTGATTTAGGAGTATATAAAGTATATATTGTTTATTTTGATAATTTTTGATAATTACTTTTTACCTTTTTTATGGTTGAAAACAAGGGAAGCCCAGAGAGGTCACATAACTCCTTAAGATCATGTAGTAAGAAAGCTGTGGAGCTAAGTTTCAAATCCAGTTTTAATGATTCCACTTTCCCATATTTCTTTGCTTTTTTTTATAACTCCCAGTGAAGTTATAAAGCGCTTTGACATTGACCTCATAGGAACTGAACAAATCAACTGGGTCTTTTAAGAAGATAGAAAGCACACTGGATTTTGGAACTAGAAGACCTAAATTCAAAACTTACTTGATTCTCTTGTTTACTTCCTGTGTGACTATGTCATTTTAAGTCACTGGCCTTCAGTAGAATAAATGCTAATTGACTGACTCCATTTCCTTATTTGTAGGATGAAGAGATTTTTAATAGATAACCTCTTAGATCCCTTCCAGCATTAAATCAATCATTTTATGTAATCATATTGATCATTATTATAACAGTGTATAAGCTATACACTTAAAGACACTTCTAGACTGTGTGCATAATCTGTTGACATCTTTTGGGGAGTACTTTCCAGTTTTCTGACTCTCAGAAAGGATCCTCAGAGTCAAAATAGTGTGTCTTTTTAGTATATTTGTATTAAATTGTCAACCTCCACCTATATGATTTCTATTACCTTCTGTAGGGTATGGAATGTGCGTTACAACCACTCTCATGACCAGCTGATCCTCACAGGAAGCAGTGATAGCAGAGTCATTCTTTCAAACATGGTGTCAATTTCTTCAGAGCCCTTTGGTCATTTGGTAGATGAAGATGATCTTAGTGACCAGGAAGACCACCACCAGGAAGAAAAGTAAGAATGACTTTCCATTCAGTTATTTTGTTTAGGGGGAAAATGACTTTTTCAAATGTTATTTTTTTTTATTGTGTATAATCTGCTGTTCTAGGTGCTTTTAAAAAAATAAAACTTTCAGTTATGTACAGTAGTAGTTGCATTTGAAATCCCCCTTCTTCACAAAGGTTTCATTTCTAAACTAAGGTAGAACAGTGGTCTGATTACTGATGCCTTAGACTAGGAGTCACCAGCAGAGATCTCTACTTTTTGTCACTTTCATTTCTTATGATTGCTCTCTCTGAAACAAATTTAAACTTCAATGAAAAAATAGCATGTGATGATTTCAGAACTGTCACCACTTAGTCTTTTATATACTGTAATTTATAGTTATTAATTCAACAAGTTTTTATTGTCAGATTGATGTGCTAGGTATTGTGTCAAGTACTAAGGACAAAGTGGCAAAAAAAAACAGTCTCTGCCCTCAAGAAACTTACATTCTAGTGGAAGAAAGCAACTAGTAACTAGATAAATAAATAAAAAGTAATATTAGATTTAGGGGAAGGGTCCTAACTTGATATATGTAAAATGTTCCTATGAGATAAGACCTCTTTTCCTATTCCCACCTCAATTGTTAGGATCCTTCTCTTAGGCCTAATATTACTTTGTATTCCATTACTTTGTATTCCTTAAGGATCTTGAGCTTGATATGCCAATTTCTGTCCCAATGAATTTCAGCATCTTAATTGGCTGCTTATAATGGTAAATATAGTAAATAATATGAATATAATGATAAAAACCTTGATTTTTCTAGTATTTATACATTTTAGAGTCTCTTTACATTCATCATAACATTGAATCCCTACAATATCCCCATTTGGGATAGATATTGGTCCTAATTTATAGACAAAACAGGGGATATTGAAATATCTTCTTAGGGACTTGCTCAAGGGTCACAGTCTATTAACTAGTCTTCTGTGTCTAGTGCTGTCTAATTATAGCTCTTGGTCTAACTAGCAGTTTTTTAACTGCACTGATGTGGGCCACACAGTACTAATAATGGAGATCCATTGCTGTTCTGTTCTGTGAACATGTCTGTGAACATGTCCTTCTTGCTGTCACAAGAGTCAACATTAAAAGAAAACATCACTCATTTGTCTTTCAGTACCTGCAGCAACTCTTTCCCACTTCTGAATGTATTTAAGGACTTATCTTAAAGAATTTAGATTCTTGTGATTTCAAAGATCCCTTAATGTTTGCTGTGTAATGATTTGTGGAAAAGAGCCTGATTGAACTGAATAGGGTGGTCTCTAAAGTTTGAGATAGCTTTATTATTTTGTTTTGAGAGCATGATATCACTCATATATCTGTATTCTTTCAATGCCTGTTTGTGCATATTTTACAATTGTTTTGTGGGAAAATGTCTACGTATTTGGGGCTTTCTCTACAACTATAATTTACCAATTTATATATCATTAGACTGAGGAAATTACTCTATTTTCTTTGTAGTTTTCACATTCAGACACTTGGAAATATAGGTCCCTCAAAGAATAATATTTAACCACAATCACAGTGGTTACAGCCTAACAATATATCCTTATAAATTCTAGATTTTGTTTATTTTATGGCCAACTGTACTTCATATGTTTAAGGAGATGTTTTTCACTGATTCTGATGTGAAATCTTTATTAGAAGAGAAACCTGATCATTCCCTTAATTGGAACCTCTGTGAATAGTTGTACTGGCCCATTTCCATACAGGTAATCTTCAGTGGAGCTGTTCTCTGGGATAGATGAAGCATTTATTGCTTGTCAGATACACCTAAACAAAAAACACCAAAATGTGTTTGTTGTGGTAATTTCCCAGTTGTTTGGGGGATTATTTTTCGTTTAATTTGCTTACATATCTTATTTAATTCAGAAAATAACAAGCACTCAAACTCATAAGCATTTTCTAATTCATTTGGAGTAGTAAACTTTGAATTGATGAGCCAAATCTTCTAGTTATGAAATTTTGAAATACATGAATTACAAACTTATTATGTGGAGAATCCTGTGCTCAGTGCTGTAAAGCAACAAAAAAAGGGGATGTACCTGCAAGGAGTTAATTCACTTGTGAATTAAGACCACTTACCCAACAATATGTAAGTAAAAAGTAAATATAAACTATACCAGTGCTTTAAAGTACTGAGAAAAATGAAATGATACGGGTGCACATAGAGAGTTTCCTGGACAGTTATTTTTTGACCCAGGCTTCAAAGAAATAATGGAGGGATCATCCAGTGATATTGGAGAGAGAAAATGGCAGGGGTCGAGACTTAGAAACAAGTTACATTATCTCTTTAAATGTAGGAAAAGGGTAATCTTCCAGGTTTCATATTTCTATGAGCCTTACAAAAATTATCAGAAGTACTACCAGGTGTAAAAAACAGTGTTGCCAGGTGCAAAGAAAAAAAAAATATAAACTCAATTAATATACTATCACAATTGCCTTAAGTACCTATTTTGTTCTTGGGCTTTAGGGAACTAGAAATTCTTTGCTTTACTATATCATGCTATTTATGCTAAATAGAAGATCTAAGAGGATTCTCATAATGCTTAATTATATTATTCAAAATATAGCTAATAAAGTAAATAAAAATTTGCTGTTGTTTAGTCATTTCAGTTGTGTCCTACTCTGTGATTTCATCTTGTCAAAGGTACTAGAGTAGTTTGCCCTTTCTTTTTCCAGTTCTTTTATAGGTGAAGAATGGAGGCAACAGGGTTAAGTGACTTACCTAGCTAATAAGACACAGCTAAGAAGTGTCTGAGGCCAGATTTAAACTCAGGAGGAGGAATCTTTTTTATATCAGGCCTTGTACTCTCTCCACTGTGCCACCTATCTTCTAAATAAAAATATTTTTTCAAATTAAATATCTGTAACTATAATTTGTTAATATTTTACTTGATTCATTCTATATTGTTCATGTCCTTCCCAAAATGAGGTTTCCAGAACTGATCACAATACTGATATGGCCTAATTGGGGAAATAGAATGCTGTGAACCAAAGTACCTTCCTTTTTATAGACCTTATGCTTAAATATGTGACTCTTAAGAGCATTAGCTATCCAGTTTGGTCTGCTATCTACTTATGTTGAACTTGTAAGACACTAAAATTCCTAAATCCTCTTTACCTAAATGGCTGGGATGACTTATCCATTTTTCATTGTTAATTTTTTAACTCAAAGTTAAGGGTTTGCATTTATCCCTTTGGAAAGATCCTTCCCTGTCATACCCCAGCCTTGAATTACTCCTACTGTCCTTTATTCCTACTCACAATGGAGCTGGTGAAAGTAAAGAAACATGCTGATTTGGCCCACTACCAGAAACTAACTAGTGCTAACTAGTCCACCACAAATTTGTTACATAATTCCAAATGGGCCCTCCTGGCAGAATAGTAATCCTTTCATACTTTGTAAGGGATTTACTTTCTCACCAACCACAAGTGATTTTTCATTTTTCCTCTAACTTTCTATATCTCCCCCACCCTGTACCTTCTTAGTTTTGATATCTGTCTCATATTTTGTTGAACAATTAGAAATCATTCCTCAAGAGTTATCCATTCTCTCTGTTTCTTCAACTCATGTAGCTGATTGCTTTCTATCACTATTTCTTCCTTCATTCCCATCTCACATGAAGAGCTGCACTTCTCCTTGCCAAGGCAGACTACCTTACCTTGTACAACTGATCCAATTCTGTCCTATCCCATCTTCTGTAGCAGCTTTTCTCTTCTTTCATCTCAGTCTTTTATCTTCTATTTCTTCCTGCCTCCTAATTCCCTCCTGCCTGCAAATGTACCCATTTTTCCTTCATCCTCAAAAACAATCATTTGATTCATCCTCCTCTCTCATTATTATTATCCCTTATTTCTCTTGCCTTTTATGCTAAGCTCCTTGAGACGATTGTTTACAATAGTTGCTTCCCCTCCTGTAACTTTTACTCTCTTGTAAAACTCTATACGTTTTGGCTTCCATCCTCACCATTGAATTGAAATTGTTCTCTACAGAGTTACCCAATATGTCTTTAATTGTTAAATTCATTCTCATTCCTCTCTGCAGCCTTTAACACTGCCAGTCACCTTTTCTACCTTGATTTTTTTTTTTATGTCATGGTTTGAATGATACCAATCTCTTTTGGTTCTCCGATATATATGATTCTTTCTCAGTTTCCTTTGCTACACCTTCATTCAGGGCATGGACACAAACTGTAAGTATACATGGAGAACCCTTCTTTTTCTTCATCTATATTTCACTTTCACTTAATGATTTCATTTGCTTTTATAGGGGTTCAGCTATTCTCCTTTTAGTTTGTTTCTGAAGCCTATACTATTAAAAGAATTTGTTAGTTGGCTTTCCTGCCTTAAGTGACTCTCTACTCCAATTATCCTTCACATATCTGTTAACTGATTTTCCTGAAGCACAGATCTGGCCATTTCACACATACTATGTCCTTCCTGCATTTGGTAAGTTCCAATAGGTATCTTGGTAGAGGACCAAATATTAAATACTTTTTGGCTTTTAAAACCTTTCATAACTTGGCCTCATGCTATATTTCCATTCTTCTAATAGTTCACAATCTCCCTCCCACCATACATTTTGATCTTCTGATGCTGATTTCTTTTCTGTTTTTTGCACAAGGCACTCCATTTCCAGGTTCTAATCCAATTTATTGGCTATTTCCCGTGCCTGAATTCTCTTCTTCTTCATCATCTCTTCCTTCTCAAATCCCTGGCTTCCTTCAGGACTCAGTTAAATTCCACCTTCTGCAAGAAGCCGTTCCCAGTCCTCTTTCTTAATGCCTTCCCTCTGATATTATTCATAATTTAACTGATATATATTTTATTGTACATAACTTTTTGCATGTTGTCTCTCACATTAGTCTATTGGCTACTTAAGAGCAAAAACTATTTTCATCTGTGCATGCTTTTGTGTGTGTATCCCTAGCACTTAGTGTAGTGCCTGACACATAGTAGGTACTTAATAAGTGTTTTGTGACTAGCTAAATTCTGTTATATAGCCCTTATAGTAATTAACATTTAAGTACTCTACAAATGTTTATTGAATAGAATTTTAAGTGAATTTTTTTTTTTTTTTACAAATCTTATTACCTCATAATGCCTACTTCTCTAATTTGTAAAAGATTTTTCCTTACTACACTAAAATTTAAAATTCTATACTATAGTAAGAAAAATACTTGGAGACTACTCACGGGGTAAGCATTTTGTTTATAGGTAGATATGACAGACATAATGTAGAAGACACTGTAATATATTGAAGTCAGAATTTGGATTCTAATTCTAGTTCTGCCACTTTCTTTAGCAAACTTCTCTCAGCCTTTCTGGCATCCCTAACCATCCTCACCTGCCTAATTTGACCATTTTGCTAAAAAGATCTTACTTTCTTTTGGGAAAACAATGTGGACACATCTAGGTAGATACGAAATAAATAAAAGGTAATTTGAGAGCACAAGCAGTATCAGCTTTGGGGGGGGGGGGTAGAGAGTAGTTCAGAACGGAAAGACTTCATGTAGAAGATGGTCTCCGAGTAGATCTTTGAAGAAAATTAGGGATTCTAAGAGGTAGAGGTGAGCAGAGAATACATTTCAAACATAAGAAACACCCCAGGCAAAGGCACAGAGACAGAAGTGAAGACAAGAATAAACAGGATTTTTTTGTTTTCTTTTGTTTTTTGAGTTTGGTGAATAAGAGGAGAAATAGAGGGTGGTAATTTGAAGAGGATGATAGGTTTTGGTGAGAGATTTTAAAGTTGGGAGAGACTTGGGCATTATTTGTAGACTGCAGTAAATGAACCAGGAGATAAGAAGAGACAGATAATTAGAAAGAAGGAGTAGGGATTATTGCAATGACAATCAGCTAGGAAATGGGATGAAAGGCTTAAGTAAAGAAGTTGGCTTAAGTAAAGAAGATGGTGTAAAGGGCTAACTCCTGAGCAGAAAATGGAGGAAAGAACAGGAAAAGATGTTAAAGGTTTATAAACAGAAAGTATATTCTGGTCTCTATTTTCTCAGCAAAATAGGAGGTGAAGTCCTTAGCAGAAAGGGGCAGGGAAGGAAGGAATATGGGAGTCTTGAGAAAAAAGAATATTGGGAATAATAAAATGATGGGTTTGAACCAGATGTCCAAAAGCTTTCTACTTATAGCATTTTATTATTTTAAAGGTGAAATCAGGTACAGTTAATTCTTTTCTTGCCATGCATTTTCTCATGTATGAAGGAACCATCTCTTGATTGTCCTAAAGTCCAACATAAAATAAATAGCACTCATGTCATGATGATTCCATCAACGTAAGATGGCATTATCAAAAATGAAGTAGGAATTGTCTCACTTCACAGTAACAGCTTCAATGTGGCCTTATATCTCTTCCATACAGCTTCCTTCAGAATCTAACATTGGAATGTTTGGATGTGATGAGCACATCCTTGCTCTGATTTCTTATGTACTATCATTTTTTTCTGTCTTTGTTTGATTCTAGGAGCAAAGAGCCGCTTCCCGACAGCGTTATTGCCACCTATGAAGAGCATGAAGACAGTGTATATGCAGTGGAGTGGTCCTCAGCGGACCCCTGGCTTTTTGCCTCTTTAAGTTATGATGGAAGACTTGTTATTAACAGGGTTCCCAGGGCTCTTAAATATCACATATTACTTTAATCTGTTTGGATGCCATTCCCGATTCATCCTCTTGGCCTATTCTTGAGAATTTGCAGCAATTTGGAGGTAATTAGTTTTCCAAATAGTTCCTACTCTAGGACAACCCATGTTGCCTTCTTTTAATGTAAGCATTTATAAATAATAATAAAGTCTTCCACCAACTAACTATACAAACTGACACATTTAAAAAGGTTTTCTCCTTTATTGAAAGTAGAAAATGATGTCTTTGGAAAAGTTCACTGAAAATATGAGGATTGGGAAATGGTTTCCTATCCTATTTCAATTCAGGAAAAGAGTTCCTGTTTAATCACTGCTGTTTGTTTTTTGTTTGTTTCAAAAGATAATGTAAGGTTCATGAAGATATGGAATTTTTTTACTCCTATTTCTATACCAGTAACCATGTCTCTCTCTTGAATAATCATCATCATCATAATAAACAAGGTCATGTTTCATGAATTTTTATGGTTTCTGCTTTAATGAATGGCTATCACTGTTTATTTTGCCACCATAAAGAATCTGCATATTTTTTCTCTGTCCCAGTACAGAAAAAGAAGGGCACATGACTAAATGTAAGGAAGCCTCTTTTCTTCTTACTCCCCAAAGCCAACACTGAAAACTCTCCCAAAGAGGGCTGTTTATCACTGAATGACCTTACAGATTGAGGCATGCATGATCACCATATCATCAAATGTCCTATGAATTGACTCCTGTTCTCATTATTGTCCCAAGGAGTGCGATATTTGCCATAGTGAACTTCAGGAGCCTCAAGAAGTATCCTGTAATAAAGATTGTATTTTTACTTTTTACCAAATGTTGTTCTTCACCTATATGCCTGTTCTAATCTATGTGTTTTATTCTCCACTATGTACCACAATCTTTATGTTGCTCATATAGTAAATGTTTCTTTTATCATTCTAGGAAATAAAAGAATGTGTTCCTTTTTTTAGTTAATCGGGTATCTCTATACAATGATTGTATAACTGTTAAAGTTTTGCTCTTATCTCAATATACCCTGTTAATCAGATCATGGTCTTGCAACCTGTCTGGTCATTCATTTTCCTTCCTTTGGCTTAGTTAGACAACTCCATGGCATGTTTTTCTGTCCTAATCTGTTAAATAAGGAGGTAGCTCCAAGGTTCTGCTTCTGATCTTGACAAGTCACCTTGGGCAAGTCAAATCATTTCAATGAACTTTTATTTCCTCAATTTTAAAATGGTGGAGGAACTGGAGAAAATGATCCTCAGTGTCCCCAACAGCTTGAGTCATCATATAAACAGGCCATAATTTGCAAAATTAAAAAAAATGTAAGAGAAATCTCTGAGTGATTTCCAAAGTTATTCCTGTAGTATTTGCTCTGGGATTTGCTAACTGTACCTGCTTAGGACGGAAGATTATGCCAGTGCCTACTGAATTTTATTTATTTTGGATCTCTCTTCTTTGCAACTTTTCTCTGTCAGAATGGATCTGTGTACTTGCAGAGAAAATGAAACAATGTTAATTATTCTTTCCTGTCGTTTATTACACAGCTTATAGCAAAGAGTAATTCAAAAGTGCTGATATCAGAATATTTAAAAATATCAACTTTCTGTTGTTACTGTTCTTGCTACAATGTAGATTTGGTGTAGCCAGTAAATGAATGAAGCAAGGCTATCTTTTGACAAAAGGAAGACTTAAGTTCATTCTTGGCTGACTTAGACACTATTTTTTAACAGTAAGAATAGGTTCTGGGTAGCTAAATTGGAATATTGAAACAAAATATCATTTATCCAGCAAATTTGGGGGATGAGCTATTTCATATAAATGAATTTTTGAGATATCCTTGTGAAGGATACCAAATTTAATCCTTATTGGTGACTCATTCTGAACATTAATTATTGTAATGGGAAGAATTATAATGTAATACTCATAAGATCTATGTTTTAGTCCTAGCTTTGCATCTAATTAGCTATTTGGCCTCATTTCTTTGGGCTTCACTTTCCTAATCTGTAACATAATCAAGTGGGCCTCCTGAATTTTAAGATTCTTTTCAATTTTAAACACAAAGGTCCTACTATTATATATCACATGGAAAAAAATATAGAGATCTCTTTACTAAAGGGTTCTCAACTGTTAATATGGGGTGTTTTTTTTTTTCAATTTCTTCCTTTCTCAAGCTATCAGATATTTCTTCTTCCTCCTGCATCAATGCCCTTTAGCAACTTTTCTCTTCTTTACTTTGAAGTTTTTGCTTGAAATCCATGGTGAACTGTGCAAACAGATAACCAAACCTGGTTAGAATTATGTATAAACTAAGAGTCAGCATGCTGAGACAGAGATGAAGGTTCTTCTATAAGATATATAAAATTTATTATGAAGACTTCATTATATAATTTTGATAACTCAGAAACCTTTTTTGCCTTGCAAATTCTCAACTTTGACCTTGCTAGAGGAGGATAAATGATCTACTTATAAATGTTACTATAACATTTGCTGATTAAATTCAAACACTGCTTACTAGTTTGGGTGATATTGCCTCATTCTTTTCAGTTTTGTTTGAATAGTAGTATGATGTAATGGAAGAAACCCAACTCTTTATGTCAGAGGAGACAAGTTCAAATTCCAAATTTACAGTATCTCTATAACAATAGTATGTTATTTGACATCTCTCAGGCTTTCATTCATTATTCATTCTACAAACATTTATTAATTTAATTCCCCTTGTATAAGGCATTGTGTTCAGTTTTAGGGATACAAAAACAAATATGTTTGCTAATAGTCTTTACTGTGAAGAAAAATTTATTTTACTAGTGAAAAATTTGGTATCAGTTTCCTGATCTGTAAAATGGTACTTGACTACTTAAATCAGAGTTATTGTTAAAAAAACCAGAATTATAGAAATGGGAAAGATTTTTATGAGCTATTTGATTTTCAATCTCATCTTTAATTCCCTGTAATCTGTTTAAGATGTCTACATGTTGTTTTAATATAAGTATTTCATAATTTTACAAAATTATTTTTTGTAAAAAAATTTTTTTTACCTTTAAATTGTCACTTTCACCAGCATATAATTCACAGAAACATTCTTTTAAGTACAAGAAAGAAATCTCCACTGTAACATAGTCAGCAAATAATTCTCCAAACTGTAGACTTCAGATTTCAACTTTTGAAACAGCTTATTCTACTTTTGGATGGCTTTTATTGTCAGAAAGTTTTTTTTTTTTTTAAATATTATTAAGCCTAATTTTTTTTTTTTTTTTACAAAACTTTCTCCTATTGGTCCTAATTCTTCTTTCCAGTGCTAAATAAAACAAACATGCCTTCTACTACTTAAAGATAATTATCATGTCCCATCTGAGTCTTTTTTCCTCCAAGTTAAATAGCCCCTTGTTCTTTTAACCAGTTCTCATATAATTATTCTTTGTGTTTTCCCTTGTAGAGTCACCTTGTTCATTTTTTTTTTTAATTTGGCAATTTGATTTTGTTTCTTTTTAAAAATCAGATTAAATACATATTGATTGTTAAGCTTTTCCCCTAATCCAAAATCCTAGCCTAGTTTTGTTTATCATCTAAGACTTTTCCCCCATTTTTATCCTTGTCCTATTTCAAGATTTATTCTTTTGAACTTATTTAACAAAGTTTTTAGTTTTTAATTACATATTAATTTCATTAGTCATCTTTCATTCCCATTTTTTAAAAAAATATCTTCAGTTCCCTGATATTTCAGGGGGAAAAATCTAATTGTATTTTAGATGTTTTTGAAAATAAACTTATTTAAAATTAGTAGGTATTAAAACATAATACCTCCATGGCATTTAATACTTCATGCTCTATTTATTAGCAATCAATAAAAATAGCTTTAATAATGAAGTAGTAACTTAGTCATCAAATCATTTATTAGGAGCTCAGGTCGTGACAGTAATCACATGAAAGTATCCTAATGATGAGGACTTGAATTATAATGATGGGCTGTTGCAAATAATTATTTAAAATGCAAACATCACATAAATTTTTTCATATAATTAGAAAACTTGGATATCCAGGTTCTTCCTTAAAATATTTTTGAAATTCTGCTCTATCTTCATCAGTATTTTCTATTTGGAGCAGGTGATTTAGTATAAAACTAAAAATGGGGTCTCTAGACATCTGCTCAACCTTGGAATAAAATTTATTTTATTTTATTTTTGCAGCTCAGCTTCATTACTGGTGATAAAGGCATAATGCTGCTTTTTATCACGGAGAAGCAAGAGGGAAGGCAGTTTAGCAGGGTTAGGCCAAGGTTTGGTCTGTTTAGTCTCATTTGCTCTCTTTTGCTCACTCCATAACACAGGGTATCTGCTGTGAGCCATCACATGCTAGCAGCCATTTGCAAGGTTATTGGTGAATAAGATTAATATCATCCATAATGTATTGTTCACTGGGCTTCTGTCCTTGCTTCTTATCATCTAGACCTCACTGAATGAAGCAGTAAGGTTATTATTAAGGCAAAACTTTCTCCACCTTACTATATTTTTGTACCTGGAATAATTGAAAAGAAATAGAATATTTTAGACATGCAAAATAATAAATTGTAGAACTTGGGTTTCATATCACCCCTCCCCCCCCATCTTTTTTTGTCCATATACAGGAAGTAAGTGCATTGAATGATTGAATGAGTCTGAGACTGTTCTGAGTTTTTTTTTTTTTCTTTCTTTCTCCCTTGTAAATTATAGGGGCTGGTGGGGGGAGGAAGAGGGGATTCATAGGAAAAGTAAGAAAATGATAGCCCCAGAAGTATGGTGAAAATTATGTATGTGGATTATGTACCAAAATGCTATAGTTTTAGCAAAATGATTTGAATGATGTAGATATCAGATGATGGTAGGCACCAAAAGCTGGGATTTGGTCATATGAAGAATTCATAATGCCATTTTCATTAGCAAAAGGTTGACTTAATTAGGAAAATAGGTTGTAGACAAAATGAAAGTGCACAATAGACACCAATAATGGTAAATATGAAATAGAGTGGGAGAGCATATGAAAGCGGGAATGGTAAATAAGAAATAGAGTGGGAGAATATATGAAAGACCAGTTCCTCAGTGGAACTCACGATTATTAGTTGAAAGGGAGCACCCCATGAGGTTGGGGCATGCCCTTAGCTGGCAGGCTAAATCCTTGAAGGGACTTAGCACCCTAAAAGAGTTAATTGTAATGAGGAGAAGTGAGGTTGAGAAACATAGTAGAGTGAGGGGAGATACCATGTGCCATGGGTCAGGAGGGGGCTTAAGGAAAAAGACCCCATGAAGCAGAATGCCATGGCAGAGTGACTTAAAAGAGGGCAGCGCCCTTAGGATGTCCCAGAAGTAGATTTTATAGGGAAAATTTAATCTCAGGGACATGACTGGATTTTTGACAGGGCTTGACAAGATGAGACTGCTGGAGACCTCTCCTGAGGGATAGTCTTAGGGGTCTGACATAACTTGGATTTCAGACTGGAGGACCTCCTCAGATGGTGAGACCATGAAGCTAAGCTGATATCAGTGTCTTCTCCCTGTTTGCCTCAGGATCATTTCTTTAGTTTCTTAGTCCAACACACCATTCAGAATCTCATCAGAAATAGCATCAATTTGGGAGCTAGGAGACCTGGGTTCTAGTCCCTGTTCTGTTATTAACTAGCCTTAAGTAAATTGTGTAAACTGCCTGAATTTCAGGATCTGCCTTTGTAAAATGAGGTGATTAGTATAAATAATCTCAGGTCCCTTCCAATGCTAACAATGTATATGTGTAGGATTAAAAAGTGTGTTAAGAGCCTTCCCACCAGGCAGGGAGAAAAACTATTTATTCTATCCACCTCGTGAATATTTTCCAAATAAAATTCTATTGTTGCTCTTGCTTAATGTATTCATTATTTTACTTAGAAAAAGAGACTAGAAAATAAGGAAGAAATGGCTTAAAGACTTGGGAGGGGCAAGAGGTAAAGGGGAATGGAGCAAAAGAAACAAAAGTAAGGAAGAAACTAAAAGTAAAGAATGAAAAGTAAATTGGATAAGATAAGATCAAAGAACTTTCATCCCAGAACCTGCAAGAATTGAACAGAGGGATAGACATTGAAAACAAAAGCAAGTAAAGGCCAGGATGAAAGCCCCATAAAGGGAAGAAAGGCATAAAGAACAAAGAGAGGACACAGGAAAAGATCTGAAAGCTTTCTTTGAAAAATGTCTTGCAGAAAAACATGAATTGATGAGCCAGAGTTGGATCCATGAACTGTTGAGAGGACACAGTTGGCAGAATTTTGCAACACTGGAAATATATGTCTTTGAGAGAAGTGAACAAAAAGCACAAGATGGAGCTAGAGAGATTAGTGAAGAAATGAAAGCAGCTCATTTTTGGATATGGGTTTTTGTATATCTAATTCGTCACCAAACCTCATCCTTTCTTTGATAGCCCTCCTTTGTTCACTTTTTGGGGAACTACAATCCTAATTCCAAACTCTTTTCATTTCACACATAGATTGTTTCAGCAATTGACTTCCAATCCTTCCCTCCTTCAATTCAACTTCCCCAAATTAATTTTTCCTAAAAGGCCAATTTCATAATATTTCAAGCTTTAAGAACCTAAATGATCCCCTATTTTCTACTCCCATTCAGTATCTTAATATTTAGAAATGGAAGGGACCTTAGAGATCATTTATACCACCACAGAATCATAGATTTAGAAACGCCTCTTAAAAGGATCACATTTTTATGTTTATGTCCTCAGTTCCACTCAACATTACATAGTGCTTAGCACATAGTAGGTAAGTACTTAATATGAATAATGCTTCTTACTTGATCATTCAAAAAGTTATTCTTCCAAAAACTTTTTTAGAATTATACATAATTGCAAAAAAAAAAAAAAAAACAACAAAACCCAAAACTGAAAGCAAATGTCAAATAGGATAATAACTCAAAACATTCTTGTGCATTAATGTAATTAAATACTGCAATGCATTTAAGATGAATGGGAGAACTATCTGTAAAAAATTTGGGATGATTTTTGTAAAATAAAACAAGAAAAAAAAAGATTTAGAAGAGTAACACACGCTATCAATGACCAAGTAAGAAGAGAAATAAATGAGAAAATAAAGAATCTTAAAGATGGGGGGGGGGGGGGGACGGATAATTGAACAGTTATTGAAATTAGTATGTTTAATCAATTTTTGAAAAGAAAATAAGCATATATATTGTCTTCTATGTGCTCATGAACTTTAAAGTTTTGTGTAATTGTGTAAAGTTTGTGAAGCGCTTTACATAAATTTTCTGATTCACCTTTCTAACAATCCTACGAGAAAGGGACTCATTATCATCTCCATTTTACAGGTAATGAACCTGAGATTTAGTGTTAAGTGACTTGCCCAAATACATATCTAATTCTCCATCAGCTACTATTAATGACAAGATTAGAATTTGAACCCAGGTCTAATATCTCTAAGGCTATGACTCTTTCCACTCCCTTTTAGCTAAAACAGTTACTAAGAATCAACCTTGGGGTTTCCATAGAATAAAAAGAAAACGAAATGAAGTGGATCCAAATTTAGGAAGTCTTTGTCCCAAACTTCAGGATCAATTTATTTCTGTCCACAAGCATTTATTAAATGTCTGTTGTCTGTGTATGACATTGGATTAAACACTGGAGATGCAAAGATAAAGGTGAGGCAATCCTTGCCGCAAAGAGCTTGTATTTTCAGATTAATGAAAAACCCACCTACTCTTAGAAAATGCAAATGATTCTTTTGTTTACATGTTTGATTTAGTGTCTTGCTTTCACAGTATCAATTTCTTAAATATCAAATAGGCAAACTGTTTTGAGAATTTTATTGTCCAATGGATGAATTTATATGTGAAGGACAATTATTTCTAGACTCCTGCATCTGGATAATTTCCAGGATTATATTTTTCACCTTTCTTAGCCCTTTTTTAGATTTTTTTTTTTTCCTTCATGCCATGCTTCTACACACTAGGCATTGCTTTATGACTCCATTTTCACTTCCTTGATCAAAATTCCCCATTTGGAGGCCATCTAAAATTGAATATTTTTAATAACTAGCTTTAAAGATTTGTAAAGTATTTCACAAATATTTCATCTTCATAACAACCCTTAGGTGCTATTATTATTTTCACTTTACAAATCCCCAAACTGAGACAAACAGATTTAAGTGACTTACCCAGAATCATATAGTTAGCTAGTAAGGGTCTGAGGCTAAATTTGAACTCAAATCTTCCTGACTTAAGGCCAGTGCTTTGATGTTATGCCCTATAGATTAATTAAGATAGTTTTTCTCCAACTTATATAATAAATAGAGTCTTGAAGGTCAATAGACAAAACACCCTTTTGAGGCCTGACATGTAGTAAGCACTTAATAAATGCTTGTTTATTGACTGACTAACTGCTCTATAAATGCCAGCTTTGATGATGATTAAAACTTGAGAGTTTTAGTGTACTGAGATTTCATTATGAGTCATTTGGGAAATGTGACAGCCAAAAAAGCTAATGGGCTATAATATCAGAAATATAGCATAATGGTCCCAGCAGAGACTGTATTGTTCAGACCAATTCTGGAATATTACATCCAAGTCTGGGCACCACAATTTAGGAGGGACATTGACAAAGTGTAATGCATCCAAAAGAGGAGTGTGGGAATTCAAATCCATGTATTTAGGTAGAGAGCTAAAAGAATGAGAGACTTTCCTCTGGAAAAGAGAGGTTTTAGATGAGTTTGTGATCTTCAAATACTTTAAGGATTGTCACATGGGGGAAATATTAGACCTATTCTGTTGGGCCCCAGAAGACAGATCTAGGACCAATGAGTGAAAGTTACAGGGAAGCAGAAATCAGCTGAACCTCCTAAGAGAACAGCTAAAAATCTATCTCTGTCGAGATGGATAGTTTCCTGTCACTGGAGGTCTTTAAGCAGAGAATGGATGGCCACTTATGAGGGATGTTATAGAAAGGCCTTCAGACAGGAGTTGGACTGGATGAACCCTTAGGTCCCTTCCAACTATGATTCTATCATTATTTTCTTTCTGCTGCTTCCTCTGTCTACTTTACAGGGTTGAGCTGAATCTGCAACAAATTCATATTAAACTTCAACTGAACGTTTACTGTTATATGGCAATACTTTTATTCATTGCTGATTGATTCTCCATCATGCTCTTCACAGAAACTGTTCCAAACCTTTTTTTATTCTTAAGCCTCCTTTCTCTCAATGGACCTTATATTTTAGGTCAAGCTCAGTGTTTCAGGCTTAGCAATAAATATAGAAAAACGAGGACCATATTATTACATGGTCCACGTAATAATAATAACTTTAATAATGAATAAATAACTAATGAAAAGAAGCTTATATAATAAAAAAGAGATTCAGTAAGGATACAACACTGACTCATATGGATGTAGTTGGCAATTTCTGAGCAGAAATAATATATTAATTCACAAGGCATTAGTGATTCCATCAGGCCTAAAGAACATTGACTCCTCCAAGACTGAGTCCTTTTATATCCAGGTGACCAGAAAACTATGATGGTTCACATCTAATTCCCCCAGACCAATTTGATTTCAATGACAGTTTCCCTGCCCCTTAAGTAGAAAGGAGGAGTTGAATGAGATGAATGTTGCTCCTATTACACCCTGTATCTTTTTTTTAATTTTAATTTTTAATTTTTTAAAAATTATAACTTTTTATTAACAGAACCCATGCCTGGGTAATTTTTTTTACAACATTATCCCTTGCACTCACTTCTGTTCTGACTTTTCCCCTCCCTCCCTCCACCCCCTCCCCCAGATGGTAAGCAGTCTTATACATATGTCACAGTATATCCTAGATACAATATATGTGTGCAGAACCGAACAGTTCTCTTGTTGCACAGGGAGAATTGGATTCAAAAGGTAAAAATAACCTGGAAAGAAGAACAAAAATGCAAACAGTTTACACTCATTTCCCGGTGTTCTTTATCTTTGGGTATAGCTGCTTCTGTTCATCACTGATCAATTGAAACTGAGTTAGATTTTCTCTTTGTCAAAGAAATCCACTTCCATCAGAACACATCCTCATATAGTATCGTTGTTAACGTATATAATCATCTCTTGGTTCTGCTCATTTCACTCAGCATCAGTTCATGTAATTCTCTCCAAGCCTCTCTGTATTCATCCTGCTGGTCATTTCTTACAGAACAATAATATTCCATAACATTCATATACCACAATTTCCTGTATTTTATTTTATAAGTTCTCTCAACTTCCTTATTTCATGCCTATTAAACTGCAAAACTCATCTTTAACCTTCTGCTTTCTTCCAGTTTTAAGAGGATGGTCTTTATCCTTACCAAGGCTGTCTTAGATCTTATATACTCCCAGAACTTTTGGAAGTTTGTCTCACCAACCAGTCTCATTTATTTCATTTCCCTTTCTCATCCCCTTTGCTGTTCATTTTCTTCCTCTTCTTCTTCCTCCCTTCCTTTATTAATTCTTTTCCACTAATAAAAAAATCCTTTTCATTTAATCCTGCCATCCCCTCATGCTATCTTCATATATGTCTCTTCCCTTGAACTCTCAAACTCTTGGAAAGTGTAGAGCAGTCTGTATTCATTTTCTTCACTTCTCACCAACTGCTCATTCCTAACTCCTTTATAATCTGGCTTCTAATCATACACTCTAATGATACTGCACTCTCAGAGGTATCTGATAGTTACTAAAACCAGTGGTCCTTTCTCAATCTTTTTTTTTCAGTATTCATCTTTTTTGGTCTTTATAGAGATTTTGACTCTGTTGATTATTCTTTCTGCACTCCACATTCCACTTCCTCTCTCCCCTCCCTCCACTATTGTCTTTCATCATTTAAGTTCTATCTTCCATAAGTTTGGTTGTCCCTTTAAAGCTCTGCCTTGGGTCTGCTGTCTCTACTCCTCTGCTCCCTTGAGTTTATTGATCACTTCCATGTAAATGACCCCCAAATCTATATATGCAGTTCTAATCTCTCTTCTGAACTCCAGGCCTATGTATCAAACTTGATCTGTCCACCTAGATCTATTAGTATTTCAATCATAATACATCCAAATCTGAATTTATATTCTTTACCCCAAAAGTTTCATCCTTCTTCCTCACCATTTTTATTAACCCTCAGGGACTT
The DNA here is from genome assembly GCF_902635505.1 of Sarcophilus harrisii. Classification (NCBI taxonomy): domain Eukaryota; kingdom Metazoa; phylum Chordata; class Mammalia; order Dasyuromorphia; family Dasyuridae; genus Sarcophilus; species Sarcophilus harrisii. The sequence continues at coordinate 185,461,410 of NC_045427.1, read as the reverse complement.
GAGGTTCAGGATTACTAGGACTATGATAATTTGAATTATCCTTTTACTAAGTATCCAAAGATATAGGAATATTGGTAATCAAATATATATGAGGACAAGGAGACTCACAGTCCTTATTATTCTCTTAATTCTTATAGCAATTCTAGTTCCTGAGAACAGCAATTTACACAAAGGTGAAGGTATTCCAAAGCCAAAAGACCAATAATCCCTTCCCTAAAAATTGTTTCTCTTTGCCACTGTTAGGTGTCACATTAATTTGAGGCAATTGTCAAAGCTTGGAGTTAAATGGCTCTGTTCTTTCCTCTCTTTTATTTTATAACTTTGTTTTTCATATAATAAAACTTCATAATTCTGCCATCCTAAGAATGCTTCCTTATCCTGATTTCTAGGATGGATCATAGATATTTCCTCTCTCTAGGCTGGCGTGTCTACTTCATTATGCCCCAACATTGACAATTTTGGGGTTCTCAGAAATGGAGTGCCACCATTTTGCTACTGCTCAAGTTTTCTCGGGGGCCTAGGTATTACTCCTTTTAGATGGAATATATGTTACTGCTTACCATTGTAGCTTATGAACCCCTACTGATGTGCTTTCCATTTACAAAAATCAATCACTATGATGCCGTTAGCTTTTAGACATAAAATATTGACTAAATAATAAAGCAAAAGCAAGAATAATTATGACATCACAGTTACTAAAGATAAAGCAAATTCAGGAATAACAAATTTATCATAGTCTACCATAAATCTGAGTCATATTCTACCAATCCCTATAGGGGAAACTGGGTATACACAAAAACTTAGCAAGGAGAAACCTATATACTCAAGCGCCTCACAATGATGAACTGAAGGCCTTAATGTCTGTGGTCTTTTTAGGAACAATCTGTTTCACAGAAAGCCACTTCTTCACTAATTGCTTCCTTTCCAGTCCTAGACATGCTACTAATAAAGTAGCAGACAATTCCCTTAAGCCAAAGAACTGTAAAGCTCATTAAGTTTGTGTTTTCAGGCAAGGCAGAGAAATCTAGCTAGCTTATCATTCAACAGGATTCTGCATCATCCAATCTCTAGTAAAGAAGGGACAAAAACCACTTTTCCTCTATACTTTTTGTTTTCAAATGGTAAAATGGATGGGATCCATCCCACTATTAGACTATTAGTGTTTTCTTTTGCTTCAAGCTTTCCTCAGGCTTTTTGTCTGCAGTCAAGGACTTTACTATTCTCTCCTTAATATTATGATTATTCTTCCTCCCAATAGAAGACAATAAGTATTAATTTCACTTTGCGATCTCTGTGCCTCATGTATGGAAAGTGATAAGTAAATATATTTGTGGAATTGGACTGAAGATTTGTCAACTAAGATAAAATCTATGACAGTACTTTAAATTTTATGAAGTGCTGCCCATAAGAGTAAAGAATTATTACTTGAAAATATAAATTTAGGCATCTTTTTTTAATGTCTCATTATTTTATATTGCTATGCCAATTCTCATAGAGTGTGTAGTGGATAGAGCACAGCCCCTGAAGTCAGGAGGACCCAAGTTCAAATCTTGCCTCAGACACTAGCTGTCTGACGCTAGCCAAGTCCCTTAACCCTAATAACCCTAATTGCCTCACAAAAAAAGGAAAGAAAGAATTCAAATGTGGTTTGAGTATATATCAAAGGCATAGATATCTACTCAGTAAATATGACCTACAGAAAATGATGTGATAATGCTAAAATTCCACCAAATAGTCTGTGACAATAGGCAAGTCATGTCACCTCTCTGAACTTCAGTTTTCTTATCTGTAATAATAGGCGGTTGGGATAGTTAATCTCTTAACACCTACCTGCTTTGATAGTATTCTTATCTTCTAAAATAATTTAATGGTAGATTATGACCTTTGAAGGAAGCAGTCATTTGACTTTCAATCAGTCCTTCCTTTTTGAAGAGTTGCATTAAAAAACTGGAGTTTGGGAAAGGACATCGAAGAAATAAAACAGCTATTTAGTTGGTTAGGTGGAAAGTTCATTTCAGATTTTGGTGTCACAGAAACAAAACTGAGTAAAATATTCAAATAAGATGGACAGATGCTTCAAAAAGGAAATGAAATGAATGAATGAATGAAAAAGCATTTATTAAGTGCTTACTTTGTGCAAAGCATTATTTTGAGGGCTTATGATACAAAGAAATTTTGGGAATAGGAATAAAGGAAATAATAGTTCAAGAAAGTGTCACTGAAGGAGCAGAGAAATATAATTCTTATCTATGGTGCTTTTATTTTTTTCAAAATTTATTATAAAATATGAGGATAATTTGTTTGCTCATCACAATGTTCTTTATATTTTCACATGTTGCTCTACTTACATATCTCAGGTGATTTTTTATTTTCTTTTTATTTTAATACAGAAGTCAATATATAGTACCTGCAAATTAACTATCCACCATTGTTTCTGAGAAAGTTTTGCTTTTATTATAGATGAGATGAAGAACATGAAGACCCATCTTCAATTTTGAAGAGGAATATTTTGAGAAAAAGCAGAGGAATGAACTCATTGTAATCTTCAGTCCTAACTTTTATATTAAAAAAAACATGAGGATTAATGGCATATCTTATGTGGACTCTAGTCCTTAGGCTAGAATAGTAGGAGTAGCACCAGGCAGTTTTTGGCTTGTGTTTTAATTCAACTGCTGTGAAAAATATTTCAATATTTACATAGCTTAGACCATGAAATTATGATTTTAGAAAGTTCAAATTGGAAGGAAGCATTTACATAATCTAATTAAATTCTAGACATGTTTTAGTGTGATATTAGAGAAAGAAAAAGAGCCTTGGCACAGGTGCACACTGCTTTTGGCCAAGGGGAGATTTGATCTTTATGCCATCTAAGCTTCCATTTCTTCTCCCTGAGGTAGGAGAGTAGAGCAAGTAAGTATAGTGGGACTGGGGAAGATGTTCTGTTTTAAAAAACTACATTGTCAGGCTTTTCAACAAGATTTTAAAGGAAACATCCGACATCTTGGTGCTATTGAAGGTAAAATATCAACCCTTCAGGAGCAGTCTGGGAAGGGACAAAAGTAGAAATATATTTATTTCTCATGCTGCTTGATTGTTTTGAACTGTCATATAAAATTCAAAGAAATACTTCAAAGATTAAAACTTGAGGAAGACATCCTGGTCCATAGGAATTTAGCTGACAGCTACACTGTATTATCTGTGACTGATTATAGAATCATAGATTTGAATCTGGAGACCTTAGAGTTCATCGAATCTAAATTCCTCACTTTGCAGATGAAGAAATGGATACCTTGGACAATTTAAATGGTTTCCCAGAATCATATAGCTAATAATGTCTGAGGCAGGGTTCAAACACACATCTTTTTAACTTTAAATCTAAGATGATTCACTATAACATATCATCAATTTCGTAGGTAATAATCATTATTGACATTTGTGTGATGCTTTAAGTTTGCAAAACACTTTACATGTATAACACCCTGTAAAGTAAGTACTGCAGGTATTATTATCCCAATTATTCAAATGAAGAAATAGAGGTTTAAAGAAGTTATGGTCCTTATTGTTAGCTCCTGTAAGATGAGCTTTGTAGAATCCTAGAACTGGGAGGAATCTTAGGAAACTTAGAGATCATCCAGTCCAACTAGTGTGATATAGCAGAGAGGACTGAGGATTTGAAGTCAGAAGGCCTTGATATGAATCCCAGCTTATTACCTTGACTGTGAAATATAGCACTTCTCTCTGGGCCTCATATTCCTTATTTGCATAGTAGGCAGATTGCAGTAGATAATATTTATCTGCTATGAATTCCCTGATTTTACATTTTAAAAAACTGAGTACTTGTCAAAGGCCAAATAACTTTTTGGTTTTATTAATAATGACAATAATAAAAATAGCATTTACATAGCACTTTAAGCTCACAAAGTACTTTATTAAAGCGTAGCGAGGTGGCACAGTAGATAGAGTGCCAGGCCAAAAAACAGAAAGACCCAAGTTCAGATCAAATTTACTAGTTGTGTGACACTAGGCAAGTCACTGAATGCTGTTTGCCTCTTTTTCCTCATCTCTAAAATGAACTGGAAAAGAAAATGGCAAAATCACTCCAAATGGGTCAGAAGAAGTTAGATATAACTAAAACTGACTGAACAATAACAAAAAGCACATTACAGAGATTATCTCAGAATGGGTATCATTTAAGAGAAGACCTGACACATAGGTTTGAACAAGATTGTGGAGACTCTTAAATGCTAAGATTATGAATTTATGCTTTATGTGTTAAGCAGTGGAAGCCTCTGACAGTTTTTGAATAGAGGAGTAATATCCTAGCAAGGCATTAAAAAGATTATTAGGGGAAAATGTAAAGAATGATTTAGAGCTGGCATGGAATGAAGAGAGGAAGACCAGTCTGGAAGCTGCTACAGTAATCTAAGCAAAATATAAATTAAGAATTGCTCAGTGCAGGTTGACTGCTGTAGAAACAAAAGAAGGAAAAGAATGCAAGAAAATTTCTGCAGGTAGATATTACAGAATTTGGCAACTGATTAGATGTGTATAAGGGACAAGGGATGAGAAGGAGCCAATGATGACAAAGTGTTAATGATGACTGAAAGATTAAGAGGATATTTATTCCTGAAAATAGAGATGTTTATGAATTACAGATGAAAGCATTCATAGGCTCATCAATTTTGTAAGTAATTATTATTGACATTTATGTTATGTTTTAAGTTTGCAAAACACTTTAGAAGTATACACCCCATAAAGTGCTGCAGGTATTATTGTTCCAGTTATTCAAATTAAGAAATTGAGACTTAGGGAATAAAGTTAGGAAGTGTCATAGGCAGAATTTGAACCCATGTCTCCTCATGCCTTCAAGGAGTGCATATTCTCATGAAGAAAACATACAAATAATTATGTACATAAAAGATATATACAGTATAAATGAAAAGTAATCTCAGATGAAAGGTGTGGAATCAGGAAGACCTGAGTTCAAATTTGACCTTACACACTTACTAGATGTGTGACCTTGAGGAAATCCTTTTACCTTCAACTGCTTTCTTTAACTGTAAAATGGGGTAGTAATAACAACCACCTTTCAGGGTTGTTGTGAGGACCAAATTGAAAAAAAATTTTTTTGGAAAGCACTTAGCATTATACCTGACACATAGTGGGCGCTTATTAAATGCTTGTTTCCTTATTGCTGAAAGAAATGGGAACTTATTTTGAAGATTTACAGGTGAAATGAATGGGTCATGAAAATCATCTTCAATATTTGAATGATTTTCACAGGGAAGAAAAATTATACTTGTTCTGCTTGTCCTCACGGGACAGAACTGATAGCTATGAATGGAAAGCTGTTGGGGGAAAATTAATTCCCAATAGAAAATACTTGCTAACAATTAGGGCTGCTTAGAAATGAAATAAGCTATCTCAGAAGGTAGTGAGTTTCACTTTCCCCTAAGAAGGACAGGATGATGAGTTGCCAAGAGAGTAGATTCTTGTAGAGAGGATTCTGTCAGGTATGGATTGATCTAGATACCCCTGAGGTCAGATTTAACCCTCAGAGTCTGTGTTTCTCACTGAGGGACACTCCTTCTGGAGGGTGGAGTGGGGAGGAAGGACAAAGACAGCCTTCATTTATAGTCAGATAATCAAAGTTGTGACAAACAGTCTGCCACATTCTGCAGGCTTAGGCTCTGATGTTTAAGAAAGGAAACCCTGATTTGAATCCCCAACCAGTTGTGGTTCACATAGTGTTAACAGTGTGGAGCACTGCACCGACCTTATTTGTTGCTCCTCATGCATCATGTGAAGAAATGCTTGTCATTGCCCTAATGATTTAAGATCAGGGAAGGCCAATATTTCTTTGTTCTTCCTGTACGAGCCCAGCAGTTTCTTTAGTGTTTAGGAGCAAAGAGCCTTACAGATTAGCTTGTGAAGAATGGTAGTAGAGAGATGCCCTTTGCCGCAAATCCCCCTCAAGTTTCTATTGCCCTCTTGGGAAGATTTTTCTCAACGTCATAGTTGGGGAGGGCTTTGTTTCTGGGGATCCTACAAAGAGTTCTGAGGCCCACATGGCTTGTCCTTTTCCTGATATCATGCAAATCGATTCTGAAAACACCCTGTGGTTAGTGTGTAATTTTAGGGCATTATCAGCTTACAAATGACTTAGAATTTAACAAATTCTTTTTGTACCTAATGCAGGAGGCACTCTCTTGACAGTAGCTAGATCAAGTATGCTGTGGTCTATCACCAAATGTGACTTATGTAAATGCTATCATTAAGACCATGTATGAAGAAAAAGAAATGCCTAGTCATAGCAACCAAGTGCCTACTATGTCACAAGGATAATGAATGCTAAACACTGGAGATCTGCCTTCAAGGAGTGCATATTCTCATGAAGAAAACATACAAATAATTATGTACACAAAAGATATATACAGTATAAATGAAAAGTAATCTCAGATGAAAGGTGCTAACAGTTAGGAGTGGGGAGTAGGGCCTAGGAAAGGCATCCTATAAGAAGGTAGAATTTTAGTTGAGAGTTGAAGGAATCCAAGAAAGCTAGGAGGCTGAACTGAGGAGGGAGGGCATTCCAGGCAAAGCGTTCAGTTAGTACAAATAGTACAATAGGAGATGAAATGTCATGTGTGAGAGACAGCAAGTAGGCCATTGTATCTAATTGTAGAATGTATGAAGGGAAGTAAAGTATAAGACTATAAAGGTAGAAAGATTGTGAAGGCTTTATTATTTTTAAATTATTGTCATTTTTTTAGTTATTAATAATTTTTTTTTCATCTCATCTTCCTCTTTCCATAGAAAAGAGGAAGGAGGGAAAAAAAGAAGAAAAGGAAGGGTAGTGAAAAAGTAAGGGAAGGAGGAAGGAAGAAAAGAAAGATGGGAGGGAGGAAGTGAGAGATGAAGTCAGGGAGGGTGGAAGAGATGAAGGGTGAAAGGCACAGGGTTTAGAACAATGGTTCTCAAACTCTTTTTTTCAGTATCTTTACAGTATTAACAACTCTTGAGAATATGTCCAAAGAGTTTTTGTTTATATGGGTTACATAATAGATATTTATCATAAATAGAAAGAAAAAACTAATTTTGAATTTGTAGACCCTCTGAGAGGATTTCAGAGACCCTCCAGGATTCACTGCATCACACTTTGAGAACCACTGGATTAGAAGGTAAGGAATGGAAGGAAGAAGGATGAAAGAGAGAAGGAAGGGAGGGAAAGAGAGAGGGAGAAAGAGAAAAAAGGGGAGGGAGGGAAAGGAAAAATAGAAGGAAAGAGGGAGGAAGATAAGGAGGATGGCAGCAAGAAAGGGAGAAAGGGAGAAAGAAGGAAAGAAGGAAAGAAGAGAAGGAAAGAGAAGGGGGAGGGAGAAAAAAGGAAAAGGGAAAGGAGGAAAGGAAACAAAAAAGAAAAAGGGAGAGAGAGAGGAAGATGAGAGAGATGGAGGAAGGAAGGGAAGGAGGAAAGGAAGAAAGGAAGAAAAAAGAGGAAGAAAAAAAGGAATAAGTAGATGGAAGGAGAAAGGAAGAGAGGGAGAAAGGGAGGAAGAAAAAAGAAAGGGAAGAAGGAAAAGTGGGAGGGAGGATCTTGTATCTTGTATCACAATCTAGGAAATCCTATTACCACATTAGTCATACCTCCCAAAACATTTCTTATTTGATATATTAATTCATCATGTTTTTTTCGTGAGGTAGGCAGCATTCTTTTTTATTTGTTTTGGAATCATAATTGATGATTTAGTTGATCATAGTTCTTTGAAGGCCAAACAGGAAGACCAATTAGAAAGCAATTACAATAGTCCAGGCTGGAGAACTATACTATATTAGGATAGTGTTTAATTACATGAAAGATGTTGTGAAAGTAAAAACAAGATTTCTACAACAGATTGTATATGTGGAGCAATTGTCAGTGGGGAGTAATCAGCATTACTGGGAGGATAGTAGTGTCCTTAAAAATAATAGGAAATTTAGGTAAAGGGGAAAGTACAGGGAAAAGTTAATGAATTCTGCTATGGATATATAGAGTTTGAGTTGACTATATGGCATCCAGTTCAAAACATTTAAAAGATATGTTACAGGACTCTGATGAGAATCTTGTATTGATGTCCACAAAATATTCCAAGAATCAGAGAAAGGCCCCCCAGGGCACTGATCAATGCTTCTTTTGAAATTTTTTCTTTTGGTCTTTAACTCTAAAATATTTATTCATTGTATTTGGACTGTTTTTGAGTTACTAATTTCTTCAGTTCTTCTTTAAAGTTTCTTCTCCTTTTCCTCCCCCCCTTTTTTTTTTTATGTTGCTGTTCTTTCATTTGGTGCATTTGTAGCTTTTTGAATTATTCTAGGGACTGCCTTCCTGGGTCTCTTCTCTCTGAAAGATTTACATGGGTGGGGAAAAGTGGGCAGGAATTGTGTTGTGTGAGGTGTGGTTAGACTGAAGTCTACACTGGGAGTAAGAAAACCTGGATTGATGAAATAACAGATCCCTATAATATTAAAGTACTGAAAAATTAAGAATTTGCTGAGTCTATTTTAAATAAATTACTGCCATACCCACAATACTGAAAGTAAATAAAACATTGATGGTTTCTTATAGGCCTCTGTTGTTTTAAAACTTCAGTGATTAATCGGAGTAGGCTTTCAGGAGGAAACTATCTTTCTTCTTCATTTCACATTGACTGATAATTTTTTTTTGCACATATCAGTACAGAAATACTAATAACAATATAATAATACTAACATTTGCATAATAATTTAAAGTTAATAATGTGTTTTACATTGCTTTAGGAAAATTTAGGAATATTATTGAAATAATTAAAATAATATTGAGTGAGACATAATGAAAACCTGGAAACCCCTAGCTGTGTGAATGAATGTCAAATATGAACTATGTAATAGTGTAAAAGAGAAGTTGTAGAGATAGACCAAATGAAATCAAGTGACTGTTTGGATACATGGAGCGAGGGAGTGAGGAATCAGGGATAACATTAATGTTGCAAGCGTGGGTGAGTGGAAGGAGAATGATACCCTAAATAATAATAGGCAAATGAAGAAGAAGGGGAAATTTTTGGGAAAGACACTGAGTTCTATAGACTTTCAGATGTCTATATGACATTTAGTTTGAACTTTTCAGTAGGTAATTGTTAATTCAGAACTGGAGCTCAGTAACGATGCTAAGACTGGATATAGAGAATCTTCACAGAGATTATAAATTAAACCTATTAAACTCATTAAAACTAATGAGATCACCAAGTTAGCATAAAGAGAAGAAAAAAGAGGGTCCTGGTCAGAACCTGGAAGATAGAGGGGAAGAACCACAATCAACTAATTATTACATGGACAACTACTCATCAAAAGCTACTGAGAAGGAGCAGTCAGAAAAGCAAGAGAGAAAGGTCTTGAAAATAGAAAGGAAATGGTAACCAGCAGTGTCAAATAATAGAGAGGTTAAGAAAGATGAACACTCAGCCCTCTTTGTAGTGGCTAGAAACTGAAAACTGAGTGGATGCCCATCAATTGGAGAATGGCTGAATAAATTGTGGTATATGAATATTATGGAATATTATTGTTCGGTAAGAAATGACCAACAGGATGATTTCAGAAAGGCCTGGAGAGACTTACACGAACTGATGCTGAGTGAAATGAGCAGGACTAGGAGATCATTATATACTTCAACAACAATACTATATGATGACCAGTTCTGATGGATCTGGCTATCCTCAGCAATGAGATCAACCAAATCATTTCCAATGGAGCAGTAATGAACTGAACCAGCTACACCCAGAGAAAGAAATCTGGGTGATGACTAAAAACCATTACATTGAATTCCCAATCCCTATATTTATGCCCACCTGCATTTTTGATTTCCTTCACAAGGTAATTGTACAATATTTTAGAGTCTGATTCTTTTTGTACAGCAAAATAATGATTTGGTCATGTATATTTATTGTGTATCTAATTTATATTTTAATATATTTAACATCTACTGGTCATCCTGCCATCTGGGGGAGGGGGTGGGGGGTAAGAGGTGAAAAATTGGAACAAGAGGTTTGGCAATTGTTAATGCTGTAATGTTACCCATACATATAACCTGTAAATAAAAGGCTATTAAATAAAAATTTAGAAAAAAAAAAAAAAAAAAAAAAAGAAAGATGACCACTGGGGAAGCAGGAATATCAGGTTCTCTAGATCTGTCAGCCAAATTAATTATATTCCCTAACATCTTCCCTCCCTTGCTTCTTTGGTCAAAACTCTTTTTTTTTTTTTTCCAGAGGCAATTGGGATTAAGTGACTCACCCAGGGTCACACAGCTAAGTGTCAGAGACTAGATTTGAATTCAGATCCTCCTGACTTTAGGGCTGGTTTGGTCAAAACTCTTGATACAAATTCAAATCTAGTCAGGCAAGCTCAACCTGTTCATTCCTGCCCTTGGTTTTCACTCCTATTTATATCATCTGGAAAGCCTTCCTTCTTTTTCCTTATCCCCAGCTCTTCATGGATTTTGAAGTCCAAACTCAAAACTCAGTACTGCTACTCACATTCTTAACTACTCCTATTAGCATGAATTGAATTTTTATGATTTCCTTTCTTGTAGGATCAGAGATTTAGAACTAGAAAGGACTTGCTAGACTACCTAGGCAGATTCCCTTTTTTTGCAAATAAGCAAACTGAAGCTTGAAGATATAATCAACAGGTTATAAATTGCAGGGGTGGAATTTGAATTTAGGATTAAGTTCTTTGACTCCAAATCCATTGCACTTTCCTCTGTGGGGTGCTAGCAGACATTGTTGATTGTTTCATTAGAGATTAGATGGTCATAGTTGCTCACTATCTAGGAGACAGAACCTTGGAGGTGGATTGTTTTTATCTTCAGATGCAAGAAGATTCTGATTGTTCTTCATTTTATTGCCCTTGCCCACTATGGGTGACCATATCATTCCTCTTCTCATAAACTTTCAGTGACCCCTTTTTGCCCATAGGGAAAAAAAAATTGTCTCAGCTTGGCATTTTTAGATCCTCCACAGTTTGGCAGCAACTTGCCTTTTTGACTTTATGTTGTACTATATCCTTTCATGCTCTCTTTATTACTGCTAAACTGGTTTGCAGCTTCATTACTAGCTGTTCCAGGTTCTTGAAGCACAATAGAGAGACAATGTTGCATAGTAGATAGGATACTGGAAATGACCTATATCGGTAATGAAACATTGTCATCCTCTCAGGAAAATACCAGTATGAAAGCTTGAATATCATAAAAGGCATAAGCACCATGTCAGTCAAATCTGTTTAACATTTTTTCTGTTTTACAAGAATAAGTAAGGGAAAACAATGCATATTTGGTTATGATTATGGTATAAAAAATAAAAGGCATAAAGCAAAACAAAGCAAAATAAGCAAAAGTAAAATAAAATACTGGACTTGAATTCAGGAATATCTTGTCTGTGACATCAGCAAGTTATTTAACCCCTCAGCCTCAGTTTCCACTGTTGGAAAATGGGATACTGATATTAATATTACTTGCCCCATATAGTTGTTGAGACAGTCACATGAGATAGGTGCTGGATTTTTGATTGACTCTATAGATTGAACCTGGTAGTGCATTCATAAGATACTGTTTGATCAGAAATCAGCTCTTCTTATTGTTCTGTCTTCTTTCTGCCTAATCATCTCCAGTGAGAGAGGAAAAATAATGTTCTAAGGAGAAAGCCAACTAAGACAAACACATGGTCTGGGAATATAGGGCTCAGTTCTTTGCCTCAGAGTATATGTTGCAGAGTAGGAAAAGACCTCAATTCTGCCATGACTTCTTTTTATAATATATCTAACCTACAGAATACCAGGAAACATACTAGCTGGTGGAACAGCACATTATTCCTTTGAATCTATTTGCAGAAGATTTTTCTGGGTATTAAACCAAAACTATCTTCATATGTCTTACATTTGTCACTAATCAAGTGAAGTCTAATCCCTCTTTCCTTTAAATATTTGAACATTGTTATATTATTTCTGTCTTTTCTCCTCCAGTTGGATTATTTTCAGTTCATTCAACCAACTTTATATGGCATGAGTTTTTAATTTCCCTCATCTTTCATATTATCATCCTTGGCACTGGACTGGACTTTTCATTCTGGCCTCACCTGTCAGCCTAGAGATAGGACCACAGAGTGGCTAAAGGGGAGAACTATTCATGAATTGAATTACACTGCTGAACAAAGTGACCTGGTCTAGTTTGAGATAGAGGATCAGGCTGTAGCATTTATGAATGGTTCTATAATTCAGGGGACAAAGGCAATAGGAAGATTGGATGGGCCTAAAAGGTCAGTGAGAAGTGAGCAGTGGGAGGTCAGGGAACTAAAAAGTGCAGCTCTATTCATGGTTCTGAAAAACACAAGATTATAAGAATCAAAGAACTAAATCTCCAGGTATGACATGGTCAAGTAGTAATCTATAGCATTAGGTATTTAGATGGACTTGAATGCATATGAAAGGTGCATTTCACAATCTAAATTCCTAAGTGCAAAGAATAGCCTGTGCCCCTTTGAGCCTTAGGATTTGGGTCTAAACTTTTTTCCCTTTAATCGTCCTTAAAACTTTTAGTTGTTCCATAGTCCCAGACTCTGACAGATACTGTGACAGAGAAACATGGAGTTGTAGAGTAACTGCCCAACCCATGTCTCTCGCAGTTGCCATCACAGTAAGCCTCAATGCAATTCCTCCTATCCTCTTTACCATGAAACCCAGAAAAAGAAGAGCTGCAGCCACTGCTGCCCTACTCTTAGCTGATCACTGATGATTCAGGGAAGTAAAGAGGAAAGAAAGTCTGACCCTGCCAAATTCTGCCAAAATCATAATCTTTTTTTGTTATGTCTCTTCTAGTGTCTTATTATTGTTATGTCCACAAATTTAAATTAGATTGGCCACTTTATTTTTCTTTGAAGGAGTTATCATTTGGCAGATAGTTCTTCACATGTGTTTAAGAGTGTTGAATTCCAGTCTTTTCAAAAGTCATGAGAACAGTCCTTTGCCGCCTTGCTTTGGTATATGAAGCTCATATAATTATATAATTTTACATACAGCTTGAGTAGTTACTAGGAGTTGAAAACACTGGTCTCAGAGATGTGCTTGACAGCTGCAGCTTCCATTATATTGCAGAATGATGAATTTCTTGATTACCTTGTCCTTGGGCATTCAGCAGGCACAGTTGGTGCATCAGATGGGCTGCGTTTGGATATGGTTTTTGGCCATTGGTACTCCAATTGTTCCTCCTTTTCTTGATCAACTTGGAAGCAACAAGCACTAAACACCCTTATTTTCACTGGACCTCCTATTCTTGCACCCATTTCTGTGGGGTTCAGTTCTTTGTCTGTAAAATGAGGGTACTGGAAGTACTCCAAGGCCTCTTTTAGCTCTAAATTTTTAACTCTTGGTTATCTCTTAGATCAAATAAAATTTTCTTTCTTTGGTATTCAAAGTTTCTTAGTACTAGGTTCCACCAATGTTTCTAGTCTTAAGGATTCATTATAGTAGTTCTTGCATTCTCTAATTTCACCAAAACAACTTTTGTGGTTGTTCCTCACAAACAACATTATGTCTCCTTCCTCCAAGACTTTGCAGAGGCAGTCCTCCAGGCTTCCTCATTCCTCATTCCACTTCTTGCCTCATTTTCTTTTATAATTTAGTTCAGGTGCTATATTCAATAGTAATTCTTTTGTGATCTCTTCAGCTTCTAGTGCCTATCCTATCCTTGAAATGACTTTTTATTACTTTTGTATACGTTCATGTGTGCAAGAAACATCAAGGAAGCCAGTAACACTGGGAAGGATTATAGTGTAGGAAGATTTGAAAGTTAGAATGGGGTCGGGTTATAAAGGATTTTTAGTTACACTCAGAATTTTATATTTGATCCTGACTCAGGAAAAGTCTTTTTACTTATGACAGCCTTTTTGATCTTAGCATTCTTCAGACACTTTAGAACCAACCTGGTGTAATTTTTTTTGGTTCATGCTTCTCCCAATTTGGATTCTGCCTCCTCTGAATGAGGGGAAAGATTTGTCTGATCTCTAGTTGGAAATGACTTATATGTGACACAATAACAATGGATCTGTAGAGGGTGAAGTATGCTGAGAATCAAGTTAGCAATTAAGAAGTATAGTGTCTAGGACTAAAGATGTGATAGTCCTTCTGTGTGCTTCCTGGGTCAGACACTTTTGGATTATTATTATTTTTTTTTTTAACGTTTATTTTTTAAAATTTATTTTATTATTATAGCAACTTTTTATTGACAGAATCCATGCCAGGGTAAATTGTTTTTACAACATTATCCCTTGCACTCACTTCTGTTCCGATTTTTCCCTCCCACCCTCCACCCCCTCCCCTAGATGGCAAGCAGTCCTATATATGTTGAATATGTCCTAGTATATCCTAGATACAATGTATGTGTGCAGATCCAAACAGTTTTCTTTTTGCACAGGGAGAATTGGATTCACTTCTGGATTATTATACTCAGTTCTAGCTGCTATATTTTAGAAGCATCAAAAAGAGGGCATTTAAAAGGGTAAAAGATCTTGAAATTCTGCCACATTTTGGCTGCCAAGTCATACTGATGATTCATTAAATTAAAAACACTAGATTTTTTTTTTTCAGGTGAACCGTCTAGACAAGCTTACCCTATCTTGTATTTGTACTTCTTCCTCTTATCCTAAACAATTTCATCTTATTGGATTGTATTTGTTCTAATGTTCTATTATATCAAGACCAAAATCCTAATATACATTGTATTTGGTATAGATCATATTTTTGTGTTCATTCTGAAGTTGATCAGTAGATCATCCTGGCCATTATAGCTCATAAAAACATTTAATAAATAGCATCAGATTTCTATATTATCAAACCAATAATGTCTCCTTTTTAGGTCCCATGTTTTAACTGATTTGAATCTACACAAGTGTATTCTTGCCCTGCTGTTTCACACCACTTCCATCTCTTCATTATGCCATGGCAGTATTTCCTATTCATCCTTACCCCATTCTTTTGTGTGATTTTCCCCATTGGAGTATAAACTCTTTGAAGGCAAAGATTGTCTTTTTTTTTTTTGCTTCAATCTATATTCCTTGCATTTATTACAGTAAATGTCATATAGTGAATGTTCGTTGTATCTGTCTACCATATTAATGGCTTTCTTTTCATCCTTCTGAATGATAAAATAACAATAACCAGCAATAACAACAATAATGATGATTGATTTAAGATTCAGAAAGTGTTTTATATGCATAGTTTTATTTGAACTTCACAATAACTGAACAATACATTTATATTCATTTTTTAGTTGAGGAAAGTCAAGTTCAGGGAGGCTGACTTATCCAGGGTCATAATATCTAAGACTGTCTAATCTATTAATATTTTAACAAAGGAGTTTTTGCTTCCTTATACCAAAAAAAATGACTAATGAAGTAATCATAGACATCATGGCATGCAAGTAGAGATTTTTTTTTTAAGGGGGGAAGCATTCTTTTTTTTTTCCTCTTCATTTTTTTAATTATTAAAGCTTTTTATTTATAAAGCATAAGCATGGGTAATTTTTTCCAGCATTGATCCTTGCATAACCTTTTGTTCCAAATTTTCCCCTCCTTTTCCCCACCCCTTCCCTAGCTGGCAGGTAGTCAAATACATGTTAAATATGTTGAAATACATATTAGATCCAATATATGTATACATATTTGTACAATTATCTTGTTGCACAAGAAAGATCAGATCAAGAAGGCAGAAAAAGAAAAACTAAGAAAGAAAACATAATGCAAGCAAATAACAACAGAGAGAGTGAAAATGCTATGTTGTGTCCCACTCTCTGTTCCCATGGTTTTCTCTCTGGGTATAGATGGCTCTCTTCATCACTGCACAAGTGAAACTTGTTTGAATCATCTCAATGTTGAAAAGGGCTATATCCACCAGAATTGATCATCATATAGTATTGTTGCTGAATTTCCTGGTCCTGTTCATTTCACTTGCCACTAAAAAGAGAGTTGCTGGAAACATTTTTGCATATATGGGTCTCTTTCCCTTTAAGATTTCTTTGGGATATAAGCCCAGTAGAAACACTGCTGGATCAAAAGATGTGTACAGTTTGATAACTTTTTGAGTATTGTTCTAAATCGCTCTCCAGAATGGTTGGATCCATTCACTGTTCCACCAATGATGTATCAGTGTCCCAGTTTTCCCACATCCCCTCCAACATTTGTTATTATCTTTTCGTATCATCTTAGCCAATCTGACAGGTGTGTAGGGGTATCTCAGAGTTGTCTTAATTTGCATTTCTCTGATCAATAGTGATTTGGAGCATCTTTTCATGTGACTACAAATAGTTTCAATTTCTTCATCTGAGAATTGTTTGTTCATATCCTTTGACCATTTATCAACTGGAGAATGGCTTGAACTATTATAAATTTGAGTCAATTCTCTATGTATTTTAGAAATGAGGCCTTTATCAGATCCTTTGGATGTGAAAATATTTTCCCACTTTATTGAGGGAGAAGCATTCTTTCAGTAGCCTTCAAGACACACTAATGATGGGTAATCTTTTGCAAGAATGGAAACTAGAAAGAGATTCAGAATTAAAATGATTGCTGTCTACCGTTCTCCAAAACCATTGGTCTTTAAAGATGGTGAATATTATTAATGTTTACTAATATAAAGAAAGAGTGTAGTGTGATGGTTTTCCCGGAGGCAGCCTTAGTCTCAGTTGAAATAAATAATTACTCCAAAATCACAGCCAGTTGGTAAAAATGCAAACGTTTATTTCTTCCTTCCAAATTAGCCCGGTTAGTTGAGGCCTATCTCTCTGCCTGGCTCCAAGAAATCTTGCAGCTTTGTCCTTGGCTTCTGCTTCTGCTTTCTTCAGCCTCCAGCCAGCTCCCACTCGTGGCTTCTCAATCTCCAGTCTGTTCCAAGCTCCAAGAGCTCCCTCTATTTATGTGATCTCCCAAAGGTTAACTCTACCTTCTGGAGGGAGAGGGATTCTGGGTTATCTCCCAGAGTGCTCTCTGGTCCTAAGAACTTTAAGGGAAGTGTGAATTCGGACTAAGCCCTACACGTGTGAACTCCATTGAGTACTTAGATACTTATGAGCTCTCTAAAGGTGTGAACACAAGCATTATTTCCATTAGTATTAACAACTTATCACCTTGTAAGGATTTGCTCTAAGGTGTGAACCAATAAGCACTATCAATTCTACTGAGTTAACACCAGGATTCTGACATCACCCTTGAGTTTTCACCTTGTTTCAAGTTGAGTTGACACTAGGATTCCAACAGTGTAGTACAATAATTTTAAAAGGTTCATTGTCTTCAATTTTTGCTTATGCAAATAGAAATAAAGGCTTTTGATTGGTGATTCAATAAGCATCTTTAATGAGAAAAGGGCATTCTGCCTAGGGATTCTATCTTCTAATGCTGGAAAGGTCATTTGGGGCAAATGGGGTGGCTCAGTCTGCTCACTGATCAAGCTTTTACTAAAGGGACCTGAGTAATTCTATCTAGATTATTCCCTAGGTCCCTCTAGTCATTATTGAGCTGAAGTGTCATCTGCAAGGCCAAAAGAGAAATATCCCAACAATCCCTGTTGTAGGTGAAGAGTTCATGCAGAAAGGGACTCTCTGGTGGATACTGCATTCTTTACATAGTTTAGGTTTTGTTTTGTTTTGCTTTTTAAGTGTAAGAGGCAATGTAGAGCTAGTCAATAGAGAGCCAGCCTCTAAATCAGGAAAACTTTAGCAGAGAAAATTCAGGGAGTCTAAGATAGCTGTTTTCAAGTACTTGAAGGACTGTCAAATGAAATAGAGATTAAACTTGTTTTATTTTATCTCAGAAGGTCAGATCAAGAACAGTGGGAGGAATTGTGAAAAGAAGAATTTAGACTTGATGTCAGGAAATAATTTCCGATGATTAGAATTATCCAAAGTAACCTAGGTTGTGTAGAGAAGTGGTGATGTCAGGGGAAGTGACTCTCAAATCATAACAATCTGGTCCAGATGGTGAATGATTCTAGATCTTTATAGCTCACAGTGGATCTCTGATGAAGTGAGCAAGAGCAACACATATGATACCACTTTACATAGTCACTAATTCTCATCACAAATCAAAGTCACTTATAATAGGGTAGCAAAGAGGTCATCACTTTATTTCATGCAGCCTATCCTAGGGCCAGGGTCAATACCAAGAATTGTCCTTTTCAGCAAACACTTGGCAGACAGTTTCATACCACCTTTCTCCCTTCCTCCATATCTTTATCACAAAAACAAAGCATTTCTCATTGGGCATTGGGCAAAACCCTAACTTACATCTGTATTGTATACTAAAACCAGGAGGCATAGGGAATGGATATGGTATATAACTGAGATTGGGAGAAGGAGGCAAGGATCAAATCCACAGGTTATGGAAAGTAGTTCTTTAAAAAAAATTTTTTTTATTAAAGCTTTTTATTTTCAAGACATATGCATGGATAATTTTTC
The DNA here is from genome assembly GCF_902635505.1 of Sarcophilus harrisii. Classification (NCBI taxonomy): domain Eukaryota; kingdom Metazoa; phylum Chordata; class Mammalia; order Dasyuromorphia; family Dasyuridae; genus Sarcophilus; species Sarcophilus harrisii. The sequence continues at coordinate 185,442,905 of NC_045427.1, read as the reverse complement.
AACACTGACCCTTGCAAAATCTTGTGTTCCAAATTTTTCCTGCTTCCCTCCACCTCCTCCCCTAGATGGCAAGCAATCCAATATATGTTAAACATGTTAAAATGTATGTTAAATACAATATATGTATACAAATTTATACAATTATCTTACTGCACAAGAAAAATCAGATCAAAAAGGAAAAAAAAAACGATTAAGAAAACAAAATGAAAGCAAACAAACAACAAAAAGAGTGAAAATGCTATGTTGTGATCCAGACTCAGTTGGGAGTACTTATTGTGGATGTGATTGAAGTCTCTGAGTTAATAATAAAAATGCCTTTTGTGGGCATATGCATACATTTAAAGCAATTTCTTTCTTTCTTTCTTTCTTTCTTTCTTTCTTTCTTTCTTTCTTTCTTTCTTTCTTTCTTTCTTTCTTTCTTTCTTTCTTTCTTTCTTTCTTTCTTTCTTTCTTTCTTTCTTTCCTGAGGCAATTGGGATTAAGTGACTTGTCCAAGATCACACAGCTAGGACGTGTTAAATGTCTGAGGCCAGATTTGAACTCAGGCTGGTGCTTTATTCACTGCACCACCTAAATCTAAAGCAATCTCATCTAAAGCAATTTCAAGACAGAGATTATAATCCCCCTTTTACAGTTGAGGAAAAGTCTGAAAGTGGTTGAGCCACATAGCTTAGATGAAGAAGTGGGACTTCTTTCCTAGGAGGAAATGGAAGGGAAGAGAAGGCAATTAGTATTTATATAGCACTGTGCCAATCATTTTACAAAAATTATTTCCTTTGATGAGACTTAGGCTTTTTGATTCTAAACTCTATATGTGTCTCACTGTACCAAACTACTTCTCCTTTTTGCTAGAGTGCTTTAATAGACATTCTCTATTCCTCTCAAATTTATAATTTTGTTCACTAGTTAAATTTTCCCCAGCTTTCTGCCCCCAGAGATCTCATACTCCCTGAAATTGAATAATTTTTGTTCATTAAAAGTTCTTTATTAAAAGACTCAGATCTCTATAGGCAGACACACCCTCAGCTGATTGCTGGCCATTACCCTAGGGAATTAGAGCCAAAAGAGGCATTTGGAATCATACAGCTAGTTAGCAGCATAGTTGGGACTAGGACTTAGGTCTTTTGATCACTAACTCTTTCCATCAGGGCAACAGAGAGAAACAGGCCTCTGGGAGAGAAGGAACTTGAAAGGAAGTGTGTGTGTGTGTGTGTGTGTGTGTGTGTGTGTGTATGTGAGAGAGAGAGACAGAAAAAAGAGACAGAGGTAACACAGACAGAAGACAGAAAGAGAGGAGAGAGAGAGAGACAGACAGACAGACAGAGAGAGAGAGAGACAGAGACAGAGACAGAGAGACAGAGGTAACAGAAGAGAGAGAGAAAGAGAGGGGGAAGAGAGAGAGACACAGACAGAAAGAGAGACAGAGAGACAGAGGTAACAGACAGAAGAGAGAAAGAGAGAGAGAGAGAGAGAGAGAGAGAGAGAGAGAGAGAGAGAGAGAGAGAGAGAGAGAAAAGGGACAAAAAGAAGATGGGAGGGAGGGAGAGACACAGAAAAAGAGACAGAGACAGAAAGATAATTCATAACAGAAGATTCTGGCCTAGGCACCCAAGTTCCCTACATAATAGGTCTTGATTGAAAGAATCTAGGCTAATTTTCCAATTGATAAATGGTCAAAGGATGTGACCAGACAATTTTCAAATGAAGAAATTAAAACCATTTCTAGTCATATGAAAAAATGTTCTAAATCACTATTAATCAGAGAACCATGAATTAAGACAATTCTGAGGTACCACTACATTACATACCTCTCAGATTGGCTAAGATGACAGGAAAAGATGACAAATGTTTCAGGGAATGTGGGAAAATTGGAACACTAATGCATTGTTCGTGGAGTTGTGAACTGATCCAACTGTTCTAGAGAGCAATATGGAACTATATCCAAAGGCTATCAAACTGCATACCTTTTGATCCACCAGTGTCTCTACTGGGCCTGTATCCCAAAAAGATCATAAAGGAGGGAAAGGGACCCACAAGTGCAAAAATGTTTGTGGAAACCCTTCTCGTAGTGGCAAGAAACTGGAAACTGAGTGGATGTCCATAAGTTAGAGAATGGCTGAATAAATTATGGTATATTAGTGCTATGGAATATTATTATTATATAAGAAACAATCAGCAGGATGATTTCAGAGAGGCCTGGAGAGATTTACAGGAACTGATGCTGAGTGAAATATGTAGAACCAGAAAATTGCGCACATAATAGCAAGATTATATGATAATCAATTCTGATGGACATGACTTTTAAAAAAATGATGTGATTCGGCCCAGTTCCAATGGTCTTATGATGGAGAGAGCCATCTGCACCCAGAGAGTGGACTGTGAGAACTGAATGTGAATTATAACAAAGAATTTTCACCCTTTTTGTTGTTGTTTGCTTGCTTTTCATTTTCTTATTTTTTTTCCTTTTTGATCTGATTTTTCTTGTGCAACAGATAACTGGGCAAATATGTACAGAAAGAATTGTTCATGTTTAACATATATTGGATTACTTGCTGTCTAGGGGAAGGGATAGAAGGGAGGGAGAAAAATTTTGGAACACAAGCTTTTACAAGGGTGAATGTTGAAAACTACTTATACATATATTTTGAAAATAAAAAGCTAAAAATTGGGGAAATAAAAAGAAAGAGTCTAGGCTAGGATTAACTGTCCTCTACAACCCTCCTTTCTAAGATGTAGATTATAATATTTGTTCTTAAATTGAAAGCTTCTTGTTCCACTCAACTGAGGGGGCCTGTGCTCACCATTTTCAGCATTGTCTCTTGCTTCCTGAATTATATTTTTATTCTTGCTGTGAATTCACATTGCCAAGGGGTAATGTTAAAGTCGCTTTAACCATACTTTCTACTTTTTTTTTCTCTTCTTGGTTTTAAAAAGAAGGACCCTTCAGTAAAAACAGGTTGGAGGTTTGTTTGTTCTGACTGCTTTTGAAGTCCTAATTGAGTGTTAGTCAAACTGGCTGTCAAGTTTCTTAATTGATGTGAAAATCTCATTGGGTCCTTGGAGGTGTGACAGGGAAAGAAATGAAGGATTTGAAGAGGAGGGTGGGAACCAATGACTGAACAAACAGTGGGGTTTAGCTTTTCGATCCTATTGTAGGCAAAGCCCTAAATAGGAGAGGTGGGTCGGGTTGCTGGGATGAAAAGTAACAAAATTACAGGTTCTAAAGGGATCAAAAGGCAACTCTATGCCCTGGGGTGTACAATTTGTAAGCCTATCTAGACTTGTGCAATATGTAAATGTTTCTAGAGTGAACCCTCAGAGGGTCAAGAACAATCTCAAGTCTTTGCTTTGTCAGGAGGCTGTCTCTTTGGGCTTAGTCCTGTAGGATGCATCACTGACCTGGGTCTATACATACACCTGACCAGGAATTAAATCCAGAGGCTCCTCAGAGCATAGTTGTCTTCACGTGTTTGAAGCTGCTGTCAGATAAAAGAGGGCTTTGACTTGTTCTGTTTTGGCCCCAGAGGGCAGAGCTAGGATCAATGGTGAGTAGTTGCAGAGGAAGATTTCAGTCTGAGTGTAAGAGAAAACGTCCTAATAATTGGAGCTGTCCAGAGCTGAAAAGGATTGCAAAAGAAGGCAATAAGGTGCTTATCAATGGAGAAGAGAGGATGGTGTAGAATCATAACTCAGGAGCTGGAAAGGACCTCCGAAATGGTCTACTCCAACCTTATTTTGCAGATGGGGAAACAGGCCAAAAAAATTCAATGATTTGCTCAAGGTCACATGAAATCAGAGACAGAATTAGAATATGTGTTTTTCTATTATATCCCATTATCTTTTTTAAAAAATAAATTTCTTTTTATTTATTTGCAAGTCAATTGGGGTTAAGTGACTTGCCCAGGATCACACAGCTAGTAAGGGTTAAGTATCTAAAGCTGGACCCCACTATCTTCTAGCAAAGGCTGTGTAACCAATTCTTTTAACACAACCTGTACTGTTGTAGAGGCAGTTCCTGTTCAGCTCATTTCACTTTGGGACAGTTTCAATTATGGGAGGATTTTCCTTCTGTTAAACTGAAATCTTCCCTTGGAGAGGAAAGGGAAAATGCTGCCTTTTAAAAACTTGTCCTCTGTGATCTTAATTGTATTCTTTAGGATCAAATAGTATCCCCCAAATCACATCGCAACAGGTGACTTCTTGGAGCTCTTTCCTGACTGAAGATATCTTTCAGTATTAGCTATGTTGTCTTGTGGAAGAGGAACCATTAGAATTATACTTGGCCTGAGTGGGACAATACATAGAAATTGAAGACACATTTAAACATCATCTGAGAAAAACTTAACATTTGGTGTACAAAAGTAGAATGACTTGTCTTTCAAGCTAGAGCCTTCTTCCTCACATTAATCAGTCAGTTAATAAGTATTTATTAAGTACTTGCTAAATGATGGAGTACAAAAGAAAGGCAAAAGACATAGTACTTGGGAATGGGAGTTGGGGCAAGATAAGATGTAAGGAACTTAGAAAAGTAGGAAGAGGACATTAAAGACTTTGAATGACAAACAGACCTTTTCATATTTGATCCTAGAGGTGATAGGATACCCTTGAAGTAAGTCCAGAGAAGAATAAAACCAGAATAGGATTGCCTGTCTGGAAAGGACTATCTTTTAATTGTGTCCAGAGTGCTTAGTACATAGTAGATGCTTAATATGTTTACTGAATTTGACTATATTAGGACAGTTTGGGATTTCCTGAAAATGGAAGCTTCCTGAAGATACTCATTATTGGGCATAAAGGGGCAGGCACCGTGGTTTACTATTCCAGTTTGAAGACATTGTAAAGATGGTAGCACAGTGCTTAGTTTATAGAAGGTGATAAATAAATGTTGATTGATTGATAGACTGTTTCAGGGGAACAAGGCCCTAGGTATTGAGGTGAGTTCCAGGAGAAGCCAGCAGTATAGAAAGAGTGGTTTTGAAGTGTAGAATATCAGAGGTACAAGTTAAAAGGAGAATAAAGGCAGTTAGATAGTTCAGCAGAAAAAGCATGAACTAGGAATCATGGAAATGAGTTTAAAACCAACTTTAGGCACTTAGTAGCTGTGTGATCTTAGGCAAATCACTTAATCTCTTTCTGCCTCAGTTTTTTAATCTGTAAAATGAGGATAAAAATAGCACCCACCTCACAAGGTTGTAAGTGTCCAATGAATTAACATGTAACATGTAAACCACTTTGCAAATCTTAAATGCTAGTCATTATTGTTATTATTATATAAGGGGTGCCCTGATGATACTTGTGCTTTAGGACTTCAATTTGTCAATTGGGTGAAGGATGGACTACACTGAAGCAGGAATCCAACTAACCAAGAGGCTATTTTAATAGTCCAAGAGTAAGATGATGAAATCTTTTACCGGAATGGTAATAGTATCCCTTCAAAGTAGGGAACATAAATATTATTATATTTATTTTATCAACATGGCAGCTAAGGTTCAGGTGATGGAGATATGGAGTGAAAGTGAAGTAACTGGTTTGGGGACACCCAAACCTAGGCTCTAACTTAGATTGCTTTAATTCTAGAGTCCAGTGTTCTTTTCACAATATCACATTGTCATTCATTTTGTGGGAGATGATTCCTTGTTAAGCCCACACCTCCATGTTTCCTTCCTGGATTGCTTTTTTCATCTAAAAAAGAAAATAAGCAACACTTTCTCTTAACTGAAGCCCAAAGAAAAGAAAATGGCTCCAAAATCTTTTGTTCATAATTGAGACATAAATTCCTGGGGATGGCATAGAGGGAAGAGAACAGGAATGGTTTGGGAAAGGGACATGTTTCATTTTTCAATGACCTGTATTGTGGCAAATGCCATTGTAACTGCCATTAGCATCATAAGCTTCACTTTTGTGGGTGGTTATTTTGACTAAAAGATGGAATTATTCTTATCCAACTGAGAAAAGATCTCAGATTTAGATGCTTTGGAAAAATACATGATTTGAACATTAAAATCCAAAAAGGTTTGTATTTCCCCCTTTTCTTTCATATCGATCACATTTGGATTTTGCTGATGACTATTGGATAAACATGGGAGGCTAGTGTTTACCTTATTTACAGGGTTTATGTCTCACATTGAGCCTAGGGCTTTTATTTAATACAAGGTTATCTCAATAAAAGGGACAGGTCCCTTTCTGCTCTTATGATATAATTTCCAACTCAAAGTTCTCTGTTATCATCAATTGTCTCAATGGCAACTAATGAATCTCCCTTCCCCCCATCCTGGCCCCAAGAGTGAGCTGGACCCCATGGAACTCAGCTGCAGGTTGTGTAATCAGCTCCCTCCTGATCTCTTATGAAGCCTCCCTCTGGCTGGCCTGGGGCCATCATTAGCTTATCCAGGGATAAGTCTGTTGGGGAGAGAGGGTAATGGGTTGAGGAAGTCCCTTAGGATGTCTGGAGGTTCTGTCTGCTGTCTGCTAGATCTCTTCTTTGGGGGTAATGGGTAATCCCATGTGCATAAAGGGTGAGGGAACTTGGCATCTGGATCAATTCTTTCCTCCTCCCATCACTCTCCTCAATTAGGAGGTGAGGGGAGGTGCATGGCACCTTGTAATTGCTAATATTTGAGGAAAGTGAAAAGGTAAAGCCATCAGATACCATGTGAAATGATCTACCCTCTTAATTTAAGATTTTAAATGAGAATTACAGTTCATAGACATATAGGATTATAATCATGACTATTCTTTGCTAGACAGAAGAAAATAACAATACTGACAACAACAACAATAACAATAATTCAGATTTATATAATCATTTATAAATCATGCTTACTTTGGTTCTTGCCAAAGAAATAATGCAAAGAAATCATAGTGTGATTCTTAGAACTATAGGTGTCTGAACTGTCATAACAAGTTGCTGTTTGTTTTAGGGCCTTTACTGAGGGTAGGAACTTTGCAGGGAGAGAAGGAAGAGGTTTTGTATCTCATTCCATTTGTGGTATGTTTTATCATCTGCAGGAGGTCTTATTGTTTTTTTCCCCCAACTGCTAGTGTCTCCTTCAGATGACCTTCCTTGTACATTAAAAAAAGAAATCTTGTATGTACCTAGTTATTTATATGTCATTGCCTTCATTAGACTGTAAATACCTTGAGAACATACATTTTTGGTTGCTTTTCTTTATATCTTCTCTTAGTACAGTGCTTGGCATATAGCACTTAATAAATACTTGCTGAAGTCATTTCTAATGGAAGTGAGTCCTTAAGATTTCCAAGAATCTTTGGAAACTTTTGGTTAGCTTTCACTGAGATGATTATATATGGCTTATCATAATACATTTTAATATTTCTTTTTTTTTTTTTGTTAAAAGCATTCCATATAGATTAGTATCATTCTTGATCTTTTCCTTTCTTTTGGGACCTTTTCCTCTTTGAATTAGTACAAAAGTGTGTATATCTTGGAATGTTCCTGCCATTGCCAGAGATGTGACCTTGGATAGGTTACTGAGCCTCAGTTTCTTTATGTATAAAATGAGGGGATTATATTAAATGATATCTAAATTCCCCATCAGCCTGAAATTCTATGAATTGTAAAAGATGCTCCTAAATAGATGCTTTATGAGCTAGACTTAGATTTGAATAGGAAAAGGAAGGAAGGTAGGATGGACTGAATGTAGAAATTGTGTGGGATTTTCAGTGTCCTACATTTTTTCTTGTTAAAAAAGTCTCATTGTTTTCATGATCACTATTCTCCTGGTGAAGATACAATGTAACAGTGCATAGAGGGTTAGCCTTGGGATCAAGAAGCCTCAGGTTCAAGTCTTTAACTCTGACAAATATTATATGATCATGAGAGGTTAAGTTTTAGTTTCTCCAGCCAGCTAACACTGTAAGTTGTTCAAATGAAAGAAGAAGGGAGTTTCTATATTACCCATGATTATGAGCACATATAATGAGCAAGGGTGATGTGGGAAAGATTCCTTTCTAGATTCCCACCCCCTCCTAGTTAATAGTGTAAATTACCCTTTGACTCACAAATCCTGGTCCCTTTGAATTCCAATAGAAGATTCGGACCTGTCCCAGCCCCATCCAGATCTGAGTCAACTTTGGGGCTACACCCAAAAGCCCCTCAAGCTAAGTCTCCTATTATAAAAGGGCCATGCTGGGAACCCCTCTTTGCAGAGATTCCAAACATGCTAGCCATGTGAGGACCCTCTGTCCACTTGACCCTCTGTCCAGTGCCCTCCTTATCTCTATCTTCACCTATCTTCACTTCTAAACTCAATAATAAACCTCTTTTATCAATCTAGCTCTCGGGCTAATAAATGCTTTTATTGGGGACTAGCACCGCTACTAGACCTCATTTACCGCTGTATCCTTGCGCCAAATCCAAGGGGGTTGCAGGGGAGCTCTGTTTGACTCCCTGTACCCCAAACCTGCCACTAGACCTCAACTAAATCCTAATTTCATTTAGGTACCCCAAATCTAGACCTCAACAAGGGTATTGGGCTGGTCATGTAAAGAGAAATAGAAATAATAAATGAATATCATGTCTAGGGCATCAGGTAGATTTTCTTTGGAGAACACTTGAAAGGCTTGGATAAGAATCACATAAGATGAAAAGGCATAAATGGGTTGAAGTCTGCAAGAGTGGATGGAATGGCCCACATTGATGAGAAGAAATTAAATAAATTGATGAGAAGGCATTAAACTTAGGGAAAGAGATTATTATAGGCAGATATAATGAGCAAGGAGATTGGACTGGTCATGTAAAGAAAAAGAGAAACAATAAATGAATATCTCATGTCTAGGGCATCAGGTAGATTTTCTTTGGTGAACACTTGAAAGGCTTGGACAAGAATCACACAAGATGAAAAGGCATGAATGGGTTGAAGTCTGCAAGATTAGGTGGAATGTTCTACATTGATGAAAAGAAATTAAATAAATTGATGAGAAGGCATTAAACTTAGGGAATGAAGAATGAACTCCAAATCTTTGTGATATTAGAGGTTGACATCTCTACTGGAAATTGATACAAAGCAATTTGCACCCTGTCAGGTGAGCTTATTTTAGGGCATTTAGTATATCCATTTCTAGTCTTGGGACACCACTCCTCTTCTGTAGGATAGTGTCTAAGTAATTATGTCTTCCAACTACTGCTCTAGTATTAATACAACTAATAGCTAGTATTTCCCTAGTGTGGTACTTCACTAGTTATTTCCAAGCTTTTAAAACCTGGTTTGAGTCCAAAGCTATTCCAAGTAAAGTTCATGATCCGGTACCACTAAATAAGGAGTTTTAAACTTTTTTTTTGTATTATGGAACCCTTTGGAAGTTTTTTGAAACTAATGGATTCCAGAAAAAAAAAAGTTAAAATATATAGAATTACAAAAGAAACCAGTTATATTAAAATTAAAGTGATTTTTTTTCTCATCTAAATTTACAGACTCCTTGAAATCTATCCAACGGCCCCAGGTTAAGAAGCCCTGCACTAAATTTTCCCCCTTTTAAGCTAGATAACATTTAGTATATAACTTTATATTGAATTGGGAACAAGAATAATTTACATAAAATAAGAAAATAACAAAGAATAAATAGAATAAAATGTATTAAAAAGCAACCACCATCCCAAACCATATCCTTTCATATTCCTGACTTTTCACTCTTGTTTCACCGTGGGTTATCTTTTCCTTTATCTTGGGATTCAACTCTATGTTAATCATGAATTAACTCTATGTTAATCTTTGTATATTCCTTCAAATTTCATGCAAAGTAAGAATAACAAACAGTACAGGACCTTCCTCATTCTTTTCTGTCACCATCCCCCAAACTCCAAGCAGGGATCCTGTCAAAACCTTCTTTTCCCCATAGTGTTATTGCCTGCTAGACTCCATTCACTTTGTTTTAGCACTTCTCTTCATCTTATGGGAGAAGTATGTTATTCTTTTGCATTCATACCTGGATATTCACTTTTACTTTCACCTTCTATGTGTGCCTTTAAAAAAAATTTGAGTTCATGTATGAGTTCCTTATATATCCAGATTTATCTCTTATATAGTTCTTCCCTTAGATATATAACTAGAAGGAGTCTTATAGGCTCTCATATTCAATAATCCAATTTTACTTATGAGGCAAATGAGGAACAGAGTGGTTAAAATTGTAGACGCAATCATGTATAATGCTCTAATTTTATTTATGAAGAAACTGAGGCCCAATGGGGTTAAGCAAAATTGTTCAGAGTTACACATGTAGCAGATATCTGAGGTGGAATTTGAATTCACATCTCCCGGACTGCAGGCTCAGTGCCCCGTCCATTTTGCCATATTGCCTTTTTGTTCTTATCTAAATAATTTCTCTTTATATCTTTAGAATTTCATACTTAATAGCTTCCATCTCTTCTTGTGTTAATGTCCCTTGTAGAATATTGAATCAATGGATCTTATCTCTCCTTTCTCTAAATTATTTGAAACCTATTCTCAGGCTATTTCCGGCTTTCCTCTTTGTCCCTGATATGTCAGACATGCATATGAAGCATTCAAATTTTGCAAAGCACCTGACATACAGCGTCTCATTTGGGTTCCACAGTAATCCTGTGAAGTATCTAATATAGCAATTATTATTCCCATTTTACAGAAGTGGTGATTGAAGTTCAAGTAGGTTAAATGATATATCCAGGTTCATATAGCTAGCTACTATCAGAGTGGGATTTGAACCCAGGTCTTCCCAATTTAATTTTAGCACTCTATTATGTCATACTTGCCAACAACATTCCAGTTATTTCTGTTTTAGAAACCAGTTCCAACTTGTTTTCCATATTCAGGTTCCTAATACCAGCTCCCCTTGTCATTTCTTCCACCTTGTGAAGGATAAAATTATCATTAAGGAAAGTCACAAATTTCTCAGCTGCTCTTTTTTGGCAGAGAGAGAGAGCTCTGACAGATGTCCATAGAGTTGAAGTCCCCCATCACAACAATTTCATGTTTCTTCTGTGCCAGGTTTGTTATCTGTTTCCCAATCTCCTTGATAATTCCTCCTTCTGTCCAGGTAGTCCATAAAACACTCCTAAATAATATCACTTGTGTTCCTTTCTCTATTGATCCTTACCCACATATATAGCACCATATTTCCCCTGTCTGGTTCCTAGATTTCCTAAGACAAGTATATCTGTAACATAGAATGCTATTCCATCTCCTCAAACTCCCACCATGGCATTTTATCTGTTTTATTTCTTTTGAATAAGATATGCCCTTTCAAAGCCAAATATGTAATATGAGTACCAGCTTTTTAAGATGAGAGGATTGGACTAGATGGTATCTGAAGTTCTTCTACTTCAACATCTATGATCCAAGGAAATTTGACTCATTGTGCCAGGATGTCTAGGTCTCCCTGTTTATTGCTTATACAATTTACTTTTGTATGTAGACATCTAACACCATAAGGTTTTATTGATGATGACTTGGATATTTCCTCATCTATAATACAGAGACAATGACATTTGTGTCACTACCATTGCCTCTATCAATGAGTTGGTATGACAAAAGCATGTAACCAATATATAAATATGAGTTAAATATAAGGCCACAGTTGTGTATCTAGGTCAGAAGGATCATAGTCATCCAGAGTTGTTAATTACCCCTGGGACTATAAAGGAGTAATCGCAAAAAAATTACAAAGAAAACCAGTTATATTAAAATTAAAGTGATTTTTTTTCTCATCCAAATTTACAGACCCCTTTGAAATCTATCCAAAGAACACAGGTTAAATACTAAATCTTCCCCCTTTTAAGCCACAGAGTATCATATGACTAAATACTGAAGTGGGAACAAGACTAATTTAACTAAGATAGAAAACAACAAAGACAAATCAGTGAATTAGGCATTGTTAAAGCATCGTTGATACTTGGGTGTAGGTAGAGTACTAAGCATTTATAGTAAGTGGGGACAAGAGTAATAAAATGCTATTTATTAAAATGAATAAAAATCATAGACTTAAGAGTTGGAACAGATCTCAACATTCATCCAGTATAACACAAACATGAAAAGAATCTTCATTATAACAAAGTGGAAAAGGTGCTGAATTTGGAAGGAAATTCAAAGAAATTGGGTTTGAATCCTTACTTTTGGTAACACTATATCTTTGTGACACTTAGCCATTCAGGACCTTAACATATGGAAAAGATTGTTATTGTAAAGGCTGGTCACAGAGTCACAAATTTTGGGCCACTATGACTTAAGAACATTTCATGTTCCAGAAAATCTTAGAGATGTGTATTACAATGAAGCTTAGAATTTAATTTAAAACCAAAACCCAACCACCTATTAATAGTATCATGTATAGTCATTGGCCTCAGAGCTAGTGAGACCTAAGTTCAAGTCCTATCTCTGCATTATACTATCTGTGATTTTGGAACTATCACTTAATTTTTTAGCAAATAAGTAAGATAATTAATGACAGAGAAGGTACTGACCTACCTTGCTGGAGGTATTTTCTTCACCTGGGATTCTTATGCCAATAAAAATTCCTTGTGTCAGATCCTATCCTCAATTTACAAAGACATTAAATCAGTTAAAACAAATCCATGCCATAAACTTCATTGTAGATGTGGTCTTCCATATGGTTGCAGGGTTGGTCAGAGTAATAGAAGATGCTTTTAAATGATTCTAGGTATTTGTTGAAAGAACTGCTTCCACAGCCATTTTATAAAAGCCAGATTCCAAGGGATTAGGAAGTGAGTTGAAAACTACATATAGTATCATATACATGTAGTCCCTTCTCTTAGGAAGGCTGAGGCTAACATTTCCACTTGAGTTCTGAGATACAATAAGGCAATGGGGCATTAAAGCTGTAGTAGGACAGTAAATCCAATCTGGTTTCCACACTGAGACTGGTACAAATTTGGTGAACAGGCCTGGAAGGGTTGGAATACCAGAATACCCAAGAAGAGGTAAATTGGTCCAAGTCTGAAAAACAGAGCAGATCAAAGTTTCTTTGATGACCAGGACAGTGAAATTGCATTTCCACTTTTAGAGAGATGAAGACCAATCTCAAAATTGATGAGGAAGATGATGAGGAAATAGAGTCAGTAAAAATACTATCAATTATAGAAGTTTGAAAGTAAAAGGAAGGAGAAGTAGAAGATATAAGAAGGTAGCTTGAGGGGTTGCAAAATCAAGTAAAAGGTTTTAAGGAGGAGAAAGATGTATGAATTCAGGTATGTAGCAGAGAAAGTAATAGCAGACAAGGAATGAGTGGAGATGAGAGAAATGATGAAAAATATGGGCTCAAGGTAAACTTTGACAAGGAGACCAGAGCAAAGAAGAAAGGATGGATGAAGCTGAAGAATTTTGATGGGGGAATGAGAACTTACATAGATTGCTTCTATTCTAGTAAAGTAGGGTCAAAGTCTTAAACTAGAAGAATAAGAATTATAGAGGAATTGGTGACTTGAGAGAAGAAAAGGTTTTTAAATTTATTCACAAAGTATGAGAGTCAAGCAGAGAATAATGAAATGATTATTCTATAGCAATAAACATCCAATTAATATTAGAAGCATGAATTAGAATGAGCTTAGTCAACCAGAAGGCATGGCATCCTCCAGTGGCCACAGTGTGCAAACAGGAGCAGAAAAAAAGAGGAATGGGTAGGACATATTAACCGAAGGCTTAGACACAAGGAGTGATTGAATAAAAAGCAGAGAATTCAAGGGTAGTGGACAATATACCATTGCAGTAGCCAATTAAAGGGTCAAGACTATGAAAAGAAGATAATGAGTTTGGAGTAAGGTCCTCCAATTGGGTTTTGAAGGTCACAATGAGAACAGAAGGAAAATGAACCACAGAGATTAGTGCCAATTGATTTGTTCAACAGGTAGTATATCAGTAATACAAGAAACCATGCCTTACAGAGAATCTAACTCGGGAACTCCCACACTGGGGTCCTACTGTTCTGATTGATAGTTGCCTGACTCACCCAAACTTCAGCCATCCAACTCCCTGATTAATTTCTTCCCACCTACTCCCTTCTCCTCTCCCCACCTCCCAAAACCCCAGTTTTTCTAGTTATAGAACCATAATCAAATCAACTTTGTCATTTCTGAAAAGGACGCTACTCTATCATTCTTGTAACCTTCTAAACCAAAGTATCCCTCTCTAGCTATCACTTCCCTATATGTGTTGTTTTCCTCCATTGGACTGTAAGCTTCTTGAGTACAGGAACTGTCTTTCATTTAGTATTTGTATCCCTGGTGCTCAGCACAATGTATGGTATATAGTAAGTGCTTAGAACATGCTTTTTACACTTATTCATTCAGTAATTTATTCATTCAAATGGATAGTATCTCAAGCCTGGAAATGAACAAGAAGAGGAAAATAGGTTAGATAGCATTTAGGAAAATTTGCAACTTTTTCAATCATGTCAAAGACACATCAAAGACAAAGAAATCTCTCTTTTATTTTTTTTAAATCCACCATTATGCTATTTGCTATATGGCTGCAGATCAAGGAAAAATCAAACAAATCTACACTGTAAATAACCCAGAATTCAATGGAAAGACTTATGGTGAGTACATGTAGTCTACAGTAATGACTTGTACAAAAGGGGTGACATGAAATTTAATATGACATTTAAGTTTCACTCATGAAAGAAAACCAGAGTAAACAGATGGAAAGCAGTAATGATTGTTTGCTTCATTGATACTCATGGGAGGTTAGAAGAAATAAAGGAATTCCACTAATGTATGTATCATACATAGAGCTGAAGAGGATTGTCGAGGTCCTCTAGCCCAAATTATTCAGATGATTTACCAGGAAAGGCTAAATAATTTACTTAAGGATTTCTGCTCCTACTACCCCTGGACAATTTAAGCTCTTTGATTATTTTCGATTTAATAATCTTAGCATAGTGCATTGCATACAGTGGGTGATTAGCAAGTGTTTGTTGAATTGAACAATTATAGTTACAAGGATCAGAACTGGGCTTTGAGCCTAAATTTTCTGTCTCCAACTCTGTAATGTCTGGGCTAGCTCCAGGGAGGGTCTCAGGATCAGTCAGAGTCAGGATCAGTCAAAGTTCTTGGTCTTTAGAGGGAGAAGTGAAGGAGGCAGACAAGCTGCCACAGCGCTTGCAAAAGATGTATCCTGGAGTCTGGAGTCCAGAGTCTCCAGCCTCCTCCTCGTCCTGCCACCAAGTGACCCTGACTTCTCCCTCTCAGTCCTTCAATCCTTGCCTACGATTACCTCACCACCAAACATTCAGCAAGCAGCAATAGTGAGGAGAGCCATCATATCACCATCTCATCTAAATATGTATATAGACCCATTAGCTCATATTGAATGGGTAATTAGCCTTAAGTGCTCTGCTGTCTGATTCAAGCACATCTTTACAAATTTTCAGCCCTTTACAATGTGGTTTCTACTGTATCATGCTGCACCCTCCTCTCTCTGTCTCTGTCTCTGTCTCTGTTTCTGTCTGTCTTTCTCTCTCCCTCTCCCTGTCTCTGTCTCTGTTTCTGTCTGTCTGTCTTTCTCTCTCCCTTCCCCTCTCTCTGTCTCTGTCTCTCTTTCTCTCTATCTGCTTCTGTCTCTCTGTCTCTCTCTTTGTCTCTCTGTCTCTGTCTCTCTCTCTGTCTCTCTCTCTCTCTCTCTCTCTCTCTCTCTCTCTCTCTCTCTTATATTTATAGGTCATAGATTTGGAACTGGAGGAGATCTTAGAAAGTGTCTAGTTATAGATAGTTAATTTATTTATTATAAAGTTAAGGCCCAGAGAATTAAGTTTACCAAATGATCGAACTGAGATCTGAACTCAGTTCCTCAGACTCAAAATCCAGTTTCCTTTCCACAGTACTGTTAATATCCATTCACAGGATATTGATAAGAATGTCATGGAGTTCCTTGTGATCTTTTCTGATGATTAAGTGTTCTCACTGATGTGATCATACATGATCATACACTGAAGTTTTAAATAAACTCCCTTAAGATGATCAATCAAAAATATTAGCAGGATTCTAGAAATATAACATCTTAATTTATAAAAGAATTGTTATCTGTCTAATAATTTTGCTTTCCATAAATAATTATGATTTTAAATACCAACTTCATTACAAAGCTTATCCTTTTCTATATTTGTTTATTGAGATATCATTGCATATGATTTTGGCTTTGCCATTATTTCTGTTTGTGTGATTCTTTTGTATCTTTTCCCAACACCTACACTGTAACATAATTATAAACTCCTTGATTACCAGGTTAGAGCAGCTCAGTAGATAGAACCATACGCCTGGAGCCAGGAAGATCTGAGTTCAAATTTGGCCTCAGATATTACTAGCAGTGTGACTTTGAAAAAATCGCATAACCTGTTTTTGTCTCAGGTTCCTCAATGGCAAAATGAGGATAATAATAGCACCCATCTCCTAGACTTGTTGTAAGAATAAAATGAGGTAATAATTGCAAAGCACTTGTGCCTCTCACATAGTAAATACTCTATAAATGTTAGCTGTTCTTATTCTTACCCCCTTTCCTACTTCCTTTGTCACCCTCTTTATAGGGTGCACGTATTATGTATAGATATGAATCCCTGAATCACAGAAATTTAGAGCTACAAGAAATCATTGTTTTTATTGAGAAAGAAACTGAGATCTAAGAGAAGTGACTTATCTGACATGCCCCAGAGAATTTGTGGAAGAGGTACAACCACAACTTGGGCTTTCACTCTCTCTTGATCTGCTGGCTTTCTACCCCACTCTGCTGCTCAGCCATTGTTTTCTAGCATGTCAATTATTTAATAAATATCATCTGTGATGAAAACCTATACTGAGAAGACTTGGTGGTAGTGGGTGGGGGAGGGAGGAGGAGAGAAGCCTTGATTACTGTCTTCAAGTATTTGAAAGACTGTCATGTGGAAAAGCCATTAGACTTGTAGTGCTTGGCAGAACTGGGACCCATGGGTATAAATTACAGGGAGACAGATTTTTGGCTCAATATAAGCACCAACTTCCTAATGATTAGATCTGTTCAAAATTGGAGTGGGCTGCCCCAGTGAGTCTCCAGAAAAGGAGGTCATCAAGCAGGAGCTGAATGGCCATTCCTCAGGGATGTTATAGCGGGACAGATATTTCAGGTAGAGGTTGAATTAGATGAGCTCTGAGGTCTCTCCCAGCACTGAGACTTTATGCTTTTTGAACTAAGGCAAATGGTTTACTTTATGTAGTGGGTCAAAGCCTAGGAGATCGTTGCTGACCATATTTGCAAGTGAAATATTTTGGAGCAATGGGTTTGAGGTGGAGAGTGACAATGACAGTTTTTCAGTTAGGCTTTTTGTTCTGACTGCTGCTACCAATTCATTTACATGGCAAGCACAAAGATCTTGAAGGCTGAGGGAAGCTGTGGGGCCCCAAACTCACATAGCCCTTTGTAGTTTGTTGGCAGGTAGACTCTTGAAATTGATAATCAAGAATTTACTGCACTTCAGGGGACTTTCTAACCCTAAGTCAGATAGAGGCTTGGGACAGGGACTTTGATCTTGTAACAGGAGAATGTCATTTCAAAAGACAGGCTAAATCCCTATGGACTCTAATTAGCTGGAAGGGTAGCCTGTATCCCAAAAGAATTCAGGCACTAATACTTCTGGAGCTGACAGACAGATCTTTCCCTTTATGGAGAGAAAGGCAAAATATAGCTGAGATTTTTACTCAATTATTGACTGGGTAAATGAAGTCCTGCCTTTTTGACAAAAAGAGCTGAATCTTGTCCTTTGAGCTAATATTTCCCTTTACCAGGAGTTACTATGACCTCAGTTGAAAACTATAGTTGAAGCTCATATGTGGAAAGGAAAGTATAGTACTCTGCTGGCAGAAGGAAAAAGACTGAGGGCTATAGCAGAAAAGCTATATGCAACCCATTGAATAACAGTGGAGGCACTATACTGATTGGGGAGTGAGTACACTGAAACATATTATGACATCACCAGAAAGCAACGTTGCCCTAGAGGTATGAATTGCTCTTTTCACAGGTGTGCCCTAGCCATATATTTAATCAATGTAGGTATATAATTGGCCCCCAACCAGATCTCTATGTATGAATTCACTTTTCCCACTGACAATTTATGTATTTGAGTGTGCTCCAGGTTAATGAGACTAAAATATTTCATTAAATGCTATTGTTTTGAACTAATTGTATATTCTGTCTGACTAGTAAAAACATATCTGTAAGAGTTCATATGTTGTGATTTTGAATGGATGAGGATCCTTCTAAAAATACTTTGATCATGGGGCAGTTTTCTGGAACTTACTGTTGAGGGGTGCTCTTAGAGCTACAATTTCAAATAAAGCAATGAAAAATTCATCCACAGTTTTCTGAAACTAGTCTCAAAACTGACCACCTTTTGAGACATTATCAATTGCTTATTATGTCCAGCTGTCTATATTTAATTATTTGTGAGGATGAATTAGTGATCTCTAAGTCTCAGATCATTGGAACAAGTTTAGTTGAATTCAAACTTTAATTAAAGCTTGATCAGCAAAGCTCTACGTGCTATTGGGCAGAAAGTCTCGTCTTGCTGATTAATTTGCCTGCCAAACTAAGCAACTCTGTGAGTTTAGGATTCTAAGAATCCTTAATCCTGGAATATTCCACCCATTGGATTTCCACACTAAAAATCTATTTCTGCCTTCCCTCCCCCAGACCAAATGAGGGAATAGAAAGAAATAGAAAAATCTATCATCATTTCCTCTTAATTGAACTCAATCTAAAAATTAAAGAACTCACTGACATTTTTTCTCCTCTGAGCAGCTGGCTTGGTCTAAACTGTCTGACTTGATGTCCCAATCTCTTTCTTGATGTAACTATGATGGTTTTTAGGAGATTTAGACGTGATTTTTTATCGTGAGAAAAAGAAAAAATACAATGGGATATATGGTAATGATGAATCTTTCGACTTTGTGTCTAAAATTGCTTCTAGGCATGAATTATTACATAATAATTCATGCCCAGTTGTGTCTTATTGCTTAATAAGCGTATGGAAAATGTCTATGTCTGAATTGCCTCTCTGCTGTCATTTAGGGATTGTTTAAATTGTGCTAGCATTGTAATATGAGGAAAGATTAGAATCACTGATAAAGCCATGGTAGAGAAACCAAAGATGGAGTCATTCTTGAGTCAATAAAACTGTACCATAAACTTCTCTTACCTAAATTTGGAGTCCAAAGGAATTAGATTTACATCCTGGATTTCCTACAGATTATCAGCGTGACTTTGAGCAAGTCATTTCTCCTTTATGTGCCTGAATTTCCTCATCTCCAAAATGAGGCAGTAGATCTAGGTGTCCTCTAAGATTCCTTCCAGGCTTAGATCTTCTATTCTATTCTATTAAACTATTATATATTAAGGTTTCCTCTCTTCCCCATCCTTACTTCTTTACTCAGGTAAGATAATTGTTTTTTGAAATATTTATTATGAAGGTTCCAGATACAGTTTTAGGTCATGGATGGATGGTAGTCCCCATTGGTGGAAGAAGTTCCTATACCACACTGATGAAATGACAGATGTTTTCCATACTCTATTTGCTTTATGAAAGCAACAGAGAGGGAGCACTATCAATTGGATAGGAATCAGGGCTTGGAGTATAATTTAAATTCTGCCTATAACACATGCTAGCTATGTGGACATATCACATAACCTCTCTTAGGCAACTCTCTAATATAAGTTATAGAGAAGTCACTGATATACATCAGCTAAGGGAATCTCTATTCCGAAATTTCTCCCAAACAGATAAAACTAGAGAGCTAGAGCTCTCTCCCTTCCCCTCTTCAAAGTGAAAACAAAAATTCACTTTTGTTTTGGATGTCATCTCATTTTTATCTCTCTTAACCAAGGCCTTCTTTCAAATTCTGGGTTTCAGTTAAACAAGATACTGTGGCAAAAGAACCCGTGTTGATGAGAGCAGGCAATAGGGAAATTTTTTTCTTGTCTCACAAGAGTGAAGTGAGCTTTTGTAGTCTTAAAACATTTTGCATTACTAATAAGACATAAAATATATAGCATGGTATAATAGAGAATTGGACCTATGGTCAAAATATAAGGATTTAAGTCTCAAATACTCTCGGTTTTCTTATCTGTAAGATGGGGCTAATAATATTATACTACTGTGAATAAATAATATGCTCATTAATAAGAGTTATTATTATTTCTATTACTCTCTGTTAGTACTTGATTGATCTTAGTACTCTCCTTATAAGGCAGTGGTTAACATGGTATGAGTTAAGGGGTTCCTCTATTCCTTAAATATCTCCTTTTCAATGTCTGAAATTTTATTGGAGATTCATTTGCATTAATGAACCTTAAAAAAAAAAATCCTGTGGGAGAAGATTGGAAGGATTAGAGGTTTAAGGGAAATAGGAAAGGAGAGTTTTAATTGTATTGTGTGATTGGCCTAGTGAGGGTGATTCTGTGGGGAGATTTAGGAAGAAGGAAGATTTTGGACACTGGGAGAGAAGTCCAGGAGATGAGAGAGAGATATGGGGAAAGAAGTAGAATCATGAGAGGAAAAATGTTGAAGTTACCATTTTAACTAGAGATGACCTTATTTAACTGAACAGATACTGTCTCAGAAACTTGGGCTTGGTCTACACCACAGCTCACAAATTAGAACATGTCTTAGAAATGTTTTGTGCCCTTTTTTTTGGGATTGAAGTCATATAGTTCCTGATTTTTTTCCTCACTACCTGAGCTGGCTGAAAAATCTGGCATATATTCTACCTTTCACAGCTCAACATTCTGATCTTTTAAAGCTAAATCAGAGAGCTGGTCTTTTTATTCACATCGTCATTACTATTGTAGAAGCAGGTTCCACAACCCATTTCACATGTGGTGGTGGCAGGGGGAGAATTATGCTTATGCTCTTGGGGTGGAGCTCAATTGCCCAGGTCCCTATTACATCTAAGAAGTCTGGGACTGGTCATAGCACCATGGCATTTAGAGTTCAGTTCCTTCCTCTTAAAGATAGAGAAACTAATGCCTCAGAGGTAACATGACTTAGCAAGGTCTCAACTGAAATCACTAATAAAACTAATCTAGAACTCAGATCTCTGTTTCTTAGTTGTTGTCTACACACACACACACACACACACACACACACATCCAAAATCCAAATGATTTTTTAGGGAAAAGGAATGGAATAAGCATTTGTTATGCACTTACTAAATACTAGGCACTAAGCTAAGCTTTATACAGATATTATCTCATTTGATCTTCACAATAATACTGTGAGATAGGTTCTATTATTATTCCCATTTTACAGTTGAGGATACTGAGGCAGACAGCAAGACAGATTTGCCCAGGGTTACATCACTAGTAAATTTCTGACACTAAAGTCTTCTTGACCCCAGTCTTAGTGGTCTATTCATTGTACCATCTAGCTGCCTATGTTATTAAAATATAGATACAGAGATTTCACAGTTCAAATCATATTGTCTCAGAAGATAAAAATACATAAGACCAGTCCAAGACAAACAATATACATGTACAGGAGAGAAGGTTTGTTTTTCAGGTCTTTTCATCTATGTTTTCCCTTTTCTAGTTCTTCTTCCCTTTCAGGAACTCAATCTCTTGTCCAACTTGTCCAACTGAAAGAACCTTATTCTCAATTAACATTAGATTTGGATTTAGAAAAACTAGATTTGAATCATGGATCTTACAGCCTGTATAATTTTGGACAAGTCATAGTATCTCAGTTTCTTCAAATGTAAAATCAAGGAGTTGGGCTAAATGACCACTAAAGTCCCTTCTATTTTTAAATCCTATGTACTAATTAAAAATGAAGTGTAGAAATTTAGAATGTTTATTAATGGCTTAAGGAGTAATATTTTTTGAGGGACATTCCATTTGTGTAGTAGACTCATGAAAACCAAAACGTCTAAGAATCAAAGTAATAAAATGATCATGGATTAATGGCAAATGATAAGTAGGTAATTTTGGCCATAAAGCCTTCTAAAATCCTCACACACAGATGGCACAGTGGATAGAGCATTGGTCTTGGAATCAAGAAGAGTCATCTTCCTGAGTTCAAATCTGGTCTCAGATACTAACTGTGTGACTCCAAATGATTAATTTAACTGTTTGCCTCAGTTTCCTCATCTACTTGGAGAAGGAAATGGCAAAGCTGTGAAATGACTGAACAACAACAAGAGAATAAAAGTGGGTGGTAGTGGGCTACTTGATTTGTCATCTGAGAAACTGGGTTCAAATTGTGACCCTGGTGCTTACTATTTGTATGATCTAAGCAAGGTAGTTAGTTTCTCTAGTCATCTATGATTTTATCTGGATGTCTGAATCATTTGTGTTGCTGTATGACTCCTCTTAACTACTGTGAGGCAATTGGTGGTTTAGTAGATAAAGTTTTGGGTTTAGAGTTAGGAAGATGAGTTTAATCTGGTTTCAAATATATATTATCTGTATGATCCTGAACAAATCACTTAACTTCAGTTTCTTCAACTACAAAATGGGGATTATAATAGCACCTACCTCATGGATCATGAGAATCAAATGAGACAATATTGGTAAAAAGTATTTAGCACATAGAGTAATGTAGAGGAAACCTGAATTTATCTGTATATTTTATTGAATATGCATACAATAAGATTTGCCCTGTCTAAAAGGCAGAATTGGAGTCAAAATTGGTGAGGGACCTTGGCACATGGTCTCTCACCCTGATCACATGGATTCCTTGCATAAATATTGGTAAATATTTCCTGATCTCACGTACTTCATATGTATACGTTTCATATAGGTTTCCATGTCAATATTGATTTCTATATGTGGATTTGTTTCTATAGATGATATAGTAACCTCAGTGAAAGTGTAACCCATGTATACATGGAACAGAGCATTTTTCCATGTTGCATAACTTGTGCTGTTTGATTAAATACATATTTGTTTTGAACTAATATACCCTTTCAATTGCCAGTAAAGATGAGTTTATCAGTAGAGGTTATGAACAATGACTTTATGTGTATGCTAGCCTAAAGAGTGAATGGCTTCAATCTGGAAAAATTTTCTGGATGCTCACATGTGAAAATTGAGATCCTAGTTATTATAGCCAAAGCTCCTAGCACTGAACTTCCTATATATGGCTACATCAAGGACATCCTTCCTTAACTGCTCTCAAGTACATGTCTTTTTATTCATTAATCCATTTCTCATTCTGTTCCCATTCTGTTGCCAATGTCACTTTCCCCTTGTATCTCCCCAAATGTCATTTTAATATTAACCTTGTATTCTAATTCCTGTAGCTATTTGCTTCAATTTGCATAGCCTTGCACATGCCCAATAAGAGCCCATATTCCATTGTTTTAGACTTCCCTAGTTCATTCTTAATTCAGTCTAGATTCATATTTTGGTTCTTTTATCTTGGATTCTAATGATGTTGCATTTGTGGTCCTCCATGTTGTTATCACTCCTTTCTGGACTGTGTAGAACTCTGTAATAACTCATGTGTTTGTTTCCAGATTAAAAGACCTCATTTCTCTTCCCTATCTTGTCTATATCTGTTTTCTTAAGAAACTGTGTTCAAAACAAAACATTTTTACCATGAAACTCTCTAGGTTGATGCATATTTCTTTGAGGGGACTCTCCTCCTAACAGCTTGAGCTAAAAGCTATTTTTGTTCAGGTCTTTTCTTGCCCCAACCTTTGACCAGTTTCTTTCTCTTATCCCCTATAATAAGATGCTCTGTAAAGTCCCTTATAGCTACAAAGCCTATGATTTTATGACCTTTTTACTTATAAGGGTAGGTGTTAGGGATACTTTAAAGTAGCAAAGCCAGTAATTTGAGGGAAGACAATGTGATACAATGGGAAAAATTCAGGATCAGGAGTCAGCAGATCTGAATTCTATTCTTTCTTTTATCCAGAGTATCTTTGCTGGAAAAAATCCCTTTAGATGTCATTTTCCTCATTTATAGAGTGAGGGACTTGGACTGAGAAAATGAGACTCAGGATGATGAAGTAGAAGAGGACTGAATTTGGAATCACAGGACTTGACTTAGAATCTGAGCTCTGAGATTCACTATCTGTATGATGTTCCTTTTTTCCCTGGGACTCAGTTTTCTCATCTACAAAATGACAACGTTGGACTTTACGGTTTCTTAAATCTCTTCCAGCTCCAACTCTGATTATATGACCTTCCTGGGTATCAGTTCCCTCATTTGTGAAATGAGGATGTTAGACTTCAATGATCTCTAAGCCTTCGCCCATTTTTAAATGCAATAGTCCTATGCAGTGGATGGCTAGCCAGGTGGCCCTGCCCTTTAAAGCAGAATCCAGTCCAGCCCCCAGATTCTATGTCAGTGGTATGCTCTTCACCAGCCAGAGCACAGAGGAATGCTCCTTTTCATAATTAGGGGTTACTGTAGGAGAAAAGAGAGGGGAGGGGAATCGCAGCTCAGCAGCCCCCTGGTGTACTCCACAGCAAGCTGTAGGTCACAGAGGCGTGTGCCCTGCTATGCTTGTGATCAAGACCATGTCTATTCATTTCTCTCTCCCTGGGCAAGGGTGGGAAAAGGTTGGGGGAGGGAGGATGGAACCAGCTCTAATGGTCAAAAAGAACTAACACGAGATAAAGGGAACATTTCAAAGCCAGGATTTAGAATTAAAAGGGCCATAGAGGAAATTTTCTCTGAGGCATGTGGGAATAGCATAGCTCGCCATGTGGATGGTTCTCATCACCCCCTTGTCATGACCTGATAGAGAGAATTTGGAAAAAAAATTTTTTTTTTTAATGATCTTAGTGAATCTTATGAGTATGTGTGTGAATCTCTCTGCATCTGGCAATAGGGGGAAAATTAATTTTGTTTAATTTTTAATCAGACAGGCTGGGACAACCACGGAGCACCACTTGACAATCAGAATACTAATGAATAGCCCACTGTGCCAGGCTGCCTTTAAAGGCCTGCAAACAATACGCTCACACAGAGTGGTGGGATGCTGTTTAGCTGCAGTGACTGGGAGAGCAGCAGCCTCCCACCTTTCAGAACTCAGCAAATGCTTTCTTCCCTATCAGCTCATTTAAGTCAGGCCAGGCTTCAGTCAATTATTTTCTGGAGTGCGGGCAGATAGACTGTAGGAAATAGCAAATATTGGGCTTCCAAGACACACCGGCAGAGTACATCAAAGCCGGCATCTAGTGATATGTATTAGTACTTGATAAATCTGTCATCTTAATTTTTTTTAAGCTTCTTCAAGGTTTTGCCTGTTTGTTTGTTTTGCCTGCCTGTATTTGGAAGGAATCCCAAGTTTTTCTCTCTTTCACCTGATTGGGGAAGGTTTGCCCCAATGATTGGAACAGGACTGACTCTGAACCTTTTTTTTTTCCTTTTTAAAGAAAGAGACTATAATCAGTTGTATGTCTCTGGCTGTTTCCAGAAAGACAGAGACAGATGGGTAGAAGGGGGGGAAATTATCTATGTCTTAAAATTATGTTTACCTCATCCCCTTTTATCAATAGCCATCACTTAATAAGACTGAATGTGGAAGATACATGGACTGCATTCCAATGAGCTCTGAGACATAAATTAAATAGCCAGGATGGGCATTGAAACTGTTCTACCAACCTCTATTTGAAATGTGTGTTTTATTGCCCTTTCTATGTCCTGCTGTCAAGTAGAATGACATAATTATACGTCTGGTGGAAGGGAAGGCTTTGCACTAGGTAATGTTATAAGCACTTAACAGCTTTCAAAGTTGACTATCCCTAACTATGTCTAACGGAAAAAACCCTTCACTGCTAATATGGAGAATATACCCCCTTTCTCAATGAGACCAATGACACTTCAGAATACAATACTGTGTACAAGGAGGGTACTTCTCTTCCAATATGACTTCTACCCCCCAAAAAATTATTTTTTACTGACATATCTGTCTTCTGCTTTATGAGATTTATGAGCCCAGATATACTCAACATTTTGTGTTTCTTCATGGGAAGTATTTAGTAAATCCTTCTTGAATTGATTCGTGTTACCTATTCAAGGAAGTTTTCCATGATTTTCTCTCAGCCTCCAACTCAATGATAACAACCTTCATTATCAGACTTCTTGTGATATTACTTTTATTCTTTTCTTTTCTTTTGTTTTCCTTTCTTTTATTTTTAAAATTCTACTGTTTCCTTTCATTCTTATCATATAGTCTTTTTT
Source organism: Sarcophilus harrisii (assembly GCF_902635505.1). Classification (NCBI taxonomy): domain Eukaryota; kingdom Metazoa; phylum Chordata; class Mammalia; order Dasyuromorphia; family Dasyuridae; genus Sarcophilus; species Sarcophilus harrisii. The sequence goes on along the minus strand of NC_045427.1, from coordinate 185,416,742 downwards.
GGGAACACCCCATTCCCTTGAAATTAAACTCTCCCTGATAACAAAGAAAAACATTAAGCAAAAACACTAAGATGAATGTCTAACTATATAGAAAGCATGTTGTTCTAGTAGATTCCTATTCCCTGCAGAGAAGGAGGCATGTTTCATTATTATTTTTCCATAACTATTGTTCTTTTTTTCAATTATTTGGAATTCCCCTTCCTTTGTAGTGGTCTTTTCTTTGATATTATCATAGTAATTGTGCACAGTTATCTTTTCCACATTGCTTCTTTTCCCATTGCAGTTTTAATATCTTGTAATTCAATATGTGAAATTAAATAGGAATTTGGGGGGAGTTTTGTGGAAGTTGTATATGATATATAAAGACTAGCAGATGACACAGAGCTTATGACTCAAATACTTAACCTAAATTTTATAATAAGGTATTAGAAATACCCTAGAAAAAAAAAAGAAAAAAATAAACTTCTTTGGTATGAAGGGAGGGCCAAAATTTTACACAGATTTTCCAGATCAAGGGAGTGGTGTATCCCTAACCCCTATGATGGGGAAGGAATAATTATATATCATTCTCTTTGCAGTAGGTCATAGAAATCTCCCTTTAAATTTTTCTCATTTGTCATCAATTTTCCAGATCAAGGGAGTGATGTATCCCTAACCCCTATGATAGGGAAGGAATAATTATATATAGTTCTCTTTGCAGTAGGTCATAGAAATCTCCCTTTAAATTTTTCTCATTTGTCATCCTTATAACTCAATATTTCATTATATTCATATACCATTTTTTTCAGTTATTCTCTATCTATGGCCACCTACTTTTTTTTCCCTCCTCCCCAGTTCTTTGCTACCATAACACTTTTTATACTTAATCCATTGTGCATTATTTTATGCTAACCTGTATGTCTTCTTCTTGTGAGGTCCATGATGGTAGAGACTATGTGTTTTCAAAATTTCATATTTCTTCCAGTAGGCACTTAGTAAGGAGGTGCTTAGTAAATGTTTCTTGAATTGAATTATGGTAGAGTGTTGAAATGAGGGGTCAGTTGGGCTTGGAATCAGGAAAACTCAACTTCCTGAGTTCAAATCTAGCCTCGGTACTCACTAACTTTTGACTCTGGGCGAGTCACTTAATCTTGTTTATTTTAATTTTCTCATCTATAAACTGAGCTGGAGAAGAAAATGGCAAACCATTTCAATATCTTTGCCAAGAAGACCCCAAACAGGGTCATGAACTAAAAACAGTTGGACAACCACAAATTTGGATAGAGGAAAGTAGGGGAATAAACATTTATGTAAGTGCCTCTGTATGCAAGGTACTACATTAAGCGCTTAAAAAACAAAACAAAAACAAATTTAACTTATTTGATCCTCACAGCAATCTTGCTATTATTATCCCCATTTAATAAATGAAGAAATTGAAGCAAACAGAAGATAAGACTTGACCTGTAAGTTTGGATTTGAACTCAGGTCTTCTTGATTCCAGGTTGAACACTCTATCCATTGTGCTATCTATCTGCTTCTGATCTTGGGTAAATTGATACCATACAGGATCTAAACTCAGGAAATTAAGGTCATCATCGTAAGTTGGAATTTAATGAAATTTGGACAGCAAAAAAGAAAAATCCAGAACTTCTAAAAAAGAGCCAAGTTCCCAGGAAGTTGATAGTTAAATAAGGCCTAAGGCCCAAAGTTGGATCCTTGAGAGATCCAAATGAATGTTTCGGTTTTGTTTTAGAAGAGTCAGCTTACTGTAGCAGAACAGACAGTAACCTGGGAGTATCAAGTTTGGAAAGCTAGTTTTGCATCTTTTTAGCACAGTTATTTACACAAAGTCATCTAAACATCTTTGAGCTCCAGTTACCTCATGTATAAAACAAATATTTTCATGTCCTCCCTCACGATCTTTGTGAGGTTCAAATGTGATAATGGATGCAAAGCACTTGGCAAGTGTAAAGCAATATATAAATATCAATTATTATTCAGCCCCAATTTCCCTCCTTTGTGAAATAAGGGGGTTGGATATTCAAGGACTCTTCTACTTTTCCACCCTGGGATCACTTTTGTAGTCTCAGTTTCCTTATCTATTAAAATGAGGGACTTATGTTGGTTAATTTCTAAGGTCTTTTCCAGCTACAGAGTGTGTTGCTGTTTATAGGTACATTTGTGGCTCACCAGGTCTTTAACAGAGAAGTCCTGGACCTGGAGTTAGGAAGACCTGAATTCAAATTCCCCACCAGAATCTTGACATATGATCCTGGGTGATTCATGTAAATTTGTTAAGCCTCTGTTTCTTGTCTGTAAAATGAGTATAATTAACAATTCTTTCTTCACAGAGTTGTTCTAGGAATCAAAAGAGATGTTATACATGAAAAAATCTGCAAACCTTAAAGCACTATATAAATATTTATATTTTCATTGTCATCATCATCATCATCACCAACAATAACAACACAGATTGTTCTCTGTCTAGAAAGGGAAATTTAGAAAAGAAAGCCCTTTCCTTGAGATTTATTGCAAAGATCTACTTGGTTCCTATTGTCACCTAAGGCCCTTCCATTTCCCTCGATAATAGACCTGCTCTCTTGGCAGCTTTGAAAAAACTTTTCTCCTTTCCTCCTCTCACCTTATTGATACTAGCCATGAAACAACAGTAGTTTGGATTCCTTTTACAAAGATTTACAAAGTATTTTCTCAAGAAAACCAGTGAAGCAGATGGTGCAGGTATTGGTATCCCCATTTCACAGATGAGTCCCAGAAATGCTCAGCAATTTTTCCAAAGTCACTGATAAGTGTCAGAGTCGACACTGGGAATCTACTCTTCTGACTTTTCCTCTGCAAGTGCCTTCTAATGTACCAATTCTCCCTTATTGTTTTTTCTCTCTCTTCCCTGATCTAGTCTCCAAAAGGACCTGGGAACAGAAATTAGATCAACTCTTTAGTGTCCATGGGATATAGAAGCATTTACTGCTGAAAGAGATCATCCTGCCAAATATCACCCTTTGAGAAATAAGGGTTTCTCCAAGGTCATATGAGTTTCCTGAAGAGATAGGCAATGCTGCCTATCTTTTTATCTAAAAAGGCATTTTCTAATTGTGAATCATTAAAACCTAACAAAATGCCTAGAGGCCATTACCATGATCTCTGCCTCCACATCTGGTTCTTTTTATACAGTATAGTTTAGGATGGAAGGGATGTGTGAAGATATGGATGAATTAGTCTGGTGAACTGTAGGTGTAAAATTGGGACTAGGTGGTACAGCGGATAGAGTTCCAGGTCTGAAATCAGGAAGACTCATCTTCCTAAGTTCAAATCTGGCCTCAGACACTTCCTAGCCCATTTGCCTCAGTTTCTCATTTATAAAATGACTTGGAGAAGAAAATGAAAAACTAGTCCAGTATCTTTAACCAAGCAAATTCCAAATGAAGTCACATAATCAGACATGACTGAAAAATGAATGGACCATAACAAGTGAATAATAATTATTCGTTAAATGAATAAACACACATAGCTCTTATCTGTAGGGACTTCTTGTTGCTTGGCTCCAGAGAAAAGCAATGGAATTTCAGAGCAGAGGTTAAATTGCCTGGGAACATACTCATTAATGTTCTGGACATTTTAAACAAAGAGACACATATATTTCCTGGAAATTGTGACCAGACATGAGTGAGGGATACTACAAAATCCTTGTATGAGCCAGCCTTGGGGTACCTGTAGTGATCTTTCTGCTTGCCAATAGTGAATCCCCCTGCTTCTATGGGTGTCTGAAGTTCAGGACTGGTAAAAGCTGAGTTGCCAATGACTGTATAACTGACTATATAGTGGAGACATTAGAAAAGACCAGGCAGAGCCCAAGCAAGGGAGCAAGGCAGAGATGGCATGTGGTAGTGTGTTCAGTGAAGATAGTTCCCTGCCTTGAATTTTCTGTTGAGTCATTTATAGAAGAGCTGCAGCAGAAGTGAATGTTGGTTAGATGGTCAACTCTCATTGAAGTTCAACTTGGAGGTTAAGAAAGCATATTCCTCAATGGTCACTGAGACTTGCCCACGAATAGGCAGCTGAAGATTGAAAAAGAGGGAAATAGAAGTTTTGGAGCTTTACTAAATTAATAGAGAAGAAGAGAGTGTTAATGTTATATTTTTTATTTCATATTCTTTTTAGTAAATATGCTCATCAATCATGTGAATATATATTCCTTTGGGTTATTTGAACTTGGGAAGGAGACAACAATTTTAATAAGGAATTGGCTACCAAGCTTATCTTGATAAATTTATCAAACATTTTATGATAATGATTTTTATATTTGATACTCTGGATTGAGCCAAGCCAGGATCTAAATGGATACTAGAAATGAATAAATGAAAAAGCATTTATTTGGCACTTGATATATGCCAAGTGTTATGTTGGGTGCTAAAGATGCAAACACAAAACTCAACATAGTTCCTACCCTGAAGAAGCTAACATTTTAGTGGTAGACACAACACAGATAAAGTATGGTGGCTGGGAAGAGGCACTTTGGTTTGGGAAAGTTTCAGGGATAGTGAGTGGAGTCCTAGGAGTGCAAATGACACATGTCATCCAGGAACAATGACAAAATTGATCTGATTGTAGTTCATCATTCCAGAACAGGAGAGGAGGATAAGAGTGAGATTGTAAAAGGACAGAAGTCCTCAAAGACACAGACTGGTCACGGATCAGGACATGGAAATTGGGATCAGTTCCCCTCAGTGCTGGCACAGAAACCCAGGAAGACAATTTGGAATAGGGATGTAAAACTCAAATAGAAATGAAGCCTCAAAAATGTACATAAAGTATCTCTGGAGAGGGCACATTGACTTCACCACATATTAACATTACGTTCTATTATGTTTTTATTTGTTAAATATTTTTCTGATAACATTTTTGGTCTTGGGAGTGTTGGGATTCACAAGCTGTTTGATACTACTGATCCAGAACTACACATAAATGAAAGAGGTCTGGGTTAGTGTTAGAAGGTGACAAGGTAACTTATATAGCATTGTGTTCAGAATGACTTCCACCTCCCCATCCCTTGGAGACAAGTATATATGGCCTGCACACTGACTTAAATTTTAATGTCCAATGCCTATTTAAAGGTAGGTGTTTCTGAATAGAAAAAAAAAAAAGCTGACTTTGTCTGTAGCCTTATACTTATTAAGTGCCAGCTCATTGTAGACCCTTATCAGCTGGGAGAAATGCAAAGCTTAGCTTGTGATAAGAACTGTTCCCTGCCTTTGTAGACATTAAAGTTTAGTAGGGGGATAAAACACAGAAAATCATTATAATTCACAGCATTCTGTGAGAACTACATCACAGAAACACAAAATGCTGTAAGAGGTCTTAGGAGGAATGTCACTACTGATCAGGGCAGAAGTCCTCAAAGGCAAAGACTGGCCATGGATGAGGGTATGGAGTACTTGATCTGGGCTTTCAAAGAAGAGCTAAGAATTTAAGAAAAAAGAGAATAAATGGGGGTGTGGAAATGTTCCAAGCATAGGGAATATAATGAACAAAGGCACGGAGGTAGGAGAGAACAGATTTTTGGGTGTGGTAGTGAAGATACAAAAAGTAGTTTGAATTTTATAATTGGAGTTAGGAAAATAGCATAATGGGAGTTTGGTGAAGAGCTTTGAAGATCAAATAAAAAATTATGAACCTAAAAAGGAGCACCTGAAGAATTCTGAGTAGTGGAATGACATGCACATTTATGTATGAGAAAAATTACTCCAAATGTAGTGAAATTTTGTTGTGTTGAAAGAAATGCTGGTTTCAGAGAAAGTTGGGAAGCCTTCTATGAAGTGATGGAGAATAAAGTGAGCAAAGCCAGGAGAACAATTTATACTACAACAATAATTTTGTAAAGATAAACAACTTTGAAAGATTTAAGAACTCTAATGAATATGATAACCAATTAGAATTACAGATGACTTACAGTGAAACAAACTATCTACCTTGTGACAGGTAATGCTTGAGGGTACCAGATTGAGACATATTTTTTGGACGTCATTAATGAGGGAATTAGTTTTGCTTGACTATGCATATTTATTACTCCTTTTATAAAAGAGGGTAGATGGAAATAGAATTAGGGTTAAAGTTAGGTTTGGAGTTAGAAAAAACATAAATAAAATAAATAAATAAAAATAAAATAAAATTTAAAAATAAAGGAATGTATCAGTAAAAGGATTGAAGGAAGAGGAGAGCAGAGTTATCATGAGTTATCAAAGAATTATCATGCTATTGTAACATTTTATAGGGATAGTGAGGGCCTATACAGATGGAAAGCAATAATAACATTAGACAGGAAGGGAGAAATGAGGTGACACAGAGATAGACAAGACTTGGTTAGAATGATTGGATATGAAAGATAATGAAATGGAAAAATTCAAAGATAAAACCAAATTTAGGAGTCTTGATAAAATGGTGTAGTTACAGACAGAATCCTGAAATTAAAGACGCAGGTTTAAAGGGAAAGTTTGTGAGTTTGGTCTGGGAAATGTTGAATTTGAGGTACCAATATAATATTTAGGTGGAGGTGTACCACTGGCAATTGGAGGTGTACATCTGGTTAACACATAATTGTAAAGAGAAAAAGATGACAGAGAAGAAAAAAAAAATAAGAAGTGCTAGCTGCCATAGCAACATTTAGATGCTGTTTGAAAATCAATGGTGCCATTTCCAAATTAAATGTAGAGAATCTTTCATATGCTTATATTTGGCTCTTGGGAAAATTCTCATGGAGAAAATTGTCCTAAAGATTCCATTTGCTCTAATTATATAGGTAAATTCCCATTAATAGGTTCCATGGGACATCTGAATTATTTTATTGTAATGGAATCTGGCTATACTAAATATATGACTTAGAAATCACATTATAAGCCTGTAGAACCTAGAGAAAAAAAAACATGGTGGACTACAGACTCTGGTAACATATTAGCAAATGGAATCTAGTGTTCTGAACCCAAAAAGGACAGGAAGAGGTCTTGTACTTAGAGCACTCCTATCTCTTTCTTTTTCCAAGCTTCTGGTGTTTCAATGTGTTGTTTGCTTCTTAGTGCCTCTCCTCCACCCCACTTTCATATTCTCTCTCTCTTTCTCTCTTTCTCTCTCTCTCTCTCTCTCTCTCTCTCTCTCTCTCTCTCTCTTTCTCTCTCTCTCTCTTTCTCTCTCCCTTTCTCTCTCCCTCTCTTTCTCTCTCTCTCTCTTTTTCTCTCTCTCTCCCTTTCTCTTACTTTTCTTTTTCTTTCTTCCTCCCTCCCTTCATCTGTCTCTCTCTCCAAAGTATATAAATTGTTTTTATTTGTGTATACATTTTATTTCTTCAGGAGAATGTAAACTCAATTATTTTCATATTTGAACAATATTTTGTACATTTTTTTAGTGTGGATCTGTGATTTTCAGTCATGTGGGAAATTTCTTGTGTAGAAACTCTGCCCACTGATGTAGATCAGCAATTCATGTAGAGTCCTAGGAGTTTAAGCCCATGAGCCAGCTGGTTCATGTTAAAAATAGCACTTGAATACATCTTCTTTGACAGGCAGTCCTCTACCCCATGTTACTTCTCACCATAAGTAAGGACTTAAGCAATATCTGGGGAAGTGAATTGGATGAGGTGAACTTTTAGATAGATTTTGTCGAGTATGTGGGATATAGAAGGTGAAAAGGTGGCAGAGAAGTTTCATATTTAACTAAAAACATTTATTGGAGACCTGTTTTGTACTCAGCATTAGGCAAAATGCTAGAGAAGGTAGAAGAAATGTCCAGGACCTTAAAGATCTTATAATTTCCCTGAGAATATAAACTGCAAAAGATACACATGTGAGAAAAGAGAATAAGGTAGGACCTCAATTATTATTATAATTGCAAATGTAATTTGCAAATGTAAAAGTGCAAATGTAATTATCATTCCCATTTTATGGATGAAGAATCTGAAGCTCTGAGAACTTAATAATAGCTAGCCTAGCATTTATATAGCACTAGTGTGTACCTGGTAAAATGCCATTTTATCATCATAACCCTAGAAGATGGGTACTATTATTATCTCTTATTTTATAATCGAGGAAATTGAGGCAGAAAGAGATTAAATGACTTGGTCAAAATCTCACAGCTAGTAAGCCTGAGAAGAAATTTGAACTCGGGTTTTTCTGATTCTAGGCCTATTGCTCTATCCACTTTCCCAGGATAACATCTCTCTCCAATGAGCTGGCTTTGTGTTTCAGATAGGAAATGCTATGAGAGACTAGAAGAAAGAAGTAGAATATTCAGGAAAGGCCTTATGGAATACACAGGGCTTGAAATAGAATCTGGAGGAACATTGGTTATAGTCAGATGATCTTAATTTAAGTTCTAATTCTGATACTTAATTTATATATGGTTCTGGGCAAGTCTTTTACTTCTCTGTTCCTCAGTATCCTCATCTGTAAAATAGGGTTATTGTTGTCAGCCAAGTGATTTCATGTTGAAAAGGTCTTAATGCACACAAATGGTAAGTTAATTCTAGGACATGAAGACAGTTTTTATAACTTTAAGCTCAGTGAGATGAGAAATCACTTTCATCTTCCATAAATGTGAGGATTGTTTTTTGTTTTGTTTTGTTTTTGCCATTATTATTATTGTGCCTACAATGCTTCCTAAATGTTTGTGGAATGAATGAACAAATGAAAGAGTTCAGCTCTCTTCTTCCCCACCTCTTTAATGAAAGAACTCAATGATCTTTCAGTGTCCAGTGATCAATACAGGACAAGCTTCCATAAAAACAAAATGTATTCTCTTGACTGAGATTGTTTGTTGAATAGAATTTTTTATGCTTTTATAAGGGAATTAGTCTTTGAAAGTCCAAAACCTAAACATAGAAAAGGGGAAGATGAGGAAGAATTTAAGTGTAAAAAGGCTACTCAGTTGATACTTTTATAAAACAGGAATACATTCTTTGTGAATTAGGGAACACGGCTATTGACCAATGATTGGGGGAAAGGGAGGTTAAATAGTTAAACTTGTTGGCACTGAAGTTAGTTTACTCAGATGGAGTTCCCGGCAGTTCAGGGGTATAGCCATTTTTTAAAAAGCCAGCCAAACAAAAATTCCCCTTTCAGTTCAATCAGAGAAACATTTTCATACCTTTTGAAAGAGACAAAGGACTCAGAGGCATTATTATCATTAGTTTTATCCCTCATCATTTCTGTTTTCTGATCTTTGCTTTCTGAAGCTACATCAGTTGGGAGGGGGTAGGTTAAAATCAGTTGATCAAAGACCAACTATTAGTTTCCTCTACACATACAATAGAAAAATTTGAGGAGAAAAAGATGTCATGAAAGAAATAGTATTAAATAAAAGCTGGAAAGATTATTGGAAAAGGTCTTGAATCTTAGGTTAAGTTCTTTTCTTGCACTGCCAAAGCCATCCTCCTGTCTTCATACTACTTGATGCCTATATTTAATATTTTTCTTATTGACTACTGTTCTTTAAAAATTCAGTCCAAGTATTTGCCCCTCCATAAAGTCTTACTTGTCTCCTCAAATTTTTCTGGAGTACTATTTGAATTATTTCATTCTCTCCATTATATTCTATCCTGTATTATTATTTATCTGTGTACTTATCATATTCCCTCAGTAGAATGTAAACTCTTTGATGGCAATGATCATGAATTTTTTTTGTCTTTGTAACCTCAGCATTTAGCACAATATCTCACTTTAATATTGCATGCATATTAAATGTATGAAGAACTAGAAGGATCTGTTCTAAGCCTTTCATTTTATATTTGCCCCAAGCCCACCAAATAGTGTACCCATGAAAATTAACCCAAGTCCTAGGTGCCTTTTAGTAACCATTTATTCATAAACATAGCTTACCATCCACTCACCAGTGTTTCTCTTTGTACTAGACTAAACCAAAGAACATATAAATTTAAAGCAAAAGATGATTAAACAGAACAAAAGAGTAAACAAGAAGGAAAGTTGTCTGCTCATATTATCTGCTATTCTACTGATGTTAATGACTGGGTCACTTTCTCTACTGAGTTGTGAACTATTAGTATCAAGTGCTGGATTATTTTTTGTATTATAATCTCATTTTCTGACTCTCCAATACTGATTTCTTGATGGGTTACTAACATCTGCTACTTTAGTAGTGGACCTTGCCACAATTCTTTTTGTGTATCTGTGCGTAATCTCAGGAATAGTTTAGCTTTTTTGTGGGTCAGACCCAAATTGCAGACACAGTATAAACACTTACTTAAGTCAAGTCATTTTTAAAATTGCTTTATTTCTGTATCAGTCATCACTCCAGCCCTGACTCTTGTTTGGGTTGATCAAGAACATTTATTTTCACTCCCATTATTGCCCTGGCCACTAGTAGCAGAATCTTGCAAATCATCCTGGAGCATTTCTTAGTAAGGCTTAAGGTGTGTTCTGGAAAGACTATATTTATCCCAACAGCATCAAAACCATTACTTTCCATACATATGTACTGCTTGAGCAAGCTGAGGCCTAGAAAGAAGAAATAATTTCTTTAAGTCCTTATTAGTAAGCCCATATGAGTATGGGCTCATAAAGTTTATGGAAATAGGGAAGCACCAATAATTTTGTTGCACCTGGAAACCAACCAATTTATCAATTTATAAGCATTTATTTAGTGGCAACCATATATCAAGTACTATGCTAGGTTCTACGAATACAAAGAGAGAAACAAAGGAAAGCTCTGCCTTCAAAGAACTTGCATCGATCAGAGCAAATATCTATGACATATAAGTAAATACAAAATATATACCAAGTAAATCAAGCTAATTTCCATGGTGGGGGGGAGAGAAAAATTAGTCCTGAGGGATCAGGAAAACCTTTCATAGTAGGACACACTTGAGGTGAACATTGAAGGAAAAGAATGATTCTAAGAAGTAGAGGTGATAAGTATGTTTCAACATGAGAGAAAGCACAAAAAAATGGAATGCAATGTCTAAAGAATTGCAGACAGTCCACCTTGGTTGAGTCATAAAGTATGTAAGGGTATTAATATACAAGTCTGGGGAGGTAGATTATAGCCACTTTGTGAAGAGCTTTAAGTATTAAAGTAATTTGTTTTGACTTTTGAGGCAATAGGGAGCCACTGGAGTTTTTGAGATAGGGCAGGGGGGTGGAATCAGGTGGGGAGGAGATACTATTTGAAGACACCTTTGGCAAGTATATGGAAAATAGTTTGGAAGGGGGAAGATTTAAGGAAGTGATATTAATTAGGAGGTTATTTCAGTAGTTCAGGGGTGAGATGACCAGGACCCAAACTAGGATAATGGCAAATAGAGAGAAATGGATGGATAAAAGATATTATGGATATAAAATAGACCAAATTTGGAACCTGGCTGATTTGGGTGATGAGTAGGGGGAGTGAGACGAATAACTAAAGTAATGGCTTTAAGTGATTGGAAATTGGAAATTAGAAATAGGGAAGTTAGGAGGAAGTGTATTTTAGAGAAAGATAGTGAAGTCTGTTTTAGGTTTGGTGAGTTTGAGATGCCTTTCCCTAGTGACCAGCCAAGGTGAGGATTTTCCTGACCTACCTGCTACCTCCAGTGGTCTCTTGAGCTCTGTTCAATGATTTCTTCACACACAAAGGCATAGGAACAGTATCGTGATTCACATTCCAAGGGGAAAATGATCAGAGTGCCCATTGCCTAGGTAATAAAGAGAGCATTAATTGCTATTCAAAAAGTGATTTGCAATTGAGCACTCAATAGATTTTAAAGTACTTTGATATTAGTCCTGTCCCCATCTCATAAGGAGATTTCAGACTTATACTGGAAACTCTTAAGATATGAATGACCTCCCACAGACTAATATCTATTTTAATTGTTATCTGCGACAATCCAAAGAAAATGATATACCCTTCTAACTTAAACTCCCTTATAATCCTTTTCCTAGCAAGCCAGTGACTATTCTGACCTGATGCTTTTGTAGCAAAGCATGATGAAAGAAGGCCTCTTATTGATTTAAAAACACAGAGCCACCAGAACAAGTATGAATATAGCCCTGTTTAATCTTAACAATTTAAAATGTTGCTAATGCTGTTCATTATGAAATATTCGTGAGTTGAGTGTTGTTAAACTGAGAGTAGGATTAAAGTGAGATATTATTCTATTTAAACTTTGGCTTATTGGGGATTTAAAAGTTCTTAAAATTCAATAGGACAGATAGTATAGTATTTCAAAAAGGGATGTATTTCCATTTTAGAAGAATATTCATTTGTTCATTCATTCATTCATTGTTTCAACAAGAATTTTTTAAGTATGTAGGCAATGGAGTAGATACAAAATTTAGAATGAATGTGATCCTTCTTTTTTAGGAGCTTAGCATCCAGTAAAAGGACAAAACACAAATGTAAATAATTATGCTACATAGACAATAAGTGGATTTTTTGTTTATTTGTATGGACTTGCGATCTCTTTTTAAGGACAAGGAAACTGGTTCCCAGCAAAAGTGGCTTCTTCCTTAAGGTAGATAGGGCCAAAATTTAGATCTGGAAACGACCTTAGAATTATCTCATCTAATTAATTAGTTAGCAAACAATTATTAAATATCTAAGATGCCAGACACTATACTTGCTGCTAAAGATGAAAGGACAAATGAAACTCTCTGACCTCAAAGAGCTTATATTCTGTCAAATATATTCAACTCTTTTATTTTATAGATGAGAAAGCTGAAACCCAAGGAGACTAAGTGGAAGATCCAAGGATACATATGTAATAAGTGGCAGAGTTAGGAATTTTTTACAATGCTCTTTCTTACCATACATTTAGAATGCTTTTTCCCACTATGAATAAGAAATAGTGACAGTATTTGAACCAAAGTTTTTTGAATTCAAACTAAATGACCTTTTCATATAGTAAAATTACACAAATCTTACATGATCACATAGGGGAAAGTGAATTGCAATAAATGGACAAAGAATTCTGATGGGGACTTAGAGTTAATGAAAAATTGCTGTATCTTTACACTTAGGAATTACTTTAAATGTAAGTAGTTGTGAAGCAAGTTTAATTGCTTACACTGATGTTGTTTCTAATAACACTTAATAAAAATGCACCAAAGTGTTTAACTAATTAGAGCACCCCAATGAGGCCAAATAATAGATAATTGATCTAATTAAAACATAATTATGAAATACTAACCAAAAAGTCCTATACATCAGCTACAGGGATCTTGTTGCATATAGTGTCAGAATAAATATTGGTTGAACTGTTTTCAATGATATGTCATTCATTTAACTTGATCTTTTTGTTCCTCATTTCCATCTTTTATCTCTGTGCCTTCTTATTAGATATTTCCTAGACTTGAAATGTATTCCCTCGTCATTTTTGCCTGTAGAATTCCTCAATTCTTTCAATACCCAGCTCAAGTATTACCTTCTAGAGGAAACCTTTTCTGATTCTCCAACTTCTAGTTCCCTCCCTCCCTATTTCATATTTATTTCATATGTATTCTGGTCCAATAAACATTTCTGATGAACATTTTTGAAGTGTTCATTATATGTGAGACACCATGCTAAGCATTAGGGATATAAATTTTATTTTATTTTTTTTATTATAGCTTTTTTATTTACAAGATATATGCATCGATAATTTTTCAGCATTGACAATTGTAAAACCTTTTGTTCCAATTTTTCCCCTCCTTCCCCCATCCCCTCCCCCAGATGTCAGGTTAAATATGTTAAATACAATATATGTATACATGTGCATACAGTTATTTTGCTGCACAAAAAGAATCAGACTTTGAAATAGTGTACAATTAACCTGTGAAGGAAATAAAAAATGCAGGCAGACAAAAATAGAGGGTTTGGGAATTCTATGTAGTGGTTCATACTCATTTCCCAGAGTTCTTTAGCTAGTGTAGCTGGTTCAATTCATTACTGCTATATTGGAACTGATTTGGTTCATCTCATTGTTGAAGAAGGCCACGTCCATCAGAATTGATCATCATTTACTATTGTTGTTGAAGTATATAATGATCTCTTGGTCCTGCTCATTTCACTCAGCATCAGTTCATGTAAGTCTCTCCAGGCTTTTCTGAAATCATCTTGCTGGTCATTTCTTACAGAACAATAATATTCCATAATATTCATATACCACAATTTATTCAGCTATTCTCCAATTGATGGGCCTCCACTCAGTTTCCAGTTTCTGGCCACTACAAAGAGGGCTGCCACAAACATTCTTGCACATACAGGTCCCTTTCCCTTCTTTAAGATTTCTTTGGGATATAAGCCCAGTAGTAACACTGCTGGATCAAAGGGTATGCACAGTTTGATAACTTTTTGAGCATAGTTCCAAATCACTCTCCAGAATGGTTGGATGTATTCACAATTCAACCAACAATGTATCAGTGTCCCAGTTTTCCCACATCCCTTCCAACATTCCATGTTATCTTTCCCTGTCATTCTAGCCAATCCGACAGATGTGTAGTGGTATCTCAGAGTTGTCTTAATTTGCATTTCTCTGATTAATAATGACTTGGAACATCGTTTCATATGGCTAGAAATAGTTTCAATTTCTTCATCTGAAAATTGTCTGTTCATATCCTTTGACCATTTATCAATTGGAAAATGGCTTGATTTCTTATAAATTAGAGTTAAGTTTGTAGTGGCTAGAAACTGGAAAATGAATGGATGCCCATCAATTGGAGAATGGTTGGGTAAATTGTGGTATATGAATGTTATGGAATATTATTTTTCTATAAGAAATGACCAGCAGGATGAATACAGAGAGGCTTGGAGACACTTACATGAACTGATGCTAAGTGAAATGAGCAGAACCAGGAGATCATTATATACTTCAACAACGATCCTGTATGAGGATGTATTCTGATGGAAGTGGATTTCTTTGACAAAGAGAAGATCTAACTCAGTTTCAATTGATCAGTGATGGACAGAAGTAGCTGTACCCAAAGAAAGAACACTGGGAAATGAATGTAAACTGTTTGCATTTTTGTTTTTCTTCCAAGGCTATTTTTATCTTCTGAATCCAATTCTCCCTGTGCAACAAGAGAACTGTTCAGTTCTGCACACATATATTGTATCTAGGATATACTGTGACATATTTAACATGTATGGGACTGCTTGCCATCTTGGGGAGGGGGTGGAGGGAGGGAGGGGAAAAGTTGGAACAGAAGTGAGTGCAAGGGATAATGTTGTAAAAAATTACCCAGGCATGGATTCTGTCAATAAAAAGTTATAATTATTAAAAAAATAATTAAATTAGAGTCAATTCTCTACATATTTTGCAAATGAGGCCTTTATCAGAACCTTTGACTATAAAAATGTTTTCCCAGTTTATTGCTTCCCTTCTAATCTTGTTTGCATTAGTTTTGTTTGTACAAAAACTTTTCTATTTGAAATAATCAAAATTTTCTATTTTGTGACCAATAATGATCTCTAGTTCTTCTTTAGTCAAAAATTCCTTCCTCCTCCACAGGTCTGAAAGGTAAACTATTCTTTGTTCTAATTTATTTATAATCTCATTCTTTATTCCTAGCTCATGAACCCAATTTTGACCTATCTTGGTGTATGGTGCTAAGTGTGGGTCAATGCCTAGTTTCTGCCATACTAATTTCCAATTTTCCCAGCAGTTTTTGTCAAACAGTGAAGTCTTTGGGTTTGTCAAACACTAGATTATTAAAGTTATTGACTGTTTTGTCCTTTGAACCTAACCTATTCCACTGATCAACTAGTCTATTTCTTAGCCAATACCAAATGGTTTTGGTAACTGCTGCTTTATAATATAATTTTAGAACTGGTACAGTTAGGCCACCTTCACTTGATTTTTTTTTCATTAGTTCCCTTGAAATTCTTGACCTTTTGTTTTTTCACATGAACTTTGTTGTTATTTTTTCTAGGTCTTTAAAATAGTTTTTTGGAATCTGATTGGTATAGTGCTAAATAAATAGATTAGTTTAGGCAGTATTACCATCTTTATTATATTTGCTCACTTTACCCAAGAGCTTAATATTTTTCCAATTGGTTAGATCTGACTTTATTTGTGTGGAAAGTGTTTTGTAGTTTTGCTCATATAGTTCCGGATTTTCCCTTGCCGGATAGATTCCCAAATATTTTATACTATTGGTAGTTACTTTAAATGTCATTTCTCTTTGTAACTCTAAATATTGGATTTTGTAAGTGATATATAAGAATGTTGATGACTTATGTGGGTTTATTTTGTATCCTGCAACTTTGCTAAAGGTGTAGATTATTTCTAATAGCTTTTTAGTAGAGTCTCTGGGGTTCTCTAAGTATACCATCATATCATCTGCAAAAAGAGATAATTTGGTTTCTTCATTACCTGTTCCAATTCCTTTAATCTCTTTCCCAACTCTTATTGCCAAAGTTAGCATTTCTATTATTGAATAGTAATGGTGATAGTGGGCAACCTTGTTTCACTCCTGATCTTATTGGGAATGATTCCAGTTTATCCTTACATCTGATGCTTACAGATGGTTTTAAATAGATGCTACTGGTTATTTTAAGGAAAAGTCCATTTAATCCTATACTCTCAAGTGTTTTTAATAGGAATGGATGTTGGATTTTATCAGATGCTTTTTTTGCATCTATTGAGATGATCATATTGTTTTTGTTAATTTGGTTATTGATATGGTCAATTATACTAATAGTTTTCCTAATATTGAACCAGCCCTGCATTTCTGGTATAAATCCTACTTGGTCAGGGTGTATTATCCTGGGGATGATTTTCTGTAGTCTTTTTGCTAATATTTTATTTAAGATTTTAGCATCAATATTCATTAGGAAGATTGGTCTGTAATTTTCTTCTCTGTTTTCAATCTACCTAGTTTAGGTATCAGTACCATGTCTGTGTCATAAAAGGAATTTGGTAGTGCTCCTTCATTCCCTATTTTTTCAAATAGTTTATATAGCATTGGGGTTAATTATTCTTTAAATGTTTGGTAGAATTCACAAGTAAATCCATATGATCTTGGGGTTTTTTTCTTAGGGAGTTGATTAATAGTTTGTTTTATTTCTTTTTCTGAAATGGTACTATTTAAGTAATTTACTTCCCTCTCTGTTAATCTGGGATGCCTATATTTTTGGAGGTAGCCATCCATTTCACTTAGGTTATCCAATTTATTAGCATAAAGTTGGACAAAGTAACTCCTTATTATTGCTCTAATTTCCTCTTCATTGGTGGAAAGTTATCCCTTTTCATTTTTAAGACTAACAATTTGATTTTCCTCCCTCCTTTTTCTAATCAGATTTACCAAAGGTTTATCTATTTTATTTGTTTTTTCATAAAACCAACTCTTAGTTTCATTTATTAATTCAATAGTTTTTTACTTTCAATATTATTAATTTCTCCTTTTAATTTTAGAATTTCAATTTAGTATTTGATTGGGGGTTTTTAATTTGGTCTTTTTCTAGCTTTTTAAGTTGTAAGCCCAATTCATTGATCTTCTCTTTCTCTATTTTATTCAAGTAAGCCTCTAAAGATATAAAATTTCCTCTTATTACCGTTTTGGTTGCATTCCACAAATTTTGGTATGATGTCTGATCATTGTCATTTTTTTTGGGTGAAATCATTAATTGTGTCTACAATTTGTTGTTTCATCCAATCATTCTTTAAGATGAGATTATTTAGTTTCCAATTACTTTTTGGCTTACTTACCCCTAACTTTTTGCTGAATGTAGTTTTTATTGTATGTGATCTGAAAGGAATGCATTTACTATTTCTGCCTTCTGGGATTAATTTTGAGGTCTTTATGTCTAATATATAGTCAATTTTTGTATAGGTTCCATGAAGTGCTGGGAAGACAGTATATTCCTTTCTGTCTCTATTCAGTTTTCTCCAAAGATCTATCATACCTAATTTTTCTAATATTCTATTTACCTCTTTAATTTCTTTCTTATTTGTTTTGTGGTTTGATTTATCTAATTCTGAGAGTGCAAAGTTGAGATCTCCCACTATTATAATTTTGCTGTCTATTTCTTCTTGCAACTCTCTTAACTTCTCCTTTAAGAAGTTAGATGCTATAACACTTTATGCATATATATTTAGTGTTGATATTATTTCATTATCTATGCTACCCTTTAGCAAAATATAGTTTTCTTCCTTATTTCTTTTAATTAGATGAATTTTTTGCTTTTGCTTGATTTGAGATAAAGATGGCTACCCCTGCTTTTTTAACTTCACCTGAAGCATAATAGATTCTGCTCCAGCCTTTTACTTTTACTCTGTTTGTATTTCTTTGCTTTAAATGTGTTTCCTGTAAACAATATATAATTGTAGGATTCTGGCTTTTGATCCAGTCTGCTATCCACCTTCACTTTATGGGAGAGTTCATCCCATTCACGTTTATGGTTAAAATTACTAATTCTGTATTTCCTGCCATCTTATTATCCCCAGATTATGCTTTTCTTTTTCTTGCTCCTCTTTACCCCCTTCCCCAGTATTAAACTTATGGGCACCACTTGCCTCACACAGCTCTCCCTCTTTAGATTCCCTCCCACCCCCTTTGAATCTCTTCCTTTTCTTATACCTTTCCCTTATTACTCTTTTCCTTTTTCCTTTTGCTCTCCCACTTTTAATGAATCCAAATATGTCAATTATTTTCTCTTTGAGCCAACTCTGATGAGAGTAAGATACAAACAATATTCCTCCCTCTCTCTAAATTCCCTTAGATATGATAGGTTTCCTTTGCCTCTTCTTGGGATATAATTTCCCTCTTTTTATCTCCCCTTTTCCCTTTTTCTGATATTATCCCCTTTCCATTTCTACTTCCCTTTTATATAATATATCGGTAAAAGCAAATTATACATGTACTCTTTATGTATATCCATAATAGAAATACAGTTCTGAAGAGTTCTTTTTACTTTTTCTGCTTCTCTTGAGTCCTATAGTTGGAGGTCAAATTTTTTGTTTAGTTGTGGTTTTTTTCCTTAGGAAACAAATGGAATTCATCTGTGTCATTAAATGTCCATCTTCTTCCCTGGAAGAAAATGCTCAGCTTAGCTGTATAGTTTATTCTTGGCTGCATTACAAGTTCTTTTGCCTTTCAGAATATCAGATTCCAGGCCCTTCGATCTTTTAATGTGGAAGCAGCTAGATCTTGAGCGATACTTATTGTGGCTCCTTGGTATTTGAATTGTTTTTTTCTTTTTTTTTTTTCTGGCTGTTTGTAATATTTTTCCCTTAGCCTGATAATTCTGAAATTTTGCCACAATATTCCATGGAGTTTTTATTTTAAGGTTTTTTTTCAGAAGGTGTTTGATGAATTCTTTCAACACCTGTTTTATCTTCTGATTCTATTACATCTGGGCAGTTCTCTTTGATGATTTCCTATAAAAAAGTATCTGTGCTGTTTTTTTCATCATAATTTTCAGGAAGTCCAATAATCTTCAGATTATCTCTTCTAGATCTATTTTCCAGGTCTGTTGTTTTTCCAAGTAGATATTTAACATTTTTTCTATTTTTTTTCATTTTTTTGGTTTTGCTTGATTGAGCCTTGATGTCTCAATAAATCATTCATTTCTATTTGTCCAGTTCTCATTTTTAATGAGTTATTTTATTCATTAGCTTTTTTTTTTTTACTTCTTTTTGTATATGTCCAATTGAGTTTTTAAGTGAGTTGTTTTGGTCTATGGAATTTTTTTCATTTCACTAGTTGTTTTTTTTTTTTTTTTTTTTTTTTTTTACTGTTATTTTCTTTTTCCAATTCACAAATCCTACTTTCTTGGGAGTCTTTATCTTTTCCATTTTACAAATCCTACTTTCCAGGGAGTTCTTTATCTTTTCCAGCTCACAAATACTGTTTCCCTGGGAGTTCTTTACCTTTTCCAATTCACCTTTCAGGAAATTGTTTTCTTTTTCCATTTTATCAAATTTTCTTTAAGTGAGTTATAAGCCATTTCTGTACTCTCTTGCATAGCTTCTCTTTCCTTTCCCCATTTCTCTTCTAGTTCTCTTTTAAGATTTTTTATAATTTCTTCTAGGAGAGCCTTGTGTGATGGAGATCAGGTTACAGCCCACTTTGGGGTTTTGTCTGGAGACTGTCTGCTATTAGTCTCCTCAGGGTTTAAAACCTGCTGTCTTTCTGTATAGAAGCTATGCAAGATCCATTTAGCTTTTTTACTCATTTTTTAAAAAAGCCCTTAAGGTCTGCCTTCAGGGCAAGAAGATTACCATTCCTCTCCAGAGCAGGGATAGATATATGGACAGTCGCTATCCTGCGAATGGTCTGCAAAGAGTGGGTAAGCTGTGGAAGTGCTCTGGGAAAAGCTTCCCATTGGAAGTGTCTCTGACCTGGGTAGCCCTGGGTAGCATGGGCTGAGCTGGGGAAGTGCCATGCTAAGAGCCCCGATGTATGGATTAGCAACTGTCCTGGGGCTAGAGGCTGAGCAGTGAAAGTGTCAGTGCTCCAGGTCTGCCTTCTGTGGGGATTAGCAGTTGCCATGCAAATAGCCCTGCACTGTAAGTGTGTCTGCCATGGGGAGCACAGCTCTGTGGAAATTCTATTGCCCCACGCAATAGTTCTATTGCCTTTAATCTGTGCAGATTAGAGGTTGCCTAGGGCTGAGCCCCCCTGCCATGCAGATTTGTGACTGTCCCTGGCAAAAGTTCTGTGCTACAGAATGCGGCTGTCCAGCTGTGCTGTGGTCTGTGCTGAGTCACTTACTTCTGGTGCTGTGTGGGTGTAGCCAGATCTTGTTAGATTATGGAGTTTTTTTTGGAGTACCCTCTACCTTTTGATTTAATTTCTCTGCTGGTCTACTGCTTTGCGACCAAAGCAGAGCAGCCAACCTGTGGTAGTGACCTCCCTGTAAACTTTCCAGCCATGGAGACCGCCCCCACCTCAGTTTGCTCAGTATC
This sequence comes from Sarcophilus harrisii, assembly GCF_902635505.1. NCBI lineage: Eukaryota > Metazoa > Chordata > Mammalia > Dasyuromorphia > Dasyuridae > Sarcophilus > Sarcophilus harrisii. Next base: position 185,395,882 of record NC_045427.1, on the reverse strand, counting down.
CCATCCTCTCTTTCTATCTCCCTGCTTACTCTGGCCTGCTCCCCCTCCCCCACCCCCAATTCTCCAGGACAAACCTTTTATGGCAATCTTCCAGATTATCTTCAGCTAGTAAATTGTTGTACTTCCAATCTTTGTGAATTTTACCAGTCAAGCCCTATTTTTGAACTGAATTTGGTAATTAGTAGTGAGGGTATGAGAGGAGCTTAGAATGTCACGTGTGTCTTTTCTGCCATCTTGGCTCCACCCCCCAGGATATAAATTTTAAAAAGAAAAGAAAAGAAAGAAAGAAAGACAATAACTGCCCTGAAGGAGTTTACTATCTAAAAGGAGATACATCAAAGAGAAGGTAGGAAAGAGATGAAAGGAGCGGATAATAGGGAGCATCTTGTTCCATTGGATCAAAACCAGATTAAATCTATTTTAACTTTAACTTTGTCTGAGATCATGATTACTATCCCTAATTTTTTTTACATACTAAATTCTAAATTTTACATACTAAATTTATTTTATCTTTGTATGTATTTCTCATTTTTATAATATTCCCTGAAAACAACATTTTATTGAATTCAAATCTTTAATCTGCTATACATTTCCATTTTGTGGGTAAATTTGTCCTGTTCACATTCTAATCTATAATTATGTGTTGTATATTTTCCTCCTTCCTATTTTTTCTCACTATCCTTCTCACCCTGTTTACCCTATACCTCTTCACTCCTTTGTTTTACTTCTACTTGCTGCCCAACTTTCCTATTATTTGACTACCCCTCTAAAAGTTCCTTCCTTACCCTTTCCTTCCACCGTATTCCCTTGTCCTCTTTCTTCTTTCTGAATTTAAAAGACTTTTTTTTTTTTTTTTTTACTCTTTTAGGTAACTGTGTTGTTCTTTCTTTAACCCATTTCCAATTAGAGTAAAATCCTGCCCTCCCCCAACTGTATTGATTTTTTTTTCTTTTATGGCTCATTTGCATGAGATAATTACTCATTTTTATCTCTTCCTACATAGTTTCATTTTTTAAGAATCACTCCATCATTCTCAACTCAACCCTTGGCTTTATTCCAAACTACCTACGTAATGATGACAATTATAAGACTATTGCTAATATTTTCACATATACAAGATAAATCCTTATTGGGTCCCTTATAATTGGTCTTTAATGTTTATCTTATATTTCTCCTCAATGTTATATGTAAAAATTTCCCTTACATTCTGGGATTTTTTTGTTACAAAAACCTGAAAGTCTTTGAGTTTTTTATATATCCATTTTTTTTGACATTCAGGATTATATTTAACTTTGCTGGGTAAATTATCCTTGGTAATGATTCCAGCTTTTTTGCTCTATGGAATATAATATTCCAAGATCTACAATCCTTCAATGCAGTAGCTGCTAGGTCTGGTGCAATCCTTATTGTAGCTCCATTATATTTAATTTTTTTCTTGGTGTTTCCCATGTTTTACTTAACCTGGGAGCCTTTAAACTTGGCTATAGTGTTCCTGTTAGTTTTCCTCCTGGGAACTCTTTCAAGGGGTGATCAGTGGATTTTTTTTGTATTTCTATTTTGCTTTCTTATTCTAGAATATCATTCTTAGATATTCTAAGACACGTGACATTCTAAGTTCCTTGATAATTTGTTCTAATATTTTATCAAGATTTTAAGGAGTCAGAGTCCATTACCTTTCAGGATATTCAGTCCCATGTAGAATCCTTTCAAATAAAATAGTTCTTCCAATACTTAGAAATAGCTTTCTTGTCTCCCTCCTCCTTCAAAATCTTCTTTTTTTCCAGGCTAAACATTCCCAGTTCCTTCAACAGTTGATCCTTATGTGGGATGATGTTAAGATTTTTCACCATCAATTATTCAATTAATAAGCATTTATTTAACACCTATCAATCAACTACTAGGTAGGCACTGAGATCATGAAGACAGAAATCAGACAATGTTAGCTGTTTTCTACAACTATCCCTTTTATATCACGACTTTCCCCATCACAGTTTCAATATGTTGTGAATTGGCATAAGAAATTAAATGGAAATTTTTTGGGAGTTTTGTGAAAGCTATAAACAACATGTGAAGGCCAGTAGATGACAGAAAAAGTTTAGGAACTCAGAAATGCATAAAATATATGTATAGCATTGTAAAATATCAATCTGAATTTTGTAATAATGTATACTGTAAACACCCCATAAAAGAAAAAAAAATTTAGATTTATTCTCTGGTGCAAAGTGAGGACCAATTTTACATGGATTTTCTAGAAAGTGGAAGTGCTACACCCCTAAACCCCATGATGTGAAAAAAATAACTGTACTATATTCACCATCTCCATTGTCTTTTTTTTTTCTGGTCATCATTCATCTTACTGATATCCATTCTAGAATGTGACACCTAGGTTTTTATTATTTACTATGTAGATATTTGTTTAATAAATGTTGCTGAGTTAAGAGATAGGCTAGAGAATATGAGGCAGAAGTATTTAGCAATGGGTGGGACATAAGCTATAAAGAAGTAAAAAAAAAGATGTGCAAGGGTGTCAGTTATCAGACCTCCCCTTCACTTTTTCCCATAGAAGATCATACTTCCTATTCTGTTGTTGCTGTTATTGTTTTATTGATTCTGTTTTCCTTTTTAAATGTTACCATCACTTTCCAATGACCCTAATAGAAGTCTCAATTGTAACTAATATGTACAATTAAACAAAATAAATCAACATTGACATCTCTGAAAATATGTGCCTCAGTCTGTACATAAAGTCCACCACTTCTCTATTAGGAAGAGCTTCTTATTAATTTCTGTAAGAAGCAAATTTTCTTACATCACATTCTTAACAATGGGGTTTCTGCCCATTTATATTTACACTTTCTAATATGTTCCCATTCCATAGAAATCTTCAGGCAAAGACTAGTTGCCACATGTTCACCATATTTTAATGGGAATGTCTTTTTGGTTGGTGAAGTCCCTTCTAATTCTAGATTGCCATAATTCTAGAATTAATAGTATCACTAATGTTAGAACTAGAAAGGGCTTTAAGATTACTCTGAGCAGGGGTTCAAAATCTTTTTTTTTTTTTTTTGCATCATAGATCCCTTTGAAAATCTGTGGAAGCCTATGGACCCCTTCTTAGAATAATTTTTTAAATGCATAAAATAAAATATATTGGATTACAAAGGAAACCAATTATATTGAAATACAATTATCTAAATATAATAAAAAAATCATGAACTCCACATTAAAAATTTCTGATTTAATGTAATTACTTTATTCTGTAGATGAAGAAAGATGCTGAGAGCCTAAAAGAATCATGTGAAGAAGATTTTAGTGGACTACATATAAAATATGAGAAAATAATGTGACAGACCAAACCTGGAAAGTTGTGTGCACTACATTTTGGAAAGGACTGGGTGGGACACTCTGGAATATGTCCAGTGGAGAGTGATTCAGATGAGGTGTGGCAGGAACTTGAAACAATGCCATATGAAAATTGGTTGAAGGAATGAATATTATTTAGTCTGGAGAAAAAAAGACTTGGGAAGAAATATGATAACTGTCATCAAGTATTTGAAAGGCTGTCATGTGGAAGATAGATTACACTTGTTTCACCTGGCCCCAAAGGCATAACTAGAAGAACTGTTTAAAAGTTTACAATGCAGCAGAATTTGCTTGAATATATGAAAAAAAAATTCCTAACAAGGCTATCAAAAAAACCCAGAATGACTTCCGTTGTGGGTAGTGAGTTTCCCTTGTCTAGAGGTCTTCAAGTGAAGGTTGGATGCCAATTTGGGGTATTGTAAATAAAATTTTTGATTTTTATGTATTGGACTGAAAAACCCCTGAGGTCTCTTCCAACTCTGATTTTGTGTGAAAGGGAGACCCAGAAATATAAAATGAATTGTTCCAGGTCATACATCTAGTAAGTGAGTGATTGAACCAGGACTAATTATTTTACTTTACTCTGTAAATGAGTAGAAATCCAGGAAGATCATCTGGGGTAGATTGGAGAAAACACTGGGCTTGGTACCTGGAGTAAACGTAATTTCTGATCCTGCATTTATATTTTAGTCAACTAATCAACTAACAAACATGTTAAGAACCTACCATGTGCCACCTCTAGACTCAGTGCTAAGAAAAACCAAGAGTCTTTGTCCTTAAGAAGTTTGTATTATTTTTTTTTTTCATTTCATTGGCATCATCTTCTCCTCCCCAATTCTGTTTTTTGCTGAGGCAATTGGGGTTAAGTAACTTGCTCAGGGTCACACAGCTAGGAAGTATCAAGTGTCTGAAACCAGATTTGAATTCAGGTTCTCCTGATGTCAGGGCGGGTGCTCTATCCACTGCACCACCTAGCTGCCCTTCATCCTCAATTTTTTAGAAATTTCTATTTAACATTTTGAGTTTCAAATTTTATCCCTCTGTTCCTCCTTTCCGTCTCCTATTCCTGAGAGGGCAAGAACTCAGATATAGATTATACATGTGCAATTATGTAAAACATTTCCATATCAGTCATTTTGTATAAGAAACCTTGAATAAAAGAAAAAAATGAAAAGAAATAAAAAATAGTATTCTTCAGTCTGTGTTCAATCAATATCATTTTTTTTCCCTCTGGAGGCAGATAGTATGCTTCATCATTAATTCTTTGGGATTGTCTTAGATTGTTGTATTACTGAGAATAGCTGAAGCATTCATAGTTCTTCATTAAACAATATTACTCTTCCTGGGTACATCACTTCCCTGTTCTGTTCATTCTGTAATCATTCATGTAAGTTTTTCCTGGTTTTTCTGAAACCATCCTGCTTGTTATTTCTTATAACACAATAATATTTCATTACAATCATAGACTACAGCTTATTTAGCCATTCTCCAATTGATGGAGCTCCCTTTGATTTCCAATTCTTAGCTACCACAAAAATAGCTGATATAAACATAAACAGGTCCTTTCTCCCTTTTTGTGGAATGTCTTCAGGATATAGACCTAGCAGTGATATTGCTTTGGGCATAGTTCCACATTGCTCAAGGAGTTTGAATTCCAGTTCAACAAACACAAATAAGTATAATGATGATGATGATGATAACTAGTATTGATAAAGCTCTTTAAGGTTTGTAAAATAGTTTATAAATAATACCTCATTTTATCCTCATAACAACCCTGGGGGACAAGTGCTATTATTACACCCACTTTACAGTTGAAAAAACTAAGGCAGATAAAGGTCCTGGCCAGATTTGCACTTTAGGCTTTGTGGATGATGGATTAGAGTAGGAAGAGCCTTGAGGAGGAGAGACTGATTAGGAAGCTATGTCAATAATTCAGGTGAGGGTTTAACTAGAAAGATGATTGTGAGAGTGGAGAGAAGGGGTCAATATTAGTGATTTTTTGGAGATAGGAACAATAGCATTTGGCAACTGATTGGCTATATGGTGGTGAATGAATGAATGAAAAAAAAGCATTTATTAAGTGTTTACTTACATGTGTTAAGTGCTGATTATGTAAATAAAAGCAAAAAGTACAATCCTGGTCATCAAGCCACTTATATTCTAGTAGGGGAAGACAATGCATATAATAACCAGAGTTGGAAAAGAGGGGTTGGAAAGAAGAAGCAACTTGGCTTGGAGATATCCTGAGACTGGACAGGCTAAGATGGAAATTCATCAATCAGATCCTACTGGAGTATCTTGATTCTGTCTTCTCCAGATACCATTGAGGATACCAATAATTAGTGAACTAGAGTACTTGGAAGGATGATGGTGTCCTCAGTAGTAATAAGTTCAGAAGTGGAATGGGTTGGAGAGAAAGATGAACTCTTTTTTATACATTTGGAGTTAGAGGTGTCATCTCTGACATGTATTTCAAAATGTCTAATAGGAAGATAGTAATGTCAGGAGACAGACTAGGGCTGAATATATGGATTTGGGGGTCATCTGCATCAAAATGGTTATTGAATCTATAACACCTGATAAAAATAGCAAGTGATATTGTATAGAAAGAAAAGAGATTAATTAGGAAAGAGCCTTGGGAAATATGGAGAGTTAGTAGGTGCAACATAGGCATAAGGAGAATCAGTTATATTAGTAGGAGGATACCTAAGAGAAATCAGTGTTACAGAAAATCTGAAAAGGAGAGAGTATTTAAGAGGACATGGTTGTTAACAGGGTTAAATATTGCACAGATCAAGAAGGATGAAGATAGAAAAGGCCACTGAATTTGAAAATTAAAAGATAATCTTAACTTGAAGAGGACACTTTCAGTTGAGTATTGAAGTTGGCTAAACTACAGAGGGTTTAGATGTCAGGAATTTGAGGCACCAAGTGTAGACAGTTTTTAAAAGAAATTTATCTTAAAAAGAGAGAAGAGATATAAGAGAATAGCTTGTTAGGATCCAGTGAGTTTTAAAAATAGATTAGGAAGACATTGGTATGACTGTAGGCAACAGCACATTGGGAGAGACTAAAATTTAGGGAGAGAGAATGTGATTGATAGTATGGGTAATCGACTGGAGAAGACAGAATCAAGATTATCTATAAAGAAGTTACCTTGGTGAGGAAAAGGACGAATTGTTCATCAGTGACTGGAGTAAAGAAGGAGATAACTGTTGGGAGTAATGTCAGGAGAATAAGAAATGGGAAAAAGAAGATTCTTAAATTTTTCTTTAAAAATAATAGCTTTTTGTTTTCAAAATATATGCAAAGTCAACATTCACCCTTGCAAAATCTTGTTTCAAATTTTTTCACCCTCCTTCCTCCATCCCCTCCTCTAGACAGCAAATAATCCAACACATTAAACATGTGCAGTTATTCTATACATATTTCTACAATTATCCTGTACAAGAAAAATCAGATCAAAAAGGAAGAAAAATGAGAAAGAAAACAAAAAGCAAGCAAACAAAACAAAAAAAAGGTGATAATACCTCATTCAGTCCCCACGGTCAAAAAAAAAAAAAAAAAGACTCTTGAGAGTGAATTTCTTTTTTTTTTTTTCCTGAAAAATACAAGGCAAGGTCCTTAGTTAAGAGGATGGCAGGAGAGGGTGCTAAAGAAGGCCTACAGAGAGAAGAAAATTATTAGTTGGGTGATCAAGAACATTTCTTATTTAAGATTAGGAATAAAAAAAAAGTCCCCATTTGTGTAATAATATTTATGGTAGCTCTTTTGTGATGGCTTAGATTTGGAAATCAAAAGTATGCTCATCAACTGGGGAATGACTAAATAACCTGGTATATCTGATTGTAATGGGATATTATTGAGCTATAAGAGATGACAAGCAGTATAATTTCAGAAAAACTTGAAAAGACTTGCATGAACTGATGCAAAATGAATAAACCCAGGAATACATTGTATACCATAACAGTAATATTGTTTAATGAAGAACTACAAATGACTTAGATATTCTTAGAAACACAATGATCTAAATCAATCCCAAAGGACTAATGATGAAGCATATTATTTACCTCCAGAGAAAGATCTGATACCGATTGAATGCAGACTTGAGAATACTATTTTTTACTTTTTTCCATTTTTTTCTTTTTTTCAAGTCATAAAATGACTGATATGGAAATGTTTTAAATTATTGCATTGCATAAGCTATATCTGATTGTTTGCTGTCTCAGTGAGGAAGGAACAGAGGGATAGAATGTATAATTCAAAACTTTAAATAAAAATATAAAAAAAGTAATATATGGGATAGGGATAAAAAAAACTATAATATAAAAATGAGGGTAATGATACCTACCTCATGAGGTTGTTGTGATTATCAATCTGTGTAAAAATCATTCCATACACCTTAAACTGCTATGTAATAAGGTAAAATTCCACCTAACTTATAATCAATATTTGTTAACATAAGCCTGACACTGAGTAATGTTCAGTAGCATTTTAGTGTTTAATAGATTGTAATTCTTTAAAATCTTATAGTCTTTGCAGGGAGGGAGGAAGGAATTAGGATTTTAGGAAGAGAGGAGAACTAGTTATAGGCCTACCAAAAAAAAAAGAAGTAAAAGAAACAAAAAGGGTCATTGAAGCATTTTTTTGAAAAGCATGGAAGAGAACAAATAAAATTCAGAGGAAAATCCAGATAAGTATGATAGCTTTCTCTCCCTCCCTCCTCCTTTCTTCCCTCCCTCCTCCCTCCTCCCTCTCTCCCTCTCTCCATCCTCCCTCTTTCTCTCTCCCTCCTCTCTCCCTCCTTCCTTCCTTCCTTCCTTCCTTCCTTCCTTCCTTCCTTCCTTCCTTCCTTCCTTCCTTCCTTCCTTCCTTCCTTCCTTCCTTCCTTTCCTTCTCATTTCTTCACTCTCAATCCCCACTTTCTTTGCCTTCTTTCTTTGCATAACATTTCCTCCCTTTGCTATGGAAGAAAGAGAATTCTAATGTGCTCCCAAAGACTATGTAACTGAAATATGTTGAGCAAACTCTGGAGATTACAGAATCAAGTTCAGTTGACCTTGTGTCACGAATTTAGCTTCAGTCCACTTAAACTGCCAACAATAATAAATTAAGCTATTGCATTTAAAGGACATTTGGAATGGGACTGGGCAAGGGATCAAAGGATCTGTTAAGTGGAAAGCACTTAGCCTGTTTCTCCTGATGCCCAGATTGTCTAAGGGTGGTTGTATCCTGCTTCTTTGTAGAATGTATTGTTTTTGAGCTGTTTCAAGCTATTACATATAAGATAATAGACCTAGTTTATCCTGTTTTTTTTTTTTTTTTGCAGGTGGAAGGAGGAGAGAAGAGAATTGACTTTTTTTAAAAGATTTTTTAAAATCCCTCCAAATAAAACATTATAAGAATTTTCAAAAATTCTTCCAAAAGCTATTAAATTCAAGGATCTAAGGAGGAGTTTATGGTCTTATTTTCCTTTATATTTGAGGATATTTTGATATGTCTTTCTAAATTACATATGGTAAATGTTGGCCAATTGTGGCCACACTTGGTGGGGTGTCACACAAGACCCTAGAATTAGAGCTGGAAGGGATCTTGGAGGTGACTTAGTCCATCCCCTTAATTTTACAGATAATATAACTTAGGCACAGAAATGATGACTGAGGCAATAAGTGATAAAACAGGGATTTTAATCCAAGTCTCACATTGACAAAATGATGGTGAGGGAATTTTTAAGCCAAGCTTAGGCTTATGATAGAATGAGGTTGGTTTATGAATTTTTAAAAAACAATGCTATTTTCCACATGCGAAGAGTATTTCTTATTCCCAATCCTAAAATAGGAGAGGAATTTATTGTATTATCTTTATATAAATTCCTTGAAGATGGGAAATCTTATATCTCCTCTTAGTGCCTAGCACAAGATACAGTAAGTATTTAATAAATGGTTCTTAATGAATTGGGTAACAGCAGGCAATATTAATTGTAAAAGCCTTTGAAAAGACACAAAAACATGATTCAGTTAGGTAATTCTTGTATTCTTTTTCAAGCCTTGTTCTGTCACTTGCATTTTCTCTGAGCTTCAATGTCTTCATCTGCAAAATGGAGAGAATATTTATACTCAATATCTCATGGGTTGGAAGAAAGCCCTTAGAAACTCTTAAAACATAATATATAGATCTAAATTCTTATCATTTATTTTCAACTCTATAAAATTCGAAGTTCTTTCATTACATTATTATGTAATTATATATTGCTGTCCTAGGAAAAGAGAATTTTTTTTTCTAGGTAGTAGAGTGTGTTATTTAGTATTACTAGAATTAGAGGATTCAGGTTCAAATTCCATGTCTAATAGATACTGTTTGAAAGGAAGAAAAAAGGCCTATCTGTATGGAAGTATTCCTCCAAGCTTTATTTGTACTAATTTTTTAAAAAAGATTGAAACAACTTCTCTGTCCAATAGCTCAAGAAATTTTTTTGTTGTTTTTGTCTTGTCCTTTGTTCTTGGAGAGGATCAATGACATCCCAAGTAATATCTTGAGTTGTGTGTGAAATGGATTTAATTGAGACAGAATTGCATAAAGTTCTCAGCCTCATTCTCTCTTTCAGAGCCACGAAAATCAAGTGGTGAGACAAAAGTCAAGACAACTGGTGATGGTCCAGCATACAGTATATGACCTTGGTGTTTTCCATGTCTGATCAAGTTCTATGCACTCTACAATGCCTGCTTCAGTTGCCTTCCTGGCCATTGGAACAAATTTTTCTTTCTGTGCATTCTACTGGCAGAAGTCCTTATATCCTTGGAGTAGACATCCCTCTAACTCATTGACAGACATCAGTTACCTTCTACCTGATTTAAGCCATCTGTCAAGATATTTATTGGGATGTGGCTGCAGTGTGTGCTATAACTTATTGGAGCCACAAAGTGAGAGTTTGTCAACCAGACACCAAAGTTGGATGAACAGTCTTGAAAAGGGCTTAACAACTCCTCACACCAGTGATACTGGTTTTTCTTGAACACACAACTAGGTGTCACAGTGCATAGAGCAGAGGACTTAGAATCAGAAAAACTCATCTTCCTGAGCTTAAATATGGCCTCAGATACTTATTAGTGGTGTGACTTTGGACAAGTCACTTAGCCCTTTTTGCCCCAGTTTCCTCATCTATAAAATGAACTGGAGGAGGAAATGGCAAATCACTCCAGTATCAAAAAACTCTAGAAAATAAATGTAATGTAATATTCTCGTAAGAAATAACAATTGTGAAAAATACAGAAAAATTTGGGAAGATGCATAAAGTGATATAGCATGGAAAAAGCCGAATTCCTAGTCCTATAGTGAGGGGAAAATGGATGAAAACACTGCACAGAATAAAAAGGAATTCAAAGTATACAAGCAAACAAGATATTATCATTTCCTTAAAATAAATGTTCACTTAGAATAAACCCTAATTGTCAGTAACAGACTGTCTGGTTTTGTATGAGGGGAGAAAATGTGATATAATAGGTTGGAGGTCCAATACTTGACCCAAGATTCAAGACATTCTAGTTTCAAATCCAACCATTAGTACTAAGTAAAGTGAAGTGAAGGTAGAAATGCCACAGAATATCAGTGCCCCAAACAATTCTCTTAAATCCATAAGCTAGAGATTGTTTTGCTGATTTGCAGTAATGAATACTAGAAGTTTTAGATAAATTAGCCTCTTTCCCAACTCACTCCTTAAATTATTTAGATATTATTATTTTTGATATGTTTTTATTTTCTTACTTGTTAATGTTTAGAATAGAGCAGTTAGGTGATTCAGTTGATAGATCACTGGGCCTGGAGTCAGGAAGTCTCATTTTTGTGTTAACTATGTGATCTTGAACAAATCACTAAACCCTCTTTTTCTCAGTTCCTCATCTGTAAAATGAACCAGAGAAGGAAACGGCAGACCACTCCAACATCTTTTCCAAGAAAATCCTCCAAGCAGAGTCAGGTGAGGAATGTAACTGAAGTAACTGAACAAAAACAAAAATATTTAGAATATGTTTAAAAATATAGAAATATAGAAAGACCCATAAATTAGGTCAACAGAATTCAAGGCACAACATACATGTTGGCTACAGCCATGTTTCAATGCTTTATATTGTACCTACAGCAATCATCCTCACAAGTGGGCCCTTAGAAAAGCATTCTGGGCATCAGAATTCTTTCAACATTATAGCTTAAAAATTCTCAACTAATATGTTTATTTCTACTAGCCAGAGAGAGGACAGCTTAGTTCAGAATGAATGATGCTTGAAACTAACATAATAAGTAAAAGTAAAATTAAATAAAAAAAAAATCTCCCTATGTATCCATAGGATACATTCTCTAATAGATTATCACAAAATCCATGAGATGGATATATTTATAGAGAACATGCTTGCCAGATAAAACACATAGAGTGCAGATGTGAATATATGTGGCTAGGGAACAATTGTGAATGGGCACACATCTGTAATCTCTGTGGTCAGGTTACTCATGTAGAGGGCAAATCTGTAGCCTAGCAGATGCATGCGGCCAGTGTATCTTTATGGCACATTTATGCTATATAGTAGGCACTAAATAAATATTTACTGACCATTAAGAACCCAGTTTTTCTCCCTGCATTCTCACTATTAATTTGCCAATGAAGTGGAGCAAAAAAAATTGGGGGCAATCACTCTTCTGATGATGAAACCTTGAGACTCAGTGAGTGGAGATTCCTCTTTCTTGAAGGTCATCATGCAGAGCCAGAATGATTATCTCTTGGCTATTTTGAAATGCAGATTTGTTTTTATGAATGGTCTGGAATAGATGGCAGCAGAAGTCCCTTCTAATTCTCTAATTTTGAAATTTGGTAACAGTGTTATCATTCAATTATCTCATCATCACTAGATATCTTGTTTCTTCCTGGTGTGTCTTCTACGACTTTAGCAGCTTCAACTGATAGAGCTGAAGACTGAGGTCCGCTAAGGTGCAGAGGTTAGAAAGCCTCTCCCTGACAAAGGGACAAAGCTGATGACTCCTTAATCTGTATATGAGACTGTGAGCTATTCCATTTATCTACAGGCAGCTTATAACACTCTTTTTCTTGCTAGTATCTGGTGTTGACTTGAGATCTAAACTATATAACTTGATTTTGAACATTTTGAGGGTCTTGTGCCCCTCCATCCATATTGGGGCTTTTGCCCCCCCCAAAACTCTATAACATCTATGTAGAGACAGGTGGGTGCCTGAAGAACTTTGTCCTGGACTTTCTTCTTTCTTTCCTCTAAAATATTTCACTAACGATCTCATCACCTTCCATGGATTCAATTATCATTTCAATGTTGATGATTTTCAGATCTACCTATCTCTCCTAACTTCCAGACTTGAATTTCAACTGCTTATTAAACATCTCAAAATGAATGTTTTGTAGTCATTAAATGCAATCTCTATGAAACTGAACTCATTGTTTTTTCTCCTAAATCTTCCCCTTCCAAACTTACCTATTATAGTTAAAAGTATTACCATATTTCTAATCATTCAGGCTGGCTACCTAGATGTCATCTCTAACTCCTGACTTCCTCTTGATGAGGTGCAAATGATGAAACTAGTGGTCAAGAATTGGGGTGGGGAATCCCCTCTGGTTGGCACAGGTCCAATGCAAAAGAATTTGCAAACCCGAAAAGTCTGAATGGCAGAAAAGGGAAGTTTATTGTTCATTAAGAAGGAGGCTTTCTTAGTGGGCAAAACTCCTCATTAGGAATTTGGCAAAGGTGTGTTAACAGACCCCTGGTTATATGGGTAAATATTGGCCTGGGGTTGGGAACTGTCTGGGCTAATCAACAGAGGACCATCAGACAGAGATCTCCAATTGAATAAAATTACTCAACTGGGAGTTTGAAGGCTTCTTTCCAGAGTCTGGGAATTCCCTGAAGGGGATCCAGGCCACCCCCAAAAGATCTCAGTTTCAATAGAGGGTGATTTGACCAAGATCTCCAATTGAATGAAGCCACTTAACTTGGAAAGGGCTTGTTTGGGAAAGGTCTGCTTTTCGCAGGGTTTGGGAGAATCTGCCCCCCCCCCCCCAAGGTTATATCATTTTCCCCCAAAAGATCTCAGTTTACATCACTCTCATTCTTTATTTCTAATCTCCTGACAAATTTTGTCTATTCTACTTTTGCTAATATCTCTCTTCTATAACCCCTTCTCTCTTTGGACATTGCCACCATCCTAATACAGCCCTCATTGCCTCCATTTGGATTATTGCAGTAACCTTCTAGATGGTCTTCTTGCCTTAGGTCTTGCTCCATTCCAATCCATTCTCTACTGAGCTGTTAGATTGATCTTTTAAAAGTACAATCCTGATTATGTTACCCTCTAATCAATAAACTTCAGTGGCTCCCTACTCCCTTGAGGATCAAATGTAAAATCTTTTGTTTAGCTTTCAAAGTCCTTCACATCCTTTACATTGTTAGTTATGATTCCTCCTTTCACCCCTATATATCTTGTCATTCAGTGACAAAGGACTCCTTGATTAGAATGAGATAATTAATCTCTGGGATCTCCTGATTTTTATTGGCTATCCCTTTTCCTGAAATTCTTTCTCCCCTCATTTTCACTATTAGTCATGAGAACAAATCCCAAAATCTGAGATAATTTTAGAAAGAAATTTATTTGGCCTTTTTATAGAAGAGAAAAGCCAGAAAAAGTGTTCCTATCCATTCCCTGCAAGGTTTACATTACACAGGATTCAGAGAAGAGTATCCTCACAATATGTATGTATCAGTAAAGCTAATTTATAGAGAGGGCTGTTCCCAGGCAAGATCCACTGAGATGTATATCAATAAGCAGAAACATTCAAATTGAAGTTAATTGAGATGTAAGCATAAACATTAAACTTTGGGGAACCCAAAACACAAGCACTAGGGGAACTGAAAACACAAACACTGGGTGAACCTAAGACCTGGGTGGGACTCAAATATTCCCTGAAGCCATCCTGTGGCCCAGGAGTATCTCTAGGTCTCCAGTAAGCTTTTGGGTTAAACAATTTCTAGCCACATAAGACTAGATTAAAATAATATTAATAACTTATAAATAATAAAGTGTTTTTTCTACAATTACCGTTTTTTGGATTTAAAGCCCAACATTCTCATACCAGTGAAAGCATAATTATAACAGCAGAAAGCTGGATTATGATTTCAAAGGAGTTCATTAAAATAACCCAACTCATTGACATTCTCTTCACTACTAATATAATCTAGTTTGATAGAATTTCTCTAAGGAAAGGCAGGTCCCAGATTGGTGACAAACTTGCTAATGTATAATGGACAGAAGGATCAATTTGAGTAAGTCTCTGGGGCAATATCAGATTACTTAAACTTACATCAGGAAATAAGTCATAAATATCATAAAAATCATAATTTCATATTTTTTTCATCACAAAAGTTGAACAAACTTAAATTAATCAGAGTCATAATCTCATACATCCCTTAAAAGGACAAATATCATTAAATAGACACCACAGGCAAACTAAAGTTAGTTTAGAAATTTATCTGCTTTTAGAAGATTCACAATGTATTGCTTAAGAGGGGAAATTTATGTATCACCAAGGTAACTAAGAAAAACTAGGGCAGAGAAATCTTCCCTTACAAAGTTAGTTAGAGGAATAGCTAAATCACTAGGAATCTCAGACTTTCTTTTGGTTTCTACCTCAGGAATATCACAATTAACATTATTATGCCATACATCAGGTTTTGGTATGGTTTTAACATAAAGAAAAGACTTCCACTTAATCAAAAAGTTGCCAGAGGAATAGCCCTGGTTCCCAATAAAAGAAATATAGGCATTCCCCTCTTGCTTACAAACACTATGAAATATAAAGACAAGAACAATACAACTGTGAACATCGATATTAAGTAACAGTAAGTCTTCTTATTTCTGGTAATCCACTACCATTTCCAGACTATCAGTTTCTCTGGTTTCTTTCAAGTCCCAGCTAAATTCCCACCTTCTATGATAATCCTTTCCTGATGCTAATGATCTCTGTAGGTTGTCTTGAATTTATTCTGTATATATCTTGTTTATATCTCATTTTCATGTTGTATTCTTTATTAAACTGTGAGCTCCTTGAGAGTAAGAATGCTTGCTTTTCATTTTATTTCTGCTTTACCTATTTAGAAAAACCTCACTTTGCTCTCCATATCATTTGTTGGCTTGCAAGTGATTTGAGTCAAAATAATTTTGGTCAAGAATTTGGACTAATTTTGCCTTCTACCCTGTTGACTTACTTTTTGATGTTTGTGTATATCTTCTAGTTTCAAGACTTTGACTTTTATATTGATTTTTTTTTATAGAGCCAGTTTTTCTTTTTCTTATTAAAACTTTTTATTTTCAAAACATATGCATAATTTTCAATATTCATTCCTGCAAAACTCTGTGCTCCAAATTTTTTCCCTCCTTTTCCCCCACCTTTTCCCCAAACAGCAAGTAATCCAATATATTAAACATGCGCAATTCCTTTATATATTTCTACAACTATCATGCTACACAAGAAAAATGAGATAAAAAAAGGAAAAAATGAGAAAGAAAAGAAAATGCAAACAACAAAAAAGGTGAAAATACTATGTTGTGATCCACATTCAGGCCCCGCAGTCTTCTCTCTGCGTGTAAATGGCTTTTTCCATCACAAGACCATTGGAATTGGTCTGAATCACCCCGCTATTGAAAAGAGCCATGTCCATCAGAATTGATCATCGTATAATCTTTTTCTTGCTGTGTAAGTAATGTCTCTTGGTTCTAGTCACTTCACTCAGCATCAGTACATATAAGTCTCTCCAGGTCTTTCTGAAATCATCCTGCTGATCGTTTCTTATATAACAATAATATTCCATAACATTCATATACTATAACTTATTCAGCCATTCCCCAATTGATGGGCATTCACTCAGTTTCCAGTTTCTTGCCCCTACAAGAAGGGCTGCCACAAACATTTTTGCACAAATGGGTCCTATTCCCTTTTTTATGATCTCTTTGAGATACAGACCCAATAGAGACACTGCTAGATCAAGGGGTATGCACACTAAAGCCATTTTTCCAAGATACTTTCAGTTTTCTAATTCATGACCCAATAGTTTGTCAACAGTCCTCCTCTGTAAAATGAGACACATGGATCAAATGATTTCTAACATCAATTACAGCTCCAATAATCCATGATTCTAATGTATCAGATGTTCATTTTCAAGTCCTGACATAAACCAAATATTAAAGAAATGAAATGAAAGTGAAAGAGAAAAGAAATGCATCTTTATTTGAGATAAAGAAGTTTGCAAACTGGGGTCATCCATGAATGTGGAACAACATAGATTTCACAAACTAGAGGCCATGGAAAAGTCTTTTTTATACCCTCAAGAGGAAAGCAAAAGAGGCAGTACAAGGTAGCAAGACTTCATGATGAGATAGCAGGGTCATGTCATGAGCTAGCAAGGCCTGGTAATGAGATCCAAGCCACTCTCTACAATTCAATCTGAGAGAACCACTTATGTTGGCCATTTTGCCTTTCATGCCTTGAATGCTAATGGAAGGGGACAAGGACATCAAAGGCCTGGATCCAGCTTGAGCCTGATTCTCTTACAAGGCAAGGTTTCAGGCTGGGATTTAAGATTTGATTCAGTTCAACCTAATTGACGTTACCTTGCTGGGAATGCTACTCATATTCTGATATTGTTAGGGTCATTTAAGAAGTGGCAGGTAATATTACATTTGGTATTAACAATTTTATGTCATCATTAAGTGCCTATGGTGTACAAGGTGCCTTTTTTTTTCTCGATTTTTTTTTCTTTAATAGCCTTTTATTTACAGGTTATATGCATGGGTAACTTTACAGCATCAACAATTGCCAAACCTCTTGTTCCAATTTTTCACCTCTTAACCCCCCCCCATCTTCTCCCCCAGATGGCAGGATGACCAGTAGATGTTAAATATATTAAAATATAAATTAGATACACAATAAGTATACATGACCAAACAGTTATTTTGCTGTACAAAAAGAATCAGACTCTGAAATATTGTACAATTAGCTTGTGAAGGAAATAAAAAATGCAGGTGGGCATAAATATAGGGATTGGGAATTCAATGTAATGGTTTTTAGTCATCACCCAGAGTTCTTTCTCTGGGTGTAGCTGGTTCAGTTCATTACTGCTCCATTGGAAATGATTTGGTTGATCTCATTGCTGAGGATGGCCAGGTCCATCAGAACTGGTCATCATATAGTATTGTTGTTGAAGTATATAATGATCTCCTGGTCCTGCTCATTTCACTCAGCATCAGTTCGTATAAGTCTCTCCAGGCCTTTCTGAAATCATCCTGTTGGTCATTTCTTACAGAACAATAATATTCCATAATATTCATATACCACAATTTATTCAGCCATTCTCCAACTGATGGGCATCCATTCAGTTTCCAGTTTCTAGCCACTACAAAAAGGGCTGCCACAAACATTCATGCACATACAGGTCCCTTTCCCTTCTTTATAATCTCTTTGGGATATAAGCCCAGTAGTAACACTGATGGATAAAGGGTATGCACAGTTTGATAACTTTTTGAGCATAGTTCCAAACTACTCTCCAGAATGGTTGGATTTGTTCACAACTTCACCAACAATGCATCAATGTCCCAGTTTTCCCGCATCTCCTCCAACAATCATCATTATTTTTTCCTGTCATCTTAGCCAATTTGACAGGTGTGTAGTGGTATCTTAGAGTTGTCTTAATTTGCATTTCTCTGATTAATAATGACTTGGAGCATCTTTTCATATGGCTAGAAATAGTTTCAATTTCTTCATCTGAGAATTGTCTGTTCATATCCTTTGACCATTTTTCAATTGGAGAATGGCTTGATTTTTTATAAATTAGAGTTAATTCTCTATATATTTTGGAAATGAGGCCTTTATCAGAACCTTTGACTGTGAAAATATTTTCCCAGACAAGGTGCCTTTTAAAGGCAAATAACCTACAGTTGGATCCTTGAAGAGGTTGCCACACAGTGTGTTCCACCTGACACAGTGCTGTGATTTTTGAGTGCCAGTTCCATATTTCTATTGTAAGATGTTCTCTTAAGGATGCAAAAGGTGTTCTTTCTCCTTCTCTACTAAAAGTCCTAAATTGTCACACAATAACTCAGGAGATGGAAGCAACCAGAGAGTGTGGAGTAATCAAATGATTTTGGGGGTGTTGTCTTGACTGGGCTTTTTAGCACAGCTTGTTAGGACACTCTACAGCATCCACAGTCTTTCACATGAATATCCAAAGTCTTTGACTTTTAAAATCTTTGAGAAAAATAGTAATTTATGTTAAAGTTACTAATGACTTAATTGTCACAACACAGCTTCTGTTTAGATGGTCTGACAAATTAACAAGGGCCAATTTTGGTTTAGTTAAGGCTTAATAAAAATAATTTATAAAAAAGACAATTTGGCTGAAAATCAGCTATAAGCAAAAGTTTCTTTTGAGCCAGGGCAATAACAATAAGCTAATAATAACAAGTGTGTATGTAACATGTATATGGAGAGGAGATATGACCCAGTGGATCTAGGACTGACCTTGGAATACCCAAACTCAAGTCCTATCTGTGACATTCAGATTGGCAGTCTCAGCATGAACAAATCATTTAACACCTCAGTGCTCCAGGTAACTAAGATTATAAAGCAGCTTATGTCTGTCCTGGACCTTCTTGGATCTATACTTTATTACTCTGACTTTTATTTGGTTCCAGGGATTTGATCATTATTTCTTTAGAGCTCCATTTCTCCACCAATATCTGCCTTTTGGAAATTTTAAAATAGATGTGCCATAGACATCTCAAATTAAATATATTGGAGGTGGCTAGGTGACTCAGTGGATAGAGAGCTGCATCAGGAGTTAGGAAAACCTTAGTTCAATCCTGGCCTCAGATGCTTACTAGCTATTTGATCCTGGGCAAATCCATAAACTCTGCTTTAATCTACTGGAGAAGAAAATCCCATGGACAGTATGGTCTGTGGGATCATGAAAGTTGGACATAAATGAATTAACTGAACAATAACATATAGTAGTAATATACATACACATTTGTTTACAAATGTATATGTGTGGATATACATGCATACACACATATATATGCATGTGTATATGTATATATATGTTTGGAATACAAAAACAGAAGTATAATAATCCTTGCTCTCAAGGAGCTGGATTATATATGTGTGTTTGTATATATATGTATATATTTACACACACATATATACACACATGTGTACATATTACATATATATATATGTTTGTGTGAGTTTGTAGCTATCCATTTATACATAAATTTATTGTTTTACAGTTTACAACAATATCCTTTCTTAAAGACCAAGCTTTGCTATTTGGATTGACTATAAATCATCAAGTTATATATGATATATTAAAATAAAATTTCATTTTTATTTTCAAAGATCAACCTTATCTTCATTTCATTTTCCTTCTCCTGCTTCCACTGAAAAAGCAAAAAAAAAAATCCTTGTTACAAAGCTATATAGTCAAACAAAACAAAATTTCTCAAAGTCCATGCCTAAAAATAATATATCTCAATCTGTAGTCTAAAACCATCACTTCTCTATTAGGAGGTAGGCAGCCAGTTTCATGATGAATCATCAATAATTTTGGTTGGTCATTGTGCTGATCAGGGTTCCAAAATTTTCTTTTGCATTTCTTTCTTTCTTTTAAAAAATATTGATTTTAATCATGCAAAATCTTCCTTCTCTTCCTCACACCCCAACCTTCTCCCATCTACTGAGAACAAAACCCATTACATACATGTATAGTGAAAACAAATGTCCACATTGGTCATGTCCTAAACATATTTGTTTTATTCTGTATTTTGAGAACTAATTGTAAGTGGTTAACATGTTTTGTCACTAGCCCTTTGGAATCCTTGTTAGTTATTATGCTGCTAAGAGTTCAGACTGATAGTATTTTATCCCATTTATATACAATTATGTATTCATCTATTCCCTAATTTATGGCTATCCTTTCATATTCCCATTCTTTTTTTTAACCTTAAAAAGAGTTATGGATATTTTTTTAAATCCTTAAATTTTTTTGTACTTGAAACTCATCCTTCCCTTAATCTACCCTCCTTCTCATTCCCCCTCCCCACTTTCCCCCTTTCCCTCCTATTTCCCTGTTGAGTGACATGTATTTCTGTACCCAATGCTGTGTGTGTGTGTGTGTGTGTGTGTGTTTGTGTATTCTTCTTTTGACCAATTCATATGAGAATGAGATTCCAGTGTCTTACCCTCCTTTTTATATAGATGTCCATTTGTGAACCCTAATTATATAAAGTAATTTTCCACATCCTTCTTTTCCTTTCCCCCACTGATATATTTCTCTTCCTATCTCTTTCCATTCAAGACATAACAGAACCAACCACTTCCAGACCTTGTTTAATTATACTTCCTGTATGAACCTCGATGATGCTAGAGATCAGATGGGACACATATACCATCTACCCATATTTGGAAATAAGTAGATTTTTTCTTGTTTAGAATTTTATCATTCATGTTTTGCTTTTTATGTTTCTCTTTGCTCTTGTGTTTGAGCTTCAAAGTTTCTCTGCAGCTCTGTTTTTTTCATCAGGAATGCTTGAAAACCCACTCTTTCTTTAAAGATCCATTTTTTCCCCTCTGTGGCATTCTACTTTCTTGGCTTTAATCCCATATCATTTGCCTTCTGGAATATCATATTTTAAGTTTTCTGTTCCTTTTTAGTGGTGTCTGATAAATTGTATATGAACCTGACTGTGGATCCTCTCTCCTTGGATTTTTTTCTTCCTGACTGCTTACAGTATTTTTGCCTTGATATGGAAGGCATAGCTTTTGTTTATGTTATTCCTGAGAGTTTTCATTTCATGAAGGAAGTGTTCAATGGATTATTTTCTATTTCATTTTTTGCCACCTCTTTCTTCTTTTCCTCCTCCTTCTTGTTCTTTTCCTTCTTTTTCTCCTCCTCCTCCTCCTTTCCTTCCTCCTCTTCCTCTTTTTTCTCTTCTTCCTCTTCCTGCTTCTCACAAAATTTTGTGCCTTTTGTGCTAAGCTATTAATTCTCTTTTCAATTCTTTCTTCCATGGCTCTTATTTCTTTTCCATATATATATAAAACCTTTCTCATATATTAAAAAACTTTTTTTTTAACTCTTCAAAAAATAAACCAACTATTTTTGCTCCATTTCTTCCAGGAATTCTACTTGAGTTTGTGGCTAAGCTATGTTTTTATTTTTCTTCTGAGGTAATAATTATTAATGTTTTGGAGTCATTATCTTCTGCATTTGTGTATTGAGTGTCCTTGCCATCACAATAACTCATTATGATGGGATTCTTTTATTGTTTGCCTCTTCTTTCTGCCTATCTCCTGACTTCAGGCTTCATGTTAGGGCTGGCTATATAGTGCTTCTGGGGAGAAAGTTTGGGCTGGTCTCATCAGTGTCCCTCTTCTTGGTGGTATTAAGTGTTATTCTAGGATCTCAGGAAAAGGCCAGGATCTGCAAACTTTTAGTGCTTACAAAAGGGGCAAATGAAAGACCTAGACTGCTATTGGACTCCAACTTAATCATCTCAGAAAGTCAAAAGTACAATCACCACTTTGGTTTGGGATTTGTGACCTAGTTATTCCTCTGTAGGCTGAGCTAGACACTGGAACAGAGACCCAGCTTTGTTCCTAAGGTCGGAGCTACACCATCATTATTGCTGGCTTATGCACATCCTCCTTTCTTAGCCCAGGGCATTGCTACCTGGAAAGGCCACTTCCCTGTGCAATTTCCCTTCTAAAGTCCACCCTGGATCATTGACCTGACTTGGGTAGTGAGTGAGAAAGTTGCTAGTCTACATCTGTTCCATTGCAGTGCCTCAGTATGTGTCTGATGGTGCCCTGTCTGATTTTGGAACCTCTTCTTTACCTCTTCCAGGGTGCTGAAATGCTCCAAGCCTAGCATGCTCCTGGTAGACCCTGTCTCCAGGGCCTGACAACTTCCCCAATTATCTCTCTGTGCCAACTTTTTTTGGATTTTCCCAACAGAATTTGGTCTGATGAGTTATCTAGATTGATTTGGAAGACTTTGAAAGAAAGCCCCCTGTACTGCTTTCTCCCACCTTGGTTCCAGTGATATATGACCGGAATTGAGGTTGGTGATACAGATTACCCAATTATTGTAACTTGTATTTTATTGTCTTGTACAATGCCTAGTATATAACAGAGGTTTAGTAATTGCTTGTCAATTGATTGATCTTGGCTAAGCCCTTATATGACTGAGGGCCAATTAGGTTAAGTGACTTACCCAACTTCACATAATTAGTGGGAGATTTGGGACTAGAACTAAGGTCTCTGAATTCCTGATGTTTTCTTAGAATCATCTCATTTGCTATCTTCTCTTCTTAACAAACTGAGCTTCTTAGCAGGAAGATAACCTAGTGCCCTGAGTATTACTAATTTGAGTTCTTTTATTCTGCAGACTTTTACTTGGACTCATTCTCTCATTTCCCATTCCTCCAGGGAGAAATAACATCACAGCTGGCTTTGCCACAGGGAAGATGGGAAGCTTTGGATCAGCTAATTCTATTTTCCTGTTCCTTGATTTTACCCTCTGTCAAATGGGACTAATCCCCTTGCTGTTGTTTTTCCTCTACTGCAAGCATATTCAGATGATAAATGAAGCAAAATGACTGAAACTCTTTGAACCCCTGCAAATGAAGACAGTATATAAAGACAAGGTATTATTATTATCATCATAATTTTGAGCACCACTCTGCCAAGTGCATAGAGCAAAATTATTAATCATTCCTTAACTTTGACAGAACATGAGTATCCTTTTTGCAATTGAGATGTGCAGATAATTAAAAACTCTCTGCTGGTGTCTACCAATTGCTACCTTCCCTCTTGATTATCCTTTTGTACTTGAGTAGGATTGTTCACAACCATTGTGCCTCTGACAGGCCTTAAGGGTCTGCAATTCCTGTCTTAACATTGCCTAGGAAGCAAATTGTGACAGCCTCCCAACCCGATTTAGGATAGCTGGCTCTGTTGACAGTCTTTCCAATTGCCTAGGGAAACAACCCATGCTGGCAGTCTGGGGAAAAATGTTAGAATGTGGTTTAATTAAGCAAAGGAAGCCACAGTGTAGCAACCCATTTTGTCTTTGCTTAGTCTGTATATTGGTTTGTATGATGTTTAAAATGTTCAGAAAGAATTGGCTCCTTTAAGAAACCAGGTGGAGGAGTGAAGAGAGTCATTCACATAGAGGTAGGAGTCTGAGTGAGCAAATTAGAAACAGCTGGGGGGCATGCTGATAATGATACCCTTGTCAGTGGCAGTTGAGTCACCCCAAAAGGAGGGAAGGTAGAAAGAAAAAAGAGGTCAAAGAGAAAGGGTATAAAATCTGAGTACTCTGGGGACTATAGAAACCAATTCAACCTAGAGATTTTCAAGTTGAGTGAGTAGCAAGGTGGTGATAAAGAGATAATTATCACTTTTTTGTCACTGTATCAGTTGCATAGGGGCTAAAATCAAATGGGGCTATAAGCTGTGAAAATGGTCTGTGGCAACCAGGAAAGGGAAGAAAATTAAAACTTTTACTTCTTTAAAAAAAATCATTGCTACTGATCACTGGATAAAATAAATATCCAAGATAAATTCACTTAGTGTATATGTTTTGCCCATGTATGTATATACATGGCTTTGTCTAAACTTAGATTTTAGGAATACCTTTATTAGGAAGACTTGGATTCTTACTTTGAGGGGGCCAACTGTGAGACTGGTCAGTTTGTCTCTCTTTAGAAGGGGATACTATATAAGAATTATGCAGATCTATCTGTTTCCCCCCCATCTCCAAATAGTACTAATCTGGGAGAAATTACTTTTAAGATCAAGCCACATTCTTGTTTACTATTCCTTAAAGAAGATTTGCTCCAAAGCTATATCTCAAGACTTGACTCCCTACCCATACAAATACTAGTTACACAAAAAATTATTGCGAATACTAAATAGCCAGGTTAATAATCAAGCTCAGTTATACAGATAATATGCACAGTTGAATGAGTTCTACCCCTGAGAGGAAGACATTTCAGCTAAATTGAGAGAGTCTGCATCTCATCAAAGTAAAAATTTCCTAAAGTCTCTAGTCTTTTGCTAGGAAAGCTGGAAGTCATGGCTATGCTGAGGCAATGATTCTTTTACAATTTTGTTTCTTCCTTAAGGGGACTGAATGTGAAGAGAACCTGTAATGGTATGTTCTCTTTTGAAGACAGAAGTTAGAAGAACAAGGATTTCTCTTGTTCCAAGTTCTTATCAACGTTGTCCCTCAGGCAGGCTCAGAGCATCAGTAATCATTCCCTACACTAATGGACAGAGTATTATGCAAACATACTAGGATTGATTCCTAGGCTATCTTTAAGATTTAGGATTTCTTTGTGTTCTTCTCCATCGTATGGTATAATGAAAATCGCACTAGCTTTGAGGTTTGACAGCCTGGATTTTAAACCTTGGCTCTGTTATATTGTAGTCTCATGATATTGGTTATATCTTCCCTCCTTTCTAGGTTTAAATTTATTATCCATAAATTAAGGGACTTGATCATCTCTAAGGAAGGAGTTCCTAACCCTTTTGTATCATAGATCTCTTTTCAACCTAGTGAAACCTGCATAACACTTCATAGAACAATATTTTTAAATGTATTCAGCACATTCACAGAACCCATGAATGCAGGACTTATGCATAAATAAGAAGAACTAAAGGCATAAATAAAATATATAGGATAACAAAAGAAATGAATTACATTGAAATATAGGTATCAAGATATTAAAAAAAACTTTTAATTTAATCTAGATTAAAGATATCTGCTTTAAAATCCCATTGAACTCAACATTGGAAGTAGATGTGTAGGGCTAGTGGAAAACCTGCATCTGCTTCTAGGAAAGATTGGATTAAAATCCCACTTTTGACATTTATTTAACATTGTGACCATGGGCAAATCATTTGAACCCTCTAAATCACAGTTTTATCATTGAATGTTATTTCCCTGGATATTCTAGACCCTTTCTTTCAAATTAATTTTATTATTTCGTCTTATTCTGTAAAGGATCACTTTTGTAGTTTGGTATACCATTTCATTTATAAACTAACTTTCACAGTATTGTCATTTTTATTATATAGGTATAACCCAAGCATGGGCGCTGAATGTTCCTCTAGTTATTTAAGTTATCCTTTTTTTGCTTTGAGGAGCATTTTGTACATGAATCTATACAACTGTTATGTGTTCTTTATATATATTATGTATATTTATTTGTTATATATTCTATATATTATATGATATTTTAAAAATTCCTTTGTCTATACTTTGTTGGATTTTTAGCATAAGTGAAAGATGAACTTTGTCAAAGACTTTTTCTATATCTACTGGATAATATGAAATTCTAGATGTTTTGGTTTTTAATTTTATTTATTTTGATTATTTTCAGAGTCTGGAACCATCCTTGAATCCCTAATATAAATTCAACTAATTCATGATAACTGATTTCTTGGATAAATTCTGCTTAAATTTGGAACTATACCTAAAGGGCTATCAACCTATGCATATCCTTGATCCAGAAGTGTTCCTACTGAGTCTGTATCCCAAAAAAATAATAAAAAAGGGGAAAGATCCCACATGTGCACAAAATGCTTGTAGCAGCCCTTTTTGTAGAGGCAAGGAACTGGAATTGGAAGTGGATGCCCATTGCTGAGAATTGCTGAACAAGTTATAGTATATGAATGCTATAGAATATTATTGTTTTGTAAGAAACAATCAACAGGATGATTTCAGAATGGCCTGGAGAGACTTACATGAACTGATGCTAAAAAAAAGTGAGTAGAACCAAGAGAACATTGAACACATCAACAATGAGATTATGTGATCAATTCCAATGGATGTGGCTCTTTTCAACAGCAAGGTGATTTAGGCCACTTCCAATGGTCTTGGAATGGAGACAGATATCTTCACCCAGAGAGAGGACTGTGGGGATTGAGCATGGATCACAGCATAGTATTTTCATTTTTTTGTTGTTGTTTGCTTGCTTTTTTTTCTTTTCTCATTTTTTCCGTTTTTGATCTAATCTTGTGAAGCATGATACATGTGGAAATATGTACAGAAGAACTGCACATATTTAACCTATATTGGATCATTTGCTATCTAGGAGAGTAGAGTGAGGGAAGAAAGGGAGAAAAATTTGGAACACAAGGTTTTTCAAGGGTGACAGTTGAAAATTATCTTTGCATGTATTTTGAAAATAAAAAGCTATTACTTAAAAAAATAAATTTTGATTCAGTGTTTGACAGGATTACTTTTTGATAATCTCTCGTCTGGTTCTTTGCTTTATCCTCTCCTAATTTAGTTTATTAGAACTATTTTTATTTCATAAAATAAGTTTGGCACACTCAATGTTTAAAGAATAATTTAAGTAATATTGTTATAAATTGTCCTTCAGAAATTTGATAGAATTATCTTGTAAGTACAATAAGATGAATATACCATTTGTAGTTCATCATTTTGTTGGTTTGCTTTTCTAACCTTTTTGATTAGATCAGATAAAGGTTTGTATATTTTGTTAGTTCTTTTCAAAGAATCAGATTTTCATTTTACCTCTACAATAGTCCTTTTTGATTTCCAACTTATTTATTTATTTTCTAATTCTCAATTTTTCTTTTTTTGTGCTTCTTTTGGATTTGTTATTTGTTGCATTTCTAATTTTCAAAAATGCATATTCAGTTTATCCTCTCTTTTTCTCTTTCATTCATGTGTGATTATGGAGATATAGCTTTTCCTCTGAGTACTACTTTAGCCTCATTCCATTCTTTCAGTAACATTTCTATAATTTTAATTGATTAAAAAAATTTACACCATCTACATATCCCAATATATTTCTCCAGTTATTTCTTCTAACAAAGAAGGAAAAAAAATTAGTCAATACTATAAAAAAACTAACATTATATTCAGGGTTCCATATTCATATAGTTTCCAACCTTTTCAAAGAAAGGAGGGAAATATATTCTTTGGGGTCATGCTATGTCACTAATTTTGTGGTATTCAATTTCTGTTGTTTTGGTCCTACCACTTCCACGTACATGGATGTGAATATTTTTTTTCTTTGTTTACCTTGGTTCATTTATGAAATTTCATGTGTTTTTCCATGTTTCTCAGTTTGCTTCATCATATTCATCAGCATATTTCTTTTTTTTTCTGCTTGAGGAAATAGAATGCTAAGAATCCTTGCCACAGCCGAGGTGTGATCAGAAACAACTAAAATGGGTTTTTTGACCTTAAGTTGAAAGTTGAATCAGAAGAATTGATGGGAAAAAGATAAAGGCAAAGGAAATATGATCTTTTTTTTTTTTTTTTTTTTGATGCTTTCTAGTATAGCCTGTTTGAAGGGAGGTGATGTCACACGGGAAGTGGAGGGCATTCAGGGAAGACTTCCTGGAGAAGAAATCTAAGCTGAACTTAAAAAATGAATGGGAGGTGTAAAGATAAAGAGCAAGGATATTCTAGATTTCTGAAATTGTGTGAAGAAAACCATCATGGCAGGAGAATACATGGTGCATTTGAGGGACTGAAAGTTGACCAAATTGTTTAGAATGTGGAATACAGAGAAAGTAGTAATGTGCAATAAGTCTGAAAAGATCTAATACACCTGGATTTTTAGAGTATCTTGTATATAATGAATAATTTTTAAATATATGAAAAGTGTGGAAAATGTCATCAGTTGAAAAGCCTATAGCCTTTAGTTACAGAGGATTATTCCTCCAAATGGTTGAATAGGACAGTGTTATCAAATTTGAATAGATACAGATATTGTGATTAGGAACCACAATTTATTATCACCTATGTTGTATTTCTTTTTGTTAAACATTTCACAATTACAGATATACTTTGGAAACATTGTGGGTTTAGTTCCAGACCATGGCAATAAAATGAATAACATAACAAAGTGAGTGACATGAATTTTTTTTGTTTTTCCCATGCATATAAAAGTAATATTTACTTATACTGTAGTCTATTAAATGTTCAATAGTATTATGTCTTAAAAATAATGTATGCATCATAATTAAAAATTTCTTTGTTGCTAAAAAATACAAAGTATCATCTGACCTTTAGTGAGTTATAACATTTTTGCTTGTGGAGAGTTTTGACTTAGTGTTAATGGCTGCTGAGTAATCAGGGCGTTGCTGAAGGTTGGGCTGACTGTAGAATTTCTTAAAATAAGACAACAATGAAGTTTGCCCCATTGATCATCTCTTCCTTTCATTTGAACACTTAGAGACCATTGTAGCGTTATTAATTGGCCCAATTTCAATATTGTTTTGTCTCAGGGAATAAAGAGACCCAAAGAAAGGGATAGAAATGTGGAATGACCAGAAGGTGGAGTATTCAGAACACACATGACTTATGGATTGACTTCATGGTCCTTATGTGATCAGGATTCATGGTACTCCAAAAGAATTATAACAGTAATGTCAAATATCACTGATCACCATAATAGGAATAATAATTTAAAAGTTTGAATTACCAAATGTGACACAGAAACAGAATGTGAGCATATGCTGTTGGGAAAAATGGCACTGATAAATTTGCTAGATGCAAGGTTGCCACAAACCTTTAATTTGTAAAAAATAATGCAGTAAAGGAAGCATTCTAAAATGAGGTAGGTTTTAATCTGGTTCTTGTAGACCTGGACTTTGACACATCTTGCTAGGTAGATGTGAACTCTCTGATAAAACTATGGCCTTTCCTGGTAGGGCAGAGACTTATTGACCCACAATATCTTCAGAAGGTGGTGGATTTTGAATTAGGAGATACTGCAGATCAATCAAAGCTTGATAGAGAATGTTGCCAATGTGATGTCCAACAAAAAAACTGCAAAATGCCATCATCAGAAGACTTTGACTGCTCTGCAGCATCAAAAAAGTACTTCTTCCTGTACCCTGAATGCTTGGATTACATGAATGTGCTCTCATATAGTCATATGCCCCAGCTCTAAATGTTCCCTATCTATGTTTGTCTCATGTATAATCCTCATTCGTTCCTATTCTTTCCTTCAAAGACTGAAGCACTTATAGGAGTGTAAGGTCCAGGTTTATGGGCCAATGCTTTGTTGTTAGTTTTATTAGTATGCTATTTCATTAGAAACCTTTTCTTTGAGCTAAGTGTGTTCTTTGGCTGAATAGTAAAAGTTAACACATCAGTAGGGGCCTGTGAATTGTTATTTGGAGAAGATTCTGACCCATCAAATACTAAAAAGGTGGAGTATTGTTATGGGGATTCATGGATAAGAGATGAGATTGAGTGCTATATACACAGTGTTATATAAGAGTATGAGTGATGCAAAAAAATGTGCTATGTCACATAAGAAGTGGAAGGCATTTAGGGAAGACTTCCTGGAGGAGAAGAAATCTAAGCTGAACTTAAAAAATGTATGGGACGTCAGGGAGTAAAGATAAAGAGCAAAGATATTCCAGATTTCTGAAATCATGTGAAGAAAAACATTGTGGCAGGAAAATACATGGTGCACTTGAGGGACTGAAAGTTGACCAATTTGTTTATGTGGAATACAGAGAAAGTAGTGATATGAAATAAGTCTGAAAAGATCTAATAGTACTCAGAATTTAGAAGATCTTGTTATATAATGAACAATTTTTTAAATATATGAAAAATGTGGAAAATGCAGTGAATGGCCCATCCCTTACTTTTTCTATAAGGCACTGGCTTAGAGCAAATATAGACTGGCTCCAATTTTAAGGTCTGAATTTGGAAAGATTGGATCAATAAGATAGATAATTAAAAAAACAACAATAATAAATAGCTCTTTTTTCAATATAAAGTCAGCAAAAAATCTATAAGCAAACATTCAGCAAGGATATATAGGTGTTGTTCTTTGGCCCTCACTTCCAGGTCAATTGTAAGAACAGCCCATTGGAAATTAATGATTTTCAGAGGTCCTCAAATTTTTTAATAGGGGGCCAGTTTACTGTCCCTCCGACTGTTGGCGGGCTGGACTATAGTAAAAACAAAAACTTTGTTTTGTGGGCCTTTAAATAAAGAAACTTCATAGCCCTGGGTGAGGGGGATAAACGCCCTCAGCTGCTGCATCTGGCCCGTGGGCCGTAGTTTGAGGACCCCCGTATCAAGTCCTAAAAGCCATCCTTCCCTCTTGATACTGGTGTATATGACTTTCCAAAAAGTGGGTCTTAGTGCATTTAGCTATCCTTGATCAGGATTTCCATGACTAAAAATTTACAAATTCCTATGTGCTAATTACTTTTGGGAGATCTACAGTCTGGTAAGAACAAAAAACAGATTCCCAATTAGGCATTTGATTTCAGTTAGCATCATGGATTCTCCAGAGCTGGGAGAGACCTTAGAGATAGTCACATTCAGCCTCCTCATTTTACAAGTAAAGAAACTAAGATTCATTGTGACTTGCCTAGAATCATCTAGCCAGTAAGTATCTGAGGCAGACATCAAATCCAAGTCTTCCTGACTCCAAGTCTAGCATTCTATTTCCTATGTCACATTGCTAGAGAGGAATGAAAAAGCCTTTCTAGGATTTGCTCTAATACTGCAATGTCTTTTGGAATGGCAGTCCAGAACAAATGAAATACACGCCATATTTATTAAAACACAAAGAAATATTTTGTCAGATCCTGACAATATAAAGAAGAAACAGTCCTGTCCTGAGTGAACTTATAGTCTAGTGGGGGAGGAGAGAAATGATATACCCCATTTAAAAAAACAAGTCAGACTAGATCATGTGGGTGATATGAATGATTGAATAGTTCAAGATATTCAATGACAGAGACATCACTTGGGGATATTAGAGGAATCAAAGTCCTTCAAGGAAGACTTGGCACCTGGACATTATTTCCTTGAGGGTAAAAGCTGATTTTTTTCCTCTTCTTTGCATTATTAGTCTTTTAGTACATTGCCTGGCATGTAGTAAGTACTTAAATATCTTTTGATTGCTTGATTGAAGGAAAGCATTGAAGGATTTTGATTAGTGAACCTCTGGGGTTTGAGGCTATCTCTTCCAGGAATGAAAGATGTCTTGCTTTAATGCACAGAAGTTTGAGAAAGCAATGTGAAATCAAAAGAATGATGAGCAGCCAGTATGGGATATAAGAAAAAAAATCATGTTAGATAGGACTGGAGAGTAATTTGGAGCCATATAGTAGAAGGTTTGAATCCCAGGCTAAGACTGCCTTTTATTCCAGAGTCACAAGGAGCCCTTAAAAGTATCTGAGCAGAAAGATTGTAGAGAGAGGTTGTACAAATGGCTCTGGTCATGTGCTACATGAAAATAATTCTATAACTATCACCACTCCCTTAGACTTCTGGAATTTATAACCTATAAATGATACTCATAAAGGCAACTTCTGGAGCAGTACTTATCCAAGCTGTAGTCTCCGGCTCAGAAGTAGCATTTTAATGAAGAGGGATCACCTGCCTGTGGCCATTAAAGCTGCCTGGCTTCATCAGCCTACTGTGTCCTGGGTTAATGCAGATTTCATCCTGGCATTCCTTGTTCTACCAGCATTTGAGTTCTTTCTTTGTACTCTCCTTGTTATTCTCCCAGGAGAAAGCTTTCCCAGTCTTTTGATGTCTGATTTTTAACTTACTATATCACCTTGAATTCTGTTGAGTGCTCCCTTTCTATCTGCTTTCTCTCCAGAGTTCAGACTGAAGGAGTTTGTGTCTAACCCTTTCCAGGTGCTCAGTCTTAGGCTCTTCCTACAGAGGATTGGATCCTCAAATGCCACAATACAAAATTTAAGTGATAATACCTAATATTTCTATAGTGCTTTAATGTATACATCTAATCTCATGAGGAGAATTGTGCAAACATTCATTAGTCCCATTTTACAGATGAAGAAACTAAAACATTTGAAGTGGGATTCAAACCCAAAGTTAATAAGTCCCTGTTCAGCTCTTTTTCCATGTTTTCCAAGTTCTCTAGGAACTCATTGTTTGATGGGAAGATCAAAAACATAGATCACTAGAATACACGTGTTATCTAAAGAGCTCCTGTGATGGATTTGGAGTCTGAGGACTGGCATTTGAGCCACAGTCCTGCCACTTAGTGGACAGAGCACTGAGCCTGGAGTTGGGAAGATCTGAGTTCATATTTCATCTCAGCTCACTAGTTGTGTGATCCTAGACAAGTCATTTTGCTTTCCTTAATCTGCTGGAGAAGAAAATAGCAAACTACTCTGATATTTTTGCCTAGAAAACCCTATGAACAGTATTGGTGTGCTATGGTCCATGGAGTCAGGAAGAGTCAAACTTAACTGAACAACTGAACAGTAATAATAACCTATCACTCACTAGTTGTACTAACTTGAGCTAGTCATCTTAACTTTTCTGAGTTTCAATTTCCTTTTATCATAAAATAAGGTTGGGCTAGATGGCCTCTGAGGTTCCTTCTCACTCTGAATCTATTTAAAAAACAATCAAAAAGACTATGATTTCCTTAGTATAGAGTTCCCAGGAGGAACTTGCTTTCCCATGCAGTTTGGTATTTGCTCCACAATTTGCAGTCTTATTTGACAGAAGTTCTGCAAGATTAAGTTAGTTGTCCAAGGTCACACAGAATTTGATCAAAGGTCTTCCTGATGTCATATACAACTCTTTCCATTGTTTCTTCTCAATTCCATTTCAGAAGGATAAACTAAAGTTCTGATGGAGATATGAGAGGAAAAAGTTCATTGCCAGATTGTGTAGGGGTGTTGGGAAAGCTGAATGAAGGCATTTGCAACTGAGGTAGGCTTTGAAGGTTAGGGAGACATTTGTTCCATGGAGAGGGGGGGAAAACTCCAGTGAGAGGGAATCAGCAGGCAGGGCAAAGATAGATGAGTACAGAGTGAGGCAGAGAGAGAAAAAGACAGAGACAGTGAGAGACAAAGAGAAAGAGAAAGTCAAGGATAGATAGAGACTCAGAGATAACAGACACAGAGAGATGGAGACAGAGAAATAGAAACAGAGAGAGAGAAAGAAAGAAAGAGAGAGACAGAGACAGAGATAGAGAGAGATAGAATAGAGACAGTGATACAGAGATAGAGAGGACAATAGAGAGACAGAAATAGAAATATAGAGACAAAAAAAATGATAAAGAGAAAAATGAAAAGACAGAGACAGATACATAGAGTATAGAGAGAAACAGAGAGAGAGAGAGAGAGAGAGAGAGAGAGAGATTGAGATTTGAATAGACAGTAGAGTTTGGATGAATATGATAGGCATGAGGAAGCCACTGAAGATTTTTTGACCAGAGATATTTAACCTGTAACTTTGAGCTCCCTTTATTTTTCCAGGTGCTGTCCCTCTGGGGTACTAGAGTGCTTTGCCATTTCTTTCTTCATTGGACTGAGATAAACAGAAGTTTAATGAGTTGTCCAGGGTCACACAGCTAGTAAGGATCTGAATCCCTGGAAGTTGGTTGCTGAGACTACAAAAGGTAGAAAAAGTTCAAATCTTATCCCCAGGCTTGAGAAAATGGGTTGAGAAGTGTAAATGTAGTGAAAGGATACAGGAGCAGAATGCAAGAGGCCCGAGTTTTAATTAGTTCTTTCTCTTAGGCAAGTTTAGTTAACCTTTTTATACCCATCCTTATCTGTTAGGAGAGAATTATAATTCTAATTCCATCTACCTTTCAAGGTTTGTGACTATAATGTAATGGTGGGGGAGGAAACGTCATAAGAGATAGTGTGTGTGTGTGTGTGTGTGTGTATGTGTGAGATGATGATGATGATGATGATGATGATGATGAAAGTCCTTTAACACTGGTAGCTCTACTGGTTAGTCATAATCCTCCCAGAGTACATGCATGAAAAATTATTTCACCCCCTCCTAACAATTCAGCTTACAGATTCCTGTCCTTATTAAGTCTCTCTCTAAGTTCAAAAGGAAGTCTTGGATATGATCTGAATATTAATAACATTTCTGATACATTCTCTTGAATTGGCTTATCATTTCTACCCCAGGCAAACCTAGGGAAAATATTGCCTTCCTTGAGGTTAATTTTCTCTTTCACAATCTCAAGATGCTTGCTTATAGACAATCAAAAATGATAGTAAATAGCCCCATCGTTAAAAAACAGCTTTGGGTAACATAAAAATATGTATGAATATCAAAAAGAATAAGGCTTCCAGGTGAAGGCTGCAGTGGCTGTATCTGGTGTGACAAAAGTTTATCCTCCTCTGTCCCCACACATTATTCCAGTGTTCAGAAGTGAAGTGGTAGAAGTTGGATAGGTATCAGATATTGGCTTTGCTAGGAAATACTCTGAAGGAGGCGGGAGGAAGCAAAGAAGAGTCTGGATTGGATCATGAATGTCTAACCATCCGTGGATGTATCTGGTGTTTCCACCCATCTGTTTTTTTCTTCTCTTGGCTAATTCCAGTCTACCAGAAACTTGCTCACGTATGATAAACACCACAATTCCTGTTTCAGTCACCTTGTCTCCACCAGTTTTTTCTGGCTATTAGTAATAGCTGCCAACCATTACTTTCCCCCCCATTTGCATGTTTTAGACAACAAATGAGAAGAAAGGGTCCTAATTAACATGTATATTGGCCAACATTGCCTTGTAGAGCAGTTGTCTTCCTCTCTGGCCATGTGGCTACCTGGATTCCCTTCCCCAAAGGGAAATCTTTCAAGTCCCTAAAAATCAATAGGACCTATAGCATTTCCATATAACCTACTCACTTCTAATCCTTGTTCCTCTCCCCTCTTACTGATTTCTGGAGGAGATGCTGCAATAAGATTTAGAATAGAAAAAAAAAACCTTAGAAACTCACTAGTTAAATCCCATTTTTTTCCCCATAGGTGAGGAAACTGTAAATGATTTGCCTAAAATAACATAGGTAACAAGAAGAACTGAGATAGGATCCTAGGACCTCTATTCTGAATATGGAATCTTTCCATAATCTCAGGCTAATCAAATGAGATAATAGAAATGCATGCTCTTTGCAAAAGTACTATGCAAATGTAAAGTAGTATTATCATTAACTACTTCTCTAGACATTCTGCTTTAAAGAAAAAAATAATTATATATCAAACCTAATTAATTCAAATTTTGCTCTGATTTTTTCCTCTTATAAAAAGGTTTGTTAACCAAATAGATACTGCAACAAATTTATAAGGAAAATGTTAAAGCTACTTAAGAGAAAAAATGTATTTTCATAATAATAATAATACCTTTCATTCCCATAGGACTTTGAAGTTTTCCAAGCACTTTCATAAAACTCATTTGAGTACCCGCACAACTCTTACAATTGCTATAATAATTGCAAATAATTTTTATCTATGTACATAACTTGATTTACTAGGATTGTTCACCTATTCCTGGTGGTGATGATAGGAATGAAGGAGAATTATTGTATGCCCCAGAAAATAGTAAAATTGTACTTATTGAAGCTATTCCATACAGATCTGTGGTAAAGTAAAAATAGCATTGAATTTATAGATGCACCTACAGTCAAGACTTGAATTTAAATCAGATCTTGGACACTTACTAGCTGTGTGGTCTTAGACACTGGGTCTCTCTGTGCCTCAGTTTCTTCATCTATAAAATGGAATGATCACACCTACTTCACATATTGCTGTGCCTGGGGCATGAGAGAAAGAGAGAGAGAGAGAGAGAGAGAGAGAGAGAGAGAGAGAGAGAGAGAGAGAGAGAGAGAGAGAGAGAAATAGAGAGAAGGACAGAGAGAGAGACAGAGTCACAGACACAGAGACAGAGACAGAGATAAAGAAATACATAGAGAGAGACAGACCCTGAAATACTAGGAGGTTTAAACTGGGAATGCTACTACATGAAGCAAGAATAGAACAAATTGAGCTGTAGAAGGAGCTCACCTGTGTTTTAGAAATATGGTTTTAGTAGTTTTGTGGAGGACAGCAATATTGGAGATGTTAGAAAAGGGAAGTATTCAAAGACTGACGGCTAATTACAAGGTTATTTCAACAATCCAGGTGAAAGATAACCTTGGCCTCAACTCTTGTGGTGATCATATGAGTGGAGAAAATAGGACAATTGTGAGGGATTCAAACACTAGGATTTGTCAATTGATTAGATATGGAAGTGTTGAAGAATGAAAAGTGAGGTTATCTTCAGCATTAAATTTTGAATCTTCTTATTGTTATTTTACTCTTTTGAGATAATTGGGATTAAGTGATTTGCCAAGATCACTCATCTAGCAAGTATTAAATGTATGAGGCCAGATTTGAATTTAGGTCCTCCTGACTTCAGGGATCGTGCTCTAACCACTGTACTATCTAACTACCCAAAGTTTTCAATCTTGATGACTGGAAAGATGGAATTGACCGCCACAGGAAAGTTAATAATATGAAGTGGTCTTAGGGGAAAAGATAATGACTTCTGATTTGGATTTTTTGAATTTGAAATGCCTAGGAAACATCTAGTTGGAAATATCCAAATGGTGTTTGATGATGTGGAATTGGAGCATTGGAGAGAGGCTAGAATTGGATAGAATTGGATACAGTAGTCATCACCACAGAAATGATAATTAGCCACATGGAAGCTGATAAAATTACAGATAAATAACATGTAGAGAGATAAAAGGGACCAGTGCAGAAGCTGGGAGTACATAAGCAGTTTAGAGAGTAGGATGTAGGTAATGATCTAGTAAGGAAGACTGAAAAGAAGTTATCAGAAAGGTAGAAGAAAGAAGAGAAAGCAGCATCACTGATTCAGGAGAATAGAATGCTCAACAGTGATAAATGTTGCTGAGAGGTCAAGAAGGATGAGGACTGAGAATGGATCAATGGATTTGGTAATAAAGAAATTATTGGTAAAATTGAAAATAGTTTCAATTGAGCGATGAAGGTCAGAAGCCAGATTATAAGAAGGTAGGAAGTGAGAGATGAGAAAACAGAGTGAAGCCATCTGTTTGTAATAGTTTGGTTGTGGAGGAGAGGAGAGTTATAGGACAGTTTGAGATGGATTTTTTGTGCATGGGGGAGATCTAGGCATATGTGTCTGGCAAAAGATTAAAGATGAGAGAAAGGGAGATATGGGATGATTATAGGAGCAATATACATACTGTAGAGGGTGGGATCAAGGGCAAATGAAGAGAGGCTAGCCTTAGCAAGGAGAACTACATCATCAGAGACTAAAGGAGGAGATAAAGAGGGAGCGATGTCAAAGAGTTTGTAATGTTCAATAAGAGAAAATAGGGAGCTCATAGTGAAAAGCCTCTTTTTTATCAGGAGAATATGAGGCATAAGGTGTTGGATAGGATGTTTGAGGAGAAAAAACGCAATTTTGGAACATCTGCTCTGGGAAAAACCCAGTCAAGTGTCAAACAGTAAAACTGTTGCATTATGGAATGAGGGTCCACGTTAGGTGAGACACAAATTTGTCGTGGATTTATTATGTGACCCATCTAGTACCATTCTCCAATTGTGTGACATCCTCTATACCACATAACAGCACGCAGCTCTGAATGGTGGAATCTGATATTAGGGGTTATTCAGGGTTGGAGTTTTGCAGATATGAGCAATGATTGGACACAGCAGTGAGAGATTATAGAGACAGTGACAGCATGAAGTTGATGGGATTAACAATAGGGTTGAGACTGGGGAGGGAGGAAAAAGAAGTATGAGAAGGGATAATGACTTGGGAGAGCACTGGGGCATGGAGGGATTGAAGGTCATGGTGAAGAGAAAGAACAGGTTTAGGAAGAATGGCATAGAGAAAGATCGAATAATGTGAGATTATTTAAGGTGGAATTTTGGAGGGCATGAGATCATAAGATCATAGATGTAAGTTTGAAGGAATTTAAGAGAATAAAAGACTCCCCACAGTCACAGTTATACTAAGTTTCAGAGACAGAAGTTGAACTCAGGCCTTTTAACTCAAGACCCAGCACACTTTTCTGTGTAGCTTTCCATTCTTGATCATGGAAATGGAACATTTGTGGGAAATTCTGAGATCAAGACTGTGCTCATGTCTGCTAAATGCTTTCGGTTAGCTATTGGTTGTTCAGTGGATAGAGCACTTGGTGTGAAGTAGGAAAAACTGTGTTCAAATCTGGCCTCAGAGACTTACTTGCTGTGTGACCCTAGGAAAACCACTTGCTCTCTGTTTTCCTCAGTTTCCTCTTCTGTAAAATGGGGATTGTGAGGATCATGAGATAAAATTAGTAAAGTGCTTAGCACACAGTGGGTGCTATATTATGTTAATTAAATTAGACATTTACTTGCTGTATGGTCCTTGGCATATCATTTAGCACCGTCTCCATTTCCTCATGTAAAATGAGCTGGAGAAGGAAATGGCAGTCACTGCAATACCTTTGCCAGGAAAATCCAAAGTGAGATAATGAAGAGTTGGACATGACTGAAACAAACCAAAAGTAACATGATGAGGATGATAATAGCTGGGAGGAACATGGGTAGATTTGATATGAATGGGGATGAGAGAATGGCAAATTGTAGTGAGGAAGCAAGGTGGTTTTTGCTTAGACAGTTGTGATTTCTGTTCCATGGGGACTATGAGACAAAAAAGTAGGAGTTTGTTAGTATAGGATTACCATTCTGTCAGTGGGGGAATTAGATCCCAGGCCATCTGATGCTACACCATACAACCTTATAGCTCTAAAACATTCAGTGATTCTACAACTCAGATGGAATTAAAAAAGATTTAAATATTAATATAATTTTGGTCAGGGAACCAGGGCATAGAAGTGAGGTAGGGAAAAGGAGAATTCTTCAAGAAGCAACCTGCTTACATCAATAGAAAATAGAGTTGTGCAGGGTACGATTTTAATTGACTGACTTCTAAATCTGTATTCCTCTAGCAGAAGGCAAATCTCTTGGAATTCTGGTTTATCTTGCTAGAGGTGAAGTAAGGGGAAAATCATTGTTTGTAGCATATATATTTAATACATTTCTCCTCCTCTTTCAGGTTTAGCTTTTGTCCACTGACCTTCCCCTGGGCACAGGGGAGTGTGTGTATACATGGCATGTTTGAAGGTTTTGCTAGATTCTTGTTTTAATGAAATAGAAGAACATGTATTTGGTCTTTAAAAATTTAACAGGGAGAAAATAACCCTGGAAAAGCTGAGTTCTTGTTAGCTTAAGGGAAGCAGGAGCTGAAAGAGATTCAAGGGGCAGAGTGTCAGTGTACTGTGCACCTAAAACATGCCATTTGGGCATCAGGGGTGGTGTGGTGTGGTAGTAAGTGAAATTTAAAAGCTGAAGTGTCTATCAAATACTGGGCTATGATAATTCTGACTCACATTTTTGTTAGAAAAGTGCTATCGCTTTTGTGCTCAAATTTGAAGCACCATGGTTAGTTGAGACTTAGAATTAAGAGAAATCTGGATTCAAATCCTTCCTCTGACATGAGGTAGTGTGACTTGTCATGCATAAGGGGGATAACAATGTCACTCATGTCAAACTCATAGATTTCCGTGAGGCTCAAATGGAATAATTTTTATAAAGTATTTTATAAATTTTAAAATGTAAATATCAGTTGTTTTTTTCTTCTTTTTTTTTTTTTGATCCTCATAACAGCTGTGAAGTGTAGGAAATAACAGATGTTACATGACACTGACAGATGATAGAGAGCTGGACTCAGATTCCATGAGATTGGGGTTCAAGTTATGATTTTAAAACATCAGGGTATGCGATCCTGGTCTCAATGATACCTCAATGCCTTTCCAAGGTCATACCTGAGTGAGCACATGCTTTCTTTCTTTGGTCTAAGAAATTTCTGTATCAGATGTTTTCTATACCAATGAAGTCACAAGTCTACCTAAAAAACATCAATTTTATAAGGAATAAAACAAGCTCAGAGAAGAAGTGATAGGTTCAAAGTAGTGAATAGATTTGAATTCATCTTTTGTTCTGTAATAATAATTATTTACATTTCTATTGCATTTCATCACATATTAAAATACTTTTTTTTCTCACATCAACCCAATAAGGTACTGAGTACTAGGATTATTATTACTGTTTTATAGATGTGCAGACTTGATATTCTTTCTATTTGATGAGGATAGACAATTTTGGCTAAATGGGTAGGATAAATTTGTTATACATATGTATGTGTTTTGTATATATGTATACAGGGCACCTATATGAGGCACCTAGATGGCACCATAATGCATAGAGTGCCAGGTCTGCAGTCATCTTCCTGAATTCAATTTTGGCCTTAGAGATTACTAGCTGTGTGACACTGAGCAAATCACTTAATCTTGTGTGCCTTAGTTTCCTCTTCTGTAAAATGAGGTAGAGAAGGGAATGGCAAACCATTCTAGTATCTCTGCCAGGAAAATGCCAAATGGGGTCTTGGAGAGTTAGATATGACAAAAATGAGCAAATAACAACAATGTAGGTATATATATATATATATATATATATATATATATATATACATATATATTTACTAATGTTTATATGAATGAATAAAACAGTATGATCCAGTGGACAAACATTGCCCTTGGAATCAGGAGGACCTAGATTCAAATCCTGCTTCATCCACTTACTACTTGTGGTATCTCAGGCAGTGATTTTTAACTTCTTGCCTGTTTTCTTCATCTGCAAAATGCTAAAGTTGGAATTTTAAGGTTCCTTCCAGCTTTTTATCTATTACAGATTTTTTTTTCAATTGGCCTCACTATAAAAAGGTACAGTTTTAAAAAAAAGACCCCTGGTTTGCCTTGGAAGTAAAGCGTGAACATAAGCTCAGCTCACCTACTATGGACAATTCAACCCTGAAGGATTTATAAAACATATGGGACCTTTTCTGGGCTGAGCACTTCAGCTAACTTTGGGAAACATCCCAGAGCTTGTCAGGCACTTGTCAGAGCCCTGGCACTATGGTGAAAGCACACCTGGAACATCTGGATAGCAACCATAAGACCATCCTGCTTCTCTCGAAATCAATCTCCAGGAGATGGAGATAAAACTCAGAAAAGATGATTTCATTTCCTATTGGGAGTGGGAGATATTATGGTGAAATACAATGAACTCTGGATTGAGAACCAAGACAACTGAATCCAAATCCTGATTTTGCTACTTTTCTGTGCCCTTAGAAGTCATGTCCGTCCTCTCTTGGAGACTAGTTTCCTTCTCTGTAAAATGAAATCTTGTCTAGCTCATTCTCCACATTTTAGCCCTTCAAGCACAAGAAAAAGATAATGATGCATTAGTTGTTTTATGGTTTAGGCTTTTTATGAGGAAAGGCTTGAAATGAAACATAGAGGCTGAAATGTATGTGAGGATGAAGTATTCTGCTTTCCACCTAAAAGGGAAAAACTCAGTTTTTTACAGCATATAATTTTTATCTCTTCCTTTCTTTGGGTGAAGCTAAAGTTAGATGAAGCTAACTAGTGATGAATGGATGAGTGAAGTGTGGATGGAATACTCAACCCCTGCCAGCAAATAGGAAGCTTTCTATGGGCAGATATGGAACTAATTCACAATGGCTGGAGTTTTGTATTAGGCACTGAAATCCAGAAAGGCAGGTTTCATTATCAAACTCTTTCCAGCACGTGAAGAATCCCAGTTGCCTAAGCAACTGCTTAAGATTGCCTAAGCAGCCTTATTCCTTGTCTATTCCACAGATTCCCATGATTCTCATACTTCTGGCCTTCTACTGATATCCTTAATTTTACTGATAATTCTGGTAGACTATGGGACAATTGGGATTAATACAGGATCAGGTGTTAAAATTCCTAGTTATAGCTCTGATGATATGCTGATTTTGCTTAGACCTTTCCTAGACTTATTTTGCTAGACTTAATTCTCAATTATCTTTCCCCCTTTTCTCCTCAGCAGTTGCTACATAATCATAGTCTATTATTGTAAAATGGGTAAATTATGTAGATTCAGAATATCTAAATAGGAGAATGCCAAATCAACTTTTAGGTATTCCAAAATCAATTAAATAGTTCTTCTTTGGGGATTTTGAGAGACCAGTGTATTTGAAGATGGGAAAATCATGACCGCCTTTGATATAGTTTTAAAAAATTCAGGTATTCTCCTTCCTCCATTCATAAATATAATAGTTGACAATGACAAAGCTCCTTATTTGATTTTCCCAACTATCTTGTGATGTAGCATTATTAATAAAATATTACAGATGAGGAAACACTCAGGGAAGTTACATATTTTGCCCAAAGTCACACAGCTAGTCAATGGTAGAAACAGAATTTGAATCTATTCCTTCTCTAAGTCTAGGGCTTTCCCTACTATTCTACTACATCATTAAGTATTTTTTTTCATGTGTACTTTGTAGAGACTATTTCTTTTTTTGAATGGATCCCAAATTACTCTGATCATTTGGAGAAGACAATTACAGGTTGGAAGAGAAGAAAGAGAGAGTGGAGATACAGTTGTTACTAAGAAAAAGTAAGAATGAAAAAATAATAAGAAGAATAAGAAAGGGGAAACATAAATAGGGATTGGGTGCAACTAAATTTTAATTCAGGAAACCAAGTAAAGTCAGGTGTCCAAAAAGGCTTGGAGACTCAGCGGTTTGAAGCAAGGGTTAGAGACTTAGATACTTTAGCAAACGAAAAAAGCCTTTGGACTAAAGTATAGAATCCCTGATTTGTTTTGGAGAAGTGGCTGATGTCCTGGGAGGCAGCAGTGGTCATGTAATTGCAGGATTAAAAAGAGTTCATAGGTCACCTAAGACTAATCATAATTGAATAAGATTGTTGTCTTTCATTCTTAAAGAGATCCATGACATCACAGAGGAGATGCCATAACATACAAGTGAACTGGATTTAAGTGAGGGAGGCTGTGCAAAGTCACCTGCTTCTTTCCCTTCCAGGTCTAACTGGGCCCAGTGGCCAGATATAGATCAGGAGAACTGGAGATGGCCTTAGATGCAATGGGAGATCTTGGCTTTTTTAAGCTAAGATTTTCAACAGGTCTTAGCTTGATGCTGCACTCATTCAGTGATTAAGGCTAGATAACAATTGAGAAAAAGAATCTCCTTTTTCATCTAGTCCCTCCCCCCCCAAATCAAATTAAATAAATGAATTAATGAATGAATATGGGAGGGGAAGACCTCAGGGTTTCTGGTCAAAGCAGAAATGAGTATTTATAGTCAGAGTCAATCTGGACCCAAACAATGACCCAAACAAATGAGGCTTGGTCTAAGACCTATTGGTAGCCAATGAAAATCAGATTGGTTTTGGTTCAAGGCATGGTCCATAAGAAAGAAACCTAGCCAATAAACCTCAAGATATCTTGGGAAGATTCAGAAGTGCAAAATGGAAAAAAAATGCTTTTAAGAGTATTTGTAGGTAAGGGTATAATATCCCATATGTACAGAGGAAGGAAAGGAAGAAGAAGGAAGGAAGGAAGGAAGGAAGGAAGGAAGGAAGGAAGGAAGAAAGGAGGGAGGGAGGAAGAAAGAAAGGAGGGAGGAAGGAGGGAAGGAGGGAAGGAGGGAGGAAAGAGTCTTCCAACTGACCAATTTCAGTTTGTGGGCCAACTTTACTCACAGAGGTTGTTGTTTGTCCTTTGTTCTCAAAGAAGACCATGATATCAGAGAGGTGATGCCATAACATGCAAGTGATCCCAATCTCCTGGGTACTGACTTTCGTTCATATTTCATGGAAATTTGTCTGGACTAAGCTATGGAAACTCAGAGGAATAAAAGCTTAAATAAGATGATATGATCATGGCTTTGTCTCAGGGAGTTCACACTGGGACAGAATTATGTTTTTCCCAGGAGCCATTTTTCCTGTTTTGACCAAGAGATAAACACTTGGATAGATCCCTATACCTTATGCTTCACTGACTGTATTACACCTTGATTCCTTATCCTGGCTGCTATTTCTAGG
The DNA here is from genome assembly GCF_902635505.1 of Sarcophilus harrisii. Classification (NCBI taxonomy): domain Eukaryota; kingdom Metazoa; phylum Chordata; class Mammalia; order Dasyuromorphia; family Dasyuridae; genus Sarcophilus; species Sarcophilus harrisii. Next base: position 185,351,619 of record NC_045427.1, on the reverse strand, counting down.
GTTCTGTCTGGATAGCAACCTGTGGAACTGTGGAACTCAGCTCCTAGTGTCTGCCTTCCCCACTCCAACCACCCTGTTCTAGTGCACACTGAATTTTCTGAAGGATGTTATCATAGTCTTCATTTGTAAATGTATTGTCCTCTGTGTACTCCCTTTTCCTAGTCTCTCTTCTCTGTAATGTTGGGCATACAAGGTATTTTGATAAGTGTCCAAATCTCAGTGTTAACCAGTCAACACTATCCTCTGAACTATACGGACTTAAATCTCAAGTGTAGGGAACAAACTAATGACTCAAGGAGTTTGTATACTTTTAGTTAAAGTTATTTACTGCATAATTTGATTGATAGTTTACTTCAAAATTACTGATAAAGTAATTTATAATATTTTTCATTAGTGTTCTGTCTCAGTAGGAGTTTCACATATGTTTATCAGTTGTGTTAAAAATACACAAATGTTATTTACTATATCACACCACACAGGTGCTTATTTTACTGGTTAAAAACAACTTACAGAAAAACAGCTGAAGGCAACAATTACAAAATGGAGGCTTAAAACAAAATGGAATTATTATGCTAAGTTAACAAACTACTTTATTAAGGGGTAAGGAAGAAGAGTCATTATACCTCTTATACAAAGCCTTTGTCTTCTCCACTAAGAAGAGAATTGCATACCAATAGGTTAAGAACATATTTTCCTCACATTATCATTTATATGAAATTAACAAACTTTTTCATCTTCCCTCCCTCCCTCCCTCCCTCCCTCCCTTCCTTCTTCCTTCCTTCCCTCCCTCCCTTCTTTCCTCTCTTCCTTTCTCCCTCCCTTCCTCCTTCTCTCCTTTTCTCCCTCCCTCCTTCCTTCCCTCCTTCCTTCCTTCCTTCCTTCCTTCCTCCCTTCCTCCTTCCTCTCTTCCTTCCTTCCTCTCTTCCTTCCTTCCTTCCTTCCTTCCTTCCTTCCTTCCTTCCTTCCTTCCTTCCTTCCTTCCTTCCTTCCTTCCTTCCTTCTTCCTCCTCTTCCTTTCTCTCTCTTCTCTCCTTCCTCTCCCTCCTTCCTCCTTCCTTCCCTCCCTCCCTCTCTCCTTTCTCTCTCCCTTCCTCCCTCCCTCCTTCCCTCCTTCCTTCCCTCCCTCCCTCTCTTCCTTCCTTTCTTCCTTCTTTCCTTCCTTCCTTCCTTCCTTCCTTCCTCCCTCCCTCCCTCCCTCCCTCCTTCCCTCCTTCCTCTCTTCCTTTCTCTCTCCCTTCCTCCCTCCCTCCTTCCTCCCTCCCTCCTTCCCTTCCTCTCTTCCTTCCTTCCTTCCCTTCCTCCCTCCCTTCCTTTCTTCCTTTCTCTCTCCCTTCCTCCCTCCGTCCTTCCCTCCTTCCTTCCCTCCCTCCCTCTCTTCCTTCCTTTCTTCCTTCTTTCCTTCCTTCCTTCTTCCTTCCTTCCTTCCTTCTTCCTTCCTTCCCTCTTTCCTTCCTCCCTTCCTCCCTCCCTCCCTTTCTCCTTCTCTTTCTCCCTCCCTCCTTCCTTCCTTCCTTCCTTCCTTCCTTCCTTCCTTCCTCCTTCCTCCCTTCCTTCCTCCCTCCCTCCCTTCCTTCCTCCCTCCCTCCCTTCCTTCCTCTGTCCCTTTCTCCCTCCCTCCTTTTCTACCTCCCTCCCTCCCTCCCTTTCTCCTTCTCTTTCTCCCTCTCTCCTTTTCTCCCTCCCTCCTTCCTTCCTTCCTCCCTTCCTCCCTCCCTCCCTTTCTCCTTCTCTTTCTCCCTCTCTCCTTTTCTCCCTCCTTCCTTCCTTCCTTCCTTCCTTCCTTCCTTCCTTCCTTCCTCCCTTCCTCCCTCCCTCCCTTCCTTCCTCCGTCCCTTTCTCCCTCCCTCCTTTTCTACCTCCCTCCCTCCCTCCCTCCTTTCTCCTTCCCTTTCTCCCTCCCTCCTTTTCTACCTCCCTCCTTCCTTCCTTCCTTCCTTCCTTCCTTCCTTCCTTCCTTCCTTCCTTCCTTCCCTCCTTCCTTCCTCCCTTCGTCCCTCCCTCCCTCCCTCCCTCCTTCCCTTTCTCCCTCCCTTTTTTCTCCCTCCCTCCCTCTTTCCCTCCCTCCCTCCTTCCTTCTCTCCTTCTCTCCCTCCTTCCTTCTCTCCCTCCCTCCTTCCTTCCTTCCTTCCTTCCTTCCTTCCTTCCTTCCTTCCTTCCTTCCTTCCTTCCTTCCTTCCTTCCTTCTTTTCTCCTTCCCTCTGTCTCTTTTTCTTTCTGACTAGAGAGTCTGACTAGAATAGCACACAGTGGGGCAGCTAGGTGGAGTAGTGGACAGATCATCAGCCCTAAAGTTAGAAGGACCTGAGTTCAAATCAGACTTTAGACATTTAAAACTGTCAGGCTGTATGACCCTGGGCAAGTCACTTAACCCCAATTGCCTTAGGAAAAAAAATAGAATAGCGCACAATGATATGGTTGTTTCCTTCATTATGGACAATCTTGCTTTCTTAATACAGTCTAAAAATCTCCATTATTTTTTGCTCAACAAAACACACTTTGAGTGAGAAGCCATGGTGGGACAAGAGATAGGCAGTTGGCCATGAAGTCAAGAAGACCTGTTTTTACATTCTATCTCTGATACATACTTCCTATATGTGTTTGCATTAGTCCATTTCTTAGTGTCCCAGCTAACTCCTTAAGAATATAAATTATAGAGAAGGTGCTAACTTGTATTGGTAGAGTAAGTTTCCTTATTTGAGACTATCTCCTATTAACACATCCTTACTACTTTGTTAACTCATATTGCTCTTACTGCCAATGGAAAATTTGTCCCACCTTTACCAATGGACTTTTAAGTTGTATATTTCCAAACAGTGAGTACCCATGGGCCAGGTTTTTTCAGTTGCCAGTAGCAGGTTCTTTTAATGGGCCTTTAGAGTAGGACTTTGGAGGAAAGAATTGACTTTTGACTTGCCTGTCTGTCTTATTTTTTCTCCGGCTGGTGAGGAGAAGAAGAAGACTATTAATTTATTGAAACCTATGCTTTCAATTGTTCTATTTCATGAGTAATGAAATAGATATCTTGGAAGGCAAACTATATTGTAAAGCAGAGTTCCTTTCAGACATTTGCCTGAGATGATGGATTCAGAAGCTGAAGAAACAAGGTCTTTTGCCAATTCCCCAACATTTAGGAGAAAATGCTCTAAATGGATAATTACATGTATTTTCATTTTACCACTAAAATGGAAAAGCAGGACTCAGCATATAGCACAGATTTTAGTGGGATTTATTGAAGCATAGCCATTTGGTTTCCAAATTGAAGGATGAAGGTATTAGAATATAACAACAACAATAACTGCTACTGCTACTACTAATTTTCATGACCTTGTGATCAGTCTTTATTTCTTTTCAGTTACCATATCTGTTGAAGATAAGTCACAGTTGTTTTTGGCTACAGTACATTTCTAGAAAAGAGCAATTTGAAATCAAGTTGTTCTTACTTATGGGAGAAAAGAATCTTACTTTGACAGATTTGCAGAATATTATTGTCTTTGATGTACGAAGGAAGTTTTGGGTTTGGTCAAGGCATATGTAGCTCACATACAATCATTCTCAACCAATGATTTGTCTTTAGGTTTACTTGGTCATGGGTATACATTCAACATGGTCAGTGGCCTCATATATCTAGGAGAAAGCCGTGTTAGGCATTTTTCCATAATAAGCCAGAGAATGACACCTTTTTCATAACTTTGGGATGTATTTGTTATCTCCAGTGGGCAACCCGTCCAGTGTAGGTACTAATAATTATCCTGGGAATGACCTTAGAAGCTGTGTTAGAGTAGCACTCCTTAGGAAAATTACTAAGTGGGAGAAGGGCTGTTAATTTTAAAAAATTCCTGGGAAAGGTAAAGAAAGATATGAGTGGTAGAGGAAAAATTTGGAAAAGAAATGAGAGTGATAGGAGAAAATTATGAAGAGAGAATTAATAGCTTCGTAAAAGAGGCACAAAAATACTGAAGAAAATATTACCTTAAAAAAGAATTGGGGAAGCTAGGTGACAGTACAAAGAACATTGTCACTGGCCCTGAAAGTTGGGAGAACCTGAGTTCAAATCTGGCTCAGATACTAAGTTGCTGCGTTATTCTAGGTAAGTCACTTAACTCTTCTTTTAAAAAAAGAATTGGCCTACTGGCGAAAGAGGCACAAAAATTCATTGAAGAAAAGAGCTCCTTTAAAAGTAAAATAGGCCAAATAGAAAAAAGAATGCAAAAATGCACTGAAGAAAAGAACTCCTTAAAAATTTGAATCAGGAAAGTAAAAACTAATGACTCTAGAAAACAATAAAACAAAGTCAAAGGATGAAAAAAATGTGAAGTATCTCATTGGAAAATAGACTACTGAGAGATAGTTTATAAATTATTTTGGTTAGCTAAAAACCATGATAAAAATAGCCTAGATATTACATTTCAAGAAGTTCAAGAATTATATTTCAAGAAGGAAAAGTGCCCCAATATCAGATAAAAAACTAACAGAATCCACAATCACTTTCTGAAAGAAATTCCAAAATGAAAACTGCTAGGAATAATATAGGCAAATCCCTAGGCTCTCAGGTCAAGAAGAAAATATTGTGAGTAGCCAGAAAGAAACAATTCAAATATTGTGAAGCCACAGTTAGAATCAGACAATATTTAACAACTTTCAACTTTAAATTGCAGAGGGATTAGAAAATGTTATTCCAAAAGACAAAGGAACTAGGAATGCAACAAAAATTAATTTACTTTATAAAACTGAGTATAATCCTTCAGGGGAAAAATATTCATTTAATGAAATAGAGGGTTTCTAAGCTTTCTTGGTGAAAAGACCAGAATTAAATAGAAAATTTGATATTCAAACAGAAAATTCAAGAGAAGCAATAAAAAGTAAACGTTAAAGAACAACTGTTTACCTTCCTACATGACAAAATGATACAGGTAAATCCTAGGAACTTTATTATTATTAAGGCTTTTTTTCCAACTGAGGCAATTGGAGTTAAGTGATTTGCCCAGGATCATATAGCTAGGATGTGTTAAGTGTCTGAGGTCCTCCAGAGTTCAGGGCTGGTACTCTATCCACTGCACCAACTAGCTGCCCCTATTATTAGGGCATTTTAAGGAGTCTACATAGACAGAAAGCACAGGTGTGAGTTAATTATGTTGAATTGCTCTACAAAAAAAAAGAATGTAGGGGTGAGAAAAAGGGATGCACTTAGATGAGGCATAAGGAAGAGGTAAAATGGGACACGGTTTCTCACATAAGAAAAGTCTTACAAGGAAGAACTTTTATAGTAGAAGGGAACATGATGATGGTCAATGCTTGAACCTCATTTTCATTAAAATTGGTTCAAATAGTAATATATATATATATATACATACATATATATACACACATACATACATACATACATACATATACACATACTCAGTTGAGAACAGAAATATATTTGAGGCAATAAGAAGCAGATGAAATATGAGGGGGCAAATGGAAGAAAAGAAGGGATGATTGGGGAAGGCATCGCTTTTGAGGAAGTACAGTATAAAAAGAGAGATAAAAGAAAATAGAGTGGAGAAAAATGCACAGTTAGTTATCATAACTGTGAATGTGAATGGGATGAGCTAAACAATAGAATGGAAGTGGATAGTAAAATCAGAATTCTGTACATCAGAATCCAACAATATATTACATCAAGAGATGCACTTGAGTCCTTTGGGATTGTCTTATATCATTATATTGCTGCGAATAAGCAAGTGATTCACAGTTTTTCATCATATAATATTGCTCTGATCATTCCCCATTCTTCTTGTTCTGCTCACTTCATTTTGCATCAGTTCAGAGAAAGAACTGATATTATCTGAATAGCGGCTGAAGCAAGTTATTTTTCTCCTTCCTTTCTCTCTCTCTCTCTCTCTCTCTCTCTTCCTTCCTTCCTTCCTTCCTTCCTTCCTTCCTTCCTTCCTTCCTTCCTTCCTTTCTTTCTTTCTTTCTTTCTTTCTTTCTTTCTTTCTTTCTTTCTTTCTTTCTTTCTTTCTTTCTTTCTTTTTTTCTTTCCTTCTTTCCTTCTTTCTTTCTTTCTTTCTTTCTTTCTTTCTTTCTTTCTTTCTTTCTTTCTTTCTTTCTTTCTTTCTTTCTTTCTTTCCTTCTTTCTCTCCTTTTTTATAAAGAATGACTAATATAGAAATGTTTTGCATGATTCCACATGTCTATTCTATACCAGATTGCTTGTAGTCTCAGTGAGGAGGAGTGACAGAATTTGGAACTCAAAACTTTACAAAAATGTTAAGAATTGTTTTAACATGTAATTGGGGAAAAATAAAATGTTATTATTATTATTTTTTTAAATAGAGACATACTTGGGGCAGAAACACACATAGAGTTGAGATAAAAGGCTGGAGCAGAGTCTATTACGTTTCAGTTAAAATGAAGAGGGCAGGGATGGCAATCATGATCTCAGACAAAGCAAAAGCAAAAATAGGCCTCATTGAAAGTGATAATCAGGGAAACTACATTTTGCTAAAGATAGGAGGGAAAGAAAATCAGGAATTCAAAATTAAAAAGAATGTTCAAGCATTGTACATCCCGCCCATTTTCTCTTCCACTATAAAATGACAATGAAGTAATATGTAAAAAAATTCACAGTAAGTTTCTCTGATAATCTAATTCCTTAAATATATAGTCAAATTTATAAAAATAATATCAATTTCCTCACTGATAAATGGTCAAAATATCAGAACAAACAGGTTTCAGAAGAAATCAAAATTATTTATAGAAATGAAAAAATGCTCTAAATTACTATTGATTAGAGAAAGAAAAATTAAAACAACTGTGAGTTACCATTTATCAGAAATAACAAATGTTATAGGGGATGAGGAGAAATAGGTACATTAATGAATTGTTGGTCTCAGTAGTGAATTTGTCCAACCTTTCCAGAAAACAATCTGGAAGTATGCCCAAAGTGATATAAAACTGTGCATACCTTTTGACCCAATAATATCACTACTAGGTCTGTATTATAAAATATTTATACCCGTTCTTTTTATGTTGGCAAAGGACTGGAAATATGTGATATATGATTTTGAGAAAATACTATTGGGTTATAAGAACTGATGAAGGTGATTTCAGGGGAAAAAACTATAACAAGACCTAGATGAAATGATACAAAATTAAGTGAGAATTGAGAGATCATTCTACACAGAAACAAGTGTTGTAATGATGATCAATTGTGAAAGACTTGGCTTTTATTAATACAACGATTCAAGATAATTCCAAAGGACTTATGATGAAAAAATGCTATCTACCTCCACAGAGAGAAATGATGAACTTTGAGTGCAAACTGCAGTGTAATTTTCTCACTTTTTTTGCAATATGGCTAATATGGAAATAATGTTTTGCATTATTTCACATGTATAATTGATATAATGTCTGACTTCTCAGTGGGTGGGGGAAAGCTAGGGAAAGAGAGAATCAGGAACTCAAAATCTAAAAAGAATGTTAAAAAAAGAATAAAAAAAGAGAAAAGATCATTTTGAGCAGACATAAAAGTCCAGATATACTTTAGGGATCTGTCACTCCTCTGGCTTTATTCTAATACTCTAATAGAGAAGAGTTTCTATTTCTGGTGCTCGGGTTTATAAGACTTTAAAACAGAGAATAATATTATTTATATGGCAAAGGACTTGAAAAAATGGGGTACCAGTAGTCCAGGTTTTGTTCCCTATATAAATGCTCTTCACTATACTATTTTTTGTTACCATTCTTTTTTAAAAAATAGTCTCTCCCCCAATTACATATTAAGACAATTTTATCATTAATCTCCACAAGATTTTTCTTCATATGCCTGTAGATAACTTTGGTTTCTTTATCTGAAAACTGTCTGTTTATATCCTTTGACCATTTATCAATTGAGGAATGACTGGTTTTCTTATAAATTTGATTCAGTTCTCTATATATTTGAGAAATGAGATCTTTATAAAAGACATTTGCTGTAAAGATTGTTTTTGGGGCAGGTAGTTGATACAGTGAATAGAGCACCAGCCCTGAAGTCATTAGGACCTGAGTTCAAATGTGTCGGCAGATACTTAACACTTCCTAGCTGTATGACCCTGGCCAAGTCTCTTAACCCCAATTACCTCAGGAGGAAAAAAAAGTTTTCCAGCTTTCTACTTTCCTTCCAGTCTTGGTTGCATTGGTTTTGTTTGTGCAAAAGCTTTTAAATTATTATATCAAAATAATCTATTTATATTTCATAATGCTCTCTATCTCTTGATTCTGAACCTTAATTCACTTAATTTCTCCTTTAAGAATCTGCATACCAAGCAGATTCTGGGAAGAAGGCAGAATAGGTAGGTTTTCTCCACAAACAAAATAAAATTGTGCCTCAGGATGAACGTAGATGGGCAAAAAACAAATAAGAGTTCAGGCAGAACAGTGTCCCCTCCCTTGACAATTGGAGAAGGCAAGAAGAAAGATCTTAGCATGAAGATTTGACCTATTTGAAGTGTAAACATCTCCAGGCTAGCTCTACTGAAACAGCCTCAGCCCCAACCACAGGAACTTTTACCTCTTAATCAGTGTGGAGAGTCAGGATCTGAATTTGGGAAGATTTAGGGAACTTCCATTAAAAAGGAACATCAGGTCTAGCTGTGGTCCTGGAAGACAGCCCCAAGCAAGAAGAAACTAGCACTGCCAGGTGAATACAGAAGCTTGGGGTCAAGGATGCTGATGGCTGCAGGCACTTGTGAGAGATGAGAGTTCTTGGTTTGAGGTTCCAGGGTAAGAGGGAAGAACTTAAACGAAGTCAGTGGCACATCCCCTTCTCCCCTATCCTACCAGAACTAGAGGTGATTACATTAACAAGTTCTAATTTTTAAAAAAATGTACAGGTAAAGGAGAAAGAACCTATCCATAGAAAGTTACTATGGGAATAAGAAGAATGGAGTTTATCTTCAGAGGAGGATATTGAAGTTATAATGTCTCTTCTTTCTCAAAGAGTACCATTAAGTGTTACTTGCTCAAAAAGAAGTTATAAAAGAACTCAAAAAAAAAACTTTAAAAAAATCAAATTAAAGAGATTAAGAAAAAACTAAAAAAAAATCCAAGAAAAACAAGATTGTGAATAGAAAGTCAACAAATTAGAAAAATATCCAGAATCTTAAAGCAGACGATGACTCTTTGAAAATTGGAATTGGACAAGGGGAAGCCAGTGAAATTATAAGAAGCCAAGAAATAATAAAACAAAATATAAAAAATGAAAACATAGAAAATGTGAGAAATATAAAAACAACAAGAACAGATTTGGAGAATAGATCAAGAAGAGAAAACATAAGAATAAGTTCTCTATCTAAAAGCTGTGACTGTATATATTTTGACATCATTTTCCCTCTTCTGAATTTGTGTCTTGATTTTTCCTATAACCACAATAGTTTTCTATGGTCAGATTCTTTTATTGTTGGGGTTTTTTGCTGTCATTTTTTGGTCCTTTTCCTTTCTTATAAATTTGAGTTTTGCTTCCCAGGGTGGAAGGGGCGCTGATTCAGGCTTCTTGTGTCAGGGACTGCTGATTCTGGCTGTTTATCAGGTATTGCACTAATGTTACCTTGAGGCTTGCAGGGAATTTTCATGTCTGCTGTTGCACTGAGGGAGTGAAATGGGGTAGCAGGGGTCCTCAAACTTTTTAAATAGGGGGCCAGTTCACTGTCCCTCAGACTGTTGGAGGGCCGGACTATAGTAAAAACAAAAACTTTGTTTTGTGGGCCTTTAAATTAAGAAACTTCATAGCCCTGGGTGAGGGGTTTAAACGTCCTCAGCTGCCGCATTTGGCCCGCAGGCCGTAGTTTGAGGACCCCTGGCGGGTATGGTATGGGTAGCATTGTTGGAGGTTATAGGGGGCTGACAATTTACCTAGTGTTAGCAGAGTCCTAGTGCTGATGTCTGGGACACGCTGAGGGGTGAGTATCTGTGTTTCCCCTAGGGCTATGCCAAAGGATCTGGCATCTAGAGTCTGCCCATTCCCCTGGAGATTTCTGCGGCAGGTGAGGGGTTCTAGTGTTGCCATTTACCTGCTCCCTTGCACTCGAGCACAGGATCTCTTACTGGTTTTCTCAGGTGGGGCTTCCTGTCCTGGCATTCCCCTTTCTTACTGATATTCCAAATTCCTTAGGCTAAAAATTGTTTCATCCCATCTTTGTGTTGGTTCTGTTGTTTGGGGAGCTATTTTATGGTTGTTTGGGGGTTAGCATGGGAGAGACAACAATTTACTGCATACTTCGCCATCTTGTCCGATTTGCCCACTCTACTATTCTTTGACTGGTAGTTGTCCTATATCGAATCCTTATTTTGATCCCTGTTGTTCTGCTAGTGCTATTCTTTGCTCCATTGAGCTGCTGCTCAAAATCAGTACAGTCTCTTAACTCTACCTCACCATTCCCTGTTGTTTACCTTTTCATCAGCAGATGGTGCTAGTTACCTCTGTTCCAACCTTTGAGTTGTTGGCTTTTTAGAGGTATTACATAGGAGCTTGAAGTATAGTGAGTGTTACAGCTCTTTCATCTCCCGCAGTTCAGTCTTCTGGCCATTTAAACCTCTTTTGTTTGAGATTGGGCTCTACTTTCTATACAAAGGATCTCACCGGTTGGAGGGACTCCATAGATATACAAATCCCTCCTCTCATAACCATGGACAGTGTGCCTCTCAGGTGATTGAATATCCCTAGCCCTTTCACCCACAATCTCCACTGAGTATTTTGGGAATTTGGGAAGTCATTCTCATCCTTTTTTTCTATTTGTCCTTCATTTTTTGTTTTCTTTGGGAAATCTTGTCCAAGATTTGCAAATTGATCTGGATTGATTCTCAAAGATCCCCAAAGGGGAGGGGTTATTGTTGCAGGTGCCCATCACTCTAATAGATATGGGCAACCCTTCAATCTACAGACACAATCTACTTAACGATATGTGCCTAGAAATCACCTTTATCATAATCAAGAGAAACATATTAATACAAGTGAAGATTAGTTATTCCTAGTTAAGTTTTTTAGTTTTAGGACCAATATTCCCAATAGCAGAAATTAGTCTAAATCCACTAAAATAATTTGTTGTTGTTAAGTCATCTTTCAGGCACCTCCAACTCTCCGTGGGGTTTTCTTGGCAGAGATACTAGAAAGGTTCCCCATTTTCTTCTCTAGCTCATTTCACAGATAAGGAAATTGTGGCAAACAGGGTTTAGTGATTTATTCAGGGTCACATAGTTCCTAAGTGTCTGAGACTGGATTTTAACTCATTGAAGATAAGCCTATATGATTTTAAGCCCAGTGCTCTCTGTGCCACCTAGCTGCCCATAAATAATTTATACTGATACTAAAATTATTTCCACTTGTTACCTATGGGACCATCTGCAAGGTATTTTGTAAATTTAGTTGTCTCATATGTAAATTGGGGTATTTGGACTCTTGATATGCCAGATCTTTTCTAGTTCTAAGTCCTACATTCTTATTTAGAAAGAAGTTCTTACGCTTGCTTATCATCATCTCTTTGATAGCATGGAACTTCCATTTTTGGCCCTCAGGTTTCTAGGACTTAAAACATAGGACAGTGCTATTTATATGGTAAAGGACGTGAAAAGATTTTTGTTAATTTTATTTTTTATTACTGAGCCCCTAGAAATTCAAGAACCTGTCCTGACCGACAGGGCACTACTCTTCCTCCCTCCCTATATATTTCTACAAGTTCTAGGTAATTCAAGTTTTGTGTTTGAACTTTTGACTTTTCCAATACTACTGTTCTATGTTTTAAAATCTTATAAACCCAAATTCCAGAGAAGGAAGCCCCTTCTTATAAATTGGTAACAATAAGAAAGAGTATTTGGAACCAGAAAATCTGAGGTCAAATCCTTGAATCTATTCATTACCACCTGCATGACCATCATTACCTTTTTTGGTTCTTGGGTTTCTGGGCCACTTCACCTTTCTAGGACTCAGTTAAAAATGAAGGATTTGGATTAGATGGCCTTTAAGGTCTCCTTTTGTTCTAAATATATGATCCTCATTCCTGCATATATCTTTTTTTTTCTTCTTTTTAACAGATAAGTTAATAATAATTTTTTCATGCCTGCCATTGGAATAATTAAATTATGACACCAGCCTACGCTCAATCAACAGAGGAGCAGGAGAGATCAGTTAGCAAAGAGACTCAGAGCAAAGAATATTGTATTATGTACTCAGCTTTGTTAATGCCTTAAAAATGATTTCCTTGTGTCAGATTTGGATCCATGTCCTCACTAGTAAAATCAGGAAGAAAAAGGCTGCCAGCAGTAGAGAATAGATATAGAAATTCAAAAGTACCATGCTTGACTCAGGTTGTGTTATCCTTTAAGACTGTAATTTGTCTTACTGTTCCTTTATTGTGTGCCTCTAGACAGTAGATCTCCTCTCCCTTTTAAAGTATCTAGTGTCCCTTTTAATACTTCCTTTCTTCCAATAGAGCCATTTACAAACGTTTTGGTCACAGAACCTCTCTTAAAAATTATTAAGAATCATATCTGGATTTTAGGAAGGTCATTTTGGCATCTGAATGGAGAACTGATTGCAGAGAAATAAGATAGGAAAAAATCCTTAAAAGGTTTTTTTTTTATGGTGGTTTATATCTATTAATATTTAGTAATAACTTAGAAATCAAAATGGATATTTTCAAATATTTAGCAATTCATTTAAAAATAACAATAAACCATTACATGTTAGTATAATTTTTTAAATGAAAAATAACTCTTTTCAAAAACTAAAAAATGAGAGGAATGGCATTATTTTACATATTTTTGCAAATCTTTTAAATGCTTGGCTTAAGAGAAGACAGCTGGGTTCTCATATTTGTTTCTGCATTCAATCTGTTGTGATATGTTGTTTTGGTTGAAATATATGAAGAAAATCCGGCCTCACACACATATGTAGTTGGAAAAGGGAGAAGTATTTTACAAAGCAGAAAGCTAGACTGCTTAGTGGACAGAACACTGGGCCTGGAGTGTGAAAGACCTGACTTCAAATCTAGCCTCAGACACTTACTGGTTGTGTGACTGTGGGAAAATCACTTAATCCTGTTTGCCTCAGTTTTCTAATCTGTAAAATGAGCTAGAAAAGGAAATGGTAATCTACTTCACTGTTTTTGCCAAGAAAACCCCATATAGCATCAATGAGAGACTGAAATAACCAGACACAAAGACAAAAATAAAAGAATCTTTGTCTTCAAGTTGCTTATATTCTACTGATGGGATACAACATGTATAAAGGTCAGTAAATTGTAATAATTCAGAAAGCTCTCTCTTCTCTTGGACCTAACAATAGCAAATTTAGACATATCCCTTTTGCCTACCAGCACAATTGATTTCTCTTTTCTGGGTTCATCTATGCTTAGAACCCTCCTCTCTAAAAATTTCTACCTCTCCTATGTACCTGTCACATCAAAGTTGGGAAACCAGGCATGTCTATGAATGATCTCATCCTTCTCTCTAAAACACCTGCCCAATCTCTATATCAATGAGCTGTCCTCTTATACCCAAGAGCAAAAATATTCATGTCATTCAATCAACAAGCATTTATTTTATGTGCCTAGTATGATGTGCTGGGGATATAAAGAAAGGCAAAAGCATGGTTTTTGCTTTCAAAAAGTTCACATTTCAATGCAGGAGACAACATGCAAAAGAATGTACATGCAAGGTATATATAGTATATATAGAACTTAAAGGTACTAGTAATGCTGTTTCAGAGGAAGAGGAAAATGGAAGGTGGGATTTTTGCTATTTTGAGGGAAATCAGGGAAGCTAGGAGGTAAAGATGAGGAGGGAGAAAATTTCAGGTTATGGGGGAGAGTTGGCAAAAAAAGGCATGGAGTCCAGAATGGAGTGTCCTATGCAAGAAGTGGTAAATTGGCCATGTAGCTGGATTATAGAGTAGATGAAGAGGAGGGATGTTTAGAAGACTAGGAAAGAAGGAAGGAAGAGACCAGGTGATGAAGAGCTTCAAGAATCAGAGAATTTATATTTGATTCTGAAGGTAAAAGGGAACACTGGTATTTACTGACATGGAAGTGGCTTGATTATATCTGGACTTCAGGAAGGTCACTTTGACATCTGAATGGAGGATTGATTGCAGAGAGACGAGGTAGAGATAATAAACTTGGAAATGAACTTATTTAGCAAGATGATACTAGTGAAATCTGGATCATAAAGCTGACATACAGTCTTCCATGAGTTCCCATCAAATAAATCAATTGTCTGAAACTCATGAAGGTTGAAACCTGCCAAACTGGGATTTAGATATTGACCCACTCTGAGGAGATCAGTTTGAAGGTTCCATGATGCCTTGATGGGTGTGAGTACTAGCTATGAAGGCTCTGAACAAGAAGGCTAAGAACTGAACTAAGATGAATCAATCCAAAAGATGTAATGTAGGTGCTAGGTGAGAAGGCTTTCCCTTGTGTGATCAACAGTATCTTTCTTTTCCCTTCTGTGAGCTGAATTTCATCTCACCAAAGGCCTAAAGTATTAACCAAATTCCATTTGTACCTTTTCCTTTATGGAGATGCAGTTGTGTCCTTGTGTTTCTGCTGACTGTCACCTAAATAAGCGTTTTTTAACCCTTATCTCTCTCCTGATGCCCCTGGATATCTCAGTTTAGATCTTGTGCCTTGTGAGTCAAAATCCATTGTATAACGGTATGCATATTGTATATGTGTATATATAATTGCACATATATATATATATATATATAATGTATACTAGTTTGCTTTTTATTGACTTGCCTCCTTTTAGAAATCTCTAAGTTCTCCAAGGCAGATGCAATGAACTGCAACATGAATATAAGATAACTTAAGGAAGCAGAGATCACTTCCAGGGTGGAGGGGATGTGTGCTGGTGGGGAGGAAATCAGGCAAAGATTCTTACAGTGGGTATCACTGGAGCTGAGTCTAAAAGGAAACTAACCTCTCTAAAAAGTACAGCCAAGGAAGGAATGCATTCCAGACTTGGGGGATAATCTGTGCAAAAGCACAGAGAGTAGAAAAGGAAAATTGGGTTCAGGAAATAGCTAGTAGGCCAAGTTGGCTGAAATGATAAATGTAGGAAAGTAAAAGAATAGCCTAAACAGAAAATGTGAGGGGAGAAAAGTCAATGGATGAGAGGTATTACTGAGATAGAAATGAAAAGGCTTGGTAACTAATTACATATGGAAGACAATGGAGGAGGGTAATGATACTGCTGCTGCTGTCTGGGTAACTAGAAAGATAGTGATGACCTCAATGGAAATAAAGATTTTAGAAATTTTTTAGTTCTGGAGAAAAGATACATTTTGCTTTAGATATGTTGAGTTTGAGGTAAAAAAGTTAGATACAATGGAGTTTATTAGAGAGCAAGGGGACACAGGAATTTAGGAGGAAGGTTATGGCTAGACATAGATTTTCATGATGATAACTGAATCCACGGGAGTTGATGAATTCATTCAAAGAAGAATTTAGAGAGAGAAAAGAATCTGGTCCAAGAAAAAAACTTTGAGAGAACTAACACTTTATGATCAGGAACAAAATGATGACTGAGAAGGAATAGTCAGACAAGAAACAAACTAAAAAAGGAAGCCCTAAAAGAACGAGAAAAAGCCTGTGGATTTAACAATAAAGATATTCTTTCTGACCTTAGAGAGAACAGTTTCAACCCAGTAGTGGGGTTAGAATCCAACTTGCAGTTGAGAGGTTGGAGGTCAGCTGAATTCTAAGAGCTCCATTTAAGAAGGAGCTCAGGACAGCCATCTCTTCTTTCACCTGACTGAACTCTTTAAGGTTTTTTCATCATATCATCATGCCCCCAGAACCTCAGCAATGGGAAATTTCTGATCATCCTGCAAGATCCTATCAGTCTTGGTATTCACACCTCATCACAACCGTCTATTTCTCTGATTTGGAAGGCAGAGCCATGAATTTCTAAACATCCACTGATAGATGGAGTCCAGGCCAGGCATCTTTTTATTTCCCATCTAGTTGTACTCTTCACCATATCCCCAGATGGTTACTCTACTCCCCTGTTTTTCAGCTTCCTTTTGAATTGTCTTTCCTCCCTTAAATTACAAACTCCTTGAAGGAAAAGACTGTCTTTTTCTTATTTGTACTACTAAGGCTAAGCAGTCCCTGGCACTTAGTAGGTATCTACATGTTTACTAACTGATTACTATGATCCTGTGGTTTTATGTTGGTAGATAGGAAAGAAGGATCCTATAGAAAATAAGGAATGAAAAATGAAAGAGAAAGAATTATTGAGGATACAAGCTCACAAAAGTAATAATATGGGTTAGAATCAGGAGTATAAGTAGAATGTTTTGCCTGGATGAGGAACAAAACTTCAGAAATAGAATAAAAAAAAGAGACTAGAGTAAAGGAGAAGAGAATAGGGGATGGTATTGAGGAATTTTCAAGTTTAGAGTAGGGGAATAAAGGGAATTTGGGGGATAGCTTGCTTTTCCCCTCTCAATAATATAAAAATTGAATTCATGTTCCTAGAGAGAAGGGTTGTCTGTCTAAAGAGACATGAGAGGTTTGAAACTGCAGCTATGGGGAGTGTTATATATGGTCACTCTGGGAAAAAGCGAAGACTTTCCATGCAACAGTGAAGGCTTATTTGAGAATGGATAAAAAAATTTGTATGTTTTACATCTTCCTCCATCTATGTCTTACAGCATGTGAATAGAATCAGAGATAGCAGATGGGGAATGGCCCATAGTTGGCATTTAACAAAGAATAAATAATAACATGACAAAGAAACAATAGTAGAGGACTGTTGAATTGACTGACCACACACGGATAAAGCAAGACTTCAAAATGAGGAAAGCCCAGGATATGGAAGAAGAACTAGGAGAACAGGAAAGGGCAAAGGGAACAGGGGTCACGATGGCAAAGAATCACACAATCAAATAACCAGCACTAAGAAAAATAGGTTTGAGAGGACTAAGTCAGAGAGAGTAGTGAAAGACAGGAGGTTGTGAAATAAATTTCAGATTCCTGAATCATAGAGACAGAATAATTGTGAGTGCTTATGAAATCAAGGGTATCATCTTCTCTATGACTGAAGTGAAGTGAATATATAGATCATGAGAGTTAAATAGGGTCAGGGACTGGAAAGCAAGGGATGGAGTGATAGCTGGTGGACAAAGAATTAAAGATATATATAGAAGCTCCTCAGTACAATAGGAGGGCTTAAGTTACAGAAAACTATGAGCTAGGGGCTGCTTCCCTGAGGAAGGATTGAGATTGACCTGCAGGGTGGTAGATATCTACAATAAGGATCTGGGCAGATGGATGGAGTCAAATTCAAAGAAGAAGAGATTGTTATTTGATAGTGACAAAGGAATGATTTAGAAGAGGCAGTATATCTACTATTAGTTGAGGTTGTTGGGGGCATGTAAGAAGGTGCATCCAATACTAGAAGGTATATAAGTAACATGACATTTCCTGGAGGGTTCCAAGTTTCTCTTATATTCTGGGCAAGGTCCAACTCAAACTAGTCTAGTGATTCAGCCTCAGGGCTAGAATTCAATAAGGTAATCATGGACCATAAAATGTAATAAAAACAACTTTACTGCTGACAAAGGATAAAAAGAACACAATTCCTAAAATTACAAAGATAGCTATTTATAGATGCCTCTGCCACTGAATTCACCACAGCAAGCAGCCATGCTAGGCCAGGACAGCATTCAGCAAGGGCAGTAGGAGTGCCTATAAAACCTCTGACCCCCAACTCCTTCTAAGCTGGGCCTTTTATGCCTCAGGCAGCAAAGAAGCCAAATCAATACTGATTCTGAGAATGACCTTCCTGACTCCTTAAAGAGACCAAACTATTACATACCTCAGGACCAGAAGAAAGAAAGAATTGAAATGAAGATACTTTGGATGAAAGGAGGGTTTTTTGTTTTTGTCTTTACAATAAGATGTATGTTCCAGAGGAGGGAGAAAAGTGGTAGATAAGGAAAAGTTAGGGGATCTATATCTATGTACATACAGATAGATATGTATAGATATGAATATATATGTATGTATGTATTTTTTTTCCACTATGAACAAGGAAACAAAATTTGAAGTTTACCAGGCTTAGTATCATGAGAAAAGAACCAGTTGCTCAGGCCCTCCTCCCTTCAGGGTTCTGGGATAATTGTAGAAGACGTTAATATAGAGTTGAAATATTACTTCAAACCCATGAACTTCTGGAGATATGGGCAACAAGTGAAGGCAAACTTACTCTGGAGAGGAAAGAGATCAGCATATAGTTTCATTTCAAGACCCCAAAGATGAAACAAGCACTCAGTGTATAATCTCTGAGTCCCTAAAAGCATTGACCTTTTGGTACTTTGATGTGTTGAGGTTGGAAATCTCTAATGAATGTGAATTTCTTTCAGAGAAGACCATCAACAATCTCTGATGACCTGAAGCTCAGCATCAGTGAGGGTTGTGAATCTCCTTTGGGAACAATTTAAATCAATTATAAACCCTCTCCACCCCAATACCCCTAAAGGGACTTGCAATTCAATGAGCAATATGAGTCCTCAGTGAAAAGGTAGATGAGACAGGAGGGACTTTTCAAAAACATTGAAATAAGATTGTTGAGGTGGCTGTCTATTATACCTATGCATTGTGCTTGTTCTGTCACTGTGGATTCTCATCATTATCAGCATGTCTCTATGGAAATGAGCCCTCAAACAAATCAGAAAAATATGACCTAAAGAGGAAATGTGGTATAATGAAAATAAAATGTGGGACTTAGAATTAAAGGATGTGGGGTCAAATTCTTGCTTTGCTAGTTACCATCTGTGACCCATAGTCACAGTATTTAATTCCTTTTGTCTTCAGTTTCTTCCTCTGTAAAATAAAGTGATTCAACTCTATCTTTGAAATACTGTCTAACTCTAAATTGATAATCCTATGAGAGGTTATGTACCTTACTAGAGGTCGCATATAGCACATATAACCAAATAGCTCACACAGAGGCAGCTAGATGACTTAGTAGACAGAGCTTTGGGCCCGGAGAATGGAAAACCTAAATGAAAATCTGGCCTTAGATACTTATTAGGTATGTGACCCTGGGCAAGTAAATCACTTAACTACTTCTTGCCTAAATCTACTATAGAAAGAAATGTCTAACCTCTTTAGTATCTTTGTCAAGAAAACCTCATTCAGGATCACAGAGTCATGCAAGACTGACCTACAACAATGATACATGGTAGATACCGTGGCCAGGGCTTTTGATTTTTAAATTCCATTCTTTTTCCCCCAAATCATGGTTGTTCACCCTTCATGAAACATTTTTTTTTTTCTTTTCACTTCTGTGACATTGTGGTCTTCTGAACTTTTAATTTTTTTTTCTTGCTTCTAATCTACTCTTTCCCTCGGCTTAATGTTTTCCTAATATCCCAAAAGGCTTGATGATGAATTTCTTTTCTCCTCCTTCTACAGTTTTTCTTGGCCATTTCATCTGATTGCATGGCTTTTAGTATCTTTATGCAGTTAACGCATATCTTCAACACAAAGCTTTTAGTTACACATGCTCTACTACCTGCATCTCCACTTCAATTTCTAGTCAACAACTTATACTTAACATGCCACAAATTATACATCTTCTTCCTCATCCCTAAACCTGTTCCTTATGACTTTCTTATTTCTGCTAATGATATTAATTAACATTCTATTTCATTCAATTCAATGCAAGAAGCAAATTTAGTGTCTACAGTATGTCAGATGATGAGAGGCCATGTGGTATAGTAGGAAACTGGCTTCAAGCAATAAAGTCTAGATTTATCTTTTCTCTGCCACTTGCTGGCTCTGTGACCCAATCTTACCATCCCAGGCAACTCTCTGAGACTACAAGTTTCGTTATGGTTCAGTTGTTTCAATGATGCCCAACTCTTTGTGACCCCTTTTGAGGTTTTCTTGGCAGAGACACTGGAGCGGTTTGCCATTTCCTTCTCCAGCTCATTTTACAGATGGAGAAACTGAGGCAAAAAGGGTTAAGTGACCTGCCCCAAGATCACATAGTTACTAAATGTCTGAGGTCATATTTGAACTCAGGAAAAGGAGTCTTCTTGACTTCAGGCTCAGTAGGCTATGCATTGCAGCAGCAGATACTTCTAAGAGCATCCATTGATGTGAATTTAGCACTGTCACTTTGAGAGAAGCAACACAAGATGATACTAAATACACAGGATGCCCCCACCGCCACACCACATTAAAAATGCACTGTATGGCTTCCATTACTGCACACTCTTTTTTATTTAGGTGGGATGGTTTTTTCAGTAAAATTACTTTTAGGGAACATCAAGAGCAATAAAGTTGCGATTGCATCATGGAATGAGTAATTAATGTTTCATATTTGTTCTGGATGGAAGTAGGAGATATTTCATAGGTTCCAATCTACACTTGTACAGGGAATTTCCTTATTGGAGGCTTCCTACATTCATGAAATTATAGATGTGGTCCAAAATATTAAACACACACACACATTTGTGTATGTGTACAGGTAGCCAGGTGGTACAGTAGATAGAGGACCAGGACTGGAGAGAGGAAAATCTCAGTCGAGCCTTAGAAATTTACAAGCTGTGTGATCCCAAGGAAGTCACTTAACCCTGTTTTCTCAGTTTTTCTCACCTGTAAAATGAGTTGGAGAAGGAAATGGCAAACTACTCTAAGGTTTGTTTTTCCAGTCTGTATCTCCTCAGTAACTCTGAAATTTTCGAGTCCCACTGACTTAACCCTCGTTCAAGCCCTCAATTTCTACAGTAACATTTTTGCTGTTTTTCTTCACTTTATTTCTTTCTTCTTTTCAACCCCATTCTACCCAGAATTGTCAGAATGGTTTCCTATATGAATAACATTATATAACTGTTTATTTTCCCTATTAACTAACTTCAAATTCCTTAGGCTTATTTTAAATTTGGATCCATCCATGGAAAGAGTCAGAACCGAGATTCAAATCCTGGCTCAGACATTTACTTACCTGTGTGACCCTAGGCAAATCACTCTGGATCTTAGTTTCCTCATTTATAAAAGAAAAGTCTTAGGCTAGATGACTTAAGGTGTCCTCCAGCTCTACCGCTTTGGTGCAATAACATTTCTAGTCATATATCAAAACATCTCAATTCAACAATCTGCCTTCCTTCAACAATAACTTAAGTTTTACCATTTGCTGAAATTTACCATTTCTTAGTCCTCCTGTGTGCTAGTGTCTCCCCTTCTGAGATTATCTTCTATTCTATTATGTAAATATTCTGCATACACCTACTTCCTTACATGTCATTTCCCTCTTTAGAATGTGAATTCAGTGAGGGTAAGAACTGCTTTTGCCTTGCTTTGTAGGCCTAAAGCTCAGCACCAAGCCTGGCTTATAGCAAATAAGGACTTTGATTTCTGATTAACAGACTTGTTTGAGTGACTGGTGTCTCTAATCCAACTGAATTATCTGTACTTCCCAAATTTATACTGTGCTTTCTTATTTCTATGCCCTTTTACTCTCTCTGGATCTGTTTCCTTAACTACTGAAATGAAGAGGTTATAAATGATGACCCTAAAGATAGGCCCCTTTCATCTCTTAGTCTCAGATCTTGTGTTTGGTAGGACTTGCCTGAGTTTGTGTCCTGTTGCCTTTTATGGTCTTTGAAGACCATGGCCACTTCTATGTCAGGCTCAGATACTGGAACACTAGTGAGACAACTAAATGAATATTAAGTTAAATTTTCAAGCCCTCTGGCACAGTTATTTGAGAAAACTCAGAAATTCATATACCTCCCTTAAGAATTGATGGCACAAATTACAATGAAAAAGGGTAGGGAGATG
Organism: Sarcophilus harrisii; assembly: GCF_902635505.1. Lineage (NCBI taxonomy): Eukaryota > Metazoa > Chordata > Mammalia > Dasyuromorphia > Dasyuridae > Sarcophilus > Sarcophilus harrisii. The sequence continues at coordinate 185,329,804 of NC_045427.1, read as the reverse complement.
CTGTGGAGAGTGCACTGTCATTATTTCTCTCTTATTTCTTAAAGAAATTAAAAATGTATAGAATCCCTCAACAACTTTATAACAATTTCCATTAACTGAACCCTCAGGTGATCATGATGATAGGTAAACAATTATTAAATGGAGGGCTGACTCTTATGAATGGGAACATAGGCAAAACCAGTATGTAATCCTGGATCTTCCACTATTAAATGTCTCCTTGATCTTAGAAGCCTTTCTCCCTCCCCCATAACATTAATGTATTGTGTGACTGATGGGCTATTGAGATCAGTGGAGTGGGAAAGGACAAGGGTTAGGGCACAGCTGAAGAGGATGGAGGTAAGGGTTCAATGAAGTGAGGAGGCTACTCTGTGCGTTGATCTTTCCTATAAAGGGCGATGAGGTAATTCCTATTCTAGGAACATTTTTCACAATAAATCCAATGCTGGCCTTAAGAGACTGAAATCTCTAAAATGGAGGCACTAGAACAACTTGACAGACTCTAGGGAAGTAAATCACCAGAACTGATGACATTTTTTCTGGGAGGAAACAGAACGGAAAGTCTTATCAAGAAGCATAATAGATTATTTATTTTAGTGAGTTTTATAAAGAATGAGAAAGTTGCTGAGGTGCCATCTCTTCCTCCAAATAGGAGCTAAGGGAGTTACTAGTGTTCATAGTAAGTGAACATACAATATAAAGAATGCCTTATTAAAGTTCTCTCATATGTATCACGCTAGACAATGGAAGAGATGCCATAAATGAGAAATAGTCCCCATCATCATGGAATCTACAATGGAAACAGTAGAATTTTTGATAATATAGGATTATGTATATGCTACCTCCCAAATATGGATAAAGTCTCTTTCTTTCATCAAAAGCAAACTATTTTATTTTAATAACCCAATGGATCTGGTCTTTCATTGAAATTATTAAAAAAGCAACAAAAAAATTATTAATCACCTACAATGCTCTAGTCACTTCACTATGTGGTGGGAATATAAAAAAAAGGTAAAAGATAATCACTGACCTCAAGGAACCCACAGTCTAATGGAGATAGATAGGCAAATAAATAAAAACAAGCTCTATATAGGGGAAAAAATGGAATGAAGAGATTATAATTAAGAGAGCTTAGGAAAAATTTCCTGTAAAAGGCAAGTTAGCTGGGACTTGAAGGAAAATGGGGAAACTAGGAGGCAGAGATGAGACAACATTCTACAAATGCGACATGGCCAGAGAAAATGTCTGAAATTAGGAGATGAAGTATTTTGTTCAAGGAACAGCAAGGAGGTCACTGGATCACAGTGTATTTGAAGATATGTAGAGTATAATAAGAAGAATTTTGTGTGTGTGTGTGTGTGTGTGTGTGTGTGTGTATGTGTGTGTGTTTGCATTTGGGTATATATGCCTTGATCAGGGTATAAAAGGGAATTCCAAACAGAGGATTTTATATTTGATATTGGAGGTCATAGGGAGCCATTGGAGTTTATTGAGTAGAAGTAACATGGTTAGACCTATGCTTTAGGAAGATTAATCACTGTGACAGATGAACAGAGGATGAACTAGAGTGGACAGAGATGTGTGGCAGGCAGACTATCAGGCTACTGCAGTAATCCAGGTATAAGGTGATGAATGGCTGCACTGAGGTGGTGGCAGTGTCAGAAGAAGGTGTATCTGGGAGATGTTAGAAAAGGAGAAATGATGGGCATTAGCAACAGATTGGAAATAGGCAGTGAGAGAGAGAGAGAGAGTGAGAAATTAAGAATGACACTCAGTTTGTGAGCCCAATGACTGGGAAAACAGTGGTGCCTGCTACAGTAAAAGGGAAATCTGGAAGGGAGGAGGTTTTGGGAGAAAAGATAATAAATTCAGTTTTGGACATTGTTGTATTTAAGATGCCTAGAGGACATCCAGTGTGAGATACCCACTAAGCTATTAGAGATGGAGACTGGAGAGGTCAGGAGAGAGATTAGGTTCTCTCTAATAGTTCATTTTATTTTTTTGGAGAGCCACTTGTTAAACATTTACCAGCATACATTTGTTTTCAGCCTAGACAAGTAGTTACTTTCAGGTAGTCTGAGAATTCTTATAGTAACTCTCTTCAATCGGTTCTCCAGATCAGTTTTCTGAGTTGTTTCAGATTCTCTTCTATTTTTTCCCTTACATAACTAGTTACTAAATTTTTCTCCCCGGACTCTTTTTTTTTTTTTTTTTTTTTTTTTTTTTACCTCTGACCCCTTCTCACTACGCACAGGATACTTCCAGGCCCTTATCACCTCTTGCCTAAACTATTAGAAAACCCTCCTAATTGTTCTCCCTACCTCCATTCTCTCTCAACTGTACTACAATTAATTCTCCACCCAGGAAATAAAAAGATTGCCTAAGGCATAGACATAGTTAAGCCGTTCTCTTACTTAAAAAACTCCAATGGCTCCCTATTTCTTCTAGGATGAGGATACCTTCCTCATCTGGCTCTTTAAACTGCACAGAAAGAAACAAAACAGAGACAAAAGTCAGCAAGAAGCCAACAGGTGAGAAAAGATATCAACAAGAAAAGGCAACACCAGCATAAAGAAATCTCTAGTATGATCAGAAATAGTCAAAGGCATATGTAATCTGAAAGTCTACTATGTTCAGAGGCAGAAGTAGTGGGTTTCTATGACAAAGCCCCAGAATCTCTTCCCCTCCTCTCCTCAACTAGAGACCCTTGGAAGTTCTAACAAGCAACCATAGCAGCCAGCAGCCACAATAGTGCTGTAACAATGGGATCTGAACAACATACCTTCTGTCCTGAGAGATCAAAGAGGATCGTGAAAATTCAGCTCTTTGAACCTCAAAGATGTAATAGGTCCTAACCCTGGTAGGTGGAAGTCAGCATGGGAATCTAAGGGATTCAAGGAGAAGTCAAACAACATTAAGTCTCCACCCAAAAGCGTAGGAAAGCTCAGAATGTAGCCCTGACATTAAGCGCCAATTTAGGAGTTAAAGCTGGAGAGGTTAGTAAAGTAAAAAAAAAAAAAAAAAAAAAAAAAAAAAAATACACACACATGGATATCTATATTTGCAAAACTAGAAAATTTTAGAAAGGAGAGAGTAACTGTTACAACTACAAGGAAAAACAGATTTTTCCACAAAGAATTCATGAATACCTAGAAATAATACAACAAAACAAAATATAAAAAGTGGTTAAAAACTCTGGAGAAAAAAAACAACTAGAAAAAATAACTAGTTTAGAACAGAAAGTGGTGAAGCTTGCCCAAGAAATTGGCCCTTGAAAACTAAAATATATCAAATAGATTAAAATTCATAACACAGAAGGAAATATCAGAAGCAAATCAAAAGATTGGGAAAGAAGAAGAAAATATAAGCTATCTGATACTGAAAATAACTGACCTGGAAAACAATCAGGAAGAAAGATTTTAAATTATTGGACTTCATATACATATGATTTTAAATGAAATATCCAGAGGATTTTTAAAAAGTCTGGTCATTGTATTTTAAGAAGTCATCAATGAAAACTATCTAGATATATTGAAACTAGCAGAAGATAAAAAAGAACCCACAGTTCACCCTTGGAAAGGAATCCCATGAAGATAAGTCCCTCAAACGTCTTAGCTAAAATACAGAACTTGTAAATCAAGAAAAAAGTATTGTAAGCATACAGACTGAAGCATTTCAAATTCTGAGGGATTATATGCATGACAACTCAAGACTTAACAAATTTTTTGTAAATGCGAGGAGATCTTGGGATGTAAGTTCCAATAAACTAAAGATATAGGCTTACTACTAAGAATAACTTACCCTGCAAAACTGATTATAAACCTAAAAGGATAAAGATGGATCTTTAATGGAATAGAAAATTTTCAGTCATTTCTAATAAAAAGAGCTGAGAAGGAACTTGGAATTAAATTCAGAAGTCCAGAGATACCTAGATAGGAAAGTTTATTTTAGCAATTGAAAGGAGATTCTAATAGAAGGAAGAAACCAATGTTCCCTCAGAACCTTAGTGTCCTCGAAGTGTACTGAAGGAGATAAGAAAAAATGGAAGGACTAAAGTTTTAAAGAAGGAAAAAGAAGGTGGTTAATAGGATTATACTAGTGTAAAAAGAAGGAAGAATGGTATAGAACCCACTCTTCACAATTAATGTATATTTAAAGAAGAATACATAAACATGGAAGAAGAAGAGGGGAAACATATATCAGATGAAACTTAGTTTTACCTGAAATAGACAAAGGAAAATTTATACACACATAGTTTTGTATAGAAATATATAAACAGGGAAACAAGGGAAAATAGGAAAGAGGATCAGGGTACAGATGTGTGCTGTAGCCAGTCTGAATTGTCTCATAAAACCTGATTGTTAAATTTTCAGTATGATAATTTATCCAGAAAATGGCAAATAGCATAAATCAGGACTCGATTTACTGGTTTTGTTGATTGCCTATGTTTAATGGAGTGATAAAGATTTTAGTAATTCATGTTAAACTTAAATTTGTTTTGGGTGCATTTTTTTTTCTTGCATATGATGAGAATGCTGGTTATTAAACATTTGCCAGCCCACCCCTGGTTAAGAAAGAGAGAGCAATTGGCCAAACAAATAGTTGTAAATAAATATAACAGAATATTATTGTATCATTAAAAATAATGAAAAAAGATTATTTCAAAGAATACTGAATAATATGAACTGACACATGGAGTGAAGCGAGCAGAACCAGGTAGATTTATACAAAGACAGTAAGGAAAAACTTTTTTTTTTCTAAAGATTTAAGAACTCCGATCAATGTAATTACCATATCTTCAGAGAATCTATAATAAGGCACATTAACTACCTTCTTACAGAGATGATGGATACTGGTTCCAGAAAGAGACAAATAGGTGTGTATTCATTTGCTTGACTGTGCTTGTTTGTTCCAAGTGATTTCTGCTTCTGCCTTCTTTTTCAGTTTGTGCTTTCTTCCTCCCACACATACTGTTAGTGCTCTATCTCTGAAATTATCTTCCAGTTATACTATATGTATCTTATGTGTTCATTCTTTTCATGTTATCTCCTACATTTTGGAATGGGAGCTTCTGGAGGATAGTAACTGTGTTTTGAATTTATTTTCTAGGCATTGACCACAGTGCCTGGCACAAAATGGATGCTGGATAAATGCTTGTTAACTGATTCAATAATTATTTCTCTTCTCAGATTCTGTGGTCTAGCCAAATTGGACTTGTTGCTCCTCATATATGACATTAAAGCTTCCATCTTTCTAAAGTGAAGATACTGACTGATCTCTTTGAAATGCACTTTACACTTCTACCTGTCAGAATCCCCTACTTTTTTCAAGACTGTTCAAATAGCTAACTTCTACATGAAGTCTTTTATAATTTCCCAATTGCTAATGCCTTCCTTCTCTAAATTGCTATTGTTATATACTTGCATATGCACATGTTGTCTCTCCTTGAAAGCAGAGATTGTTCCCTTTTCATCATATTCTCATCACTTAAGATAGTGCTTGTTATGGAGTAGGTACTTAATAATTTATTTTATTGCTTTTATTCCTTCCTTCTTTTGTTTGTCTACATATACATAGTCCATGAAGTTGCAGACTTTGGTGAGCATCCCTCTCTCTGATTTTTTTGCTTCATTTGCTGGCACATATTGGGGGGGAGAATGAAGGGAGTAAATATTTATGAAGCATTTACTATGAACTAGGCACTATGCTAAGTGCTTTATAGGTATATAATATTAACATATCCAGGAGAAGAATATTGGAGAAAAAATTCTAAGAGTCTGCATTTTGCTTTACCAAGTTTGCTTTTACCAAAATTAACCAAGTTGATTTTTAAAACCAACACACAATAAACAAAGTGGAATCTTGTTATCACCCTATCTTTTTAAAAGTCAATCAGGTGCCTGAAGAGTTGGTATATTGTAGAGCATTTATGAAAATTAGCACATTTCTTTTTTTTTCCATATCTTCATTAAGGAGGTCCTTGATCCTGCTCATAAAGATTTTTAAAGAAATGAGAAAGTGAACGAAGGAGTTGTTAGTTATTGATGTATTTCACAATTGTTTTTCCTTGTTTTGTGTAACTTCTGTTCTCAATTTTTTTGTAGTTTTTTGTAGATATCTTGAGAATTGTTATTTTAAGATGATCCCTCATTATTTTCAAATATATTGCTTTCTACATGGACTTCTGTGTTCACTTGGTCTATTAACATTTTTGTCTATGTCTTCTCCTTCAGTGTCATTACAAAATTTTCATATAGTCAATTGAAAGGCTGAATCCAAATAGAGTTGCCCCATTGTTATTAATAATAAAAATAAAAATAATGCTGACATATTGCTGTTATATTTTTATACTTCAAAATATCCCAAAACATTTCCCTATTTTCATAGATATTTTTGTCATGATTTGATTTAGTTGGTTCTCTCATTAGTTTTATGTATTCTTATTTTCTCTTTGGCTTTTCTCCATTATTTTGCAAGACAATACTGTTTATCTCAGCCACTATTCTCCTCAATCATATTTCATAAACTCCAAATCCAGCATTCTTTTTTGCTATGCTACTACTTTGCATGCTACAGTAATAGCTGATTAAAGTCAAAGGATAGAATCAGAACTCTGGGGATCTAGTCGAATGAGAAAGAAGGAAGTTTTGAAAGCAAGCAGAAAAGTTTTGAGAAAAGAGGAAGGTTGAATCACCATTGTAATACCTAGGGATTTCTATTCCAACTGCTTCTACATGGACACAAGTTACATGGGTCTTTAGTTATCTTTGATCATTCTGGGATACTCTCTTTTGCTTGGTGGACTGCTCTCATATGGCTTCTCTTTACTTTTCTGGATTTCAAATTCTTTATTAATTAATGTAAGTGATGGCTAACGTTTCTTCTAGGTCTAAATTGTATGAAGCCCATGCTCTTGCCTAGGTTCTACTTTTACTCATTTTTTTAATACAAAGAGGAATGGACCAAAAGGAAGTTTATCCATAATTCCAAAAAATATTACAGAGGTAACTTTCACATAGGATGATGGTGATGATCATACTTTGAACCTTTAACTTACCCTTTTCTATGAAAATGTCATACCCCAAAATTCCTGATAAACTCGAATGATTTCCAATTGATACTTGGCAGTAGTAAATGGGGGTCACATTTCCTCCTCTTCCTTTTGTTCCACGATGCTACCTAGCAGTCATGACTGATGAATAAAACTTTGGGTGGAGTAGGTTCATGTGGTTACATCTCATCAGGAGAAAGGGGTGATGAACCCCAGTCTATTAAGTATAAGTTAATGGTGTGATAATGGGTCCATATTTCTTGCCTGTGATGTACCATAGAAGTGCTCACTTCCATGGCAACAGGTCATCAGTAGGATAAAGCAGGAGTAAAGTCTGTTAATGAGACTCTATTCAGCCACTGGAAAATCGGGCTGTCTGGGGGATCCAGGCTTAGCAGGAAGAATCAAAACTCTTTTAAAGACAATTATCATTAAAATGTCATAGGACTACATGGGCTTTAGGTTCCATTCTTTAAAAATATTGGCTGCCTTTCTTTTTGTCTCATCTCACTGTGACAACTAGACAAATGAGCCGCACAATTGCTGATGCATCTGGGGCTCCTGACTTCTGGAAGAGAGAAGCAGGATTTTTTTTTTTTGGTGGATTGAAGGCATACTTAAAAAAAAAAACTCTAACAAACCCAAAACAAAGTTTATTGATAAAGTTTTGGAATAAATATTTTCCTTTTCCATTGGCCCCCCATAAGCTTTATGTTTTTAAGTTTTTCTATGAGCTAGCAAATTTATAATCTCATTTTATCCTCAATGCTTTCCAGACAATCCTTCTCTCATGCCATTTTTGGAATTGTGGTAATGCCCAAGGTTTGCAAAGGCTATGTGCTCCAGATTTGGCAGAATCTACTGAGCAGACAAAGTTTAGAAAACACTTTATATGTAACCTGTTCCAGGCAATTGACCTAATGACTGTTCCTTGTATCTGGCATGATATTCTCTGCTTTTTGCCATTTACTCCTCAGTTTTCTCATCTGTAATTAGGAAGTTAGTTCAGATAACCTCTAACGTTCCTTTCTATTCTAAACATATAATTCTAAGATTAAAAATAGTACCTTTTCACTTCTGACCTTGAATCTCTAGCTTCCTTCACATTTAAAAACTAAGATGTTGTCTATTATCTAAGGTCATTCCTGATCAACTTGATGAGTTCCCTAATCAATCTGATTATATTACATTATACGCACCTTTGTCAGAGGGTCATACAAAGGCAAACTCCCTTGGAAATATATGACTTTTGAAAGTTTGATTAGAGACCACAGGGAATTTTTTTGGATTGTTTTCCAAAGACTATGGCTGCCTCCAACATAAATTGCTCATTGAGCATCAGAGGGACTTAATTCTTATAAAGAGACTACAGTCTGTAAAAGTAATCTGGCCGATCTCTTTCTTTTTCAATCTCTGTCTTGACTTTCATACTAGGGCACATCTGAATGGACTTTTGTTTTGGGAGAGGGAAGGAATGGACTTTTTTTTTTTCTCTCTCCTTCAGTTCTCTTAGGAACAGCTAATAACTTGTAGAAGAAGCAAACAGAAAATTTTATATTCTTGACCAAGTGCCCAAAATTTCTTGTATCTGAAGTTCTGGGTATTTTTAGTCTTTCTGTTTTGAGTATAATCCAGAGACTAGAATTCCTGAGGATAAATTTATACCAATTTAAGAAAAAGAACACTCCTTCAGAGTATATGGAAGAGGTAGGTATGTGATTTGGTCTGAAAGGAGAGATTTTAAAATTGGACATTTTTTTTTATTTAATAGCCTTTTGTTTACAGGTTATATGCATGGATAACTTTACAGCATTAACAATTGCCAAACCTCACGTTCCAATTTTTCACCTCTTACCCTCCATCCCCTCCCCTAGATGGCAGGATGACCAGTAGATGTTAAATACATTAAAATATAAGTATACATGACCAAAACATTATTTTGCTGTATAAAAAGAATCAGATCTGAAATATTGTACAATTAGCTCGTGAAGGAATTCAAAAATGCAGGTGGGCATAAATATAGGGATTGGGAATTCAATGTAATGGTTTTTAGTTATCTCCCAAAGTTCTTTCTCTGGGCATAGTTGGTTCAGTTCATTACTGCTCCATTGGAAATGATTTGGTTGATCTCGTTGCTGAGGATGGCCAGGTCCATCAGAACTGGTCATCATGTAGTATTGTTGTTGAAGTATATAATGATCTCTTGGTCCTGCTCATTTCACTCAGCATCAGTTCGTGTAAGTCTCTCCAGGCCTTTCTGAAATCATCCTGTTGGTCATTTCTTACAGAACAGTAATATTCCATAATATTCATATACCACAATAAAATTGGACATTTTAAGACCTGGAGATTCCTTATGCATACAATTGATTTTAAGAACAAGGGGATCACCTCAAATGAGTGCTTCTTAGAAAAGGAATTGACACTAACAGCAGATTGTTCTGTAGTTGAAGAACTAAATTCATGCTGGAATAGAGCTGGATTTTACCAATCCTATTATTGTTAGTTACTAGGACAGTGCAGGTCCTCCTATGAGAAGAGGTTGTAGAAGAGGAAGCATTACCTATGTCCTTTCTAGGAATAATCAAACAAGTGAGTGATTTGTGTATTGTATGTATTCCTATGTTTATTCTTAGAATTCTATGAATTGTACATATCTCATACACTTTTTTTTTTACAGGGTATATAGGTAAATTGTTATGTAGGTAAATTATTATTCAATATCAAAATCTAGCATATACTGTCAATGTGGGAATAAATAATTCACAGTTGAGGAAACCTAGATACTGCCCATATTTAAGTGTTATTTTGGTGATTTTTCTGGAGTTTCATTCTGGAATTGGGGCATGATGAAGTGAGGAAAGGATCTGAATATCTTTGTTTAGGTCAAAGATTCAACCCAGTCTATGTGAGCATAGAATTTTTAGGAGACTGGTTGTATTGAATATTATTTTGTATATATTTCATATACATATATACATACATATGCATATATAAATACATGTATGTATACATATGTGTGTGTGTACACATATAGTCAAACCTGTCTGTATACATGTTTTTTTCTCTAATAGTATATCAGGTCAGTGAAGACAGGGACTGTATTGTTTTTGTGTTTGTATCCCTCACTAGTGCTTAGAATTGAATTGAATTCAATTATTGAGTTAAAAGGCTTTGATTGTTATCTTAGCTAGAGACTGTATGTATGTCTGCATGGAGATATAGGTCAGCATGGAGAAACAGTGCCTTATTGGCAGTGGAGTCACAGGTTTTTCTAGCTATCGAAATTCTCATAGAAAGACCTTCTATCAATTTGCTACCTAAATCGGTAGAAAGAACACCCATACAAACAAAATCATAGACTGAACAGAAAGGAAAGTATTGAGGCAAATATCCTCTTAGCATCCCTGAAAGGTAGGTAGTATAGCTATTGAAAACCCTCATTTAATATGAGAGAAAAATATTTGGTCACAAGTTAGTGCAGTGATTTATCTAAATTCATACAGGTAGTTAGTATGAGAATTCAGATCCCCCATGTCTTGGCTATGAACTCTCATACAATCATAGCTTTGGAACCAAAAGGGACCTCAAAAATTCATTGGCTCAATTCCCTCATTTATAGAGGAGGCAGCTAAATCCCCAGGAGAAGAAAGTTGTCTAAGATCACATAGTACATTGCAATAAAATATCACTATCCTATGTAAATAATAATAAAAAAAGGGACAAGAAGAGCTGCCCCAGAGGAGAGAGAAAAAACTCAGGATAAGAGGTTCCTGGTTAGGGCAAATTATATTAATGGGAACTCCCTATCCCCATACCCTCCACAATATTATTATTAAGTGAACTTAGTGGATCTTTAAGGTGACTTCCTGCTTTAAAGTTCATAGAATCATAGGGACAAAAGATGTAATGTTCTTCTCTAAAATATGTTTTCTGGGAACAGGTTTCTCGGGGGGCTTCTGGAGGCAGCCTTAGTTTCACTTCAGTAAATACCCCAAATGCAGCCAGGAGTTAAAGCCCAAATCTTTTATTGTCTCCTTCCTTGGGCCCGGTTAGCTTTCTTAGAGGCCTATCTCTCTCCTTGGTTCCAAGAGCTCCTGCTGCTAATCCTTTGCCTCTGCCAGCTTCAGCCTCCAGCCAGCACAAAGTGGAAGATGGAATAAATCTGTCTCCACGTCCAAGAGTGAGCTTGTCTCTTAGTGGACTTATCCTTTAGTGGGCTCCTCCTTATATATGCTCTCTTAAAGGTGTGAATCTTGTGGAATTCTAATAAGTACTAAATACATTAGTGAACTAGAGAACTGTTAAGCACCATGCTAAATTAGAATTATTGTTTCTATCAATTCCAGTGACTTAGCACCTTGTAAGAATACTAACAAAAAAGAGACCTTCTGAAGGCCATTTAGTGCAACTTGTATAAAAAAAATTCCTTTCTATAATTCATTTCAGAAATGATCAACCAGTCACTGTTACCATTCCAAGTTAGATAAATATGGTGGAAAGTATGCTGAATTTGATATCAGAAGATCTGTCTTTAAATCCTGACTTTGCTACTTAACTAGCTTTGTGGCTTTGGGTGAGGCACTTCACCTCTTTAAAGTCTCATTTTTCTCAACTGTAAAACGAGAGAATTGGATTCACCATCCTCTAAAGTGCATTTTAGTTTTACATTTATGATTCTATGAACAAGTACCAGAATTTAAGTCTCCCAACTCTTATCTGTGAACTCTTAGAGTACCACAGCTTTTAATAGGACAAGAAGAGTGACAAGGCTATTTAATTACTTGGATGAACTGGGAGTTACCAACACATTCTAGTATGATGGAAGATCATTAGATACTATTTTCTTTCCTGCTATTACATCCTTAAAGTCCTTAAACTCTAAACTGCTGGGCACCTTCATCTCATTTCTGATGTACTTTAAGAACTTCTGAGCCTTGCCTTTTGCCTTTAGAGATACTCTTACATGTATATTTTCTCCGCTACATAGATTGCATGTTCTTTGAGAGCAAAGGCTATCTGTTTTTTTTTTCTCTTGTTTTTATATTCAACCTGTAGCACAGTGGATGGCATATAACAACTGCATAATAAATGCTCATTCATTCGTTCACCAAAGGCATTCTTGGAGGCTATATCCTAAAAGTGGCCTACGAGTTGTGTGTGAAAGAATTTATTATACATTTAAAGCCATGGTTCTTTCCTTACTTTTCGTTTCTTCTTTCTTTTTTCCTTCCTTCTTGACTACAAATTGGAGCATGATATTTTTCTTTCTTTTTCTTTCCTTCCTTCCTTCCTTCCTTCCTTCCTTCCTTCCTTCCTTCCTTCCTTCCTTCCTTCCTTCCTTCCTTCCTTCCTTCCTTCCTTCCTTTCTTCCTCTCTACATTCCTCCTTCCTTTCCTCCCTCCCATCCTTCCTTCCTTCTTTCCTTCCTTCTTTTCCTTTGTTATCCTCAATACAATATCCAGATGCTTGTGGCTACAAGCAAAGTGGAGTTGCTCTGACCCAGTGGAATCCAATTTCCTGAACATTGTAGGTAATTTTGCTGATGGGATGGGGAGAATGGCAGATTACTGATCTTTTTGAGAAGGGCTTTTCTTCTCATTCTCAGCTATCATTCAGAGAATTGATTGAATCTTAAAAACTGCCTCTTTTACCATTCAAGGTGTCTATTGTCTAGCAAGACATTTAATAGAGAAGTGGAACTTCCTTACCTGGTGTAATTAATATCTCTTACAGGGTCTTAGATGTACTTTGCACATGTAATAAAGATGGGATCTCTATCTAATTTTGGCAGAACAGATGTATATTATTCAGGGCTGTGGAGGTTTGTAAATGAAGAAGCCTGCTGCTACTTGTGGTCAGGAGCTTGGGGTTTGAGATAGCAAAGCAATCCTCTTATTGGCTACTGACCAAGAAGATCAGATGACTCAATAGATCTTTGGCCTCTTTCTTCTTTTGACTTTCCAAACTCTTCCCTGCAACATGTCCATCTTGGGGTAAATACTAATTCATCCGAGATCATGAAAGAACATATGTAATAGATAGAGCCTGAAGCCCAGGATCAGGCTGACCAAACTCAATATGTGCATTAGCTATGATATGATCAATAGGTCATCATTTCCACCTTTCATGAGAAGGCCTAGAATTAGATGAAGTCACCTGGAGGGAAGAAGAAACCTTAAAAATAGAGCTTTTGAAGGCTGATCGAGTCATTGATTTTTCCTGCTTACTAGCATATAAGGGGGCCGTTTCCATCATTTCAATACTCAGGCTCCCACAGTACTAAGTCATGAAAATGTAACTGGCAGAGAATGTTTGCATATACTCTGTGTAAGGCTCTACAGAGCCCAGTATGGGTATCTAGGTACTATGAAACAATCTTAAAATCAAAGGTGTAGCTCTTCAGTGATTAATAGAAAGATGAGAGTCAAAAATCTTCAAGTAAAATAGGGTCCCTTGATTGGGGAATATCTGAAAACATTTTGGCACAGGAGTGAAATGGCTTATTATTTTACTGTGAGGAAGGATAGATATGAAAAATTCACATAAGAAGATTTGAGGGAGCTGAACCTGAGTGAAGATAACAGGACTAAGGGAACAATGAATACAATGATTGCAACAATGTAAATGAATATAAGGCTTAAATACATCAAAATTCAGATTAAATGCATCTGATGAGATTGAAACAAATGATGATGGAATTTGTTAGCAATTCACATGTGAAAAACTCACAAGGATCTTTCTCCTTGCCAAAAAGTATATTTATTTATGAGAAGGAGTTATAGACAAAATGAAGAGGTAAAATAGACACGGAGTGATAAATATGAAATAAATTTGGGAGAGCATATAGTTAACAAGAAAAGTGGTTTTGAACAATTAACAATGGAAAAGACAAGTGTCCTAGTGAAACTCACAATTAAGTAAGAAAAAAGGAATATGTCAAGAGGTATCAATGACCTGCAGGCTAAATCCACAAATCTAAAAGAGTTAGTTAGCTATAGCAAGGAGAAAGGCACTATGAGGCATGGAGGTGGGGGGATGGGAAGAAAGACACTACAGGAAGCCAAAATGCAGTGGTGGGTTAACCGAAAATGGATTTGGCAAAGATGACCTAGGCTATGGATAGATTTATAGGGGAAATTTTAGCTTTGGGGGTTTGACATCATAACTTGACTTTCTGATTGTATACAGTAAAGTGGGGTTATCCAAGAACTTCATGGGGATGAAATTGTTTATTTCAGGGAGTAATCTTATTAGTATATCAGGCTATGCCTATGAGCCCCACACAGTTACCTACAATAGGACATCATTACATTAATCAGTCTTATCTTCGAGAATTGATAATAAAACATACGTCATTCTCTCACCACAGAGTTGGTAGATATGAGTGGTATGTTGCATACACTGGCAGATATAATCAGTGTCCCAGTGGGTTCTGCTGAATGATTTTGCTATGTTTCAAGGTAGAGTTCTATGAGTGGGAATATGGTGTTAGTTTTGCAAGTTATAGTGATATAAAAAACAAAACAATTTTTTAAAAAATGAGAGTGGTGCCCTTTAGGAGAATAACAAAAATCTTCCCTGATAGAAGTGATTTGTAAGAAAATCCCTGGGCAAATTTTACAGGGGGGGTGTGAGTGAGGAATTTAAATGAATATTCTTAATTAGATTCAACTTTCTGTTATTACCATTTTCTTTCTTTTCCTCTTCCTTTGCTTCCTTGTCTCCTGCCACCATTTTTAATTCTAGCAGGTATTCACTAGGATTCTGACTTAAAAATGGTAATGAATTTCTTGTTGTCTCATTTCTCTCACTGTCTCACATTTTTTGTAGCTCATATTTCCAAGGTACTTTAAAGTTTATAAAGAGATTTCCTACAACAACTTTGTGAGATAGTGCAAAAGGAGGAATGGTTCAGATGAAGAGCAACACTTCCACATGGGAATAGCAGTTTATAAAATTTTATTCCTATTTACAGGGGTAGAAGAGATGCCAACTCAGAATTGTCCAAGTTTGCAGCCTGTATTCCCCTTAGTGAGTACGCAGTACACAGTGCAGTGTCTTTAGATAAGCAATCATATTCACAATCCATTTGAAAATCCAAAGTGTCTCAGGCTCAACTTATACAGAGGCTTAGACAAAACCCTCAAACAAATCCAACTAAACCCAAACCAACTACAATTCAAACCCAAACAAACAAAAAAACCAATGTAATATTAATTGAAGACTGTCCCATTGTTGGGGGTGGAGGGAGGTGATAGGGAAATATGGACCACAAATGGGAAAACCTAACTCTGTCCTGTAAGCAGGAAGCTATGATAACGTCCAATCTCTGGATTTATTGCCAGTCATTTGGAATATACCATCCATTGTTGCTAGTCATGATTGAGAATATAGAGGGCTTGAATGAAACTGCTTCTAGTGCTCCTCCTAAGCCTGTGAATAATCATAATTTTAAAAAGGTTTTAAAAAATTTATGGAATAAAACAAACATTTACATAACATAGTACAATAAAAAAGATGATTGCACACATTAGTATAAATCCACAATTCACAACCTCCCATTTCTTTCTCTCTCTCTTTTTTTTTTTTTTTTTTTTTTTTGCTGAGGCAATTGGAGTTAAGTGATTTGCCCAGGTTCACACAGCTAAGAAATGTTAAGTGTCTGAGGCCACATTTGAATTCAATTCGTCCTGATTTTAGAGCTGGTATTCTATCCACTTTATCACCTAGTTTCTCCAACCTTCAATTTCTTTCAAATACACAATAAAATTATTATGTAAATTTCATTTTTTTTCCTTCCTCCCTCCCTTGCCTCTCTAATCACTTAAAAATTCAGAGCATTTTTTTACATGACTATAAATTGTTTTGATTTCTTCATTGGAAAACTGCCTGTTAATATCCTTTTCACCACTTATCAATTGGGGAATGACTCATATTCTTATAGATTTGACAAAATTCTTTATATATTTTAGATATGAGACTTTTATTGATAAACTACTTATAAAAACTTTTCCCTAATTTTCTACTTTCCTTCGTATCTTAGACACATTTTTTTATACAAAACCTTTATAATTTAATGTACTCAAAATTATTCATTTTATCCTTCTTTATTGTTACCCGATATTAAAAAAAATAATAATGTAATAGATTTGGGAATTAGGTTCAAATGATGGCACTGTTCCTTTCAAAGCTTTCAAGTTCTTAACTTTTTTGTGTCCTGAACCCTTTTAGCAATTTGATGAAGCCTATGGATCTCTTTTGAGAAGGATTTTTAAAAATTATGATAACTTTTTATTGACAGAACATATTCATGGACAATTTTTTTTATAACGTTATCCCTTACACTCACTTCTGTTCCAACTTTTCCCTTCCTCCCTCCACCCTCTCCCCTAGATGGCAGGCAGTCTTATACATGTTAAATATGTTATAGTATATCCTAGATACAATATATGTGTACAGAACCATACAGTTCTCTTGTTGCACAAGAAGAATTGGATTCATAAGGTAAAAATAACCTGGGAAGAAAAACAAAAATGCAAATAGTTCACACTCATTTCCCAGTGTTCCTTCTCTGGGTGTAGCTGATTCTGTCCATCATTGATTGATTGGAACTGAGTTAGATCTTCTCTTTGTCGAAGATATCCACTCCCATCAGAATACATCCTCATACAGTATTGTTGTTGAAGTGTATGATCTCCTGATTCTGCTCATTTCACTTAGCATCAGTTCATGTAAGCCCTTCCAATCCTCTCTGTACTCATCCTGCTGGTCATTTCTTACAGAACAATAATATTCCATAACATTCATATACGACAATTTACCCAACCATTCTCTAATTAATGGGCATCCATTCATTTTCCAGTTTCTAGCCACTACAAACAGGGCTGCCACAAACATTTTGGCACATACAGGTCCCGTTCCCTTCTTTAGTATCTCTTTGGGATACTAGTAACACTAGTAGTAGGAGCACTGCAGCATCAAAGGGTATGCACAATTTGATAACTTTTTGGGCATACTTCCAAATTGCTCTTCAGAATGGCTGGATTCATTCACAACTCCACTAATAATGCATCAGTGTCCCAGTTTTCTTGCATCCCCTCCAACATTCATCATTATTTTTCCTGTCATCTTAGGCAATCTGACAGGTGTATAGTAGTATCTCAGAGCTGTTTGAGAAGGTTTTTAAACAGGTGAAGGAAATTCTAAATTTCTTTCAGAGAATAGTGGAAATAGAGATGTACTTTTTCCCTCATCCATGGACTCCTGGTAAAAAAATCTCTTTTCTAAGCTGTCTCACTCTGATCACATAATATCCCCTCTCTGGACCTCAGTTTCCTCTTTTATAAAACAAGGAACTTCGACTGATGATCTCCAAGGTCCCTTCTAGTTCAAAGTTTTGGTCCCATTAATTTGTCATTATATTTCTGTATTTCTAAGGACATTTCATTGGAGGAAATATGAGATTTTTTTCTGGCCTTTCCCTGGCTATTCAATGCCTGCAGTTCATGATTACTGGATATTTCTGTTAGCTCTTCAAAAATTTTGTCCATTTTAACACAGACAGGAGATATTTAAGCTGAGAATGTCATGACTGAAAGAGATGTAATACAACTCTTGAAGCCTGATGAGGCAGGGAAAGTGTTCTCATGAACTGGAGCTCTCTCCTGGTGGAAGGGCAGCTTTCTTTGATCATTTTTATGGTCATTGACTGAACGGAAGTAACCCTCAGAAACATTAGATGCTATATGTGTAAATTGTTATTCTTGAGGAAAACAATTTGTTTTCTCAGCAGGAGATACATCCTGTGAAAGGGAACTTCAGAGAAGTTTGATCATAGCCTCTTCTCCAAGTGTGAGACTGGATGGTGGTGTCACTAAGGTGAACTTAGAAAGGGATCAAGAAGTGTCCTTTAATAGAAAAACTGAGAGAAAAGAGAGAAAACTGAGGGATTTCTAGAATTTGGAAGACTTTATATGTTCTCATCACAGACATAATCCCCTTAAGAAGAGAGTATATAAATCCCTCTTAAGTGATTATTATTGACATATTGTAATTTTGAGCATACAGCACCATGCAGAAAACTAAAATATTTCTATCCTAAAAATTTGTTAATTTGATACAAAAATCTTGGAGTTTGTCCAATTCCATCCAATGAGCATTTGTCTGAGATGTGCAAGAGAGAAAAACAACCTGGTGCAATGGAAAGAGGCCTGGATTTGGAACAAGTGGACTTGGATTTGAATCCTATCTCTGTTACTTATTACTAGTAATGTTAGTGATAGTGATGGTACTTCCTTAACTCTTTCTTTTCTTTCCCATTCTTTCACCCCATTTCCTTCTCCTTTCCTCTCCCCTTCTCTAGCTCTTCTTCTCTTTTCCTCCCTCCCTTCTTTCTTTCTCTTTTCCCCTTTTCTGGCTCTTCTTCTCTTTTCCTCTCTCCCTTCTTTCTGTCTTTTTTCCCCCTTTTCTGTCTTACTCTCTCTTTCTGAACTTCTGTATCTATGTATCATGACCACAATTGAATCAACCACTTTCTCTATAAAGCCTTGAGTGTGCTTCAGTTTATTTGTGTCATCTGCCTGAGAAAATTTTTCAAAATACTCTTCCTTTATTTTTAATACTCACCTAGGGTTATTATGAATATAAAGAAATCACAAACTTTAACATTATATAGAAATGAAAATTATTGTTAGGGATATTGTGTTCCTGGGTAGGCTTCTAGTGAAAAAACCACTGAGGTAGGATGCGATTGTCCTCCAACATAAAAGGAGTTGCTGTCAAAGGCTTTTACACAAGCAGCTAGAAATGGAGTTCCATTCTACAATGGTATCTAATTCTAGTCTTTCCTTCCCTTCTCATTTGGGTGGTGAGGAAACTCACAGCCTATTTCATAATTACCCATGAGCACTGTGTATGATATCAGATGTATGAAAGGTAGGACTTGTTTTAAATCTTTATAGCATTAACCTTGTCAAAGGAAATCTACTGCTTTACTCTTTGCACTAAAAAGAGATAAATGAGAAGGTGAGAGAATCTGCTGACGCTACATCCATTAACATTTTCATGGACATATCAGGGAGCCTAGAGTTCTGTACCCGTCTAGACGAATTCCATAAATTCTCTATTTTAACGTTTTCTCTCTCTCATAAAAGATGCATTTCATGTGACATTTGTTCCCCACCACCAAACCCCCAGCCAAAAAAAGGGAGAGAGAGAGACAGATAGGGGAGATTGACATTAGTGAACAGAAAGAAGTTCAACTCTTTGGATTCTGCCGAGCTCAACACTTTCAATGATAAATCTTTATGAGCCTATGAAATTTATGGATTTCCTGGTTGTATCTTTTAGTGCAGAAACAGAGCTAATTGTGCCTTGCCTTTAGCAGCATACATGCTTTGGGCTTTAGCCTATAGTGAACATTGGAACCAGCTCCCAAGCCAGCAGGTTGTAGAGTACTGATGCAGAGAGGATAGAAACTGTACCATTTGGTCCCAGAGCATCAGCCAGGCATTTAAAGATGCCTTTCAGGGGAATGCTGTGCATCAATAATGTTTCATGTATTTGGAAAACCTGAATTCCTTCCAGCGTTCAGAAATAAACTGATCGGAAGAAGTCAGTGTAGTTTATTGGAAAGGTGCCCTAGCCCAGGAATTAGGAGATTGGACGCTAGTAGGTATTTTGTCACTAACCAGCTATGTGACCTTATGTTATAAATTCAACAACCTAGAGCCTATTTTCTTTTTGGGAGGGGGTTCCTGGATCTCTGAGGCTCCATATAGTTCTAAAAGTCTGATTCTAAGACACAGATCATTTTAGGCATAAATAAATGCTGGGTAAAATTGTACAATAATAGCAGGCATTTATATAGTGTTTTCCCTACTTTATCTCATTTAAATTTTACAATATCCTTATGATAGAAGGTATGCATTTTATTTTTCCTATTTTACAGATGAGGAAACCAAAACTTAGAGAGAGAAAGTATTTTACTGATTGCTTTTTAACATTTGAATTCAGATCTTCCAATCTCTAAATCTAACATTCTATCAATTCAACAATCTCTAAATCTAACAATCAACCCTAAATTCTATCTATGTCATCACCTCATTCATTCAACCAAGTAATTATGAAGTATCTATTAAATATGCAAGCCATAGTCTTAGGTGCTGTGGAGCCAATGATAAAATTGAAAGGACCCTTGCTTTAAGGAAAGCATTCTCCTTTACATAGAACCTGGATAAATGAATATAAAATATATTCAAAGTAAATATAAAGTAGCTTCTGGGGTAGGCAATACTAATACTAGTAGTACTAGTAAGAGGAAGAGGAATAGTATACAACTCATGTAAAGTATGGACAGCTAGGTACAGTGGATAGAACATTGGGCCTGGATTCAGAAAGGCCTGAATTCAAATTAGCTCTTAAGCACTTACTAGTTGAGGGATCCTGGGCAAATCATTTAATCATGTTTGTTTTGGTTTCCTCATTTGTAATGAACTGGAGAAGGAAATGGCAAACCACTTTCATATTTTTGCCAAGAAAATCCCAAATGGGGGTCATGAAATCTTAAGACTACTAAACAAGAACAATATGTAGGAAGCATGGGGAGCATCCTGTACAAAGGGGATGGAATAGTTTATGGGATATAGGAACAGGGTAGTTTAATTGGAATGTAAAGTGCCCACAGAGAGCACTCTGGAAAGGAAGTCTGGAATAATTGTAAAGGGCTTTAAATGCCAATTAGATGAATTTATATTTTATTCTATAAGTAATTGGTAGACACCAGAGCAGCAGAGTTTTGTAGCTTGGACTTATGCTTTAGAAATATCAATTAGAGACCATAACAAGAACCTAGGCAAGAAGTGATAAGGATTTGAAATATGGTGGTGGCAGTGTGAGTAGAGAGAAGGGGCTGAATGCAAGGGATGTTGTGGAAGTAGAAAGGACAAAACTTGACAGCTGATTGGACATAGGGTATGTGAGAGAGTTAAGAGTTGAAGAAAATATTAAAATTGATCAGGGACTTTATCTAAGTGTGAGTTGGTAGTGAATAGAACAAATGTAAAAAATAGTACACTATAGTGCAAAGTCCAGAGTAAAAAGTCTTGGGTCTGAATTCTGGCCAGTGATCAGGGGTTAGTCATTTAATTCTTTTAAGAATAAGGATATTAATGTTTGTACTAAAATTCAGCATGCTGGATCTGGGTTTGTGTGACTTTATGATAGATATTTTACCTTTCTGTTTCTTGATCTCTAAAATGAAGGAATTGGCTTTAATGACCATTAGGTACCTTTCAGCTAGGAGTATGCTAGTAAATATTTAACAATCAGCTTTGGAGAGGGTGGAGTAGAAATGAGGGAAAGTATCCAGCACACAATTTTAATTTTAATCTGCATTATTAACATTTTTTTATTATTTTCTTATATCTATACAATCAACAAAATAGTTAATCAAACTTTGATGCATGCTCACAATGGAAATTTAATCATCGACTTCCCAGAGCTGGTTTGAGCTGCTTTCATCATACCTGTCCATAGTTTTTGATCCTCTGCTCTTTGATCCTTTTTATAGAACTACTACAAAGAAAATGCTTACCAAGTGCCATTTAAATGCAATGTATTACCCAGGAGTGGAGTCTGAGATAGGAGCTGTTGTCCAGAGACATAAAGCATATTCAGATTGGTCATTTCTCCCTCTAGCCATATAATTCTGCTCCATAGTGTCATAGATTTAAAAATAGAAAGACTTCAGAGACCATCTAAATATCTAATATTTATATAGTACTTTAATAAATGCAAAAGACTTATTAGCTCATTTTAATTTTACAACAGGAAGGTATTATTATTCCTATTTCACAAATGAGGAAATTGAAGCACAAAAAATTTAAGTGATATGCCTAGGGTCACACAGCTATAAAGCGTGTGAGACTATTTTCAACTCATCTCCAGGTCAAACACTAACATTCTCATTTTACAGAGAAGGAAACTGAAGCTAAGAAAAGTTAAGTGATTTTTCCTGAGGGCAAGCAGATAGTAAATATTGGCAGTAGGATTTGAATTCAGTTCCTGTGATTCAAAAATCAGTATGTTTTCTTTTCCCACCAGCTTTTTCCCCTCTACAACTCCTTCAGGAAATCTTCCTTGAACACAGGCCCTCCTGATTGTAAGACTGACTTTCAATTTATTATACTAAGCTTCTTCATCCAGGTGTGCCCAATGACCCTAGGTGTCCCCTAGGGCTCTGTCCAGAGCTCTCCTCTCTTTTTCTTTTATGCTATTTCAGGTGATGATCTCAACTCTGTTAGATTTAATTAAATTATCAATTTACTCCAGCCCTACCCTCTTTTCTGACCTTCAGTCATACATTTCCAACTGCCTACTGGACATCTCAGGATGTCCCACAGACATCATAAATTCAACAAATCTGAAATTGAACTTTTCCCCCAGATCCTTTCCTCAGAGGAGAGAAGTAATGTGAAGTAAAACTGGAAAGACAGGTTGGAACCAGACTGTGGAAGGCTCTAAATGCCAGACTGAGGGATTTATATTTTATTCTAGAGACAGTAGGGAGCCAGTGGAGGCTTTTGAGAAGGTGAGTGCCATGATTCCACCTGAGCCTTAGGAGAATGATTTGAAAGCCAGATGAAGGATGGATTCAACAACACTGAGCATGTGATGCCTTTCCCCCTGCCACAGCGGTATCTTTCCCACTTGGATGCTGATCTGCAGATAGGCTGACATCGTGCCTCACTGGCAACTTCTTAAAAGTTCTCCATGGTTGGTATGGACAGAGAGACAAACATGGCCTTTGTAAATGCAGCATGGCCTGTTCTCCACCTGGCTTGGGTGGATGGCAGCAGCATCGGGGCAGATTCAGGTTGCAGATCTCTGTTCTCTACCTGCTGCCCATTCTGTGAAAGGAAGCAGCAATGGGATTGACTGGCAACACCTTCAACATCTCAGGCTTTCCTGCCATGTGGCACTGTGCATATTCTATCAAGCCTTGGACAGCTTTGAAAACCAAATGTTCAGTTTTTCTTTGGTTTGGTATTTAATACTTTAGTTTGAGTTCAGGAGTGGTAGAATCAAAATCTCATAAAATGATGTGTTTAAAGGTTCACAAAGGTACCTGGTTGCATATTCTGAGGCCAATCAAGAGTTGGTTACATGTGAGCTGATAATTTTTTGCACATAGTAGGTACCTTAAGAAATGTTTGCTAAATTGAATTGAAATAAGATGGCAGTAGTAGAGATATAATAATGATAATAGTTAGCATTTATATGGCACTTTAAGGTGTGCAAAATATTGTTTATATCATTTCATTTGATCCTCACAACAACCCTGTGAAGGAGGTACTATTATTATGCCTATTTTACAGATGAAGAAACTGAGGCTGAGATAACTTAAATAATTTACCCAGAAGTATGAGAGAATTTAGATGTCATATAGCTATTAAATATCTGATATGGAATTTGAATTCAGTTTTCCTAGACTCTTACCCACTGTGCTGCTTAGTTGTTCTTGAATGAATATTATTTTCTCTCTCCAGAAAGCCTTGTAGATCTTCTGGATCACCACTAGGTTGGGCAATAGTAGTAAAGAAATCCTAAGTATGTTGTTGCACAAGTGTCTCTGAACTTGTTGCTTTTATTTTTGTATTTATTATTATTATTATTATTTTTGCCGAGGCAATTGGGTTAAGTGACTTGTCCAGGGTCACATAGCTAGGAAGTGTTAAATGTTTGAGGTCAGATTTGAACTCAGGTCCTCTTGACTTAAGGGCTTTGAATTTTTTTTTTTTTAATAAAAGTATGCTTTTTTTTTTTTTAACATTTCTAGAAATACCCACTCTCCCCCATATATACTCCAGAGAAACCCTATCCTTCATAGCAACAAAGATGTACAAATAAGTAAAAAATATAGTACAGTGATTGCATCTGATATTATACAAAACTTCCTATTCATACTTTCTGATTTCTCTTTTGTGAGGAGGGAATTGTGGGTTAACAAATGCCTAGCTGATGGATTGATTGATGTTACAATATCTCCATTCACTTCCTTTTGAAGTGATGTTTGCATTTTTATTGTTATAATTGAGAAAATGATTCCTTTGGTTTGGTTCTGCTTAATGCATTCTTTATCAGTTTATATAAATCTTTCCACATTTATAGGAATTTCTCCTATCCTTCATTTCTTAGTGCAGTGGTCCTCAAACTTTTGTTTTCAGTATCTTTATCCTATTAAAAATTATTGAGGATATCTCCAAAGCATTTTTGTTTATCTGGATTATGTTTATAGACATTTACCATATTGGAAATAAAAACTATTTTTGAATTTGTAGACCTTCTGAAAGGATTTCAGAGATCCCCAGGATTCTCTAGACCATACTTTGAGAACCACTGCCTTAGTGTATAATCACATACCATTTCATTTCTGTACCATAGATTTTCAGCCATTTGCCAGTTGATGGACAGCCACTTTGTTTCTATATTATTATTATTTTCAGACATGCTGTTATAAATGCTTTGATGTATTAAAACTTTATTTTGTCTTTGATTCCCTTGGAGTATAATCCTACTTGGGTTTGCTGGGTCAAGGGTAGGGACAATTTAGTCTTTTTTGAGGATCATTCTAAATTATAATCTTTTTTGTTTCTTTTTCTTTTTTATTCCTGAGGCAATTGGGGTTAAGTGACTTGCCTAGGGTCACATAGCTAGGAAGTGTTAAATCTCAGAGATTAGATTTGAGCTCAGGTCTTCCCAGCTTCAGGGCTGGTTTTCTATCCACTGTGCCACTTAGCTGTCCCTCTAAATTATAATCTAAAAGAGTTGAACTAATTCTCAGTTTTACCAAGTTTCTCCTATTGCTCTTTAATTTAGGAGATTTGATCAAAAGATCAGTTAAAATACAATTCAATTGAATTCAGTTTATGAAGAATTCAGTATGTGCCAGACACTGTGGTAAGTATTGGGAATACAAGAAGAAGCAAAAGTTAATCTCTACATTCAAGGAACTAATAATCTAATAGAGAGGCAACATATGAACAAATATATACAAAATATGCTAAATACAGTTCAAATAAGACAGAATTTATAGACGGAAGGCTTTAAGAGGAGTTGGGGAAAGATTCCTGTAATAGGTGGGATTTTAGTTGGGATTAGAAACCAAGCAGGTCAGCACTCAGAAAAGAATAGGGAGAGCCTTCCACACAGTGGGGACAGTTAGACAGAATGTCTGGAGGCAAGAAATGGGTTATTCATGGAACATCCATGAAAATCTACACGATTTCCACAAATGATTGTCAGTTTGTCAGTTTTGAGTAGTTCATCCTATGATTCCCATTCCCATATGCTCATTTCTCTATATTTGGATAAAACCGTGAAGCCTGTGGGAATAGACATGTCCTGGCTTTTGTAGAATTACAGCTGCCAGTGAACAATATTTATGGAGGTGCTATTGTGGGAAGAGCTCTATGGGAAGCTTCTCTAGGTCTTCCATTGGAAAATGATACCAATAGTTCATTTATGTAAGATGCTAAAGTTTCTAGCGTATTTTATGACAATAATGCTTTGAAACTGGTATTGTAAGAATCATCCCCATTTTATAGATGGAGAAATTTTTTGAGTCACAAGGACTTGTTCATCTTCACATCTTGATCATGTAGTTAATATAAGAGCTATGATGTGAACTCAGGTCTTCTGGTTATAAAGTGTTCTTTACACTGTCACGCAGATTTTCTTAAGCTTTCTTATCTCTAAATGGATGCCATATTTTTAACCTTTTAAAAATTTCACTTTCATATTATCCCTAGCATTATTCTTATTGTGTATGCTTCTGATCTCATCTCCTTGGGGTTAGGAATGATGTCTGGAGCATCCCCTCCAGAAGTTAGCGTGCAAACCTATAAATTTTAGATTTACTTCACATCTTTCAGATTGGCTAAGAGGGCAGGAAAAGATAATGATAAATGTTGGAGGGGATGTGGGAAAATGGGACACTAATGCATTGTTGGTGGAGTTGTGAAATGATCCAACCAATCTGAAGAGCAATTTGGAACTATGCCCAAAGGGCTATGAAACTGTACATATCATTTAATCCAGCAGTGTCTCTATTGGGGATGTATCTTAAAGAGATCATAAAACAGAAAAAAGGATCCATATGTGCAAAAATATTTTTAGCAGTCCTGTTTTAGTGGTAAGTAAGGAACTAGAAATTGAGTGAATGCCCCTCAGTTGGAGAATGGCTGAATAAGTTATGGTATATAAAGGAAATATGATATTATTATTCCATAAGAAATGATGAACAGGCTGATTTCAGAAAAGCCTGGAAAGACTTACGTGAACTGATGCTAAGCGAAGTGAGCAGAACCAAGAGAATATTGTATATAACAACAACAAGATTATGTGATCAACTGTGATGGGCTTGGCTCTTTTTAACAATGAGGTGATTCAAGACAATTATAATAAATTTGGGATGGAAAGTCCCATCTTCATCCAGAGAGAGAAACTATGGAGACTGAATGTGGATCAAAGCATAATATTTTCGTCCTTTGTTGTTGTTGCTGCTGTTGTTTGTTTGCTTTTCCCCCCCATTTTTCTCCTGTTTTTCCCTTTGATCTTATTTTTCTTCCCCAGCATGATGAAAGAATTGGACACGTTTAAACTATATTCGATTGCATACTGTCTTATTCAGGGGAGGAAGAAAAATTTGGAATACAAGGTTTTACAAAGGTGAATGTTGAAAACTATGTTTGCATATATTTGGAAAAATAAAATACCATTAAAATAAAAAAGAAAAAATAGCCTTGCAATAAGTACTTATGGTTCTGAATGGAATGTTAAGAAATGGGACAAATTATTCAACAATTCTGAGCATTTGGTATTCCCCTTTGGCTGAGCTCTTGTCTGGGATTGGCCCTGAGGATTAAGAATGGTTCCTTTTGTAGGCAGTTTTCCATAGGAGCTCATTGGAGCCAGGGGGGAAAAATGAGCTGTTGGCAAGTTACCATCAACTGTTCAGAAGAAGACAGGTTGGTGCAAATAAGTTTCCCATCTCTTGTGCTTATGATTCCCTATCCCATATGTTTATTTCTTCATCTCTGCCTAAGCTGTGAAGCCTATTGGGATGAATCTGGGTCCTGGTTTTTTGAAGAAAAGCAGCTGTAAGTCAATGACATTGATTTATCTACCTCTGGTGAAGATTCCCCATACCAGATACCCTATTGGGTCAGTGAGGGAAGCTTCAACTGAAATAAAAATTGTGATTCCTTCTCTCAAGAATAATATAGAAAGATAAGAGAGGATAAAAGAAAAGCATCTATAGAAATAAAAGGCATCATAGCTACAGCATATTGTACTTATAATTAAGAAGACACATTTGAATCTTGTCTCCAACCCTGAATTGCTTTGTGACCATAGTTGCTTAATTCTAGTCTCAATTTTCTCATCTGTGAAATGGGGAAAATAAGTCCTATTGTACTAATCTCAGAATTGTTGTGAAGTTCAAATAATCTCATAGGATCATAGATCCTTAGAAAAAACCTTAGGAAATAATTTAGTCATAATAATAATTTTGCAAATGAGAAAAGTGAAGTCCAGAGGAATTAATTTCACAGAAATATCACAGAATTTTACTTTTTAAAGAGATCTATGAAATCATCTGGTCTAATCCCTACTAGAAAAGGAACCCCAAGCATGTGGCCATCTGGTCTCTACTTAAAAACTTCCAGCAAAGAAGAACATGATATATCCTGATACAGACCATTTTACATTTTGATAACTCTAATTGTTAGGAGTTGTTATTGTTGTAACATATTGTCATTGTTGTTTTTTCCTTAATATCAATTTGGCTAGGGAGGGGGCAGGAGAAAAAAAGGAAAAAACATGTGTATGTGTATGTGTACATATATATATGTATGCATATGTATTTAAAGGAATAACAAATTGTACCTCCCATCTTTGTAGTTTCATGTGAAAATTTTTATGTTGTTATTGAGATGTTGTTTAATTTTATAAATTAAAAACAAATAAACAACTTTGCTTCCTTATACGTCTATTTATTAGTTCTCCTCTTATCCTTTGAATTCAATCATAACAGATCTAATTCCTCTTTTACTTGCCAGAAGTTGGATAATAATGGCAAATATTTTGCTTATATTTCATTTATTCATCCTGAAAACCCTGAGGTAGGTACTACTATTTCCCCCTGTTTTATAGAGGAGGAAACTCAATATGAAAGAATTTAGATTTGCTTAGGGTCACATAAATAGTAAGTATTAGATGTAAGATTCGAACCCAGGATATTTCTGACTCAAAAACTAGCTCTCTACTACACTATACTGATTCATGTCTCCCCTCACTTTTCCTCGGACTAATTAATTGTTCCCAATTCTTCCAAATGATTTTCATTTTTTCATTCAAGGGCCTTCATCGCCTTGTTTACTTTCTTCTGAATACTTTCTATCTCATCAATGTCCTTCACAAATTGTGGTATTCAGAACTGAACACAATAATCAAGTTTTGTTCTGACCAGCGTAGAGCACAGAGAGATTATCACCTTATTCTTGTATGACTCTATTCTTTCAAGATAGCTCAAGGCTGCATTGGTTTTTGTTTTGTTCTTGGTTTTTGGTTGCTACATCACACTGGTATTTGCGACCTTGTAGTTCACTGTATCTCTTTCAGACAAACTGTTACCTAACTATACCTCTTCATCTTGTACTTGTGAAGTTGATTTCTTAAATCAAAGTATGAAACTTAACATTTTTCCCTATTAGATTTTATCTCATTAGATTTAACTTGTTAACGTTTTTTTTTTTTATTTTCACTTTGTTATTTAGTGACTGCTCTCTCTAAAATTTGTTTCATTTGTAAGAAAGCATTCCATCTATACTTTTATACAAATTATGGTTTAAAATGTTAAAGAATATAGGGCTAGACATAGATGCTTGGTACACTTTATTGGAGACCTTTTGTCTCCAAATGCCAGTTTTGGCATCATGATTATTGTTTGAGTCTGGCCATTAATCTGGTTACAAATCCAAATAATTGAACTATTATCTAGCCCATAATTCTCCATTTTCTCCACTAGAAAAGTGCTACTTTCCACCTTGCAAATGCTTTGCTAAGATCTAGGAAAGTGGCATCTATGGCATCCCACTCTTCTATCAGTTTAACAGCTCTGTCAGAAAAAAGAAATATGATTATTCTGTCATGACCTATACTTGAAGAAGCCATGCCAGTGCTCCCTAATGACCACTTTCTTTTCTATAAGTTTTAGATGACATGTTCTAGAATTTTGCTAAGAATTAAGGTCAAGGTCAATGGTCTATAGTTTTTGGACTCACTTCTTTTCTCTTTCTTGAAAATGTAAAAATTTGCCCTTCTTTAGAACTTTAATTCCTCCCCTAATGAACTTGATCTTTGAAACATCTCTTGACAATGGCTCAGCAGCCATTGTTTAGGAGCTTAGGATGTAGTTCATTGGAGTCAGTTGACTTGAAATCATCAAGGGCATGTAGGGGCTCTCTTGTTATTTTCAAACTTATCTGATGTGTCTGATGTGGAGGTGATACTCTCCATTAGCCATTTTTTGGACATTTCTAAAACAAAGGTCATTCTCCTTTGCAAAGAAAACAAGCAAAATAAAAACCTAGAGGTACTTTCTTCTCTTAGTTGTTAGTTGTCATTATCTTATCCACCCCCACCATTAGTTACATACCTTTATGAAACTTTCTTACCCCCAGTGCAACTTTAAAAAAGCAACTTCATTTTTGTTATTCTTAGCTTTCTCTTTCACACTTATTTCATTTTGAATTTTAAATCTCCAGTCACTCTTTTTTTGTAGCGGTCTCGTGTTTTTAGATTCCTCTATCAAGCTTTTTATTTGTTTGTTTTAACCTGTTTCATCAATTTATCATATGTCTTGCAAAAATCTTTGTTGATTACTCCATTTGTGCGTCCATATCAGTTTCTTCAAACAACTCTTACTTTTTCTTCCTCAACAAAATTTTTTTCTTTTGTGTCTTTTGAATTTATTTATTTTTTAAAATTAGAGTTTCTCAGCTCTTCTGGGATGAATTCCTCTGATGAATTTTGGATCATGGTGTTCATACCATCTTTTCCTTGTACTTTTTGAAAAATGCTTTCCCCCAAATTTAGCATGAATGTAGTCAGGTAATATATGTCTCTGTCACCTATCTTTCATTATCACAAACTCTAGAGGGGAGTCAATTACTCAGCTAATCAGCAAATTTTTATTGAAGTCCTATGTGTCAGGCACTGTATTAGGTGCCGGAGATACAGATAGAAAGAATAATACCTGTTTTCAATGTATATTGAAATGCCTATTTTCATGTATATGTGTAGAATAAATAACAAGAGAATAAATACAAGTATTTAAATAAAAGAGCATTTGTATTTAAATACAAGATAGTTTATAAGGGAAGGCATTAGCAATTTGAAGAATTATGAAAGGCATTTTGTAGAAGGTGGCTGTTGATCTACTTTGAGAATGTAGAACAAAGAATAATGATGACAACAACATCTTAGATTGCCTCTGAAAGGAAGAAAGGCCTTTTGTAAGGCAGAAATAATAAGACAGTATATTCTAGGCATGGAAGATGGCAAATGCAAAAGACATGGAGACAAGAGATAGAGTGTTCTGTGTCAGTAAAATAGAGAAGGTCATTCTGACCAGATCATAGAGTGCAGGAGGTGGAGTAATGCCTAATGAGGCTAGAAAGATAAGTTGGGGCCAGATTGTGAAGGGCTTTAAAAGCTAAACAGAGGAATGTATATTTTATCCTAGAGACATTAGGAAGCTAATGGAGTTTATTGAGTAGGGGAGTCATGTGGTCAGATCTGCACTTAAGGAAAATAACTTTGGCAGCTGTGTGGAGGATGGACTGGAGTGGGGAAAGACTTGAGGCATGAAGGCCAATTAGGCAGCTGTTGCAATAATGTAAGCAAAAGGTGACAGGTGCCTGAATTAAAGTAGTGCCTCTGTGAGAAGAAAGGGTCAAAATAAAATGATAATACAGTGGTAAAAGCAGCAAAACTTGGCAATATTGCAAATGTGGAATAAGAGAAAATGAAGAATCAAGGATGACACCATGAGACGACAAATCAGAGAGACAGGAAGAATGGTAGTATTTTGAACAAGAGGGCAGTTTGGCAGAGTAGTGGTTTTATAGGCAACGATCATAATTTCTGCTTTAGACATGTCATTTGAAATGTCTCAAGCATATTCAATTCAAGAGATTCAAAACAGCAGTTGGTGGTATGGAAGCTCAGGGGAGAGAGTGGGGATAGATGTACAGAGCTGTGAATCACCTGAATGGAGAAGCAGATCCAAATGATGTTTTGTCAGAGCCGATGAGACAGAGTATAGGGGAAAAGCCTAGAACAGAGCCTTGTAGAACACCCACAGTTTGGACCATGATCTATGGATTATGAACCAGCAAAGGAAACTGAAAAGCAGCAAGGAGAATCTGGGGACACCAGTGTTATGAAAACCAAGAAGGGAAAGAGGTGGTCTGGGTGGGTTGAAGTGAGGGTGGGGGGAGGAGGGAGCCTCAACAGTGTCAAATACAACAGATAGATTGAGAAGAACTGAGAAAAGACCAAAAAGACCATGGGATCTGGAAATATAAGGAACTTTGGAGAGAGCATTTTTTTATTTTTTATTTTATTTATTTACCCCCCCCAGTAACTTTATTTTTTTAATGAAAGCTTTTCATTTTTCAAAACTCATGCATAGATAATTCTGCAACATTAGCCCTTGCAAAACCTTGTGTCCAATTTTCACCCCCTTCTCCTAATCCCTCCCCTAGATGGCAAGTAGTCCAATATATGTTAAACATGGTAGAAATATATGTTAAATCCAATATATGCATACATATTTATACAATTATCTTGCTGTACAAGAAAAATCAAACAAGAAAAGAAAATGATGAAGAAAATAAAATGGAAGCAAACAACAACAAAAAAGAATGAGAATGCTATGTTTTGAACCATACTCAGTCCCACAATGTAGATGGCTCTTTTGATCTCAAGATCATTGGAACTTATTTCAATCATCTCGTTGTTGAAGAGAGCCACATATATCAGAATTTATCATCATATAACATTGCTGTTGCCCTATACAATGATCTCCTGGTTCTGTTCATTTTACTTAGCATCAGTTCATGTAAGTCTCTCCAGGCCTCTCTGAAATCATTCTGCTGATCACTTCTTATAGAACAATAATATTCCCCAGCATTCATATACCATAACTTATTCAGCCATTCTCCAATTGATGGGCATCTACTCAGTTTCCAGTTTCTTGTCACTACAAAGAGGGCTGCTTCAAACATTTTTGCACATACAGGTCCCTTTCCCTTCTTTAAGATCTCATTGGGATATAAGCCCAGTGGCAACACTGCTGGATCAAAGGGTATGCACAGTTCCAAATTGCTGAGAGAGCAATTTTGAATGATGAATAGACAATTGTAAATGGTAAATAGTAAAACAGTGAGAGGAGAAGAAAAAGATGAATCTGAATTTTGGCTGAAAAAGAGAGGACAGATATTGAATGTAGCTTAAAAAAGCAAAGTGTAGAGGATATTGTTTTAAGGATGGGCATCCTTAATGCCCAAAGTTGGGCATTTTTGAAGGTAATAAGGAAGGAACCAACAAATTAAGAGAGGTTGAGATAATAATGAGGGGGTGGTAATCTATTGGAGAAGATGGGAGGAATCAGGAAGCTGATCTTGACAAGAACAAAGACAACTTCATTGTCAGAGTCTAGGGGAAAATAGGGAGACTAAGGGTGAATGTCAAAGGGCTTGGAGATGCAAAAGAAGCAAATACTAGTGAGCTCACAACATTTGGCCTCATTTTTCTCAATAAAGTAAGAGATGAAGTCCTCAGGTCAGAAAGAAGTTAGAGGGGGATGTGTGAGAAGCTTGAGGAAAGTGAAAATGGTTTCCCTACAGCTTTTGTGGGTGAGTAAAGACTGAAAAATAACAAAATTATTTCATCATTACAGTGAGGACTCAGATGAAGTTAGATGACATAAATTTATAATGTTCACAGTTAGTATGATTGTGTGACCTCCTCTAATTGTATTGAGTGGCAGGTGAGTGAGCAAATGATAGGAATGATCCAGAGCTGAAGTTTTACAAGGGATGACAAGGTGACAAGAAATTCAGAGTAGAGGACAATGTGGAGTTGAATTGACTAACTATAGGGTCCATGGTGAAAAGGAAGAAAAGTGATGTCAGATCCCTGAAAAAAACACTGAATGAAGGGGAGGATTAGAGGCATAGGAAGATATAAAATAATAAAATGTTACAGTCAAAAGCAGAGCATTTTTTTTTGAAGTAAAGAAATGGGGTCTGGGTAGCTCCAAGCTTATTACTCCTTTGGTGTATGTAGGGAAGGAGCAGGAAAGAGTCACTTCCTTGTATGGTTCTTCCTATCCCAGTAGTTAGTTCTTTCATATTGGTAACAATCATATCCAGAATATTTTTTTTCTTGTTGTTTCTGCTGTCTCTTTAAAGATGACATTTTCATTGCCATTAAGAAAAGGAAATGAGTTATTAACTGCTCTGCCTTTGGATGAAAAGAGACATCCGTACAGAGACATACAGAGAAATAGACACAGGGAAGCAGAGAGAGACTTTGCTCTGGCATATATCTGAATAATTAAGGACCCCTATCCTGAATCTCTTCCCCATCATTACTATAAAATGAGTCTGTATTATCCTGGTCATTTGTTTCCCAGCTTCTCAAGTATTTCCCTTTTCTGACCAAGTAGTTTGTAGTACATACTGTTATGACAAAGTTTTCTCCTTTCATAGGTCTTGACCCAAATAATCTTCCTTTTCTAGCACCTGAATTTCTTCATATGTATTCCTTCTTATTGTAGGGTAAATAGTGGAGCCAGAATAGAATGCAGGGCCTTTGATTCTAGATCTTACCCTTTTTACTGCTTCCCTTATAATGTATCAAGAGCCCTTTGCAAGCTTTAAAGTCCTGTAAATGACAGTTATTAGTAGTGGTGTAACAACCAGAGTGAAGCAAGAATGAAGCAATATAGTTTCAAATTTTGATGGTACTGAAGATACATTTGGAATGATTTTCTTTGATTGGTAGAGTTACATTCCAAGGATGTTTCTTTTTGGATGGCATTATATGGCTTGCATATAATCTTGTCAGAGTTCTTTAAAAACAGAAGAGCAGTGGTTAAAACATATATATTGTATACATATATATGTATGTATGCAGTATATTTAAATATTATTGCTGAAAGTTTGACCACAAAGTCAGTCAGGCAATCATTTTGATATCATTTCATTTACTGAAAAAAAAATAAATATGAATAAATGAATTCCTCCACCAGCAAACCCTCCCAATCATGCTATATGTTGGATTGCTCATTTAATTCAGGGCTTAAACAGCTCAGCAAATGATATAAAAACTCATGGATCACAGTGGAGGATTTCATATTTTATTTTCCTCTCCAAATGAGGGAGGTATCTTGGGGGCTCAGTGGCTGACACCTCTGAGCATGCTGGGAAAGTTCAGAGAGATATCAAACAGAGCTTTCTGTGTGAAGTTTATACAAATTCTTATTGAAAAAGACAGATTTTTAAAGCAAAAGAGCCCATATTTTCCATCCGAATATTTCTTCTTCCCTTTTGGCCACCTCCATTTTAATGAACAAATGTCTGAGAGTATTCAGTTACACGGAAGGGGGAACAAATCATTTGGTGCCTACCAAGAGTTGAAAAAAATGTCTACAGAATTTACTCTTGTTCTGGAGAGAGATCAAAGAAAAGTAGCACAGAGATAAGGATGTTATCACTGAATCCTTACCCATTTTACTGTATCAGGGGAACTCTCTGAGGAAAACAGGGATTTATTTTGCAATTTAAGCTAATTTAATGTGAAGAGATTTTGTCATTTGTGTGTGTATCAGTTCCAAGTCAGAGCCCAAATGACACTTGATTGCTTGGGTAGCATGTGGCACTAGCAGGACATTGGTAGAAATATGGCCCCTCGATATTCGTTTACTGCTCTTGGCCTCCCTTGTAGTACATTATAAATTCCTTCCATACAGCCTACCCTTCAATCTTCTCAAATCCCCAAAACAGCCCTGCAGAGATCAAGCGTTCTGATTTTCTAAGGTAAAAAAGAAATTAGAAAATTTTAACATGGTAGGAGATATAAACATGTTAAAGAAAAAGTAAAAAAAAGATGGGGGCAAAAAGGAGTGACTCCAGATTTCTTTGTTGCTCTGCCTATTAAATGTTATAACAGAAACATTTGGGTAAACAGAGACACAGAATCACTCTATCTTACTTCCTCACTCAAATCCAGTCCATGGTGAAGTCTTGTTGGGTTTATCTCTACAATTTCTCTCATCTGCCTCATCTCTATTCTATCTTAGTATAGGCCTTCCTTACTTCTCATCTGGACTACTGCATCTTTCTTTTAAAAAATTACTTCTTGTGAACTTGAGAAATATCAACAAAACATAAAGCATTTTCCTATACAAAGAACATTAAAGAACTGCACATGAAACCATAAATCTCTGCTATCCATAGTTGCTTTTGTAAAAGTATATTTCAAATATTACATGTTTTTGCCCTTATTAATTGTGTTTTCTTCAGTACTTCCTTCTCTTCTCTTTTTTTGTTTAAAAATCTTTATTTCTTGTTGTCTCATTTTTTTCTTTCCTTTCTTTGGATATCACTATCACTATCATTCTCTCATCTCTCTTTAACTCTTCCCTTCCCTCAAAAAACCCTCCCTCTCTTTTGAAAAATATCAACATAGCTGGCAAAACAAACCTACATATTTACCATTATTAGATATGTATGTTTCCCATTCTGTATTACAAGTCTACAGATCTCTGCCAAGAGGCAGGAAGTATCCTACATTGTCAGTCCCTTTTCTCTGACAATTACCCTTTTTTTGTCATCTTTGTGAAAAGGTGCAATCTCAGAGTTGTTTTCATTTGTATTTCTTTTATCAGTGATTTTGTGCTTTTTCCTTCTTAGGGGTGTTGATAACTTGTCTTCTTTTGAAAACTGCTGTTATGTCTTTAGAACAATCTCCTAATTGGTCTTTTTGCCTCCAGGCTCTTCCCCCCACCCCCCACTCCATTTTTTACATAGCTTCCAAGCTGATCTTCTATTCCTAAAGCATAGATCTGATCATTTCATTCCTTTGGTCAAGAAATTTCAGTGGTTCCTTATCCTTTCTAGGACAAAATGTAACTCATTATATGACATTTAAAACTCTTAAAAATAAGGCCATAATTTTTTCCAGATTGCTACATTCTTCATCCCAACAAAATGATCTTTTTGCCTTTTTCTCTATGTGAAATTCCATTTCCCACTTCCACACTTTTGCTTAGTTTATACTCCATACTTTTAATACTTAGCTCAAATTATACTCTCTACCAGAAATTTTATTTGACCTTAGTTGCTGGCATTTGCAACACTTGAGGAGCATTCTTTTTCTATATCTTTCTCTGATTGTACTGCTTCAGCCATAACCTTCATTTAAGGTACCTAGACCTATCAATCATTATTAGGAACTTATTCAAGGCATGGATCTAACTCTATTTACAATTCAATTCAGTCAGTCAACAAACATTTATTGAGACTTACTTTGGGCCCGGGAATATCAATCTATATAGATAATACTTGCAGGGACAAGATAGAGAAAGTCCAGAATGTAGCTACAAGTTGGGCTTGTCTGGCTGGTCTGTTGATTAAAATAGGAGGGTGCAGGAGTGGTTTAGAACTATGAATGGGGCCAAAGAAGAATATATTTTGTAAGGAAATTTAAGAAAAGCATTAAACTTTTCCAATTCCTATTTACTTCATCTTGGGCAAGTCACTTAACCTCTGTGCCTCAATTTCTTTATTGTTAAACTGAGGGGAATCAGACTAGATAATGTCTAAGATGACTTCAAGATTCTAATCTATCATCTATTTTCTTCAGCTCCCACATTTGCAGAATTAAAAACATTGCTTCACTAGCTAATTCCACACAAAACCACCTATCAAGATGGTGTCTTTTTCTGGGTAAAACATTCCCCCCCATATTTATCTTCCTGGCTTTAATTATTATTGCCTGGCATTTAAATTATTGATTATTTAATGGTACCTGATGATTACTTAAACTGTAATTTGTGTTTTAGAGCTATTGATTTAAAAGTGACAGTGGGAAATATAGTAGTATTTGGCCATAGGAGGACCATAAAAAATTTGAAAAAAAAACTCCCTTACTTCCAAATATTCCTTGTACTCACTTTATTACTTGACTTAAGATTTTTTTCTTACTGGTAGATGTTTAATAAATATTCTTTGATTTATTCTCACTACCCCAAATTTTACCAGATTTGCAATATACTTTATACAAATTAGTTTAGTTCTATTGCTTCCTTCCTTTACCATTCTTAGCTAAGATAAGTGAATATGAATTTTGATAGGAACATGGAGTCGGGGAAGGAAATTATTTTGGAATATAAAACAGGCCTAGGTATGGCTTTAGAATTCAGTCCATAGTACAATACTTTCCAATGGGTAGATGCTCCATAAATGTTTGATGAATATATGAATGAATGAAAGAATGTCAACTCTTTATTATCAGCTTCCATTGTTCAATCAGATCAACCAACAAGTATTTAATAAGCACTTACTTGTTGGTGTTTTTTCTTCTTTAAAATATAAGATGGTTCTCTCTGGGAGAAAGCAGGTTTCTCGGGGAGGTTTTCTGGAGGCAGCTTTAGTTTCAGTTACAAGTAAATAATCACCCAAAATCGCAACCAGCTGATAAAAGTTCAGATCTTTTATTGTGTCCTTCAATATAGCCCGGTTAGCTCAGGCCTATCTCTCTGCTTGGTTCTAAGAGCTCTTTCCGAATGTCTCCAAATGCAAAGGTTTGTCCTTCAGACTCCAGCCAGCACCAAGGTGGAAGATGTAATGAATCTCTCTTGCCTCGGAGAGAAGGCTTGTGGGCTTCCTCCCAGAGTGCTCCTCTCTGACCCCTGGGAATGCAAGTAACTCTCTGGAGTGGCTCACTAGAGCTATATTTATGCTGCTTCTCTGAGAATGGGATTGTGGGATATCTCCCAGCATGCTCTCTGGCCCTAAGAGCTTCAAAGGAGGTGTGAATTCAGATATCTCTTTCTAAACTCTGAAATCTCCCAAACATGTGAACTCCAATGAGTACTTAAATATTTCTTGCTTCTATGAGCTCTCTAAAGGTGTGAACACAAGCATTATTTCTATCAGTTGTACTTACTACCTTGTTTCAAGTTCTGGCCCAAAATATCTCCTTCTAAGATCAAATCAGTCATATTGAACCATGCTAAATTAGATAATTATTGTCTCTATCAACTCTAATGGCTTAACAATTTGTAAAGATTCCAACACTTACTAGTGCTAGGCACTCTCTTAGACTTTGGAGTATAGGATCCCAGATCATATGGTTTAGAGTCTGAAGTAATCCTTGATATTATCTACTCAAATCTCTGTAAGTGGTGGGTCTCTACTATTTGAGGTATAATGTTAAGATGGATAATTCATTAGAGAAAAGTTTTTAGAGCTCCTTTTCCTAATTTTTGTATTTTGGTATATTCATTGAAGTTCTGCTAAAAATCTCAAAGATACATAGGCATCTTGAGAACTGAACCTAATTCCCAAATCCCATGTGATATTTCATCCCTTTTCTTTTTAATTAAGGAAGAAAATATCACATAGGGTGCTGGGGACAGGGTTTTACCCCTTCTATAAAGCTTGAACTCATTAGAAGAGAGAGTTAGAGTAAGAGTTCCCTCAATAGGTAGAGAAATGGCAGGTAAGGTCAGTCTATGTGGATTGCAAGTAAAGAAGTATGACAGAGACTTATTTTCAAGGTATAACTTGAAAGAGAGAAGAACGTAAACTCCAATCTGCATTCTGAGTTCATCAACTCTCTTTCTGAGGAAGACAGCATGTTTAGTCATTCATCCTTTGATTATGATTGGCCATTATATAAATCAGAATTGTGAGGTCTTCCAAAGTTAATATAATTATAATTATAATTATACCAACCTTGCATTTGTGGTAAGAATCAAACTTCTTCATAATATATTATCTTTGTGATAAATTAGGAAAATGTTGTTAATTAACAAATTAACAAAATATTGTTAATATTTTATTCAAATTTTTTTCACTAACATTCATTAGAGAAATTAATCTATAGTTTTCTTTTTTGGCTTTATCTGATTTAAGAATCAAGGTATATTTGGTTCATAGAAGGAATTTATTAAGAATGGTTCTTTACTTATTATTCAAATAGTTTTTACAACTTTGTTTTTAAATATGTGTTAGATTTCATCTGTAATCCTTCTAGTATTTTTTTTTTTTTGGGGGGGGTGTTTTACTCAGAAAAAGACACCATCTTGATAGGTGGTTTTGTGTGGAATCAGCCAGCAAAGCAATGTTTTTAATTCTGCAAATGTGGGAGCTGGAGAAAATGGATAATAGATTAAGATCTTGAAGTAATTTTAGACATCATCTAGTCTGATCCCCTCAGTTTAAAATAAAGAAATTGAGGCACAGAGGTTAAGTGACTTGCCCAAGATGAAATAAAT
Source organism: Sarcophilus harrisii (assembly GCF_902635505.1). NCBI lineage: Eukaryota > Metazoa > Chordata > Mammalia > Dasyuromorphia > Dasyuridae > Sarcophilus > Sarcophilus harrisii. The sequence goes on along the minus strand of NC_045427.1, from coordinate 185,290,118 downwards.
AGGAACTGGAAAAGCTTTATGCTTTTCTTAAATTTCCTTACAAAATATATTCTTTTTTGGCTCCATTCATAGTTCTAAACCACTCTAGCACTCTCCCTATTTCAATCAACAGAGTATTTCTAATATCTTTTCTGTTCTAACAAAGCCTGAGAGGAACATTTTTAAAATTTTATTAATATGGTTAAATTGGTCAAATTTGTTTAATATGCCAAATTGGCCATTTTTATTTTTTGTATGACAGAGGCCTCAGGTTTATAATCACAGTGTCAGGAATTCCTTTGGTCTAGCTTTCTAATTCCAACTAAAAATTATACCTCTGGTGAGAAAAATTAGCAAAAAGAAGTCCTAGACAAAGAAGCATCCAGAATATTTTCTTGTTTGCTTTGTACATCTGACTAGAGTTGGTTGAGGCAAGTTTTAAGATAATTTGCAATTCACCATGCCTAATTGACTGCTTTTTTTTTTTGAAAGTAGATATCTTGAGCAAAGCTCAGTATAGGTAAACTTGTTGGCCAGTCTCATCTAACAATTTGCTTCAAGGAATCTACCATCCTTTTAGCTTGATCATTTGATTTAAGGTTTTGAGGTGTGGTGGTTGCAACTTGGATGACATTTCTTTTTAGAAATTCTTTGAATTCAACTGAGGCAAATATGAGCATTCCATGTCTTGCAAATAAAAGACATCCCTTGTTCAGGGATGTGCTAACTGTAGTAGACATTTATGGGTCTAGAAATACTTTGAGTCATTATAAGAAGAATTCAATTACAATTAAGCAGTTCTTTCCCTGGAATGTTTTTTGAAGATTCAATATGGATTTTTGACCAAAACTTCTTGGTTACTTCCCGTGAGAACAGTGGGTTATGCTGAGTAGCTTGGCATTTACTATATTTCTTTCTTTTTTTTCAGGACCAGAATCAATTCTTCATGACCAAATATAGCTTCAAGTCAATGTTTTTGTGCAAAAAATTCCCAGTTGTTGCTCTGAGTAGAGTGGTCAAGAGAATGTGCTGACCAACTTTTAGAATAAAAAATGTTTTCCTCAGAAAAGATATACTTTTGTGGGTAGATTATTTATATTGACAGTTTAGAAGAGGTCTGAGTTATTTAGATAGCTTTCCAGTTGTTTACCTGCTCTATACTCAGTTCAAGACAGAGGTCAACCTGATATCTCAAACAATTAATCATGAGATTTGATCAGCATTGAGATATCTCCCAAAGATGGCTGCTAAGATCAAAACTTTCAGTGTTGGGAGTACAGCACAATCTGAAATCCATAGTGACCTTTGGCTCAACATTCAATATTGCTATTCCTATGTTTTTATATTATAAGTACAAAAAAAAGATATGAGTGCTGAATATGTGGTAATACAATGTGCTAACTAGTGTCAGATAATGGAGAGTGAAATGATATGGGAGTCAGGAAGACCTATTTTGCTTCTGTTTATATGAGTGTGCAAATTACTTAAATTCTGTTTGTCTCAATTTGCTCAAATGTAAAACTTTCTTGAGATGTAGTGTGGAAGGTAACACTTGATTTCAGCTGCCCCTTTCCACTAAGTTTTCTCAATCCCTTTTCTGACCTGTTCTGACCAAGCTGAAGACAGGTATTGATGGGAAAATATATTGATTATGGTCTCACTGAAGAACCATATCTTTCACTTAGGCTGTCCACTTCGAATACATTAGATTCTGGTTAATCTTTGTAAGACTGTTAGGTGGTACAGGGGATAGAACATGGAGTTCAAATATGACCTTAAATACTTTTTAGCTGTTTGATCTTTAACCTCTGTCTGCCACCTTGATATACCGGAAAATGAGAATAATATTTCCCAGGGTTGTTATAAAGATCAAATGAAATATTTGTAAAGCACTTAACAGAGAAACTGATACATAACTGTTTAATAAATGCTTATTTCCTTTCTTCTTTTTAATGTCACATGCAACTAAGAATGTTTGTTTCAGTAGAATGATGTATCTCCATTCATGGGGGAAAGGGAATGACATGGTGGGTTGAATTCCTTATACTAATAAAATCAAATAAATCTCTACTTCTATTGTATCATTCTTTTCATTCTGACAATGCCTTCATCCTTATTGCCTCTTTCTTCTAATTAGTGGGTTCTTTCACTTAATCTCCATTTGAGGAAGAACTCATGACAGCCATTTTTACTTCAAATCAGGTTGGGTCCATGACTTTGGATTTTCTACCTCTCTTATACCTGCCCCACCTCTTTTTTATATGTTCTGTTCTCCCAGTAGAATGAATGAATATCAGCTTCCCCAGGGCAGGGACTAGCTTTCTTTTTGCTTGCATTTGTATTCCTAACTTTTAGCACTGTCTACCTCATGAGGTTGTGAGGAAAATAGTTTATAAATCTTAGAGCACTATATCATATCATATTTAGCTGTATACATGTTGTATCCTCCCTGCCCCAGTGGATAGTAAGCTTCTTAAGTGAGGACTATGACATTTTTCATTTTTGTTTCCATGTCATTTAGTCCATTGCCTTGTTTAATAAATATGTATTGGATTGCATTGAATTTCAGACTTTGGGCAGATATTGAGAGTACCTGTAAGGCTGAGATCACAAATCCAGCAAAACTGAAATGTAAAGCAAATGGTTCATTTTTAGATTTCCATTGAATTAGATCAATAGCTGTATCCACATGAAAGATTTAAACAGTTTGCAGCTATTTCCTCTTAGAGAATACCATGAGCTGGGGGTTCTTTGAATTGGGACAAGATACTTTAAATATTTAATCAAGCAAGCAACAAATATTTATTAAGCACCTACTTTACCTGAGGCTCTGTGCAAGGTGATGGAGATACAAAGAAATGAACCAATTTTTGCCCTCTAGGATCTATCCTAGTCAGGGAAATATGCAAATATAAGAACACACACATTATACAAGGTAATTTGGGGTGCTGGAAATCCAAAAAGGCCTTATATAGGAGGGGGCATTTTAAACTGATCTTTGGAGATAACAAGGAGTCATGAGAAGTAGCAGTAAAAGGGAAGAGCATTGAAATGTTTGGTGACAGGGGTACAAAATCATGGAGGTGGGAGATGGAATATTATATGTGAAGAGCATATATGTTAGCTGTACCATAGCATGTCTGTAGAATGACCATAGAGTGTCCATATAATGAAGGCAAGCTGAGTGGCTCAGTGGATTGAGTACTAAGCCTGGAGCAAGGAAGATTTATCTTCCCAAATTCAAATCTTGCCTCAGACACTTATTACTTTCATGAATCTGGCAAGTCACTTAATCCTGTTTGTCTCAGTTTCCTCATCTGTAAAATGAGTTAGAGAAGGAGATGGCAAACCCCTCCAGTACTTTTGTCAAAACAACAATAGCAACAAACAATAATACCACCATCAAATGAGGTCATAAAGAGTCAGACGTGACTGCAAAGCAAATGAACAAGAACAATGTATAATCAGTCCAAAGAGATAGGTTGAGACCAGGTTGAGATGAGTTTGAAATGCTGATTTGAGGAGGGCTGTTTCCTTCCTTCCTTCCTTCCTTCCTTCCTTCCTTCCTTCCTTCCTTCCTTCCTTCCTTCCTTCCTTCCTTCCTTCCTTCCTTCCTTTTCTTCTCTTCTCCCCAGCAGTTCTTTCTGCAGTTACTTCTCTCAGAAGTTTCAGCTTCCATGGGAGCTGCCAGGAGAATGATTTCAGGGATGTAGTAATGTCTGGTGTCTAGATTGTCTCCATGGGGCTAAGAAAGAAAGCATATGGTTTAGAGCATATGAGAGACAGGACAGTGCTGCACACCAGCACAGAGTGTTGCTTCCTCTGTATTGAAGACACATCTTGTCAGGTGAAAACAGTATATGCAAAAAATTATAAATCCACAGAGAATTCTTCTCTTCTGAAGATCCATATAAGAAGATCTTATATAGCTGAAAAATCTTTCAAATGAACCTAATTATATTTCTGTAAGATGTTTATTTTATGTCTCATTCCCCCATGAGTGCATGTATATATATGGAGCAACATTTAGGAGAATAGCAGCAGATGTCAGATGCAGAAGTGTCCAGTTTACTAGCTGGTGTTTCAATGTCTGCCAAACAAAGATCAACAGCTGTCAGCCTGTTTTTTTATTTAGGATCTTACAGCCCAGGTTTTTCTGTCCATGTCCATCCATAGGCTCTGATGGGGAGGCATGTGCAATCATGCTCAAATTTTTTTTTAGCTTGAAGACCTTTGGCCCATGTACAGCAAGGCTAGGATGCTGAATGGTGCCAGACAGTCACATGTTGGGATAGTTCTGTCAAACTTAGCTCTAATTGGTATCTGAAGTGGATCCATTATCCAGCTCCATAATCCCAAAGGGAACAGTTTTGAGGAATGGTTATTTGACTGCTCTTTCTCCAGGCTGAATTTAGTATAGGAATCCTAATATCCTGGCCTTCCACAAGGCACCTGATTGCAGTTTTAAGGGTCATGTTTTAGCAGTCCTGATCATCAGTGAGTCATCCTTTGTTTCAAATAAATCACATTCTGGGAACATAGAGCATGAATGCAGAGTTTTATTTTCTCTTCTATGCTGATAGCAATAAACAATTGATTTCTTCTTCAGAGTTAGACAATCTAGCAAAATTAGAAGAGAGAAAAATAAAATTGTAATTGTAGTTATCTTGGTGTTGTGGGGGTGAGGGGGGAAGAGGGAATTTTCAATTGCAAAAAGCAAAATCATTCCCATTTCTGAACTTTTGGCTTGTGCTATTCTATCACTTCGAAAGGACTGCCTATCCATCCTGATAATATTTAATTTAATAGGAAACATTAGCAGAGGGAAGGTACTAGAATTAAGAAGGGTTGGGGAAGGCTTCCTATAAAAAGTGGGATTTTAGTTGAGACTTAAAAGAAACCAGGGAGGTCAGTAGTCTGAACAGAGGAGGATGGCTGTTCTATGTAAGGAAGAGAAAGCCCAGAGCCAGGAGTCCAGTGTCATAGGATCAAAGAGTACTTGTTGAGGAGTAAGATGTAAGAAGACAGGAAAGGGAAGAGCTAGCTTTGAAGGGCTTTAAATGTCAAATAGAACATTTTTATTTGATCATGAAGGCAATAGGAAGCTACTGAATTTTATTAAGTAGGGATAGTGATGACATGATCAAACTTGTGCTTTAGGAAAATCACTTTAGTAGTTAAATGGAGAATGGATTGGATGGGGAGAGACTTGAGACAGGCAGACCTACCAACAGACTATTAAACAATCAAGGATTGAGACGAAGAGGTAATGCAGTAGTGTCAGTGTTGGAGGAGCAAAAGAGGCATATAGGAAAGATGTGGAAAGATGAAATCATCCAGCCTTGGCAAGAGACTGAATCTATGGAGGATGAGAGATAATGAGGAGTCCAGAATAACTCTTGCCAGCAGGAGGGATGGGGAAGATGATGTGGCCTTAGATAAGCATAAGAAGGGAGATTGAGGGGAGGGGAGAGTTTAAGGGGGAAATGTAATGTTCTGACTGAGCTTTCTGGAGGGCCTTCAGACAAGCCTTGGTCTCAGCAGAATAATCACCATGAAAATAGTCAGGGATAAAGTCCAAAGTCTTTATTGTATCCTTCAGTCTTCCAATTTGCATCAGCAGTCTCAGCTAGTCAGCCAGTCAGCAGTCATTACATCTCAATATAATGTCCTGCTTTCTAGAGCCCCCAAGTTGGGGTGACAAAATGTACCATTGCTTTCTAGAGTCCCCACACTGCAGTGGATTAAAATATAGTGTCCAGATTAGCTCTCTGGAGGATCTTGGGACCAGCCCAAGTCCTTGGTCTTATTGGAGAAATGATGAAGGTAGGCGAGTCACCATGAGGCTGGTCAAGTCTTCTCTCCTGTGGCTGAGCTTGTCCTCAATTTATATACTCTATTACAATTAAATCAATTGATCATACTGAGTATAAGTCAATCATTATATCACTAGGGAACCATTATTTGTTGTAAGATTAAATCAATCATACAGAACACTAAATTAGATAACCATTGTCTTATTAATTCCATTGAGTTAACTAATACCTTGTAAGAATCCTTGCCTCAAGTATATTTCTCCAGAGTTCTGGCCCATTAAAGGGAAAGATAATGAATTCCTCATGACACTGCCTTAGATACTTTAAGATATCCACCCTATCTAATCCAAGTCTTTTCTTCTCCAGGTTGAATATCCTCAGTTCCCTTGAACTGATCATCAGATGACATCGACTGGCTGTTCTTTATTATACTGGTTTCTCTCCTCTGGACAGACACTTATCAATGTACTCAGAACTGAACATAGTATTAAAGATGTCTGATTAGGGTAGAATAGAAAATATAGTTCAAAAATAATAATATGCTTTTTTCCTGGAATAAGTTGTGCCTCTCAATGCAGTTTAAGAAAGTTTTTTGGTGGCAGCCCAATCATATTGTCATCTCATTATAACTTGTAGTTCACTAAAACCTCAAGATCTTTTTTTCAGACAAACTGCTTGTCTAATGATATCTTTATTGAACTTATGTTTGTAAAATTGTTTTTTTTAACCAAAGTATAAGATTTGACATTTCCCCCACACATTTCTCAATATTTAATATCCATTTATTAGAATCAGCCATTTACCAGAGCCAGTGCTCTAGCCTTGAAGCTGTTCTCTACATCTCAAGATCTTTTTTGGTTTCTGACTGACATCTAGTATATTATTTATAACTCTTAGATGACTTCATGCCATGTGAAAAATATGATAACTTTGTCATCTCTCCCTTATCCATGACATTGATAACAGCACGGGTTTGAGCACAGATCCCTGAGGTACTCCCATAGGAGACTTCCTACCCACTGGGTATTGAGCTATCAGTGACCTGCCTTTGAATATTTTTGAATTTTAGTGATTCCTTAGTATAAAATACAAAATATCATATTTGGCATTTAAAGGCCTTCAAAATCTGTCTCCAATATACCTTTCCAAGATTATTACAAATTACTACTTATGAACTCTGTACTCTAGTCAGACTGGCTTACTTGCTCTTCCCCAACTTCCATCTTAAAATATTACTGTATTATATAGGCTATTCTCTTTCTTCATCCTCTATTGTTTAAAATCTCTAGGTTCCTAAAGCTCAGGCTTTAGAGCTCTCTTCCAATTACTTTGGATGTACTTATATGTCAATGTGTTGTTGCCTCCAATGGCATGTAAGATCTCTGAGGGAAGGAATTGCTCCATTTTTTTTTTGTTTTGTTTTGTATTTCTATTACTTATAATAGTGGTTAAAGCTATAGTAGATAGCTATTAAAAGCTTATTAGTTAATTGAATCCAGCTAATCAGTGAGATCTGAATCCATTTGTATATTAAGTATATTCAGTGAGAATAGTATGAAAGACTACCAAATTTGTTGCTAAAATACAATAAACTATATAATATCTATAGCATCTCCCTGATTAATTACTTTGTCAAAAAAGTAAATACATTTAGATTTGTAGGACATGTTCTTAATGAAGCCATAATGGCTCTTTTTATCTAGATAGCTTGTCTCTATACGGATACATTCTAGAATTTTTTTGGGAATCTAAGGCAAACATACTGATGTATAATCTGCAGACTATTATCTTCCTTGCCTTAGTAGAATGAATGTTGTATTTAAAATTTAAGGGTCCTTATTTGAATTTTGTCTCTACTAATTACTGTGTATATTCTTAGGCATGTCATTTAACCTCTATGCCTTTTTCCTCACTATAACCTAATGCTAGCTCCAATCCTAAATGAGACTTTCCTGATTCCAAGTTCAATACTCTAATCATTACTTCAGTTTACCTTTCAAAACACCAGGTCTATTGGGTCCATTGCAAGTGTGTATTATCTCATATCATCAACAGCCCATCAAGTGGGCTCTTTTGCTGTACAACAATCTTCTCATTCTTTGTGATTGACTATCATATTCCTCAGATGTTGTTATTCCAAATTTTATCTTCTTCCTTAAGCCCCCAATATCACTCTACCACCTGTATCTCAGTAAATGATCTCTCTTGCTGTACTAAGGAAACTGAGATCATTCTTTATTTGTTTTTTATTTTAATAGCCTTTTATTTACAGATATATGTATGGGTAACTTTACAGCATTGACAATTGCCAAATCTCTTGTTCCAATTTCCTACCCCCTTTCCCTCACCCCATCCCCCAGATGGCAAGATGACCAGTAGATGTTAAATATATTAAAATATAAATTAGATACACAATAAGTATACATGACCAAACCATTATTTTGCTGTACAAAAAGAATCGGACTCTGAAATATTGTACAATTAGCCTGTGAAGGAAATCCAAAATGCAAGTGGGCAAAAATATAGGGATTAGGAATTCAATGTAATGATTCTTAGTCATCTCCCAGAGTTCTTTCTCTGGGCGTAGCTGGTTCAGTTCATTACTGTTCCATTGGAACTGATTTGGTTCATCTCATGCTGAGAATGGCCAGGTCCATCAGAATTGGTCATCATGTAGTATTGTTGTTGAAGCATATAATGATCTCCTGTCCCTGCTCGTTTCACTGAGCATCAGTTTGTGTAAGTCTCTCCAGGCCTTTCTGAAATCATCTTGTTGGTCATTTCTTACAGAACAATAATATTCCATAATATTCATATACCACAATTTATTCAGTCATTCTCCAATTGATGGGCATCCACTCAATTTCCAGTTTCTGGTCACTACAAAGAGGGCTATGAGGTCATTCTTTAAGTTACATCATTTATCCTTCTTTATATCTTAAAATACCTCTGTGATTAAGTCTAGATAGCAAATGAGGCAAAGAATCTCCTCTTTCACTTAGTCAAAAAAAGTCTAAATAAATAAATAAATAAATGGATCTGGGAAGGGAAGGCTTTCAGGGTTTCTGGTAAAAGCAATCAAACTGAGACCTTTTGAAGTCCTTAGCTTAAAAAGACAAAGGTCTCTAGTTGTCCTGATCTATTTCTGGCCACTGGATCCAGATGGCTCTGGAGGAGAAAATGAGGCAGGTGACTTTGTATAGTTCTCCCTCACTTAAATCCAGTTCACTGCATATCATGGCATCACCTCCCTCATGTCATGGTTCTCTTTGAGAATGAAGGACAAAAACAGAAACCAAATACCTCTATGATTTTATCCATCCTTCTGTCCTCCAAAATCATCTCAGAGGATGAATTTATTCATCTTTTAAAAATTACATTTTTTTCATTTAACAGAATTCTTTTTCTGTCACTTTCTTTGCCCTATTGAGAAGAAAAAAAATGTTTGTAGCAAATACACATAACCAAATAAAAATAAATTCCCCTATTTGACGTATCCAAAAAAAATCTTATTTTGCACTTTGAATCTATTACTTTTCTGTTAGGAAGTGGATTGTATACTTTGTCACTGGGTGTTCTATACCATGATTTGGTCATTGCATTGATTACAGTTCTTAAGGCTTTCAAAGCTTTTTGTCTTTATAATTTTGCCATTATTATTGAATCATATAAAATGCTTTCCTGGTTTTGCTGGCTTCCCTTTACATCAATTTATAAGTCTTCTCAAGTGTCTCCTTCATGATTTCTTATAGCACAATTGTACTCTAATACAACTGGAGAATGGCTGAACAATTTATGTTGTGTGAATGTCATATGATATAAATTCGCAAATTATAATTACTTCAGTCATTCCCCAATTGATGGGGAATTTCTTAGTTTCTAGTTCTTTGCCACTACAAAATGAAAGGATATAATAATAATGATAATAACTAATATTTGTATAACACTATATGCCGGGTACCATGCTAAGCACTTTATAATTCTTTTCACATTTGAGCCTCATAATAATCTTTTGAGGCAGGTGCTATTATTAGCCCCATTTTAAAAACAAGAAAACAGAAACTGAGAGAGGTTAAGTGACTTGAGACTGAGTTGAACTCAGATTTTCCTCAAATTCCAAGTCTCAGCATTCTATCAACTGTTTTATTTACCTTACCTGCCCTTCTTTCTGTCTTTCTCTCTCTCTCTATATGTTTATATATGTATATTCTCATTATTTATCAGTTAGTGGATCAATAAACATTTATTACACGTCTACTATGTGACAGGTACTGTACTTAGCATTGGAGATTAAAAAAAGAGGCAAAAGACTTTCCTTGACCTCAATATCAATAACTGATAGCTAGATATCCCCACCTGGATATCCTATTAACATCTTAAACTCAACACATATAAAACTGAACTAAATTTTCTCTCCCTTAAAATCCTATCCTTCCAAATTTCTATATTTATATCGAGACACCAATGTCCTCCCAAACACCAAAGTTTGTAATCACTTAATCTTTTTAAGCATTTGTTTCTCCTTTATCCACTATAATTAGCTTACAAATCACGTTGATTGTACCACCATAATATATCGTGGATCTATCTTATTCTTTCTTCACACATAGTTACTATCTTTATTTAGGCTCTCATTATTTGTTTCTCAAACTATTACAATAGTCTTCTAAATGGTCTATATTTCTCCAGTTTCTCTTTAGTCTAAACTTCCAAAAATACAGGTCTTAGGCCTGTTTGCTTCTAGGATAAAAATATATATTCTTCAGTCTAGTTTTGAAGGCCTTGTACAATCTCACTCTAGTCTACTTTTCCAGATTTACTTCATATAACTTCTTTACACATTCTACAACCTCACCCAATCTAATCACCAGTGATTCCCTCCACTTAACATTCTATCTCTTGCCTCCATGCATTTATATAAAGTTTTCTATATGCTTAAAACTAACTCTTGTCTCATTTTAGTCTCGGCATCTTCCCTAAAAGTTTAGTTCAGATGCTGCTTTCTCTGTAAAGCCCCCCCTAGTTGTTAGCTTTCTCTGTCATCAAATATCTTGCATTTGCTTATTTGTATTTATGGTCCTTCTTAAAGTAGAATGGACAGGGATTTGTCATTTTACATTAGTAGTTTAGCAATGTATGAAGGATAGAATAGAGAAGGGAGAGCAGAAGCATAAATTGTTGGGACGCTATTGCAAAAGAAGGAATATGTAGTAAGGGGAGTCTTTAAAAGGATATTGGTAGCATAGAGAGAATGGGGCCTATCTAAGTGAGAAATGACTGTACTTCTAACTTCCTAAGGAGGTAGTTGTGTAGAAAAAGGAGGCTGGAGAAGAAAGAGGAATAGAGCCAAATAAAAATGAGAAGGAAGTTATAAAATAATTTGGAGGACTTTAGAATTGTGAAGTAGGTCAGAGCTGGAAGAAAAGAGAAATCTGAGAGAATTTGAAAAGAAAATAGGAGAAGAAATTTAAGGGAATTTGAAGAAAAGTTCAAGGAGAATGACTCAAGGTGAAGGAAATGAGAGATAAGAAGAGCTCAATGAAATAGGAGTAAAACTGGGGACAAAGACCTGAAGAAGTAAAAAAAGACACAATAAGAAGCCAAAGGTAGTTAACACGGTAAAGTAAATAACCAAAAAAGGTTAGAATAATATGAGGTTAGTAAAAAAAAGAGAAATTTGGGTGCAGTGCTCTTAAGAGCTGCTTTATGAAAACTGAACCAATGCTAATTGGTGCTAATGAGGTGAACTCTAATCATGCATGAAAAGTTTCAAAGATGGACTGAGGGTCTCATTTCCAGTTAATATTTTGAGCAAAGAGAATTTTGTGATGACTAACACTGAGTGTGCAATGTTTGGATTTTTGCTACAATCAAAGGAGTGCTATTTTTGTTCAAGGTACAGGTGAATCTCCCTTCTAGATCCAATTTAGTCAATCAGCAAGTATTTATGAAGCACCTGTTTTGTGCTGATCCTTGTGCTAGGCACTTGAGATATGCATACAAAGGATGAATTGATCCCTGCTTACAATGAGCTTACATTCTAAGAAGGTAGTCTATATACATATAGCATAAATTTAATGGTAATAAACATAATGCACATATACACTTATCATAATATGTGAATATATACATATATTTATCATATGAAAGTTAAATGCCAAACACTATGGGAGGGGAACACTAGCATTTAATGGGGGAATTGGAGAAAACTTCATGCAAAAGATACTATCTAAACTGCCTCTTAAAGGAAAAGAAGGACCCTATGAGGTAGAAGTAAGGAGGTAATGAATTCTAGACTTGGGAGAAGGCAGTGAAAAGGCATGGAAATGAGAGAGTATCATTTGGGAAACAGACAAAGTGAGTGATTAATTTATAGAATGTGGGAGTGGTTGTAATATCCAACAAGGCTAGAAAGGTAGGTCAGGGCCAAGTTATATAGAACTTTATAACTACTTGTTATTTTACTAGTTTGTGCATACTAGTGTAGTCAATCGTTTATCTTTTTAAAATAGTATTTTATTTTTCCAAATACGTATAAAAACACTTTGCAAAATTCATTTTTGTAAAACTTTGTGCTCCAAATTTTTCTCTCACCATGCTCCCTTTTTGAAACAGCAAGCAATCTGATATAAATTAAATGTGTGCAATTGTTTTAAATATGTTTCTATATTTGTCGGAAAAATCAGCTCAAAAGGGGAAAAAACCATGAGAAAAAAAACAAACTAAGCAAACAAACAACATCAAAAAAGATGAAAATGGTATTCTTTGATCCAGATTCAGTCTCCATAATCACTCCAGATGTGGATGGCATTTTCCAACCCAACTCAAGAATTGCCTTGAATCTTTGCATTGTTAAAAAGAGCTAAGTCCATCACAGTTGATCATCACATTATATAGTTCTTTAAAAGCTAAACAGAAGAGTTGGTTGAATCACTGCAATTTGTTGAGAAGTCACAGGACCAAAATTGTGCTTACGGAATATTACATTGACAGCTTTATGTAGAACGGACTGGAGTGGGTGAGAAACGAGATAGGGAGATAAATTAGGGGGCTGTTGTGATAATTTAGGTGAGAATTGATGAGACTGAATCAAGATGTGTGAGTGGAGAGGAATAAGATGTGAGAAATGTTATGAAGAACAAGAGTGGGCAAAATTGGATTTGATTTGTGGGATGAGGAAGATTAAAGAGTTGTTGATAATACCAAAATTATAGAAAGAGATACTGGAAACATGGTGGTATCTTGCAAAGAAATAGCAAAATTTGGAAGAGAAGACAGGAGTACTTAAGAAAGAATTCTGGGGAACAGTTACAGTTAGGATGTAAAATGAATCAGCAAGAAAACTGAGGACTAGCCTGATGGATTGGAGGGAATCCAGAAGAAAGCAGTGTTACAAAAACCCCAATAGCGGAGGGTATGGAGGAAATAGCTCAAAAGGGAGAAAAAAAAATCACATTTGTCAATTAAAAGGTGGTAACTTTGTAGAGAGTATTTTCAGATGAGAGATTAAATTGAAAGCCAGATTACAAAGGGTTGAGGAGTAAGAGTAGAGGATGTGGAGGCAGCAAGTATAGATGACTTTATAGTTTTAGTAGTTTGAGGGTTGATAAGTCTAATGAAAAATTTTTAATGATCAAGATGAAGGGACTCAAGGAATAACTCTCCACTCATACAGTTATCATGGACAGTTAAGAATTTTCTTTAAAATGAAAGTGGATTTTCAATGGTAAAATGTAAAGAATAGCTGGATGGGGCTTAGTGATCTGAAGGAGGTTGAAGAATGGAGCAATGTCGCACAAAGGAAGAAGGGAAGAAAGAGTGAATACTTAGACCTAAAATTCAAATTTGAGGCATTTTCTTAAATGGGAAGAGGGAGAGCTGCATCCTGTAGAGTTGCTTCCTAAGCAACTGAGTGTTTTTTTTTTTTTTTTAAAGAATCATAAAGTAGAACCATAGGTACTATTAGGTGAGAGATAATCTGAAAAAGGTCAGAAAAAGAAGAGAAGAATAGCAATGATTAGTGACTCTCGGCTAAGGTCACTGAGACCCTTTGTCTCCCCTGGGTATATATCCCAGACATGACATATCCTCTCCAAACTTGTCAAAATGGAGGTTTGCCACCCTTTTCTGGTGATGCATGTGGGCATAAGTGATACTACCAGAAGGAATCTAGACAGCTTTGTCAAAGATTATGAAGTCTTGGGCAAGAAATTAAAGACCATAGGGGGCACAGGTGGTATTTTCATCACTGCTGTCCATCAAAAACAAAGAAAACCAAAGAGAAAAACGGATTTGGGAAATGAACAGCTGGTTAAGAAGATGGTATTTGAGAATGGAATTTGGCTTTTTGGACCATGACTTAAAATACAGGAATCATAGACTCTTAGCCAGGCATGAAGAACACCTGACAAAGGCTGGTAAGAATGTATTTGCTTTGAGTTTTGCAAATCTAATCAAGAGAACTTTAAACTGAAATGGAAAGGAAAGGGAGAAAATTATGTATCTATCTCCAGTAAGCCAGATACCATAGAATAGCCACAAGGCATGAAGAATAGCAAATCAAATCCCCAGAGGTTCAAAAGAGATAAAATATAAGAAGGGATCTAGTAAATGTTTACTATGTAAATGTACATACATACATACATATATACATATTTGTGTATAATATATATGTATATTATACACACAGAGATATTTATATCTTTGTGTGAAGCCATATAAATATACATGTATTTAGATGTGTAGTTCATGGATAGCATGGTTAGATATGATCTGAGGTCTGGCCCATCTATGCAGAAAATAAGAAAAGGACTCTGTTGCAACTTCATTGGTTTAGCCTAGAATGAAGGATCAGATCCTAAGATCTAGGACAGCTGTGGTTAGAAAGTATTATATCTGTCTGTCACTCCTCAAATATTTCTTGTCTAATAGTATTATTTGGGATGAAGGATCAGAAGGAAAACTCCTTTTCTGATTACTCTTAGTTTGTACTCCCAATGTTTCCACCAAAAGCTAGGCTAAAAAAAGACAATTCCAAATAGCAAATAGTGAGTAAATTTATGTAGGCAAGCAAAATAGCAAAAAAGAAATGGAAGTTTTATAGGTTAGAAAATATCAAGGAATACACAAGAGTAAATGAGGTTTTTAGCAGGGAGTGAGATGAGATCCGAGCTCAAAGCAAGAAAGAGAAAAAATAATCTCACCAGGAGAGATCAGCTTTGAACAGTCTCTAGTATTAAAAATCCTACAGGTCAAGGGTTATATTGGGGCCAGTTTCCCATTAAGTTTTAGACTCTGAGGCCTTTTATCTTCTATTCCAAAGGTTAATCCATTCAAAAGTCTCTGTCTCTGTGCCTTTCTCTGTCTGTCTCTCTATCTCTTTCCTGTCTGTTTAGCCCTGTCCTCTGCTTCCCTGGAGGTCCTTTCTTGCAATCAACTTAAATAAGTCTCTTATGGAAGATACTGAGTTCATTAAGCTTTTTCTCAGTCAAACAGGAACCATATCTTCCTCTGTGTATGTAATATCAGCATAGGCTTGTCATTCAGGGTACTACCCAAGGGAATGTTATAAAAATGTCCAATTTTAGACAATAAGGAAATGAGCTAGAGATCCTATTCAAAGAGACAGATTTGACCTCATAAGCATCCCTGAGACTTATTGAAATGGTATTCTTAAACATTTTTGTTTCAGGGACTTTTTTGGCAGTCTGATGAAATCTATGGACCTCTTTTCAGAATAATATTTCTAAATGCATAAAATGAAACAAGTTATCAAAACATATTAAAAAAACCCCACAAGCTCAGACTTCATGTTAATAATCCCTAAATTATGAAATAAAGGTCTAGATAAGTATACTTTATTTTAAAGAAGCAAGATAGGTATACATATATGTGTGAGTACTCATGTAAAACACACACAGGAACAAGCACACAAAAGCATGGTACAGTACATTTGGGTAAAGATCAAGAGAATCAGAAACAGGAGCAATTTTTTAAAATGAAAGCATATTATAGAATACTTAGGAAAAAAGAAGAAATTTTTAATAAAGAATTTAGAAAACAGATTACAAACTTGGTATAGAGCTCTCTGCCAAAATCAGAGAAACTAATAATTCAATTATTTTTATAATTCTTTATCATGCATATTCTCTATATTAAAGTCATTTTTGAAAAAAAGCTCTCTCTTCTATATAAAATATTCCTTTATAACAAAAATAATATCCTAGGATATTAGGTGATAAAAAAAAACCATTCTATACAGTAGGTCAAATCTGACAATGTAAATAACATCTTGTCCTAGTCATCTCTCATCTTACTATTTGAAGGAGGAATATTTCATTGTCAACCTGAAACCTTCATTACTTTTTGCAATGAATCAATTACCATTTAGTTCTTACTTCCTGAGTTCTGCTTTTTTTTTTTTTTTTTTTTTTTTTTTGCTCTGCCTAGTTTATATAAATCTTCCCGTGTTTCTCTGAATTTCTTATATTTATCATTTTCCACTACACTTCAAACCATTCAGATACTACAAAGTTTTTGGTCATTTTTAAGTTGGTGGGCATTTGCTTTGTTTCTAGTTCTTTGCTACATAAAGAATAGCTCTAGGTCAACCAGACGATATGCTAATTCAAAGCAAAACATATTTAATCATATAACAGCAAAATAATTGACAAGAAGTTTTTTAAATGTATATCTAATGAGAAAACACTGATGGATTTCTGAACTACCAGTGGGGAATGTATCAACACACATCAACAAGGAAAATATGCATGAAGAGTTAGATACATGTAGAGATTATATGTGATCAGAGCACTTGTATGATTAGGACAATGTATATATCCAGTGTTAAAGAGCTATAAATATCCTCAGGGAATGTCACTGGGCAAGTTCCTTTCTTTACTGAATGGGACTCTCTATGGCTTACTTCTGCTGGATATCTGAGCTGCTGCTACAGCCCTTCACGGCCATCTGCTAATCTTTGGCTTCTCTCTGTGAACATATTTGAGATTGCAGCTGCTACGTATTTTATTTACCATGTTGGGAAGGGGTCTACTACTCTTTGAGTTATAATCTTAGGGCTAGGCATTTGACCTGAGCCCTGAGCACATTATGCACTTTCTTGTATTACCTTGTTTCCTTCCCCCTTTCATTAACACTCTAATTTTTAATGTATTCTCCCTCCCCCCCCCAAAAAAAAAAAAAAAAAAACCAAACTCAAAATAAAACATTGATTCTCTTGTAGGCAGGGAATCTCAAGGTTCTATTTATAATGCCTCAGGCTTTTCATTATTACCTTATGTGACTTCAACTTTTGCCCCATCTCCATGTGTACATTTAGAAAGAAATGTAAGTCTCTCAATTGTCTTTCTTTTGCTATTGCTGTCACTGACTGCTGTATTCATTTGCCCTTCCTGAATTTCTATGGTCTAGGGTATTCAAGAAGTAAACAATTTCTTCAGTTCTGGGGTTTTCTTTCTAAAAATGGTTCTGGTACTTCCTTGATATTAAATGTTCCATATATATTCATTTATAGTTAAGCTCATATTTGTAGAATTGGTCACTCAGGGATGCGTTCTGAGTTCCATTGCTTTTGAGAACATGTTATTCCATTCCCTCTTTTTTTTTTTTTTTTTTTTTTTTTTTTTTTTTTTTTTTGAGGAATACAGAATAGTCTTGTACTATTTGAATTTTCTTTCTGTTGTACTTGAAGGGTTTTTTTTTTTGTTTTGTTTTGTTTTTATCCCTGGTAGCTTGCAGAACTTGTTTTTGAATTTAATTGTCAAATTTATTCATTATGTGTTTTGGAGTTTGCAATCTTACTTTTTTTAGCAGTGACTATAAATTCTTGAAATTTTAATTTCATTTTCTGGATTTAGAATTTTTCTTATATTTCTTGCATTATGGTGTTTAGGTGTTTCAACTTGTATTCTCATGGGAAATGCAAAATTCATAGTTTGATTCTATTCATTCTGTCTTTGAGATCAGTATGCTTTACTTGGATAGAATACATATTTTCTTTTAATGTCATTTTTGGCTTTTTTTTTCCTAGATTGTCCTTTGTTTTCATGTATTGCATTTCCAATTGTTTCTTCACTTTTGTTGGTTAGATTTGTCATCATATTCAATTTTTTTCCTGTTCTGCCAATTATTTTTGTTGTGAAGGCCATGAAATCTGTTCTCATAATTCTCACTTCTTAAAAATTACTAAGCAATAATGTGGTTCCATTTTCTCCTCCAATTTTATATGGTCTCATCAAATGTTTGATCATTTTTCCTTTATTTTATGGTATTAATTAATAGATGCCTGAATTTGTTTACTATATTTGGAAGTCATATTTTTTGTTCTGTTAATGTTTTCCCTGTTAATTTCTTTGATTATGGTGTAGGTCTCTGAGTTTTCTTCTTGAAGATCTTTGGTAATTTCAATCTTTCCTGACTTATTTTTCTTTATTGCTCTGTCCTCCCCTTCCCCATCCCTTTATCTCTGAAACCTGGAGACTGGATCTCCATGGCAACTTAAAAGAGTGAGAGGTGGCCAAAGTATAAGATTGGGTTTTGTTGTGTGTCATCTCTGTGTTAGGATATTGTGTTGGGTAGTACCACTTTGCTGTTGATACCTTGGTGAGTGATGAGGGAGGGGTTACTGAGTCAATCCAAGGTAGATATCAATTCATGTTGTTTTTTGAAATTTTCTTTTGGATCCCAGGAATCCTAGATCATGGAGATATCTGAGATTGATTTATTTTTATTTTTGATGCATAATTTCTGTTGTGAGGAAGTTTGAGAAGTCATGAAGATTAGAAAAAAATATCTAGTCATTCATCTATTGGTCATGTGATCTAGAAATTCTCCTCTTGGTTCTTAATCAGAGAAAAACTCTACTTTAAGGTCATGTGATCTAGAAATTCTCCTCTTGCTTCTTAATCAGAGAAAAACTATACTTTAAGGTGAAGCACTTTGGCAATCAACACTTCAGTGATAATTATTTGATCAATCTAACCTCCACAGAGAATGGGACAAATAAATTTTGGAGATAAAGAATAAAATGATCAATGAAAACCTAAATTGTGGAATGCTGAAAGTCATAGTAGGCCTTGTAAAGAAGTATATTGTCCCTGGGCCTTGGAATCAGGACTCCCTGACTTTATGGTCAGCACCTAAATGTTTAGAGCTCTTTATGGTCTTTCCATTAGTAGTAATAATCATAATAATTCCCATTTATGCAATCAATTATAGTTTGTGTATACTTTCTTCACCCTAGATTTATAATGGAGGTGGCAAAAATATTATCATCTCTTGTTTACAGATGAGGAAATTTAAATTTAGAAAAGTTGAGTGACTTCCCCACATAACACAACTAATGTGTCCACATGAGTAATGAGATCCTGATCTTCTGATGCTAAATGTGATGCCTTATCAGAGCTTAATGTGCTTGAAGGGGCCTCAGAGGTTAAAGTTAGACCTGCATTTTTTGAAAGACTTTAATGAATTGTGGTATTGGAAAACACTTGGGAATCAGCTAATATATCTCCATTTTATAGGAGAGGGAAAAGAGTCTGAAGGAGGCAACAGTTTAGTGAGAAAAGTTCTGGATTTGAAGTTAGAGAATCTAGATGTCTGAGTCCTGGTTGTGTGCTATTTTTGCTCCGTGAATTGGGCTGATCAGTTTATTCTTCTGTCAGTTGCAGAGTATGATTTGGATTTTCTCAAGACCCTAAATTCTTCAAATTTCAAATGAATTGCTCAAAGCCACAAGGCTACCCACCAATGAAGGGGCTTCTAAGAACTCTCTCTTGCCGCTGTGTCTGGTATCTTTTTCATATCTTAATGCTGCCTTCTCCTTAGTAGTAAGTCTGTATTTATAAATTTATAGCTTTTAAAAATTTTTATTTATCTTATTAAAAATGAATAAAAAAAAAGAAAAACAGAAAAGGAAGACAAAGCAAAATAAAACAGAACAAAACAGAACATGTGCCCAGAAAAACATCAGGGAGGACTCAAAATATATAACAATAAATTACAGGTTCAAGAAAGGATATTTAATAGTAGAAAAAATTATATTTATGGGTGTCCATCTTTTCTTTACTTCCTTGAAGGTTGTTTTTTTGGTTCTCTGCTGTGCACATTTTCTACTTTATTCTTTTCCCCCCTTTCATCTCCCCTTTCTTCCAATCACGCTATAATTAAATAAGGATATATTTGTGTATGCATATACACACATACACCCCCCCACATATACATACATACCTCATACACACACATTTTTCCTGTCCTTGCTAATTCTTTGCTTTAATTCTGCTCCTTAATTTGCCTTGCTATTACTCAACCTCACCCCGCCACCATGAATGCTTCCCTTATCTTCTTCCCCCACCATTTGCTTCCTCTGCTCCCCTCATCCCTCCTCTCTTATTTGAAGAAATAGATTTTGGAGGGTGATACATCCTTCATGATATATATGTAGTGTTGCCTATTTAACCCATTGCCAATGTAAGTAGGTTTACAGAACTTTGAATCCTTCTCCCCATCTCTAAAGCCACTATCTCTATTCTTCCTTTTTACCTCATTTGTATAACATATTTATTTATTTATTTATTTATTTTTTTACCATAACTCTGGCCTAATCTTTCTTTTGAGTTATCCAGTTGCAGGTTCATTTTTAAAAATGAGAAGTACTAGTGTAAGTTCCTCTAATTGTGGGGTGGGAGGGATGGTATCTCTAACTTCACTTCAGCTCTCTCCTCTGATCTGGAATCCTAAACCAATAGCTCCTCTCTTCTGTAAGCACCTACAGCCAGCAGCATCTCTGCCCCCCTGTTCTGCACTCATGGACCATGGGTACTGGTTCTTTCTTGTCCAGAGCCATATCTCTATAGTTTGTCATTCCTAGGCTGAGGCTCCTCCAGTCTTCCTAGGCTTAGACCCTGACTCCACATGCTTTGTGGGAGGTGAAAGTCTCTGTGGCTCCTGCTGAAGTTCCAGACAAACCCCACTAACCCGAGGAGTCCCTACTTGCTGTTTCTGTGGAGCTAGGCCAGAGGTGTTTATTCTTCACTTTGGCTAATTCCTGGTTTGGGGTGTTTCTTCTGATTTTCTTGGGTGGTACCAGGAGGACTCCTGTTCTGCTCTAAGTCTTGATTTTTCACCAATCTATATTCACCCTGAGGAGCAAATTTGTTCTGTTTGTGGGAGAAATCTGGAGACCCAGAAATTTACTGATTTACTCTGCTCTCTTCCCAGATTCTTTCCCCAAATTTATGGATTTTGAATGATGCAATAACTCAGTTCATGGAAGGAAACTGAAAGAAACAAAATCCTGAAAAGTCTCTGATTTTACTTAGGTTCAATCCTGGACATAGTGGCTGCTGTTTAGGAATCTTTAAAAATATTTCAAATAATTTCTGAGGGTACAATCTCACATTCCAATTTCTTTTGTAAATAACTGAACCATAAGATAGCTTCAGATTGTTTGGGCATTCACTTCTTCATAGCTGACATCTCATGGTATAAATCAGAACAGTGCTAGATCAGTTGTCAAGGTTTGGTCTCCAGATTTGAGAGCTTGGATTCATGTTATGCCATTTCTTCTCTGTCATTCCATTCTTTTCTAAGGGCTGTGGTGTCAGAATTTTAGTGCCTCATGTTTTCTACAGATGATAGCAGCAAGCCATGCACAGAGTAGTGACAATGCCCTGTGTTACATGATTTGATTTGCTAGGCATCCACACCTCTTCCTTTCTTTCCAACATCAGTTATCTGCAAGGAAAGGATGGCATCCTCAGCTTATCTCAGCACGGTCTGTGTCTATGTTGAGGCATCTGTTCTCCCTGGTTGAAATGTAGGTCTTGGTTGGAATTCATAAAATTCTCCTGTCATCAGGAGAAAATATTCTTCTTGGAGTATATTTCCAAAGTCTAAAATATGTTTGGCATCTACTGTGTTCTTTGTTATTTCTCCTCTCCCCTCCTCCCTTTAAGTTTCTAATAAACTAATGTAAGTATATGGGAAAGACTTTATGCTGGAGCTGAGATTTGTTTAGTCTTGATCTCTGTTATTTCCATTTTGAAGTTGTCGTGAAAGAACCAATAGCAGGTGCTCCATGCAAAGCATCATGTGAGGTAATGAGGGAAATACATGGATATGATAGGTTACTTGCCCTTATAGAGCTTACAGATAAATTTAGGAATTTGGGATATGTATATAACTATGATAAAATAGGATAAATTCATAAAAGAAGTATGCACATTTATTCATGTATTCAAAAACATTTATTAAGGGCTAGGTGCAATGAAATGATATTCCTAGAACAGACTGCTTTCATTCTCATCCTTAAAAAAGTTATTGTCTCTAGGATATAATAAAAACTCCTCTGTTTGGCTTGTAAAGCCCTTCACAATCTGGCCCCAGCTTATCTTTGCATATTTATTATACTTGATAACTCTCCTTCACTCACTCTATGATCTTGGAAACAGATCTATTTACTGCTATTCACACATGACATTCAAACTCCCACCTCTGGGTAGATCCACAGACTATCCTTCTTTTCCAGAATTACTTCTTCCTCTTCTCTCCACCTCTTGGAAATTCTGTCTTCTTCAAAATTCATCTTAAGCACCTGTTTCAACTTGAGTGTTTTCCTGATTCCCACCCCATCAACTTTCCAGTTTTAGTGCCTCCCCCATCATAAGATTATATTTTCTTTGTAGATAGTTTGTTTTTTAAACTTTTGTTTATTTTCACATTCATTTAAAAATCGAATTCAAAATTTTCTCCTTCCCTCTAGACTCTCTCCCACCCATTGAGAAGGCAGACAACATATCAATTACATATGGGAAGTCATTCAAAATATATTTCCATATTAGCCATGTTGCAAAAATGAAAGCAAAATATAATGAAAACAGTTCTCTCTCTGGAGCTGGATAGCATTTTTTATCATGAGTTCTTTGGAGTTATCTAGGATCATCATATTGATGAGAATGGCTAAATCTTTCACAGTTGATCATTGCTACAGTATTGCTATCACTGTGTACAATGTCTTGATTCTGCTCACTTCACTTTGCATCAACTCATGTGAGTCTTTTTGGGTTTTTCTGAAACCATACTGCTCTCCATTTTTATAGCATAATAGTATTCCATCATAATCACATACCACAATTTATTAAGCCATCCCCCAGTTGATAGCCTTCCCTTAATTTCTAATTCTTTGCCACCATAAAAAGAACTGATATACACATATGTATATATAAAATGTACATTCATATAGGTCCTTTTCCTTTGGTTTCTTTGGGATGCTGGGTCAAAGGGTATGCACAGTTTTATAACCCTTTGGACATAGTTCCAAATTGCTCTCCATAATAGTGGGAGTAATTGTAGTTATTTTGTATCTATCATATAAGTACATATTGTTTCCCCAAACAGAATGTAAGTTCCTTGAAGGGAGACTGTTTCATTTTTGTCCAATGCCAAACATAGTGCCTTATTCATAGCAGGTATTTAATGATTGCTGTTGATTAACTGAATCAATGAATATACCATGCTAGACACTAAGAATGTCCCAAAGAGACTTTGGTGTTTGTTCACTGGAAAACAGAATAATTCTGATAACATATTAAAAATGCTGTTATAGTTTTCATTTTTTTGGGGGAAATTTTATAGTTTCAATGAACTAATTTTTTTTTCTATTCCTCCCACCATTGTTGTAAAAATGTCATTAATAAATTTTAAATGATGAGATATTGCAATTACTGTTTAGCTAAATCAGAAGAGGCAGTAAGCAGATTACTTTTGGTAGATGAATACCTCTCCTGACTAAATCCTGGCTCTATTATATTCACACAGATTATTTCAGTGGAACTTGAATAATATTCATATGTTCTGTGCCCTTTGCTTTTGGGAACATCTTTCCATGTTATACATCTCCACCTTATTCACTTTTAGACTTTGGGAGATTCACTATTTTTCTGATTTAGCATTTGATTTCTTGAAATTGCTTAATTTTATTTTTTTTTAGATTACAAGGTACATCACTGTAGTCTCAGAGTTGGAAGAGAGGCCTTAGAGGGCATCCAGTTTAATTGATGCCTGAGCATTAATACCCATTAAGTGATTATCCAGGTTCTGTATGTAGACTTCATGAATTTAATCAAATGAACCAATAAACAAAAATTTCAGAGTGGGAAGTGAATTTAAAAGTTGACTTACCTGAACAAGAAATAATCCCCTCTATTCTACACCCGACCAAAGGACTTTGCTTGAATGCCTTTTATTAGAAGAAGCATATTTTCCAAATAACCCAGATCAGTGTTTAAGTGATTATTATGACTTTCTTTGCTTATTCCATCCCAATCATATTTTCAACTAGATTCTAAGGGCTGTGAGTAACTGTGTCTATACTTTAAATAGGACTAGATGCATATCATCTTGTATGTGGTATTTCAATGCAGTTCTACATCTTAGGACTAGTTAAAAAGTCAGGTTTACCCATAGGCAAAATGGATGGTTGCCTAAATGGTTTGATTTTAAAATCCATCAAAAGCCCTTTTTAAACAAAAGCATCTTCCCTCAAACTTTGCCTTTCCTTTTATTCCTATGCTCAATCTTCATTATTAGAGTAAATTCTCAAAGAACATTCTTAATTAGAAATATTTTATTTTTTTTAGTTAAAGTTTTTTATTTACAAAACATATGTGTAGGTAATTTTTCAGCATTGACCCTTGCAAAATCTTCTGTTCCAAATTTCCCCCTTTCCTCCCATCCTCTCCCCTAGATGGCAGGTAGTCCAATATATGTTAAATATGTTAAAATATATGTTAAATCTAATATATGTATGCACATTTAAACAGTTATCTTGCTGAACAAGAAAAAACAGGATCAAGAAGGAAACAAAACTGAGAAAGAAAACAAAATACAAGCAAAAAACAGTGAAAATGCTATGTTGTGGTCCATTCACAGTTCCCATAGTCCTCTCTCTGGGTGTAGATGGCTCTTTTTATCACTGAACTATTGGAACTGGTTTGAATCATATTATTGTTGAAGAGATTCACATCCACCAGAATTGATCATCATATAGTCTTCTTGTTGCTGTGTATAATGATCTAATCCTGCTCATTTCACTCAGCATCAGTTCATGTAAGTCTCTTCAGTGCTCTCTGAAATCATCTTGCTTTTCATTTCTTACAGAACAATAATATTCCATAACATTCATATACCAAAATTTATTCAGCCATTCTCCTACTGATGGACATCCATTCAGTTAACAGTTTCTTGCCACTACAAAAAGGGCTAACACATTTTTGCACATGTAGGTCCCTTTCCCTCCTTTTAGATCTCTTTGGGATATAAGCCCAGTAGAAACACTTCTGGGTCAAAGGTTATGCACAGGTTTTTTTTTGAGAATAATAGAAATATTTTAGAAGTGATATTGATAAGAGGAAGAGGAGGGAAGAAATGAGGGAACTATATAATAATATCAGCATATATTCATCAGCTTAGATTTTGAAAAAGAAACCAAGGTTGAAAGCCAATAAGGGAGATAGAAGAAGAATATAAAAATATTGCATGGTTATTAAAAAAAGACTATCAAAAAAAGACTTACTTTGGTAATTGAGATGTGTGAAAAAACAAAGGGGAGAAAAGCTATGTATGAGTCATCTAGGTGGCATAGTGAATGAAGTGCTGACCTGGGTTCAAATTTCACATCAGACATTATGTGACTCTGAGCAAGTTTTTTAACCTATCCATTTCATCATTTACAAAATATAGATAACAATAACACCTGCTTCCAAGTATTATTGTAAAGATCAAAAATAATATTATATGTGTAAAGCACTATATAAGTTGTAAAGTGCTATATAAATTTGTTATCATAATTTTCATTATTATTATGTTAAAAAAGAGGAAGGGCCAAGAAGGCTGCTGCTTAGGGTTTTCTTTTTGGATGTAACTGACAATGGAGAGATATCAGAGTTTCTCAGTTTCTTTTTGATTATTTTCCCCCCTGTCTAGGAACATTGATTTTAGAATCAGAAAGAACAGAACAGAAATGAGTAATGGAGACTTGAAACCCAAGCCAAATCAGGAGATAGCAAGAGAACATGGAACTACTCTTGATGGTACTAAGTCTCCTGATCCAGATGACCTACATTCCAGTATAAGAAACTGACAGGTATAATTAATTGGTGATTTATCAAAATCAAATTTTATTTTATTTTTTAATGAACAAAAATGGATTTTCTCTCTTCTCCATTCCTTACTGCTTACCGGGGTGGGGTGGGGGGTGGGAAACAAAATCCTTGTATCAGGTATATATAGTTAAGCAAAGCATATTCCCACATTGGACATGTCTAGTTATTACATGTCTCAATCTGTACTCTGAGTCCATTACTTCTCTGTCAGGAGGTGGATAGCATGTTTCATCATCTATCCTTTGGAATCATGATTTGATTACCTTGATCAGATTTTTTAATACTTTCAATGTTATTTATTTTACAGTATTATCATTATTACATAAATTATCTTTATTCTGCTTACTTCACTCACCAGTTCATACAAACTAGTCAGACAATTTATTAAGTTCTTACTAGGTGTTAGGTAGGTGCTGTGCTAAATGTTATGCTAAGCCAAACATTCTCTTCTCTCAAGGAGCTCATAGTCTAATGGGAGAGACAACATATAAGCAACTATGGATAAATAGATATAGACAGGATAAATTGGGATTGTGAAAGCTTTTTTGCAGAAGGTGGGGCTTTTGCTGAGACTTAAAGGAAGCCAGGGGATGCAGGAAGTGCCAGAATTTACTAAATAATAAGGATTATGTGATCAGACCTATGCTTTGGGAAAATCAGTTTAGTAGCTAGAGTAAAGGATGGATTGGGATGGAGAGAGACTTGTGACAAGGAGACAAACTGAAGAGTATTGTAATAGCTCAGTTGTGAGGTGATAAGGGCCTGAACCAAAGTGACTGTAGTGTCAGAGGAAAGAATGGAGTAAAAAGGAGAGATGCTCCAAAATAGAAATGACAGGGTTTAGCAATTGTATTGTGAGTTTTTACTGTGTTTTCCCAGGTTTCACTGAAACTATTTCATCATTTTTTATGGCACAATAGCATTCTATTACAGTTCTATACAATAATTTGTTCAGTCACTTTAATTGATGGGCATGCAGGTGTATAAATATTTTTTGTAAGTATGGGTGCTTTTCCCTTTTTAAAACTCTCTTTGGAGTGTAGATCTCATAGCGATATCTAGTCTCTGAGAGATCATGAAGAATGGAAAAGGTGGTACAGGACTAGTGTAGGGTAAATGCAGTCTCGATTTTTTAAATTAAAAGCAAGAGAAATGATTCTCTCAAGGACTACTGTCAGTGTGCATACTTTGATTCCTGGAAAAATTCTAGGGCAAATTGTTAACAGAATAGTTAGAGAATGTCTAGAACATAAAGTGGTCACAAAGATCCAGTATGACTTCATTAAGAATAAGTCATTCGAGAGTTAACTTATTTCCCTTATTAACAGATTTATTAGATTAATTGATAAGGACAATACTTTTTGTAAAAGTTATCTAGATTTTAAGAATGCCTGTCACCAAACTTCTCATCTTATTCTTATGGAATAGATGGAAAAATGTGATTGGACATATAGTACAGTAAAGCAGATTTTGAAATAGTTAAATAGCAGACCCCAAAGAATAGTCATTAATGATTCAATATCAATTTGGAAAATTTTCAGTAGAATGCCCCAGGGATGTCTGCTTGGTCCTGTGCTATTTAACATTTTTATCAATGGGTTTAATGATATTATGGATAGAAGGCTTATCAAATTTGCAAAGGACACAAAGCTAGGAGCAGAGCTGACACACTGAATAAGAGACAACATCAAAAAAGACTTCAATGTACTAGATTGTTGGAGGAGAACTAAAATGATGAAATTTAATAGGTGTCAATGTAAAATCTTACATCAGAGTTCAAAAAATAAACTTCATAAGAACAAGAGGAAGAATATAACTAGAGCTGGTAATTTATATAGAGCACTGAATTTCAGAATCTTACTTTGAAGAGCCCTCAAAGACCATATAATTTAAATCATCCTGAATGGCCAAGGAAGAGAATGAAAACTCTGGATATGGGGCTACAGAGGTCTAAATAGAGAATAGAATCCCCTTGAAAGAAGGGGATAATAGACTACAAAGGCTAATAGTGCTCAATTAAATAATCTGTCCACAGTACAGCATCAAAGCCTACTTCCTATTCTTCCATCCAATATCCATTTTGTGTAGCCATCCTGTTTCTGCTTAGAGATCCCTAGGGAAGGGAAATTCACCATTTCTCAAAGCAGCTCATGACTTAGGTCTCATTGTTAGGAAATGATTCCTTATCCTAAATCTACCCTTCTTGAAACTTCCATCCCTTGGTTCTCTGGAGCCGTGCAAAACAAATCTGTTCATTCTACATATGACAATTCTTCAAATACTTTATAGATCCAAACAATCATAGAGTCAGAGCTGGAAGAGACATATAATTATATGGCCCAATCCCAGATTGGGAAATAGGCTTAGAGAAGAAAATCAGTTGACACAAGGCCACACTATTCCTAAGCAAAAGAAGGACAGTTTAAAATCAGATTATCAGACTTCCATATCCACCATTGCATCATGCTGCTGCTACATTTCTCCAATTCTTTTAGAAAGGGAAGCTTGTTGGAAGGCTTTGGTTTCTTTCTAAATATTCTGTTTTAAGATCCATTTTGTTTCCTCTTTCCTCCAAATAAATCTTTCTTTTCTTTTCTCAACTATATTCTTGCACATAAGGAGTTGTATTATTTGTGTGCACATGCACACATCCATAATACATGTGTATATTTGTGTATGTATAAGTGTGTATGTCTATAATTTCCCAATTTCCTTGCCTGTGATCCAGAAAAATAAGTAATTACTTCAAAGGTCTTCAAGCCATGAGAATCTATGATAGGGGCTTTCTTTGCTTTTTCTGATGTTTTGAGGATACCAATGAAGCATGTAGATTATTCATTTATCTTTAATTCTCATTATGTTATTTGGACATATTTTTAAATACACACATTTCTTTACACTTTTCCATTGCTTTTGAATGATTTTTCATTTAAATTATTTGGTGACAATTTAGTCATCCATGACTTTTGGTTCTAACATTAGAAAAGTATTGATATTGAAAAGATGAGTATTTCAGGGAGAAACTTAGCTTCAGTGAAATAAATTTACACTTTCCCAAAGGTACTTCAATCTAGTGTCCTCTTCTTTTTCACCTGACACATTGCCTATTTGCAGTTTCTGTCCAAGATGTCAGTATATTTACTGTTAGGTCAGCAATATAATTTATCCACCCCACTTTGCATCACAGCTTGGATAATGAGCATTCTTCATCTACTTGAGTTTTTCTCTATGGATAGTTAGGCCAAACCCATTTTGAGTCATTATGGGCCATATTTAAGAAAATCCTTAGTGCTGTGGAGCTTGATGTGATCAGCACAATATTTTCAGTAGATACAAACATTTGAAGGGCTTCATTATCTATTTGAAATACCTTTCTGAGCTGCTTTCTGCTGGTGGTGAACACCTTTGACAAACAAGCATTTATCTCCCATATTATACTTTATGGGTGATCACAGATTATTGAGCAAAGTTATCCCATCATACCTCATGAGTAGTTTTTATCCACTCGAGTTCAGAGATGTGTCCAACTCTCTGTGACACCATTTAGAGTTTTCTTGACAAAAATATTGGAGTGGTGTGCCATTTCTTTCTCTAGATCATTTTACAGATGAGGAAATCAAGGCAAACAGGATTGTGACTTGCCCAGGGTCATAAAGGCATTAAGTATCTGAGGCTGGATTTAAACTAAGGAAGATGAGTCTTCCCGATTCCAAGCTTGACACTCTAACCATTGTATAACTTGGTTTCATGGCAAAAAAGATTTCTTAATAGTTAGACTTATTCAAAAATGGAATGGGCAATGACATCCCTCTCATTAAAAGTTCCTAAGCAGAGCTTGGGAGAGCAGTTCAATATCATGTTTTTAAGGAGATTCAATTTCAGCGTAGACTTGATTATCTCTGAATTCTCTTCTGGCTCTAGGTTCCTAACATTCTATGATATGTGAAATATAAGTAGATGCCATCCTTAAATTCCCTGATATGGGTGAAATACTACTTAGTTAACATATTAATTGACATTAGTTTAACTGAAAAGTCTAGAATGATCACTTGTCTTTGGTGAATTTCTGAAAGCAGAGAGTATAAATTTTGATGAAGGAGATATCTCATTCTTGAGACAATGGATGATTTAAGTAGGCAGCCACAACTAGGGTCTCAGAGCTACCAGAGGACAATATCATCAACACTGGGCATCAGAGTTGAGGTATAATTAGAAAGTTATAATTCCTTGAAAGGAGGAAAATTGATAATTTCACAAATGTGTCTAGAGCTGTTTTTACCCATACTTTATTATCCCTCCCCCATTTTTATGATCAGCATTTTTTCCCTTAATGCATTATTTTTAAAAATACTTTAGTAGTCTAATGAGGAAAAATCAAATAACTAAAGAATGCTTATCATAAGGGTTATGGATAAAGTTTGTATGATACATTGGATGGACATTTTATTTTATTTAATTATTTTTAAATTTTTTTGTTTTTTAATGGTATTTTATTTTTCCCAATACATGAAAACATAGTTTTCAACATTCACCTTCACAAAACCTTGAGTTTCATATTTTTCTTCCTCTTCTCCACTTTCTCACCTCCCCAAGATAACAAGCACTCTGATATAGGTTAAATGTGTGCAGTTCTTCTAAATATATTTTCATATTCTTCATGGTGAACAAAAAAAAATCAAATCAAAAGAAAAAAAACAAGCAAGCAAACAAACAACAACAAAAGGTGAAAATACTAGGCTTTGATCCACATTTAGTTGTCATCATTTTCTTTCTGAATGTGGATGGCACTTTCCATCACAAGTCTATTGGAATTCCCTTGATTCACCTCATTTGGATAGATATTTTAAATGAGCAGTGAACTAGGCCCAGAATTGGACAAGAGAAGGAAAGTGAATTGCATTGCCTTGGAATATTGCACAGTTCTTTTAATGACTCTATCCTATATAATCAATAAAATGTAAAGTTGGAGCTAAGGTACAGAACAGAGAACCCTTACCTTTTTTTTTTTTTTTTTTAGAAAAAGCATAGCAGATAAATGAGTTAATTACTGTTTTTGAATTGATGGGTTTTTCAAGTTTTGATTTGTAATTTAATTGGACTGTTTGAGGTACTTTCCAATTTTTAACTGGATAAATATAATAAACTTGGAGATCCAGCTAAGTATTAGCCAAAGGGAAGATTAAAAAGTACTACAGAGAGTTTGGTAGCTTTGTAACAATAGCATAAAATGTGGAATAATGAACTGTAAATGTGTCTAATTACATAAATAATGCATTTGTGTAATTGTCAAGTAAGGGGTGTGCTAATGAATCAATTATTTTTAATTGTAGGATGCTTGATTGTTTCAGAAATATAATTGATTGTAATCAAGAATCAATTAAATGTTGATAGTAATTATGTTGATCAAGTTTAAATACATGACATCATTATACTGTAACTGTTTTAGGAAGAGGAAACTAGAGTGAGGATGGTATAAGAGGAGGAGAAATAACTCTTTTTTATGTTAGCAGTTTGGTACTGGTAGGATGGCACTGTAATGAGGGGGAAAAGGAGAAACAAATTCTTCAAGGCTTAGCAGTTTATGGCTGATGAAGCCAAACTCTTCCAGCTGTGAGCTCATCATATCTCTGAAGCTCGGCAGGTTTAGGCCTGGTGAGTATCTGAATTAGACTTTCAAGACTGAAAACACAGGTGTGCAGTAGGTACTTGCATTGCCAGCTCTGTAACTAGCTCTTGTCCTAGGATTGTTCTGGGGCAAAAGTAAAGCCAGATTTCTCTGATCATTTAGGAGCATTTAGAGAGTTAGAAGAATGGGTCTAAAGAGCACTGTTCTGGCCCAATCTATTAGCGGTCTTTTGTCTTTCTCATTTGCTATTTGGGACCACTGGATGTGTGTGTATATATGTGGTATTATTTGCTGCAGGTAGGGGTCCATATGCCCCACAACTCAACACACATTTATTAAGCACTTACTATATAAAAAGGTTGTGTATGAATATGTTACTAATGGCCATCAAATGATCACCATCTGGCTAATTAACTCATTGTTCTTATATAGGTATCATGCTTAGTAGATCTTTATATCTCTTCGCTATTTAACAGGGTGCTTTGTATATAGTTAAGTGCTCAAAAATGCTTGTAAAATTGGTTTATCTTTTCTCAGTGGAACTTCTTCCATACTGATAGTCAGTGTCAATAATAATTCCTACTGATTCAAATAACAAATCCTCAATAGGTGGTTTTCAAGAGGAATGGCTGAAGAAATCATCACCCTATGGCCAAGCTGGGAGAGAGGCACCCCTTTATACCTAGTAAGTTTGGTTCTCAGTCAACAGCCTATGAACCAGAGCCAAATTTAAAACCTTTTCAGAATAATAAGATTCATCTGTTTTTGCTTTGTTAGCACACCCATAAAAAAACAAAACAAAAAATAAAAACAAACCAGGTTCACCTGTAACAATGAGGCATTGAATATTAATGGAGAATTTCATTAGCTATCTTTATTATATTTAGAATATTATATTTAAAAGAAAATAACAACAAATATGAGTTGCAATTCCAGTGTTCCTTACTAGGTCCCTGTCCTTTGGTAAAACATTTCACCTCTGAAGGATTTGGACTAGGCGATCTTTAAAAACCCTTCAGTCTCTAAATTCTATAACTCATTATTTTTCACTATTAAGTTTAAGAATTATGTTAAGAGTATAGGCGTCATCTAACAAGTTATCAGAACTGAATATATCTTTTTGATATGTTAGTAGCCCATAATGAAATCAGCAGTCATCAATTAAATAAATAAATCATTAGTTGCAGAACTTAAATATATGCATAGATATAATGTGCTAGATTGTTAATGAATAATAAACATTAACTACTTGATAGAAATTAGCTAGAATTTGTATTTTTCCCAGTCCTTTTATATGTGACTAGAACATTATTTCTGTCCATATGAGAAAATAATAATAGTGCCATCATTTAAAAAAAATGCAAGAACAAATATTTTTACCTTACAAAGTGCCTTTTTAAATAGGGAAAGAAAATTGTAAGTAGAAGTAGAGTTGCACTGAAACAAGTTTTTAAATAATATTTACTGATAAAAATTCAGTGATTTTTAATTGACTGTTGTATTTCTAACTTTCCTTTTCTGACTCTCTGTTCCTTCATCTGTAAAGTGAGGAAGTTAGTCTAGATAACCTCTAAGGTCCCTTCCTAATGTAGTGAGTCTATGATGAAATGATAAGGACATTTTAGCATTAACTAACTGAATAATTCCCTTCAGTCATCTTCAAATTTGGATTCAATAACCATTTATGTTCACTCAATCACGTGATCAGCAAGTATTTATTTGTTTCTATTATGTGTTCAGCAAAGGGTTGGGCTATATTGGGTTTCTTGATGTGAAACATATAACTTATATCTTTAAAGACCTCAGCAATTATATTGTAATATTATTGCTGAGACAAGATTCATGCAGAAAAAGGTTGGTGAGTTAGTCAGGAAGCATATATTAAGCCCTTACTATATCCCAGGCACTGTTCCACTGGAAAAACAAGAAAAAAATAAAACCGATCTCTGACTTCAAGGAATTCATATTCCAAATGAGAGAGAGAACCTGTAAATAACTTGGCACGTATGAGACATATGCTGTGTAGACAGAAGAGAATCTGAGAAGGGAAGATACTAACATCTAGGAAACCTTAAAAGGTGTTCTGAAGAAGGTGGATTTGAACCAAATCTTGAAGGAGACAGAGGATAGGAAAGAGACTTAACTGTCTTTAAACTATTTAGTACTAACTAAAAGTGCTGTAAGAGCTCAGGAAAGGAGCAGAAAAATGGAAATTGCATGATCAGGAAAGAAGTCTTGCCTTGGATGATTTTGATGGTTAGAGAGGAGCAATACATTTGGATTAAAGACAATCAGCTTTACTGATATAGACTAGGAGAGACATGACTAGGTAATAGATCCTGTGAAAAAGTTTAGTGTACTACAAGCTTAGTGTGAAATAATAGTCTGAAATAGTAGACAAAGGAGTAAATGCTCTTCTAGAAGGAATTTAGAGGAAAAATGTCCAGAAGAAGAAGGTGATGGTTCTGTTATATTCTGACCTGACCAGGTCAAATCTGGGCTACTGCATTAAGTCATGGGAATAACATTTTAGGAGTGACATAGACCACATAGAAGAAGGTAATGAGCATGATGAGATTAGAAAACCAAGCTTATGAAGTTTAATACAAGGAATTGGGGTTATCTTGGAGAAGAGAAGCCTTGGTTGGGGAGTGTTTGAGATCATTGTCTCAATTTGAAGAATCATCATTTAGGAGAGAACTCGTTCTTGATCTCAAAATACTGAGAAATTGAAAAATGAAGAGTTTTAATCTGTTGGGAGGAGAGATTCCTTACAGTTAGAGCTGACCAAAAGTGGAGTTACTATGTGACTGTGGGCAAGTGTGCTTGATCTCTCAAGGACCTTTGTAAGTAAGGGCCTTAAATAGGATGAGGAGATAGTGTGAGATAATAGGAAAAATACCACAGTAAGTAGGGTCAGAAGACCCACTTCTAGTTTTAGCTCTGCTATTCTATTAGCTTTCTTACCTTGAGCCAGCTATGGACTTGGAGTGCACTAGGGGAGTGGAGATTAAACTCAAATATCTCTGAAGCCTCTTCCAACTTTAAAAGCTGTGAAACCTTGTTCTTGCCATTAATAAACTTATGAGCCATCTGGAGGGGGGGGGCAAACATGTTTAGACAGAAAAGAACTAGATTAAGAACAATTATAAAGCAACATTTGAATAATGCAGTTTAAGATAATATGAATTGTATATAAATGAACATTCTCAAGGAATATAGAGCAATAAGGTGATCAGAGTAAGGTCAGGTTAGTCAGAAAAGGCTTAAAAGAAATATTGAATGCTTCATAAATTTGCATATAATGGATTTGTTCA
Source organism: Sarcophilus harrisii (assembly GCF_902635505.1). Taxonomy (NCBI): domain Eukaryota; kingdom Metazoa; phylum Chordata; class Mammalia; order Dasyuromorphia; family Dasyuridae; genus Sarcophilus; species Sarcophilus harrisii. The sequence goes on along the minus strand of NC_045427.1, from coordinate 185,255,200 downwards.
AATTGAATACGAACTCCAAGTTTGGTATCTATCCCAGCTGGGTGGAGAGGAACTATAAGCTCTTTGCTTTATAATGGGGTCCATCTTTGTATTCTGCATTAAATTGCATTCTCCCCCTTTTCCACTGGAGCATAATTTCATATCTAATTTGCTTTTCACTATCACTCCAAGGCATCTTGTGATGTTAGGGCTTTCCAGCTGTGTTCTTTCCTCTGATTATATGTATTTCTCTTTTTCCCCCTCCAAATATATTTCTCTGTTTTCTAAGCAGGATCGCATTTTATTTTCTTCCTATATTTCAAATCACTCATGACCTATTACATGCATTTCTCTATTAGTTTATAATTCCTCCTGGGTTAATAGAAGGCACATACTTTATTAATATACTGGCCTCCCATATTCTCCCCCATATGTATGTTCCAAATGTGATTCTAATGCATGTCCGTTCTTATCACTGAGGATCTGTGCAGTTATTGGAATATAAGCTCAAGGTTTACCTTGTGGGGTTGGGTAAGGACTGTTGTTTTTATTATTGTATTATTTATTAAATGTATTTTGAACTAAATGTTCACTCTGAGTGGGAGAAGTAACACATTGGTTAAGGACTTGAGTTAAGGTGTGTAAAAGAGTCTGGCCCCTCAAAATCTGGGATAGCTTTCTGAGGATGCACTGGTGAAGAGTGGGGCATAGCTGCAAAATAGGCATCACTAAAATTTGATAAGATGAGACGTAGGACTAGAATTATGGCTTTGTAAGGAAATGTATTATTCAAAAACAACAGGTTAGGTAAAATGGGAGCAAAATATTGCTAATATTATTACAATATCCTTATGTGAAGAAATTCAGGAATAAGGCAAGATGATGGTAAAGTAAAATCGAAAGACTTTTGGTAAAGATCAATGGAAGGAAAAATAGAAACAATATTGAAAAATACTATATATTATTGAATTGTTTTAGTCATATCTTACTTTCTATGACCCCACTTTGGGTTTTCTTGATAAAAATACTGGATTGATTTACTTTTTCCTTCTCCAGCTCATTTTACAGATGAAGAAACTAAGGCAAATAGGATTAAGTGATTTGCTCAGGGTCATGTAGCCATGAAGTATCTGAATCCTGATTTGAACTCAGGAAAATGATTCTTCCTGATAGAGCCCATTGCTCTTTCCACTGCACCACCTTGCTGGCCCCATCCAAAATTCACAGCTGAGGAAATTGGAGTAGACAGGGGTTAAGTGAGTTGCTGAGAATCACATACATAGCTAGTAAGTGTCTGAAGGTATATTTGACCTTAGGTATTCTGATCCTAGGTCCATCATTCTATTGACTGCAGCACCTAGCTAATTAGTCCAAGAGGATGTGGGAAATCTGAAATAGAATATTTCATAAGAGCTTTGTAGAAGTGAAGAGAGGGTAAACAAGCTTTAATATGTAACTCTCTAACCAGTACCTTAAGAGAATAAGAAAATGCTGCATGGGCAGCTTAAATAAACATTCCTAATGTTTAGGTCTTGAAGATACAAAAATACAACTTTCTTTTTTTGATTAAAGCTTTTTATTTTCAAAACATATGCATAGATAATTTTCACCATTCACCTCGTGTTCCACATTTTCTCCTTCCCTTCCTCCCACCCTTCTTCTAGATAGCAAGTAACACAATATGTTATACATGTGCAATTCTTCTAAACATATTTCCACAAATATCATGCTGCACAAGAAAAATCAGATCAAAAAGGAAAAAATTAGAAAGAAAACAAAATGCAAGCAAACAACAACAAAGAGTAAGAATGCTATGTTGTGATCCACACTCAGTTCCCATAGTCCTCACCAGATCATTGGAACTGATCCCAATCTTCTCAATGTTGAGAAGAACCCCGTCCATCAGAACTAATCATCATATAATCTTGTTGTTGCCATGTACAACGATCTCCTGGTTCTGCTCATTTCACTTAACATCAGTTTATGTAAGTCTCTCCAAGTCTTCCTGAAATCATCCTGATAGTTTCTTATAGAACAATAATATTCCGTAACATTCATATACCACAACTTATTCGGTCATTCTCCAATTGATGGGCATCCATTCAGTTTCCAGTTTCTTGCCACTAGAAGAAGGGCTGCCACAAACATTTTTGCACATATGGGATCTTTTCCCTTTTTCATGATGTCTTTGGGATGCAGGCCCAGTAGAAACACTGCTGCACCAAAGGATATTATTCCCAATTTGATATCTCTTTGGGCATAGTTCCAAATTGCTCTCCAGAATGGCTGGATCAGTTTACAACTCCACCAATAATGTATCCTTGTCCCAGTTTTCCCACATCCCCTCCAACATTTGTCATTATCTTTTCCTGTATCTTAGCCAGTCTTAGAGGTGTTTAGTGGTATCTCAGAGTTGTCTTAATTTGCATTTCTCTGATTAGTAGTGAGTTAGAGCACAAAAATACAACTTTCATTCTCAAAAACTGCTAATATTTTGAAGAAAAAAACTCATAAAACAAAAAAAATCTCTGTTTCTTTTTTCTTAAGGAACATTCAATATTATTTTAATTGAGGAAGAGGGTGCTCCAGAATGCAGAGGAGGTCAACAAGATATTGAGGGAACTGGCAACCATTCCAGAAGAGCAAAATGGCTGGAAGAAAAAAGAAAGGCTTTAGGGATAAGCAAGATAGCAGGCTTTAAATATTGGAAGGGTGTTATGAAGGAAAGAGACATTCCCAAAGGACAGAAGTAGGAGTAGTAGGCGTCACAAGCATATGGTGAAACTTCAAGGTCATCAAAGTGGTTAGATGGTGGAGATGGTAGGTTCCTTTCTCTCAAGAAGTCTCCTAGAAAAGACTAAAGAACCTCTTTTAGGGAATGGAGCTATAGGTAACTGAGTCAAGTAGAGGTTGGATTGGACTAGTGCTGAGGTTTCTTCAACCTGTGAGATTCTGAGAGATTTTAGACTTCCTCAAGAGGAGGAGGAAATAGATGAGGAGTTTGGGAAACAGAACACAATCCTAGCATGCTATGTTAATGATGAGAGACTCTAATTATTATTTTCATTTGTTTTCTGGAGCAATCTTTTCTGTCAAAAGCAAAGAAACTGATAATTCTGGGCATATTTTAGTGAGAATTTCATCCTTCAAATGATCAAAGAAGTGACAAAGGAACTGAAATAAATTCTCGATCTAATTCCAATCAAAATGAGAAACTCATTTTTGGAGTATGGATATGATGGGAACCTTGGGGAATCAGTCTTAAAATATGTGATTGAGGAGAGGAAAATGGGTATAGTCTGACATGTACCTTAAAAAGTTCTTTTTGCAGAGATTTCAAAGCATTCAGAGGAAGAATATATAGACTCTCATGACCTAAATTTCTATAGGAAAAGTTAGTTTAGGGAAAATAGAAAGCTGCCAAGAATGAAATTTCAAAGACACAAAGAGAAACGCTTTCAATGAATGAGAACAGTGGAAGCTGTTTTAAAAACACACAAACACACATTTGTTGTATAGAGAACTTATAGACCAATTTAGATTTTAAAATATATATACAGAAGAGAAATGTAAGGATAGGTAATGGACAACGAATAGAATAGAGTCAGTATCACTAAACATCAGAATAAGCTGAGGTTGACAAGCAATGCTAAGGAAAACAAAATGGCTTTTTTAAAAAAATTATTTGGGAAAAATAGGAAGATTTAAAAAATGGATGGAATCACTGCTTTGAGAAGACAGAATGATGAAAATGGATGATAAAGTTAAGGCAGAACTACTCAACTCTGATTTTGCATTTTTTTTTTCTGTGAAGCATAGTGATCTCTGGACTGGAAAAGACATAATAAAAACCAGTCAGTAGGGTGATAATGAAGAGAACATTTAGAGACTCTTGATGACTTCTAGTCTCAAGTTCAGGAGGAATTATAGCCCAAAGTACCAAGATAATTAGATGATTATTGTTCCACTATCATGATCTTTGAAAGATTGTGAACAAAAGTTTAAGGTTCTTTGGGTTTGGAAGAAAGCAAATATTCTAACCTTCAAAAAAGTGAAGAGTGGAGAAATACATTCATTAAGATAACTGCAATTTTCTGAAGATCCAATCTGATCTACTTCTCTTTTTTATTATAATAACTTTTTATTGACAGAGATCTACTTCTCTTTATTCAATTCTGATCTGTTTATTACCCATTTGTATCTTTTGTCCAAAGTATGTGTGTATGTATGCATACCTATATATTGATAGACGCACTTTATAGATTGTAAATCCATTTACATATAATAAACTAACAGGTATACTTTATACAACTGTTTTTTTCTAAGTGGGTAATTAGGTCAATTTTTTGAGTAATTATGGAAATGACTTAAGAGTTTCTGTATTGGTGTGAGCTTTAATGCAATTAATACAATATTATCCATCAAACAGGAGCAATTTGAAGATTTCTGAATCTGCAATCCTGATTCAGCTTATATTATGCAAGTTCCCTTCCATGACAGTGGTGAAGGCAAGTATATTTCTTTTTTATTCATAATTGTATTAAGGATCAAAGGGCCATTGAAAAAGGAACCTCTGTTAAAGTTTTCAAGGAATCATATGCAGTTTGACATATATATGCATTGGGCACATCTTGGAGGAGAGGTTTTAAAGTGGTATTTCACTTTACTCCATAGTCAACAAAAGTAAGCATAATAGAGTCATGTATTTTCTATATCTTTTCAGGTAATTGGGTCATAACAGAGACACCAGCTAACAAAACAACTAGAATTTATTTAATAAGTGCTTACTATATAACAAGCACTATGCTAAGCTATGATTCTTACTTTCAAGGAGCTCACATTCTAATTGGGGACAACATATAAAAGAGAGCCAAATACTAAGGAGAGCTACCCTATCAAAACTATTCTATAGTACAGAGTCAGAGACATACAGATTTTATGATGGAGTATCATTTGCTGAAAATTTTAGAGATGGGAAAACAGACAAGGCTCCGTAATCATTGATATTCTCTTGGTCATCTTTAAAAATAATAAAAATTGAGACTTTTTCCATTGGTTTGGTATCTTTTCCCCCTTCATATACCTTAGGCATTATTTCCTCAATACTTCAAAAATTTGTTGCCTTCAGCAAAGACCTCTTTTTCTACATTTGGTCTGATTCAATTACATTTACCATGTTTTCTTGTGTTATTTTCATTTTCTCAAGAAACATATCCAAAACTGTGATTTCAGATTCTAAATGCAATGACTCTGATGTAATGATAGTAAAAAAGAGTTTGTAATAAACATCATTTCAGATTTTTTCCATTTTTTGATCATTTATTGTCCTCTTCAATTTCTTCTTTAAAGACCTTGAAGATGAGTTTTTTTGAGTGCTTTCCTGAGTTCCATTTAAACTTCTTTTTCTTTCTATTTCTTCTCACTGTTGTGTTATATGATATCACTAATAATCTTCTACTTTCCTTCTCCAATAAGATTTTATGAATGAGTTTATATTACAAATTCATATTGCCCATAGCTGCCATAACTCTCCTCTTGGCAAGGTTATCAAGTATTTTCCAACTAAAGAAACTGGTTTTATATTGGATAAAATTTCTGTACAGAAGTGTAATGTGCCAATATCCTTTTCTCTGTTGATTTCTCACTTTTATTCTAAATAACTTATTTAAATAAATCAAATTGGGATTATTTTAATTGCATACTATAGTATTTCCTCATTTTTATCCTTGTGGTTTTATGTTCATTTTAATTTCTCTAACAAAGCAAAAAAGAAACCTTGTAGATGTCTGATGCAAACATAGTTCTCACATTACTAATGAATTAAATTTTGTGTGATAAAATATGATCATTTCATTTTTGTGTGCTACTGTTCATGGGCAGTTATTTGGTGTTTACCATGTCACCATGTTCACTATACCTCTAGATCTTTTCTCAAAGAAGGTAGGTATTCATGATCTATAGGTATGACACTCCTGTGCAATTTTTAAGTCTTTATATTCCTCATTCCTTAAGCTCCGAAACATATTACTTCCCATCCATTCTTTTATGTTTTACATGTACTTAGCTATTTACATGTTGTCCCCCTTTATTAGAATATGCACATTTCTAAGGAAAGCATTATTTTTACCTTTCTTTGTTTCTCTAGCTCTTTTCATAGTGCATGATACACATAAATACATCACACTTTTTGATTGATTTTCCAAGACTTTTTGAGTTATTCTTACCTAAACTTTTGGATGGAAGTTATCTAGCACTTGATTTCAAAATCAAGACTGTGATTTAATGCTTACGATGTTTCTGATACATACTTCTCTGCAACTTAACAGTTTTTTGAGAACTAACTAAAGCACTGAAGTGTTAAATAAGTTCTTTAGGTCACACACTTAATATGTGTCACAGGTAGGATATGGACAGGTATTTTTCACATTGAAGTTTTCTTTTAGATTTATTGCACCCTGCCTCATCTCAAAGAACACAAATGTGTTATTTTAAAAATTAAAGTCTTATAAACTTCATGCTTCATGCAATTTTTCTATTCTATTCTCTTCAATAGATGTTGGCAAACAAGCTGTAGTTATTTTTTTCTATTTTTTTGGAAATGCTTATCATAAACACTATAAAACGAGCTTATTAAATATTTCAGGAAATAATGCTTCTTGTTGCTTTTGGATTCCTATGAACCAGCTCTATCAACTCCTTTATTGTTCTCTCCAGAAAGAACTTTGGAACATTTTTCCATTTAATTTCAAATTCTCATTGTCTTCTGGTTTCATTTGTAATGAAAATGGTTTTTGTTTATTTGTTTTTGCAATTCCATTCCTTAATTATATTCCCCATCTGTTGGTCATTGCACAAGGTTCTTACATTAGAGATCCACCTCAGTTAATATTTATAGATTGTCCAAATATTATTTGATTTCAGCACCTTCTTTTCACTTTCTTATCACCACAGAAGAGAAAGAAGGCTGTATTAGAAAGAGGGCCATTTTACAGTTTTCTTTGTTTTACAGGTTGACATGACCAAATAATTCATCCTTAAGAGCCTCTGTGCTTATTTAGTTAGATTGGTCCTTTGAGAGTTGTCATCTATTCTTACGACTATGCAAGCCTCTTCTGGCATGGAAGAACTTGTCAGAGCTTGCATTTTGAAGTTGCACCATTGCTAATTGACCCCTCATAAGAGAATTGAATTCTCCTGTTTTTCCTTATTTTGTCCCTCATATTCCTTCAATATAATGCATTTTCCTCTTGTTTGCTTCATTATCAAAAGAAAACATAGCTTTTCTCACTAAGGCCAACTCTTTCTTCTACTTGTTCCCTTTCTTTCCTTCTACTTCTGAATAATTCTTTTCTCTCTTGCTAATTTGTATCCCCACCTCTATCCAATGCTTCCCTCCTTGATACCTAAACAATACCCAGATTTTCTTTATACTTAAAAAAATTTTCACTTGATTCTACTATCCCTTTCAGCTATTGTCCCCTATCTCTCATACCTTTCATAGTTAGTCTTAGGAAAAGCTTTTGTTTATACTTATTGCTTACACTTTCTCACATCCCACTCACTTTTTGCAATCTGGACCCTACCATTTATATTCAACAACTTTCTACATGATTGCCCACAATTTCTTACTTGCTAAAAACCAGCGGTCTTTTATCAGTTCTCATTTTTTTTGAGCTCTCTGAAGCTTATGTCATTATGTCATTGTTGATTACTATTTTCTTCTGGAAACTCAGTTCTACCTGGTTTTTCATGATACTACTCTTTCATCATTTCCACCTATGTGCCAGATCCTTCTCAATCTAACTTACTATATCATAATTCATGTTCTATCCCTTAATATGTGAGTATGTGAGTGTTATCCTGTTAAGTTCCCTTTATCCCTCTCTCTTTCTCTGTCTCTGATCTCTTTAGCTTCCAGTTGTTCAATTATCACCCTCTCCATGCATTAAGAGTAGGCTGCTAGAACCCAGATCTAGATATCCCATAAGCATCTCAAACTCCACAAATCCCAAGCAGAATTCTATATCTTATCCTCCTTAATCCTTCCCTCTTTCTGTCAAATTCAGCACTATCCTTGTAATCCTGCAGATTTTCACCATCATCATCATCTAATTATCCTAATATTATTTGATTATTCTAATAAACTTGATTTTCTACCTTAGTCTCTAACTGATTATTTGCTCAGTCCTATTTGTATTGTGTACATATCTCTTGTATTTGCCTCTTTCTTTCCATTCCAACATTACCTTATCTGGGTCTTTATCAGTGTTCAGCAACTCTCACTAAAACTATTACATTTTTCTTTCTACTTTTTCTCTCTCCTTTAAATCCCTTCCTTTTTCATTTCATTTTTAAGTAGCCTCCAAATTACACTACTTAAAACTTGTCTAACCATATCACTTTCATGCTCAAAAAACATTGGTGGCTCCCTATTTATTGCTCTTAGATAAAAGATAAATTCTTCTGTTTGACATTTAGAACTTCTCACTATTTGGCTCTAATCTCTTTTTACACCATGATTTCACATTACTGCCTTTCATTCATTCTCCATTCCAACCAAATCGATCTACTTGTTCTTTGAACATCAAAGTCTATCCTGCAGCTCTATGTCTTGGCACTGATAGCTCTCATGCCCAGGACCCTCTCACTCCTTATCTCTACTATTACAATGGCTAATCAGTCAGCAATAAGCATTTATTGAATACCTACAAGTACCAGGCACTGTGCTAAGCACTGGGGATATGAAGAAAGGCAAAAAGACAGTCCCTATCCTCAATGAGCTCGCAGTTTAATGGAAAAAAAAACCCCAGCAAGCAAACAAATATGTCTAGATAAATAGGAAATGATTAAGAAAGGGGAGGTAGTAGAATTAAGAGAGATTGGGAAAGGCTTTCTATAGAAGGTGAGATTTGGGCTGGAATTTGAAGAGAAGGTGGAGATAGAGATGGAGAGGGAGAGCATTCAGGCATGGGGGTGGGGGAAGTGGAACAGCTAGAGGAAATGCTGGAAATTGAGAACAGAGTTTCTAGCTCATATGAGGCTTTTCCTAATTCAATCATAAGAGATTTCAATCAAGAGATCAGTGATCTCTTTGAAATGACTTTGTATTTACTTTGCATTTTTTTGGTCTGGACCTGTGATTTCATCATTGGAAAGGGCACTCTCCCATGAGGAAACTAATTTTTTTTTAAAACCAAAGTACACCTGCAACCACTTTGTAAACTTAGAGAACTTTTTGGTGCACTGACTGAGAAGTTAGTTTACTTGCTCAGCGTCATAGAACTTCTAGGTATCAAATGGCTGTTGGATTGAGTTGAAATGAATTTTCCCCTTGGATTTCTTTTATCTCTTTTGTTCTCTTTTTGTCTCTCAATTCCTTCTATTCTTTCTGCTTCTTTCCTTTTTTATCTCTCCCTTCTTCTTTCCCCTTTCTTTTTTCCCCAAATGAAAATATGTCTATTTTGTCTGCCAACTACCCCATCCCTTTTACCTCTGGCTATTAGAAGTAGTACACTTGGATTACTAATGAGTATCAAGAGAATTCATTTTAGTTCTCATTTCAAACCATTAGATAAACCTGATTGACTCTCTTTGTTTTGACCATCTTTAGGTTTTCATCCTATTATTATTATTATTAGTAATAATAACTGATATCTTCACAGCATTTTGAGTTCACACTTTTACAATGTACTTCCCTAATGATAATCCTGGGAAAGTCTACTCAAGGATCATTGCTTTCCATTTTATAGACCACAGTTTCAAAGATACCTTAGGGTTACACTCTAGGAAGTGTAAAATCCAAGACCCGAACCTAGATCTTCAGACAAATGCTCTTTCTGCGTTGGATGGTACCTGTGATTTATCTTTGTGTCTGAGCAATACCAGACACATATGACTGTCACGTGATCTTACAAAAAAAAAAGCTTCGGAGGGAGCTTTAATTTTCCTTAATTGCATCCTATTATTCATAAGAGGCAGAGCATCACTTGTGAACTGGAGCTGTGGTTACTGTCAGTAAGATGGGTAAGCTTTAGGAAAGGACTGTGCTTTGGTTAGGTGCTAATAGTTAGCTACAATTTAGGGCTGTCTGGTACCTTTTTGAGTTTACCAATAATCTGCAGTTGTCAGAAGCTGAATGGAGATTTAGGGTTTACTTTCTGCATGGTCTGTGTGGAATGGGGGCTGCAAAGTGGAAGAGATGTCATCCTTGCTTCCCCTCCTTGCCAGCTTCATTCCCGAGTCCCCTTAATTGATGGATTCTCTGCCCCAACCCCCTCAGTGGTGGAAAGAGAGAGGAGAGGAGTCTTGTGAAAGGAAATCAGCCTACAGAAGGGTTTTTCTGTCTCCTGCCTCCCCCTCCTTTTTTCCTCCCTCTCAGCCTTTTTTTAGCTCAACAAAAGCAATCCTGCTCTTCTGACAGGCGGCTGCAGCTAATGGCCACTAGGCGCCCCAGCCCCTGCTCCCACGCAGGGGTGCATTTGGGAAGAAACCTGCCTCCGGGGCTGTCTCTCTCCCCCATGGGCTGAACTCTTTGTCAAGCTCATTGAGATAAATTCTCCTAGATGCCTGACCTGATCTGATGGAGGTGGGAATATAGAGCTGCAGTGTCTCCATTAGCAGGCTTTGCAGGGAGAAAGCAAAGATGCACCTTTGCAAGCTGCACCTGCCTGGAAGCTGCCTTCCATCTAAGGCTAAGAGCCCTGCCCACCCTGGTCTGAGGAACTGGTGCACGGTCTGAGTAGTACCAGGGGACAGTTTTTGTGTCAACCTGCTTTGATCTACATAGGCTTAAATGTGACGATATTAAGCTGAGCAATGCAGATCCCTTTTCCTCCCCCACCCCACTTCTCACTACACTTTCCTTTCCCAAAGCTTCCCTTTTGCTAAGTAGCCAGGATTTATGGGTAAACTGCTAGAAGCCATGTGGGAAGATACAGGGAGTCCCAGAGCAGGAGCAAACCGCAGGAAACATGGAAAGAAGAGCCTGCCAGGAGGTATTAACCTTAGTGGAGAAGCAGCAGGAGATGATGAATAGAATGTTGGATTTAGGGGTCAGAAGATCTGGGTTTGAGTCCTGAGTCAGCAAGTGACTACAACTTTCTACCTCATTTTTCTCATTTGAAAAATGGGGGTATTAACATTTGAATTTCTTTAAAGAACCTAAAAGCTCTATAGAAATGAGAATTTTTATTGGAATGAGCCTTAGAGAAAACCTGGGTTCTCTCAGCTCTGCTCCCTCAATTCCACATTATTAAACATATTTATGTATGTCTCCCTGTGTGTATGTATGTATGTATGTATATGGCACTAGGGAAATGAGGACACCTGGTGGGATACTACTCCTTTCAGGGACTCAGTTTCCTTTTTAGCAAAATAAGAGATATTTCTAAAATCTATTTCAGACTCTTAAGGAAGATTCTTGGGATTATGGGAACAGCAAAAGAGAAGCTTGTGTCCGTCAGATACAGAAAAACAAATACACCACAGGGATAAGTGCATTTGGAAAAGAAAAGAAAGAAAGAAAGAAAAAGGAAAAGATTCCACGTGAATGATTTGTCTCCCTGGGATTCAGACTCTCCAGCCTCCTCTCTGTCTGCTCGGTTTGGCAGGGCTTTGATTGCGTGTTTGAATGCACCCAGTGGCTGTCTCTCTCTAGTCTGCAGCCTGCTGCACTCCTGTCAGGCAATCACATGGTGACTGGAGTCCTCACCAGGGGAGTGACTGAGATCCCTGACAAAGGGAGACAATATAGAAGGAGGAAGGTGGGAGGGAGAGGAAAAAGTGCTTTGTCTTAAACTTAAAGTCCCATTAGCCACCCTCCCCCATGTCAGCTATAATCAGGGAGACAGGGGCTGCAAGGAAGGAATTTCCTTTTCTAGATTGAAGCAGGAGAAGTCAGACAGATGCAGCACTGATGTGGGGCTGCTTTTGCTTAGAGCAACTCCCAGGGACACCCTGTAACCTCAGTCTCAGAAAAGGCAAAGGTCCCCATTCACTTTGTAGAGGTTAAAATAACTCTGCAATCACTCCAGTCCTGAACTCAATGCCCCCCGGCTTAACAGCTTCCCCTGTGGGAGCTGCAATTTATCTTTCTGAACCGGTCAGTCCAAGTTCAAGTTCTCTGAAGCATCTTGCTCATAAATGGGCTTAAAGGGTAAAGCATTTCATTTTCCAGGGTTCACAAACAGTGCATCTCACCCTAATCTCACCCTCTTGCAATATGAAAGCATATAGGGGGTAGAGATGCTAGGGCTATTGACTAGTGCCAGCTGATAATTGGGGAAATAAGGTTCCTTGTGTTCTCTCCTCCTCCCTTGTATTGTTCTAGAAATAAAGGGGAATGATAAACTCATAATGAGAAAGGGCACATGGTCTACTGGAAAACTGTTTTGGAATTGGAGTCAGACTAGTTGATTTTAAATCCTAGATCTGACTAATACTAGTTGTGTGACAGTCGCCAAATCAATTCTCAGGGCCTTGGCTTTCTTATCTGCAAAATAAAGGGGTTGCTTTCTAAAGCAACTAACTTACCCAATTCATTGAAAATCAATAAATGTTTAATGATTGTTGACTGCATAAAAGGCTCTATATTAGCTGCTGAAGACATAAATACAAACATGAAAAACAGCATGAGAACATGAGGATTTGTATAGTCAGAGCTGAAAAGGATCCTAAAGATCATCTCGTCCACCCTTATTTTCCAGTTTAGGAAACCGAGGCTTTGAGAGATGGTGAAAGAATTTGAGGGGAGAGAGTACTACTAAGTAGTAGGATAATATAATGATAGATTCAGGACTGAGAAGTATCTTAGATATCATCAGTCCAACTTCACTTAAAAAAAAATTCTAAAAGAAACCGAGGTTCAGAGAAAGTTAAATGACTTGTCCAGGATCATTAGGAAAAGCCTTCAGAAGATGGAAGCCAGGTTTAGCCATAAAGGAAAAGGAGAGGAAAGAGGAAGGGATGAGAAGGGTATGACTTCTGGACATTGGGAACAGTCTGGGCAGGGGCACAAGATGCCAAGTGAAGGGAAAAACTAATGTCAGTTTGCTTAGAATATAGAGTGAGTGAAGAGGAATTACACGAAATAAGTCTGAAAAGGTAGATTAGAGTTCAAATGGAGGGTTTTAAATACTAATCTAAATTCTGTTAGCCTATTGGATATTAGTATTTTGAGCTGGAAACGTCTAGTACTGTGGTTCTCAAACCTTCTGGTCTCAGGATCCCTTTATATTTTAAAAATTTTTGTTTATGTACATTATATTTCTATTAATGTTTGCTGTATTAGGAATTAAACAAATTTAAGTAAATATTTGTATAGTGAATCATTTAAAATAACAGTAAACCCATGACATGTTAGCACAAATAATATATTTTTAAATGAAAAATAACTATATTTCCCCCCAAAAAATTAATGAAAAGAGAAGGTATTATTTCACATATTTTTGTACAATTCTAACATCTAGCTTAATTAAGACAGCTGGATTCGCATATCTGTTTCTACATTCAATCTGTTGTGATCTGTTGTTCTGGATGAAGTACATGAAGAAAACCTGACCTCACACATTTATATAGCTAGAGAAGGGAGGAGCATTTTAATAAACAAATAATCCAGTACTATTGAAAATAGTTTTAATGTGGAAATATGTTTAACATGATTACACATGTATAACCTATATCAGATTGCTTGCTGTCTTGGAGAAGGTGGTGTACGAGGGAGAATAATTTGAAACTCAAAATCTTATTTAAAATGAAATTATAAAAAATGAAAGCTATCTTTTATGTGATTGGAAAAATATGATTTAAAAAAGTACTTTTAAAATCTTAAAGTATCAACCAAATGTGAATGATTTTATATATTTACATGCTTAATATATAAATAATATAAATATGTATATTGTATATACTTAATAATTAAAAATAATAATAGAGTAGTAAAGAAATAGTTATACCTTTTGGGCTCACTAAAAGGGTCTTAGGATTCCCTTGAATCTGAAAAGTCACATCTGGGAACCACTGATCTAGTTCAACTCCCTCATTTTAAATTTGAGGCTTTGGAAAAGGAAATGACTTATTCAGCATCATGTAGCTAGTAGAGCTGGTAGATTGGTGGTAGAGCTGGGATTTGTATCTAGGTCTTTTGATTCCAGATTTAGTAGTTCTTTGCAGCATGTAAGGTGATATATGTGCTTTTAGTCCAGCTGGATTGGCAGAATAGAACCAATTGGGGAGCACGGTAAAAATAGCAGCAGTCACCTTTCTCTTCCATGAAAGACTGTTTCAATCATATGGATTATTTCCCCAGTAATTTCAGAAATAGATTATTTTATCACATAAGAGTAATAAAAATAGCTAGCATTTGTATAGTAGTTACTTTATGCTAGGGACTGTGCTAAGCATTTAAAAAAATTTCATTTTAAGCCTTACAACAATACTGGGAGGTAAGTGCTATCATTGACCTCATTTTACAATTGAGGAGACTGAGATAAACACATGATTTCTCCATGGTCACAACTAGTAATTGTCTGAAGCTGTATTGAAATCGGGTTTCCTGACTCCATGCACAATGGTCTTTTTCCTCTTCCACTTAGTTGCCTTTTATTTTTCTTTTAATTTTTTACAATGAAAAAAGAAAGTTATAGAAGTTAAAAGATGATGATTTTTAAAGATTAGCTTCTAAAGGAGAATTTCATAGTCTACGGTCCCCATGTGGTCACAATTGTGAATTTTGAACTTCTTGGTATAAAATGAAATCCTTTATTTAGAACAGACCAAAAAAAGACAGTTAAAAAATAAACAACAATCACAACCACAACAGCAATGCTTCTTGTAGGTGCTCTTTCAGATTGCCTAATAATTTCTATCTCTGTGTAAACATACATATATAAACACATGCATACATACATGCACACACACAAACACATATATACACAGAGGCTGCCTAGAATAGTGACTAGATAACTGCATTGGGAATCAAGTAGCCCTGATTAGTCTCATCTTTGATATGTACTAGCTGATAGGTGCTGTCTGAGCTAAGTGCTGATATTTTCTGTCTCAGACAATTCTCTATGACTTAAAGCTGCAGAACTACCTTACTTGAAGGGGTTCCTTGTTAGATGAAATCACAGATCTAGCCAAAAAATTTTTTTTTGTTTGTATCAATGTATATATCTTTCATATAAAAGATAAGTCTGTTGCGCAGGATTAATGGTTTCATCTGTCTGTGTGGTACACTTGGCATGGTAAGGCAAAAATGGAAGCCAAAATCTTACAGAATGACTGTAATTCTCTCCCCTGATGCTAATGAAAAGGAGATACACAGGAAGGAAGAAGATTCTGGGACAAGAAATGCATGTCACATGGACTCATATATTTCTAACTGAAATGGATCTTAGAAATTATCTGGTCCAATCTCATATTTTTTTAAACAGCTGAGGGAATAGAAACTCAGAGAGATATTACCCATATAGGTGATAAATCAGAGGCAGAATTTGAACCCAAGTCTTCTGCCTCCAAATTCAGCTCTCTTTTCATTATACCATACTTCCTTTAAATGAACTGAAAGCTTCTATTCAGTTGTGCTTAATCCAACTTCTATGATTTCCCCAATGTTGCCTGGCTGTGTAGTGGGTGTGGAAGATTGAGAATCTTGAAAGGTTTAAGAAGGTCTGTGCCTTGTGCATCACCCTAACAAATTTAGCAAACCCTAACAAATTGTGGTTATTTGATCTTTCTATCCGTGCTATTATCCTCTATTTTTTCATGGATAGGCAGAGTAAATTACTATGGGACAGCCAAGTGGTATAGTGGATAGAGTAACATGAAGTCAGAAAGACTCATATTCTTGAGTTCAAATCTGTCTTCAAACATTTGCAATTTATGTGACCCTGAGTAACCTATTTAAGTCTGCGAGCCTCAGTTTCCTCATCTGTAAAATGAGCTGGAGGGAGAAATGGAAAAACACTCCAGTGCCTTTGCTAAGAAAATCACAAATGGGGTCATAAAGAGTCAGATACTATTGAAAAGCGCTAAACACACGCACATAAAGTTACTATGAATTTATTTTAAGCATACTTTCCCACCTTTATCTCCCATATCAGAATGTCAGCAAGGAGAGTAGTATATTAGTCTAGTAATCATTAATGTTTATGTATGCCTCAACTCTCCCCCCATTCCAATCCAACTATCAGCTATAGCTTATGAAAGTGATTTTCCTTCAAAATAAGTCTGTCATTTTCCTTAGAAACTGCAATGGTTTCCTATCATTAGTAGAATCAAATATAAATTCTTCTCTTGTGCAGTCAAATCCCTTCACAACCTGCCATAAATTTACATGCTTTGGCTTATTATACATTATTGTTGTTCATATACTCTATTCCATATCATCTTATTTAATGTTCTTCATAGACAAAATGCTTTCTTCATGCCTATGTCTAGAATTCACTCTTGCTTCTCTTTGCTCCTTAGAATGCTCTTTCCTTTAAGAATTAGTTTGAAAGCCACCTTGATCTCTCAAGTTGCTAATATTTTTTGATTCAAAAATGGGCTTGAATCATACACACACAAACATATATGTTTATATGTACACATCTATAGATTATAGGTAAGATCCTTCAAGATAAGGATTTTCATTTTTGACATTGAATTTCTAGTATCTGACAGTGCTTATTAATAATCAATAATGATTGATAAATGCTTGTAGATGGCATGATTGTGTGAATTAATTTTTTAGGCTAAGGTACCTGAAGGTATAAAAGGTCCTATAGATAGAAGGGTGGACAATTCTATCTAGAGTACATTCTGCTGGGGAAGAGCAAGTCTAGTTGTGAGCAGCCATTATTAGTCAGGGGGTAGTGCTATGAAGTCAGCAAATGGAGAGGCAGGAAAGATGTTTGACCCTTTATAATCCTCTTAAAGTTAACCCAGAAACATATATACTAGGGAAGAGGAACCAATATTCTACTCTGAATATATAGCATATTTATATTGTAGTGAGGATAGGGAAGATTTTAGTGATTTTGCCATTTCTTCTCTAGATTTCTTGAGGAAACTGATCACAGCCATTAAGTATCTGAGGCCAAATTTGAACTCTTTCCGCCTTTTTTTCATTTCTAACCATTGAGATATCTTCTGCCACTATTTTCTCTTTATCTTTTACTTACATGATGAAGTAGTTTTACTCCTTACTAAGACTAACCCCTGGTTTTGTGATCCCATTCCATTTTGTCTCTTTCAATAGATTGACCCCTCTATCATTGCCATTCTTTCTCTTATTTTCATTTCTTCCCCCTCTACTGGCTCATACCAACTGCCTACAAATGCACTCATAATCTCCCACAGTCTGAAAAAATGACTCACTCAATTTTTTATCTTCACTATTATCTTATATTTCTTCTTCCCTTAAAGGCTAAATTCCTCAAAAATGGTGTGTATAATAGGTGCCTCCACTTTTTCTCATACCACTCATTTTTGACCTCTTACAATCCAATTTTTGATATTATCCACCCAAACTGCTCCCTCCAAAGTTACCAATAATCTGTTAATGGCCAAGTCCAATAATAACCTTCTCTCAATCTTTATTCTCTTTGATCTTTCTGGTGCATTTGATACTTTTGATGTCTTTTCCTTAAAACTTGCTTCTCTTTAGGGGATGCTATTCTCTCTTGGTTCTTCTTTCATCAGCTCTTTTTGGTCTGTTTTTCTAGATCTTCCAGTTTATTCTTTTTAATCAAAAGTTACATCAGGGTTCTATTCTGGCTATGCTTTTCTTCTCCCTCTATATTACTTCACTTGATGACATCATTAGTTCTTGTGGATTTAATTATTATCTTCATGTTTATGATTCTTGAAGGTATCTATCCTGCCCCAACCACACTGATGACCTCCCATCATAAACTGTTAAATGCTTTTCAGATATCTAAAACTGGTTGCCCAGTAGACATCTTAAGTTCAACATGTTAAAATGGAATTTGTTGTCTTTCCTCCTAAACCATCGGCCCTTCCTACTTTCCCCATTTCTGTGGAAAGCAACACCATTTCTCCATATTCCTCAAGTTTGCAATTCCTTACTATCTCTCACAGCCTGCACCCCCATGTTTAACCTATTGTCAAGATGATTCAATTTTACCTTTGCAACATCTCTCTTATACTCCCCCTTTATTTTCTCTGACACTGCCATAACGCAGGTTAGCATTACTTCACACCTTCATTATTGTAATAATCTGATGGTGGGGCTGTCTGCCTCAAATCTCTCTCCACTCCAATCCATCCTTTCTTCAGCCACTAACGTGATTTCCCAAAATACACAGGTCTGATATGTCCCCTTCCCTGCACCTCATCCAGTAAACTCCGGTAGTTTCCTATCACTTTCAAAATCAAATATAAAATCCTTCATTCAACATATAAGGTCCTTTGTAACCTATCTCCTTCCTATCCTTCCAGTTTTCTTATATCTTACTTTTCACTATGTACTCTTTGATCCACTGACATTGGCATCCTGAGTATTCCAGGAGCAAGACACTTCATTTCTCAGAGACTGCCATTTTCTTTGACTGTCCTTTATGCTTAGATTGCTAAACACTTCAATTATGCTATGATTTCCATTGCTTTTTTTAAAGTCCCAATTGAAATCACATCTTTTAAAGCAAACTTTCCTGAACCATTTTAATTCTGGTACCTTCCTCAGTTAATTATTTCCTATTTATCATCCTTCAATTAAAACATAAGTTTCTTGAGGGAAGAGGCTGTCTTTTCCTTCTTTTTGTCTCCCTAACACTTAGCTCAGTGTCTGGCACACAGTAGGTGCTTAATTTTTATTGATTGATTGATTGGTTGGTCATAAATAATTAAAAACAGTTGATATTTAAAGAAGAACAAGTTAATGTTGAAGAACTAATTGCTACTTATTCCTTTAAGACATACTGAGAACCAACCACAGACAACAGGCAGGATTGTAAAAATAACATGCATCAAGGCATAGGTAAAAGAGAGACTGTGAGATGCTGTTTTCTAACAGTTGTGGGAGTAATAGGAAAAATACCCAATTTCCCATAGCTGTCAAGTGTGCTATATCTCCAAATACTCTGGGGGCTAGGACCCTTACAACCTCAAACTTTGGTCATAGAGTACCTGAGAAAAATAAGTCCTACAATAGAAACACAGGATTTTTTTCAAGATAGAGAAATGTTTAATGGTATTTATGAGAATACATGGGCTGTAGGGGCAAAGTTACCTAAGCAACAAATATACATATCTGGTAAGTTGAACTATAAAGCACATATAACCTGACTAAAGGATTTGCAAATCTATCAAAGACGTCTCTTATGTAATGAAATTAGAATCCTTAGCAACAATCCTAAATATATAAAGCATATACTTCTCTCTGTAAAGAGGCTTACTGTGGATTACTATAACTACCTGCCTTAGGTCTAGAGGAGCTGCCAGAATATTGGGCTATAAAGAAAGGAGGAAAAAAAAGAAATAGGAAAAGAAAAACTAAGGCTCTAAATCCAGAAGCAGGACAGAATTCAAGTTGTACCACTCTTTCATAACCTCATGCCATTCCTAAAAGGGAGGAGAATGAATATGCTTATAAAAAGCTATCTCCCTCTTCTATTTTCCCTCCTCCCAGGAGAGAGAGAAAAAGAGGAAGAGAGAGAAAGAGAAAGAAAGCAAGAAGAAAAAGGAGGATGATTTTGATTATGAGAATGATGAGGAGGAACTAGAAAAGTAGGAGAAGGAGGAGAAAGAGTAGGAGAAGAAAGAAGAGGAGAAGGAGGGAGAGAGATAAGGAAGAAAGGAGAAAGGGAGAGAGGGAAGAAAAGAGGGAGGCAGAGACACATATCCAAGAAAGGAATGAGTGAAAAAAGAGAAACCATACATAAATACGCACATACATACATACATACATAAACATACATTTATATATACATAAAACAAGGTCAAGAATAAATATTCAAAAAGAACTGGCTGAAATTATGTCTACTACTTCTGATCTAACCAAGTCAGGTTCTAATAATGAGATCATTTCTTAGCCTCAGTCCTATGGATCAGACAATGATTATCCACACTGGAGATTTTGTCTGCAAGTAAAGTCAGTTGGAATAAGGGAATTCTGATTTTATTCAATGATGAGAAAGCAACTTCTCATCATCTTCATCATCACTACCACCATCATTACCATGATCATCATTATCATCATCATCATCACCACCATCACCATGACTACCACTTCCCCAACCCCCCCCCCCCCCTCATCATCATCCATCATCATCATCATGATTATCATATTTGTGTCTAGACTGATGGATTTCAAGTGTGTGGGCATTTCCTAGTATGGAAATTCTGTCATCTGATGAAGATCAGCAATTTGTTGGCAATTTACAGGTTGTTCAGGACAGGGAAGTTAAGTTCCACGACCAAAGCTATAGTTATTATTTGATGCATGATTGGATACTAGTTTTCCTGACTCCAAGACTACCTTATATTATACCACTCTGCCTCTCATAGGCAGAAAAATCCCATTAAAAGAATTTGAATGCCCCAAATCTGGAACACGAATAGTTTTTTTTGTGTGTGTGTTCAAGAAACTCTGGGTAAAATGCATTGAAATATTCAATCTTTGATTCCTGCTCACCTAAACTACCCTAAAGTTTCAGGCATAAATATTTTGAAAATGTGTCCTCTGAGATCTACAGTAAAAAATAAGATATGGATTGATGCTTTATTTTTAAATTTCACAGTCCAAATTCTTGAAGGTCATCATGATTTCATAACTCAAGTTAAAGAATTCTGGCCACCTACTGGCTTGTAAAGGAGACTGAAGGAGAATGAAGCCTTGTTAGGTATATGACATAAGTATAGAACATAGAGTGTCATAAATCTAAAAGGAGAAAGGGGCTCTTTCTTGAAGGCACAATGATGGTCACAGGCTTATAGTAGCCTAAGTCAGAAGGAAAAGCCAGAAATGCAAGAACTATAAAAGCATACTAGCCCAGATCTATTTCATATAGAAGTAAATGTCCAGGGCTTTCAAATGTACCCTTGTGGAATGGGTCACAGCTTCAGTTCAATCATATTTATAGAATGTAACTGGAGTTGTATCTGGATTATTATGCCATTTCTGAATTATTCTTGCAAGAGAATGACCCCACTCAGCTTTAAGGTGGGTAGCAGTTACAGTCACAGTAGAAGTATAAGGATGGAGACCCACAATGATCCTTCCTGCTTGCCTTCCCAGGGAGTCAGTGTGACTGTATAATACGTAGAATTATCCATGTAAAGGAAAGATTCCTGGGACACTGGCATAGCACAACTATGCTTTTTGACACTCTCAAAGCCTAGCATGGGTAAAAATTCCACTCTCCACTGAAAAGCCAATTCTTTCTAAAGCCAATAGAGTTTTGGCCAATCTTACATCCACCAAACACAATCCCAGATAAACATTTCCTCTGTACATCCCCAGGAATTGGTGTTAGTGCTCTTTTTCCAAGAATGCTAAATCAGCAAAGTGGTTCTGGAATCTCTCTTCCTAAGCTTCCAGAAGTAGCTAAATGTATAGTGACTAGAATAGTAGGGTCTAGAATTAAGAATATTCATCTTCTTGAGTTCAAATCCAGCCTTAGACACAACTAACTATATAAGCCTGGGCAAGTTACTTAACCCTGTTTGTTTCAGTTTTCTCTTCTGGAAAATAAGCTGGAAAAGGAAATAGCAAACCACTCCAGTATCTTTGGCAAGACAAGCCCAAATGGGGTCACAAAGAGTTAGATATCACTGAAATGACTGGATGATAATAACAAAATGGAGATACTTTGCCAACATTTGAATAAGTGAACTTTACATCTTGAGCCTTAGTAAGTTTTATTGGAAAGAAGTCATTTTCCCTGTGAAGTCTGAATAACACTTAATATTTATGCAAAATTGGTTTGAATGTAACCAGGAAGGAGCAGATGAGGTTAGTTCCATAGGTGCAAATGGGCACCTGCAAAGTGTTGATAAGTGGATGTGGACATGGATAATGACAATGATGTGATAATTTGGAAGACAGCATAATGTGGAGCAGTGGAAAGAACACTGAGCTGAGACATCAGGAGACAGGCTTTCAGTCCTGCCATTAACCTGCTGTGTGATCTTGAGCAAGTAAGCTAACTAATCTGGGCTTCCATTTCTACATCTGTAACATGTAGGGGTGAGGTGGTAGTAAGGTTGGGGTGTACTACATAATCTCTAAAATTCCTTCCAGTTTTAAAACCCCCGGGAACAGCACCGACATTTGCATAGATTTAGAAAATTACTGGGTAATGATAAGATCGAGAAGTTCTCTCTCTGCTGCCCATCACTCTGTCCTCTAGGTGTACCCAGGGTCCTGGAAGCACCTAACATGAGATGTATGCATTGGGAAATACTCATGTCTGGTTCCTCCTGGCCAAATGGAAGCAGTAAATCCGAAGTGATTACTTTGCAGCTCTTTCAGATTTATTATTTGGATATATATTCTTCTGACTGCCGATCCCTGGACTGAAATTACCCATGGACTCTTACTGCAGGGCTATATCTCTTTCAGACCCTGTTTAGGAAATGGCAGTTTCCTCTCTCTGTCTGCCTTTGCCTTTACATCTGTCTCTGTCTGTCTGTCTCTCCCCTCTGTCTCTGCCCCTCCTTTTCTTTCTCCTCTCCCTGTCTCCTGTCTTTGTTTCTGTTTCTGTTTCTATCTTTTTTGTTATTTGTTTTGAAGTTGACCTCAATGGTGCATTTTCATCTGTAGCTAAAAGAATCTTAAAAAGCACAGGAGATTAAAAAAGAAACATACACAGTCAGAAGAAAATAGCTCACCCATGCAGGGCTTTCAGGTCAGGTGTGGCAAAGTCTTTTCTGTACCTGTCATTGGCTATTGCTCCTGACTGTTCTTGAGCACACCATAGATTCTAGGAATCTGCAATTGCTGGGTCAGCTGATGGTAGAACTGGGTTTTGTTTGGAGAAAGTTACAAATGATCTGCCTTCTTGCCTTTTTCATGACTTGATTCCATTGTCTTTCTTGGCATGATGAGAAAGTAATGCATAAAGAACCTCAAATTTATTGTTACGCAGGCCTTTTACAACTCCTTAGAATTGGAGTCAGGCTGTATTCTTTCCCCTTCTGGAGTATCTTTATTGGAGGTAACAGAAAACAGACCAACTCTTTTGTATTAGAGTTGGGGAAAATTCCATCTCTCTGTTCTTTTAAAAAAAAGCATAAAAATTATCATTTTTCAGGCTATATTAAGACAATTTGACTCTTTATTATTTAGTTCGCAAGATTCCTAAAATAGTTCACATTTTAATTGACATTTCAAAATTTATAGGCTTCTTTTCTTGAAGCCACCTTGTCAAATAAAGAGTACAAATATTTCATGACACAAGATGTTAGAAATGGAAGGGGTCCTAGAGATCATTTAGTACAGCTCCCTCATTTTATAAACTGGTAAACTGAGACTCATAGAGATTAAGCAATCATTTAGGCATTGGCCTCTATAAAATTAAATTCCTACACATGAACATGCTCAATTTTGAGAGAAGATATAGGAAAAAGCATTTAATATGGACCATGAGGCAAATGAACTATTAAGATAAATTATTAGGTTAGTATAACAAATTTATAAAATATATATGTATGTATCATATACATATAGTATATAACTTAATTTCCTTATTTATAAAATAGAGAGAATTATAGCTATGAGAATAATATGCTATTGTTATTATATGATACTGTTCTCAGCCTGGAGATAGAATTATAAAACAATCCTTGTTTTCAAAGATCTTTCATTCTACTAGGGAAATAAAAGATTTGAAAAATGAATTCAAGATGATTTGAAGAACTAAAACCAGTGTCTTTTTAGAAGAGGTCACATTTTAATTGTGAGTCAAAGGAAACCAAGAATTATAAAGAGAAAAGTAAATTCCAATGCAGACCATTTCATAAGGTCTTTTCCGGCATATGAAGAGAGAAGGCTAAAAAGAAATTAGGACTGGAAGGTAGGATGTTCTCCTTCTCTCCCCTCCAGAATTTTGGGAAGACATAAAAAGAGAAGAGGGACAGTGAGGTCTTATATTTCGTTTCTACTCCATGAAGCAGATACATGATTATTAGTGGCAGCAACAAAATCAGTTTCCTTCCTCCAAACAAAACTATGAGAGATGAAAACTAGAGGATAAATGGGAGCTATAGCTTGATTTTTAACGGAGGTGCTTATCCTGGTGGCTGGAATATTGAGAAAAAAGTAGATTATAGGGCTAAATGGGCTTTACTCTAGTCCCTTGTTTTACTTCAGAGATGGGTGGAGGGCACCTAGTCCTACCTTTTTTTTTTTAAATTAAACCTTATGCCTGAGTGACCCTATCATATTTCTCATAAATGGTTATAATTGACCCTGTCCTTGAATTTTCTTTGTTTCTCATTGTCTGGGACCTGTAGTTCTGGGAAACATACACCTATGATTATGGTTGTCACAAAATGAACCCACATCAAAATTGCACATATCCTAAAACAGGGTTGGAATCCCAACTCCTCAATCCCAATCTCAGAGAATTAGTTTTCTAATTAGGGGAATATTCATAGTTCATTCATAAAGTTTATCACTACACTTTCAAGCCCAGACTTACTATAAATTTGGAGTCTTTTTTATTGTCTATGAGATACAAGGCTACTGTACCATTATTATTTTTTAAATTAAAGCTTTTTATTTTCAAAACATATGTATGGATAATTTTCAACATTCACCCTTGTAAAACCTTGGATTCCAATTTTTTTCCCCTCCCTTACCCTTCCCCCTCCCCTAGATGCCAAGTAATCCAATATTTGTTAAACATGTGCAATTTTTCAGTACATGTTTCCACAATTATCATGCTGTAACAAAAAAAAAATCAGATCAAAAAGGAAAAAAAAATGAGAAAAAATAAAATAAAAGCAAATAACAACAAAAAGAGTGAAAATCCTATGTTGTGATCCACCCTCATTCCCACAGTCCTCTCTCTGGCAGCAGATAGCTCTCTCTTCATCACAAGACCAATAAAACTAGTCTGAATCGTCTCATTATTGAAAAGAGCCACAATCGTCAGAATTGATCATCGTATAATCTTGCTGTTGCCTTTGTATCATTACTATTTGCATTACTATTGTGAAATAGTTTGTGAACAGTCATGGAGTCAGGAGATAGAATTTGCTATGCAAAGATCAATAAGTGAATTTTGGTTGAAACTGTAATGAGAGAAAGGTCATAATATGAAATGAATTTGAAAAATTAGTTTGGAGCCACATTGTGAAGGCCTTTAAATGCTAACTTGAAGAATTCCTATTTCTTCCCAGAGATAATAGAGAGTCATCTGAAATTCTTGAGCAGAGCTTAGATCTATGCTTTATCTGAATTATTTGGGAGATCATTAAGGGAGATGAATCAAGTAGGAATCTATTATAATTTTCACTGATAGGTGATCAGGATCTCCATTAGAAGAGAGAAAGAGATGAACATGATAGATACTGTGGTAGCAAAGTCAAACAAAGTTGGCCACTGAATATACAGAAAAAAGCAAAGAGTCAAGAATGACTCTGAGGATGCAGAGTAGGATGACTGAATGGATGGCAGTACTCTAAAGAGAACTAGTAATATTTGCAGAAAGCAAGGACTTTTAACCTGGGATCTTTAGAACCTAAGGATTCAAGAAATGAACTTATTTAAAATAATTTTTATGTTTCATAACTATATTTTAAGATAATTTTTTTCTTCTGTAATCCTAGGTATTTTATATTAAGCTTTTAAAAATAGTACTTTGAGGAAGGATCTACAGTCTTCACCAAAGATTCATGACATACTGAAAAATTAAGAGCTTCTGGAACCAGTAGACGTTTAAAGGAAAAGAGCATGAAATCCATTTAGGAGGTATTGAGTTTGAAATGACTACAAGATTGGATTTCAGGAGAGAAATCAGAGCTAAATGAGTAGATTTGGGAGTTATCTATATAAACATGATAATTAAATCTATGGGGGCTGATGAAATAATCTACATTAAGTGTATACAAAGAAAAGAATTTCAAAATTACTCACAGTGACAAAATGAGATGTAGGTGATGATGTAGAAAAGGAAATTTGAGATGGAGTAGTCCAAAAGATCAGATGAAAACAAGGATAGTGACCTGAAAGTCTGAGAGAGTAGAAAGTTTTCAAGAATATGGGTGATCAACAGTTTCACAAAGAGTTCAATAAGAATGATAACTTCAAAAACAAGATCAGATATGGTAACTGAGCTATAGTTGACAACTTTGGAGAAAGTTGTTTTAGTCAACTGTTTGGGCTGGGTGCCAGATTGCAAAGGACTGAGAAGTGAGTGGGAAGTGAAGAAAGAGAAGCAACAAGGATACATATATTTTTTCTGAGAGTTTGGCAGGAAGAGAGAGGAGAGATAGTTTGGAGGTCAAATAAAAAATCTTTAAGGATGGACATGTATATTGACAGCATCCAGTAGTTAAAAAATTGAAGGTAGAAGAGAAGAGCAATCCTAAAATAAGATGGCAAGTGATAGGATCAAGGGCTCAAGTAAAAGAATTGGACTTGGCAAGAAAAAACAACACCTCTTTGTCAGAGACTAGAGCAAAGGAGAGAATAGAAGAAAATATAAGGGTTTTGAGTTTTAGAATAAAAGGAAGTTCAAAATGGATTGTCTTAATTTTGCAATAAAGAAGGAGGCAAGGTTCTCTGCTGAGATAGAGGAGCATGTAGGGAAGAGAAGAAGGGAGGGAGGGAGTGAGGGAGAGAGTGAAGGAGGGAGAGAAAGAGGGAGGGAGGGGGGACGGAGAGAAAGGAAGAGGAAGAGAGGGAGAGGGGGGGAGGGAGAGAGGGAGGGAGTGATAGAGGGAGAGAGGGATAAAGGGAGAGAGAGAGCAAGGAAGGGAGCACGTGGGGGAGAGAGGAAGGAAGGGAGGGAGTGAGGGAAGGAGTGAGGGAGAGAGCGAGGGAGAGCGTGAGGGAGGGAGAGAAAGAGGGAGGGAGAGAAAGAGAGAGGGAGAGAGAAAGAGGGGGGAGAGCAAGGGAGGTAGCGAGAAGGAATGAGGGGGAGCGAGGGAGGAAGGGAGGGAGAGAGAGACGGAGGGAGGGATAGAGGGAATCCAGTAGAGTAATTTAAAATCTGTGTTTTTGGCTTTCATATATTCCTCCTTTTCCTGTCTCCTGATATTATCTTCATCAAAACTCACCTTTTTGGGGTCTCACAATCTCCTTCCCCCACAATTACAGTGCTTTTTTATGTTTGTTCCTTCTCCCTGTGACTAAAATATTATTACATCACTGTAACCAGAGAGGTAGCAGGCAAATAGTATTTGATGCACATAAACAAAAGCAACAGGATGGACTCCATGGAGAAACAAAACCTGGTTTAGATAAAGTAGTTCATCTCTCCACAAGGGAGAAGTTAGAAAAAGTTAGCCCCAGATGGAATTTATTCTTGAATCTGTTTTACCTGAATTCTTCAACTCTTTCCTCTTTCTACACAAAAGCTCTTGAGAATGAGTTGTAATATTATTTCATTTTAGTTATTTCCTGTTTCTCACTATACCTTATTACCTTTGAATCTTGCATTTGTAAGTATTTCCTTGAGGGAGAAAATGTTTATTGGAAGATGTTTATTAGAAAAGTGCTGGTTCTAGGTAAGTTTAATTGATACTTTCCACATTCTCATTTTTTGGGGCAATTTAAAATATTTTACTTAATAATTGTTATCGGTAAGTGGCTTGTTTAGAGGCTATAGACACACACACACACACACACACACACACACAGAAACACACATATTTGCAGAAAATTGTACTTTCCAGATGCTCATTGACTTGTTCTGGAAAGAAATGTTCTAGACCACTTTATTTTATATTAGGGAAGGAGACAAGAGTGTTAGCATAGTTTCTGCTGATTTGTGGAATAATATTTTCATTCTTCCTATTTCCCATCTCAATGTTATGCAATTGAAGAAATGAATTGAGGACATGTACATAGGATATTTTGTTGCAAATGTACCAAGATATATATAGTATATTTTCTTAGTCAGGATTTGTTATGCATGTTCATGTTCATGTTCATGTTCTTTTTTTTTTTTTTTTTTTTTTTGCAAGGAGGGGAAAGCTTGTTTTTGTAGTATAGCATGGTAGATTAGGAAAAGAAAGCTAGATTTATCATCAGAGAAGATGGATTTAGATCTTGGATTTTCTACTTATTGTCTATGTGTCCTTGAATAAGAGCTCTAATCTCTTCAGTTCTCAATTTAGTTTTCTATAAAATGAGAGGATTGAATCAGATGTTATATCAGATAACCTACCAGCTTTGATTTTTTTTTGATCAATACAATAATTTCACTGGTATGAGACAATTTCCTCCAGCAAAGAAGATTGAAAATTCATCTGTTAATCTTAGAAAATTACCTAAGGTTATTAGAATTTCACTTTCTTTAAAAAAATAGTAATTTATTTTTAGTACAAATTGCTGTATGAATCATTTTAGGAGAGAAAAATCAGAACAAAAGGGAAAAACCATGGGAGAGAACCCCCCCCCCCCAAAAAAAAAAAAGTGAACATAGCATGTGTTGGTTTCCATTAAATCTCCATAATTCTTTTTCTGGATGCAGATGTCATTTTCTATCCAAAGTCTGTTGAGATTACCTTGGATCGCTGAACTACTGAGAAGAACCAAGTCTTTCATAGTTAATGATCACATATTCTTGCTATTATTGTGTACAGTGTATTTCTGGTTCTGCTTGTTTTGCTCAGCATCAGTTCATGTAAATCTTTCAAGGCCTTTGTAAAATCAGCTTGTTCAATGTTTTTATAGAACAATAATATTCCATTACTTTCATATAATACAACGTATTCAGCCATTCCCCAATTGATAGGCATCTACTCATTTTTCAATTCTTTGCTACCACAAGAAGAGCTACTACAAACATTTTTGCACATGTGGGTTCTTTCCCCTATTTTATGATTTCCTTGGGATACAGAACCAGTAATGACAAAAGGTGTACACAGTTATATGACCTTTAGACATAGTTCCAAATTGCTCTCCAGAATGGTTGAATCATTTCACAATTTCAACAATGCATTAGTATTCCAGTTTTCCCTCATCCCTCCAACATTTATCATTATCCTTTCCTATCATTTTAGCCAATCTGAGAGGTGTGAGGTGGTATCTCAGAGTTGTTTTAATTTGCATTTTTCTAATCAATCAATTTCTAATCAATTGATTATTTGAATAATCAAATTCAATTTAATTTTTAAATTTTTAATTAATTTTTCTAATCAATGGTGATTTAGAGCATTTTTTCATATAATTAGAAAGGGGCTTTAATTTCATCATCTGAAATTGTCTGTTCATATCTTTTGACCATTTATCAATTTTTGACTGACTTGTATTCTTGTAAATTTGACACAGTTCTTTATATATTTTAGAAATGAGACCCTTCTCAGAAATGCTGGTTGTAAAGATTTTTCCCTAGCTTTTTATTTCCCTTTTAATCTTGTTTCCATTGGTGTTGATTGTGCAAACCTTTCTTAATTAATTGCAATCAAAGTTGTCCATTTTGCCTTTCATAATTTTCTCTAGTTCTTCTTTAGTCATAAATTCTTTTCTTCTCCAAAGATCTGACAGGTAAGTTATCCCTTGTTTTCCTAATTTTTTTAATGGTATCATCCTTTATGCCTAAATCATATACCCATTTTCATCTTATTTTAGTATGGTATGTGAGATGTAGGTCTATGCCGTGTTTCTGAAATATTATTTTCTAGTTTTCCCAGCAATTTTTGTCAAATAGTGAGTCCTCATTCCAAAAGGTGGAGTTTGGGGGTTTATCAAATACTAGATTACTATAGGTCTTGATTATTGTGTCATGTGTATTTAATCTATTCCACTGATCCACTTCTCTATTTCTTAGCCAGCACCAAATGGTTTTGAGGACAATTGCTTTATAATATAGTTTTAGGTTTGTTACTGCTAAGCCTTTGCATTTTTTTCCATTAATTTCCTTGGTATTCTTGACCTTTTGTTCTTTCAGATGAATTTTATTATTATTTTTTTCTGTAAAATAATGTTTTGGCATCTTGGATTGGTATGGTACTGAACCAGTAAACCAATTTAGGCAGAATTGTTATTTTTATTATATTTGCTTAGCCTAGCCATGAAAAATTAATATTTTCTCAATTTATATATGACTTTGTGTAAGAATTGTTTTATAATTTTGATCATATAGTTCTTGGGTTTGTCTTGGCAGGTAGACACCCAAGGATTTTATTCAGTCTACAATGATTTTAAATGGAATTTCTCTTTGTATATCTTGCTGATGGGATTTGTCAATAATATATAAATGCTGTTGATTTATGTGGATTTATTTTATATCTTGCAATTTTGCTAAAGCTATGAATTGTTTCCAATAGGTTTTTTGAATGATTTTCTAAGATTCTCTAAGGATATTATTATATAATCTGCAGAGTGATAGTTTTATTTCCTCATTGCCTATTCTAATTCCTTTAATTTCTTTTTCTTTTCTCTTTGCTAAAGCCAATATTTCCAGTAAAAATGTTGAATAATAGTGGTGATAATGGGCATCCTTCTTCCATCCCTGATTTTATTGGTAATGTGTCCAACTTCTTTCCATTGTAAATATGCATGCTGTTGGTTTTAAGTACATACTATTTATTATTTTAAGGAAAGCTTCCTTTATCTCTGTGCTCTCTAGTGTTTTTAATGGGAATGGGTGCTGTATTCTGTCAAAAGCTTTTTCTGCATCTATTGAGTTTATTACATGATTTCTGTTGGTTTTGTTATCAATATAGTTGATTATGGTCATAGTTTCCCTAAATTTAACCAGCTCTGTATTCTGGGTATAAATCCCATTTTCTCATAATCTATTATGCTGCTGATAAATTGTTGTAATCTCTTTGCTAATATTTTATTGAAAGTTTCTGCATCACTATCCTTTAGGGAGATTGGTCTGTAATTTTCTTTCTCTGTTTTGGCTCTTCCTGATTTAGGTATCAGAATCATATTTGTGTTATTGAAGGAATTTGACAGTACTCCTTTACCAAGTTTTCCAAATAGTTTCCATAGTATTGCAATTAATTCTTTAAATGTTTGATAGAATTCACTTGTAAATCCATTTGGCCATGGAGATTTTTCCTTAGGGAGTTCGTTAATGGCTTGTTTAATTTCTTTTTCTTAAATGGGACGATTTAAGTAATTTATTTCCTATTCTGTTAATCTGGTCAGTTTATGTTTTTGTATATAAATATATCCATTTTGGATAGATTGTCAGATTTGCTGCCATACAGTTGAGCAAAATAGCTACTAATTATTACTTTAATTTCTTTTTCATTGGTGTTGCATTTTTGATTCTGGTGATTTGGTTTTTTCTTTTCTTTTTCTAACCAAATTAACCAAAGGTTTATCAAATTTTTTGGTTTCTTTTCTTTCTTATTGTAAGTTTAACTATTCATTAGACTAAATTTTCCTTAAAGATATAGCCTAAATATTACTGTGATTATTTTGCAAGGCAAAAGCAACCTAGCCTAATTTTAGCTACATTACCCTGTTATAGGCAAATAAGTAATCTGATATGAAGATCCATATAAATTAATTTAGTTAAGTTCACATTTATTTACCAAGTATTGGGTACAAAGTTAAATGCTAGAGATTTAGAGATGAATGATATACAAAGTTAAATGCTAGAGATTTAGAGATGAATGATATATATATATATATATATATATATATATATATATATATATATATCCCATCCTAATGAGCTTACAGTCTAGTAGGGAAGGTAGAACTTACATGCAAACAACTATCATATAAAATAAATTACAAAGGATACCCAAAGGCACATTGAGATTTTTAAAATTTTAAAGCTTTTTATTTTCAAAACATATACATAGGTTATTTTCAATATTTATCTTTGCAAAATCTTGTGTTCCAAATTTTTTCCCTCCCTTTTCCACACCCCTTCCCCTAGATGGCAAATAATTCAAATTATGTTAAACATGTGCAATTCTTCTATACATATTTCTACAATTGTCATGATGCACAAGAAAAATCAGATCAAAAAGGAAAAAAGAAAAAGAAAACAAAATGCAAGCAAACAACAACAAAAAGAATGAAAATGCTATGTTGTGATCCACACTCAGTCCCCATAGTCGTCTTTCTGGGTGCAGATACTTCTCTTCATCAAAAAACCATTGGAATTATCCTGAATCATCTCTCAATGAGATGTTTTTGAGGAGAGATCTGAGGAGGGAGAGATCCCTTTCACATTAAGATAATCAGGGAAAGGCTCATAAAGGATGCTCAATATGAAATTAGCCTTGATGCATTAGGAATTTTAATAAGTAAGAATGAATTAGTTCCAGTTGGAAGTTATTTCCAGAATAGGGGAATCATAGAAATAAACACACAAAAGAAAACAAGAAACAAGTTTGGGTAATAGTCATCTTTTTGAGAAGATCTTAGATAATATCAAAGAAACACCATGAAACATTTCAAATTCTTAAGTTAAAACAGGTTGCTAGAAATTCAGGACCTTTGATCAAGTAACTAATTCAACCATAAATTTTCATAAGACAATTGCTCTGTGGAACACACTGTCCATCGTGCTGGTGACACCAAGTTTAAAATGGATAGTATCTGCTCTTCAGAGATTTACATTCTACCAGGGTAGAAGGGGATTAAGCATGCACAAAGAACAGAGTAAGATATGCTGGGGAAAAATAGAGACCCACACAATATACTAAAAATTTGATGTTGGAGAAAATATTTTTAGTTCAGGTAGGTAAGTCAAAATTTCATGGAAGACTCAGCACTTATGTTGATCCTTGGAGCAAGTTTCTGGAAACAATGAGCATCTGGAGAACTCCAATATTCTTCAGAGAAAATCTCCTATATTTGGACCCTTCATAGAGTCTATTCCATGATAGCAGATTAAGCTTCTGTGAAACATACTTTTAGCTAATGCCTTGATTGGAGTCTTATCGAGACAGTATTCATAATATTGTCTGCAATTAATGAATAGTAATCTCTATGGTTTCTTTAAACAAATATTTTCTGCAGTATTACCACATGCATGATTCAGGACTTTCAGCTTTATAACTTTTTAAAAAATAAAACTAATTTTCTAATATGAATAATATGATCTCCTTGAAGAAGGACCTAGTCTAATTAATCTTGTTATATTCTGCAGCAACTAGGACACATATTTCTATATAAGATACAGTTAATAAGTATTTGTTAAAAGTATGGACGTACATAGTCTTCACAATGAAATTTTAGCTTTTCTCTTAAACTTTTCATACAAGTTAAACTTGCAGTTGTTAAAACTTAAGTTTTTCAAAGTCTGTCATATTTCTCAAACTGTATGTTAAGATATGGAAACCATTGCCAGTTATCACACACTAAAAAATGAAAGTATCTCTGTTAAATGTTGGTGAGACACTCCTTATTTGTTTTTGACTATAAATAATAGTCAAAATTTGTGTTTTGACTATGAATATGACTTGTATTTTCTATTTTAGATA
Organism: Sarcophilus harrisii; assembly: GCF_902635505.1. Taxonomy (NCBI): domain Eukaryota; kingdom Metazoa; phylum Chordata; class Mammalia; order Dasyuromorphia; family Dasyuridae; genus Sarcophilus; species Sarcophilus harrisii. The sequence goes on along the minus strand of NC_045427.1, from coordinate 185,221,645 downwards.
CTCTGAATCTATATCTGATTATCACTAACAATTTTCCCATATTTGAAACAAAACAGTTGATTGTTTAGTATCTTGTTATTTTTATTGCAATTATTTGAATTCCTGCAGAGATTGCCTTTGTTGGGATAGTAAATGTTTCTTATTTTTTCTGTCAGTGGAGGACAATCAAATCCAACTTCTTTCTCTAAAGCTAAACTTGGTATAATGGTAAATGAGTTGAATTGCTAGCAAGAAGATTTGAATTTGAATCCCATTTCTGATACTCAATATCTATGTGGCCTTTTTGCAAGTCACAATTTCTTGGAGAATCAATTTCCTCATTGATAAAATGAGAAAGATGGCCTAGATAATATCTAAAATTTCTACTAACTTTACTATTTATAAATTAATACTATTTCCTTTCAAGTATAATTCTTGGTTCATTTTTCCCAACTCATGTTACATGCACAGTGACCTCTCACAAGACTGATTTCTTTACTGATCTACATAGAAACTTTAACCTATTTCCCATTTGAGATATGGTATACCCCTCTTTACTCTGTGGTGGTTTTCCACATCTGGAATGCCAGACTTACTGTGGATATCGAACCAGCTTCAGCCCTGCTACTGCTCAGATACTGCCTTAGCCTTTCTAGCAGACTGGATAAAAATATTTTTGACAACAGGAAGTCCTCCAGTGAGTTTGGTAAATTCTTTATGGGGAATTTATGGAAAAACATGGACAAAATCATGAAGGATGAAGCATAGAAAGGTTGTGGATTCAAACTAAGATCATGGATCTGTTGAAGTATTTTTCTCATAATGGAAAAAGAAAGGAATATTATAATAGTAGTGCTAATATCAGTACGATAAAGAGGAGAAGGAGAAGAAAAAGCAATAACAGTAGTAGAACCCAGCATTTCTATAGGATCTCAAAGCTCTTTATAGTTACTATCTCATTTGATCCTCAAAATCTTTGCGAAGTAGATAGTGTTATTCCATTTTATAATAAGGAACTGACACTAAGAAAGGCTACATGAATTTACACTGGTAGTATCTGAGTGAGGATGTGAACTTAAGTCTTCCTGTCACCAAGTCCTTCCTGTTGCCTCCTCTTCACTACCCCATCACCATATCCATATTATTTCCTTCATCATTTCCAATCCATTTTCCACTAAGATACCAAAGTAATTTTGCTGTAGTATAGTTCTATTACTTCCATTGTCAATTATAAAGTTCTCTGAAATTTCAAGATCTTTGCAAAATAGCCCTTTTTATATTTCAATTTTTATATCTTGCTATCCTACATGTACTCTATAGTCAAGATACAATGACCTGTTTGTACAAAACACTCTATCCTATGTCCCCTCTCTGTTGTTTGACATCAGGCTGTTCTCCATGCCTGGAATGTCTTGCCTTCTGGTTTCTCTGCCTGGTTGTCTTAAAGTATTACACCCAATTCTACATTCTGTGCACATTTTCTGGTCCCACTCTTCCATACCTTGCTTCTGTTGTTCCTCTCTTCCCCTGAGATGAATTTTTATCTTTTCTGTATATATGTAAGGAGGACTGGTGCATGTGCAGTAAAAATGTGCTTAGCTGATGCAAATGCCCCATATGGAAGAGGATAGGGAGAGTTGGGATAATGTATAATAGCAATGTCTTGGAGAGGCTGTGCAGCACAAGTCCATTCTGCATGCTCACTTTTTCTATTTACTGTATAGTTCATACTAAAAGTATCTTCAAAAGAGTCTGTCCTGGGATCTTCACCTTATTCTATTAGCAATTGCATTGGTGATTTGATTACTTCCTGGAAGTATACAATGAGAGAAAGTGCAATAAAGGGAGAAGCTTTAAGGTATCTTCTCTCCATTAAATTCATTTCTTGGCCTCTCCAGTTCTTCTTTTCTGTTTTAGATAAAAGGATGAAAGTTTAAATTCTGTTGAGTTTTGAAAGGTCAATAGAGTGAGTGTCTGAGATTTATAGACCACTTAGCATTGAAGTCCAGAAGATCAATGAGTGACCCTGAAGAATGATCTTTAGGACACAGTTCAGAACTAGCTGAGAAGAAGACTCATCTGACAGTTTTGGTTCATCTGAACATAAATAAGGTGGGACTAATATGATGTAAGAACTAAGCTAAGAATCATTACACTCTCTTAAAAAACTGAACTGGAAAAGAAGAGATTGTATCTTTGAGGTATTGGGAGAGGGTTTTTTTATCTTTGAAGTAAATATTTTGTAAAAACTAATCAATGTTGTGTTTAAGTGGAATGGGATACTAATCATTCAGTAGCACCTAACAATGAAAGGAATAAAACTGGCAATGGCTTGAACAAATAACATTTGAGAAGGTACCCTTCAGGGGATCCAGAACTCTTTGTAGAGGTGGTTGACCTGGTTTTGGGAGAATGGGAAATACAAACTCATATATCATATATGTATCCATTTTCTTATATATTAATCCCATTTATCTCCCCACCCTCCTGCATTAAGATATGAGCTCCTTAACAGCAGGGACATATTTCTTTTTCCTTATATTTTCATTCTAAGCAATTAACATAGTGCCTCGCATATAGTAAGGGCTTATTTTAGAAATAGAATTAAAATACAGATCTCTTCTGGCTCCAGGCTCAGAACTCTTACCGTTATCCAGTTATTCCCTTCTACTTTGCAGGGGTTAGAGACACTGTTCTCCCATAATCTGGAAAGTCCACATAAAACTTTTTGGCCCTCCCTTTATGCTAGAGAAGAAATCTGAATTATTATGGTACTAAGAGTTAAAATATGTTGATATTATATAATAAAATGTATATATACATTTTATGCATTTCTGAGTTTCTAAACATTTTCTGTGTCAACTATTGGCCTTTTCTTTCTGCAAAACTTTCTCCAAATTCTCATTTAAATTCTTATATTTTTCTATGATATATTAAAACTGCAATAGGAAAAGTTGTGATGTGGAAGGGATAATTGTACTATCCTACCTCTTCCACACAAATACATTTATTTTCATCCTATAGGTATTTTAAGAAGATATAGCCATGAAGTTAAGTACTTCCTTCTGGAAATAGAAAAAAAAATAAGGTTAAACAAGGAATCACACTAAAAATCTCTATAAACTTTGAATCAGGGACCGTATTACTCCTCAGCATACACCTTAAAAAAGACATTGATGAAAAGACATTGTATACACCAAAACATTTATAGTATTACTTTTTGTATAGGGAAAGAAACTAGAAACAAAATAGATGTTTGTTGATTAGGAAATAACTAAATAAATTATGAAACATAAATGTAATCGGATAATTCTGTACTGAAAGATATGACGAATGTGATGAACACAGAGAAACAAAGAAAGACAACTGCAGCAAAGTAGAGTCAAGAAAATGATATGCAAAATGACTATAACAATGGAAAAATGCAACAATACAAATAGAATATACAACTACAAATCAATGGAAAATAGATTGTAAAATTACAAAAAATAAACTTGTCCCCAAAGAAGAGAAATAAGAAAGATACCTTCCTCTACTTACTCCTTCACAAAATTGGGAGAATTTATGAATGTGGAATATTATATATACATATATAATGTATAAATTTATATGTAGTCAGATTTTTGATATACGAATAGATTTTTATAATTTTTTTTCCTTTTTGGTTTTAAAAGCTTTTTGTAATATAAGTTGATATTTTGAAAGGGAAAGTAAAGCTATACAAGAAGAAATTTAGGTGCAAAACCCAAAAATATAAATGAAATTTTATTTTAAAAATAAGAAATAACACTTATGGCTGATCATAAGCAAAACTGGGAAGGGAGAATTATGTTCTTTGTTTATTTTCTCCAGTTCTTCCCACTTTACCATCCTTTAACTTTCTCTCACACCATAATGAGGCTTCCCTCTTATTCTTTTTTTTGATTTAGTAAAACTTGCGTTCAAATTTATTCTCATACTATGGTGAAAATAACTGATAATACCTTCTCAAAATTAATCTAATTTTAGCAGCTTTAAGCTGCTAAATCATTTGATCAATACTCATTTATTACATACTATGTATCAGATCCCGTGCTAAGAATTGAGAGCACCAATAATGAAGAAAAACAGGCTCTGCCTCTAAGAAACTTACTTTCTAAATAGGGAGATATATACATATTAAATGAGAGTTAGATGACGCAGTGAGTAGAATGGAGGCTCTAGAATCAGGAAAACTTACTTTCTTGAGTTCAAATCTGCCCTCAGACACTTGCTTCCTTTGCCTCAGTTTCTCTCATCTGCAAAATGAGCTAGAGAAAAAAAATACTGTTTCAGTATTTTTTGGCAAAAATACTGCAAAAGATGAAAAAAGTATGCTTCAGTCTGCATTCTTCTTCCATCTCTCTCTCTCTCTCTCTCTCTCTCTCTCTCTCTCTCTCTCTCTCTCTGGATGCAGATGGCATTTTCCATACAAAATTTATTGGAATCTCCTTGGATCACTGATTACTGAGAATAACTATGTCAATTACTCTTGATCATTACATAGTCTTGCAGTTGGTATGTACAATGTTTTCCTGGTGCTGCTCACTTCACTCAGAAATAATTCATGTAAGTTTTTCTAGACTTTTCTGAAATCAATCTGCTCATCATTTCTTCTAGCACAATAGAATCCTATAACATTCATTTACCAGAAATTATTCAGCCATTCCTAGTTGATGGATGTCCCCTCAATTTTCAGTTCCTTGTCACCACAGAAAGAACTGTTACGAACATTTTTGCATATGAGAATCCTTTCCCCTTTTTTATGATCTCTTTGGGATACAGATCCAGTAGTAGCATTGCTGGATCAAAGAATATGCAGTTTTATAGCCTTTTGGGCATAAGGACTTTAAATTCTGAAGATAGGACTTTGATCTTTATCACAAAGGCACCATATTTGAAGTTTCTTGAGCAGGGAACGATATGGTCAGATTTGTGCTTTAGGAATATCATTTTGGCAGCTAGAAGTTGGATTGGAGAGAATAGAGACTGGATGCAGGGAGATGAATTAGGAGACATTAAAATAACCCAGGTAAAGGTTTAAACTATAATAGAATTTCAAGAAACATTGAATGGGTAGCTAGAGATAATTTTGGGGGGAATATTGTGATCTTTCAAGACTCTAGGCATGTAAGTGGCCCCCCTTTCCCATATCTATCAGGCTAAACCTAATCTGAATTTCTATTTGGTCCCTTAACCGTTAGATGAAATTAGATGGTAACACATTTTCGAAAAATGGCTTTGCTCTTTCTTTATTCTCCTTTTTACATTGCTAGCCCAAACTGATACTTCAGTTTTATTTTCTGTCAAAGTAAGGGACAGATTCTAGATAAGAAAATAGGAACTTGTTATACAAGGCATTTGAAAACACATAGTTGAAGGTAATATGACCCATGGCTATGTAAGTGATATATGTTTCTACCTCTCAGGTAAAGAATGGTCAGCATTGACTGAGATAAGTAATTCCACTGGAGAAAACATCTTCTTAGTGTCTAGTTGGATACTTAATAAGAGTCACACTGCAAAATGGTATGGGACATGAGTTTCTACAATTCATGTAAAATTGTCATGGGTTTAGTTATTTGCAAATAGCCTAGAGCCAGATATGTTGTGTTCAGTTTTCAACTCTGTCTCTGACTTGTCTTGGCAAGTGACTTTCACTCTCAGCTGTAGAAAGAGTAAAGGTGAATAATTACCTGCCTCACAAAGTAGAAATAGATAGAAATGAGAAATCCTTTGATCTTTTGCTCTAATCTCTCACAGAATTATAAAGGATAGCAGAATTCTTCCCTCTGTCTTCTTCTAGTTTTTCTTTTTGTTCAGTCACTTTTAAATTGTGTCCAATTCTTTCTGACCCCATTTAGAGTTCTTGGTAAATATATTATAGTGTCTTGCCATTTCCTTCTCCAGCTCATTATATAAATGAGGAAATGGAGCTAAATAGGGGTAAGTGATTTGTCCAGGGTCACACAGATAATAAGTGTTTCAGACACTGGATTTAAACTTAGTGAGATGAGTCTTCATGACTTCAGTCCTAATGTTTTATATACTGCACCTTCTAGCTGTCCCAAGTCTTCTTTCCTATGCTGAGTCAATGCATCTTTAAGAAACTATTCTGAGTGCTAGACATGGGCAATATAAAGGTAGTACATGACACAATCACAGAAGTGCATTTTTTAAGGCTTAAAGTGACTTTAGCTATCTATTTTCTTCTTGAAGATCTCTAAAGAGATGGCTCAGTACTGACTTCCTAAATATAGCTCCATTACATTTTCCAATAGCTTAAGTTTACCTCTTTGCAATTTCTCCTCATTACTTGTGGTTCTGCTCTCTGGGAACAAATAAAACATGTCCACTGCTTTGTTCTTCAGATCCTTGGAAGATGACAATCATGTTCTCTCAGTCTTCTCCAGGCTTAACATCCCTAATTTCTTCAACCAGTTCTACTATGGCATGTATTCCAAGGTTTGTTTGTTTGTTTGTTTTTAATTACCTTTGTTATCTTTCTCTGGATATTCTCTGTATTATCAAGGTCCTTCCTTCCTAATTGACAGGTCTGAGAACTGAGGAGTACTACTAAATTGTCACCCAAATTAGAATGAGATTTTCTAGGTATAGTTTAACAAGGGGAGAGTACTGAGAGTTTATTACTTCCTTATTCCTGAGAGCTATATCCTCCATAAGGTCCAAGAGCATATTAACATTTTGGCTGCTGCCACAACATGCTAATAAAACCTTTCAATTCAGGTTTCCTAAATTCCCCGGAGAATATCCAGACAAATTTCTCTAATCATGCTTCTCCTGTCTGGTACTTCTGAAGTTGATATCTTGAAGCAAGAATACTATTTTAAGTTTCTTCCTATTGAATTTCATATCATTAGATTCAGCTCTGTCCTCAAGATGTTTGTACTCGATTGGAGTCACATAACATAGTGATATTATCATAGGATTTAAACTTAAAAGCGAGTCTAGAGACCAATCGCTCTAATCCCTAATTAATGACAAAACTAAGATCTACAAAGGTAAAGAGACTTGCTCATTATCATACAGAAAGGTTTAGGTCCTCTTGACTCCAGATTCAGTGCTCTTTCCATTACATCACATTTTATTCTCCCCCCCCCCCCCTCCCAGATCTTTCTTTTATTTCTAATACTTCTAGAATGCACTCCCAATTCAGGTAATAACCCCCCTCAGAAATGTTGAGTAATTTCTTTTCTAAGATATTTGACCTAAGTTTATTATCATCACTGTTTTTTCCGAAGTATAGTGCTTCTTTGTAGCATAGGAGCCAACATGGTTTCTCAGAGGTCATGCCAATGGAGTTAAACCTCTGATAAGTTCTCTATATTTGGAAAGACCCATAGGAACAGCCTTATTCAATTCGGAAAGCCAATCCATAAAGGAAGGACTTTCCCCCTCTCCCCCCCCCCCCCCGGCGCCCCTCCCGCCCCATTTGGTTACAATCTTTATCAGTAGAGGATATAGCCACAGCGACAAATTTCACGGTATTTATAACATTGAAGTATGAAGTACAATGCCAGCTACTGAGAATCTACGAAATTTTCCTTGTCCTGGCGCAGGTCGAGTTAATTATATCCATTCATTTTTGGTTCATATTTGCTTTCACTCATGCATATTTACAAATGAATATTGCTTCAGTTTTTACATATAATAAAGCGTAGAGTAAGAAAAGATAAGAGAAAAGGGGAATAATTCAGATTGGCTAGAGCAGAATACGAGGAGGGTTTAGCAACTGGAAAAATAGGTTAGAGCTAGTTTGTGTGGGATCCTAATTCCCAAACAAGGAGTTGAATATTCTTTCTTAGGTAACAGGTAGAGCCTAAGGGTTTTATTTGATATTGGGAAGGGATAAGTGATAGTTAGATATGCGCATTAGGAAAGTGAATCTGTTCCTCCCCCTCCCACTGCCCTACGTTGCCCTTGCTGCTCCATCCATACACTTAGGTCTAGGGTCCGGTAATGCCCCTGGCGCGAAGGGAAAAGTCCCAAGACAAAAGAAAATTCCGCCGCATTCATGAATCATCCGGGCACCTTCCTTTCTGATTCCTTATACTTGCAAGCGGCTGCGGCTGCTAAGAGAGAGAGAGAGTTTGAGTATGTGTGTAATACCTCTCAGTAGACTTGCCCAGGAGGGAAAAGCTCGGAGGAAAGACTATCCTTTTGTCTTGCAGTATCTATGAAAAATCCAGATGATACAATGAAATCTCATGAACTGGAAATGTACTATTCCAGGAAAGAAAGGGACACCATGGGAAGGAAGTTTATTTAAACTACGAATGTTTTTTAAGCACGATTTCCATCTTCACCATCAAAGTGTAAATTTGAACCACCCTCATTTCACCCAAATGTGTATTCTTTGGGCCGTGTGCTTGTCCATTTTAGGGGAAGATAAGGATTGGAGGAGGCCAGCAACCACAATTAAACAGATCTTGTTAGGAATACAGGAAATTGTAAATGAACCAAACATTCAAGACCTAGCTCAGGTAGAGGCTTACACAATTTACTGCCAAAACAGAGTGGAATATGAGAAAAGAGTTCGAGTACAAGCCAAGAAGTTTGCACTCATAACTATCGATTTTATGGCATCGTAAAAAAAGAAAGGATTGATTTTAGCAAGAATTTATTCACCACATTTTTGCAAAATATAATGTTGTACAATAACTATTCACTTAGGGAAGAAGATTGTGTGTGTACAACTTCTATACAGATCTGAATATGCCGAATTGCCCACAGTTTTTTCCACACAGAGTTTCTTCTTTCAGTCTTTAAAATTTTTTATTGTTATGTAAAACTTTCTTTTATTTTAATATTGGTATCAGTGTTTCAACTGTAAAATTATAAACTTTTATAAACTCCCTAGTATCTAGCTTCATCATGCTCTCTGATGCACACTTATAAATGTTTAGAACTTTATTTAGCCTCTAGCTGACTGTATGAAAAAGGAAATCATAACCTCTCTCTTTCCCTATCCTTAATTTGTTTGTCTGTCTTTCAGAGACTAGGTTATATTGCTTCCAAGCCCCAGAGATCCAGCCAGCCAACATCTTATTTCTACATCACTTCCTTGTGTTTATAGGGCGTTTTGTCTGTGTTGCTGTTTAGAGTAAATAAACTGTATGTATGTATGCATATACATATACAAAATATATATACATACACACACATATATATAATCTGCTTTTGGCTATGCAGAATTGTCTGGATAAAGAAGGACTGTTTAGGAGGTTATTGAGATAAAACAGGCAAGAGCTGATTTCGACATCCCTATACATGGCAGATAATCATAGTGGCACAGTGGATAGGATACCAAGATTGGGTAAGAATATCTGAGTTCAATCCTGGCCTCAAATACTTACTACCTTTGTGAGCCTGGGCAAGTTATTTAACCCTGTTTGCCTAAGTTTCCCCATTTTTTTTTTTTTTTTTTTTTTTAGTAATAGCATTTTATTTTTCCAAATACATACAAAGATAGTTTTCAACATTCATCCTTGCAAAACCTTGTGTTCCATATTTTACTTCTTTCCTTCCCATCTCCCCAGTCCCCTAGCCAGCAAGAAATCCAATATAGATTAAACATGTGCAATTCTTCTAACCATATTTCCACATTTATCATGCTACACAAGAAAAATCAAATCAAAAAGGGGAAAAAAAGAGAGAAAAAACAAGCAACAATAACAACAATAAAAAGGCAAAAATACTATGCTGTGATCCACATTCAGTCCCCATAGTCCTCTCTGGATGCAGATGGCTCTCTATCACAAGTCTATTGGAATTGGTCTGAATCATTTAATTGTTGAAAAGAACCAAGTCCATCACAGTTGTTCATCACCTAATCTTCTTGTTGTTCTATACAATATTCTTTTGATTCTACTTACTTCAATAAGTTTCCTCGTCTTAAAATGAACTGGAGAAGGAATCATCAAATTACTTTATTATCTTTGCCAAGAAAACTTCAAAAAGAGGTCACAGAGTTGTACATACTGAAAATGGCTAAACACTAATAATAACTATTGCTACCACTAATGATAATAATGTGAATTGATGTTAATTTGGATCTTTAAAATTAGCAGTTTTATATATAAATTTTTATATATACATATGTATGTATGTATATGTGTGAGTATATATATATATATATATATATTCTCATTGGTACCTTAAAACAGCTCTGCAGTATAGATACAAGTCTTGTTATGCTCATTTTATAAATGAAGAAATTGAAGTCCAGAAAAGTAGATGATCTTGCTCTTGGACATACAGATGATATTGTTGAGGTTTAGATTTGGGGTACCTAAATGAAATTAAAGTTTAGTTGAGGTCTAGTGGCAGGTTTGGGGTACAGGGAGTCAAACAGAGCTCCCTTGCAACCCCCTTGGATTTGGCTCAAGGATACGGCGGTAAATGAGGTCTAGTAGCAGTACAAGTCCCCAATAAAAGCATTTATTGGTCCAAGAGCTAGATTAATAAAAGAGGTTTATTATTGAGTAAGCAAGGTTAGGTGAAGGTAGAGATAAGGAGGGCACTGGACAGAGGATCCAGTGGACAGAGGGTCCTCACATGGCTAGCATGTTTGGAATCTCTGCAAAGAGGGGGTCCCAGTGTCTCCCTTTTATAATAGGAGACTTAGCTCTAGGGGCTTTTGGGTGTAGTCCCAAAGTTGGCTCAGATCTGGATGGGGCTGGGACAGGTCCAGATCTTCTATTGGAATTCAAAGGGACCAGGATTTGTGAGTCAAAGGGCAATTACATTAACTAGAGGGGTTTGGGAATCAAAGATAGGAATCTTTCCCACATCAATATGTGTTAGAGGTAGAAACTGAACCCAGATTTGCTTGGGTCCAGTTCCATGTTGCCTTTTCAAAAGATCAACAGAGTCTCTTTTCTTTTAAAATCAATGATGACAGATGTTCCAGTCAATTGATAGACTGTCTCTATTCTCAAAGCCCTCACATTATAAAAGGAGGAGACACCACATAAAAGAGGGGTCAGTTGATGGAAAGTCTGTGTTAATAACAGCACATTAGCAGGGCAAAAGACAAGGTCCAGGAGTCCTTAGGATAAAGTATCAAGTCAGATCACAATACCCAGGAGTTGAAACCAAAGCAACAATAAGACTTTGGGGACCTATATAAAATGTTTTATAATGCTAAAGTGCTGTGTTATTTAAGAAGAGTTTATTATTTCCCATGTAGTGAAGAATGGCCAGAAAGGCTTTTTAGGAGGTAGGAAGTGTCAGGTAAGCATTTACTTTACTAATTACTAGCTGTGTGACTGTCTAGGTCTATTTCTTCTGACCACTCCTTAAGAAAGTCAGTAAACCCCAGATATCAAAAAACCAAAATCATTCTGAGTCTTATTGATTGGTTACCAAAAGATCTCAGGCCAAGCTTTAATTGGTCATTGCTTTGAGTTCTATTTGAATGTACAAAGCCACCTTGAGGGTCTTCCCCTCTCAGATTTATTTATTTATTTACTTTTTTTTTTTGACTAGGTAAAAGAGGAGATTCTTTGCCTTAATTGCTATCTAGCCTTAATCATTGAATGAGAGGTCTCAGTCAAACTGAAAACTGCTGAAGACCTTAATTTAAAATGGCTAAGGTTTCCCATTGCATCCAGGACCATCTCCCCTAGTCCTGATCTATATCTGGCCACTGGACACAGATACCTGTGGAGGGGAAAGTGAGGCAGGTGACCTTGCACAGTCCATCCCCATTTAAATCCAATTCACTTGCATGTCATGGCATCACCTCCCTAATGTCATGGTCCTTTTTTAAGACAGAAGTACAAACAACAACAACTACCTCTGCCTATGAAATTGAAAGAATTATTCTAAATTATTTCCAAATTCTCTTTCTGGCCTCAATCCTTTGAACCTAAAAGTCTAGACTTTTCCTTCCCTTTTCTCATTTGAGCACTAAAAAAATTGATGTTAGAACTAACCATGGAAACATTTAAAACAAGCAAATAAAAACAAAAACAAATTCCAAACAAAATAAAAAACAAATCATAAAATTTATGGTTGTGTGCAGAGAGAAAATAATGTGCATAATACCCATCAGAGCACCTCAGGGTTTATTTTTTCAGTATTTGAAGTCTGCCTCTCACTTTGTCTGTAGACCCCATCACTTAATGAAGATACCATCACCATCTAGTTGTATTTATTTGAGCACCCACTTGTCACTTGCCAAGAGAGGGCTTATCAAGGAGATGGACTACTTGTACAAGAGATTAGGACAAAGGTGCAATATTTGATAAGATGGAGGCAAGTGAAGGTTTTTCATTTTAACATCTGCAGATGAAATGGCTTCACTGTTTTTTGCTTCTGTCCTGCCTTTCTATCATTTCCCCCCAATAAGGGTTTGGGCTAATTCCTTTCAGTATTTGAGAGACAGAAATGATATTCCAGCATAGTTTACAGATAGCAAGTTAGGCTTTCCTTTTTTTTTTTTTTTTTAAAGTGGGCATTTTCACTGACATTTGTTATCAATATCTCTAATAGGATTATGATACTTTGAAGGATTCATAAAACATTTTTAAAGGTTATTTGGAGGTATTCTGTCAAGTTTTTATAGTAGAAGTAAGTAGCATCAACTTCTGTTAGTGGGCCTGTGAAAAGAGAAACGTGAGAATACTGGATGAAGAAATATTGAACTTGGAAGAGGCAGCAAAAACTCCTTTTGTTTCCTTAGTGTAGGTTGGCAGAAACAAGGTTTAAGCTGAAAGTCAGGACATTCAAATTTAAGTCCTAATGCTGTCACTAAGTAATGATGGGATCTTTGGAAAGTCATTTGATCTTTTTGGGGCTCAGTTTATTCATTGCAAAGGTGTGAGGAGTACTATATGATGTCTAAAATATAGTTGACCTCTAATACCCTAGGATTATATGTTCTATGTGTTTCAATTTGAGCATTTCCTTTCAATATCACTTAATATCTTTCCAGGTCATATTATTATAACAATGATAAAAGAGGGATAATTGATAGCAATTGTAGGAGAATGCATTTATAAGGACACGTAGATGTCTTTTATCTAAAGATGCCAATAACTTGTTGTTAAACTCAATTTTGGATAACTCTGAAGGATGTTTTCTTACCATTTGACTTAATTTTATAGGGTATCAATTCTGCTGTTTCAGAGAGCTGGCCTATATATATATATATTTTTTTTCTAATTAATTATTTATTTATATTATTAAAAACAATTTGATTAAATTCTCTCCTTCTGTTCAGTCCTTTTCCCCACCCACTGAGAAGATAAGCAATATGATATCAAATATGTGTGAAATCATGTAAAACATTTTCATATCAGACATATTGCCAAAAAAACCTTCCAACTTCAAAACAAAACAAAAAGCAAACAAAAGTGACAGAAATCACACTTTAATTTTCAGTCAGAGTTTACCAGATCTCCTTTATGTCCATCATGAGTTCTTTACAATTGCCTTGGATCATTTTATAGATCAGATCATTTATAGCCACGTCTTTCACAGTTGATCACCATTACAACATCATTGTAACTTTTTACATGATTTTTTAAAGCACAATAGTACACTATAACAATCATATTCCAAAACTTATGCAAATGTTCCCTAACTGATAAACATTCCCTCAATTTTCAATTCTTTTTTTTATCACAAAAAGAACTAATATAATTTTTTTTGTACGTATAGATTCCCCCCCCCCCTACTTTTTCTCTGATCTCTTTGTGGTACAGATACAATAGTGGTATTATTAGGTCAAATGGTATACACAGTTTTATAGCCCTTTGGATATAATTCCAATTTGTTAGCCAATTGGTTGGACTAGTTCACTACTCCACCAACAATTCATTGGTATATCTATTTTCCATCACCCTTTCCAGCACTTTATATTTCTGATAGGTGTAAAGTGATACCTTAGGGTTGCTCCAATTTGCATTACTCTAATCAATAATAATTTAGAGTATTTTTCCTTTATGTCTATAAAGAACTTTTATAGCTTCCTCTGAAAACTGTTCATATCCCTTTACCATTTACCATTTGAGAATGGCTTTAAAAAATTGACTTAGTGCTCTATATATTGATAAATGAGCCCTTTATTAAAGAAACTTGTTATGAAGCTTTTTGATATCATTGTGGTACATTTTAGCAAAATGTAGTTTCCCTGAGCATCTCTTCTAATTAGGTTTATTTTTGCCTTTGTTTTGTCTAAAATCATGATTGTTATCTCTGTCTTTTTTACATCAACTGAAACATAGGAGATAATGCTCCAGACTTTTATCTTAACTTTATCTTTTTGTTTCAAGTGTGTTTCTTTTTTCCTAATAGAAAACATTTCCATAAAAGTCACGTTATGAAAGCAAACATAGATCTCCCTAATGGAAAAAACAATTAAGAAAAGTAAAGTATGAGGGGAATTCCTGAGGCAGAGCCAAGATAGCAGAGGGGACACACAAATTCTTTCTGACTTTCTCCTACGACCCTCAGGCCAATTACAAATCCAGCCTCTGGATTAACTCTGGGACCAGCAGAATCCACGAATATTGGGAGTGCAACAAATTACCAGCAGAAGATAATTTTGAAGATCCCCAGAAAAGGTCCGTTTTAATTGGGATATGGAGAGAAGCAGGCTAAGCACAAGCAGGCTGAGCACAGACACCAGCACAGGCAGCACAGAATCCCAGGGTGGTGCAGACTTCCCAGGGGCTGTGCAGACTCTACATGGTGGAGAATCTACAGGGAGGAATCTACAGTAGTAGTGTTGGCTACTCTGCCCTGGTTGCAAGCCAGTAGATCAGCAGAGAAGTTATAAAACATCCAACACAAACACAAAAGGTAAATAGTGAACCCCAAAAAGCCAAAAATCCATAATCTCACAGGACCTGGCCATGCCCACCTAGCACTGGGAGTGAGTCAACACTGATCCAGAGCAGCCACAGCCACTTATAGAGGATTCCACTGCTTATAGAGGAAGCTACTGCTTGTAGAGGAAGCTTGGAAAACCTTCCCTGTCCTAAAAGCAAACCTTAACATTAAAAAGAATTTTTTTTTGCTTTGTAAAAAAGCAAAGAGAACTCTGACAAGAAACAGTTTTTATGGCGAAAGAGAAGACAGATTTCAAACCCTAAAGAGACTAAAAGCAGATTGAATGACTCAGTGAGACAACAAGCATCCATCAATCAAAACCAAAAAAATGAAAAAAATAGAAAAATGTAAAATACCTACTTGGGAAAACAACTAACTTGGAAAATAGATCTAGGAGAGACAATCTAAGGATTATTAGACTCCCCTGAAAACTATGATGAAAAATAGAGCCTAGACATTATTTTTCAGGAAATCATCAAAGAGAATTGCCTGTATGTCATAGAATCAGAAGGTAAAATAACCATTGAAAGAATTCACTGAACACCTCCTGAAAGAGACCCCCAAATTAAAATCCCAAGGAATACCATGGCTAAATTTCAGAACTATTGCACCAAGGAAAAAATATTACAAGCAACCAAAAAGAAATGATTCAAATGCCAAGGAGCCACAATAAAGATTACCCAGGACCTAGCAGCTTCCACTTCAAAGGATTGAAGAGCCTGGAATCTGATATTCCAAAAGATGAAGAAACTTGGAATGCAGCCAAGAATAAATTACCCTGCTAAACCGAGCATTTTTTTTTCAGGGAAGAAGATGGACATTCAATGAAACAGGTGAATTCCATTTCTTTTTTTCTTTTTTTTTCCTTTAAACATTTGTTTTATTTGATTTTTTTCAATTTTAATATAGATTTGTTATTTACAAGATATATACATGGGTAATTTTTTCAGCATTGACAATCACCAAACCTTTTGTTCCAATTTTTCCCCTCCAACCCTCCCCCAGATTCCTTTTATTTCTGATGAAAAGACCAGAGCTAAACAAAAAAAAATTGTTTATATATACAGAACTCCAAATATAGAACTTAAGAGAAGCATAAAAAGGTAAAAAGAAAAGAACTCTTGAGAACTGTATTTCTGTATACATAGTGCATCTGATTTTACTGTTATAATACAAAAAAGAAACTACAGGTGGAAAGGGGAATGTACCAGAAAAAAGAGGAAAGTAGAGGACATTTACATCTCAGGAAGAGACAAAGAAAACCTATTATAATTGAGGGAAAGAAGGGAACATTGTGTGAATCTTAGTCTCATCAGATTTGGCTCAAAGAAAGAATATTAGACATGTGGCTTCACTGAGAAACCCCATTAGAGAAAAGCAGGAGGGAAAAGGGGAAAAGGAAAAGGGTAGGCTAAATAAACGGAAAAGAGAAATAGTAGGGGAAAAGTATAAGAAAGGGGGAGTGCTCATAAGTAAAATACTGAAGAGGCAGGAAATGGGAAAAGGAAAGATAAAAGTATAATTTGGGGTTAATAAGACGGCAGGAAATACAGAATTAGTATTTTTAACCATAAATGGGAATGGGGTGAACTATTCCATAAAGCATAAGTGGATAGCAGGCTGGATCAAAAGCCAGAATCCTACAATATGTTGTTTACAAGAAATACATTTAAAGCAGAATGATATATACAGAGTAAAGGTAAAAGGCTGGAGCAGAATCTTTTATGCTTCATGTGAAGTTAAAAAAAGCAGGGGTAGCCATCCTCATCTCAGATCAAGCAAGGAAGGAAAGTATATCTTGCTAAAGGGTAGCATAGATAATGAAGCAATATCAATATTAAACATATATGTACCAAGTGGTATAGCATCTACATTCCTACAGGAGAAGTTAAGAGAGTTGCGAGAAGATATAAACAGCAAAACTATAGTAGTGGGAGATCTTAACCTTGCACTCTCAGAACTAGATAAATCAAACCACAAAATAAATAAGAAAGAAGTTAAAGAGGTAAATAGAATAGTAGAAAAGTTAGGTATGGTAGATCTTTGGAGAAAATTGAATGGAGACAGAAAGCAGTACATTTTCTTCTTGGCAGTTCATGTAACCTATACAAAAACTGACCATATATTAAGACATAAAGACCTCAAAATCAAATGCAGAAAGGAATAAATAGTAAATGCATTTTTTCCCAGATCATGATGCAATAAAAATTATATTCAACAAAAGGTCAGGGAAAAATAAACCAAAAAGAAATTGGAAACTAAATAATACCATTCTAAAGAATGAATAGGTAAAATAGAAAATCATAGACACAATCAATAATCTCATCCAAAAGAATGACAATAATGAGACAACATAACAAAATTTGTGGGATGCAGCCAAAGTGGTAATAAGGGGAAATTTTATATCTCTAGATGCTTACTTGCATAAAATAGAGAAAGAGAAGATCAATGAATTGGGCTTGCAACTAAAAAAGCTAAAAAAAGAACAATTAACCTCCCCCCCCAATCAAATACCAAACTTGAAATTCTCTCTCTCTCTCTCTCTCTCTCTCTCAGGCAATTGGGGTTAAGTGACTTGCCCAGGGTCATACAGCTGGGAAGTGTTAAGTGTCTGAGATCAGACTCCTATCCTGTTGTCAAAGAACTTTTCTGCTGAACTTCCAAGTCCTCTTTGGTATCCCTCTGCTGAGAGGTCTGGAAGCCATCAGTACTACTGATGATTCAGAAGTCCTGCTTTGCTGAAGTTGGGATCAAGGTCATGGCTGGGGCTAAAGCTGGAACTGTGTTGGCACTTCCTGCACTGGGACTGTGCATTGGGCTCCCGGTTTCACAGACCTTTTTGTTGACCTTAGTTGTTTTTTGTTGGAAAATGTTCTATTCTATCTTTTGGATGTTTTGATGCTCTAAAGTTTGTTTAGAATCATTATTTAAAGGAATTTGGAATGGTTTGGGGGAGAGGTTGGATGAGTTTCTTCTTTTACTCCATCATCTTGGTTCTACCTTTCCTGAAATGTGCCTCTTGTAAACAACTGTGGGAGAATGATCCACACTGACACCTTCTTGTGACTTAGCTCTGGAACTAGCTCATTTATTTTTCTTTTCAATTATAAGTCTAGTCCAATATCTGTCTTGTAAAAAAAACTTTATTGCATTGTTTGAATCTAGTCCTGCTTAGCTGGGAAAGTGGACCACCTCTACCTGTTGCTTAGAGACTTTATTTAAGGACCTAGATTCTGCAGATCAGAAATCCAGACAGATCTCAACATTGATAAAAGGATTTTTTTTTCACAATTATACACGTCACATATCATCCTTATTCATTTGATTGAATACAGACATTTGAAGAGATGAAATAGGACACATGTTTTTCTGTTTTCAGGGAATTTCATCTGTTTGCTTCTCCCTCCCAACTCAGATCCTTCCTCCAATTAGAAATTAGATGATATAATTTTGTGACCTGTTTTGTATCTGATTGTTTTCTTTTAATGCAAAAAATCTGTCTTCCCCTATATTCAGGGTCCAGAGTCAAACTAGGAAGTCTGGTCCCTATTTTTTATGCAATTGGTATGCATTGCTTTCTGATTAATTGATATGCTCAGCAGACTAAATCTCTGTTTCTGCAGTCATTTAAGATTTTACCTTACCTGACAAGACTGTGGTTGGATTCTGGTTTTTAATCCACTTTGTTACCTAATCCTATTTTATGGGTAAAGTCATTCCATTGACATTCACAGTTAATATTTTTAACTATATTTTCTTCTATAATTTATTTTCTTGGGTTTATTCTTTTCTTTCTTTTTATCCTGTCCCTCCACAAAAGTCTATTTTGTTTCTAACTACTGTCTCCCTTGACCCTCTCTTTTATCACTCTTTCCTACCTCACATTTTTCTTATCTCCTCTTCCTTTTATATATTGGGTAAAATAGATTTCAGTACACAACTCGTGTGTGTGTGTGTGTGTGTGTGTGTGTGTGTGTGTATTCTTCCCTCTTTGAATCAATTCCAGAGCAATTGAGGTTCTAACATTGCTTGACACTTCTCCCCATCCCATTTTCCTCTTTATTGTAAAAGCTCTTCCTTGCATTCCTTTTATGTGAGAAAAATTTCCCCATTCTCTTTCCCTTCTTCTAGTACATCCATTTTTCTTATCCTTTTATTCTGTTTTTTAAAGATTATTCCTCTGCATCTATTCTTCTTTAACTCATTTGTATAATATAATTACTATTTTTTTACATTTTTCTAGATGTTTTTGTTTTTTTAAAGATAGATCATACTAAACTGTGTCCCAATCTTTCTTGTGAGCTACCTAATTGCTGATTTCAATCTTAAACATATGATATGTATTTCCATGTAAAAAACACAATTAGTCCATGTTATATTCCTTGAAATTGATCTTTAATATTGGCTCTTATATATTAAATTTTCTATTGAGTTCGGGTTTAGTTTAAAGTGCTGAAAATCTGCAAATACATTGAATATCCATTTTTTTCATTAAATATTATGAATAATTTTGTAGGATGATATTTTTGACTGTAGGCTTAGTTCTTTTGATTGCCAATATATGCGATCCCAGGACCTGTGGTCTTTTACTGTGACTGCTGCTAAGTACTGCACAATTCTAATTATAGCTCCAGCATATTTGAATTGTTTTTCTTTTCTTTTTTTTTTTTTTTTTTTTTGCAGAATTTTCTCTTTGATCTGGGGTTTTCAAAATTTGGCAATAATATTTATGTTTTCCACAAAAAACTCTCTTTGAGGTAGAGATCAGTGAATTTTTTTTTCTATTTCTACTTTTCTCTTATGTTCTGTCACTCCAGGAAAAGTTTCTTGGGTGATTTCTTGCATTACTGTGTCAAGGCTCTTCTTTTGGTCACAGCTTTCAGGTAGTCCAATTATTCTTATACTTCCTCTTCTTGATCTGTTCTTCAGATCCGTTATTTTTCTTATAAGATGCTTTACATTCTGTTCTATTTTTTCATTCTTTATATTCTGTTTTATTATTTTTTAGCACCCTTGCCCCACTCTTCTGCACTCACTGGTTGTGCTGGTTCTTTCTTTCTTTCTTTCTTTCTTTCTTTCTTTCTTTCTTTCTTTCTTTCTTTCTTTCTTTCTTTCTTATTATAACTTTTTATTAACAGAACATATGCATGAGTATTTTTTACAACATTATCCCTTATACTCACTTCTGTTCTGACTTTTCCCTTCCCTCCTTCCACCTCCTCCCCTAGGTGGCAGGCAGTCTTATACATGTTAAATATGTTGCAGTATATCTTAGATATAGCATTGTGTCAGAACCTCATTCTCTTGTTGCAAAGAAAATTAATTCAGAAGGTAAAAATAACCTGGAAGAAAAACAAAAAATAAGTAGTCAATTCATTTCCCAGTGTTCCTTCTCTGGGTGTAGCTGATTCTGTCCATCATTGATCATTTGGAACTCAATTAGTTTGTCTCTTTGTTGAAGATATCCACTTCCATCAGAATGCATTCTCATACAGTATTGTTGTTGAAGTGTATAATGATCTCCTGGTTCTGCTCATTTCACTCAGCATCAGTTCATTAAGTCTCAACCTCTGTATTCATCCTGTGGTCTTTTTCTTACAGAAAATAATATTCCATAACATTCATATACCATAATTTACACAACCATTTTTCAATTGTAGGCATCCATTCATTTTCCAGTTTCTAACCCTAAAACAGGGCTGCCTAAACATTTGCCAAACAGGTCCTTTCCCCTTTAATTCTCTTTGGGGGTATAAGCCCAGTGATTTGGGTCAAAGGGTTGCACAAGTTTGATACTTTTTGGGCATAATTCAGATTGCTCTCCAGAATGGTTGCATTCTTTCACAACTCCAAACAATGCATCATGTCCCAGTTTTCCCACATCCCTCAACAATCATCATTATTTTTCCTGTCATCAGTCGCAGGTGTGGGTGGTATCTCAGAGTTGTCTTAATTTTTTTCTTGATCTATGTGATTTGCAACCCTTTCATATGGGTAGAAATGTTTCAATTTCATCATCTAAATTGCTTTCTATCCTTTGCCCATTTACATTTACCCCATTCCATTTTGTTAAAATTCTAATTGTATAACATCATCTTTTTAATTGTTTGCTTTTCTCCCCTTCCCCTTTCCCCCTCCCCACATTAAATTGAGCACCACTTGCTTCCCGCCCTCCCTTTTAGGATCTCCCTCCTTGGTTCTTCCCTTTTTCCCCTTTACAAATTTCGATTCCCATCTGTGGCTTTCTTCTTTTTTTCTTTTCCCCTCTTTTCTGGGTGGGAAAATTTCTATAAATCAAATATGTCTAATATTTTTCTCTTTGAGCCAATTCTTTTTTTTATTTAATAGCCTTTTATTTACAGGATATATGCATGGGTAACTTTACAGCATTAACAATTGAAATGTTGTTCAATTTTCCTCACCCCCACCCCCTCCCCCAAATTGTGGATAATGATTTAAAGGTACATTAAAATATAAATTGATAAACAATTTCTGAAAACTTTTTTGCTGTTACAAAAAATCAGACCAAATTTGACAAATTAAGGAAAAAAAATGCAGGTGGGCATAAATTAGGGATTGAATTCAATGTTGGTTTTTAGTCATCTCCAGGTTCTTTCTCTGGGCTGGCTAGCTCAGTTCATTACTGCTCCATTGGAAGGATTTGGTTGATCTCGTTCGGGGATGGAGGTCTGTCAGAACGGTCCATCATAAAAATTGTTGGTATATAATGATCTCCTGGTCCTCCATTTTCCTCCAGCATCAGTTCGTGAAGTTCTCCAGGACTTTCAAAAATCATCCTTTGGTCATTTCTTACAGAACAGTAATATTCCAAATATTCATAACAATTTATTCAATTCTCAACTGTGGACATCCATTCGTTTCAGTTTCTACTAAAAGGGCTACAAACATTCTCACATCAGGTCCCCTTTCCCTTCTTTACCTTTTGGGATATAATCCCAGTAGTAACACTCTGGATCAAAGGGTATGGTTTATAACTTTTTGACATGTTAAACTTAAAATGGTTGGATTCTTCCCTAAACAATGCATCAATTTGTCCCAGCTCCTCCCAAATTCCTTTTTTTCCCTTCATCCCAAAATCACGGTGTTTTAGTTCTTGGTTGTCTTAATTTGCATTTCTCTGATTAATTGACTTGGGCATCTTTTCATTGAAAAATAGTTTCAATTTCTTCATTGAAATTTCCATTCATTCCGCCCTTTTCAATTTGGAAATGGCGATTTTTTATAAATTAGGTTAATTCTCTATATTTTAAATAAGGCCTTTATCAGAACCTTTGACGAAAAATATTTTTAGTTTATTTTTTTCTAATCTTGTCTGCATTGGTTTTGTTTTACAAAAACTTTTAGTTTGGGTATAATTGAAATTTTCTATTTTGGATCAGTAAGTCTCCTTCTTCTTTGGTTAAAGACCTTCCCCTTCCACAGGTCTGAAGTCCTATCCTGTGTTCCTCTAATTTATTAATAATTTCATTCTTTTTTCTGGTCTGAACCCTTTTGACCTTATCTTGGTTCGGCGTTAAGTATGGATCTCCATTTTTATTAGTTTTTTTAGTTTTTATCAAACAGTAAGTTCTTTTAAAGCTGGGGTCTTTGGGTTTTCAAGACTAGGTTGTAATTTTGTTGACTGTTTATCCTTAACCTAACTTTTCCACTGATCAACTAATCTATTTTAATCAAATAGTTTTGGTCTGCGCTCTATAAATTAATTTTGTCTTAAGCTGCCATTCATTTGTTTTTTTCATTAATTCCTTGGAAATTCTTGTTTTGTTTTCCATATGATTTTGTTGTTTTTTTCAGGTCAAAAAGTTTTTGAGTTGTTGGGTTAGTGCTAAATAAATGGGTTGGTTTAAATTTGTCATCTTTATTATTTCTCGCCCTATCCAAGGCATTTAATATTTTCAATTGGTTAGATCAGACTTAATTTGTGGAAAGTGGTCTGTTTTTTCTCTAAACTCGTTTTCCGGAAGATTCCAAATTTTATATCAGTAGTTACAAAATAGATTTCTCTTTGTATCACTGTTGGATTTTTTTGTGATATATAAATGCTGTCATGTGGGTTTTTTATAACCAGCCTTTGCTAAAATTTGGATTACTAATCTTTTTGTAGAATCTCTGGGTTCTCTAAAGGTATCCATCATGTCATCGGCAAAAGTGATAATTTGGTTTCCTCTTTTTCTTTTCCTTTAATCTCTTTCTCATATTCCAAAGCACCTAATCAATTTAAATGTAACTTATAGTGGGAAACCTTGTTTCACTCCAGATCTTTTAAAATGGTTGCGTTTGTCTCCATTACAAATGATGTTACTGATGGTTTAAATAGATGCTGGTTATTTTAAGGAAAATCCATTTTTCCTACTCTCAAGTGTTTTTTTAGGAATGGATGTTGGATTTTTTAAATGCTTTTCTGATTTTGGGATGATCATTGGTTTTTTTAATTTGGTTATTAACAAGGATTATATTGATGTTTTCCTAATAGAACCTCCCTTTCCCTTATAAATCCTTTGTCTAATGTATTATCCTGGGAAGTTTTTTAGTCTTTTTGCTAATATCTTTTTAAGATTTTAGCATCAATTTCATTGGGAATTGGTCTATAATTTTCTTTCTTGTTTTAACCTCGGTTTGGGTATCATACCATGTCTGTCATAGAAGGAATTTGGTAGGACTCCTTCATTCCCTATTTTATCAAATAATTTATATGTTGGGAATTGTTCTTTAAATGTTTGGTAAATTCCATGTAAAATCCATCTGGTCCTGGGGATTTTTCTTGGGGAGTTGTTTTTGCCTGTTCTTTTCTTTTTCTGAAATGGGACTATTCAAAAATTTTCCTCCTCTTTAGTCTGGGAAGCTATATTTTTTGGGGTAGTCATCCATTTCTAGGTTATCAAATTTATTGGCATAAAGTTGGCAAAATCCTCCTTATTATTTCTCTAATTTTTTATTGGTGGAAAGTTCTCCCTTTTCATTTTAAGACTACTGTTTCATTTCCTCCCTCCTTTTCTAATCAGATTTCCAAAGGCTTATCTATTTTTTGGCTTTTTCATAAACCAATCTGGTTTTTAATTGTTCAATGGTTTTTACTTTCAATATTTTAATTTCCTTTTAATTTAAATTTCCAATTTAGTATTTGATTGGGGGTTTTTAATTTGGTCTTTTTTAGTTTTTTAGTTCAAGAATTCATTAATCTTTTCTTTCTCTGTTTTATTCAAGTAAGCCTTAAGGATTAAAATTCCCTCTTAACCCTTTGCATCCAAAATTTTGGTATGATGTCTCATCATTGTCGTTATCTTGGTGTTTTTTGTATCTATAATTTGCTGCTTCACCCAATCATTCTTTAAGATTAGATTGTTTGTTTCCAATTACTTTTTGGTTTTCCCCTAACTTTTTGTTGAAGGTTTTTATTGCATCATGATCTGAAAGAAAGCATTTACTATTTCTGCTTTCTTGCATTTTAATTTTGGGTCTTTATGTCCAATATGGTCCAATTTTGAATAGGTTCCATGAACTGCTGAGAAAGTTATATTCCTTTCTTCTCCATTCAATTTTCTCAAGATCCAACATACCAATTTTTCTAAATTTCTATTTACTTCTTTAATTTCTTTCTTATTTGTTTTGTGGTTTTGGTTATCTAATTCTGGGTGCAAGGTTGAGATCTCCCACTATTACAGTTTTTTTGTCTATTTCTTCTTAAACTCTCTTCTTCTCCTTTAGGAAGTTGGATGCCATACTACTTGGTGCATATTTTTAATATTGATATTGCTTCGTTGTTTATTGCCTTTAAGGATGTGTTTCCTTCCTTATGTCTTTTTAATCAGATCATTTTGCTTTTTGATCTGAGATAAGGATAATACCCCTGCTTTTTTGCTTCACCTGGATAATAGTTTTGCTCAGCCTTTTACCTTTACTATTTATCTCCCTTTTAAAAGGTTTTTCTTGAAAAACAACATATTGAGGGTTCTGACTTTTGATCCATCTGCTTTCCTCCTCTTTTGGAGTTCATCCCATTCCATTTCGGTTAGAATTACTAAATCGATTTCCCTGCCATCCTAAAACCCCGTTTGGCCACTTGCCTCCTCCAACCCCTCTTTCCCCTTTTAAACTTATGTCCCCTCTTTATCCCGATGCTTACCCTCTTTATAATCCCTCCCTCCCCCTTTGGTGTTTTTCCCCCTTCCCTTATTACTCTTTTTCTTTTCCTTTTCCCTCCCCAGTTTTTTAATGGGGGAGAAATTTTTCTAAAACAAATTCAATTTTTTTCTTTGAAACTCTATGAGGTAAAGATTCCACTGTTCCTCCCCCCTCCAAATTCCCTCATATTATGTTTCCTTGCCTTTTGTGGGATTTGGTTTCCCTCTTTTTTCCCCCTTCCCACCTTTTTGCCATCCCTTTTCCATATCTCTTTTTTTATTTTATCAGTAAAATCAAATTAAACATATATTGTTTTGTATATTCACAACAGAAATACAATTCTCAAGTTATTTTACCTTTTCCATCTCTTGGTTCTTGGTTTGGAATAAATTTTTGTGTTTAGTTCTGTTTTTCCTTAGAAACAAATGGAATTCATTTGTTTTCATTAAATGTCCATCTTCCCGGAAGAAAATGTCACAGCTGGGTAGTTTATTCTTGGCTGCATCCCAAGTTCTTTTTTTTGGAATTAGATTCCAGGCCCGGTCCTTTAATGTGGAGGCCAGATCTTGGGTAATCCTTATTGTACTCGTATTTAAATTGTTTTTTTTGGCTGTTAAAATTTTTCCTTAATCTGTAGTTCTGAAATTTAAATTTCCGGGTTTTATTTTAGGGTTTCTTTCAGAAGGGTTTCGATAATTCTTTCAATGCCTATTTTTACCTTCTCTTTCTTTTTCTGGCATTCTTTTGATGTTTCCAAAATAGTATCTAGGCTCTTTTTTTTTCATCTGTTTTCAGAAGGGTCCAATATCCTCAGATTATCTCTCCAGATCTATTTTCCAATCTGTCTTTTTGCTAGTAGATAATTCTGTTTTTTCCAGTTTGTCATTTTTTGTTTTGTTGATTGATTCTTGTTTAATGAATTGTTTCTATTGTTCAGTTCTAATTTTTTTAAAATTATTTTCTTCATTATTTTTACTTCTTTCTGTTATGTCAATTGGTTTTTAAATGTATTTTTTGGTCTGGGAATTTTTCCATTTCACTAATTTTTTGGTAATTATTTTCTTTTATTCACAGATCCTACTTTCTTTGAGTTCTTTGTCTTTTCAATTACAAATCCTACTTTCTAGTGAATTCTTTATTTTTCAATTCACAATTCTTACTTTCGGATTTTTCTTTTCAATTTGTTTCGGAAGGTTGTTTCTCTTGAAAGGCTTCTCTTTCCTTTCCCCATTTTCTTCTCTCTCTTTTGATCTTTTAATGGTCTCTTCTGGGAGCATCATGTAAGGAGGACAGTCTATGCATTTTTGCTTTTGAGGTCTCTTCAGGTTTTTTGCTCTTTTCTGCATAGAAGCTGTCGATCATTCTTTTCATCTTTTTATTCATGTTTTAAAGCCTTTGGGGTATTCTCCCTAGGCAAGGGGTTCCACTTCCTCTGCAGGCAAGGGGAGATGTAAACCAATTTCTGGCTCAGGTTGGGGTGCTCTGGTGAGTTTTCCCTTCCCCCCAACAGTAAGTGGATTCAGCACTGGCTGGCTCAATGCCGTTGGGCTGTGTGGGTTGCGTTGCCCTGGCTAGAGACTAAAGGGTGTACTCCCCAGGCCAGAGCCTCTTGTGGGACTGTGGTATTGGCAGCTGACCCTGAAGTTCCGAACTCTGCCGGGCTCTGCCCGTCTCTGCCCTGATGCAAATCCCCTGGGAAAAGCTCTATGGCCCAAAGAGGCCCCCCCTGCACTGATTGGAGGCTAACCGGGGCTGTGTCCTCCGTGCAGGATCACAACTCCCCAAGGAAAAGCCCTTACTGCGGGTTGGGGCCGCTTTAAAGAGATCTGTGCTTTCACTTTTCGGTTTGAGACTCTCCTGGAACCTAATTTCTCTCCCATCTGCTGATCTCCCCTGGCCCCGGAACCAACCTTTTTGCGGGACTGCAGATTTTTCTTCGGCTGGTGAGTTGTTCCTTCTTATCTTTCAATTTTGGTCAAGGCTATTTTTGAGGCTCGATATAATATTGATAAAGAGGGTAAGAGAAGAGCTTAGAAAGTCACGTGTGCCTTTTCCGCCATCTTGGCTCCGCCCCTCTTTGAGCCAATTCTAATGAGAGTAAGATACACACTATGTTTATCCCCCTCTCTTTTTTCTCTCAGATATAATAGGTTTCCTTTGCCTTTTTGTGAGATGTAGTACCCCCACTTTTCCCTTTTTCTGGTACAATTTCCTTTCCACCTCTAGTTTCTAAAAAATTATACATGTTTCTTTTTATCTTTATAACAAAATATAGTTCCCAAGATTTCTTTTTACCTTTTTATGTTTCTCTTAGTCCTATTTTGGAACAAACTTTTTTTAGTTCTGTTTTTTTTTTCATCAGAAATAGATGCAATTTACCTATTTCGTTGAATGTCCATCTTCTTCCCTGAAAAAAATGCTCATTTTGGGTGGGTAAGTTATTTTTGGTTGCATACCAAGTTTCTTAGCCTTTTAGAATATCATATTCCAGGCCCTTTGATACTTTAATGTGGACACTGCTAGATCCTGAGTGATCCTTATTGTGACGCTTCTATATTTGAATTGTTTTTTCCTAGCAACTTGTAGTATTTTTAACTTGATATGATAGTTCTGGAATTTACCCACAATTATTCTTGGGTTTTGATTTTTGGGTTTTCAGTGGTGATAGATGAATTCTTTCAATATCTATTTTAATGTGTTTCTTTAAACATCTGGGCAGTTCTTTTGATAATTTCCCTGGAAAATAGTGTCAGGCTCTTTTTCATCATATTTTTCAGGAATCTAATAATTCTCCCATTAGTTCTCTAGATCTATTTTCCAAGGTCTGTTGTTTTCCCAAGAAGGTATTTGACCTTTTTCCCATTTTTAATTTTTTTTTTGAATTTTTTGCTGTTTTGGGCCATTCAATTCCATTTGTCAATTCTGATTTTAATAAATTATTTTCTTCCTCACTTTTAATTTCTTTTCTAATTGTCAATTGAGTTTTTAAGTAGTTGTTTTGTTCAATGGAATTTTTCTATTTCCTTAATTTTATTTTTGAAACTATTTCTTTTTCCAGTTCACTAATTGTGTTTTCCTTGGAATTGTTTACTTTTCCAATTCACTAATTCTGTTTTTCAAGGATTTGTTTTTTTTCTCCATTCTATCTTTAAATGAGTGGGATGATTTATCCAGACCCTTTTGCCAAACTTCCCTTTCCTTTGCCCATTTTTCTTCTAGCTGTTTTGTAAGAGCCCTTTTAATTTCTTCTATGAGAGTCTTGTGTGGTGTGGACCAGATCATATCCTGCTTTGGGGATTCATCTGGAGACAGTCTGTTTTTAGTCTCCTCAGGGTTTAAAGTCTGCTCTCTCTCCATATAGAAGCTCTCTATTGTTAGAGTGCACTTTCATTTTTTGCTCATTTTGTCAAAGAAGAATCAAAGAAAACAAACTAACAAAAAACAAAAACAAATGCAGTCTGCTTTTTTGGGGGGAGGGCCTGGATCATATTACTAAGCCTCCTCTACAGACTGTGGCCACTCTCTGAGACTCTGAGAGTGTGCTGAGTCACTCTGGTGGGTGTGGCCAGGTGCTGAGAGACCCAAGCTTTTTGGGGTTATAGTCTTTACCCCCTGTGTTTATAGCTTCTCTGCTGATCTACTGGCTTGCTGCCAGGGCAAAGTAGCCACACTGTGGTAAAGTTCTCCCCACAGAAATGGCTGAGATCATATCCCACTCTGCTCAGGTCTGCTCAGTATAAGCTGCTTGCCACGCTCTGGCTGCCTGCCTGCCTTCTTTCTGTGCCTGATCTAAGCATCCCCACTCCTGAGCAAAAGCAGACCTTTTCTGGTGAATTTCGAGGATATCTTCTGTTGGTAATTATTTGTGGGTTTTTTCAGTCAAGCACTAATTCTGAGACCTTGTCATGAAATAAAGTATTCTGAGAGCAAGAGGGAGCTTAGATAGATGTGTGTGCCCTCTTTGCCATCTTGGTGTGTTGGTTCCTTCTTATCCAGGGCAGCAAATCTGCAGCATACCTGAATCAGGTGTTCCTAATCAAACAGGGTTCTCTCAGTCTTCCCAAACTCAGATCCCCAACTATACATGCATCAGTCTAGGAGAATAAAGTTCCTGTAGTTTCTGCTGAGTTTCTAGACAAACTCAGCTAGCCCCAGGGCTCCCCACTTGATGTTTCTATGCAGCTAGGCTTGAGATATTTATATTTCACAATGGTTAATCCTTAGCCGGGGTCTCTTTTTGGATTCTCTTGGTACCAGGAAGACCACTATGCTACCCCAAGTCATCTTGATTTTTTACCAGTATATGTTAGCCCCAAGGTACAAATCAGGAGCTTGAAATTTACTGATCTATTCTGTCATCTTCCCAGAATCCTCCTCCTACAGGCTTCTCCTGTAATTTCTTTCAAACCTCCAGTCCAATCCTTTTACTGTCTCTGGGTTGAGAGCTCCAGAAGCTACTACTGCTTGCAGACACTATTAAAAAGATCTTTGGACAGATCTACCACAGATCTCTCCTGTGGACTTCCCAAGTTTTCTTGGGCAGGAATAATGTCTCGCCCTGCCTTTTGTTGGCTCTGCCACTTCATAATTTGAAGTGTTATGTTAAAGTTATTTCAAGGGGAGTGTTAAGAGACTTAAGCTGTGTTGCTGCCTCTAATCTGACATGTTGGCTCTGTGCCTTAATCAGGTCTACAGTTGATTGTTTAAATATGTGGTCATCACTTCCTCTCCACTCTCAGTATCTCTATCTTTCTATTTATTCATTTAATCCATTTCATTGATATAGTGAGGAAATTCTATCAGTGCTGATAGGATGTTGTACTGCAACTTAAATTCTTAGGGAATTCTCTGGAAGCACTGAGTACTGAAGTAATTTCCCCAGAATCACACAGCCAACATATGTCACAGTGGAGAACCTAGTTTAGCCTCTCTGACAGGTTATCCATGTTAGAAAAGTGGGTCTAAATTCACATGCTGATCAGAATGGGACTGACTTATGAGTACCTTATGATTTTAGTATGGGCAAAATAGTGAGAACTTGTCCTAAGGAAAAAAAATAAATTGTGTTTTATTAAAATTATACAGTAAATTAACTATTGTTCATAAAAAAGTTATCAGACATAGGTTGTCGACTTCAAAATGCTTAATGGCTTATAGTTTTAAAATGATCTAAAATAATTTTTTGTTTTGATAATTTTTCAACAAACTATGGGGTTAAAGGTGACATAAACTTGGAAATTTAGGATTGAGAATGATGACCTTTCTGAATTAGAAGGAATCTTAATTTCTACTCTAAAATCTTCCGTCCCCTTTCCAATCCCAGCTCCCTGACATTTTACAGATGACAAAAGGGAAACTCAGAAAGAAAGAACTTGCTCAAAATTATAACAGATGAAAAACAACAGATTCTGGATTCAATTCTAGGTTTTTTCTTAGTTCTCCTAGTTGCTACTGACTATAGTCTCTTTATAACAGTAAGTGTCATAGAAGTTTAGAGACAAGGGAAATCATTGAATCTGTAGAATAGTTCAAACTTCATGGAGGAAATTGAGCTCAAGTTGGGTTTTGAAAGATGAGTAAGATTGAGAATAAACTTGTGTGTTATTGTGGGAAGAACTTTCTATTTGAAATAAGAAGGCCACCTCAAAGAGCTTCTGTGAGAACCAAATGAGATGATGTATTAGAAAGTTCTTTGCAAGCCTTAAAACACTAGAACAATGTAACTATAACATCCTTGTAGTCTGGGCTATTTATCTATCTATTGCATTTGCAGATTGGATCCTCAAAAGACTTTTATTACTCCTATCTTCTCAAGGTACCTTGTGGTTCTGCACTCTTAAAAATATAATTAATGAACTCCCATTGGTGCTTTTTTTTTTAAACAGTCAGCAAGTGGACTTAATTAATTTAAAGTATAACAAAGGAAGTGTATTATTAATACAACATTCTCCCAGTGTTTTGTGTGTATTCTCATCCATGAGAAGAATAATCCCTCATTTAAAGTACAATGGTAGTGAGATTCATGAGTAGGAAATACATATAACAAAAGCAATTTATACCTCAAAAGCTGGAAAGCCTATATGCCATATTTTTCATCATGGATCTACCTTTCATGCAGCTTCTCCTAGGACACAGGCTCTTTGTTGGGTAAGCTGCTTAGCCAGGAGCCCAGAGTTGCACCACATTCCTCTGCCTACTGCTGTTTTTCTTTCCTGCCTCAAGTCTCAATTCTTGGAAAAAAAAAAAAAAAACATGAAGGCCGCCTCGCTGTGTCTGTGTCTGTATAGAGAATGTACATTTCTGATTCCTGGTGTTCTTGAAAATTTCTTGAATTGACTCTCTGATTTCCATATGAGTTATTTCCTCTTAGTTGAATAGTTCCACTGTTAGATACCATGGTAGTTGATGGGGAAGGAGAAAAAGTTACCATTGGTAACTTCCTGCCCTATTTACTCAAGAGTCACACTCAGTAAGACACCTAGTTGATAAATTACATAGAATGTCAAGCCTGGAATTAGGAAGATTCATCTTTCTGAGTCAAATCTATCCTTGGGTACTTGTTAACTGTGTCACCTTGGGCAAGTTACTTAACTCTTTTTGACTCAGTTTCTCATCTGTAAAATGATTTGGAGAAGGAAATGACAACTGCTCCATATAAATGCAAAGAAAACTCAAAATGGGCTCACAAAGAGTCAGATATGACTGAAACAAATAAAAAAAAAATAACATACTCAGTGAAACTACTATGAGCTTGGATAGATTTAAACACTCAGCTTCATTGACTGTCTTTAAAGACCACTCAGGAATATTGGTCATTGCCTGGTCAAAAGTATTATTCTTTTTCTAATTCATTCAAGGGACTTTATTTTTATTATTATTTTTTTATTATAGCTTTTTTATTTACAAGTTATATGCATGGGTAATTTTACAGCATTGACTATTGCCAAACCTTTTGTTCCAATTTTTCCCCTCTTCCCCCCACCCCCTCTCCTAGATGGTAGGATGACCAATAAGTGTTAAATATATTAAAGTATACATTAAATACAAAATAAGTTTACATGTCCAAACCGTTATTTTGCTGTACAAAAAGAATTGGACTCTGAAATATTGTACAATTAGCCTGTGAAGGAAATCAAAAATGCAGGCAGGCAAAAATATAGGGATTAGGAATTCAATGTAATGGTTCTTAGTCATTTCCCAGAGTTCTTTCACTGGGCGTAGCTGGTTCAGTTCATTGCTGCTCCATTGGAACTGGTTTGGTTCATCTCATTGCTGAAAATGGCCAGGTCCATCAGAATTGATCATCATACAGTATTGTTGTTGAAGTATATAATGATCTCCTGGTCCTGTTCATTTCACTCAGCATCAGTTCGTGTAAGTCTCTCCAGGCTTTTCTGAAATCATCCTGTTGGTCATTTCTTACCAAACAATAATATTCCATATTATTCATATACCACAATTTATTCAGTCATTCTCCAATTGATGGGCATCCACTCAGTTTCCAGTTTCTGGCCACTACAAAGAGGGCTGCCACAAACATTCTTGCACATACAGGTCTCAAGGGACTTTATTAATGCTGGGTGGGACCACATTTTACAATTAATTCAATACTTTATCAACTTTTTATCTTCTATGATTAGGTCTAGAACATTCATGGACAAACTACTTTTCAATTAACCATTATTATTAATAATAATAGTGGTGGTGACAGTAATAGTAGTAGTAGTCATAGTTGTTGTCATGGTCATCACAGTAGTAATAGTTGTAATTGTATCCCTAGTTCAGTTGCTCTTTGTTTTATAACTGATAAGTGGGCCCTGATTCATGTTCTATACCACTCTTAGAGTGATTTTCATTTTCCCCTCTGCGTAGGAATGCAGGAATGGTTACATATTTCCTAGAGATTTATTCACTGGTCTTGCAATAATATTGTAGGGATTGATTCTCAAGAAAGTCTTATTTAATCCTACATATTGCTTTTTGATAAGCACTTAAATAATAGGATAATAGTATTTAGAGATAAAAAGAATCTAATATTCTCATTTGAGATGTTATGACCTAAAGCTTTGATATCAGTATCTTGGGTTGTTATACTATGATTCCTTTAATGTGTTGAGATTGGTACAGCTTCTATGCGAACTTATTAAAAGAAACATACAAATAATTTCACATTATTATTAGACAATTTGTCTCCTCAGTGTCCAACCTGTAAAATCCCTACTTAATTCTCCCTAATATTGGCATTGGCTGGTTCCATTTATTTATAGTTTCCCCTTGGGAATCTCCTGTGTTGCTTTGGTGACTTTTTACTTTATAATGTCAGAAATGGTTTGGAGTCTATCAGCTCCTTTTGCCATCCTCAAATTTGACTTCATATAAATTATGCTATGTTAATTGATATATGAAAATTATTTTATATTAATAAAGAAAAGCATAATTTAGGAAATTATACTAGGTGACTCAAAATAATGGCTCATAGTGAATACTAACTGGGCTAGACCTAGATTCTCTTTGTTGATTAATGTGATGGCTGCTAGCTAGCTTAATTCTTTGATTTCTACTGATTTTAGCTAGGCTCTGATGGTTTGACTAACTCAATATCACAAAACTAATTAATGGCAGAGCCAAGACTAAAGCCTGGGACTCTTACCATAGTTAAGAAATTATCCCATTTAATTCTGAAGTGGCATTATAAGCCAAACCTTCCTTCCATTGATTATACAACAACAAACTAATAAACATTGAACAAATAAAGAGAAGGAAAAATAAGAAGTCTGGAATCTAATAGTTAACAGGTACCCCATGGAAATATTTTAATTTAATAGGAAAAGAAAAATACTTATGGACGATAAATATATCAGAGCAGGACTCTGACAGGAAAGGGAAAAAGTTTGTAGAAAGGAGGTGGAAAGAAACAAAATTGGGCTAATTGTGGTATTCCAAATAAAAAGAATAAGTCTTTGTGGTTGCTTAAATGAGAAAGCAATAGTATATGATTTAAGCAGGAATAACAATAAGTAAAGAAAGATTTACAGACTTAGAAAGAGAAGGACTTTAGATGTCATCTATTTCAAGTCCATAATTTCACAGATGAAGAAACTAAGGTTCAGATGAGTTATTGCTGTTGTTGTTGTTCCTTCATTTTTGAAGACATCACTTTTGAGCA
Source organism: Sarcophilus harrisii (assembly GCF_902635505.1). NCBI lineage: Eukaryota > Metazoa > Chordata > Mammalia > Dasyuromorphia > Dasyuridae > Sarcophilus > Sarcophilus harrisii. The sequence continues at coordinate 185,187,477 of NC_045427.1, read as the reverse complement.
ATGTTTTGGCTTGTGTATGAATTGAATTTAAGTGAGGCAGAGTTGTACAAAGTCATCAGCCTTATTCTCTTTCAGTCATCTTCAGTCATCAGTTCCATGGCAGGACAAAAGTCAAAGATGACTGAAGATAGTCCGGGATATATTAGATGACCTCAGTGTCTTTAATATGTGACCAAACTCTAAGTGTTCCACATTGCTTGCTTCAGTTGCCTTCATGGCCATGATCAATTCTAATGGACATGGCTCCTTTCAACAATGAGATGATTGAGGCTAGGTCCAATGGTCTTGTGATGAAGAGAGCCAGCTAAATACAGAGAGAGAACTATGCAGACTGAGTGTGGATCACAACATAGCATTTTTATTCTTTTTATTGTTGTTTGCTTGCATTTTTGTTTTCTTTCTCATTCTTTTCCTTTTTGATCTGATTTTTCTTGTGCAGCATGATAATTGTGGAAATATGTAAAGAAGAATTGCACATTTTTTAACATAGATTATTTGCCGTCTAGGGAAAGGTGTGGAGGGAAGGGAGGGAAAAAATTGAAACACAAGATTTTGCAAGGGTGAATGTTGAAAATTATGCATATGTTTTAAAAATAAAAAGCTTTAATAAAAATAAAATAAAAAAGATTTAAATTCACTATCCCTATGGGATAATAAAAAGTTTAATGAAAAAAGCAGAATTTCAGTTAAGTTTTGAAAGATGGTCTGGAATTCAATAAGTGAAGAAGCAAAGAATATCGTTTGGTTGGTTCATGATTGTTTTCAGAGGACCAAAATGATATCACTATGTTGGAATCAACTGATTCCAAAATACAATTCAAATTAAAGTGATTCAGTTTCCTGGAATGATCCTGGTAGAGTGTATCAGTTTCACAAACATACAACAACGAGGTCAGTACAATGGTTCTACTGAGCCTTTTAGACACTTTTACTTTGGCAGGAAGCCTAATACTTCTTCTCTCCCAAACTTTCATTTGGAGCCTCCAAAACATTTAGCTAGCTCTGGTAATGAATGTGCCAACCTCAACATTCATGTGTACATGTCCAGAAAACATACTGCCAAGTGAATTCATCCACAGTATGCAAAAATTCTCCCCTTGTTGTAACTGATGGTTCCATGTATGGATGGTATGGTGCTAGCTCATGGAGAATTTATGTTTTCTTGAGGTTAATTGTTTATCAGAGAATTGACCAAAGACCTGTGATGTATCTAAGCTACTCAGTGCTGATGGAGTCACACTGATTAGTGATAAGGACATGATTCTGGAGAGCGAAAACTTCCATAGTGTTTGTTCACAAACAGACCATCATCAATTAATGCTAAAGTCACTGACCATATACTTCAATTGAAGTTAATTCCTCTAGCTGAATTTCCAACTGAAGAAGAGGTTTTGAATGTCATTAGGTTCCTCTTGTGTGACAAAGCCCCTGGTGCTGACTCTATTCCAGCTGAGATTTATGAAGCTGGAGGTCCACTGCTCATGAAAAAGCCAACTGAAAATTTCCAGGCTATATGGCAAGAGCAGGTATCTCCCAGGAATTCAAAGATGCCTTCATTGTCCATCTTTATAAAGGCAAAGGAAATTGATTTTCTTGTGACAATCATTGGGTGGAAGAGATAACTCTCTTTTAGTTATTATTAGTAAAATTAGTTAAAAAAATTTCTTAATAAGATGATTCTTCCCCTGAAAGATCTACTTTGAGAGCTGGTATAGCTTCAGAAAGGACTAAAGAATGGCTGATAAGGTATTTGCTTTCTGACAACTCTAGGAGAAATGCTAGGAACAGAATGGAGGTCTGTATAGAACATTTTTCAATCTGAATCAAGACCTTTGATACTGTTAGTCATGAGGGATTATGGAAAATTATGTCAAAATTTGGTTGTCCAGAGAAGTTCATCAGTAATGTATGTTGATTTCATGATGGCATGCTTGCCCAGGTTCTGATAATGGATGATACTCTCATGCTTTCCCAGTCATCAATGGAGTGAAGCAAGGCTGTAGGATTGCTCCTATGCTTTTTAGCATGATGTCAGCGTCAAGACCAGATACCACATTGACGGTAAATAATTTAACTTGAAAAGACTATAAGCCAAGACTAAAATGGAGAGAGAGTTGGTGTGTGATCTTTTGTTCACAGATAGTTGTGCACTCAATGAAACCTCTGCAGCAAATTTGGAGTGACTAGTCATAGTTGGTGAGTCAGTAAATGTCTACTAAGCACCTGTCTTCTTACATGATTCCAACTTACTTTCCAAACTGGTGGGGAAGAAGTATATTTTTGTCATCACCATACTTCTGTGTGTCTTCTCATACCATCTCAAACACTGACTATTTCAGTTTTTTTTCTCTTGACTCTGTCCCCAGTTCTACTGGCAGTGCTACCAGAAAACATGGTTTTCAATTGTCCTTTCATTCTTAAAGCTCTTTACCTAGTCCCTTCCTAATTTTTCTAGCTTTCTTACATTTTACTTTCCCCCCAAAGACTTTATTATCCAGGTAGATTGCCCTTTTTTGAATTCTTCAAACCCAAACTGCCTTCTTGCCTTTCAACTGGCTGCCTCCATGCTTGAAAAACTCCACTTTCTCTTTGCCTCTTAGTTTCCCTATCTTCCCTCAGGAGAGGTTAAATTCCAACTTCTTTCCTGGTTTGCCAGCTGCTAATTTTGTCCTCTTTCTGATTACCCACCTTCATCTATTTTCTCTCTCTCTCTTTCTCTCTCTCTCTCTCTCTCTCTCTCTCTCTCTCTCTCTCTCTCTCTCCCTCTCTCTCTTATTTCTTAACTGTAAGGAGTCCCACCTCCCTCACATATACCATGTGCAGGATCACAGGGCTATCCTTCAGGTGATTGTGCAAGACTGGACCTGTCTTTTGTCTCTTTTTGTATCCCCAGATTGTTGCACAAATCAGGTTTTTAATAAATGTTTATTTACTGATTGACATTGATTTTTCATTAGATTTTAAGTTCCTTGATGAGAAAGATTGATTTTTATCTTTCTATGTGTTCCAAGCACAGTGCCTGGGACATAGTAAGCACTCATTGATTTGATTTATAGATCTGAGCAGTTTGGATTATTAAAATGTTATTATTCTAACCAATCTTCTTGCCTTTAGTATTGCCTCCTCCAAGTTATTGTGTTTTTTTTATTTTCAACTTTTTTTATTCTCTACTTAGTAACCATTTACATAACATTCAAATAGGTGCAGGATAAAAATCAATCAATAAACATTAAATAAATACTTATGATGTTCTATGCATTATACAATTGCTGGGATACAGAGAAAAAAAATGAAATGGTCCCTGACCTCAGGACGCTTACATAAAATCATGAGATCCAAAATATTTAAAATTAGTTAAATTATGCATATTAACTTCAACAGAGTAATAACCAAAATAATACCTTATTTGTTTCTATATCTTTTGCTGAGGTCTTTTTTTGTGGACATATTTATTTCCCCATGAAGCAGCCAGTTGTTCTATTGTCCTTTACATAGTTATAGTTATTGTTGTTTTAATTCTGTCTCCCTCTGTATCGCTTCATATAGGTCTTCCCATATTTTTTCTTATTCTTCATATTTGGCATTTCTTATGGAACAATAATGTTCAATTTCATCCACATATCATAATTTGTTCAATTATTACTCAAATGGATTATGTGATAACAAGCAAAATATGAATTTCTACTATATCTTTTTTGTTCTTAATAAAATTTTCAGCATGTAGTTCTTGTCATTGGAATAGTAGATCAAGCATTTTTGTAGTTCTTATTTTATGATGTTATTTATGGATTGTGCCAGTTGACGGGTCCAGCAAACTTAATAGTAAGTCTATTTCTTAATAAGTGAGCAAACATTGAATTCTATCGCTTTTATCAATCTTTGTCAAATTGGATATATAAGGTAGTATGGTTCATCTTTTGCATGAATGTCAAATTAATATTCCTAATGAAGTTATTTGCTTAAACATCTTCAGAGATTATATGTTGGCTATCAAAGAAAGTTTAATCTCAGTCTGGCATACAAGGTCTTCTATAGTATGATCTCACCTTACCTTTTATAATCTTATCTTGCACTAATTCTTTCCTTTATTTCATCTGACATACTAGGCAAAATGGCCCACTCCATGTAAAATTCAGACCTGTGCTTTTGTTTACATCGTTCAAGATGCTTTGAATGGCCTTTCCAAACTCATCCTATTGAATTCTGCTCTACTTTCAATACTTAGCTTAAATGCCATGTCCTCTATGCTTCCTTCTCTGAGCATCAGAAATAATTTTCTCCCTTTTAAAATGTCATAGCCCCTTTACTAGATCTGTTATGGAATTTCTTAAAATGAATTCTATTGTTTATTTTGTATTAGAATTATTTGTGTACATGCCTTATTTCTTCTCTTACATTGTAAGTTCCTGGAGGGCAAAGACTTTATCTTATTTATGTTTGAATCTTCCTTAGTACCAACTACAGTCCCTTGTAGGGGCTTAAACAATATTTGCTGAACAAATATATGTTGAAGGCTAGTCATATTGTTAAAGTTTTTAGATATATAAGTTATTTATGATAAAATAGTTTTCCAACTAGGGCTTTTGTTGTTGCTCAGATATATTCGACTCTTTGTGACCCCTTTGGAGTTTTCTTGGCAAAGATACCAGAGCAGTTTGCCATTTCCTTCCCTAGTTCATGTTACAGATGAAAAAACTGAGGCAAACAGAGTTAAATAACTTACCAACAGTCAGTTACATAGCTAATGAGTGTCCGAGACCAAATTTGAACTTAAGAAAATGAATCTTCCTGCCTCTTGGCAGTGTTCTTTCTGCTGTACCATCTGGCTGCCCCAACCAGAGCTGTTCTAGAACAAAAGGAATTAATCAAATCTGTGTTTTCTACACCCTACCTCTTCCAACTTGGTAAAATTCCCTAGCATGTCCATCAATCCTTCAATACTCTGATATTCCCTTTTCATTGAACCTATTAGAATTTGTTCTCAGAAAAATATCTGATAAACTAATTTGCACAGAGGGACAAATTACTGATAAGCTTTAATATCTTAATATCTTAAGGGTAATAATATTTTAGAAGATCACTAAGTCTAGCGATGAAATTCTGGTTTTGGAATGCTAGTGATCAGATGGGGAAGGTATTACATTTTTTGTACCTTAAAATCCTACCACACATTAATATGTCAAGAATCTGGAATTTTATTAGTGCAGAAACTCCTCAATGTGGATCATAATTCTCTTTAACATGATCTTAGAAAGATTGTGATTTGTCCATAATCACATAGATAGCAAGTCACAGAGATGGAAGGGATGCTTGGTTCTTCTGACTCCAAGTCCAGTATGATATCTGCCCTTTCATGATGCCTCAAAATGCTACCACCTACCAGCCTAATTAGGAGCAAGTTGGCCTTTTCCTCCAAGAAACTTCCACGATCTCTCTCCCCTTCTCTTCCACTTTTCTAGCAAAGCAGATGAAAAATAACCCTAAATATAGTTATAAAAATTATTCAAATCAAATGATGCCTTTCTCAGAGGAAGTAGTGACATTCTCTAATTTAAGCGTGTCTCTGCTGCAGGGATTTTCCCCTGAAGCCCCCTGGAAGTGGGCTCTTAGCCAGCCAGCTCACTAGGGATTAGTTACTTCATCTCTGGGTTCTATGAGGTCATCGAGGTAAAATTAATGGTGAGGAAGGGATAGGACGGATTCTTCTCAACCTTGGGCAGGAGAGGGGAGGGAAACGCAATACCTTCCATGAGCTATTGGCCCCTTTGAGTGCACTGACTAGATAGCAAAAGAACTTCGTGTTAATCTTGGAGGGAGAAATTCAGAGGTGAAACTTAGGTCATTCTGCAGCTTGAGAGAGAAGATAAAAATACTGATTAAAGCATTATAAGAAGCTGATCACCGGAGCAAAGAGCTAAGATGAAATGATCTTTGGTGGTGGTGATTTTGCCTGCCTATTCCAGCGTGTGTGTGTGTGTGTGTGTGTGTGTGTGTGTGTGTGTGTGTGTAGTTGGGGTGAAGGGTGCCAGATCTGGGGACCAAGCATTTAAATCTTGATCTAGTACTGTTAGTGTCACCACAGGGCATCCCTGCCTTTAATCCTTCACCTCTCTGTGCTTGAAAGACTGAATAAGAGGAAAAAGGATATAACTTAATAACTGGATCATAAACAGCTGATGAAACTATTAGGTTGTTCTTGGTATTTTCTGGTAGAGTAATTCTTGTACCAAATCAATGCCCATGGGGGAAATTGAGCAATCTGTCAATCATAAGACTCACTTACTAAGCAAATACATTTGTATTTGCAATACAAATACATTTGTAGCAAATACTGCTACAGATACTATAAGGCAGAGCTGAAGGTGTTATGTTGTTGACTGTTTAGATATAAGAAATTGATAGAGAAAATATTAACAATGCAGATGAAACTTGGAAAAAATATCTTTCATTTTTCTTTCTGGAGATTTGGTTGTTAAACATTTATTAGCACACCCTTGCTTTGAGGGCATTTGAAGATCTCTAATGAACCAGCGTCATTCTGTTTTTGTTAGTAGGGGACCTACATGGCAAAGTGAATAAAGGACTGGGCTTTCAGTCAGGCAGACCTGAATTCAAATTCCTCCTTGCACACTGGTTATGTGATCCTGGACAAGTCATTTAAGCCTGTTTACCTCAGTTTCTCTCATCTCCAAAATGAACTGGAGAAGGAAATAGTAAACTACTCCTATGTCTCTGTCAAGAAAACCCCAAATGGAGTCACAGAGAGTTGGGCTGACTGAAATGATTCAATAATAACAAAAATTGTTAGGAAAGTCTTCCTTGACTCAAGGTGAACCCTGCCATTTTGCAATCTCTACATATTTCTTCTCAAGCTATAAGAAACATTGGATATTCAGATATGGATATTGTACAAACTCCTTATCCTTCACCCTCTGATGCCTACTTCCCAGAATGCCAAGCTACCTTGGCTAGCTTGCAAGGCCCCAAAATGGGCAACCACACCTACTTGCAGTTGCTTGAGTCTTTCTCTTTCTTCTTCAGAGAGAACCTGCAGATTCTCCTTCACCTAGATAAAATAGTTAAAGCTGGGATGCTCTTGTCAGTCATTACTCAGGGGTAGGTTCCAGCACCCTGTCATTATGTCCCTATTACTCCAAGAACTGTGAGTATTGTTAACTGACACTGCTTAACTTACCACCTGCTTCCCTCTTTGTATGTCTTTCTTCTTGTTTTCATTGATATTTCCAACTTAAATATCAATCACCATCTCAGGAAAGCTTGTCTTAGACTATCATTCATACCCAGAACTGGGAAGAGCTTTCACAGCAGTTACACTTACTTCTCAAGTCTCAAGAAATGGAGGACAAGGATTGAGAAGTTGACTCTTGATTCAACAGCAGAAGCACCTTGCCTTTCCACTCAACATTAGAGCTTATACTAGAAGGCTTTCTCTGAATCTTGTATATTTTGGAGTTCAATCTCTCTGACAATATACAGAACAAAGGGTAGAATCCTTAACAGTTTAAATCAGGGGTCCTGAAACTACGACCCGCGGGCCAGATGTGGCAGCTGAGGTATAAGCTTATTTTTCCCTCATTTATTCCCCTCACCCAGGGCTATGAAGTTTCTTTATTCAAAGGCACACAAAACAAAGTTTTTGTTTTTACCGTAGTCCAGCCCTCCAACAGTCTGAGGGACAGTGAACTGGACCCCTATTTAAAAAGTTTGAGGACCCCTGACAGCTGTCTCTGATACTTATTAGCTATATGATTATGGACAAATCTTCTGACTTTATGACTGACTTGGTATCCTCACCTGAAAAAAAAGGCAAAATAATTCTTGTATTTTCTGCTTCACAGAATTGCTGTGAGGATTAAATGAGTTTCATAATTAAAATATTTTGCAGATCAACTGCTTCCAGACATTTATTCCTGCATATTCCATTTGTCCCCTGAGATTTGATTGGTATAAGGCATTGCCAGTGAGGAATCCCTCTTTATCAATGAATATCTGTAACTATCTTTTACTTATTCTTTTACTTGTCTTTGAAAAGTCTGAATGTTTAAATAACCTGAAGAAGATCACATACCCAGAATGTCTCAGGGATGATATTTGAAATAGCTCATCCTTTCTTCTAGCACCATAACACTTCTGGAATGCCCCATTTGTTGTTCAATCATTTTACTTGTGTCCAATGTTTTTTTTTTTTTTTTTTTTTTTTGCAAAGATACTGAAATGGATTGCCATTTTCTTCTCCACAGATGAGGAACTTGGGCAAACAAATTTAAGTGACTTGCCTAGGATCACATAGCTAGTATACCTGAGGCTGAATTTAAGTTCAGGAAAATGAGTCTGACTGACTCTGAGCTTGGTGTTCCATCCTGTCACCAGTTATCTGCCCAAGCATGTCCCATAGATATCTCAAAATCAACCTATCAGAAATAGAACTCATTAGATCCCCATCAATTGGGGAATGACTAAGTTATGGCATATGAAACTAATGAAATATTGTTGTTCTATAAAAAAAGGATGAACAAGCTGATTTTAGAAAGGTCTGGAAAAATTTACATAAATTGATGCTCAACGAAGCAGAGCCAGAAATACATTGTACACAAGAAAACTATAAGACTTGGTTCTTCTCGGTGATTCAGTGATTCAAGGAAATTCCAATAAACTTTGGATGGAAAATGCCATCTACATACTGAGAGAAAAATATGGAGAGTAAATATAAATCAGCACATGCTATGTTCACTTTTCTTTCCTTTGTCTCCTGTTTTTTTTCTTGTGGTTTTTCCCTTTTGTTCTGATTTTTCTCTCCCAATGTGATTCACAAAAAATGTGTTTTAAAAATAAATTTACATGTATAATCAGAAAAATTTTTTAAAAGAGTAAAAAAACCTCAGAACTTATCTCCCTCTCAATATGCCCCTCATCTTAACTTCATTATCTCCCTCTCAATATGCCCCTCATCTTAACTTCATTATTTCTATTGAGGGTATCATATTCCTCACTTTTATCTCACTTTATCTCACTTTTCCCCAGGTCCCTTATCCTATCTGAGAAGACTATTATAAAAAGGATAATGCATGGAACTTGGAGTTGAGGAGTGTCTGCTTCAGACACTTATTAGTTGTGTGCTCTGGCCAAATCATCTAACCTCTTTTGCCAGTTTCCTGACTTATAAAAGGGGGAAATAACAACCATTTCACTGGACTTTTGAGAGGACCCAATGAATTAGCATATGTAAAACACTCTGTCAGCCTTATAGCTTTATGATATTTTTTTAAATCATGCAAAATATTTCCATATTATCTATATATATATATTAAAAGCAAGAAAAATAAAGTGAGAAAATTATTTTTCAATTTGCACTCAGATTTCATCAGTTCTTTCTCTTCAAGTGGATAAAACCTTTTCATTATGAATCCTTTGAAATGGTCTTGGATCATTGTACTGATCAGAGTAGCCAAGTCTTTCACAGTTGATCATCATTACAACATTGCTATTGCTGTGCACAGTGATTTCTCAGTTCTCACTTCTTCACTTTTCATCAGTTATATGATTTTTGCCATGTGTTTCTGAAACTATCATTTTCATCATTATTATACAATAGGTTTCCATCACAATCATATGCTATGACCTGTTCAGCCATTTCCCAATTGATGAGTATCCTCTTGATTTCTAATTTTTTGCCATGATGGAAGAACCTATTTAAATATTTTCATACATGTAGGTCCTTTTCCATTTTCCTCGGTCTTAGTGAGATACGGCTTTAGTAGTGGTATTGCTGAGTCAAAGGGCATGCATAGTTTTATAGCCTTTTCTTTAGAATGATTGGACCAGCTCACTTCTCCACCAGCAATTCATCATTGTACCTGTTTTTTCTCTATGTCTTCAGCATTTATTATTTTTGATAGGTTTGAGATAGTATATAGCGATAGAATCGGTAAATATAATAATGATTAAGATCTCATTTTGACAATGGAGAAATGGAAATTCAGAAATGTGATCTAGCTGTAATGCTACAAATTTCATAATAATTGAGTGAGAGTAGGTTAGAAAGAAACAGATAGGAGATGGTAGAGGATGGTGGAGGTATTATGAACAAAGTGCTTAGGCTAAGATAAAGAATAGCCAGAAATGGGAAGCTATAGTTGCCCCATGGAAAGAATACTAGGAAACAGGTACCACTTCTCAGATTAGTAACAAGTATTGTCTTTGAGTAAATTCCTTAGACTATTCCCAGTGGTTCTGTAAAATGGAAATAGCAGTATTTTATTTGACTGATGGCAGGGTGCTAACCCAGAATGGACAATTGAAGGTAATGGGCTAGGTACTAAATTTTGAGTCAGAGGAGTTGGGGATCAATTTGGGACTTTCCCCCCTACCTGTGTGGCTGTGGCTAAATCACTTCATCTATGAGTATTATTTTTTTAGTCAATGAAATGAAGAAATTGGACTAGATGATCTCTAAGGTGCTTTTAATTCTAAATCTATAAAGTTATTTATGGTCTCCTGAAGGAGCTAAGTGACAAAGTAGATAAAGTGCTGGGACTGCTGTTTAAGAAGAGTCGAGTTCAAATGTAGCCTCAAACACTTACTAGCTTTGTGACATTTGTCAAGTTACTTAACTTCTATTTATCTGACTTTTCTTGTAAAATGGGGATAACAGCATTTACCTCTCAGGACTGTTGTGAGAATCAAATGAGATATTTATAACATGCTTAGCATAATGCTTGGCACATAGTAGACACTAATAAATGCTTGTTTTTCTCTCTTTCTTGAGGTATTTTTTAATTCTAAGGATTGAAATTCTATGAAGTTTGAGGTTTATTCACTCCTTGATTTGGATGGGAAAATTAACTTTTTATAGGAAAACTCACTGTTATTGAATTTTGACTGTATTTAATTGGAGGCAAAAAGTTCTGATATTTTCTTATCTTGTGGATATTTGCAGGATTAGATTAAGGGATTGAGTCAGAGGTTTAAATCATTGTAATGGAAAAATTATATGTTCTACTTTTGGAAATCTTCAGAATAAGAGATTTCCCGGCTTCCTCAGGGCAGCATTGTGGTGTCAGAAATAGGCTACTGGACTTTAAGTTTATAAGACTTTAATTAATATTCTGCTTCAGGTATTTACCAGCTGTGTGATCCTGGACAAGTCATTTAACCTCTCTCAATCTCAATATCCTGATATATAAAATGGGGATACTAATAACATCTACTTCATAGGATTACTGCCAGGATCAATTAAGACAATAAATGTAAAGTGCTTTGCAAACTTTAAAGTATCATGTGAATGTTACCTACCATTTGGAAATCTTGCCAGGAGTGACCAATTTTTACAAAGTTCTATTATGGCAACCAATTTTTAAAAAATGCTTAGACTGAGAAGTGCAAAGTTAAAAGAACACTTAGAAATATAGGAATAATACATTTTATTTTTTGTACTATATTATCATCTAGTAGATACTAGAATTTCAGAAGTTGGAAGGATTTCAGTGTCTCTGTAATGTAACTTATAGCTCCCCTCCCCCCAAAAAAAGATCCCTACTAGAACAAATTCTGACAAAATAGTCATGCATCCTCTGCTGGAAGAAGAGGAACTTATTATCTCCCTGACAAGTTTTCACACAGCTTCTGAATAACTCTAGTGAAGAGGAACCAATTAACTGAGGCAGCCCATTTGGTTTTTGGACAGCTCCAAAACTTTCCAAGTTTTTCCTTATAGGGAACCTAAGTCTATTTCTTTGCTATTTATATTAGTTGCTCCTAGCTGATCTCTGGGCCCAAGTAGAATAAGTCGAATCCCTTTTCCACAAGACAATATTTCAGATAATTGAAAAAAAACCTTTCCTGTTCTTACCAAATCTTTCTTTTCCCTCCAGCCTAAATACTTCCATTATATCCCAGACATCACCACACCATGCAATTATGGATGTAACATCCCCTAAATTCCTATACCATTTTCCATTTTTAGTTCTGAGTTCCATTAACCAGTAATCAAATAAGTTCTACCACTCTTTGCAAGTATGTATCAAACATTTGACCTCTGCCTTCAATCAATTCTCTATTTTTTAAAAAAAGTTTTTATTTCTTTTATTTGCTTTTGATATGTTATCCTTAGTATATAATAGATTTTTAATAAATGCTTGTTGATTTGATAGAGTAATTTATATGACTCATATATAGCTTGGTTTGGAGTTCCCTCAAATATCCTGGCAAATTTCTTTTGGATGCACTCTAGGTTGTCAATTTCCATCCCAAAAAGGGACATTGATAACTCATCACAATCTTTTATGTATCATTTGACTAGAATACAACATAATATGCCATGGTCAGGGATATGTTGTATAGTAGGAAAAGCATCAGACTTGGAGTTGAAAGATCTGGGTTCAAATCTAGTTCAGCCACATTCTATGTGTGACCTTGGACAAATGACTTTACTTCTCTAGATTCATCGCTAAAATAAGGGGATCAAAGTTGGTAATTTTTATGGCCTCTGAGCTCTAAATGTGTCATTCTATGCCTTAGAGCCAACATAGACTAGTGAAAAACAAATGAGACTTGGGGCAGAACAAGGGTTCTCCTGAGACAACCAGAGAAGACAGGAAAAAAGACTCAGGAATAGAGTTTGTCTGAAGTATAAACACCTCCAGACTATATCCCCAGAAACAGAAAGTGAGTAGCCCTGGGGCTATCTGAGTTCAACTCCAGTCTCAGCCCAAACTATAGGAACTTTCACCTCCCAGACATCAAGAGGAGTTGGGGGCCTAAGTCTGCGAAGACTGAGGGAACCTCTGCTTATTAGGAATGCCAGACCCAGATATACTATAGAGAGATGGTTCTGGGCAAGGACCCAGAACACATGGTGAGTGCAGAAGTAGTGGAGCAGAAATGCTCCTGGCTGTGAGTACATGCAGAAGAATGGAGTGTTTGAACTGAAGTGAAGCTAGAGGGACCATTCCCAAGCCTCCAATCCAGTATTAGAAGTGTTTATACAAATAATTCTTATTAAAAACAAAGTAAACAGACAAGAAAAAAAGATTCCAACTATAGCAACTTACTATGGGAAATAAGGAAGACTGGGGTCCATCTTTAGAGGAGGACAGTGAAGTAAAAAAAAAAAGCCTCTTCAATCCCAAAGAGAAATGTTAAATGGCTCTCTGCCCAGAAAGAATTTATAGAACAACTCAAAAAGACTTTAAAAATCAAATGTGAGTGATTGAGGAAAAAATAAAAATAAAATAAGAACTATCCAAGAAAAACAAGAAAATATGGAAAGAAACTCAACTAGAAAAGGAGATTCAAAGTTTGAAAGAAGAAAATATTTCTTTGAAAATTAGAAGTGGGCAAGGGAAAGATATATAATATAATAGACTAAGAAATAAAAGAATGAAAAATAAATAATGAAAAAATAGAAAAACCTATGAACCTGTCCTAGGTACTCTCATGTTCCTCCCACCTTTTGCTCCTCAGCTGTTTTTTATATGCTATTTCTGTCAGAGCATAAGCTCTTTCAGGGAAGGCACTTTTTGCTTGTATGTATATCCCCAATGCTTAACATAGTGCTTGGCATATATTAAGTATTTAATATGTGTCAATTTCCTTCTTTATTTCCCTCTTCCTTTTCTTCCCACACTTCCAAATTTAGAAAACAGGAAACACATTGCTACAACACATATAATCAAGTAAAACAATCTTCATGCTGAGTGTATCACTTCTCTAATATGAGAGTGAGTAAGTTATTTCAGCTTGAATCCTCTGCAGTCATTTTTGGTCATTTTACTGATGAGAGTTTTGAAGACTTTCAAAGTTGTTTGTCTTATTATTGTATTAATTGTTCTTCTATTTCTGCTCCCTTATTCTGCTTAATTTCATATAAATCTTCCCAGGTTTTCCTGAAACCATCCCTTTCATCATTGCTTACAATACAATATTATTCCATCACATTTAAAAACCATAACTTGTTCAACCATTCCCAAATTGAAGGACACCCTCTCAGTTTCAATTATTTGCAACCACAAAAGACCTGCTTATAAATATTTTTGTACATATAGATATTTTCCTTTTTTAAAATCTCTTTGGAGTTTAGAACTACTAGTGGTATTACTACGTCAAAGGGTATTCATAGTGTAATGCCTTTTCTGCCATAGTTCCAAAATATTTTCTAGAAGGACTGAATCAATTTATAACTAACTGTGCCTTAATCTACCTCTTTCCCCACAGCCTCTCAAGCATATGACATCCCTCCCCCCATTATATCAAATTTGAAAATCTTATGAATGAGGGAGAATATCAGGTTTATTTTAATTTGCATTTATCTAATCATTAGATATTAAAAACATTTTTATATGGGTAATTATAGCTTGGATTTTGTCATCTGAAGATTGTTTGTTCATATGCTTTGACCATTGTCAGTTGGAGAATAATTCTTATTTTTACAAATTTGAATCAATTCCCCATACAGTTTAGGAATGATATATTTATCATAAGTACATACTGAAAAGATTTTTTCCCACTTACCTGCTTATTTTCTATTGTTCGCTGCCTTGATTTTGTTTGTACAAAATCTTTTTAATTTTACGCAATAAAATTGTTCATTTTGCATTCTGTGATCTTCTTTATTTCTGATTTAATTGTGAACTTTCCCCATCCATCCATTTCTTTCTTACTCTTCTAATTTATTTATGATATTGTCTCTTATTTCTAAATCATGTACTCATTTGGAACTTATGTTGCTATATGGTGTAAGATTTTTTTTTCTTGGATTTCCAATAGGGTACATTTTCTAGGTCTTTGTTGGAAGTGCTATGTTGGGGAGGGGAAGGGGAGTTTGGCTACACTTATTTTTGTTGTTCTGCTATCTTGGCTTTTCCTTCTAAGTAATTTTTTTTTAAAAAAAAGTATTGAACAATGGAGAAAGGTTTTTAGCGTACCCCACCACAGATTAATTTTCACAATGCCATTGATTCTTTAATAACTGATTTTTAAGTCTAATTATTCAACCATTTCTAAATTCATCAAATGGTAGTGTCATCTAGCCCACATATTTCCATCAGGAATTTTTTTTGTTAAATTCTTTTCAAAGGTTAGACATGGTATGCATATTTATATATATTTTCATGATTTTTTGGTCTGGTAAGTTTGACCTAAAAGGAAATGAGCTTAATCTGGCATGATCCTTTTAAAAAAATCATTGCTAACTTTTGTGTTATTGTTAATAGAATGTACCATTCCAAGTAATAAATAACTAAGCCTCTTGTCATGGAGTACATTCTCCCAAATGTTCATAATGGAGTACTTTTGCCTAATAATGGATGTCACTTTTTGCTTTTATAATAGAAAGTGTTATTTTTTTTTTAGGGTAGCCAGTACATAGAGTACTGGACCTGGAATCAAGAAGACCTAAGTTCAAATGTAGTCTCTAATAGATATGTGATCTTTACAAGTCACTTTACCCTGTTTGCTTTAGTTTTCTAATCTCTAATTTCTTATCTCTTTGGCTGGAGAAGGAAATGGCAAACCACTTAGTACTTTTGCGAAGAAAATCCCCAACAAGTTCATGAAAAATGAAAAATAACTAAATAGAAAAGGACTGTTTGCTTTAACTTTATTATGTTTTTACTGACCATTGAATTTGTCTTGTTGCCATTTAGTGATATCTTTATATTGTAGTCATTGTGACTATTGTTTCCTCTGTTGTCTTCATTCTGTATTACCTCACACATCTCCCTATTTTTCTGTGAATTTTTCACATTTATAATTTTTCAATGTCATAAGATTCTTTTACATTCATATACCTTTTCCTCATTATTGCTCAATCTTTCAGTATTTAGTTTGTTAATAAATTTTTTTATTAATGAGCATGTATTTTTGGATACTTGCAAAATCTTGTTTCAGTTTTTTCCCCTCTCTTCCCTCTACCCCTTCCTCTAGATAGCAAGTAATCTAATATATATTAAATGTACAATTCTTCTATACATATTTCCATAATTATCATGCTGCAAAGAAAAATCAGATCAAAAAGAGAAAAATGAGAAAAAAACAAAATGCAATCAAACAATAATAAAAAGGTGAAAATATTATGTTGTGACTTACACTCAGTCCCCATAGTCCTCTCTCTGGATGGAGATAGTTCTTTTCATTACAAGACCATTGACAGTGGTCTGAATCATCTCATTGTTGAAAAGAGACACATCCATCAGAATTGATCATCATATAATATTTTTGTTGCCATGTACAATGATCTACTGGTTCTGCTCACTTCCCTTAATAGCACTTCATGTAAATCTCTTCAGGTCTTTCTAAAATCATCCTGCTGATCATTTCTTATAAAACAATAATATTCCATAACATCCATATACCATAACTTATTCAGCCATTCTCCAACTGATGGACATCCACTCAGTTTCCAGTTTCTTGTCACTACAAAAAGGGCTACCACAAACGTTTTTGCACATTATTTTTATAGTCATCCTCAGAATCACCCTTAATTTCTTCATCATCTCTTACTTCCCATATCAAATCATTTGCCAAATCTTGTCCTTTCTATATATTAAATATCTATTATATTTGTCCCCTCATCTTAATTCACAACTATAAGCCTAATTCAGATATGTCACCTTTTTCTTGGTACTTTTGTAAAAGTTTTCTAATTTGTCTTCCTGCCTTCAATCTCTCTACTTGACAAATTCATTCCCCTATTTAGCTGCTAAATTAATATTCTTAAAATGTAGGTCTGAGTTATTTTGATGAAATTATTGAGTCTATTACTTTCAAGAAAAAAATGCAAACTTCTTTTTGGCATTTAAAGACCTTTATAATTTTGCTCCAAACTATTTCTCCCTCATTTCCATTAATTGGCTTACTAGTTCTTTCTATGCAATATTCTATCACCTAATTTCTATGTCTTTGTAAGGCTGTCTTCCTGGCCTGGGATACATTCTGTCCTCATCTCCACCTCATAAAATTTCTAGCTTTTTTTCAAATTTCAGCCTACGTGTTACCATTTATAATGTGGCAAAGTTTTTTTTTTTAATTTTAACCCATTATTTCTATAGTTAGTAGAAGTGTCAAAAATCACTTCATGTTTATTCTGTGTATGTTTGTGTACATGTTATTCCCCATCCCAACTGCCAGTAATATGCAAATTCCTTCAGTACAATTTCTTTTGTCTTTATATCCCAGCATAGTTCCTAGTACATGGTAGGAATCCAATAAAAATTTGTTAAATTGGTGTCCTTATGGCTTTTAGTCATCATAAAATATCCCTTTGCTAAAATTTATCAGTATTCTGCCAGAAAATTAAATAAAACACAGACTATTATTTTCAGATTCACATATATAATGTCTGGACTACCTCTCTGTGGGATTTTGGTACCAGCCCAAGTCCTTGATCATAGGAGAGGAGTGAAGAAGTGATATTCACATGGATGGTCAAACATAAAGTTCATTTATTCCAAATTCCTTCAGCCTTATATACCCTAATTTCCTTACAGAACTATAGCACCCTGCACAAGCATTAACTATATACTGCATGGTTATTGTTACCTTCTGAATCCAATTTTTCTTGTGCACCAAGAGAACTGTATGGATCTTCACATATATATTGTATCTAAGATATACTACATGTTTAACATATATGAGACTGCCTGCCCTCTAGGGGAGGGGGTGATGGGAGGGAAGGGAGAAGCTGGAACAGAAGTGAGTGCAAGGGACAATGCTGTAAAAATTACCCATGATATGTTTTGTCAATAAAAAGCTATAATTAAAAAAAACTATATTCTGTGCATGCAGGACCACATAAACAATTTGCAATTGTGTGCAGGTGTCTTTTTGCCACTTAGCGTAACTCTGCTTTAATTACAATACAAGTTGTCATGCCCCTGACTTCTCAGAAAGGGCAAGATGTCTTTAGGGGATATGGGGAGCCAAACTAGACACATCAGTAGGTTCCCTCTGGGCTGAAAGATCTTATACCTTACCCAGAGTTCCCACCCCTATCTGTGACCCTCTACACACATAGTTTTTAAGTAGGTTTGTACTTTTGTAGACCTCTAGCTTATCTTCCTCATATACAGTTTTCTAAAGATCATTAACCAAAATTCAGTAATAACATCTAAAAGTTCTTTTATGAAATTGGTGGCCCAGTATTCAATGAATTGAGTTTCAAGTACCATCTCTTCTGGAACTTTTAACTCTTCATTGACCATTTAAAAATTCATACCTCAGTCTAATAAATAATCTTTCTAGTAGAGAAAAAGCAGCAAAATAGTAGTTAAGTTTAGTTTGTCTTCTCTTCATTATGTCATTTTTCTCCTTTGATCATCCTTTTGCCCCAAACAACTAAAATTGGTCTTTTTGTTGTTTTGGGTAATCACAATGTATATAAGCTTATTCTAAGTTTTAGCACACCTAACACTGTTTTCACCAGAATATGTCTTTATTTTGTATTCATCTTTGCCAATGTGAGAGGCAACATGGCATAGTGGATGGAACACTGGATTTGGAGTCAGGGAAAAAAACCCTGGATTCAAATCATAACTCTGATACTTGATAGTTGCATAATCCTGGGCAATGTACTTAACCTTTTTGGATATCAGTTTCCTCATTTTTCAAGTGATGGGTTTGGACTACATGGCTCCCACAATTCCTTACATCTTTGACCCTATGATCCTTGCTGCTAGGTTCTGTACATCTCTCAAAAACCTGATTTGCTTAATGAATTACCTGTGCATCCATATCAGAGCCTTTATAAAGTGTTCTTCATTGAGCCCAAACCCTCTAAATGGGGTTAATAATTTATATAGTATCTACCTTATAGAATCAGTGCGAATAAAATTCAAATAAAATAAAAGAAGGACATCTTCAAAGTTTTAGTATAGTTTTAAGATATATACTCTTTAACTAACATGGTAAATATTAGTTAAATTTTTTTACCTGAAGTGTTCAAGAGGGCTACAATGGCAATATAGATTCAACAGACATTTTGGCTCTTTACAATTCAGTTTTTTAAATCACAATACTTCTTATGAAAAGGACTATGTGTAATAATCATGCTGTTTCCTTTTTTCAAGCTTGAGGATATGAAATTAATTAAGAATAATGCATTTAACAATGAAGAATACTAAGGAATGGTTCCTGGACCTCATTAGGAAGAGATGATACCTGGATATCATGAAAATAAAACAACACTCAGGAATTCTTGCTGGCCTCAGGTGCAATTAGCATTTTTCTTTGAGGCATTGTGAATAACTATATTTACATGGATGTCTTCTAAATTTATGTATTCTTCTTTCCACTGAAATAGCTTTTTATATAAAGTTTTTCTTTTTATTGTTTGTTCATTTCTTCAGATTACTTATTGACTTTGAACTTATTTTAAAGTTGGACTCTGTTCCTCTGGGGTTGGAGAAGCTCTGTGCCAAGCTTCAGGATTTTTTTATGCTTCTGTTTTCAGACTAGTTCTGGGGGGTCTGAAAGTTTTTGTTGCTTTCAAGGTGAAGTGATCCTGGGAGAGAGGTATTTACCCAGTAAAGGCCCCTGCTCCCCTGTAGCCATCAGAACAGGGCTCCTTTTAACCCTAAAACTATCAATAGTTTCCCTGCTTCTTTGTTACATCAATTACTCTTTTGCATTCTGGAACTGTGACCCAGCACTGCTTATGAGCAATAGAGTTGCCGATCAGCATTAGCCATACCCAGTGTTAACAATGAATTCTCCGTAATCTCTTTCTGACCAGTTATCCAATTCTCTTATTGTCTCTGTGGCAATAGCTCCAGAAGTTACTGCTATTAGTGCTGCTCTGCTGCTGTGGCAGGCGTCTCTAAGACTCACTGCTAGTGCTCCTGCTATTCTCTGGGTCTGTGCCCCACCCAATGGTACAGACCTCTCTTACATACCTCCTAAATGGTCTTAGGCTAGAAAGCATTTATCTCTGATCTTTTGTTGATTCTGCTGCCCTAAAATTTGATTGTTTTAAAGTTGTGTGGAGAAGAATTCTGTGAGAGTTTAATTGGTTCCTTGTTTGTATTCTGCCATCTGGACTCTGCTTTCTCAATTTGTTTTAAAAATATATTATAATCAATAATTTTATTGCAATATTGAGAAAACTTACAATTTGCTCATGTAAATAAGATACAAATTGATAGTTGTCCTCACAATATGCATATTGAAAACCTTAAAGCAATGTATGTCAGCCCTTGTTTTAAAAATTAAATTTGGGAGTTGTTTGTTGTTGTTATTAGAAAGAAGCAGTACATGGATATACAATGAAAATTGGAGTGCGAGCTGAAAGAATTGGATGGTGAATCTGGTAATATTACTAATGAGACTGTGTGAATTTAGTTTCCTCATTTGTAAAATGAGAGGTTTATCTTTATCTCCAGGATCAAGGAAAGAGGGAAGAGAATCAGTATATATTTATATGCTTCTAACTATAACATATAAATATATATAAATTTGTGTACATATAAATATGGTATACAAAAGTTATATATAAAAATTAATATATATTAATGTAAATATGTAAATATATATAATATGTGTGTGTATTTCTATATCTAATCTATCTGTATGCTAGTCATCATGGTAAGTGCTTTAAATTATCTTATTTGATTCTTACAATATTTCTGTCAGGTAGGTGACAGAAATATTTTCCACATTTTAGAGTTGAACAAGCTGAGGCAAACCTAAATTAGGTTACATGAGGAAGGTCTACACACGTAGTATATGAGATCAGGTTTGAGTTCAGATCTTCCTGATGCCAGAATACAAAGTTCTTTGCCATTTAAAGTTTTTCATAACCTGTCTTTAGAAGCTTTCTAGTCTTCTCCCATTTAATTTCCTTCAATAAAAAAATGATTCAACCATATTGGACTATTTTCTGTTCCTTTAAAATGATACTTCACCTCTTACATTTGTGACTTTCTCCTTCTCCTCTTCCCCTCTTCTTCTGCTCTCCTTCCTCTTTCTCTTTCCATATAGGATATTATAGTCTTACCTATAGGTTCTCTGCCAAAATAATGTAACTTTTTCTTTAAATTTCAGAAACCACCTTAGATGTCTTTGGGTTTACTAGCTAATTTTTTTCTTAAGGATCAGACCTTAAACTAAAATCATTCTGGTTCTCATTGATAATAGGTCACAGGCTAAGCCCCATTTGGTCATTGTTTGGGCCTTGATTGGCTCAGAGTAAATGTAAATAGTCATTTCTCTTTGGTCAGAAATCCTGAGTGAGGATCTTCCACTCCCAGATTGATATTACTATTTTTTAGACTAGATAAAAGAGTCTATTCTCTGCCTCATTTCTTACCTAGTTTTATATACTGATTGGACAATGCCTTCATCAAAATGAAAATTGTAAAAAGTCCAAGGTCTCCCACAGCATCCAGAACCATCTCCAATTATACTGATCTTTACTTGTCACTGGATTCAGATGTGCTCTGGAGGAGATAGTGAGGATGGTGACTCTGTACAGCATATTCTCACTTAAGTCCAACTTAAGTCCAATTCATTTCTACCTCACATCCCTGATGTCATGGTACTTTTTGAGAATGAAGGACAAACAAAAACCATCTCCTGCCTGTGTGCACTTGCAAAGTCTATCTCTCATACCTGGAATAATCTTTCTCCTCATCTTTTTGTTTAATTTCCCTGACTTTCTTCAAATACTCAGCTTAAATCCTATCTTCTTAAGGAAACCTTTTCTGGTCCCCTCTTTCTTATCTTTCCAGTTGTGAAAACTTTTCCTTCCAAGTTTTCCTGCCATCTAGTTTGAATTTTGCATGTGCCTATTCATTTACATGTTTTCTTTTCTTTTTCATTAGTGTATAAATTGTTTGAAGGTAGTGACTATTTCTGCCTTTTCTTTTCAACCCTAAAGTTTACTTAATACTGTTTTTATCACACATTAAGTATTTTGTTGTCTGCCTGCTTGACTCTCAAAACTCAGGCTTTGACAACAAAAAGTATTCTTCATTTTATACGATTTTTCAGCTCTGATATTCTGTATTTTATATTGTAAAGTCCTTCCAACCCTGACATTCTATAAGATTTGCTTGTCACTCTTTTGATTTGTCCTGAAATCTTGTTTACTTCTAATGTTAGGACCTTTTGATTTCACATAATGTTTCACAGGGCCCATACTTTCACATAGTCTTTCTTTCTAAATTTCTCTCTTGTTCTTGTATCTTTGTCTTGGCACAGGATACTTTGATTCCCCAAACTGTCTGATTCCCTCTTTCTTTCTCCATTTCAAATTCCAGGGACCACTTCCTTAGAGCTGTACTATTCTATAGTCATTTTGTTATCACTCTCACAGTCAAAGACCTCCAAAAACAAAAGAAAGGGGGAGCGTCTTGATGTCGCTGTTTTTCCTCTCTACTATTGTTTGCCCTTGAGGATTAAAAGGTATTCCAGTGGTGTGTAAAATCTGATTCTGTGCACAAAAGTGTGTGCAAAATGTTTAAAAGCATATACAGGTCCATTATCTGTTTTTATTGCTTGTGGCACACCCATAATTACAAATGCTTGTATAAGGAATTCAATAACCACCTGGGCTGTCTCTTTTGCAGCTGGTATTGCAAAAGTAAACCCTGAAAAGTGTCTACCACAACGTGGATAAGAGACAGATGACCAAAAGATTTATAATGGATCACATCCATTTGCCAAATTTCATTGTGTCTCAAACCACGAGGTTTTTTCCCTGGAGGGAGCGTAGCAGAAAAGTCCTGCCTCTTATAACTCTCTAATATTCTTCTGTTTACTGCAACTGATTCAAGCATGTTTTTCCCTACAAATTAGTGGGCTAGCTACTTAGTATTTTAAACATCTTCATTGTATTCAACCCTCAACCCCTCATTCCTTTAAAGGAAAAAAAATACTTGAAATGCTCTCCCACCTTTTCCCTCCCTTGCCCCTTTTGAATCTAAGCATCCAGTTAAGTTTAAAGTCAGTTAAAACAAATGTGACAGCAGGTTTAGCACAGTCCAAATCAGGACTACAAATGCTTGGCTGGAACAAATGGAGCAGCCCTTGGGGGGAGGAAAGAGTAACATTTACAAATAGAGGGTCTTCAGTCCAAGTCCTGTAAAATCATCTTTGCAGCCCCAAAGGTGATGCCTCTGAGGACAGGGTTAGCAGGAGAAAGTCATTGCTTTGGGGATTAATTAGACACCCTTCCCCTTTCCATCTTCGGCTTGTTCTTCCTCTTTTTAATGCTTTTCTTCACAAGCAGCAAAATCTGAATTGGGAGGAGAATGAAACAAAGAAGAAAGAAAAGATGAAGAAGAAAACACCTGCAGAGCTGAAGAAAGATGTATGTAGGATGATAGTATTCTTCCTGAAGAGACACCTCCATCATTTGACATGTAAAGGAAGCAGATTCCCTGGGCTCTGCTCCATTCCCTTTCATTAGGTGGAAATCTAAAGCAAATGTGAGTACATAACAACACTGGAAGACAAAAAGTTGGGGGCAGCAAGCAATTGGACTGTCTTTCCCCCAGTCTGCTAGTGCAGTCCCCAAGAGATGCTGGTCAGTCTTCCCATCTATCAGGAACTTTTTAAAGCTGATTCTTTATGCTGGTGTTGTTTTTAATACATTTACGAACAAAGAAGAGAAGGATCCAATTTGTTTTCTCATTACTGCAACAGCTTTCTTTGACAAGCAGCTAGCAAGTATCTGAGGCAGAGGTTTGGAGGAAATCTGGGATGCATTCATTTGAGGGTGGAAAATGCAGATGGGACACTCCAAAAACCAGAAAAATAAAGGCAATCAGAAAAGGTAAAGGGAATGTTGGTCTAAATTGAATATTTCCCAAAGATCAGAAAACTTTTTTTTGGGGGTGTATTTATTCATCACTCTTTCTCCACTGATTATTGGTAAACATACAATAGGAAAATGGTTAAAATGAGAAAAGGAAATGGCAATGACAGTGAAATTTGTTTTTGGCTTGGACTTGTAATTTCATTGTAGAGGGAAACTTTGTCTCTCTACCATTCTGTGAAGTAGATAGGGCAGGAATAATTATTACCTTCTTACAGATAGAGACTTAATGAGGTAAAATGACTTTCAAGATTTGAGCCCAGATTCTCATATCAAATTTCTTCAAGCTTTTGTTAGATATGTTTATGACACATGTGTATTTAAATGTATAAATGTGGTTTGACAATGACATGAATAGATACTGCTTTCTGTCTTAAAGGAAACAGGAAAAGGGTAATGGATGGGTGCTTTGTTCATTTCCAGTTGGGTTAGAATTACAGCTACTGCCCCTCAAACCTAGTCTAGAGGTATGTGTTTGAATTGAGAAGAAAAGCTGCTTCCTTGGACTCTTTTAGTGGTGGAGTGGGTAGCCCTTAGTGCTCACCAGCTAACCTCCTTCCTACCAAACATTGTTTAAACAGAAGTGAACCACGTGTTGCAAATATCCAAACAAAATTGAAGTTGGTCTACAAATTAGAAGATCAGAAAATACAGAATGAAGTGGGTGAGAATGCATTATCTCAGATCAAACTAAGACAGAAGATCCAATGTCCCCCAAAGAAGTCCATTTTAGTAGTCTCTAGGAAGGCAAGCTTGAAATTAGGGACATATTGAGAAACCATTTCCCTATATGTCTGTGAATTCTTTTTTCTATGTTTCTCTTCCCAAAGAAACTCTGGCATGAGCCCAGAAAGTCCTTCATGGCAGTTATGCATGCAGTCTCTCACTAAGCATCCTCTCTGCCAATTAGGACTCACCTCTACTTCTACATATGCAGCAGCATGCAAAATGCCCCAGGCATGGTTGGAGGCCCAATCACTATCTTTCAATATTTTCCCCACCTTCACAAACAAACTTTTAGCAAAAGTTACATATGCCCATAGTTCTCATTATCTCATCTTTCACTCTCTTGTCAATTCCTTTTTACTTGGTTTTAGTTGCAATCACTTAAAGAGAAGCTGCTAATACAAAGTTACTAAGAATCTCTTAACTAGTAATCCCTTTTTCTTTGCACTTATTTTCCCTTTCCACTTTATAGCTTTTAGATGCTGCTGTTGAGTAGTTTCTTTGCCTGGATATTCTCTCCTTTGTCTTAGATGACAATCCTATCTCCTAGTTTTCCTTTTACTGGTTCCATAGTTCCTCAGTCTGTCTTTTTTTCTTCTTTTACAGGAACTGTCATAGAGACTCCATTTCTTTCTGTTGGTTCAATTATCATATATACTATATATATGACACAGAACCCTAAAGATCCAGTTCTAGCTTCTTTTCTGACTGCATTGCTTATTGCCTGTTGGACATATTCCCTTGGATAATGCATTTCAAACTCAATATATTATATAAATGTATCACATTATTTTCCCCCTTAAACTCACCCCATCTCCCTCAAATATCCTTATTTCTTTTAAGAGATTTCATTTTATTAATGTCTTTTGCCTTGTGTCACAACTGTGTCATAGCTCCCTCAAGATTAAGCCTTCCCTTATTACAAAGAAAAAAAACAACTAAATTAAAACTTCCAATATGGAAACTGTATCTGACAATGGATGCATAATATGTTGTCCTATGCTTTCCCGTATGTCTTCTATGAAGAAAGTAGACATGCCTAAGGGGGCCTATTGGTTTTTCTATTACAGTTCTTAAATGTGCCTTTTACCTTAATTGTTCTGCTTTATATGTGTTTCTTATAAACAATATATTGTAGAATTCTGGTTTTTTATCCAGTGTGCTATCCACTGCTATTTTATGGGAAAGTTCATCCCATTCTATGGGAGAGTTCATCTCATTCACATTCACATTTAAAATTACTAATTCTGTATTTATCACCATATAATTTCCCCCGTCATATTTTTCTCTTTACTTTCCCTCCTTTCCTCTTTCCTAGTGCTTTGTTTCTGACTACCACCTCCCTCAACCAGCTCACCTCTTTTACAGCCCTTTTTCTTTTCTTTTTCTACATCTGTTTGCATTTCTATTAATCTCCCGTTTCCTTTCCTCTTTCCCCTCCTATTTCCCTATCGGATGAGATGTTTCTCTATCAAACTAACTATGTCTGATATTCTCTCTTTGAGCCAAGTTCATCCCTCCTCCTTTCTTTCCCTAAATTGTAATAGGTCTTTTTTTGCCTCTTCATGCGATGTAATTTACCCCATTTTATCTGCCCTTTCATCTTCTTCCAGGACAATTTCTTTTCCATTCCTAGTTTCTTTTTTTATATCATCATAATAAAGTCAAATTATATCTACACCCCCTATCTATACCTAAACAAAGATTCAGTTCTAAAAGATGATAAAACATATCATTTTCCCATATAGGGATATAAAATTTTTAACCCTTAAAAACATATTTTTTACTTCTCTTTTTATGCTTCTCTTGATTTCTGTACTGAAAGATCAAATTTTCTGTTCAGCTTGGTCTTTTCATCAAAAATAAATAAAATTCCCCTATTTTACTGAATATCCATTTTCCCCTCCCCCAAGGATAAAGCTTAATTTTTCTGCATAGTTGATTCTTGGCTGCAGTTTAAGTTCCTATGCTTTCCAGAAGATGATATTTCATTTCCTTGAATACTTTAAAGTGGAAGCTGCTAGGTCTTGGGAAATCCCGATTGTGGCTTTTCAATATTTGAATTGTTTCTTTCTGCCTGCTTGCAATATTTCCTCTTTGATAATTCAGAAATTTAGCTATGATATTTCTTGAAGTTTCCATTTTGGGATCTCTTTCAGGAGATGGTAGGGGATTCTTTCAATGACTTTTATCCTCTGTTTCTAGGACATCAGGGCAGTTTTCCTTGATGATTTCTTGAAAGATATTTTTTAGATTCTTTTTTTTTCTTTGTGGTTTTCAAGTAATCTAATAATTCTTCTCTTGGTTCTATTTTCCAGGTTAGTTTTTTTCCAATAAAGTATTTTATATTCTCTTCTATTTTTTCAGTTTTCAGTTTTGCTTGACTAATTCTTGTTGTCTCATTCACTTCCATTTGTTCAATTCTAATTTTTAGTGAATTATTTTCTTCAGTTAGCTTTTAAAAACTTTTGCATTTGGCAAATTGAACTTTTAAATGTTTTGTTCATTGGATTTTTTTTGTTTCACCAATTCTGTTTTTTAAGGAACTGTTCTTTTTTCCATTTTGCTAAATCTATTTTTAAGGAGTTTTCTTCAGATAATTTCTGTGTATTTTTCCCCAAACTCTCTGACAAAGCCCTTCTTTCCTTTCTCCAATATTCTTCTCTCTTTTAAGATCCATTTTGAATTCTTTCAAGAGAACCTTCTGAGTTGGAGATCAACTCATATTACCCTTTGAAGCTTTATATGGAGATGTTTTGTCTTTAGTGTCCTCAGAATTTGAAGTTTTTTTCTTCTTTATCTCCATAATAACTATTAATAGTTAAAGCTCTTTATGCTTTTTTTTTTGCTTATTTTAAAAGATTGAGATCTGCTCTTAACTATTGTCCCAAGCTTCCTCTACAGGCATTAGTGGCTTCATGCTGCCCCAGGGTTGCTGGCTTCCTTCTTGTGCTGAGTAGATGTGATCAAGGCCTGAATTATGTTGAGGTTCAGGGGTTCACTATTTGACTTCTGTTGTTGTGTTGGATGTCTCACAGCTAGTCTGCTGATCTATTGGCTTCTGAACCAGGACAGAGTTGCTAACACTGTATTTTGGCTAAGAGTCTCCCAGTAAATTCTCCCTGCCTTGGAGACTTCTCTATTACTGCACCTGCACTGGGCCGCCTCCCTCCCTGCACAATTGAGACAGATCTTTCCTAAAGTTCTTCCAAAATATCTTCCACTGGAAATTTGTTAGCCTCCAAATATTTATGGGTTCTGTCATATCAAAACCTGTTCAGAAGTTTGATCTGATGTTGATCTGTGGGAAGCCCATAAGAGCTCAAATACCCTGTCTATTTTCTACCATCTTGGCTCTATCTCCCCCTTTTATTTTCTAAATGAATTTTGATATTATTTTCTGTTTTTTTTTAAAGTAGCCCCTTGGTAATTCTATGAATGTAGTAACATATATGTAAATTAATTTAATATAATTGTTATATTGGCATGGCCCAGACATGACAGGGACTGGCTCTCCAATTATTTGATATCCTTTATTTCCATAAAGAATCAAACTTTCCTAATTTTCTTTTGAAGATCTAATAATCCTTCTAGTTGCCCAGTTTTATAATTTTGGAGCCATTCTTATGTCTGGTTTCTCTTACTCTCTGTATTCAATCAGTTTCCAAGAGAGATGTGCTAACATCTTTAGCATCCACCTTCTTTCTCCATCCCCTAGACAAAGCTTTTGTCCTGGTTCAGTCTCTCATTATCTCATACCTGAACTATTACAATTGGCTTTTCATTAGCCTTTTTATTTTCTCTTCTTTCCAATTCACTCTACATGTAGCCATCAACAAATCTTCTCAAAGCATAATCTTCCATGTTACTACTGTCATGAAGAAATTTTGATTTCTTTTTTAAAAATTTTTATTATTTGGGGTTCAGGATAATTTCTCCTGGTTATCTGTTTGGCTGAAACCTTTCTCTCCTGAGGTTAGTTAAAATTGACCTCATTTGTAAAAGTTGATATGTAGAATGACAGTGTTAAGGGAAACTTTTGTCAATTTCAGAGATAAGAAACCAAAAAAGAAGAGAACATAGCACCTATAAATTTTAAATTGAACCCAAATAAGGTTTAATTTAATTTGATTCCTCTTATTTGGATTTAACTGACTCTATTTATAGAAGGATCTTTATCAACTTTGGCTCTACAATTATCTTTTAGGGTATAAATTTCCCCCTCTCAATTAGCCCATTGTGAATTCTTTAAGCATTTTTTAGTTATTTTTCAGTTGTGTTTGACTCTTCTTGACTCTATTTGTATTTTCTTGGCTAAGAGACTTGAATAGTTTTCCATTTCCTTCTCCAGCTTATTTTATAGATGAGAAAATTGAGGCAAACAGGGTTAAATGATTTGCCTAAGATCACCTAGGAAGTATGTGAGATCAAATTTGAATTCAGAACTCCCTGACTCCTGGCCTGTAACGGGCCAGAACTCTGTATTTCAAACAAGGATTCTTACAAGGTGCTAACTAAGTGGAATTGATAAGACAATGGTTATCTAGTTTAGTTTTATTTTATAGATTATATATATATATATATTATAAATTAGTAATTCTCTAGTTCAGTATGATTGATTTAATCTTACAACAAATAATGGTTCCCTAGTGATATAATGATTGGTTTATACTCAGTATACTGCATATAACCTGTGACAAACTCAGCCAGAGACAGACTTGGAAGGGCTTGGAGACAGCCTTGAAGAAGACAGAGAATTGGAGGCAGGATCTCAAGCTCTCGGACCCAAGGAAAGACATTCATCCCATCTCCCACCTTTGTGGTGACTGGAGGTTGGAGCACAAGCTCCTGGACTGAGACAGACTTCAAGACAGACACTATTGTGGTCATTCTCCTGCCTACCCCACAGAAACCAAGACACATTCTGGAGGACCTCCAGAAAGCTGACCTGGACCCCAGGCAAGGAAACTAGACTGTGAAGTAGATAATAAAGAATTTGGAATTTATCCCTGGCTATTCTTGTAGTGATTATTTTGCTGAAACAAAGGCTAGTCCAGAGACCTCCAGAAAATTAAACAGAACATTACACTGGCCTAGTACTCTATATCCTATATTACCTCCTTTGAGTCAGTGTCTAATTAGTTTGTTTAATTAGTTTACTAAATTTGCAAACTGAGCTTGTTCAAGCTCTCTCTCTCTCTCTCTCTCTCTCTCTCTCTCTCTCTCTCTCTATATATATATATATATATATGTGTGTGTGTATATATGTATGTATGTATATGTAAATTCCTAAAAAAGTTGTATCTCTCTGATACAATTTCATTCTATAAAAACTTTGTCATCATCCTAGTTGATATTTAGGTCATATTTTTCTAAGCTTTGTACCTGTTCTTGAGCATAAGAAAACCTAGGTTTTATTTGATAGCAGCTAACTACTATCATGTCATGAAATTAGTGGGAATAATTTTCCTGTAATACTACTCTGCTTAAAATCTTCACTGGATCTACATAGCTATTATATAAAGTATAAATTTCTCATTCTTGTATTTTAAGACTTCAACAATCTCAGTTCCAATTTACCTTTTAAACATTAATCAACTTTAGTCTCTTGCCAAACTGGTTTACTAGATATGCCTTGAACTCAACATTCCATTTCCTATCTCTGCCCTGCAAGATTGAAACATACTCCTAACTTCTGCCATTTAAAGTGTCTCTAATTACATTTAAGCCTCATCTCAGATCAAATTTGAACCTTATTTCTAGGGTCCAGTATAAAATCTTCTCTTTGACTTTCAAAGTCCTCCATAATTGGACCCCATTCTACTTATTATGTGTTCTTATACATTATATCCTCCAAATACACTGTCATTAGTGACACTGATCTCCTTGTACATGATACTCCATCTTCCAACTGAATTTTCACTGTCTGTGAAATTCAGGAATTCTCTCCTTCCCCATCTCTGCCTATTAGCTTCCTTGGATTCCTTATTAGTTTCAGCTAAAGTCTTATCTTCTGTAAGAAGTCTTTCCTAGTCCATCTTAATCTTAGTGCTTTCCCCCTGAGATTATCTCCAATTTATCCTGCACAAATTGTAATTATTGCATATTGTCTCTTCTATTAGACTGTGAGCTGTAGAAACTAATTTTTTTGCTTTTCTTTGTAACCTCAATACTACACAAAGTGCCTGATGCATAGTAGATATTTAATAATAGTTGATGAACTTTTTCTGATTCCTTAAGATTCTTGGTGTAAAACTCAAATAGAAATGAATTCTTCATTTCTTTTACAGTGTGGGATATTGGAAGTTTGAAGCTAGGAAGACTGAGGCAACCTCTTATGATTAGGAACACCAGACCTAGCTGTACTGCAGAGACATGGCCCTGAGAGAGCTAGAAGGTCAGGGAAGCTGCTGTCTGCAGGTACTTGCAGGAGGATAGAGCTCTTGGTTTGGTGTTCTAAACTCAAGGAGGAAAGAGCTGAAATGAAGCTAGAGGCACTATACCCTCACCCCAAGTTTAAAGATACTTACACTACTAGTTCTCATTAAAAAATATGAATAGGCAGAAAGAACCCAAGAAGAAAGAACCCAACCATAGAAACTTGCTATGGAAATAGGAAAGGCCATGGCTTATCTTCAGAGGAGGAGAGTTAAGTAAAAAAGCCTCTTCTATCCCAAAAAGTAATGTTAAATGGTTATCTGTCCAGAATTTATAGAAGAACTAAAAAATCAAGTGAGAAAAATTTAGGAAAAAACAAAAAAAGAGCCATTAAGAAAAAAAAATTATGAAAAAAAATCTTAAGAAGAAAAAAATAATTGAAAATTAGAACTGGGCAAGGGAAGGACAGTGAAGCTATAAGGGACCAAGTAAAGAATGAAATATATGTATATATATATATATGTAGAGAGAGAGAGAGAGAGAGAGAGAGAGAGAGAGAATAGAATATATATTTTGTCAAGAATTTCCCAATTACTTTTTAAGAAGCTTAGGACCATGCCCTAGAGGTTTGTGTCACAAGAAAGAGACTTTGACACCTCTGAAAAGCTATTAGTGCCCTTTCCCTCTTGAAATTATTTTATACTTGTTTATCTGTGTGCACATATCCTTCTGTGTGATTCTTGTAGACAGGGACTATTTTATTTTGCTCCTGTATCTGGCATAGTATATTGCATGTATTAGGCATTTAATAAATATGTGATTAATTGAATTGAACTTCCAAACAGCCTTCACACTCCAGAGGGCTTAAATTAAATAAAAAGACTGGAAAATTGGAAAAGACTGGTGGTACCCTTATCAGGCTGAAATAATATTAGGCCTCTTTTCCTGGCTATGGTTACTATTCTCAGAATCTTTTGTTGTTAGTGCTTTTGGCCTTTTTTCCTTAAAGAGAGACAGCATCTTTCCTTTTTCACCCCCACTCCCAACTCAGTCACTGAGTCTTCATTGTTTCTTAGTACCAACTATTGCTACTTCTTCCCAACAATCACTATGGATATTTCACAAAGGGCAGCAAGAAAGACTTGGACATGGAGATCTATACTTAAGTTCCTACTATCTTATGAATTAAGCATTTTACCTTGAATTAAGCATTTTACCTTAGACAAATGTTTTAATCTATGTGAGTATCAATTAGAATAAGCTGTGGGGCATCTAGGTAGCTCAGTGGATAGAGTAGTGGACCTGAAGTCATGAAGACCTGAGTCCAAATCTCACCTTAGATCCTTACTTGTTGTGGGATCCTGGGCAAGTCACTTAATCTGTCTCAAGATCTTTACCTATAAAATGAGGATAATAATAGCACCTACCTTGTAAAGTTTTTGTGAGGATCAAATAGGTAATTGTAAAGCAGTTACTGCAGTTCCTGGCACATAGAAAGCACTATATAATTATTAGTTGTTGTAATAATAATTATTAAAGAAAATTGTTATTAATGAAAAGATTTGATGTCACTAAAGATCTACAATCAAATCTTTGCTCTATTATTTATTAGATATGTGATCTTTTGAGCTACTGCAATTCTACTTTACTTAGTGCCTTCTATTCAGGAATATCATGTTGGGTGGTCCTGTGTCAGTGTCTTACATTGTTTCTAAAATTCCTTATAAAGACTGAGAATTTCTTGAGTTACTTGTGTGAGTGTGGGTCAACCTAATCATGTAAGTGTACATCCCTGGAAAGAATACTGCCAAGGTAAGTAGACTTCACTATAGCATTGCTGTAACCAATGATTCTACTTATAAATGGCTTTATGGTTTTTACACTTATTCTAAGTATCAGTGTCCTCATTTATAAAATGCCAGGGTTGGAAGGAATGATATCCAAAGTCACTTCTAGGTCTAAGAATGTATGAATCAATAAAGGATAAGTAATGAACTATATGTAGTCCAAGAGGATAAGTGAAAAAAAAACATAAATATTGCTAACAGTTCTTAAAAAGATGCTTAATGTTACCTACAAGAAATAGAATATTATAGTAGAATAAAGTAGAATTAATGAAGGCTTAATTGTGTTCAAATCGATGATGTACAAGTAAAGTATTCTCTGAAGTCCAAGAAAAAAAGGATCTGAGAAACTTATGAGATGTGCCTTGGCAACCAGGTGAAAGCAGAATTTTATTAGGAGGAAAATCAGACACTAGTGCCAGTGCTCCCTCCTCTCTATAGAACAAGGTATAAAAGAGCCCATAGCCCAGAAGAGACTGAAAATTTTTGCTTCCAAATCACAAATAGGAGATTCAGGGAGGACTTGGGAAAATAAGAGTCTTTCTTAGGACATCAGAGCAGGTGGATATAGAACCAGGATGTTTTGCAGGAACATTTGAGTGAAAGGCTAGTTTGGATCAATTTGGTGTGAGTTCGAAGAACAACGTCAGCCAGAAAACACCAGCAAAGGCTTCTGGGAGGGTCCTTATTGTACAATGTACCTGCTTGGTAAGGTAACTCATAGAAAATAGACTCATTAATCTTAAGGACACTTCTACGGGATAATTTCCATTTATACAATTATAACAAGTCAAAACTAAGGCAGGGATCATCATCATCATCATCATCATCAGCATCAGCATCATCATCATCATCATTATCAGCAGCAGCAGCAACAGTAGCTAGTGACTTGGACCTGAAATTAGTTAGTCCTTAGTTCAAACCTACCCTTATATATGTGTAAGTTATAAGACCTGGGTAAGCTACTTAGCCTTTATCTACCTCAGTTTCCTCACCTATAAATTGGAGATGATAATAACACCTACCTCTCAGATATGTTGTAAGGCTAAAATGAGATAAAAGCACTTTGTAAATCTAAAACTTTTCTATATAAATGCTAGCTATTATTATCCTTGCTATTATTAATTCAACTCCCTTCATTTTGCTGAAGAAAAGGACCATTTTCACATATTATAGAACTTCTATTTTGAAGGGTTTAGAGATGCCATAAATAATCTTTTATCAAAAGTATTGCCACTTAGGAATTGACCATAGAAATTAGCAACTTAGTATAAAAAATACAGTCACTTAAAGCAATAAGTGAGTCCCTGACAATGCCATCTGTAAATCAATTAAATTTTGGTAAATTGAATCATATTTTATATGTAGCAGGAAAGTTTACTACTTAAAGGAATCATATGATGGATTCTTCTGTAAAGTGAAAAATACTTTTGTCATATGAATAATTACATCTGATTGATTTGTTTTTAAGTCTAGATTTTTTTTCATACTGTACCATTCCAGTATACATTTTGTTCTCGTTACTTTTTCACTTTCTTCAATTAGAAATCATTAAAATCTAAAGCCTTTGAGTGTGTATATAATAAAGAAGGGTTTTTACTTTAGTAATGACAGTCTGTCTGTTGCATTTAGCATAGTGCTTAGCACCTGGCACATAATAAGTGCTTGATAATTTTGAGTTGACTGAGTTGATTATTATGGACTGGTAGATGTGGGGAGCCACAGGGCTTTAACCACTTTTTAACTTTATATTTTTATATGCAACTGAATAGCATAGCTCCACCAATGATCATAGATTTAGGACTGCAAAGGATTTTAGAAGCCATGGAGTTTAACTCTGATTTTATGGATGAGAAAACTGAGGCTAAGAGAAGGTAAATAACTTGTTCATACCCATGTGGTTAATAAGTGTTTTAGGCAGAATTTGAACTCAAATCTTTTTGACTCAAGCTCAGTTCTCTAAAGACAGCTTTCTGGATTTATTCCCCTGAGCCAGAAATGAGGAGCATTTTAAAAGTATGTGGTCTGATTTGCTAGCTCTTTGCTACAAGTCTATAAGCAAGTAACTTGAAAACATGCTAGTACTGAATAAATTGAGACTTTGTTTAATTAAGAGAAATGTTTGGGCATAGTATGGTTTTCACCTACTGGAAGAAGGAAATTCTTTTTTTTTTCATTTAATAGTATTTTATTTTCTCCAATAACATATGGTAAGATAGTTTTAGACATTCATTTTTGTAAGATTTTGAATCCCAAATTTCTTTTCCTCTTTCTTTTTTCTTTCCTTTCCCCAAAACAATAAGCAATCTGATTTAGGTTATACATGTACAAACATTTTAGACATATTTATTTATTATTTATATTGTGAAAGAAAAATTGGAAGAGAAAATCTATGAGAGGGAAAAAAGTGAAAATAGCATATTTCAATCCTCATTCAGTTTCCATAGTTCTTTCTCTGCATGTGAATGGTATTTTCCATCCCAGGTCTATTAATATTGTCTTGGATCAATATATTGTTGAGAAGAGTTAATTCTATCATAGAAGATCAGCATATAATCTTGTGAGGCCTGTGGTGGGAATGGTAATTTAGGGTCAAGGTTCCTCAGCATAGCAAAATTGCAAGGAAAATATAGTTAGATGGTTCAGGAATGGGCCTAATGGGTTCTGGCTTCTTCATATAGGACATACTTTGAGGATGAACAGAAGAAGAAAGATCTTCAAGAAGGATCAGAATTGTTCCAAGGAGGTAGGGAGGTCAGTTTAAGACTGTCTATTAGGATGTGTAATCCATAGAAATCATTGCGTATCTGCATCAGTCCCCTCATGTTCTTATCCAGGTGAAACCAACATGAAAAAAATGCATATTTTACCAGTTAATATGCTGAGTTGAATGGTCACTTTAACCGAGTGAATTCATTAGTACCCATATCTGGGTAAAGGCCAGGGAAAAACTATGAACCAATTCAGAATTGAAGAGGATACACGTATGAGACTGTTTATATTTGAGAAAAGGGATTTTTACTTATTTGCAGCTGCATCCTATCTTCAAAACAGCTTTTTAAAGAAATGCCAGTATTTTTCTCTTATTGCTATGTGGCTACAAATGAGTGAAGAGAAGACTCAAGATTATAGATAAAACATTGGGTAATGGAAAGATTTGGTGGGTCAAAGTAGGCTCTACCATATCACCAAAGATGAGATGAACATGAAATAGCAGTACAGTGGAAAAAGTTTTGAACTTGATATCACACTGTTGGATTTCAAATACCTGCTCTTCCAATTTATTGTGTGACTTTGGGCAAGTCACTTAACTAATTCATCTGCAACTCAGTTTCCTCATTTACAAAAAGAGGTGATTAGACTAGATGGTCTCTAAAATCTCTTTCCATTTTTGATCTATGGTCCTTTGGTTTTTGTTATGAAAGATATGGACACAAGGACACATGTGGCTGGAAAAGAATGTGTGGAAAGAATAATAATAGTCAGTATGAATGCTATCCTTGGAGATAAATAATATTTTAAAATATAGAGGAAGACTTCAAGTATTTTGGATTAATCCTTTTTGGAGGTTTTATAGGAATACATGGAGCAGAAACATTGAAAATGAAGGTATGGATCAGTTACAATCTGAAGCAGTGGAAGGAGCTTCTACATGCATGAGATCATAGAGCTTTCAAAAATATAAAAGTAAGAACTTGTTCAAAATAAATGTGTAGATAATTTTGAGGAGGAAAAATCATTTAAAAAAGCCATCTTCAGTGTGTGTGTGTGTGTGTGTGTGTGTGTGTGTGTGTGTAGAAAAGATGGACTATGTTATAGATATTATAGTCACTTGTTAAAGATCTACTGATATGACAGCATTAATTTTTAAAAGTACTAGCTGGATGATCTAACTATTATTTCAATGACTGCTTTCCTGTTCTTTCAAGGATTTAGAAATTTTTAAAAACCATCTCAAATAGAATCACTATGCTTTGCTATACAATAACTGTAGTTCTAAAGGCAAGTTAGAACAATTAGTGGCTTGATTTTAGTAAAAAATAGAATTTCAGTCACATCTTTAATTGGGACCTTGTTGCAGTGTATAGAGAATCAATCAACAATTTTAAAAATATTGAATAATTCCTTTAGATAAGTTTCTGTCCTTGGTACTATGGGGAGATACAAAGAAGTAAGTGAAGTAAGTTTGGAAACATCTTAGTTTGGAAGATAAGTGTGTGTGTGTGTGTGTGTGTGTGTGTATATATATGTATATAATACATATATATATATATATAGTCAAGATAACATAGAATAATGACAATGTGAGTATTTTGAATAAGAGATATTGGAGTTCAGAATTTGCATCCAATTAGAATAGTCAGGAAGTCTTCATGAAGGTAGTATATAGGCTGAACTTAAAGAATAAGAAGGATTTTTAAAGATAGGGAAGAAAAAGAAAGTCTCTTAAGCTAGGGAGAGTAGCATGAACAGTAACAAACATGCTTAGCAATGAATAATTATATGGTGCTTTAAAGTTTGCAAAGCACATTATATGCATTAACACCTTTGAATTTCATAACAACTCAATATATACTATAGCTATTGGGAATTGCTGTGAGATTAATGACTTCTGTGATGTCATACTGTGGTAAATGGATGAGGGAGAGTTTTGATCCCAAATGTTCCTGATTTCAAGTAACTCTATAACTTCTCATTCCTTCCTTGATCCTTTTATTGGAAAATTTTAAAAACTAAATCCAGCAACAATATACAGTTGACTTTGGTCCATGAAGTATTTGAGCCATATAAAATTATGTTTTTTTTTAATATAAGGTCCAGTATACATATACATGGCATTACTGTTTGGTGACATGGGGATGAAGAGACCAGAAAAGCAAGGCAAAACGATCCACTAGAAATTTTTGACTTTATCTTAGAATACTTTACAATATAGACCTCATATTAATAGCTTCCCACTACGTGTCATGAACTTTGTCAGTTGAAACTGGGCTGGACATTAGGACAGAAATGATGTTGTTATTAAGCTATTGCCTGGAGACAGTTTAGCAAGATTAAATATCAATTATGTTACCTCATTAGGGCAGAGATGGATAGAATATAATCCTTTCCATGGCATTTTTTTCAGGTCAATATCTTACCTGGTAAACTCAACTAAAAGAAAACTAGGATTAAACAGGAAGATGTTTCCCATCTTAAAATTTTCATATTTGATCAATTTAACATTTTCTTATATAGTTATTTATTTTCACTGAGAGAGCAAACCTAAATGGCTTAAACCTTGCCTGTAGCATTTTTTTCCTGCAAAAAGTCAATTATGGTTTACTAAATATCCCTGAGGTAAACATGTGTGAGACTGATAATGCTGGAACAATAGAATGAGCTAGAAGGGTGACACTGGTGCATATAGAGTTAAAAATTATTTCACACTGGCATAATGCAAAAAAAAATGCATGCAAGACCCACGAGCATCCATCATTGATTCATTTACATTTTTTTCCTGACAGAGTGGATATAATAATGTAGAATTATATAAAGTGGTACCTTCTGGTAGGGTTAATTCTTTCCCTTGGAATAAAATCTACTTTTGGAGAGGAAAAAACAGTGCTGTTTTACTTGGTCTTCCTAAGATAATAACACATTTTATCAGAAAGCTGATATATTTGAGGACAGGTACTATCTTGCTTTTTCCTTTATTTGTATGCCCCATGCCTAGCACAGTACCTGACACCTAGTAAGAGCTTAATAGATTCTCTCTCTCTCTCCCTCTCCCTCTCCCTCTCCCTCTCCCTCTCCCTCTCCCTCTCCCTCTCCCTCTCCCTCTCCCTCTCCTCTCCCTCTCCCTCTCTCTCTCTCTCTCTCTCTCTCTCTCTCTCTCTCTCTCTCTCTCTCTCTTCTCTTTCACTCTCTCTCTCTCTCTCTCTCACTCTCTCCTCTGTTTCTTCCTCCCTTGCTTCCTCCCTCCTTCCCTTCCTTCTCGGTGTTTTTTTTTTTTTTTTTTTTGCTCTTTTGTTCTCTTTGTGTGTGTGTCTCTTGTTTTTTCACATTCTTTCTGTCTCACTTGCTTTCTCATTCTCTTTCTCACAGATGTAGAAGTAGAAAGCATGGGAAATTGGTATGATATATATAGGGATATCCTAGAGTCAACTTGTACTAGTTCAGGAGAGCTGATTGTTAAATA
This sequence comes from Sarcophilus harrisii, assembly GCF_902635505.1. NCBI lineage: Eukaryota > Metazoa > Chordata > Mammalia > Dasyuromorphia > Dasyuridae > Sarcophilus > Sarcophilus harrisii. The sequence continues at coordinate 185,148,518 of NC_045427.1, read as the reverse complement.
TTCAGTGAGAGTATTTATATGTTAGAAATCAGTAATCCCTAAAAATCATAGTTTGATTTTATTTTTGTTGATTGTCCAGACTTAGAAAAATTATGGCAAATGATAATGTAGAACAAATTTAAAAGTGTACATCCCCTCTCTCCTGAGAGCTACTTATTAAGCTTTTATCATTTAATTAGGGCTTTCATCATAAGTGCTTTTTGAAAAATTCTTGGTATTAGCTTGTTTACTTGTCATTTGTCACTTTGGACTTAAAGTGCAGGGTTACAAGACATTTCAGTTAATTGAGGATGATGGTGAGTTGGTTTTCAATTATTTGAAACTTTCAAAGTATTTTCTACTGTATTTTAAGTTACATCTTGGATATTTGTTTAGTTCATCATCTACAACAGAAGAAATTTGGGAATAACCTGATGACAACACTTAGATACAAGGGTTAGTTCTATCTCCTTGACTCTAGGGAATTAAACAAGACATTTAGATGAGAAATAGGTTGTAGAAGCATCTCAAGGATATAGTTGAACTGAGTGAGGATCTAGTGATGGGAGAATCTGTAGATTATGACAGATCATGACCTAAATGACCATACTAAATGAGCATCTGAAGCAATTTTCAAAAGATGAGAAGTTGAAGGCTAATTTGAGAGTTGAACCTTAGAATGTTAAAGCTAGGAACCTTAGAAATCATCTAATCAAATGACCTCATTTTCTAGAGATAACAAGTTGGGGACAAAGAGAGGGGAAGAGACTGGTTTAGTGTCATATAGGTAACAGAAAGAGATGGCAGAATTCAAATTCAGGTCTTCTTTCACTTATAACTTGAATGGTACTCTTTAATATATTGAAAGGATTTGTGGTTTTTTTTCCCTAAATGAGTACTCATTCCCTCATTATGAATTATAATTACCCTTCTTCAAGATTTGACTTAGTAGAGAACCTTTGTGAATTGCCATGTCCTTACTTCTCCACAGTTAACACCTTCTCTTTGATATTACCTTGCATCTGTTCTGGGCATATCTTATATGTTACTAATTTTTACACGGGGTCAACACTTTAGAGTGTGAGCTTGAGGACAGCAGATGTAGTTTTGCTTTTAAAATATACCTTAGAATTTAACACAGAACCTGGATCATGATAATCAATTGACAAATACTTATTGACTTAACTGACTGACTAAAAAATATTCCCCATCCTATTGCTAATTTGCTCATTTTGAATTTCCCTATGGAAATCCTTGAATGAGAGGGAAAAAGTTCATTGCTGGTCTGATATCTACTCTTTTCCAGATTGCTGGACTTTTTAGAACCTGAATTCTTCTGGCACAGTTTTTAAACTTCATTTTAACACCATAAAGATATAGATTATTTGGGACAAGTTTGGGACAAGCTTTGACTCCTTATAGAATACAGCTCTGTTGTGATGTAATGACTTCTAAATCACAACTTAAATGAAATGAGAAACAGTAACTTCTTTAGTAATTTGCCTTTTAATTCAAAATATTTTCAAATAAATTAGTTCATAAATTATACTATTAAATTAATTAAAATTAAATATTTTCAATTTTTGTGATTGAAGATACACATTTATTTTTTATGGAACCTAATTATTTGGTATGGTTAAAGTTTATGTGGCAACAACAATTTTATCATTGGAGGGAAAATCCTTCAGAATTATTTTAGCCGATTTCCTTGTCACTCAATCCTCTGGCAATTAAAATATGATTAAATTTTATAGGTATCAATAAAAATGTTTGTTAGTTTGCCAAAGACTAGATTTAGTTAATTCAGGTCATGTAACAAATTATCTTATATAATTCACTACATAATGGCACTGTTTGTGTTCTTACCACAGTGGTTATGTTTTGAGGGTTAGAGTTCACAGAAATTGCAAGAGAATTTTAAGATTGGTCTATTTGCCTTTTAGTATTGGATATGTATGTTCAATTCAACTTAATTTAATTCAATTCAGTTTAATAAGTATTGATTGATCCTTGCCGTATGCCAGGTGCCAGGGATAAAAAGTAAAAAAGAAAACTATGTCTGCTTTTTGCCTTAAGTCTCTCCATCTAAGGCAATTGCCAAATCAGACTTAAAATTTTTTTCCCAAATATACATTGAAATGATTTTAACGTTGTTTTTCAGATTTTGAGTTCAAAATTCTCTCCTTTCCTCCTTGTATCCTCCATGAGAAGGCAAACAATTTGATATATATATTTTACATGTATAGTAATGCAAAACATTTCCATGTAAGTCATTCTGTGAAAGAAAACAGAGTCCAAAAGAAACCTTAAGAAAAATCAAGAAAAACTGTCTTCAATCTTCATTCAGGTTCCATCAGTTCTTCCTCTGCAAATGAACAACTTATTTCATGATAAGACCATAAGAACTATCTTGGATCATTGTATTGCGGAAAGTAACTGTCATTCACAATTGATCATCCCAAAATGTTGCTCTTATTGTGTATACAATGTTATTGTTCTGCTCATTTCACTTTGCATCAGTTCATATAAGTCTTTCTAGATTTTTTTCTGATAGTATCCTGCTCCTCCAAATCAGACTTCTTTAAAAGCACAAGTCTAATCATGTCATTATCCTGCTCAAGAAGCTTTAGTGATTCCCTAGCAATGGTTTTCAAAGTTTGGTCTAGAGCATCCTGGGAATCTCTGAAATCCTTTCAGAGAGTCTACAAATTCATAATTAGTTTTTATTTTTAATGTGATCAATATCTATAACTATAAACCACATAAACAAAAACTCTTTGGACAGATCCTCAATTTTTAATAGGATAAAGATATTGAGAACAAAAGTTTGAGGACAACTGCCCTAGTACCTCTAGGACAGAATAAAATTTCCTCTATCTGTCATTTAAAGTCCTTTACAAACTACATCTTTTTGTAGATTGATCTTGTATTATTTCCTTTAATAATCTAAGTTCCAATCAAATTGAACTGCCTTCTGTTTCCCTTACATAATATCTATATCCCATCTCTATGTCATTCCATAGATTTGGTCCTCATGTCTCTAAATACTCCTATCTTACCTCTGCCTCTTAGAAACCCTGAGGCCTTTCTTTGATTACTCCAGATTTTAATAATCTACACTGAAATTAGTTCATATTTATACTGTATGTATGGGTTTTTCCCATGTACATGTCTCCCTATTGCTCTCTGTCCATAATAGAATATAAGGTCTTTGAGGGTAGGGACTCTAATTTCGGGCTTAACTTTCTGTTTTTTTATCTTACCTAAAAAAGTGCATGACAAATTGTTTGTGTCCAATGGATGTTTACTGAATGAAGAATTGGATTCTTTGATGGATGATGAAGAAGCAGAAAAAGAAGTATAATAACTAGATAGTGTAAACAATAATGATAGTAAAGGATAATTGAACTAAAATTATATGAAATGACTAATTTTGAACTTGGAAAATGAATGAAGAGACATACCTTAATCCTTTTCAGTAGAGAAGTGGTGATTTATGGATGCTGAATGTTAGCTGCATTGTCAAATGGAGTTCTTTCTTTTTTCTTAATGGTTTTGAAGCCCAGAAATAATTAAAGTATTAAATGCAATGTCTTTTGTATTGCAAAAAAGGTATGAGCAAAGTACTTTGGGCATATTCTATTTTTGAACAATTCTAATTGCTAAGTTTTTCCTGAGATGGAGCTGAAATCTGACTCTTTGCAACTCCCACTCTTTACTGCTTTGGAATCAGGGTGAAGTATAATTTATTTTCCACATGACATCCCATCAAATACTTGAAAGTATATCTCATAACCTTTTTTCTTCTCTTTTCCAGTTCTCTTTACAGCATGATCTTAGGAGCTCTTCTTTCTGGTCACTTGTCTTCATATATACTCCATAAATACGTGTTATCGATGTTCCTTCTAAAATCGGTGACTTCAAATTGAACCCAATATTTTAATTTGGTACAATAGAGTGAAATCATTACCCACTTCATTTTGGACACTATATTTTAAAAAATGCAACCTAGCCTGAAGCTGTTATGATCATTGCGTCACTTTAAACTCAATGAGTTTACAATCTACCAAACACCCACAAATCTTACATATTAAGTCCTGTATTATAATGATGCCTTTTGGCTCAGACAGGTTAAAATGATTTTAGTTAACGCTAGATTCAATGGATCATTGAAGTTTTGCTAGAAAAATAGGTTATGCCTATTTGACACTGAGAGTCACTACCTGTTCTATGTGGAAATCTAATTTCTCTACAATGGAATGAGCTCATTTCACCTTACACTCTTATGTATTTTTATCAAGCTAAAAATTAAGGTCAGACTTTATTTGGTCAAACAAGAATGCATTTTTCAGCCCTCTAAGTTTGTATTTGGGTATCTCTCTCCTTTCCCTTTCTTTACTCTTCTCTGACACCCCTCTCTATTTTCTTTTCTAGGCAGGTAGGTATCAAAGTAGATAGAGTACTAGGCCTAGAGTCAGACCTCAGATGCTTACTGGTTGCATGACTCTGGGTAAGTCATTTAATCTCTGTTTGTTTTAACTTCTTCAAGTATAAAGATGGAGATGATAAAAGGTACTACCTCCCAGATTTTTTATGAAGGTAAAAATGAGATAGTATTTTAAAAATGTTTAGCACAGTACCTGTCATATTATAGGATCTTAAGAATGCTTCTTTCCTTCTATTTTTTCTATTTCTCCTTTCCTTTTTTGCATTATAGGTCAAAAGGAAAAGTAACTGATCTAACAACCTGGTAGAGGCAATGTGTTATTAGCGGGTCAAATATTGGACTTAAATTTTTAAATGTGATTTTAAATCATGTTTTAGGGATTTGCTAGTTAGGGCATCCTGGGCAATTGACTTAACCCTATGGAAGTGATAATTAATTTATGGAATTAGGAAATAGGGCAGGTGTGCCTGTTCTTGGCATGTTTGCCAACAAAGACCATGATAGCAGCAGGAAAAGGAAGTGTAATTGCATTTCAATAATGCACAGAATATATAAGGGCAAATGGTAAAGAACATAGAGAAATAAATGATGAGAAAGAGTATAGAGGCAGATGGTCTGGAGGCAGGAAATGAGATAGTGAAGTAAGGGAGGCAGTAGTGCAGAAGCAGATGGGGAAACAAAGGAGGAGAGAGTATCACTCACATAACCATGGATTAGAGTTGAGAGCACTTGGCAACAAGCATAACATGGAAATGGAAAAGGATTTGAGGGGCAGGGCAGGAGTTTGAAGTCTCTTTTTAAAGAATTTTTTTGGGGTGGGAGAGACTAATTCTTGTCTGTGCCCCCTTGGGGTTTTTCTTCATTTCCAAATCATCTCAAATTTGTCAGAAAAACTTTAAAGTTAATATATCAAACTTATCTTCAAGTCATCAATATCATTTGGTATTCTGTGGTCTTCTGGAACTTGTCTGACATTTACATATCATAGAACCAAAAAGCTCTGACAGAAAAACCAAGATGGCCTTTTCCCAATTCAGCACATTACCAGGATGTGACTTTTTGTTAATATATAATACAATCTATAAATTATGTTCCTTCGATCTTTGGAATGGTTTGTACATGATGTCTGGGTTCTTTGCAATTGTACTTTCTGCAATTGTTACTTTATACTGGCTATTTATAAATCACTTACTATTTAGCAAGAACTGGGGGTGGGAGTGGTTAGGGGGAATTAGAACAAACTATAATTTAGTGAAAAAGATGGACCTTGACTGGGTCAAATTAGTAGCATTTATAGCTGGAAAAGACTTTTGAAATCATGTAGCCTAATCTCTTTATTTTAAAGAAAATGAGATCTATATGGAAGAATCTAAGATTTGAACTCAGGTCCTTTGATCCCAAATCCAGTGTTATTTTCTATTGTATCACATTGATTAAAGTACATCGAAGACATGGAAAATTTCCATAATTTCCATGGTAGAATATTTTTGGGCTGCCTTAATGATCCCCAATTTCTCCAGAAAATTAAAAAAAAAACTATTTCAAGGCTATAGTTAACTAGGTAATAAGTAAGTTGCCTCTGGATTTCATCCAAGTCATTTTAATCCAATTTAATCCAAGTCATTGGACACATCCTCATCCAGGTCAGCTCATACTGAAAAAAAAAAGACTTACCAGAAATCTTGAAGATAGTGTTACAGTTTATTCTGAACCAATACTTGAATATTTCAGGGACCCATGCTTTTATTCACATATATTCTCTCTTGACCCATGAAATATATAATTTCTATGTACATAAGGTATTAAAAAGTTTAATGAATTGCTGTTGCCAAAAAAATAATGTGTTGATGAAAATCACTTAGATTGGTCCTGTGACAAAAGTTACAGTGTTCATTAGTAGCTTTATAATCAAAATCTTTTAAGCTTTGTAGATGCTGATAGAGCCTATACTATCCTGACAGAACCCAAAATCACTTCCATGACATGTTGAGTCACTAAATTCAGCATGAATGTTAGAATATCCCTTGACTTCCAAGCCTTATCTTTAAAATCTGTATCTCTTTCTCGTCAAGATTGTGTTTTAATTCTGTGTGCTTGTTTTTGCAATCATTGTTCTTTATTTTTTTAATTTAATGAGATTTATCACCCGTGGAGTCAAGTTTTTATTCTGCCAATTCCTTCTGCTGGGCAGGACATAAATTCTGTTTTTGCAGCTTTTTTTTATTTCCCTTTTTAATCATTTGGGAACATCTTTCTGTGGTTCTGTGTTCTCTTGGGAATAAAAATAACTCTGTCTCATCAAGTGTTGATTAATTTTATTTGAAAAAATGTATTCAGAGATGTTTGAATTCATAAAATGATTAGTAGGACATATTCCCTTCAGTTTGCTTTATCTTCTGGTTTTGGTAGTTTAATATGCATTCAAGATCTTTAACTGAGTTGTCTTCTTTTTGATATATTCACTAATTTAATTATTTTTTCCCTTCTATCCCCATTCTGACTCTTCCTTTGTTTGCAGTTTGCCTAAGGGTTGAATCTCACATTGTCTTGACTTTACTGGAGAATTAATTTTTCTTTTTTTTTTTTTTTTGAAGATACCTATTTTATTTTATTTTTTTAATTTTAATTTAATTTTATTTTTTATTTTATTTTTTTAAAATAACTTTTTATTGACAGAACCTATGCCAGGGTAGTTTTTTACAACATTATCCCTTGCACTCACTTCTGTTCCGATTTTTCCCCTCCCTCCCTCCGCCCTCTCCCCAAAGATGGCAAGCAGTCCTATACATGTTAAATAGATTGCAGTGGATCTTGGATATAATATATGTGTGCAGAACTGAACAGTTTTCTTGTTGCTCAAGGAGAATTTGGATTTAGAAGGTATAAATAACCTGGGAAGAAGAACAAAAATGCAAGCAGTTTACATTCATTTCCTAATGTTCTTTCTTTGGGTGTAGCTGCTTCTGTCCATCCTTGATCAATTAAAACTCAGTTGGATCTTGTCTTTGTTGAAGAAATCCACTTCCATCAGAATACATCCTCATACAGTATAGCTGTTGAGGTATATAATGATTTCCTGGTTCTGCTCATTTCGCTCAGCATCAGTTCATGCAAGTCTCGCCAATCCTCTCTGTATTCGTCCTGTTGGTCATTTCTTACAGAACAATAATATTCCATAACATTCATATACCACAATTTACTCAACCATTCTCCAATTGATGGGCATCCATTCATTTTCCAGCTTCTGGCCACTACAAACAGGGCTGCCACAAACATTTTGGCACATACAGGTCCCTTTCCCTTTTTTAGTATCTCTTTGGGGTATAAGCCCAGTAGAGACACTGCTGGATCAAAGGGTATGCACAGTTTGATAACTTTTTGGGCATAGTGGAGAATTAATTTTTCACTGGTTTTAGTCTCTGCCTCAAATGATTTCTAGGTAAATAGAACTGGCTTCATCTGTATGTCAATCTCCTTTTCTTCAAGCTTCGTGGAGTTCTACAAATGCTGGTGCCCTTTTTGAGTTGTCTTATGTTCCTCAGTTCTTTTGCTGAGCATTGTTGCATCAAAGCATGTTGTGAGGCTATTATTCCAGGCAAAGGAACCTTTCTTCTTCCTATACCACTACCTCTGTGATGCATTGTAAGGTTCTGGGGTTGGTGAAGAATGGAAGACTTGAGTAATCTTGAAAGCTAGATGACTAGATTGAACAATACTATCTACACATACAGAGTATAGTGACTGGTGGGGAAAGTGGTGCTGAATGAGCATCCATCTAGGGATTGGCCTTCTCTTCATTGTACTGTTATTTTCTTAATGTTCTGGGTCATTTAGACCATGAAGACAGCTATCTCTTGCACATAATTACTATTTTGGAAAGATTTGAGAGGTTATGAAGATTAGAGGAAATGTATAATCTTACATCTTCTTGTTTTTGTGATTGGGAACAACTACCCTTTTCTTTTTTTATATTATAGCTTTTTATTTACAAGATATATGCATGGGTATTTTTTCAGCATTGACAATTGCAAAACCTTTTGTTCTAACTTTTCCCCTCCTTCCCCCTACCCCTTTCCCCAGATGGCAGGTTGACCATTACATGTTAAATATGTTGAAGTATAAGTTAAATACTATATATATATATATATATATATGTATGTATATATACATACATATATATATATATATTATATATACACACATGTCCAAACAGTTATTTTGCTGAACTACCTTTTTTTTTTTTTAAAGATATTAGAAATTACATTTGAAAACTTATTTTTATTCTTTTAGCTCTTTAGAGATTTTTGAAAAAGATTCTGATTTCATAAAACAAAATGATACTTGAAGGCTTTCTTCAGATAATGTCTCTCATGAGAATCTCACATCTGTGACTACAAAGAAGATTATATATTATCACTTGCTGATGTCAGGTATCAAACAAGGATACATACATTTAGCTAAGAGAATTACCAATATCACTGAGACTTCCCCATTTGGAGTCAAAGTAAAGGAAAAGTTCTTTGTTGGAGATTAAGTTCTCAAAATGTTTCCATTCATGGACATCTATGATTTAAATTATAGTGACTTCCAGAACATTATCTTCTCAATAAAATCCATAATGTTGTTAAATAAATAGTTCTAACCATTTACCCTAAAAAAACCCAACAACTATGTGTAATATAATAAGCTTTTCACATTGAAATTATGAAAGCATGTTGCTTGACTGAATATAAATCCATTGGTATGTTTATGTGTCATGGACAGATATTGCAGATAAAAAGTGAGTGATGGTCCAAATTGAGTATAAGGAGAAGATGGGTTTGGATCACATTTGGCAAAATACAGAATTTCAGAATTTGAGCATGGAGGGAACATCAGCAATTATTTAGTCCAACCAATACCTGAGAGATACCTTATTAAAATATACCCAATAAGTGATTACCTATTCTCTGCTGGAAAACTTCTCAAGAAGTAGAACCCACTACATCTCCATACAACCTATTTCACTTTTGGACAGCTTTAATTGTTAAGAAGTTTTTCCAGACATCCTATCCAAATCTTTCTTTTTGTTCTTCTTTCATTGTTTTTCATCATTGTTCTTCTTTGGAGCCAAATGCAACTGGCCTAATCTCTTTTCTTGTTGATAGACTTATAAATTCTTTTTTTTATTATAACTTTTTATTGACAGAACATATGCATGGGTAATTTTTTTACAACATTATCCCTTGCACTCACTTCTGTTCTAACTTTCCTCTTCCCCCCCTCCATCCGCTCCCCTAGATGGCAAGCAGTCTTATACATGTTAAATATGTTATAGTATATCGGAGATACAGTATATGTGTCCAGAACCGAACAGTTCTCTTGTTGCACAAGAAGAATTGGATTCAGAAGATAAAAATAACCTGGGAAGTAAAACAAAAATGCAAGTAGTCCACATTCATTTTCCAGTGTTCCTTCTCTGAGTGTAGCTGATTCTGTTCATCATTGATCGATTGGAACTGAATTAGATCTTCTCTTTGTTGAAGATATCCACTTCCATCAGAATACATCCTCATACAGTATTGTTGTTGAAGTGTATAATGATCTCCTGGTTCTGCTCATTTCACTTAGTATCAGTTCATGTAAGTCTCTCCAAGCCTCTCTGAATTCATCTTGTTGGTCATTTCTTACAGAACAATAACATTCCATAACATTCATATACCACAATTTACCCAACCATTCTCCAATTGATGGGCATCCATTCATTTTCCAGCTTCTGGCCACTACAAACAGGGCTGCCACAAACATTTTGGCACAAACAGGTCCCTTTCCCTTCTTTATGATCTCTTTGGGAGTGACACTGTTGGATCAAAGGGTATGCACAGTTTGATAACTTTTGGGGCATAGTTCCAGATTGTAGACTTATAAATTCTTGAGGTTAACTATTTTGTTTTTTCTTTTTCAACCCAAATATCCTTGTCCCCAGTTTCATCAACCAGACTTCATATGACATATGAAAAGTTCCTTCTATATTGTGGCTGTCTTACTTTGGATGTTTTCCATCCTATCTTCTTAAACTGTGGTACCAAGAACTGAGTACAAAACTTCTAATGAGGTCTAAGGGGAGCAGATTCAGAAATACTATCATCCTCTTATTCCTGGAAGTTCTGCCTTTCTTAATGAAGTCTAAGATTGAAGTAGCTTTTTTTTTTTTTTTGTGGCTGCTATAACATATTGCTGATTTACATTGTGCATGCGGTCTTTTAACATAGATTTTTTTTTCTTGATAAACTACTTTCCAGTCATGCCTCTTTATCCTATCTTCTGAAGTTGACTTTTTTAATACCCATGTTTAAAACTTTACATTAAAAAAAAAACAATTCTGTCCATTTCCCTAGCCCTGTTCATATCTTTTTGGATCTGGATTCTATCACCTAAGATGTTTGTTATTCCTTCAAGTTTAATGTCATTTGCAACTTGATGAAGTATTGATCTATACTTTTACCTATTTAAGTTATTGATAAAAATGCAAAACAATGCAGGAATCAAAACAGATTCTGGAGCTCCCTATTGGTATTCTCTTGTTGTGTTGCCAATAAGTTTTAATAGCTACTTTTTGAGTCTATCCTTCTAACCAGTTCTGAGTCCATCCTTAAGAATATGAAATATTTATTAAAAGCTTTCCCTAAATCTTGGCAAATTATATCTATATACCATTACTATTATCATTGACTTGTGTGTGTGTGTGTGTGTGTGTGTGTGTGTGTGTGTCTGCTGAGCACTGGAGAGACTAAAAGGAAGCAAAAGATAGTTCCTATACTCAAGGAGCTTACAGTATAATGGGGGAAGATAAAAACAAACTTCTACAAAACAAATGCATCCTGTATGCAGGACATCCTGTACACAGGATGAATCAAAAACAATTAACAGCGGGAAGGCACTAGGAAATAAGAGAGGTTATAATCTTGTGTACTAACTCTTTGACAAACTTTTTTTTGTTTGTTTGTTTTGTTATTTTCAGGGAACAGTTCATTATCTGTGTTATAGAAAAAGAAAACAAAACAGAACCAAACAGCTTTTCTTTCTCTCTTTTGTTTGTTATTATCATTCTATCCCCAATAAGAAAAGGCCTTATTCTTTCTCTTATCCAACTTTTTTTTCAACAAAGATTAAAAAAAAAACAATTTTCCTCACAAAACCATTGAGTTCTGGATAATACCCATTTCATTTATATTTCTATTCTATCACTGATACCTTGTTGATAAGAATCATGGATCACCATGACCACAGGACAAAAGTGCAATGGAAAGACACAATGGAGGGTGCTAATATACAGCAGCATAGTATATGATTAGGAAAAGATGTTAGGAAGCATTCTTGGAAGGAGAAAAAATAAGTAGATAACCTGAGTCTTAAATGGGCATCCTCATGCTTTTGAAAAAGGAGTGGAAAATATTTAGTATGTTGGGCTACTTATTTATGGAAAATTTATAAAAGGATATGAGCAAGAAGTACAAAGGTTGAAAAAAGCATGGAGAATTTTCAATATCCATTGGTAGAAGGAATATCTATTCTAATTCAGTCATGAATATCGACTATGTAGTTTTATTCTCATGGTAATGATTTTAAGAGTGAGCTAAAACTTTATAAAAACAATAATTCTTATTTCAAAAGATAGAGTAATAGATCACTGGCCTGGAAGCTAGGAAGACTTGGGTCCTGCCTCTGAGATACACTGGTCATGTGATTTTAGGCAAATCACTTTCTCTCTCAGTAAGTACTCTAGTTCAGGACTTCTTAAACCTTTTCTACTTATGACCCCTTTTCACCCAAGGAATTGTTCTATGACTCCAGGTATATAAATATGTAAAACAGCTACACAAATCAAACATTTACTAATAATATATCATAATTTTGCAACCCCCCACATTTAGTTATGAGACCTTATATAGGGTTGTGACTCACAGTTTAAGAAGCCGGGCTATGTTAACTATCTAAGATTCTAAGATACAGAAAAGGTGTTGACTATTTGTTGATGAAATCTCAATTCTAGGACCTTTCACCTTTAGGTATCAATTTTAAGTTGATATTGAAGAAGCACTAAGTCAGGCAATATTCAGTAGATGTTTAGAAAAAGTAAAAGAATGTTAAGATATGAATCACAGATAATTAAAAAAATTACACAAAAGTGTTTTTATATCACAATAAAACTAAATAATCAAAACCAAACTAATATTAAAAAAAAACAGGGGCAGCTAGGTAGGGCGGTGGATAGACCACCATCTGAAATCAGGAGGACCCAAGTTCAAATCTGGTCTCAGACACTTAACACTTCCTAGCTGTGTGACCCTGGGCAAATCACCATCCTAATTGCCTCAGAAAAACAAAGAAACAAAGCAACAAACAACCAAAAACCACTTCATGTAGTGCTTTATACAACAAAATATTTTACTTCTATTATTAGCACAGTGTAGAAAAAGAATAGATTTAAAATTAGATGACTTGAGTTTGAATCTTATTTTTGCTACTTATTACCTGTGAGATCTTGGGTAAGCAATCAAACAGTCCTTAAGCACTTAATAAATAGCTCTTTTATCCTAGACACTGTATTAGGCACCAAAGATACAAAAAACAAAGTCTCTGTTCTCAAGGAGCTTATATTCTTACTTATGTTAATGATTTCAGAGAAGTAATTTAATCTCCTTAAACCTCAGTTTTCTTAGCTATAAATTGAGGGGGTGGGTTGGATTTGATTGCCATTTGATTGCCCTTTACAGCTCTATATTTTTGGATTAATATGATCTAACATTTAAGTAGATACAGAAGAGCTACAAAATAATTATGCTTCTTCTTTTTTTTTTTTTTTTGAAGGGTTGAGAAGTAGGTACTACAGGTGGGAGAGCTGGGAAAAGCCTTATCTAGGAATTAGCATTCAGACTGGTCTTTGAAAGAAGCTATGAATTCTAAGAGGCAGAGAGAAGGAGGGAGTACATTCCAGAATTTATAAAAACCTGGAAATCGAATGTGGTTTTGTAAACAGCAAAAATGGTTAGGATAAAAAGTAAGTGAGAAGGAACAAAATGTAAAGTGTAGAAAAGGAGTCAGAATGGGAAAGGTTTCAAATACCAGAGGATTTTGATAATAAAAGCAAAAGGGAGCCACTGTAGATTTCAACAAGCATTTGGCATGATCAAACCTGTGTTTCAGAGATCAAGGTGGAAGGTTGGTGAAGGTTAGATAGGAAAAGAGAGAGATTTGAGGCAATGAGGAGGCTAATGTGAGAAATGATGAGTCCTTGAAGTAGGATGATGGCCATATGAGGAGATAGAAGCATACAGAAAAGAGATATTGAATAGGTAGCATATGGATATGGCAAGTGGAAGAGAATAGGAAGTTCAGTAAAACTGAAGTTTTGAGAACTTGGAAGACAGGAAGAAAAGTGCATCCTCCGTCAAAATAAGGAATTTAGGAAGAAGTGGCTTTGGGATAAAAAACAATGCTTTATTCATATTGAATTTGAAATGCCTACAGGATTTCATGTGGAAATATCTATTAGGCATTTGAAGTGTGAGACAGAAGCTCTTAGGAAGAGAGGGTTGATTGAATATATAGATCTGGGAGTCATCAATATGGAGATGGTAACTAAACCAATGGATTTTGGAAGACTCAGGATGGAAGTCCAGGTCTCAAACCCTGCATGCAGGTTGCTGAGAAGAAAGACAAAAGAACAGCTTTGGGATTGCAGTGCTGAGTTATTAACAAAGCAATGCATATTGCTAATGCTCTTATCCTGTCCTCAAGAGAAATTAACCAGTTATCAGACCTAGTGGAAAATGTTCACTCCCAGACACAAGAACATTAAATGTGTTGACTTTGAAGACACTGAGAAATGTTTTTGTTGTGTTGATTTTGAAGCCTCTAAAGCATTTTTGTTATTGCTATCTTGAGATTCTATAATAAGTCATATAACTCTTCTGGGAATATAAATCCCAAGAATCCAATACCATAGATCTGTCTAGATAATTTTTAATCACAGGTCATCTGAAAGTAACCATTTCCTAGAAAGGGGATATGGTGATGATAGAGTGCTGAACTTGGAGTTGGGAAGGTCTGAATTTGGATTTTGCCTCTGTAATTTATTTCTGTTAATATGGGTCAATGGCAATGTTTCTAACTTCAGATTTTCCATCTATAAAATAGAGATGATAATCAAAATACCTACTTCCAGATGTTATAAAACTAAAAGGAGATATATTTGTCAAGTGCTTCACAAATTCTTCTATAAGCATCAATTTGTGTCACCAGATAAAGTAGAATAGTACAAGGGAAAAGATCTCTGAGTTTTGGAATTAGAAAATCTGAGCTATAGCTCGGATAAACTTGTGTAAAAATCTTTGTAACTAATTCTGTATTGAGTATATTGGAGGTGGGTTCATCATAGGCACTTTTGCCTTCTAGAGAGTGAATAGTCAGAGGTCCTTCTTGATTCCCTTACTTGTCAGCATACCATTTCTCTTCAAACTCCCTTCTCCCATCTTCAAATTACTATATATTCAGTATAATTGTTAGAAAATCAGACTCGAATCAAGAAGATTTGGGCCCTTATCGTCCACTTTCTAGTTGTGTGGTCTTGAGTAATGTCTTCATCTGTAAAATAGGGATGCTTGCCCTCAGGCATTACATTCTATCAGTATCTTTGCTTGGTTTGGACTCCATGAAACATGATGTCCTGCTGAATTTTCCAGCCAACTCTACTTTCCATCAGCAGCTGCCCTTGATTTGGGCTTCATGAAACAAGCCAACCACATACAAGTACTCCCTGACTTCCCCTCCCCACCAGATTTACAGCTTCCTTTTTATGCATTGTTTTCCCTGACTGGATTGTAAGCAACTTGAGGACAAAATCTACCTTTCTTTTTCTTATTTCTATTCCCTGTGCTTATCTTATTGGTTTACACTTAGTAGATACTTAAAAATGCTTATTGAAGTGAATTTATTGTATCAAAAGTACAGATAAAACCTTTTGAAACTGTTGAATTATATTTAAAGCTAGTTACAAAGAGAAGAATCTATGTGTTAATATGTTTCATAGAGAATTTAAGAGTCAAGGAGTTTCATCTCTTGATTCTTGGGATATATTTATATAGCATGAAGTAAAAGAAGTATTTGGTTCATTTAATAAATGTGGAAGACTTTGGATCCTGAATTATCTGGTTTGGGTTGTCTCTTTTGATAAAACTAACCATTTAATTGACAAATTCCTATTCCCCTTTATGCTGTGTGGACATGATTTTAATCATTATGTTGAATCCAGCATAGCTTAGTAGGAACCAGAAGTCATTACTGTACTAGTTATTAAGTGAGATAAATCAGCTTGACCTCCTTATGCTTACTAAGGATGAAGGGTTAATGTAGGCAAAGAACTGTATACAATTTAGCAACTGGATGTTGGAAGTGGCTTTATTCCCTTTCTCCAAACACTTTACACCCCACCCTCATTGGACCATATACTTAGGTAATGATTATAGAATTCATTTATAAAGCTAGAAGGAATCTTAGAAATCATCAAGTATTGGGTTTCATTGTGCATATAAAGAAAATGAATGACTTGTTAAGGTAACATAGAAAATAAGTGAAAGTCAGGATTTGTACCTGTCCCACGTCAGGTATTCCTGGATTTTATGTTTTAAAGATGCTGATCACATGTTATGAGCCTGAATAACCCCACAATTACATTATAAATATTTTCTTCTACTTTGGATACTTCGGTGCCTCCCTGAGCATTCTCTTATTACTGGAAACTGAGAAATTGACTTCTCAGATATCTGATATGTCAAATATTGTCATGATCAGGTTTCATTCGAGCTAGAATATCTCCTTAGAAATTGACTCTAAGAAAGAAGATTCAAGCATTTATTTAGTACAAACAGAAACCAGGTAACCTGGGTGGTGGTGAATGGAAAGAAGTCAGGGATATAGAGGTAATAGAATCTGGGGTACCAAAAATCCCTTTCCCAGATTCAGGGATCCCAGAAACAGGGATTCCAAGAGGGAGAAATGATAAAGGAGTGCTTTATAGGTACTAAGGAAAGTCAATATGAAGGAAGAAAAAAGAAGTAGAGTATTGTGTGTGAAGAATAGCATTTAGGCCAGTTTGACTGGTTTGTATGCAGGGAAGACAAAAAGGCTGGAAAAGTAAGATAAGCCCAAGTAGTAAAGAATTTTGAATTATAAACAGAAGACTAAATTTCATATTAAAGATAATAGGGACTCCCTGGAGTATATGGAAATTATTGATTGGATAAATTGGGTGAAAGGGAACAAGGATGTTGTACTCTTATGTGACAAAAATATGGCATCACTTTTGTATTCACTAAGAAGAGCCTTGTGGGTTCTACTCCACTTTAAAATAACATTTATACATTTCAATTTGAGATACTAACATAACTGATTCTCATTTTTTAATGTAAGACTGAGAAGAAGAGAGTGGGGTAGGATATATAAATCGTATAGTCATCAACAGAGAGATGGTCATTATATCCATTGGAACTGGTGAGATCATCATGTAAGAGAATATAGAGAGAAAAGAGAGAAGGGCATAAGTGAATGTTGGGATACACATACACACAGAGGGTTCTGAGAAGGAATATGGATGATAAACCAGTTGATAAAACTGAAGAATTCTCAGACAGGTAGGAGAAACACCAAGAGAAAGTAATAATATGAAATCCTAGGGAAGAGTACCCTCCCAGTGAGGAGAGGGTAAACAACAATGTAAAATGTTATACAAAAAACTAGAACGATGGGGTTTGAGAAGCTCTTATTAGATTACAATTAAAGAGGTGATTGCTAAATTTGGAGAGAATACTTTGAGTTGATGATGATGAGTTGAGATTAAAAGGCAGGATTGAAAAGTGAGAGGATAAAAAATGGTATTAGGTGTATAGACAATTTCTTTTCCTAGGAATTTGCCCGGGAAAAGGAGGAAAAGGACAATAACTTGATAGAATGATAAGTTCTAGTGGGATTTAAAAAAACAATTCTTATTAAATAATTGTTGAATGAATAGATTAATAGATGGATGGATGAAAGGAATTCAACTTGGTATTAGTCTTCTGCTGGTGGTATTGATAACAATTCTTTTAACTATAGGCAATAGTAAGTTCTTATGTCTAGTGGGTCTTCAACTCTTAAATCATTTAGACAACAATGTATGCTAAACATCTAATGCTTAAAGAGTTGCATTATAATAATATTTGGTTGTCTAATTGGTGGGGGATTGGTATAAAGAAAATAGATCATGAAATTACCATTAAGGAATTAATAGTTTAATTTAGGAGACAGAAAATAGTCAATGACATGTGAAATAACAAAATAACAAAGGAAGACATTTATAATGCAAGTTCTCGACCAGAATATATGAATCAACATATCAGAAAGATCCTGGGCCATGGCTTTCTTGGGCCACATGGGAGTTTTCATGGGAATTTATCAAAGACAATAGCTAAACTCTATGATAATTGCTTGAGAATTATTTATTTTTAGAGAAGTTTAGTCCTGAATGCACTTAAGAAAGACTTGAAATTTGTTATGTAAGGAAAGAGCATATAGCAGTTGACCACAAACTACTTTCTCTAAGGAATTTGTCCCTATGGCTAAGGTGAGCAGAATTAGATGGTTAATTAATTTGGAAAGAGGGATGGAAGAGATAGTGAGAGGATTATTTGTGTAGGTGGAATCTTACATTATATGATAATAGCTATCATTTAACCAGGATCACAAAGGTAGTAAGTGATCTGATGCTGGATTCAAACACATCTTTCTGCTCCAAATCTATTGATCCACCAAAACTGAGTTGGGCTTGTAGTCCATTTCACTGGGGAACTATATACTAAGGGATAAAAAAGAAAGCAGTACCAAATTATTATACATTTAAACATTAAAGTTATCTAGTTTGTTAAGGAGAGAGAACATAACATATTAATCTGATTACAAAAATGTCAAGTACTTGGATTTAGCCTAGAAGAGTAATGTTTCTTCAAAGATGCATTCACTCAACAAACATCTAGTAAGTCCTTATTGCATGCGAAATTTTGTGCTTGCCATTGGAAGAGATCTAAACTTTAGATAAAGAACATTCATAACATCTTGCATTTTATTAATTAGGAGGAAGATGAGACACTAAGAGAGCCAAAATATACAATGTTACATGGCAAATGCATTCAAAAGCCACAAAATAAAACATTGCTTAAAGGAAGCGTGATCCTGTTTTTTTGGAGAACCCTGGAAATGCTGGCTGATGAAGAAGAAAGATAAGTGCTCTATCTGGAGGGAAGAGTCTAGTAGATTGCCCTGAGATTTCAAAAACCATATCTTTTTGTCAGGACAGAATTATTCATATAAAAAGAAAAAACATTTTTTGTCTAGAATTCCAGAATGGCAGAATGACACAACTGGAAAGTTCCCTAAGATAGAATTAATTTAAAATCCTCATTATACAAATATGGAAACTGAGGCTGAGAAAAGTGAAATAAATGAGTTTTGCAAAGCTGGGGCATCGAGTTCCAGGCTTAGAACATAGGTCACCTGTTCTGTCTACATTTTTTAACAATATCTAGTTCTCTTTCTCCCAGACTCTATTCAATTTCAGTCATCTGAGAATATTTTAAAACCCAATTTATCTGTATGTACCTTAATAATTGACTATAGCAAAGCACAGGGTTTATGGATATTTCTATACCTTCTTTCTAACCTCTTATTTGTAAATCAAATATTTGCCCAGTGCAGTGTTCTCTGGCCCAGTTGGCATTTGATCATGTGTGAAGGAATTGTGGAGGTTTGAAAATGAGATAGAGAAGAAAAACCCAGGGATTGAAGTGAATTTATCTCCAAATATCCTGACAGGAAATCTAATCTATACTCGTGAATGCTTTCCCCAAGAGGTCTCTAGCACATGAATATTTTAAGGATTTTAGTCTACTATTGATTTGTAGTGTGTCAGTATTCAACTAGTTAATTTAATTTGATTTGAAAGCATAAGAAATTGGGAACAAAAGATACCTGGGAGGGGGCAAGATTGAATCCATGATTTTTTTCCCCTGATGGAAAGGAAAAGAGAAGTGTGGAAATGACTTCATTTAGATAGTTTTTATGAAATGGCTTATTGGCTAAATTTGTTATGATGCAATCAAAAAATATATATTTAAGAGATACAGGATGGCATAGTGAAAGAAGTGCTAAATAGGGAAGAGCTGGGTTCAGATGCTGTCTCTGATTTTTATGATGAACAAAGCTTAACCTCTCAGCCTTAGTTTTCTCATCTTTAAAGTGAAGGTAGTAATACCTGTAGTATTGGCATGGTGATGATTAAGAAAGATTCTGAATAAGAATATTCAGCTTAAGAAAATATGGAGCAGACCACAGGATTGTATAATAAGCTAGGGGACTTGAGGGGATACTCATAATAAAGAGTAGTCAGGGAGAATAGAAACAGATTAGGTTTTCTGGGGGTCCTGTGTTGAATTATATATATCCAGGCACTAGTTTTTTAACTAGTACTTTTTTAACTAGTACTATCTGATGGGTTTTTATGGGGCCCAGATCTGAGTCTAGCAGGACCAGACTTTTGGGAAAGGGAGCAAGGATCCTGTACTGGGGATTGTGGCTGCTTCATGCTAGTGGGAGAGGTTATAGTAGTGGAGGAGGGGGAAGAAGATGCCTGTAATTCCTGCTACCAAGGAAATATACTGGCAGATCTCTTCATTTCTGAAATTTTTGGTTGAAGTGATCTAAGCTTAGGTGTCTGAATTAAAGTTGGCATTAATATAGTGAAATGGGAAATGGAAGAGAACCAGATTGTCTAAAAAGGGATGAATCAAACCAGATCAGAAATAGATAGGTGAAAGCTACCATGCTGATTGGAGTAGGACATGACCCATGAGTAGCTCCTATACTCCCAGTCTGGGTGAGATAAAAGAGAACCAGTTTTTTTTTTTAAGGAAATACTTGTAAGAAGTATATATCCATATCTACATCTATTTTTATCTCATCTGTCTTTCTGTATTTATAAATGCACTCATATACACATGCATATATGTATATATATTTTATAAAATTGTATGCCATATTTTATCCAAGTAGATATGTGTATATATGTGTACATGTGTGTGTGTGTGTATAAAATTTTAGATGTGGCTTAAAGAGAATCATGGATATATTTTTAGTCTCCTCTATCTATTCTTCTCTGAAGGACACTGAATCTTGCCAGAAGTCTAACAGGAACTTGGGGTTAAAGGGGAGAATATCCTGTTCTCAAAAAAATGGGAGTGGGTTAGAATTATATCCCTCCATCCCCCTAAATTTTTATGTTTAAGCTGAGTTCTTGATTGCTATCCTTTAATGGGGAAGAATTACCTCACACTATCTCTAAGGCTTGACTTCTTCCCAACAATGAACACATATAGCAAATAGAAGTGAAAACCATCCAAATAAGTCAATAGCAGAGAAAAAAGAGAAAGTATTAAAAAAAATAAAAATATATACCAGACAATACACAGAGTGAATTAGTTTTCCCATTGGGATCAAACTATCTTAGCTAAACTAAGAGAGAATATTTCAGCTCTCACAGAAGGGGAAATTCCCTGAAGTCTCTGGGGTAGTGAATTAGGGATCAGAATGGGTTCTCTGTGCCAACTCTGCTATATGATGGCTTCTTCCCAGAATTTTCGTTCCCTTCAAGGACCTAAAGAGAATCTATAGTCATATTTCTTGTTTTTTGAAGCTAGAAGCCAGAAGAACAAGATCTCTCTTCTTCCAAGTTCTCACTAGCTTTACACCTCAAGCAGATAGGGAATATTAAATAATAATTCTCTCCCAATGAGGAATCTCTCATGCAAAAGGACTCTGAGGCATGGGTTACATAATATATTATTAGCATATGATATAGTAATTATAATATATTTGAGCTATTAAAACTCAAAATTACATTAAGACTTTTGGGATATTATATGTACCTACACACATATATGTATGAGAATGTCTATATATCTATAAATCTATCTATCATGAGGTCAGGTATCTGGATCAATTAGGACTAAGAACATTTCATAAAAAGGAAAATCTGGAGATAACTATCCCATATATATTTCTTTTTGTTCTCAGATTAATTTCAAATGGCAAGACTGCTCCAATCCATCTCCCATATAAATAAAAGCTGTAATATACATAAAGATATTCAAGAGGTGCTGAAGGTTTCACTTGAAGCTATATTAATTGACCAGAAAGGTCTCAATAAACCAGAGGTCCAGATAATGAACAAAAATATTATACAAGGTTGTTCCTCATATTAAATTTGAAGATGACAGTATTGACATTAATATGAATGTTGGTTGTATTCATAAATTTGTACTCTGTCTTTTGATTCATCATGTTTATCGGACCTATCTTGCCAGAGGATGTTGAATGAGGTGTAGAAATGAAATATTTATAGAATATTTGAGGTGGAGGGGACAATAGCAATCTTCTAGTTCATTTTATATTTGTGGAAAATGAGTCTCAAAGAGGTTAAATGGCTTGCACATGGCCACATAAACTGGATGACTTATTCAAAGTGCTTTTTGGAAATAGCATCAGGTTACATATTACCTCAAAATCAGAAAGCATGATTCAGCTCCAGAGTTATAACTAACAATTTTGGTGCATAAGGCAGACCTCACAATACATTTCTTAGAATAAGCTATATAATTCAAATCAGGCATGATGGAAGTGGGTATTAGTGGTAGATGCTGTAGATATAATGCCAATTAAAGAAGAGACCCCAGATAATGTCCTAGGAAGAGAGAAAACTATTCCAGGACATAGATCTCCAGTGAGGAAAGATGCTATGGCATTGTTAGGACACTGCAAGGAAAACCCTTGGCTGGGAAAAAGGATGTGAAAGCCAGGGCAGAGATGAACTTGCTGAGTGTAGAGCTGCTGAGGAATAAGCTTGATTTCTGGGAACTTCCGAATTTACTTCTCCTTGTTCGCATATATCTATTTTGTAGGAGTGAGTGCTGTCAAAATATAACTAAGTTTATTTTTTAAATTTCAGTCTTCTAGAATCGTTATTTTAAATTTCCATGCCCTATGATTGTTGTATGATTTGCCCAAGTCACCTTCTCCCTAGTTATAGTTCTGTTCTCTATATATTTTGAAGAACAAATCTCCTTTAATTTTAGTTTTGTGAGGAGGAAGATATGATCTGAGACATGGGAATGTTTTGCATTCTTTTATGTGTGTGCCTACCAGAAAGTGAGTCTAGTTTCAAAGTACTTGAACTATTGGGACCCATGGAGGGACATAGATAAGCAAAGTTTATATGCATAGGTTATTTCAGCATTTTGACTGCACCTATTCACTTAATCAAAAAAATGTACCAATTCAGGCTTTAGTTTTGATTTAGGCACCCTTTAGATGGAACAATGGTGAACTTCAGCACTCAGTTATTATGAAAACAACTAGGTGAATTCAATCTCCTGCAAAGAACTGTTATTAGTTGGCTATTTTCAAAATAGCCAATTCTTACAGGATTCACTTATGTTTTATTTCCAAAATATTTTATTTGTGTTAAGTTGCTTGTTGGCTAAAATAGTCTGAGTATTCTTGCAGCTGGAAAGAGTAAATGCATCTTCCAAAGGCAAGCAATTTATTGAGCAATGACATATGGATTGCTGTGTTTGCATGTATTCCTTTTCTATTTGATCAATGTCCAATTTGCTTTGGTGGATTTGGATTATTTAAAAATAAAAGCAGTGGAACCCCTTTTCCCCTCCCCCAACAATAATAACAATAGAACCTACCAGCTGGGTACCATGCCCTCAGCAGGCACTCTTGCCATTGTCTCTTCTTCAGTAAGCACATTAATGATATCAATCCCTAGAGCCAATGAGAGTTAGAAGAAGTTCTGTTCTTTTTGTGTAAAAAACTCTCCCCTGACAAAATAGTATCACATTCTTTGTTCCAAGAAGGCAAACACATTGGACTTGTATAACAATTTTTATGTGAAGATCTTGAAGTTGTTTACAAACATAAAACATTAATCCTCCCAAATACCCCTGTGAGATAGGTAACGGTAAATATTTTTATTCACATGTACAGATGGAGAAATGCTGGCTCAGGGAGATTAAGTCATCAAATGAGGAATAAAACTCACAAGGCAAATGATTACACCCCAGCAGCCTGGGACTAAAGGAAGATGACAACTGAAATTTCTTTGTTTTTAATGTGTTCTCTTAGTAGAATCATCACATAGTCCTAATAATTTATATTTGTATAAAGTTTTGAGAGTCACAAAATATTTTATATTTTTAATCAGATTTGATCCTCAAGATCACTTTGACTAGTGAAAGTGTTATGTTCCATTATTCCTCATCCCATCTATTCGAGACAAAATGAAAGCAATTGAATGAAAGAATAACCACTGGATACCTAGTGTCCTTTATATCTTTATATGTCAAGAGATCAGGAAAAAGTTCCCAAGTATATTGGATGAAACCTTTGTAGAGAAATTACTAGAGATGAAGTTTAGAGGGGGGAGACAAAGAGAAAAATTGCAGAGACTGGGCTTGAATGAGTGAATTTCAATCTGTGTCATTGACATTATCAACCTTCCTCTTCTCCTTGATATTCTCTACACTCTAGATTTTCTAGATCCTGCTTTTGCCTGGTTCTCTTCCTATCTAAGTTACTTCTTAGTCTTCTTTGCTTGATCTTTATCTCAGACATATCTTATAACTGTGGGTATCTGTTTTCTACTTGAGTCATATTATTTTACTTTTTGATTTCATCAGCTCTCATGGATTCAATTATCATTTCAAATATACTTATCTAGAGTGAGCATCCCTGTTAACCTCCAGCTGCCTATTAGACATCTCAATCTGGACATCCTGTTGACATCTTAAATTCAACATATCCAAAACTGATCTCTCCCCCCCCACCCCAAACCATTTCTTCTTCTTTCCTCTTATCATCAAGGATACCATCATCCTCTCAAACATCTAGGGTTGTTTATCCTTTGTCCTCGAAAAAGACGATAACACCAGGAAGGAGATGCCATGACATGCAAGTGATTAGATTTAAGTAACTGAGGGCTGTGCAAAGTCACCAGCCTCACTTTCTCCTTTGGAGCCATTGGAGTCTAGTGGCAAGTTATAGATCAGGATTATTGGAGATGGCCCTTTCAAATAACTAAGTTTGCAAATAATCCTCTCCCTTCCTTCCCCATTGAATCTATTACAAAAGTCTATATAAATCTATCTTCTTAACATCTCTCACATGTGCCTTTATCTTTCCTCTGACACTGCTGCAATCTTCTTGCAGGCACTTATCAACTCATACTTAGACTTTTACAACAGTCTACTTGATGTTCTTTGTGCCATGAATCTTTTCTCATTCCAATCCATCTTCTACTTACTTGTCAAAACAATCATTCTAAAGTATATATTTGACCATATCAATCCTGTCCCCTCATTCAACAAGCTACAATGACTTCCAGGATAAAATGGAAAATTCTCAGCTTGGTGTTCAAAGCATTTTGTAGACTACACCTCTTTCAGTATACTCACTCAGATCTTATTCACTTGCATGTACACTGTGATTCAGCAACACTAGTTTCTTTCTGTTTCTTGAACAAAACCTCCGCTATCCCAATTATGGTCTTTTTCACTGGCTATCCCTCATACCTAGAATTTTTTCTTTCCTCATTTCTACTTCCAGATTTCTCTGAATTCCTTTAAGTAATATTGAAATTTCATATTTTATCCCCCCAAAAACTTTTCCCAACCCGCCTTAATGCTAGTGCCTTTCTCTGATCATCTCTAATTTATGATACACACACACACACACACACTTTATTTGCATATATTTGTTTTCATGTTGTTTCCCCAAGTAGGCTGTGAGTTCCTTGAGACAGGGGCTATCTTTTGCCTTTCTTTGTATCCTCGGTTTTATCACTTACTGACTGATTGAATATTCGCTTCAGTGAGATCAAAGAACTATTGAAGTCTTAGCTGGAAGGTGAATATTTGCTTTTCCTAATATTTGAAAAGGAGAGATCTCTCTTCTCCAAAGGCATTTTCTTGCTTCCTTCCCTCCTTCCCTCTCTTCCCTCTCCTTTTCTTCCTTCTCTTCCTCTCTCCTTCCCTCCCTCCCTTTTCTTCCCTCCTTTCCTCCCTCTTTCCTTCTTCCCTTCTTCCCTTCTTCCCCCTCTTCCTTCCTTCATTCTTTCTTTCCTTCCTTCTTTTCTTCCTTCCTTCCTTCCTTCCTTCCTTCCTTCCTTCCTTCCTTCCTTCCTTCCTTCCTTCCTTCCTTTTTTCCTTCCTTCCTTCCTTCCTTCCTTCCTTCCTTCCTTCCTTCCTTCCTTGATATTTATTTATTTAAAACTAAATAGAAAAGAAAAAGAAAACAGAAAAAGAAAAAAACCCAGAACCACATTGTTTTGTGCCCAGCAGAACATCAGGGAGGATTCAGTATATGTAACAATACATTTCCATTTCAAGAAAGAATATATAATAATAAGTTATATTCATTACCGTCCATCTTTTCTTTGCTTCCTTGTTTGTTATTCTTTTATTCTCTGCTGTGCATTTTTTACTTCATTTTTTCTCTCTTTTTATTCCCTATTACTTCCCCTAAGCTAGCTACAGTTAAACAAAGATATATTTATATTTACATATTCATATATACATACACACATAAATATATATTCATCCTCCATCTATATTTTATACACATCTACATAATCTACATGTATACATACTCACACACATATGCACACACATATATACCTACCCATTTATAGATACATAGACATTCATCTAAAACTATACTAAATACGAATGACATGTAATATAGATTTCTTCTCTTGATTTTATCTTTAAATTGGACTTTGTCTGAGATCAGTAATTACTAGCCCTAATTTTTTTTCTAATAAATTCTACTCTTGATCCTTGTTATAGTGTTTGTGTTTATCTCCTATATAACTCTCCTACTTTAGTTGTATTCCTTAACTTGCCTTGCTACTACTTAATCTCCTTCCACCCATCTCTCTTTTATCTCCTCCTCTGACTCTTTTCCTCTCTTTAATCTACTCTCATGAATCTATACTTTATCCCACCCTCCTTAATCTAAAAATTCTCTGTACTCCACTTTAACCTATGCCATCTTTTCCTTCCCTCTTTACTGCTTCTTCATTAATCCACACACCTCGTCTCACTACCATAAATCTACATACCTTTCTCTATCCCACCTTATCCTATTTCTACTCCCCCTCCCCATATTTTTAATAGATTTTGGAGGGTTCTATATCCTTTGTGATGCACACAAACATACACACACGTATATATCAGCACTCTTCCCCCATTTAATGCCTCTGTATGAGTTTTTCCTCTACATCTCATTTGTATAGCATAATTACTATTTTTACCTTTTCTTATACAATTTTACTTTTTTAGAGTCAGATCATTATAAGCTCTGCCCTAATCTGTCTTTTGACAATCTTAGATGTGTGCTTTATATTTTCAGGTAAAAAATATAAATTGTTGTTGTTGAGTCATTTGAAATTAGCCTTGATGCAGGTTCTTTTTTGTTAAATTTTCTATTGAATTCATGTTTTGTTAAGAGAAAATTTTGAAAATGTGTGAGTTCATTGAAATGTCCATTTTTTAATGCTTGGTTTTGCTGGATATGATATTTTTGACCACAAGCTTAGTTATTTTGATTATCAATATATACTGTTCCAGGACCTGCAGTCTTTCATTGTAGCTGCTAATAAATCCTATACAATTCTAATTGTAGCTCTAGCATATTTGAATTATTTTTTGATTGATTCTTATAAAATTTTCTCCTTGATCTTGAGATTTTAAAATTTAGCAATAATGTTCCTATATGTTTTCCTTGTAGGATTTCTTTGAGTGGTGATAAGTGGATTTTTCTATTTTTATTTTCTACTTGTGTCCTATCATTTCAGAACGATTTAATTATTTCTTACAATATTGTGTCAAGGTTCTTTTTCAGAGCACAGCTTTCAGATAGTCCAATTATTCTTATGTTTCATCATCATTATTTGTTCTCCAGATCTCTTGTTTTTCTTATAACATAGCATTTATACTCTTTGTTGTTGTTTGCTTGCATATTTGTTTTTCTTCCCAGGTTATTTTTACCTTTCTAAATCCGATTTTTCTTGTTCAACAAGAGGACTGTATAAATATGTACATATACATTGTATTTAAGATATATTTTAACAAATTTAACATGTATGAGACTGCCTGCCATATAGGGGAGGGAATGGAGGGAAGGAAGGGAAAAGTTGGAACAGAAGTGTTTGCAAGGGTCAATGTTGAAAAATTAACCCATGCATATGTTCTGTCAATAAAAAAGCTATTTTAAAAAAAGATTCTGGATCTCCTTTTCTCCTTTTTTAACTGGTTGACTTTCTTTTCATAATCTTCTTGCTTTTTTGGATAATTTTATTTATTTTTTTTTAGTTTTTATTCAATCTCTCTTATTTGATTCTTAAAGTCTTTCTTTTTTTTAAATTTTTTTGAATCCTATACAATTTTCCTGCGCAGATAGTCATTTAATATTACATTTTGGGGTAGAAAATGCTTTTTTCCCCCTTCAATATCCTCCTCTGAAGATGAACCCTGATATGCCCTATTTCCACAGTAATTTTTTATGGTTTGATTCTTTCTCCTTTACTGGCTCATTTAAAAAAAAAAATGAGAACTTATTAGTGTAACCTTACCTCTAATCCTGGGGTGGTGGGTATAGTGCCTCTGAGTTCATTTTAGTTCTCCCCTTTGACTTGCAACCTCAAACCAAAAACTTCACCTTCCTGGAAGTACCTGCACACAGCAGCTTTCCTGCCCCACTATTTTGCATTCTCTGGGTATCTTGGTTCCTTTTTGCCCAAGGCTGTATCTTTGTAGCACAGCCAGGTCTGGTGTTCCTAATTAGCAGAGGTTCCTTCAGTCTTTCCAGATTTAGACCCTCAATTCCAGGAAGTGAAATTTTCTGTGGTTGTGACTGAGTCTACCTACAAACCCAGTTAGCCCCAGGGTTCCTTCCCTGCTTGCTGTTTCTGTGGAGCTAGCCTGGAGATGTTTATACTTCATACCTCAGATGTGGGCTCTTTCTTTGTGCTTTTTTAGGTTGTCCCAGGAGGGTCCCTCTCCTGCTCCACCTCTTATTTGTTTGTTTGTTTGTTTGTTTTTTTACCAGTTTTTCTTCACCCTGAGGTGCAATTTTGTTTTGTTTATGGGGGAATTCTGGGGAGCTTGAAATTTTCTGACCTACTCTGCCATCTTTCCAGAATCCTTATTTCTAAAGACATTTTCAAAAAATATAAAGGAATGTTTGTTTTCTTAGCACTTAACACTAAGGAATACTCTCCTATTTGCTTCTCAAAAGTCTTAAATATAATTAGAACTCCATAGCAAGACAATTTTAGTTGTTAGCAATGATACATTTGAAGTAGATTTTCCCCCCATGAGTATGTGTTTTGGACAAGTGAGAAAGAAATTTTTTGGTGACTAGATTGAGGAATGACTTTTTAAATAATTTCATACACATTTAAAAATAATTTTATTGCTTCTAAAGCTGTCTCAAATAGAGCATCCAAGTAGACTACTACAACCAAAACACTTCATTCAGAGAACTTTGAGGTCTAGTCATATTATATTTACCTGAATATCAGAACCTCTTGGAATTGCAATTAGCCAAAGGTATATTAATATTAATAGCTATGCAATGAGGGAGTGGATTGGGAATGAGAAGTAGTTTGATGGTGATGTTTTTATATTATTGTTTTAACAGGAAAAGAGGTTGGACCTTTAATTTTATGGAATAAGTTCTCCAGGATGAGTAAATTCCTTTTATCAGTATAGATGAGTCTTGTATATGCAATTTGTGATCTTAAAGACCACAAAGAGCCTATAGAGAACTGAGAAGTTACACTCGTGATATGTCAAAGATGGATTTGTATATATCTTCTTGGATCTGAGATCAGTTCTCTCTCCATTATGCCATACTACCTGTTAAGGGTGTTGACATTTGCTAATATTAGAAGATTATTACCAGATAATTTTCTCTACCTTTGTTTCAAGAAAGAAACTAATTATAAGAAAAAATGGGAACTTTAGAAAATGTGCCATGTTTGTGAACTATTTCATTTGAAATCAGTGAATAAACACTGGTTTAAGTATCTATTATGTATCAGACCCTGTCAGGTATGGAGGAGACAAGTATTTTGAAATAGTTTCTGCCCCCATGGAACTTACATTTTATCAGGACTTATGATCATATGTATAGATTCATACAGATAAAAGTTAATTATGCATAAAAGAAGGTGATGACAACTAGGAACATCAGATAAGTTCTACTATAGAAAGAGAGCATTTGAGTATTCTTTATTTTTTGAAGTTTCTTTTTACTTTTAAAATATTATTTAACATCAATTTTTTTTTTTTTTACTTTTTGAGTGCCAAATTTTCTTCCCCTCTTTCATTCTCTTCTACTTACTGAGAAGGCAAGCAAAATGATACCATTTGTACATGAGAAATTATGCAAAATGTATTTTTGTATTATGTAATGGGCTGAGGTTTGAGTTGATGCACTGAGGTCCCAAGTACGTGAGGCTAAATAGTAATTGGGCTATACTCTATTAAAATACATGATTGGATAAAGAATGGTCCCTGCCCACTCTCCATGCAAGTCCTGATGTGTTGTATAGGAAATGACGATTTTGGTGGGTGGAGGCAGAGAGAGGGACAGGAAGAGAAGCTGGGAGAGATTGGGCCTGGGTTTGAGACTCCGAGCTGCTGGTTGTGTGGCTGCTGGTCGAGCTAGCTTCTTGACTCAGCTGCACACATTGCTATCGCCAATTCTTTTACACCTCCGATCCTTCTTCACTGAGAATAAAGACTGACGATTTTCCCCTAACCTGAATTCCTGACTCCGACTGATTTTAAAATACGCTATCTTCACAGTATTACTCATATTACATACAAATATTTTCATCATAAATCCTTTGGAATTGTTTTGGATCATTGTATTGATCAGTGTAGCAAGTCTTTCAGAATTTATTATAGCATTGCCATTACTACCGCAATGATCTGCTAATTCTTCTCATTTCACTTTTCATCAGTTCATGAAGTTTTTTGGAATTTTTTTTTTCTAAAATCACCCCCTCATTATTTGCTAAAACACAATCATATACCACAAAAATAAATTAAATATAGGAAGATAGGTTGAGATCAGGTTATGAAAGATTTTATTGAAAGTTTCATATTGAAATGTTTTATTATTCCTTTATGAAGAAAAGAGATTTGGTGATCATTTCATTCAACATTTTTTTTTTAACAGATCTGAGAATTGAGGCATAAAGAGTTTAAGGAAGAAGAAGAAGGGAAAAATAAAGAGCCCAAGAAGTTAAAGGAGGGGAAAGGGAACCATTTGCTTGGGATTATCATCAGATTTTATTAAATCACATTAGTTCTTTATGAAAATTCCCAAAATTTCATGAGAAAATGTTTTATTTAACAAGAGTCATAATGGAAGTAACTCCAACGGTTTATGATTAATCTTTATCAACTATTGCCTATGCCTCTTTGACTCTATTGCTTATAATTTTTTTTTTCTGTTAATTTGTGTGTATGACATAAATAGATTGGTTCAATTTGATAACTTTATGAGTCAGGCTTTTTTCATTAATGCCTCCTTTAAAAATTTGTTAAGAAATTGTCTTCTATGTATTTACAGTTGGCGTTACTAAAATTTAGTTTTAAATTGTTAGTCACATGATTATTCACTTTTGAGCCAGAAATCCTTGTATCCTTTTAACAGAGATATGACGCAGGGTGGCTTAGCTTAATTCAAGATCCATAGGAGCAATAGGTATGGCAGACTCTTAGCATTAAAGATCAAGAGATGGGAAAGATCTCAGCAGTACTCAGTACTCCAACATTCCTATTTTTCAGATGAGGAAACTGAGACCCAGGAAAGAAGCTGCTTGCCAAAATTTATATGAGTAATCAGCATCAGTATCAGCTATATTACTTTATTGATATCTGCTCTCTAATTTGCATGTTCTAATTTACATATATTTTCTCTGTGTTAGCATGCAAGATCCTTGAGGGCAAAGATTTTTTTTCCTTCATATCCTCATACTTGGCTAAATACCTGTTTGATTGATACTAGTAGTCTCTGTCACCTTGAGTCATTACTTTTCCCAACTTAAGCTTCAATGTCGTCCTCTTTAAAAGGAGACCATCCACACAGCCTCTACACCCCCTTTCAACTTTAACAAGTCTACCAAGATTCTGTAACGTTGTGACTGTTTTTTAGTGGCCTGATGTGATCTCAGTTTAATGAGGAAATATTATGACAATACTTGCACATCCCTACCTCACAATGATGTTGTGAAGTTTGATAAGATTATATGTCAGCTAAATAGTGTTTGAAAGAAACAATACAAACTGAAGAATAGAA
The DNA here is from genome assembly GCF_902635505.1 of Sarcophilus harrisii. Lineage (NCBI taxonomy): Eukaryota > Metazoa > Chordata > Mammalia > Dasyuromorphia > Dasyuridae > Sarcophilus > Sarcophilus harrisii. The sequence goes on along the minus strand of NC_045427.1, from coordinate 185,116,588 downwards.
GGTAGAGATTTGCTACATGTTCATACCAGTTAAGCAACCAAACAGCATTTATTAAATACCTACCATGCAATAGACACTGGGAGTACCAAGACAAAAATTAAAACTTACTATCTTTAAGGAACTTGTATTCCACAAAAGGATATTATATCTTTATATAAAGGTACAAAGTTTTGAACCTCTTGGTGTTAATGTGTTGAAATTCTATTTTCATCCTTACTAATCTCATTTGAGTTTTGGATTAGGCTATTAGGTGTAATTAAAATAAATGATTGATTTTTGTTAATCATTTTTTATTTCTTGGTGAGGGGAGAAAAAGTAGTATTTTTAAATGTCAACAGAGCACTTTTTTTTTTTACTGTAAATATCATATATAACAAAAACTTTCATTTGATTTCTGACGATGACATTTTTCATGCTCATAATTACATTTCTCTTATTTGACAAGTCTCTTCAGAATCTTTATGCTTTTTAAGGGAATACCTGCTTAGAGATACTTAAGCAAGAATAGTGAAATGATTCACATTAATCAGTTGTGACTGATTTAAATGAAGCCTAATTGCCTACATTGCTGGAGCTTATTTGTCTAACAAATCTAAATGAAAGCAATCGTGAAAATCCCCTCATGCAATGTTTTACACCTTGTAGGCCAGCCTGCTCTAATTGGTCATTTTGGATTCTCTATATCCAGTCTACAATATTGTCTTCTCTTGGCCTTTTAATGTTTAGAGGGAAAATAAATGAGAGCAAACTCCTTGGCAAGTAGTTTTATCACCATGATTTCTCCAAAATATGCAGCACAAAATGACTTGTTAAATAAAATCCACTGGGAACTCTGTTCTTTTTGTCACTTTTCTACTAGAGTGCACCCTGCACTCTGACAGAAAATTGCCCATTAATCCCCAAGGATGACCCATTTTCCAATGCAGTCACTCAACTGCACTATTGCTGTAAAAATAAATAAATAAATGAAATAAACACCCTGGGTGCCATTAATTGCTTGCTGTGTTTTTTATTAGACAATATCCTCTCCCAAGGGGACAAAGACTCCTGCTGATTGTTCACTTCCAATCTGTTTGTTTGCTTTTTTCTGACCAATGAATTACCAACCCACAGAACTAAGGTACTGAGGTTGAAGCAGTGGGGAATGGAATGGTCAAGACCTATGGACTTATTTGTTAGCCATGAACATTGGATTGATGATATGTCTGATACTGTTGAGTGAAGATCAAAGGCAGTTTTCAGGAAAGGAGAGTAGAGTTTCCCCATGAAGAAAGCTCTCTGGATGTTTTAGCTGTTAAGAACCTGTTTTAGATAAGTGAATTGATAATGGTTGGTTGATGAATTGCTGTCCTTTATTCTTGAGGAGGACCAAAATTATATCATTTTATTAGAATTGAGTTACAGTGTGTCTGACTGAGGCTGATAAGACCAATATCTGTCATAGGTTGAGCATAAGTAGTCCACATAGAAATTTGGGATGTCTTCTCTAACTTTGCACATTTCATTTTTTTTTTTTTTTGAATTCTTTATTTTTGAGCTATTGAGCATTTTCAATTATGTTTTGCTCATAGAGCACAGGAACTTCTTTGATAAGGGCATACCATGCTGGGAAGTCCTGTGCCAGTGTCTCTCAAAGTTCTTAAGAGAGACCTTGAGATTATCCTGATAATGCTTTTGCTGACCACCTGGTGAACGCTTGCTCTGTGAGCTCTCTATAAAACAATGTTTGACAAGTATACATGTGGCATTTGAACAATGTGGCCAACCCAATGGAATTGCACTCTTTGTAATGGAGCTTAAACACTTGGCAATTAAATTTAAGAAAGGACCTCAGTGTCTGGTATCTTATCCTGCCAGGTGATTTTCAGAATCTTCCTAAGACAATTCAAATGGAAGTGATTCCAGTTTCCTGCCAAAGCACTGGTAAACTGTCCAAATTTTCTGCATTGATAATTAGCCTATCACATACATTGCCAGAGATAGCTCAGTATTTGAGAGCTTCTGAAGGGAAAGTATAGGAAAAGTATAGGAGAGAAGACTGAGTACAAACCGAAGGTCTACAGAGCTTTTGTCCTGACCTCACGGTTGTATACCTGTGAAACCTGGACATTTCAACAATACTATGCCAGGAAACCAGATTGCTTCCATTTGGATTGAGGTCCTTTCTTAAATTAAACCATTAAACAGTCAAATTCTACTGCAGAGAATTGAGGAGAAAACATGGAATGGGATTAATGAATTAGCATAGGGTAGTGGAAATTGATTTGGAATTAGGAAACATGGGTTGAATTGAGACTTTTACTACTTATTGTTTATATGATCTTGTTCAGGTCCTTTTCTACCACTTTAGGCCTTTACAAAATGGGTTTTTATCTATCTATCTATCTATTTATCTATCTATATCTATCTTTCTTATCTAAATATCTATCCATATCATCTAGCTATGATTTATCTATTTGGCTAGCTCATATATCGATTTATCATCTATATATCTATCTATATACTTATCTGTCTGTTAAATGATTTTGAAGGTCTCTCTTTTTTTTTTTTAGCAAATTAAAAAGTAATTAAGAATGGAAATTATTTGGTATAATGAAATTTTAAAAATTGATAGAATGATATATTAATAGCCAATGAAGGTCCCTGAAATTTTAAAAGTGGACTGTGATACAATAAGAAATTTCTGAGTTCAGTGTAGGCAGTTGAGCTAGATAAGGTGACACAAGATAGTCCCTGGCTGATGGTATATTTAGGCAGTGTAGAATGAAATCACAGGATACTTTAGTTTTCTATTATGCTATTGGAAATGGAGGGAGGGAACATAGTAATGTGATTTGATTCATAGTAGATTCAAATTTATGAAGTTAACAAACCAATTTTATTCTCATTGCTGAATTAAAGTGACTAGACAGTTAACCTTGTTGTTAGGAAGATTTAGATTCATAGCTGACACAAACTAGCTTTGTAACCCTAGGCAAGTCACTTGATTTCTCAATGCGTTAGAGTAGGGTCAATACACTATCCATAAAGTTCCCCTTGGATTGTAAACTGACTTAGTTTTAAAATGTAATATCTTTATTTTATTATATTTTTATTTGTTTTGTTAAATATTTTTATATTTTATTTTGATTTGGTTTGGACACATGGGACTCACATAGATTTGTCACCTCTGCCTTCAATAGCTCCCTAAGAATATAAATTGCAAAATAATTACTGATCTGCATTTGTAGAAGGAGCTCCCTAAACCAGTAAATTTCAAGTTTGGACAAAAGTGAACAAAAAGTCATGAGCAGTCTCTCCTCTGTATTTATTTGCCATTTTGCAGCAAATCCCATTCTAAATGAGGTATTCTTACCAGTTTCTATCCTAGTAAAGGAAAAGAGAATCCATAGACAAAACTTATATTTTCAAATGAGTAGTATTGAAAGATATTGGAGCCCTACACATCAATGATGCTGCAAGTATTGTACTGTCTGTATCTTGAGGTGGGTCTCAATAGGTGATTAGTAACTTTCTATGGTGTTAGGGTTGTGGGGTGTATATATGTGTGTGTGCCTGTGTGTGTGGGTGTATGTGTGTACAGCAACAAAAGAAGAGTCCTAACTTTTTTTTTTTATATTGGAAAGATCACTTTCTTATTATAAAGATCACTTAACAAGCTTATTCTTACTAAGTTCCAGGAAATATAAATACAGGTGGAAAACCTCATTGATTCTTGACCTTAAGGAGCTTATGTTCTAAGGAAGGAAGACAATACATAAAAGGGAAGTTGACGAAATAGAGGAAGATGGGAGATAAGGAAATACTGGAGAGGTAATGGTAGATGGTTTGGATCCTTCCAAAACATAAAGGTTCTGGATCTTAAGAAATCAATGAAAAAGGAGTTTGCAAATATTGAACCAGTGAATCATTTGGGATATGGGGGATAATTTCCGAGAGCAATAATTGGTAAGAAATCAATCAATCAAGTAATAAACATTTATTAAGTTTCTACTTTTCGTCAGGCACTATTTGAAGGGAAGCAAAGTATTATCCATTGTTTTTTCTCTTAGATCCGTCTCTGCTTTGAGATTTTGAACACTGCAATTGGTAGAGAGAGTTATGCGGGGGTAAAGAAAAGAGAAGTAGAGAACCAAGGTTGACTTTTCAGACTTATTGAACCTGTTTCATGGAGCTAGGAGTCTGTTATCATGACCATATGAAACATGGGGCTATATTCTTTATACAACTGGGCTTATAAGGTACCTGATGGAAAAATAGAGGAAGGCAGGCAACAGGCTTTTATTAAGCCTACTATGTGCTAGATCTGTATGAAATGCTTTATAAATATTTCATTCCCTTCTTCTCCCTCTCCCCCTCCACCCCAGTAAAACAATTTTGGGAAATAAGTGCTATTTTATTCTTATTTTACAGTTAAGAAAGCTGATGCAAACAATGGTTAAAGTGACTTAATCAAAGTTACATAAGAATCTCATAAAATCTCTCATAAGAATCTAAAGTGAATTTGGACTCAGGTCTTACTGACTCTAGGTCTATCATTCTATCTTTTGGACCACCTAACTGCCTCAAGAGCAAAGAAGGAAATAAGAAAGCTATCATTAAATTTGTTCATGGCCCAAATTTCTGGTAACTCAGTCCATCTGAGTCAGACTTTAGATTTTAAAACACACTTAGCTGCAATAAATAGACTAATTTAATGTTCATTGAAGCCTGTTTAGTTCTTATTTTGTGATATCTTTTATTTATGAGATAAATAGCAAATGAATTACCAAATACTACGGCATAAAGTGTGTTTTTGGCTTTCTTTGAGCATCATGAGACCCTTCATCCTGTAATGTTTTCCTAAGTCATCACCTTCTCTGACTCCCTTATTGATCTTGACTCTGGAGTCAGTCCATTCAAACTTACACTGTCTTCCACTATTGAATCCCCTGTCTTCTTATTCAGTTGCTGCTTTTACATTTCCAAAGTTCATTTCTAGATCTACTCCCACTATTGACCCCCTCTGCTACTCCTCATTTTCTGAAGAACACTACTGGAAAAAATCACACAACCATTATGACTAGGTCTATCACAAATTGATTTTTATTTAATCTCAACTGAGCCCTCACTCTAGCAAGTCAATCCTTTAATACTCCTCCCTTGTGGATTTTCTATTGCACTCCCTACAGCAGTTGTTCCAAACCATCTATTCTCTCATCAAGCTTCCCAAACCATCCCTCCCTTTATTCTTTTAGCTGAAAACCTCATTTCACATATAGCAGAGAAAATAGAGGCCATTCAGTATGTGCTCCCTCTTCTTTCCTTCTCTAAAGCTCAAAAACTCTTAATGTCATTTTCTATTTTATCACCCTTTAGTCAAGAAATGTCTCTTCTGTTTGCTACAGCTAATCCCTCTACCTATACTCTTGAAACCTATCACTTGTCTTTTCAGGCAGATTAACTCTCACTGCCTTTTCCTCTAATCTTTAGTTTCTTCTTATGCTGGCCATTCTCTGCAGTTCTTCATGATCCTCATTTAACTAATAACCCATTAATCTATCACCATATATCTGTCTTCTTTTTTCACAATCAAACTTTTAGAAACAGCTGTTGATACTCATTCCCCTCCTTTTACTCATTTCTCAACCCTTTGTAATCTGGCTTCCAATTATATCACTTAACAAAAGCTTTACTTTCCAAAGTTACAAATGATCTTTTGATTGATAAATTCAGTGGCCTTTTACTCCATCTGCAATCTTCTGATCTCTCTGCATTTGAATCTGGTGATCACTGTTTCTGCCTAAATACTTTTTCTTCTCTAGGTTTATATGACACTGCTTTTACTCTTGATTCTCTTCCTATCAATTTCCTTTTAGATTATTTTTCTATCATCATTCATGAAGTTGGTCCTGACTATGAGTGTACCACAGGGCCCTGTCTTCAATCCTATTCTTTCTTCCGAGGTGTTTCCCACCTCCTAAATTTGCTATTATAACTGAGGTCCTCTGATTCTAAGCCTTACAGGCTAAAAATCTTCATGTCATTCTCGATTCCTCACCATTTCTCACCTTCCTGTTGTGAAGTTCTGTTGATTTTATTTTTGCATCATCTTTTAATAATTTCCCTTTTTCTCACTGGACACTGTTACCACACCAGTGTAATGTTCTGGTTGGTTTTTTGGAGATCTCTGGACCAGCCTTCATTTCAGCAGAGTAATCACCATGAGAATAGCCAGAGATAAAGTCCAAAACTCTTTATTGTCTCCTTTATAGTCTTGTCTCCTTGCCTGGGGCCCGAGCCAACTTTCTGGAAGTCCTCTGGAATGGGTCTTGGTTTCTGTGGGGAAAGCAGGAGGATCACTACAACGATCTCTGTCTTGAAATCTGTCTCAGTCTGAGAGCTTGTGCTCCAGCCTCCAGTCCTCTGCCTGCTGATTCCCAGTTTTTTAAGTTTTAATTAACATCTTATTTTTTATAGGAAACCTGTTTCAATCCTTCTTAATTCTAGTGCTTTCTCTTTATTATATCCTATTTTTCTATATATAGTCTATGTATTTATTTGCATGCTGTCTCTTTTGTTAGATTGTGACTTCCTTGAGGGCAGTGATTGTCCTTTGCCTTCTTTTGTTTTTCTATTACTTAGCACAATGTCTGGCACATAGTAGGATGTTAATGAATAGTTTTTGATTAATGCTCTTTTTTACAAACTGGCTTCTTCCATTTCCCTGCATTTAGTTGTTATTCTCCAAAATCTAAAGCTTCTTAAGGATCTAGAAGTCCCTTCCTATTTTCTCTACTCAGCTTGCATCCTGAATAGCCAAGTGCTTTTTAAACATCCTATTCCTCTTCTGGACTTCCCTGTTTCTGTTGAAGGCATCACATCTTTCTAGTTATTTGAATTCATTACATCAGAGTCACACTCAATTATTCATTTTCTACATATCCAATCAGCTTTCAAGTCTTACAGATTCTTCCTTCACATCTTTACATCTATTTTCTTCTCTTCTTTCACACAACTTGAACCTGCATTGAGGCCCTTATCACTTCTTGCATGGACTCTTATGATAGCCTACAAACTCATCTCCCTGAATCAAATCTCTCCCTACTCCAGTTTATCCACCATACAAATATCAAAGGAAATTCTTTGAAGCACATATCTGACCATTTCACTCAATTGCTCATCAAACTTCAGAATCTATCCATCTCCTCTAGGACCAATTATAAATTTTTTGTTAGGGTTTAAACAACCTTACAAACTTGTTCTACTTTATTTTTCTAGACTTATAATACATGACTCTCCTTCATGTATTCTATATGACCCAGAAAATGGGCTTTCTTTCAGGTTCTAATATATGACATTATATTTTTCATCTTTGAGTTTATGCGTAGGTTTCTTCTACCCTTTCATGTCTGGAACATTGTCATCCCCAACACTTCTGCCTCTTAGAATCCCTGGTTTCCTACAAAGTCTGTCTGTATCCTCTATATTAATATTACAAATAATATTTATAAATATTATGAAGAAATATTTGTATTTAGCAGAGTATATTGTGCATAATAGATACTTAATACATGTTTGTAGATTAATTGGTGTAATTTAGGCTTAATTGAACTGGTTGCAGAAGTCTTCCTCTATTGTAATCTCTCTTTATTAAGAGCCAAGGAGAAAGTGTTTAACATAGTACTTGTAATGTTTAGAAAGGAAAGGACCTTAGCATTCCAGGGTACTTGGGATTTCAAAATTCTTATATTGCTTTTCCCAGAAATGAAGCTGGCATGCAAGATCTACACTGATAAGGACAATGTCTCATTCATCTTTTCATGCACTTAAGGACTTAGCAGAAAGATCAAGCTACCAACAAATACTTGTGAGTATTTCTGATACATGCCAAGCATGATTCTGGACACTGTGAGAGATAAAGGAGGAACCAGGGAGAGTGAGAGAGAACTAGAATGAGAGACAGAAAAAGAATTAGAGGGAGGTAGGGAAGGAGGGAGAGAGAGAGAGAGAGAGACAGAGAGAGAGAGAGACAGAGAGACAGAGAGACAGAGACAACAGAGAGAGAGACACAGAGAGAGACAGACACACACACACACACACACACACAGAGAGAGAGAGAGAGAGAGAGAGAGAGAGAGAGAGAGAGAGAGAAAGAACAAAAAGCTGTTCTAAAGGATCTTATAGCTCAATTGAAGAGATCTACTAACACACACATGTCCTGAATGTAGTATGAAGTGTTGTAACACCAAAATGGAAAGTATGCTATTCTTGTGATAAGGAAAATCTGAATTCAAATAATGCTTCTGACTCTTAATAGCTATGTAATAATGGGTAAAATACAACTCTTTGAGCCTTAGTTTTCTCATCTGAAAATGACAACTGATAAAATATGCCATAAAATGGCAACCTATAATACTTATATCAAGGGATTGTCATGATGGTCAAATGAGTTAAAATATATAAACTGCTTTGACAAATTTGAAGCACTATATGAATATCAGTTATTATTATTAAGTAATTAAATCTTTGTTGAATGCATTAATGAATTTAAAACAATTATACATGTGAATACATGTGAATTCATGTGAATGAGGATACATGAAAAAACGATGAATAAGAATAACTCATTTTTCAAGTAAAGCTTCTATCTCTGAGAACCAGATTAATTTATTTTTATCTAAACTAATTTCTTCCCTTTTTCTTTAATCTCTCCTTTCTTTATTTCCTTTCACTTATCTATGTACCTGCTCAAAGATATTTAATAAGAGCCTTCTAAAAGCAAAACAATGTGCTAGATATTCAAGGACATAAAATATGAATAAGATGCTCCCTTGAATAGCATGGATCTTAAAGTATAGTAGAGTAGCTAAAAGATATACACAAATAAGTATACTACAAAAAATACAAGGTAAAATGTGAAAGTGGAAAATGGGGAGTTGGCTTTTATTTGGGACTTTATGGTTTACAAAAAACTTTGCATGTATTTTTACAATAGTCTTGTAAGATACTAGAAGTATTATTGCATCTACATTACAGATGAAGAAACTAAGGCTGAGAGGGAAAAATGACTCACCCAGCATAATCTAGATCATAAATCCCTGAGGCAGCATTCAAAACCAAATGTTCCTGATTCCAAGTTCAATAATTGCAAAATGCTGCTTCCCAAAAGAAATATTATTTCTTGCCAAGGGGCATATTTAAGACATTTGAACTATGCCTTGGATCACTTTGTTTTCTGCCTCACTCATATACTCATCATGTAAAGTATATGTTACATGTTATATTACCATGTCAAACTGTGGTGTTCATGAGGGTTGGGACTTTTTCTTCTCTAAACTTTATAACTTGTTCAGATCTAAGCACAGTGTCTATACTCAACAGACAGTTAATCATTGGCTTTTGACTTGAATGGAAAGTTATAATGATTAATAAAAACTATTAACACTAACAAAATACTCTAAATTAATAATATAAGTGGTGATTAACAAATATTGAACGAATCTAGTGATATACAAAACAAAGGAGATGGGACAGACATATTAAGGAACAGAAAGTAATCCTCTTCCCAACTATTTCTTGATTATATTACCTGCATTCCTGTCTTCCTTCTTATTCCACTCCCACTGTAATGTGGGCTCTATCTCTTAATTTCTAGGCTGGCATAGATGACTTTTTGATTTATGTTGCCCAGAGTGGGCTTCTATTTAACTTCTAAACATTTCTAAACCTTGCTATTGGATGTATATCATCATTGAATCTCCCTTTCTAATTCTCTTCTATATCCTGGCTACCCCTTTGGGACAGCTAAATGGCACAGTGATACACTGCCAAGCCTTGAATCAGGAAGACTTCTTCCTGAGTTCAAATCTAGCCTCAGATGATTACTATCTATGTAACTTTGGATATGTCACTCAACTTTGTTTACTTCGTACTTATCTGTAAAATGATCTGGAGAAGGAAATGGCAAGCCACTCCAGTATCTTTGCCAAGAAAATCCTAAATGAGTTGATGAAAAGTTGGACAATTGAAACAACTAAAATTGGATTGTAAATTCTTTGAAATTAGGGACTTTCTCGCTTGGTTGTAGTTATGCCCCTAGAATTTAGCATAGTGCCTGACAAATTTGATTAATTAGTGGTTAAATAAGTAATTAAGTAAGTCATTAATAAGTATTCATTCATTTAGTTAGTTTTAGCATTGGGTGCATTAAAGGGAAGACTGAGAGATGAGACTATAAAGTTGGGTTATGGTCCAATTATGGAACTGAATATTAGGGGAAGGATCTTGACTTTATTTGATAATGCAATTGGGAACCACTGAGATTTTAGGAATATTAATGTGACACGAAGTAGCTTAACATAGCATACAATAGTAACATACATAGCATATATCAAAAATCTTTGATTTCCTTGGCATGGAAACTCTATGTCAATGAAGGTCACAAATCATCTATAACTTAGTAGAAACATTTTAGAGAGAATCTGAGTCCCAGAGAGGTTAAATGACCTGCCATGAAAGCTTAGTAACAGCTATTTTAAGTATTAGAGGTAGGATTTGGACCCAAGTTTTTTTGATTTCAAGCCTAATACTCTATCTACTATGCCATGCTGCCTTTTTAAAATGTCATATCGATATTAATATTAGATACATTATTAATATAAAGTTAGGAATTTTAATACAAGATAGCAGAAACTTGCAGGGTCCGCACAACAAAACCAAAATCATTTAGAGTCCTTAAGGAATATCTATTGGGATTCATAATTCAGATTGGGCTAGATCAGTGGTTCTCAATATTTAGTCCAGAGAATCCCACGGGTCTCTACAAATTCAAAATTAGCATTTATTTCTGGTAAATTTCTATAAATATAACTCACATAAATAAAAACTTTTTTGATAGATAATCTCAATAATTTTAATAGTATAAAGACACTGAAAACAAAGTTTGGGAACCACTGGATTAGAAGACTGCAAAGGTCTCTTTCAAATCTCAGACATTATGCTTACATATCTAAGCATTTGAATGAATTTTTGAAAATGGGGACTGCACTTTTTTTCCCTGCCATCATACCTTTTCAGACTGCAGTTTATTGCTGCCATCAGTGAAGATATATATCTTCACTTTAATGTTGGTAAGTGTGGGAAGGGCTGACGAAAATTGTGTGGGTGATTAGAAAAAGATGTATTGAATTTTCAGAGGTGTCAGGTAGGTGCAAATTGCACTGCTAATAGGTACATTTGACGGATGACATTGTTGATGAGATGCTAACACCAAAGGTAGAGACAAAGGCAGTTCAGAAGAGGGGGAAGTGAAGATTACGGGAATTATATTTTTATTGAAGGAATGGGTTAAAGGAAAGGGGGCTGTCCCTTGATTGAACCAAAAAAAAACCTTAATGAAGAGTTGCTATTGCTAGAGCTCCCAAGGGAAGAAATGGGGGAATATAGGAAGGCTAAGTGTGAAAAAGAGAGTTCTAAGCACTTGGTTGTGTTGGTAAGAAGGCTTAATGATATGAACTAATTAAAATAAATTAGTATGGAGGTCCTTTGCCTTTGCAGAAAACTTGAGGAACATATATTTAGAGCAGGAAAGGACTAAAAGGTAAGTTTTTAAATGTAAGCCCACACTTAAACTTAAAACTAAGTCTTAAGAGCTTAAGATACTTGTCATGTCCTTTGATTCCAAATCTAGTGATCCTTTAACACATTTAATAAAGGAGTCCTGGATTATTATCATTAGTACCATTGTAGTTAAAGGGAAGTATAGTAATTTTGGTATAATAGGAAGCATATTCAACATGGGATCAGAAGACATGTACTTGTATGCTAGCTCTAACACTTCCTTATAATTTGGGATAAGATTGGGATAAAACTTTCTCATCTAAAAGGTTGCATTGGTTCATATCTGAGATCTTGGATTAGCTCTAGATTCTATAATCTGAAATTTGTTCTCTAGGAAGTGAGTTGCCAACATTGTGTGATGATCAGTCATGAATGAATTAGCTCTTTTCAGCAGTACAATGGTCCAAGACAATTTTAAAGAACCAATGATGACAAATACTATCCACTTCTGGAAAAAGAACTGATGGAGTCTCAATGCAGATCAAAGCAAACTACTTTCACTTTATTTTCCATCCCTTTTTTCTTTTTGTCTGTTTCTTTTTTCAAAGCATGATTAATATGGAAATATGTTTTACATGTTTGCACATAAGTAGCCTATATAAAATTGCTCACTGCTTTAGAGAGAGGGAAAGAGTAAAGAGGGAGAAAAATTTGGAACCCAAATTAAAAAAAAAGAATGTTAAAAATTGCCTTTACATATAATTAATAATATAAATACTATTAAATTAAAAACCAAAAAAGTGAAATACTCTGGCCAAATATCTTACCACTTGATTTAGTAGTCAGCTATTTTACTGTCCGAGATCTAAGAGTAACTTTAATATCAGAGGAATCACCAAAAATTCAGATTTAATCTAATCTATTTGTCCTCACTTTTTCCTCTACACCCAAAATTTCTCCACTATCATCAATGTAGCATCATTGCTCCAGGCATGAATAAGATAGAGAGATTCCCTATGCTCACATGCTATATGCTTCTATTGACAGCAAAGCTTTGACATGTCCTTTCCCTTGGAGTCATATCTGTTTTGTCTGGTGACATGAATAAATGAACTTCTGGGGGCATTCTCAGAAGGTTAAAGTCAATCTTTACTTTAAAAGTTTGTACAGGAAAATCAAGAAACTAACATATTTTAAAGTACTTCTGTTTTGTTTTAAATATTGTGAGTTAATATAATAAAAAATATAATTAACCTTAAAGATCTCATATTCTAGAGATAGTACTTAATAGTTACATGCCTTAGATGCATGAGTCCTAGATTTGGTGTCAGGAAAGCATGGGTTGAAATTCTCCCTTTGACACTTAATAGCTGAGGAATGATGAAGAAGATCCAATCTCTGAGTCATAGTTTCCTCATCTGAAATTTAGTTAATAAAACTGTAATTTCACCAGTCCTAAAGTCAAGAGGACCTGAGTTCAAATTTGGCCTCAGACACTTAATACTTCCTAGCTGTGTGACTGTGGGCAGGTCAGTTAACCCCAATTGCCTCAGCAAACCCCCCCCCCCAAAAAAAAAAAAAAAAAACTGTAATTTTTTTTTTTTTTTTGCTTTGCAAGTTTATTATTAGTCTGACAATGAAACTGCAATGGGAAAAAGAGAGACTGAAATAACAGAGGGGACCATAGAACAAAGTAACTCATAGTTTCTGAGGGGAATAATGATTGAAGATTTTAAGATCAAAGACCTCCAGAAATGCAGAATTTGAATATGTATAACCAGCAAATCCTAACCCTATGGGATTTGTGGGATCAAATGATGTAATGCTGGTAAACTTTTTTTTTTTTTACAAACACTGAAGCACCGTATAGATGCCAATTATTGTAAGCGATCTCAAATTTTCATTGGATGAACAAATAGAATATAATTGTAAGAAAATGCATAATTGAAGGCTTAATATTGTAGTATAAATTTAGCAAAGCAAAGAGGTTACAAAAGAGTTGATCATGTAGTCAGAGAAAATCTTGAACTTGAGGTAAACCTTGAGGATTAGATAAGTGGAAAGGAAGAAAGAGAACATTTACCACTTTTTAGTCTAGCGGAATGACATAATGAAAACACACAGATAGGAACAACAGTAACATTTCTGGCATTTCAGTTTTAGGTTTTAGTGTTTTCCTCACAAAATTCCTTTGAAATAGGGAGTAAAAGTATTATTAAAATCATTGACAAATGAATTAAAAAAGCTCAGACTCAAAGAGGTGAAGGGGCTTGATTATTATCACAGAACTAGGAAATATTAGAGACAAGATATGTGTCATGTTCATGCTTCAGCCACGATACTTGCCTGACTAGAGCAGAGATTACAAATTAGGGAATAGTGAAAAATAAACTTGCCTACATTGGTTTAGGACAGATTATGAAAAGTGAGCAGAGGCAGAGATGTTAAGCTTGATGTTATTGTAGATTTAAAAGATGTTGATTTTTTTGTTTTTGTTTTTTATATCCTCATCATGGTGTAATGGGTGAAGAACTAGATTTATAGCCTGCGTTCAAGTCCTATCCAGACATATACTGATTGTTTGACCAGGGGCAAGTCATTTAATGTCTCAGTACTTTAGGGAACTCTCTAAGACCAGTTGCAGAGATGTTGACCTACATTGGTAGAAGGACTTTCCTCATGTAGATCTCTATATCAATAAACATCTCTGGTTCAGTCCCTTTCCCCTTCTCAAGACTAATTTACAAATCTCTCATGTCTAACTAATTGTAACATTCTATTTAGCTCCCCAGAGGAAAAAATATTTTATTAAAGCAAACTAATAAATAAATCAAAAATGGCAGACTAAAAATTCTTTTAGATAAGGAATTATCTTTATTTTTATAATTGTTATCTCAGTGCTTGGCACTGAGTTTGGTACATAGTAAAAATTCCTTCATTATGTAATGTTCCATTCTCTTAGTCCTTCCTATCTCTTTGTAAAGGAGGGAAGTACATGTTCTCCTCTTTTCTTTGGGGCCAATCTTAGTCATTATAATTACTGTTATAAATTCTTGTGCAGGAGAGAAACAAAATGAAGGAATTATTTAAAGAAAGTGAATATGACAGTGTATGCGGGATGGATAAAATCAGACAGAAGAGGGGACTTCGTGACAGCTAAACTGGTTGGGAGACTGCTTGGGTCATTCAGCAGTGAAGTGGTAAGGATGTAAACAAGAGTAATTGAATTCAGTCAATAGACATTTATTAAGTGCCTGCTATGTACAAGGCACTGTGTTAGATACTAGGAATACAAATACAAAATAAATGACAGTCTCCAATATCAAAGGGCTAATCTAATGGGGAAGACAAAATACAAAGTAGATGGTGGTAGAAAGTAAGATAATTGGAATTTAGGATGTTGGAGAATTTAAAAGGACAGAAAGGTGAGAAATGAACAGATGACTGGCTTGCATATCCTTACATGGAGATTTTAAGAAGGAGGACTGTGCTCCAATCAAAAAAGCCTCAGGAGTATAACTGAATAAATAAATACCAAGGCTAATGTGATCTTAAAGAATAAGGGGATTCCTGGGAGCATGATACAGAAGTAAAAAATAATACAGTTGGGTAAGAAGTGCGGATATTAGAAATGGAGAAAATATATTGAATTTGAAAGCATTTGTAAGGAAAATATTGAAGGACTTGAATACAAATGGGGGTTAAAGGATAGACAGATTGAGCTAGTCACTAAGATGATGTTGCCATTGAAATATATAGGGAAATTGGAAGGAAGAAACTTTTTTCAGGGAAGATCATGAATTTGGTTTTGACATCATAAGTTTGAGGTACAGCAAGTCATTCAAGCTGATAGTTGAATACTTAGAAATATATAGCTAGACAGAGCTGCAGATATAGATTTGAAAATTAATAGAATAGAGGACAAAGTTGTAGCCACTGGATGGACTCTGTAAGAGAGAATATAGAGATTGAAGAGGAAAGAGCAAATGACTTGAACCTTAATGAATGCCTTTAATTATGAGATAAAAGAAAGAAAAGAAACTAAAGAAAGGAAGCAGAAGGAGCAACTGGGAAAGGTTAGTATCTATGAGATTTTAGTTAAGTGAGAACTTTCCTGGATCTGAGTTTTCTGAAATGTAAAGTATAGTGATGGAATTAGAGAGCCATTAAATTCCCTTTCAGTTCTAAATCTCTGATATTATGAGAAGATAGCATCTGGTAAGGAAATAGAGATTATAGAGCACTTGTCTGAAACATATGGAAGGGAAAGAAACATAGGATTTTAGCTTGAGGATATAGGAAGTTTTTTTTCCTCAAAACTGAGGAGGCCTGTATTTGATGGCAGAAGAGAAGAAACTAATGGGGAGTGAAAAACTGGAGATGGTAGAAAGGGAGTGGATGAGGGGTAATGTCTCTTGGAATGAAGGAAAGGATGGAATCTAGAGGAATAGAGGAAATAGTATATTTGTGTGTGTGGGTATTTCTTCCACTGAAATTAGAAAGGAAAGGAAAGGAAATGGGAGAAGGGAAGTCTGTAATTGAGTATCTTTATCATATACCTTTAATTTTCTCAATGTAGTGGAAGGTAAAGTCATCTCCACACAAGTTTGGGAATGAAATGGGTTCAGCTGCTTAAGAATTAACTACTGTAGAGAGCTCATCTGGGAGTCAAGAAGAGTAGAATTAAATAGTTGAAAAGAGAGAGAGAGAGAGAGAGAGAGAGAGAGAGAGAGAGAGAGAGAGAGAGTGCATGCATTTTCAAAGTTAAAAAGTCACACTTAGCAATTCTTAGCTTTCAGATTAGTACTGCTTTGAAATCCCAACTGTTTATTGGCATGTCCAGGTTAAATGAAGCATTATTCATAAGTACAAACAGGGAAGAAGGAGCCTTTGCTATCTTCCCTTAAGACAAGAGCATTAACAAATAGTTTTCTCCCATACCCAGGGACTGATAGAAGACTTAAAGGTGATGGTGGTACCCTGGAGGGGGCTCCTTTCTTAGTAAGAAATTTGAAAAGGTACATTTTACATAAATGTAAAATGATACTGTTGTTACATAACTACTTAAAATGTTTACAAGCAAACTAAATGGTAGTCTCAATATTCTACTCTTCCTAACCTACCCTCTATACAGTTGCCAAAGTATTTTTCCTACAATGAATGTCTATACCATTTTCCTGAGGTTCCCTGTTATCTCTAGGGGTATAGGATATTCAGAGAACATTAGTACCTTCAGTGTGAGGGATGATGATTCCTTTTCAGGGTTGTCTTTCCATTTGGAATATATATATATATGTATATATATATATATATATATATATATATATATACATATATATATATATTTATAGTGTGTGTGTGTGTGTGTGTGTGTGTGTGTGTGTGTGCGTGTGTTTGTGTGTGTGAATTCAATAAACAAAAAGCTTGGGAGGTTTGTGACTATCACCAATATCAGCAATGATAGTGAAGCAATGGGTCCCATAAGTTTTCTAGCCACTTTGTCAAGTAAGGCTTCCTTTAATTCTCCCAAACTATTGATTTTCATTCATTCATCTATAAATATGTATCTATTTGTTTTGTTTTTACATCATATCCATTTCTAGACTCTTGATCTACCACAAGACTTCCCATATAACAAAGGAAAAAAAAAAGAAACTCAATAACATTTAAGTAAAACAAATCAACACATTGATCATTTTGTATGCCCAACTCCCATTTCTCTATTAAAAGAGAGAAGTTCATTTCTGTTTATCTTATCTAGCACCAAGATTCATCTGTATGATCATTAGCATCACCAAACTAGCTGTTTAAGAGCTAATAGGTGCTCCTTAGTCTTAATGTTCTGGAATTTGGTGAACAAATCCATATGAATTGAGTGGGTTTCCAGTTTTTCTGGATTCCTAAAACATTAAGAAGCATTTATTTCTTTTATCATTTGGGTCTCATTTATTAGGAATGCTTTCTTTTCATTTGATTGTTTGGGGGAGCTTGGCAACTGGAAGGAGGCACTGCTCACTTGTAGTCTAGAGTTGGGTTCTGATTGCTTTCCTGAAACATTGGTTGCAGCGCTAAACCTTTTGGGCTTATGTTCGTCAGTTAATAATGAAGCTTCTATTTGTTTGTCTCCTTACAATATCTGATTGGAGATGAGGAAAGCATTTTGATGTCCTTTCATATATAGATTTCACCAGGCACATCATTACTAAACTGTATGGTTTCATTGAAATTATAATAAAAAATTTTCCCTTAGATTGCAAAAAAAAAAAAGGACTGGTCAAAGATTTCCTTTAATATGCCATAGATGAATCCACTAATTGAACACATTTCAAACTCCTTATTTGCTTAGCTATTCAAAGGACTCATCGTACCGTATGTGTGTGCCTGTCCGCGGGACACACATCAGGCGTTGGCAGTGTATGGTGACAGAGTTAGAAAGAATTGGGGTGTATTCTGTGGAGGAGTTCATGACAGCCCATATTTACCCATTGGACATATATGCACATCCTCTTAAGCATTCATTTAGCTGACAGTCTTGAAATGTCAATGTTCTAATTAACTCTGAGAGAAGGTTGTGCTGCATTCTGAAATCCCTCTGATGGATATGGTTACAATTAGAATACCACACTAAGATACCTTTAAAAGGGACTGACATGGAGAGAGCAATCTGAAGATCAAGGGCTACTAATCAAGCTCTCTGTGAGAGAGATTTTGTGTGTGTGTGTGTGTGTGTGTGTGTGTGTGTGTGTGTAAACATATGACTCAAAAATCTCAAAAACTTTGATCGCCTTTGTCTTGTGTAGTAAGGAACTCCCTGTCACTTCAGGTGTTCAATCAAAGAATTGACAGATTGGAAGAGTCTAGAAAGGTCCAGAGGAGTTGTAGAGAGAATTCCTACAGATGGTTGTATTTGATAATCTACAAAGTCCTCCCCAAATCTAAGTTTACATAATTTTATGACTGGTTCTGGATTTCAAATGAAAAGAAAAAAAAACATACAATATATTAATAGGCTAGCTAGCTACCTCAAATAAGGCAAAACTGCATCCTGAAAAACAGGTTCTTTATAACCCCAACTGCTTTTTGTAATCATGCCTTTTTCAAGGAGTATGGCGAGTTTTCAAGACTATTTATATTAAATCCAATTGATCTTCCTCATGCATCTGTAGCTTGTCTGAAGTTGCATATTGAGAGACTGGCAAGGCCGCTAAAAAACTCCAAATTTTCAGACTCCTTATAGGATTTAGACTGAAAGGGAAGCTAAATATAGTCTCATTCAAGACCCTCTTTTTAAAATGGAGAAAGTGCCAGCAGTACTGCTACTAGGTCCATACCCCAAAGAGATCAAAGAAAAAGGGAAAGGATCCATATGTACAAAAATATTTATAGCAGCTCTTTTTGTGGTGTTAAAAAGCTGAAAATTGAGATGCCCATCAATTGGGGAATGGCTGAATATTTTGTAGCATGTTATTTTGATATTTTGTGCTGTAAGAAATAACAAAGGGGATGGTTTCAGAAAAACCTGGACAGAATTATATGAACTGATAAAAAGTGAAGTGAACAGAATAGGAGAACATTTTGTACAATATTTGTAATGATCATTAACAGTGAATGCTCTCTGATCAAAACAATGATACATGAAAATTCCAAATGACTTTTAATGAAAAAGGCTATTCACCTCCAGAGAAAGGACTGATGCAAGTTAAGGCATCACACTCTATTTTTCTTGCTTTATTCCATAACATGTCTAATATGGAAATATGTTTCATGTGATTTTATATGTATAATGAATATTGTATTTCTTGGCTTTTCAGTGTTGGGAGGGATAGAGGAAGAGAAAGTATCTGAAACTCAAAATAAAAAAAAATTGAAGAAAAGGACAAGTGACACAAACAAATAAAATGGAGTTGGAAATTAAAAGAAATTAGGTGATTTATCTCAGATTGTACAAATGGTTTACTTCATGAACTTTGTGTCTTTCCACATTCTGTGTTCTTATCAGTAACCTACTGTTGGTAACCTGCTGGAACAAATGTTTTTTCTTTGAGAGGAATATTGAATAAAATATGTTTTTTATGGAAGAATTATGGTTTCTTAGCATGACCCAGATGTGAACAGAGTCTCTCCAAAATTACTCTAGAAGTGCAGTGCTTTAGAAGATTCTATACAAGCTGAAAAAAAAAATGAATTTAGTCTGAGTCTTGATAGACTGTATCTCTGTTGTTCAAGAACTAGTCTAATTTCATCATCACCTTGGCTTCAGGTAATGCATTTTTTGGCCACAGAGACTTTTAAAGATCATTTAGAAAGTCAGTGGAAGGTTTGTGACATCTATCAGTGTAGAATATGCTCACATCAATAAAATTACAAATGCCCAAAGATTGAAAGATATCCATGGTTATAGTGTTAAGGTGACCTTGTTCCTCTTTTTAAGGGAGTGTAAAGTATGGCAGTTTCTTTAAAACTGAAAAGCCTTAAAATCTAAGCCCAAGAATAGACTATTTGTTATTTTATCTAAAGACGTGCCAAATCAAGTCACCAGAAAGCTGACTATTCTGTGCTATTTTTTGTTGTTTTTGTTGCTACAACACTATTAAACTATATCTAGTTTGGCTTTGGTAGATGGAATCCCCATATTTCTAAAATTATAGATCTTTTGGAGTCATTATGGCACATTTATACTTACTGAAGCCTTGGCATCAGGAAGACTGGTGTTTTAATTCCTGATTGTGATATGTGACTGCACAAAATATTTTATTTCTGGGGAAGGTCTTTATGACCAAAGCAGAACTAGAGATCATTACTGATCACAAAATAGAAAATTTCGATTATACCAAACTGAAAAGTTTTTGTACAAACAAAACTAATGCAGACAAGATTAGAAGGGAAGCAATAAACTGGGAAAATATTTTTACAGTCAAAGGTTCTGATAAAGGCCTCATTTCCAAAATATATAGAGAATTAACTCTAATTTATAAAAAATCAAGCCATTCTCCAATTGAAAAGTGGTCAAAGGATATGAACAGACAATTCTCAGATGAAGAAATTGAAACTATTTCTAGTTATATGAAAAGATGCTCCAAGTCATTATTAATCAGAGAAATGCAAATTAAGACAACTAAGATACCACTACACACCTGTCAGATTGGCTAAGATGACAGGAAAAAATAATGATGATTGTTGGAGGGGATGCGGGAAAACTGGGACATTGATGCATTGTTGGTGGAGTTGTGAACGAATCCAACCATTTTGGAGAGTAGTTTGGAACTATGCTCAAAAAGTTATCAAACTGTGCATACCCTTTGATCCAGCAGTGTTACTACTGGGATTATATCCCAAAGAGATTATAAAGAAGGGAAAGGGACCTGTATGTGCACGAATGTTTGTGGCAGCCCTTTTTGTAGTGGCTAAAAACTGGAAACTGAATGGATGTCCATCAGTTGGAGAATGGCTGAATAAATTGTGGTATATGAAAATTATGGAATATTACTGTTCTGTAAGAAATGACCAACAGGATGATTTCAGAAAGGCCTGGAGAGACTTACACGAACTGATGCTGAGTGAAATGAGCAGGACCAGGAGATCATTATATACTTCAACAACAATACTAGATGATGACCAGTTCTGATGGATCAGGCCATCCTCAGCAACGAGATCAACCAAATCATTTCTAATGGAGCAGTAATGAACTGAACTAGCTATGCCCAGAAAAAGAACTCTGGGAGATGACTAAAAACCATTACATTGAATTCCCAATCCCTATATTTATGCACACCTGCATTTTTGATTTCCTTCACAAGCTAATTGTACAATATTTCAGAGTCTGATTCTTTTTGTACAGCAAAATAACGTTTTGGTCAGGTATACTTATTGTGTATCTAATTTATATTTTAATATATTTAACATCTAATGGTCATCCTGCCATCTAGGGGAGGGGGTGGGTGGGGGGGGTAAGAGGTGAAAAATTGGAACAAGAGGTTTGGCAATTGTTAATGCTGTAAAGTTACCCATGTATATATCCTGTAAATAAAAGGCTATTAAATAAAAAATTAAAAAAATATATTTTATTTCTAATTGCCTCTTGGTAACTCTGTAAGGCTATAAGTTTCAGAGCAAGTGACAATCTGCATTCGTGAAGGCCATTTTCTCATCAGAGATTTTCCTATATAGTTCAAATTACAAATGCAGCAGAAAAAAGTTATTGAGATTGTCTTCTGACAAATACAATCAGGAAAAAATGTTTCAGAAAGTCTAGAATGAGGTATCAGGAAATTTCTGAAAATCAAGGAAGCTTTAGTCTCCTCTAATTACTCTTTGTAAAAAAAAAGTTTACATCAAGGATACCAGAGGTGAAGAAGTTAAAGGGCTGAGAGTGTTGCTAACTCCAATATGAAGTAATTAATTTTCAACTTACTGGTACCCCAAAGCTCCCCTACCATGCATTTTGCAAAGTCCACATGAAAGAATGACATTTATTGGCAAGATAATCTCAGCATCTCAGCTTTAGCCTTTGAGGTATGGAAAGCATCTTGGGAAAAAAATGAAACAGGAGAGTGTGGTGTTTATTTCATAAAATTAAGAGTTATATTCTGATATTTTCCAGTAGTTGGTTATATGGCCTTGAACAATTCACTTTTACATGCTGGATTTTAGATTCATCATCTGTAAAATGGGACTTGGAATAGAACTAGGTAATATTAGACTGTGAACTCCTTGAGTGCGGGGTCCTTCATCCTTCACTTTTCTTTGTATCCTTAGGGCTTAGCACATAGTACTTTTACATAGTAGGTGCTTGTTGATTGATATCTAAAACTTCTTCTAGTTCAAATAATCTGTGAGTACAAAGGATTGTCAGTAATAATTCTCTCTCCACTTTCTCCATTTACTTTTAAAGAATGTTAGCCATCCTTTTGAAATTGTTGCTGTCTTCTGTATTCGAGCTTGGGAGCCAAGAAATAAAGTGTTTGACAGGGACAGTGTGGTGCTGTGAAAAAAGGATTGGATTTGGAATCAGACCATGTGAGTATGCTACTTACAGCTTATGTGGCTTTGAGCAACACTTAACCTCTCTGGTGCCCAGTTTCCACATCTGTAAAATGAGGGAGTTGGACTAAATGACCTCCAATGTCCTTTAGAGCTCCAAATCTACGATCCTATTATCTTGTAAGACTGACCTCCATCTGGTACTTATAGAATGCTCATGGAAAACCATTTTTTACTTTCCAGTCATGTCATGTATGACTTCTTCCACTGAAATATTTTTTGAATGCTCTTGTGATTTCCATCAATAACATGGAAAGCTCACTAACCTTTCTCATCCACCTGGGTCATTCCCTGGCATGCAGACCCCACTCAGATTCTGGCAGTCTTATGATTCAATGGGGAGAAGCCATATAAGGTTAGATTCAATCTGACAAGTGAATGTTAACCTTAACCCTAATAGACAAGTAATGAGACTGGTAATTGTTCTCTAAGTCTTCAAATCTTCCAAAAGGGTATTTAACTGCATGGCACCTGAAGGTGATGATGATTTTAATAAAAAGCTATCCTCCAATTTTTATTGTAATAAAACAATTGTTCTGGTATTTGGAACACTTAAATGAGCTTTTCTATGGGAAAAAAGAGATGAAAGCACTAGCTCTATATGACTTTTAAGTGTAACAATTTAAAGATGTCAGAAACAAGGGTCAGTAAAATAGTTAACAGACTTGAAATATTAAATAGAAAATCTATGACCTCTGCTTGAAGAGTTCCCAGTAGGATCAATGTGTCACTCATATTCAACCTGGGAAAAGAAGCAGGCGTGCTTAATGCCTCCCCTCCCCCGGCATATTCAATGAGTATTCTCCCCTCAAGGTCATGTCTTTATTGTCACTTTTGGGGAAACAAGACTTCTAGAATGCTAAAAGTTGGAAGAAACCTTAGAAATCTCCCTGTCAAAACCTTTCATTTTGCTGAGGAGTTAACTGAGGTTCAGAGAGGGAAAGTGACTTGACCAATGCTACATAGTAAATAAGCCCAGAAAATAAGAATCTCAGTCACCTGATTCAGTCTGGCACCCTTTCCTTCCACTAAATCTCATTGTCTCTGCTTGTACATCCCACTCAAATTCTGACTCATAAATAAAAATGGCTTGCTGAATGAATTTTTTGACAATCTAGAATGCTGGAGCCAAAAATGTTGCCTCAAGGTAATCTAGTGCCAATTTATGGATAAATAAATATTTTCTCTAAAGCATCTCCTAAAATTGGTCATCCATCCTCAAGGGGTCTGTCACAGTTGATTCCATTATTGGGTTGTCCTCCTTGTTAGAACAGTTTTTTGTACATTACGATTAAATCTGCCATCTAGTAACTTCTATTCCTCATTCCTAGTTCTGCACCATGGGACTAACCAGAAGTCTACTTTCTTTCTCCCACATGATAGTTCTTCAAATAATTGATGACTACTGTGTTTCCCAAAGTCATCTTTTTTAGAAGGTAAATGTGCTTAGTTCATGATTTTTCATTTTGCTTCTTTGTGTAGTTTTGTACCTAAGATACTTTTTCCCTTGGAGTTTTTTCCCTTGGAATGGTGGAATTAACAGTCCTTAAAGGTATGGCTGAAAGCAACTCCTGGAATTCTTTCCAATCCTATGGTTCCATATTTCACTACTTAGACTAAGGCATAATAAGAAAGACTTTTGTCTTTCTATGGGAATAGCAGGAGGCAGCTAGTTGTCTCGGTAGTGTGCTTGTCCTGGAGTCAGAAAGTTCAGGTTCAAATCCAGCTTTAGCTGTGTGATCCTGGACAAGTCATTTAACCTCTGTTTTAGTCTGCTAGAGAAGAAAATGACAAGCCATTTCAGTATCTTTGTCAAGAAAACCTCATGGACAATTTTGCCTATGGATTTATGAAGAGTTGTACACAACTGAATAACAACAATAGGAATATATTAAACTGAAAGACTTGAAACCTATTTTCTGGATGGAGATTCTAGATGTATAGGATTTAAAATAAAGATCTTAAAGATCATAAAGCAGGAGTACTTAACCTGGGGTTTGTGAACTTATTCTTGAAATATTTTCATACTTGAATTCTAATATAATTTGCTTCCTTTGTAATCCCCTGGGTTCTATTTTATGCATTTAAAAACTAATGGATCCATTGGTTTCATCAGATGGTCAAAGGCATCCACGAAACAAAATGTTAAGAATTCCTGATCCAGTCTAACTCATGTTACAGAATAATGGGTAAAGGGACCTGACAAAATACATACATTAAACATGATACTGCCCCTTTAAATGAAAAGGGAGGGCCTTAGCCCATGAAATATTTTCTCAGGGTTGTCTAACAAGAGCATGTAGCCTAACTTTTGGAAAATTATTAAAAGTAGGTATCTTTTGCCATCACAATCATGTAGTACAGGAATTTACCAATATTACATTTTATAATGAAAATAACATTTAAAAAGGATTGGATAGCATATTGAAATTCAGACCTAGTTTCTTCTAAGAACTCTTTAAAAATGGAATTTTAAATATTATGAATCACACAAAACTTGTGAGTAAGTAATGAAAAGATTATTACTTCCAATATATAGAAGTAAACTGAGACTTAGAGAGGATAAGTGCTGCTTCTGACCATGTGAATGCCTCACAAATCTGTAATTCTGTTGGTTTGGGAATATCATTCACTAACTTGTATTGCAACCTATCTATAACTTAGTAAATAAGTCATAATGAGTTACCCAAGGCTGAAGGAAGTTAAATGACTTGGCTTTGGCCCACATGGATAGTAAATGTTGGTGCCATTCTAATTTGGACCATAGTCTCATGATACCAAGTCCAACACAGTTTCAACTTCACAATGTATTAGACTATGATGGAAGGAACAACATTTAAACTGTATCATAATTCCTAATTTATAGAGGAAGAGAGAATGTATAATGTGTTACTATAAAATACCTTTGACAGAGATAATATTATGATTTTTGTTTAAATTAATTTGTTCTTAATGTACCTTAATATTATTTGCATCATCAAGAAAGAAAGCTTCTGGTTATATAACAAATATCAAGAAGTACTATTTTATTGATTGTTATTAGTGGATGAAGAATATTGGCTTGTAGTTATTATTTTAACTTTAGTTAGCACTATTGTAGAATCCAATTTTAATACATTTTTAGGTAGGAGTAAGTCATGTTAGATAGTAATACTTATTGGGAAAATATAATATTACAGGGTAGTTTTATTAGATATACATTCACAAATAAAAGGAGGAAAGTTAACTTCTAAAACTTATAGTAATAGAGTCAAGGGATATTCAAGCACAAGAAAATTTTTATACTTGTAAAAAGAAATGGAAATTATCCTTATAAATGATATTACTTCTCCTAGGTCCTAGCATCACAAACTTCAGATTTATTCCTTTATATTCTTAAAGTAACACTGTGTCTTTTGGAAGATGTAAATAGTATTAAAATGAATAAAAGAATGAATAACATAAATGTGTAACAATTTTCAAAAATTTTCACATTATCTCATCTTAATCTCCATAATATTTGAGAAGATATTATTATTTCCATTTTAAATAGAGGAGAAAACGAAGGTCCAAGATAGGTGAAATAAGTTTATCTAGTGATTTAGTGGCAGAACTGAAATTAGAACCTGCTCTTTTAGATTTAAGTTCAGTGTTTTTTTGGAATGTATCTTGCTGCCTCTTCTACCCCTTCCTGCCTTCTATTCCATGGATTGCCTCTTATGTGAAGTTATCGCTATGACTTAAAATTATGAAATAGTTTTAACACCATACATACCACATTGTACAGTGAAAATGAAAGTTTTTGGAGTCAGGAAGCTTAGATTTGAATCTTGGCTTCCAGACTTGCTAGCTGTATGATCAATAGCAAGTCCTTACCTGTACAATAATGATTAAGACTCTTCTATTATCTTCCTCAGAGTTTTTGTAAGTAACATGCTTTAGGACTTTAAAGTATGATAGAAAAATAAGCTGTATTCACCATCATCACCAATATTATCACTATTATAAAGGATGGCAGCTAATTGATCAAATTGAGCCATAAGTTGCTGGCCATGGTGCTGACTGTTGAATCTACAAGATTTAACTGCATGGGGAGAGGGACTATTATGGGTAGTTGGGGAACGCCTGATATAGCTTGACACTAAGAAACTAGCTGCCATAAGTACCTTGGTCATTACATTTGCTGCTCATGTTAGGTATTCATTGCCATACCTCTTCTACCCTGATTTTTTTTTTAACTTTCATTTATCTATCTTTAAAAAAAAGCACAGGAGGAAAAAAGTAGTTAGTTTAGTGCTTATTTGGGTAAACTTACATTATGCAGCTTTCCTTCTCTCATCTATAAAATGAATTCTCTTTCATTCATAGAGTTGTGGTCAAAGTTTAAAATATTGATTTGGTTCCATTATCTGTTCTGATACTTTGATTCAGTAATGGCAGGAATTGTAAGCTAATTTCTAGTTTAAGCTTGTATCCTAACTCTTCTTTAAGCAAATTTTAGTTCATATTAGTTGAATGACATTTCATTAAGTTTTTACTATGTTCTAGGCCTTGAAGAGACTCGGGGTGAAAAGTGAAAAAATTCTAGCCTTCAAGTTATTTAAAATTTAATAAGGAATAAGTGATCTTTACACAAATAAATTTATTACAAGATTATAAAGGCCTGAAACTCTGAGTTGATGCACTGAGGATGGACACTTAAGGCTAACTACTGATTGGACAATACTCTATTAGCATATGCCCTTCCCCCTTTTCTGTGCTGGTTCAATCTTTTGGTGTATACAGAGAATTGGGGGAAGGATTAGGGGATGGAGTAAGACAAGCCAGGGTCACTTTGGCAGTGGAGGTGGAAAAGGAAGGTCATGGAGATCCTGTGTCCATTCCCTTCACTTCTACCCCTAAAGATCAAGAATAAAGACCAAGGACTTTTGCTTATCCTGACTCTGGCTGATTCTAAGATATCCAGGGTGCTAACTCTGTCTTCACACAAGATAGAATGTAAAATTGTCAAAAGGGCATCCAAAAATAGTCTAGAAAAATTCGAGTATGGGAGAAAATACTTTTAGATTGAGATGTCAAGGAAGGTTTTCTTAAAAGAGGAACATGAATAATTTTTTTTAAATTCAATAAAATATAGTACTTAGTATTGGGTTATAAGATGAGCATGATAATATCACAAAATTACAAAATCCAAAATCTCAGAGGCAATCTATATGACCCACATTGAATCAAGAATCTCTTCTACACTATCCCAACAAGTGGCCATCAAGCCTCTGAAGTCGTTCATGAAGTTACTACCTTATAAAGCAGACTATTCCACTTGAAGATACCACCAAAAGTGAGGAAGTTTTTCTGATACTCTCATTTCATTCTTGTAGATAAGATAGAAAGATTTAGAATACATAATTGGAAAGTTATGTAGATTAAGAACATATTAACATGCCTAGGCTTAAAAATTTGATGAATGGTTTTATGTCAACTTGAAAGTTTCTCAAGAATTTGACTAGGCCCTTTGCTGTTAGAATAAATGACTTGATTAAAGCATCATGGAATGCTTGATAATTTTCAGATGACCCAAAATTTGAGAAAGGTAACAAACACATTGACTGATAGACAGACTCCAAAAAGATTTTTACAGGCTTTAATATTGGGCTAAATCTAAACAGAAAATAATTTTAAACTATTAGCATTGTTATATAGCATTTTATTTGAAAAAAAATCTGAATGTTTTGGTGTACTATATTCTTAACATGAATCATAATTATTATTGTGGTCAACAAAAACCCTAACTTATATTATATTGCAAAAGGCACAGTTTCCAGGAATAATTAGGTAACATTCTTGCTATAGTTTCTGTCTCTTAGCTTCACTATCTTCTTTCAAGATTTAGCTTAAATCTCACCTCCTATATTATTACTTTCCTCACTGGTATCTTCTCTATGAGATTATCTTCCATCTGTTTTGGATATATCTTGTATTACATAACTTTTTGCATGTTGTTTCTTCTATTAGAATATTAGATTCATGAGATAAGAAATAGTGGATGGACGACATTCAGAGAAGGGCTATAAGTGATGACAGTATTTCAATCTATACCCTATGAAAGTCAATCAAAGAAATAGTGTGTGTGTGTGTGTGTGTGTGTGTGTGTGTGTGTGTGTGTGTAGGGGGTGTTTGATAGGGCAGTTATGTGAAAGAGGAATCAAATTTACTCTACTTGGTACCTAAGGGTAGAACTAGCAACAATGGGTGAAAATTGAAAAGAGAAAATTCATGCTTTGTATAAATAAAATCTTTCTGATAATTAGAAATGCTCCAAAACAAAAGGTATTGCCTATGGAGGGAGACAGCTGCCCTTCATTTGAGCTCTTTAAATGAAGGCAGATGCTTCCTTATCAAATGATCTATTAGGGAAAAATTTTCAGCTTTATTTTAAACTAAGAGGTCACTAGGACCCTTTCTGACTCTGAGATTATATGAGTGGATAGAGCACAGACCTGGAGTTAGGAGGATCTGAGTTCAAATCTGGCCTCAGATATTTAACAATTATAGCTGTATGACCCTAGGGAAGTCATTATCCTCAATTGCCTCTCAAGAACAAAATCAAAATTAAATTCCAGTGTCTTTCTCTACATACTATCTTGTGTTTAACTACATTATACACATTTATAGGTAGGGAAATGACACTATAGATAGATCACTGGACCTGAATTCAGGAAGATGTGAGTTCAAATCTGTCTCAGACATTTACTAACTGTGTGACCCTAGGCAAGTAAATCCTTTCTTCCTCAATTTCCTCATCTAAAGATGAAGATAATACTATCTATCTCATAATGTTGTGAGAATAAATTGAGATATGTTTTAAATACTTAATACAATGCCTGGTTCATAGTAGATGTTTAATAAATGCTTATTTATTCTTCTAATTATCTACCAAAAATATGAAAGGATTGTCAAAAGGACACAAAGGGAGAGGATTACTGTTAAGGAGAAAGGAAAACTTGTACCTTTATGTTGGAGCAAAAAAAGAAAAGATTGGTGAAATTGTTTTGTACTGAGGAAAGAAATTTAGAGAGTTCAGGACAGATGACTTGGATCTTCTTATCAAAGATGATCTACTGAGAGGTGGTATGATGAGTATGAAAATACGTTCTTGAGGAGACAGTGATAGTTTGGAAGTCACTATGGAGATCATGATAGTCAACTTGAGATAATTAAAGAATTTCTGTACGTCAGTGAAGGATTATTAATCATTAGTCAATTTGAATTTGTGATGGACTCAGTCTGAATGATTTCATGATTTTCTCCAGCAGTATTCAGCTGCTTAGGGGTAGGAGTAGAGAAAATGAATTGTGATAGGTGGATCAAAGTTGAAAATAAGTCAAGTAGGAACAGAAGAAATAAAGAGGATAAATACAACAAATGGAAGCAGAAACTGTGTCAGAAAGTTCAGAATCAGTGTTGGGAATGGGAAGGTAGAATATCCTTATTGAGTAAGAATTGAAGATAATACTTTGCTGAAAAAAGAATTAAAGATACAAGGAGAGGAAAATAAAACCAGTACAAAGAGGTAGCTCTCCCCTGATGGCACTGTGTGAGGGGTAGAAGGGATGAGTTCACTAATTAGAGAAGGTCATAGGAACAAAGATGTTGCCAGCTTAGAAGACTTCTGGGGCAGATGTATTCTAAAATTTTTATAGATTCAGAAGCATAGTATTATATAGGGGGTATATATATTATCTAGTAAAGCTCCTTTATTTTATAAAGGAAACTGAAACCTAGAAAAGTAAAGTGATTAGCTCAAAATTACATAACTTGCATTAATTCTGAATGAACCCATGTTTTTTGATTCTAAATTTATTCTTTCTCTTGTGCCATAAAATTTGAGTTCTCAATTTTGATGGTGGAATGATATCTAGAGGCAACTAACTAAATGGTGTTTTGGACGACACATTAGATTTGGAATCAGAAAGACTTGAGTTTAAATGCACATTCTGATACTTATTAGTTGTCCCCTTGGGTAAGCCATTTAATTTGTGTCTGCCTCAGTTTCCTTATCTACAAAATGGGGACAATAATGACTTCTACCTCATAAGGTTAATGTGAGTACCAAGTAAGTCAGTATGTAAAATGTTTTGTGAAACTTAAAATCTATATACATTTTATTGTTACATAATTATTTTAGTTGAGGGTGATTGCATGTTGATGGCATGAGAAATCAAGAGGTCCATAAAGTGGAAAGCCAGTGTATTAACAAGGTTAGCAATGTAAATATTTTTTTTTTATTTAATAGCCTTTTATTTACAGGATATATACATGGGTAACTTTACAGCATTAACAATTGCCAAACCTCTTGTTCCAATTTTTTACCTCTTACCCCCCCCCTCCCCTAAATGGCAGGATGACCAGTAGATGTTAAATATATTAAAATATAACTTAGATACACAATAAGTATACATGACCAAAACATTATTTTGCTGTACAAAAAGAATCAGACTCTGAATTATTGTACAATTAGCTTGTGAAGGAAATCAAAGATGCAGGTGTGCATAAATATAGGGATTGGGAATTCAATGTAATGGTTTTTAGTCATCTCCCAGAGTTCTTTTTCTGGGTATAGCTAGTTCAGTTCATTACTGCTCCATTAGAAATGATTTGGTTGATCTCGTTGCTGAGGATGGCCTGATCCATCAGAACTGGTCATCATCTAGTATTGTTGTTGAAGTATATAATGATCTCCTGGTCCTGCTCATTTCACTCAGCATCAGTTCGTGTAAATCTCTCCAGGCCTTTCTGAAATCATCCTGTTGGTCATTTCTTACAGAACAGTAATATTCCATAATATTCATATACCACAATTTATTCAGCCATTCTCCAACTGATGGACATCCATTCAGTTTCCAGTTTCTAGCCACTACAAAAAGGGCTGCCACAAACATTCGTGCACATACAGGTCCCTTTCCCTTCTTTATAATCTCTTTGGGATATAATCCCAGTAGTAACACTGCTGGATCAAAGGGTATACACAGTTTGATAACTTTTTGAGCATAGTTCCAAACTACTCTCCAAAATGGTTGGATTCGTTCACAACTCCACCAACAATGAATCAATTTCCCAGTTTTCCCACATCCCCTCCAACAATCATCATTATTTTTTCCTGTCATCTTAGCCAATCTGACAGGTGTGTAGTGGTATCTTAGAGTTGTCTTAATTTGCATTTCTCTGATTAATAATGACTTGGAGCACCTTTTCATATGACTAGAAATAGTTTCAATTTCTTCATCTGAGAATTGTCTGTTCATATCCTTTGACCATTTTTCAATTAGAGAATGGCTTGATTTTTTATAAATTAGAGTTAATTCTCTATATATTTTGGAAATGAGGCCTTTATCAGAACCTTTGACTGTAAAAATATTTTCCCAGTTTATTAGCAATGTAAATATTAAAGTCACCAAAGACAAGGGGAGGGGTTAGAATGGAGATGAAAATTTTGAATTAGGTACAGAACTCATTAAGGAAGTAGAGAATATTTTTAAAGGCAATAAGAAAGCTTGCAATTACAATGATGATATTATAAAGCAAATAATCACCCTACAATTGATCTCTTTTGTAAAATTGGATTTTTATATATTGGGTTTATGTGAAAGGGCGTAAATCTGAATATTCAAAGAAACCCATACTTTTCTTGTGTTGTGAAAAAAATTCATGGTGAGTAATTTACCCAGAAAAGTCATTAGATTTGTTTTCCTTACTATTCTCAGGCCAAATTGTATGTGAAATGAAGAGACAATCATTTTTTATTGCTAATCTCAGTGTTCAATCGTTGACAAAATGTCTTTCTCATAATGGCTACCCTTCCTGCTAAGAATGTTATCTTGAATGCATTGTAAAATCCTCAGAATTAACCACTTACATTAATTATAGGTTACACTGATGATCTAATTTAACTTTGACCTAGGGAAAAATGTCATAAATTCCAATACATGAACACAGCAGCAGGGGGGATAATTGTCATGGGGTTGAATACAATTTTTCCCCCTAGTGTTTCTTGGCTCTGCAAACACAATCTTGTTGGGATTATTTTCATTTTATTTGTCTAAAGCCCAGGGAAAAGTGACTGTTTATTTTATGGATTTATATGCAATTCCCTACCCCTCCCATAATCTTCCTTTAAAAATGGGCAAATAGATTATATAAAATCAGAAAGAAAATATTAGTCTTATTTCTTTTTTGTAATCAAAGCAGATAAATTGTCCGGGATATAAAGTAAAACCTTCTTGATAAAGGAATGGAATATATTTTGGAGACATAGAAATAAAAACTATGGATTGATAATATTTTATATCAGACATTTATGTAAAAGGCATGGACTTCCATTGCTTTTTTTTAAATTTTTAAAACTTTTTCTTTTCAAAACATATGCACAGATAATTTGTCAATACTGACTCTTGCATAGCCTTGTGTTTCAGATTTTCCCCTCCTTTGCCCCACCCTCTCCTCTAGATAGTAAGCAATTCAATATTTGTTAAACATGTTAAAATACATCTTAAATCCAATATGTGTAAACATATTTATGCAATTCTCTTGCTGCACAAGAAAAATTAGATCAAAAAGAAAAGTAAATAATTGAGAAAACAAAATGCAAGTGAACAACAACAGAGTGAGAATGCTATGTTGTGATCCACATTCAGTTCTCACAGTCCTCTCTCTGGGTACAGATGACTTTTTTCATCACAAGATCATTGGAACTGGCATCAGTCATCTCATCGTTGGAAAGAGTCATGTCCATCAGAATTGATCGTCATATAATATTGATGTTGCTGTGTATAATGATCTTCTGGTCCTGCTCACTTCACTCAGCATCTGTTCATGTAAGCCTCTCCAGGCCTCTCTGAAATCATCTTGTTGGTCATTTCTTAAAGAACAATAATATTCCATAACATTCATATACCATAATTTATTCAGTCATTCTCCAATTAATGGGCATCCACTCAGTTTCCAGTTTCTTGCCACTATAAACAGGGCTGCCACAAATATTTGTGTACATGTGAGTCTCTTTCCCTCCTTTCAGATCTTTTTGGGATATAGGCCCAGTAGAAACACTGTTGGGTCAAAGGGTGTGCACAGTTTGATAATCTTTTGAACATCGTTCCAAATTTCTTTCCAGAATGGTTGGATCCGCTCAGTTCCACCAACAATGTATCAGTGTCCCAATTTTCCCCACATATCCCCTCCAACATTCTCATTATCTTTTCCTGTCATCTTAGTCAATATGAGAAGTGTAGTGGTATCTCAGAGTTGTCTTAATTTGCATTTCTCTGATAAGTAGTGATTTGGAGCAGCTTTGTATATGACTAGAAATGGTTTTAATTTCTTCATCTGAAAATTGTCTGTTCCTATCCTTTGACCATTTATAAATTGGAGAATGTCTTGCATTCTTATGTAGATTTTCATTTGTTAATCAATAATTTTAGAAGATGAAGTAAAGAAAACTTCAGGTGGGATTGGGGATTCAGTTTGGTTTTAATTGTTAGCTGGACTTGGGCTTTTTCTTTTCTAGGTTTATAGGAAGAGTAAGTGATGAAGAAAGGGAGTATGATATAATGCCAAGAGCATAATTTTCAGATAGAAAGATCCAGGTCCTCATCCTGTTTTTGACCCCGATTAGCTTTGTGGCTGAGGGCAGGTCACTATATTTCTATGAGTGTTTCAACAACTCCTTGTTACTAAGATTAGATATTACAATTCATAAGAGTTCAATTATAGTTATATGGTGCAGTGGATAGAGCATTGGGCTTTGAATCAGAAGGATTCATTTTCTGAATTCAAATATTGCCTCAAATGTTTACTAATTGTGAGGTCCTGGGCAAGTTACTTGACCCTATTTGCCTCAGTTTCTTCATCTGTAAAAGTCACTGGAGATGGGAATGGCAAAATTCTTCAGTATCTTTGCCAAGAAATGGATTCATGAAGAATTAGACACAACTTAAAAGTGATTGACCAAACAAGCCTAGATAGAGCCTAAATTGAATAACAGACAATACAGACTGGTTTGTTCTCATATGGGAAGAAGAATGGACTAAAAACTTGGGTCAGCAGCTATGGGTACATACATAGGGTTCAAGTAGCCAGTATAGAGATGTTCATATAAAAGATGAATTGAAGGGGATTAGGGAATTGAAGAAATTTGAACTAAGAATAACCAATGGTGGATAACATAGAGACTGTGTTCTGAGTACCTATTTCTGTCCACCCACCTGTCTTTCCATCTGTAGGGTCCATGTGACATGGTTGCTCCAGAGAGAGGAGAATCCTAGGAATTTATATTTAACAAAATTACAGTTGCCTGTGGAGATAGAGAAGTCATTTAATGAGCTGATGAAGAGATGTCAGCATCAAGAAAGGAGAGGCCACATTTATTTGTGACAGATTTAGACAAACATACAAACTAGAACTATTTCCTAGCTTATTATTTTTTCCTCTATGGTTTTCAATTCATTTCAAAATTATTCCTGTTCTTTCATCCCTTATATATTGTGGAATGGATCTAGGCCTTATTTATAGTGCCAATTTCTTGTATATCTGGGATATAACACTCATATCAAAATGTCAACTTACACATTATTCTCATTATATTAGTTTTGTTTGTGATAATGTTCTCTTTCTCTTTCTCCTGTCTTCCCCACCTGTGTTTTTATCAGTTTGTGAAACTCTTGGTATGGAAATTTGATCTGGTGCAGAGGGGCAACTAACAGCTATTGATTTTCCTATGGTAACAAGAGAGAATCTATGGGGGAAGAATTTGTTATAAGTAGGGCTTTATAACTCAAACCTTTCTTATTCTAATTCTAGGGTTGGTAGATATTATTGTTCTGATTAGATCCTTGACCTCATTTTTTTCTGAGGCAATTAGAGTTAAGGGTCACTATATATACGATATGCCATAACTATTAAATATTAAAGTACACAATGTATGTATATGTATATGTGTGTGTGTATTACATATACTTTTAAACATCTGGACAATTCTTGACATCAAATGGAAGAATGAGAGACAGTGCCCTGCACTTAAAAAACATTGGATTTAAATCTAAAATATTTTAATTCTAGTTTCTTCATTTTCTTACTACAGCTTAGACTATATCATTAATTTCTCCAAGGAACAGTTTCATCATCTCTAAAATGAGGATTCTGACTTTAAAAAGTTGTTGGGGGAGGCAACTAGATGGCACAGTGGATAGAGCACTGGCTCTGAAGTCAGGAGAACCTGAGTTCAAATTTGCCCTCAGATACTTAATACTTCCTAGCTATGTGACCCTGGGCAAGTCACTTAACCTCAATTGCCACAGCAAAAAATAAATAAATAAAGAAAGAAAGAAAGAAAGAAAAAAAGAAGTTATGGGGCATAAAATAGAATGGGGAAAACATTGAATTATGTATGACAACATAAGCTCAAATTTTGTTTATTATGTTTGCTACCTATGTATATCCTGGTAAGCCTACCTTCACCTATTTAAGCCTTAATTTATTTGTCTTTAAAGTGAAAGGGTTGAGTCTGATGATCTCTAAGTTTCTTCTGTTTTTAAATTCTAAAAAGAAAGTTTAATAAATTGTAAAGCATTCTGTGATTTCAAGTCTCTATGTTGCTGCTGGGGCTATTGTTTACATTTGGTAGAAACAATAGCCGACCCAGAGTCACAGGTTATGTGCAAAATGATGTCACAGTCTCCAAGCCAAACAGTTTCATCTGAAGCATGGAAGAAGTCATTGGCCATTCAGAGCCCTTTTCTATTATAGTCGTACATGTTGGAAAGCTTGGTGTCTGTTAAGAAGGTGATGTTATTTTCATTGGTAAAGAATAGTGATGGTTAAAGTGAGGGAATGATAGTAATTGAGTTAGGCATTTTCTCTCACCAGCAGCAAAATCAATGGAGGTCACATCTCTTAGAGAAGAAAAAGGTGGGAGCTGAGTTCAGATACAGGAACATGATACTTTTAGGGAAGTGGTACCTGGGGTGGGATAGATATGATTTACAATACTTCTGGGTAAGTATTGCAAGCTTTAGCTTTAGCATATTCCTAGAGAGTTAGCTTGGTCAACTAAGATTCTGCCTGGACAGAATACAGAGTACATTCATTTGCATGCAACATGCTAGTGACCACTGGGATATCTTAAGTTTATTATGCTGCTACAGCTCATTGGAATTTGTGGGATTCTCAGGTCCCAATCCAATCATATGGCTTTTGGAGGCTCAGCTGGCTCGGTCAGACATCAGGGAGCAAGACTGAACATGGGATCTGAGGAGCTCCCCTTATTTTGTGCATACTCTGGGTCTGGCTGACTAGAGATCAGGAGAAATACTATCTCTATAGAAATATCATGAGACAAACCATGAAGAGGTGGACATGTTGTGTCAATCAAAGAGTCAAAATTGACTCTGCCCATAGTATAAATTACTCCTTGAGATATGAGAACATTAGAACATGTTCCTGTCATAGGTAATTGGTGAAAGAGGTGATTAGAAGACAGGCTGCAGTTTGAGAAAGCATAGATTTGAAGGGAGTTTGATTATTAAGAAGATAGAAAGTGTGTAGAAAACAGAGACAAAAGAAAATAGTTGGGGATGTGATTGTATTATGGCTGAAGTAATGTGTCAGTGAACAATGTGAATGAGTCGGGAAGTTGTATACGGATTACTGGACAATTTGAAATCACCCAAATGGAATCATTAAAAATGGTTTTCTGGAGGGTTTGAGCTGTCTCCTTGAATGTTGTTGTTCAGTTGTTCTTTATGATCTTATTTAGGGTTTTCTTGGCAAAGATACTGAAATGGTTTACCATTCTCTAGGTCATTTTATAGATGAGGAAACTGAGGAAAACAAGCTTATATGACTTGCTCAGGGTCATAAAACTAACTAGTAAGTGTATGGGACTGGATTTGAATTCAGGTCATCCAAAATCCAGCATCAACGCTCTCTTTACTGAGTCACTTAGTTGTCCTTAGATAAGCTACTTTTACTGGGGCAAGGGAGGTAGCTCACAGAAGCATTCCAGACTTGATGTTTGGCCAAATATGTCAAGGCATGTTTGGTCATAATGCCAATTTCCAGGGAGCAATTCTAGCATTTTAGGTCTGTGATGACAATTCTTGGCATAGATCTATGATTGGCACCATTCTGAGCCCCTACCAGTCTCCAGAAGGAAAAGATAATTTCTGGTGGTTGGTTGGTAATGGGGGGTCATGGGCAGAAGTAAGAAATGTAAGGAGATTTCAAACAGTGAATGATTAAGCTTGGTGGAATATAGGAAAGTGGAACCAAATCATGAAATGAAGAATTACCCCCAGGTCTGACTATTTACTACATTTAAAGTTCTTTTGTTTAGGCATTCCTGTTCTCCCTTGAGAGAAGATAAAAGGCCACATAGTGGTCATCTAATTAACTGTCTTCATTTTAAAATGGAGAAAACTTAATTATATTCTCATGGTCCAATGGATTAGTAGCAGGTCTAGGGTTCAAACTCAGATATTTTAAACTCAATTCTATTTTTTATCATGCCTTATTCCATTTTCATTGTTCTCTGGCAAAAACAGAGGATTGTGCAGTGCTCATGGTTTGATGGGCCTAGTAGTGGTTATTTTATTCCATCTACTGACAAATATACCTTTTTAAAAAATTCTGTTTTGGGAATGATTTTTTCCCTGCTAAAGAAGAGCCATCTCCTTAACCTTCATTTGATTAATGAACACACAGATTTGCTCAATTTCTTACTGGGAAACCATCTGAGATTGGAAATAGGTAACAAAGGATTTGGACAAATTCTTCAGCAAGCCCCATCAAGGTAAGTTAGAGGAGAGGCTGGGATTCAGGGTACAAGGAAGGAAACAGGGAGTTTTGGAATCTTTTGCTACCTATGATAATGATTAGTGGTATTTTCCTAGTGTTCTGTCATTTTATGATTGTGACCAGCTTTGCCATTGTGTGTCTAGCCGTCTGCACATTGAAGTCAGTGGGACTGCTGTGAGAGACACAGTAGGGAACTCAGGCCATATGTTTCTAGAAATCCCACTCCAGACGTGTAAACTCTGGACTTGGAGAGATCAGATGATGTATAGATATACTGGAGATTGGCAAATTCTTTTTTCTTTTTTTTTCATGATTTAAAAAAAAAAGATTTTTTCAAGGTTTTGTCTACACAAAACTGTTTGTCACACTTAAAAAATCTAGACAAAAAAATCTTTCCCAGCGAAAGGTTTTTCTTTTGTTCCCTTTGTCTCTATTGTCTAAAACTAAAAGTACAACAAAGAAACATGCCTGTATAGAATGGAAAGGACATTGATTCTGAAATCAGAGGATCTGAATTCAAATGCTTCTTCTGATAGTACCTATGTGATCTTGGGAAAATCCAGACTTCAGCTTTCTCAACTATAAAATGAAGGAGTTTGAATATTTGGCTGTGAAGGCTACATTTATTATCCCAAGACTTTTATTTTGCAGTTAAGAAATTTATCTAACTGGATATTCCTGCTTCAATTCCTATGTTTAGTTGCAGAAATCATGCTCCTTATTCAAGATATTCCTCATCTATGTTACTTCATCCACGGAGTCATTTCTAACATCTCTAGCCAGCATAATCAATGCCCAGATCTTTGTTGCACAATATGCCTAAGATATCAAGTACTGATGCATGGAACCTTGCCCAGAGGATACACATAATGCAAATGCACACATATATCCTCAGAAACATAAATTGACAGGGAAAACCACGCAGGTAAACATATTCCCCAGAGGTTAACCACTGTGTTATAGAGAAGTCTTATTTGATCTTATTCTTCTTCCTGTGCACACACTTAGATGTCTAGGCTCTCCTTTCTAATAACTTTGGAGTGGAAGCCTTTTTTGTAGCTACTGGTAGCAGCTATTGCCTTCTTGCCCTACGGTTCAAGTGTCCTATTCTTATAGATTATCATTGCTTTGAATTTGTGCACGTTCCTAAAATGGTAGAAGCCAAGTCAGAGAAGTTTCTCCTTAGTAAAAACAACTAATTCTAATTGTTAGTGAATTCTAGGCCCCAGACTGTGTCTGAATTGGAGCTAATCTGAGAGTCTCTCTTATTTAGAAGAGATGAAGAAAAAGCAGAGGTTACCAGGAATTGAAAGGGAAGAACTTTATTCATAGAAATTCAATGAAATTTAGTTCATTTTTTTTCAGAGGGTATGATCTCAGTAACATATTCCCCACCAGCCAAGAGAATATTCAGTGTCTGTGAGAGCAAAAAGAGGGATGGAAGCAATTTCTAGCCCAACAGAAGTGGTAGCTAAAGGATCCTTGGTCTATGGGGACTCTGTGATGATGCAATTACAGGACTTATACAGGGAGAGATCTCAGTGGCATATGGTGCAGGTCTG
Organism: Sarcophilus harrisii; assembly: GCF_902635505.1. Taxonomy (NCBI): domain Eukaryota; kingdom Metazoa; phylum Chordata; class Mammalia; order Dasyuromorphia; family Dasyuridae; genus Sarcophilus; species Sarcophilus harrisii. The sequence continues at coordinate 185,076,620 of NC_045427.1, read as the reverse complement.
TGGAGGCCCTATCATGATGAGACCATTATGATGTGAGAGTATGGTGGCAGGGGTTCCAAGATTTGGCTAAGCATAGCATGTGGGGGCAAAACAAAGGGAATTGAAAATTCCATCTTGCTAGTTCTGATCCAGCCCAGTGAAACTCATTTGAGTGAGATGTGTATAGAGCCCTGAAATGACTGCTCACACATTATATTCAGGGAGCCTAGGGATATTGAGAGAAAATAGGTTGAATAATAAATGAGGTAAGACATTAACATTAAAGATGGTTCTGTAAGGCTGAGTCCCACTGTTTGAAGACATCTGTCTTCAAAGCAAGAAAGGAAGAGAAAGGTGTTGGAAGAAATAAAGAATCTGCCAAATTACACAGGGGCTACTTGTGAAATCTGGAAGCTTTCATATTTTCACAGAATGCAAGTATGCTCATTGAATGCCTGGATTTTGAATGGTTTTTTTTAAATAATAAAAAAGGAAGGAAGGTCTGGCCATTACAAAAATAATCAAGTGTAGTACTCAAACTGTTTCTCTCCATTTCCACTCTTCTTACAATTTATACCCCCTCGCCTTACCTACTTCGATCCAATGACAGTGGTTTCCTTGCTGTTCCTCCCACTAGAAATTGTACTGCCCACCCATGGTCATTTACAGCTGCTTGTCTCTCATGCACAGAATGCTTTCCCTCTTTATTTCCTCGTTTTGGTTTCTCCGGCCTCCTTCAAGTACCAGTTAAAATCCCACATTGTACAAGAAGCCTTTCCTAACTTCCCTTAATTCTAGTTATTGCCTTCCCTCTACTTATCTTGTATAGATTTTGTTTGTGCATATATCTTTGTATAAATCCTGTTTGTGTGTAGTCTCATCTATTAGACTGTGAGCTCCTTGAGAATAGGGACTTTTTTCAACTTTATTTTTTTGTATTTTAGTCCTTAGCACAGTGCCTAACATATAGTAAGTTCTTAATAAATATCAATTAACTGACTTTTCAGTAGTCCTGACAATAAGTAACAAAAGAAACCTTGAGAAGAAATCTTATATCTAAATGATTTTTGAGGGGTGTAGTGGTGGATCTGAGCCCATAATTCTATGATTATATGTAATTGCCAATAGGGAAATTCTCTTTCCAATGGACATCTGCTCTATATCTTACAATAGTAGCACATTAATTGTAGTTGTTTAACTCATTTAAAAACAAAGTGACTGGCCATGATCAGTTAGCTAGCATGTATTAGAGGATGATTTGAATATTAAGTTTTCCTGACTCCAAGGCTGGCTTTTAGTTTACAACATCATACTTCCTCTCATCTAATTTAATAATGTACAAATCTCATGTTCAGTATGATATTTGGCATGTCTGACTACAGAAAACTTATTTCCTTTTTCCTGATCCTCTTTCTTTATTCTTTCTCTCCCATGGTACCCCAGGCTCCAAGAAGAATTTGAAATAAGTGGCTGAAGAAAACTGAGCTGATGTTATATATTTAGACTCTGGGAATGCACTTGATGAAGTATCATGAAATTTTACCTGTAAAATTAGTTCAGATTGGTTTAAGCACATCCATATGGATTTCAAATTGGCAGAAAAACTGCAAAGTGTAATGATAATTGATAGATACATCCAGGTGCAGGCAAAGTTCCTCTCAAGGGGCCATATTTGTGACTAACATCTCTGGTCATAATACAGAATTTGACCTAAATCTACCTCTCTAAGAACTCAACTAATTACTCTGAGATTTGTCTTCTGGACAAGCAGAAAAAATATATATTCCTTTTTTTTCATGAAAACCTTCAAATACTTGGAGATACTCTGATGCCTCCCCAGATCTTTTTTCCTGTAGAATAAAAATTCTATTGTTCTGGAATTGTCTGAGTCTTCATTATGTTACCTTTAAACGAGTCAGAAGAATGGTGATGGTTAACATGTCTCTAACCATAAAAAAGTCTTAAATGATTCTTTTATGCAAAGTAAATCAAAATGCTTAAAATAGTAGGCTCTATCTTCTACATTGAATTCTTGACCTTACTCTGCATGGTCCTTTTTGTTTGTTGACTCATTGCTTTTGAATTCATATTGTTTTTTCCAGTGCCTTTTGGCATTTTGCTTATTGAACTTTCTAATTTAGAATTTTGCATTGTGCTACCTATAGATTTTCCTAACTGCAGCATCTCTTCTGAATTGGAACATTCTGTGATTCTTTAGGCTGAGAAAATTTACTAATCTCTGCTACTCACCAACACACTTACACTTCTCACCAACCATGAAGCTTAACTTCAAATCCTCCTGATTTCTCCCTCTTATTATTCCTTTCCAGTCTTGTTTCAAAATAATTTCTTTTCCAGTTAAATTGGCTCATTAATTATGTTCCATACATGGCACCCCATCTTCCACTTCCATGCCTTTACAAATCAGAAATTTATTTGTTTCTCATCTCTGCCTCATCTTGTTTTTTTTTCCAAAATATAGTTCAGAGAACTTGTTTTTTATTAAAGCTTTTTATTTTTCAAAACATATGTATGGATAATTCTTTGACATTAACCCTTGCAAAAACTTGTGTTCCAATTTAACCGCTTCCCTTCTCCCTCCCCAGATGACAAGTAATCCAATACATGTTAAACATGGTAGAAATACATATTAAATCTGTCAGAGACCTTTTTTATGAGGTCTTCACTGATCCAGTTTCACATTCCAGTAGTCAATGTTTTCTCCATTGTAAGCTATCCATTTGATAGTGTTGGACTTGGAGTCAAAGAGATTGAGAACAAATCTAATTTTAGACTCAGACTAACTATGTGAATTTAGCCAAGTCATTTAACTTTTGTATCACTTCTTTCTTCCGGAAAATGATAGTAATAGCATCCTCCTCTCCATCCACCTCTGGTTATTGTAAGATTAAAATGAAATATTTGTGAATTACGTTGCAAACTTTAAAGCACTATACAGATGCTTTGTATGGTCATCATTCTTAAAACTAGATTTATATATATCTTATAGTTATATTTTATATTTATATTAAATATATACTTTATACTGTATGTATCTACCTTATATTTTTCTAGGGCAATGTAAACTTTATGGGTAGGAAATATTTCATTTTTTGTCTTTTTATCCCTGGCACCAGGTGATGTCTTTCCACTGTTGATTATCTCAAATTTATCCTGTGTGTTGTTTGTATATAGTTGTTTTTAAATGTGGCTTCCCATTTTAAACTGTGAGTTTCTTGAGATACCTGTCTACCTTTTGCCTTTCTTTTTATTCCCAAAGCTTAGCATAGCACCCAGCACATAGCAGAACTTAATAAATGCTTATTGATTGACACCTAACATACTACATTGCATCTAATCGGTGTCAAGTAAATGTTTGTTGAATTGAAAACTTTCCTCACTAAACATAGCAAAATGCCTTACCCAGAGTGGGTACTTAGTAAAAGCTGTTAAACTGGATTAAAAAAAAACTATTCTAGTTCATTTAAAGGTAAGATTTTTCCCTTTGTAAAGGCCCTGATTATCTTTTTATATGAGTTGTTTGAGAGTTAACTTTTCCAACTTTCTGCTTTCTATAATTATACAAAGCTATCCCCAGTGGCTGAATTACATAATTATGCAACTGATAAAACTGGAATGCTGCTTTTTCATGTGATGCTTTCACCAGGAAAATTGTGAAAAGAAGGTTCTGGTTCTGATATTTAGCATAACATACTATACACTTAAAAATAGTTCATTAAATATTGTTTCTTCAGCAAGAATGTGAGCTCCTTATAGCCAGGGACTTTTATGTCTTTAAGTTTGGGTGCCTATTGCTGTGCTTTTTATACAGGAAATACTTAATAAAAACTTACAGTTTATAATAGTTATTGAGAAATAATACAGAATTTTCAAAATGCCCTTGTCTTAAATTAGAAAAGAATTGGAGACATCTTTTTTTGGAGAGAGTGGTCCATCAATGTAAACTCATAAGCTGTCCTGAAAATATATATCCAAGTGCCTACTCCAGTACTAACGAGGTCAGTAGCAACATCACCCAGAGATGAAGGACATGATTGTAAAGAACAGCTGTGTGGCACTAATTCCCCTGGAGATACTTTGGGAGACACAGAGGAGAAGCAGCAGACTGAAACCCAAATGCATCCTAAAAAGTCATCAAATTGATGGTTACAAAGGAGAACAATTCTCTTTGAAATGGGCTTGGAATATGGTTAGGTTGGACATTTTCTTTACTTTATGTAGTTTTCCATGGTGTTCATTGCCACAGCAGTTAATTTGACCAGCATTCTGTGTCTGGCAGGCTATTGTAATCCCAAAAGGACCAATTAGATCATGTCCTTCATGGTGCAAGGTGGACTTTGCAGCAATCTTGGAGATGCAATTCTGAAATGGGCTATATAAATCTGAAGTTAGTTTCCAAGGTTCAGGAATCCAATTTTCCCTGGATTATAGCCCTGCTTTACTTTGGTGCTGTGTGATGGTTTTTGTCTGTCAAATAAAGAATGAAAATGATACAGGCTTGGATTTTGTGTCACTTTATCCTGTAGAGGGGATATTATTTTGGAGATCACATGTACTGTGTGTATTCTAAATGCCCCAGAACTTGGAAACATGGAGAAGGATGACCTCCTTCAAACAGAAGAAGGTATCTCAGAGGAGATCTGAATATTTGCCACTTCTTTTCCACTTTTCTTATATATCTAGCTTTAATCTGTTTTTATGTAAAGTCTGTGTCAATGTGCCTTCTTTGAAATTTTTCAATAAACTCTAGCTTGGCTATAATAAGATGTTTGCTTCCAAAAGAGAGAAGTAAAAAAAAAAAATCTTTTCATTTTGCCATTTAATATAATGCAAAGGGAATCAGTCTTTAATGGGCTCAATTTAAATTTAACCATCTGACTTAAGAAGAAAAGTTGCAGACCAAAGGTCAATTAAGCAAGCATAGCATAGTAGAAAAATTAAAAATTATGAAACATGGGTTCTAGTCTCAGCTCTGTTGCTATCACTGAGTAAATCACAGTCTTTTGAGACTTCACTTCCTCTTTTGCCAAAGGAAGACATTAGACTAAATAATCTCATAGGTTACTTCAAACCCTCATATTTGATGTTTTGTGGGAAATATGTTTGATAAATTTAGATTAGTTAGATAAGATTTTGGAATATAAAAAGAAAGGAAATAGGAAATCTCTCTGCTTTATGTTTCACGAAGTCAAAATAAAATTACACATGTGGACCCCTGACTTCTAATAGCGCCTTCAAAGATGTCAGAGTGATTGTACAGGCATCCTGTGTATAAACTTGTTCCTTGGGATAAACTTCTGGAGGAAGTGTGGTTTATTTGAAATGAATCAGCCTGCATTCGAATTTTAGTTCTGCCACTTAATAGCTTTGTAATATTACGCAAATAATTCAGTCTTTATGGACCTCATTTTCTTTACCTGTGTAATAGAAGGGTTGGGCTACTATAGTGTGAATCAGAGGGCCTGGACTCTTCTATTCATGACCTATGTGACCCTGAGCAAATAATTGTAGCTTGCATTTGTATGCTCTACTGACTTTGAAAAATGCCTTACTTATATTATTTTATTTGATCCTCACAACAGCTTTGTAGCAGCCAGTTAACAATATGCATTTATTAAGTGCCTGTTATGTGCCAGACACTGTGCTAAGTTCTGAGAAGAGGAAAAGATGCTAAAAAGTGGAATCTATGCTTGAGGAGATCACATTTTAAACAGGAGAGACAATATGTAAACAATTATATACTCTCAAGATACGTACAGTGTAAATGGAAGGTAATCTCTGAGGGAAAATACTAATAATGAGGGAAACAGGGAAAGGCCCCTTGCAGTAGATGAAATTTTAGATGTCTTGAAGGAATCCAGGCAAATCTGATATAGGTGAGGAGGGGAGTACTCTAGGTATGGGGTGGAGTGAGGATAGCCAGTGCCAGAGTGGAAAAGTGGAAAGATAGAGTGTTTCTGTCTGAAGAAGAACAAGAATGCTGAATCATAAAATGTGGAGGGGGGTAAAGTGTAAGAAAATTGCAAAGGTAGGATGAATCCACGTTGTGAAAGGCTTCAAAAAACAGAGGATTTAATATTTGATCCTTGAGGTAATAAGGAGTTACTGGAATTTATTGAGTAGGGAATGATGTGATCAATCCTGCACTTTAGGAAGATGACTGAGAGTTTAATGGGGAATGTGGAGTGGGGAAAAACTAAGTAGAGAGAACAACTATAGAGCTACTACCCTAGTTTAGATCTGAGGTACTTAAGATATATAGAGAACAAAAGATGGCTATATCAATGGTGAGAAAATCTCCTTAAGGACAACGACCATATTTTGCTTTTCTTCCTATCCCTAGCACTGGACCCAGTGCCTGGCACAGAAGACGTACTTAATAAAGTCATATGTGTGTATGGATATATTTATATTTATATTCATATTTGAGATTATAAAGTTAGAAACTTGTAACACAGCTATTATTATTGTCTTCATTTAATTGAGGTTAAGATATCCAATGGCTTGCCCAGGATGATACAGCTAGTAAGTTTCTGAGATAAGACTTAAAGTCAGGTTTTTTTTTTTTTTTTTTTAAACTTTAAATCCAATGCTCCATCTCTTATGCCATTTTGGTACCTACTTAATCTTTATACAATTTTGTCCATCCCTGTTCTGTAAACTGAGGAGTTTGACTTAGATTCACTCTGAGTGACTTCCATCTATCAAGAAAAGTAATAATAGTCATTTCAAATTACATAACTTTGCAATGTAAATAATACTTACCTCATAAAAGCCTTATAATATGAAGAGTATAATTCAATATTTCGATATGATATCAATGATTTGTGTGTTGCCTCAGTCATTCCAGACCATTATCCATCCATGTCTTTTTACACAATTTTAATTTGTGTTCTCCCATAATGAATGTCTCCACAGATAATCTTCTGCAACACCCTACTAGGTCAATACTTTCATGTCTACCTGCCATTTCTCACTCTTATTAATGAACCCCTTCCTTCCTCTCCCTCCCTCCTTTTCCTTTCCTTCTAACCTTCTTTCCCTCCCACTTCCTTCCTTCTGTCTCCCTTTCCCTCCCTCCCTCTCCTTCCTCCCTCTGTCTCTGTCTCTGTCTCTGTCTTTGTCTCTCTCTTGTCCTTTTGGTCATATGAAAATCTGATTATTTATTGAATGCAGTATTCTAACATTGATATTAATAAAGCATTATTGGGAAAACATTAGAATTTTTAAAAAAATGTGTAGAACTTCAATAATACAATGAATCTGGGCACTTAATTCCAATCTTATCCTATTTATGTCTTCCCAATCTGTGTATGGCTTTCCTATATCCTTATTTGATTCTTCACAGAAGATGTATACCATGTGCTAGCAATCTTCATCCTTAGATGACATGATATTACATAGATATTGGTTCATCTGTTATCTTTTAGTCTTGCTATATTCCTCACTTGACACTTTTTCTAGGTATATGTCTCTTCGTAGCTAGCTTTAAATGCTTCTGCACTTTTTTTTTCACAATTCATTAGTAGTAACATTCGAGAGAGCCTGTTTTTGATCATCATTGTCAAGTCTGAAAACAAATGATCAAAGAGTCATAGAGGGTATGAACTGCTGTTAACTCTGAAAACACCAAAGAGTTCATATGGGTTATCATAACCACAGTTAACTCTAAGACATAAAATACAGAGTTTACAGTGATCATAAGGGAAAAACTTTCTTTATTCTGTTGAAGGAAGGAAACTAGACACATGAGGCAGGATTTCCTCTAGGAGGAGGCACTGGTTTAGCCAAAAATTAATATACATACATATAGATAGATAACAATAGTCACACAGTGAGCTGTGGCCATGACAATGAAGAGTAAGAACAATAATGAGACAAATTTGAGTCATAGCAGGGCATCATGACCTGAAAATGTGTCTGTCAGATACTCGTTCAAGCTCAGGGAACACCTGGGGCTGGTGTGAAATAATTCTGGGATTTTACTTAGTAGAGTTCAGAGAGAGGGTGAATGCAAAGGATTGTTGTTATGCCAAGCTCAGGGCACAGCTTGCTTGCTGAGCCTTAGCTCTGGAAAACAGGATATTTCCTAATAGTAAATAAAGGAGAGTAAAAAGAGAGTGAGTCAGTTTTGGCATAGGGATCCTGATACCATATACCTTTTCATTGTCCTTTGAATAATTCACAAATTTGATTCCTTGGAGACTGTGATTTCCTGGAAGAATATGTGTTGAAAAAGGAACTGTACTTCATTGAGAATCTCTGAGCCTCTGAATGTCATAAACAATATCACAAGGGAAATTCAGTTTGCTCTCTTTCTAATATTAAATAATGGGCCCAGTTTATTGTCCATTTGCAATGCATATCATATTATGAAATGTGTATATGTTTGAGCAGCTGCTGAAACCCTCTTTGTGTTTTGTTTGTTGCCATTTCCATTTCTTCACATAGCACACTATCTATAAACTATTGTTAAGGTGTTAATATAATAGCTCCATTGTCATTGATGTTTGTTAAAATTTGTTAAACAAAGACTGGCATTTTATTTAATTTTTCTTCTCTCTTCAAGTTTCATCTTTAAATGCTCTTCGAATGAACTAGATTTCTTGACAAGTTTTCAGTAAATTCTTATTCTCTCTTTACCAAATCTTACATCTTATGAAATACAACTTGAAATTTTCTTCCATCTTCTTTCAGAAGTTTTTGTACAAATGAGTTAATATTCTAAATCAATGTTTTTCTTGTTTAATATTTCTTCTCTTGGTAAAAAGATTAAATGTTTGCAGTTGAAGTAATTTCTAGGTTCTTTTGGCCTCATTGTGATGATTCCTTTATATTGATTAAACTTCTGTAGACAATAATCTCAATCCCTGTCAATGTCTGTTCCTTTGTCTACTTCCCATTTGCATTGTAAATAGTTTTCCAATTAATAAAACTGTTATGATTAGTTTTAAGTTCAATTGTAAATGAGATTTCTCAGGAACATGCTGAGGTTAACTTTGTCCTTCAAAAACCTATCCTTTATTTATAAAACCTTCAGGATACTATCTTGTATATCTTCTCCACATTATAGTCAACTCATAGAAGAGTTTCTCTCCACCCTCCCAATTTATATTAATTTCTCAGTTCTTTCAATCTAGCTTTTCTCTCCAAGATTACCATTGCTGTTCAGTAGAAAGAGCACTAGGTCTCTAGAGTCAGTGTCTCTAATGCTTACTAAATATATGACTATTTGCAAGTTGAATGTCTTTAAGTCTCAGTTTCCTTTTCTGGACAAGAATCTATGGTTATATCAGGTATCCTTTGTTCTATAGCTATGAGTCTTGATTTCTTGACTCCCATGGCTTTTTTATAGTCCTCATTCTATGTTTTGACTCTCCCAATTTAGTCTGTATATAACTTGTTTTACATAGTTAAATACATTTTGTCTCCTCTATTAAATTATTAAGTCCTTGGGTACGTCCAATAGCTAAGATAACAGAGAAAGCAGTAAATCACCCTAAATCTCTCATATTTACCTCTAAACAGCCATAAAATAGTGCTCCCAAACAAATCCTGGGACAGTAGAACTAGCAAAAATTATGGAGAGAAACAATTCTTGAGTCTAAGAAACTTGGAAAATTGACAAGAAATGTCTATCTTACTCAGGTAAAGGGGGAAGTACAGTCCAGGACAGGAAGCATCCCAGAAGCCAGCTGTAAGCTCCCCACCTCAGCATACCAATGGGAGATTTTGAGTTCTAGTGCAGTTAAGCAGACAAATGGCAATAGAAGGATTCCTCATGTGCCTCAGAATAATCAGGAGAACAGGAAGACTCTGGCTCCAAGAACTACCATGTGCTTTAATATAGGCTAGTATAATATAGGCTAGTCTAGTCTAGTCTAGTCTAGTAGGCAACCTTTAGTGACCAGACATATATGTGCTTCACTTAGATTCAGGCAAATAGATAAACACCAGAGGCCAGATCACCATGTATTTCAACTTGTGGCCTCAGTACATAACAGACTTCAGCATCAGGACTCCAGCTTAGCACCAGTTAAGTTTCCAGATACTTATGGCCTAATGCTAGTCACTCACACCCCAACCCTTCAGTGCAGCACCAGACGGGAGATTCTCCTGTGGGTCTTAGGACATTAGTGCAGCATCAAATAAACAGCCAGGCCCTCTAGCCCTTGGCACTAGAAGCCTGAGACAGTGCCCCTTTCATGGGAATAGAGTACAAATTTAAAGGAAAGCAAAAAGGTCAAAAAAGATGAGCATAAACCAACAAAAAAGAATATGACCACAGGAAGCTATTATGGTGACAGAGAAGATCAAGATATAAATTCAGAAGAGGACAAAAGTGTCAAAACATCAATAGGCAAAATTCCAAAGGAAAACAGGAAGTGGTTGCAATTCCAGAAAAAAGTCATCAGAGACTTCAAAAGGGAGCTTAAAAATCACATAAGAGAAGTAGAAGAAAAGTTAAATTAAAAAAATGAGAATGATGCAAGAGAATTACAAAAAAAAAAAAAAAAAGAATTTACAGTTTGGAAAAAGAAAAGACCTGCTTAAAAAGTAGAATTTGTCAAATGGAAAAGGAGATATGAAGAAGACTGAAGAAAATAACTCCTTAGAAAGTACAATAGGTCCAGTGGAAAAGGAAGCACAAAATTTAATTGAGGAAAATAACTCCTTAAAAGTTAGACTTGGGAAATGAGAAGCTATCAACTTTATGAGACATTCAGAAACTTTCAAAAAAAAATTCCAAAGAATGAAAAAATATGAAATAAAAATAACTTAACCTGGAAAATAGAGCCACGAGAGACAATGTGAGAATCTGGACTACCTGAAAGCCACATCAAAAAAGAGGACCTGGATAACATGTTTCAAGAAATTATCAAGGAAAACGCACCAGATATCTTGAAACCAGAGGACAAAATAGTAATTGAAAGAATGTACTGATCACCTTAGGAAAGAGATTCCAAAATTAAAACCTCCAAAGAGCATAACTAGGAAAAATACTGAAATTGGCCAGAATGAAACAATTCAAATATCAGGGAGGCTGTATAATTGGAATTATGTAGGACTTAGAAGCTGTAACATTAATGTACAGGTCATGGGACATAATATTCCAGAAGGCAAAGGAACTAGGACTATAATTAAGAATCACCTATCAATGAAATCAAGCATAATATTTCAAGGGAAAAATAGTTATTTAATATAATAGAAGAATTTCAAGATCTCATATGGAAAACATCAGAATTGAACAAAAAAATTGATCTCTTATATCAAGACGCAAGAGAATCCTAAAAAGAGAAAAGTTAAATGTGACAAAAATTATAAATGTTGGAGAGGATATAGGAAAATCCAGTTACTAATGCATTGTTGGTGGAGTGGTGAACTGATCTAATCATTCTGGAGAGTAATTTGGAACTAAGTCCAAAGAGCAACCAAATTGTTCATTCCCTTAGATTTGAAATACCATTACCAAGTCTATATTCCAAAGAAATCATAAAAAAATAAAAAGGATCAGTAGAGACAAAAATATTTATAACAGGCCTTTTTATGGTGACAAAATATTGGAAACTGAGGAAATATCTATCAGTTAACAAATAAGTTGTGGTATATGAATGTAAGGGAATACTATTAATCTAATAAGAAATGAAGAATAGGTAGATTTTAGAAAAACCTGGAAAGACTTGTACAAACTAATGCAAAGTAGAATGAGCAGAATCAGGAAAACATTGTACACAGTGTCAGCAAAATTGTGTTTTGATCATGAACAAATGCCTTAGCTTTGCTCAAAAACATAATGATTCAAGACAAGTACAAAGGACTCATGAAAGAAAATGCTGTTCATATCCAGATAATGATTTGACAGATTCTGAATGCAGATCAAAGCACACTTTTTTCCTACCTTCTTTGTTCTCTTTTGTTTTTTCTTTTGATGTTTCTTCTTTCACAATTGAAACTAATATGAAAATATGTTTTACATTATTGTACATATAGCCTATATCAAATTGCCCAGCAGTTTCAGAAAAGGGGAGAAAAGGAGGGAGGAAAATTTGGAACTCAAAATCTTGTAAAAATTAATGTTAAAAATTGTCATCACATAATCCAGAAAATTATTATTAAAAATCTGGGGAAAAAGATTATGAATTCATTATGGGCAGGGACTATCTTTTACTTTTCTTTGTATGGCTAGTATGTAATATAGTGCTTGGACATAAATAAATGTTTATTAATTGACTATTAATCATTCCTTTTGCATAGAGACCATCACCTCTCTTGGCTCCTAATTTTAATCCTATCAATTTCATTATTCCTTCTTAGTCTTCTCTATTACAGCACCAAGCTTTGGTGTCCTCCAAAATACTTCTTTGGGCTATCTCCCCTTATTTCTATATAGTTTCTCTTGTAGTTCATGATCTTATATACTCTCATGGTTTAATCATTATTGTTAAGTTGATCAGTTGCATCTGTGTCTGACTTCATGTTTCTGTATGGGGTTTTCTTGACAAGTTTGCCATTTCCTTCTTTAGTTCAATTGCTACTTTTGTAGAAATGACATCTAGATATGTGTATCCAACCTAATGTTTCTCTTGATCTCCAATCTTGAATTACTAACTCCTTGTTAGATACTTAAACCTAGATATCATTTATCTAGACTTAATGCATTCTAAGTAAAATCCATCCTCTTTCTCCCCAAACCTGCTTTTCATCCAAAATTTTCTATTTTTATTGAAGAAACTCCTCTAATTCTAATCACCCTCATTTGCAGCCTTTGAGTTATCTTTGAATCTTTCAACACAACCTCCAGATACAATGTCAGAAGTTTTCTCTGTTTTAACTGGGTTGAAGCTCTTACATAAGGACCTTTAAAATCAATGGTTGCCATTTTAGTTTGGGACTTTAATACCTATGGACTAGAGTATTGTAAGAGCCTTCTAATTGGTTTCTCTATTTCGAGTATTTGCTCTCTTCAATCTATCCTCCAGAACAGCTGCCAAAGTGATATTTTTAAAGCATGTATTTGATAATGTTATTCTTCTACACAATAAACTACAATATATTCCTATTATTTGTAGGCACTAATGCAGATTTTTATTTTGCAGTTAAAACTTCTTAAAATGAGGCTTACTTATCCTCCCCATGTGCTCTATAGTCTAGTCTGTTTGTTGTTTTTGAGGTTTCCAAGATATAATGCTTCCTCTTATGTGTTTACCAGCCATCTCCCATTCCTGAAATGCATTTCCTAATTTACTCTGCTTATTAGAATCCCTGTCTAAGAATTTCACAACATGGGGTAGATTCACTTCTCTGTGTGTATAAGTGAGGTGTAGGGAGCTGCATTATATTCTAAGTGAACTTTAAAGAAGAGATTTGTATGATGATAGCAAGAGGAAGATCTGAGAGTAATAGTAGGGAGTGAGGAGTATATAAAATTTTCCTCCTTGTTCAACCAGCCCTGGAGAAAGTACCAAAAGATGTGGTGTCTTTAGGCAAAAACTTAATTTCAGTAAGCATTAGAAATGGAAGAAGTGTGAGAGGGAGGAGATCTAGGGTGAAAAGGAGTTTGTTAATAATACAGAAAAGTTTCAGAAGGCACAATTAAAGCGAGGGCAAAGAAACACAATGCCCAGGGAAGTATTGTGGTTGATATTTGCCATACTTGTTGCCAAGCCTGTAATACTAGTCCTGTGCTGATCCCCAGTGTCTCAATTGACATGAGTTTCTAGGTCAAATGGTAAAGAAGAGGTTGCCTTCTCTGGTGGGAATATAGCCTCTCATAAGGGGATTTAATGGCCATGAAATCTTGAAAGATGGCAGCCCAGGGGAGAAAAAGGAAATTGAGAGAATGGGTACCCACATCTTCTTCAGCCTTCAGTAAATATATAGAACATAGGAATATGTGTATATCTAGCTATTATGGACAAATCATTGCATCCCTATGAGTTTCATTTCCCTTGCCTGTAAAATAGTAACTTTAGTTGCACTACCTACCTCACAAGGTACGTGATTGAGAGGAAAGTGCCAGAAAAACCTTAAAATGCTATATAAATGTACATTTCATTATTGTCAATGTGATCATTATTTTTAGATGGTAACCTCCTTGAGGGCAGGGACATACATAGTAAGTGCTTTATAAATGTCTACTTTAATTTAACTGTGGAGAATCCATGCCCCCAGTAGAACTCACAGGGTGCCTAAAGCTTTTGCAGGTAGTTTTGTTGAGCTACAGGGAAAGATACAAATTCTACTCATAAACCTGGACTTTTTATGAGCTGTAAATTTGACAGAGCAATGATTCTGACATTTGGCAAATTCAGCCTGAATTCACTGCCAGGCTTCTGAGGCCGAAGGCACCCATTCTTCAATGGACCAATAAAATTGAACAATGTGAATGGTTTGAACTTTTGAAAGAAGATTATTTCTTTGTCCTTATTTATTTACCAGGATTGGAGCAAAAGAATGTTCAGTTTAGTAGCTAAAGGTGCTGGCAAGAGATTTTTGTTTTCCAGAAATGCAAGATGGCCTTGGTCTCTTAAACTCATACAATCATTGACAAACTATTTATTAGGTCATTGCCCTTTAAAGGTTGAATGCTTCATGACCTGCATTTCAATAGAATGAGATACATCTTTGGAATGAATGTTGATGAGAGGCAGTGATCTGAGTGGATTGTCAAGTATGTAGGCAGTTAGATAGGGTAGTCACTTAATCTCATCTCTAAACCAGGATTAGTACTTCATACCTCCCAGGGATTTGCCATGGATTAACTAATTAAAGGTCACAGGGCATGAGGGAAAATAGCACTGGCCAGTCAGTCAAGAGACTGTGGATCTAGTCCTGTCTCTGTTACTATCTTATGATATACCCTTTTGGCAATTAACATCAATTATTTGGGCCTTTTTTTCTTCATATGTCAAATAACCCACTTTCCCTTAGTGCTTCAAATTTACACTATGTTTCTTCCACAAGAATGCTGTGAGGTAGGTAGTATGAGGATAATTATCTCCAGTTTATAGGTGAAGTTACCAAGGTTCAGAGAGGGTAAAGTGTTTGCCAAATCCCACAAAGAACAATTCAATGTAAGAACCAGTATCATAAGATTATAGAATTAGAATTGGTAGAAATTTTAGAGATTATATATCCTCCCCCCATTTTTACAAAAGAAACTGTTATAGAATCAAAAATTTTTTCACTCTTAAATCTAGAGCTCTTTTTGTAGCATCACAGACTTGAAGTTTGACATCTTTACTCAAACTTAAAATACTCTAGTATCAGGGGTCCTCAAACTAAGCCAGCCGGCCAGATGTGGCAGCTGAGGACAATTATCCCCCTCACCCAGGGCTATGAAGTTTCTTTATTTAAAGGCCCACAAAACAAAGTTTTTGTTTTTACTATAGTCCTGCCCTCCAACAGTCTGAGGGACAGTAAACTGGCCCCCTATTTAAAAAGTTTGAGGACCCCTGCCTAGATGGACTATTTTCTCTCTAAGGTCCTTTTTGGCTATAAATACTACATAATATTCACAAATAGTATGATTGGGTTAGAAAAAAATAGAAATGTATGGGTAAAATTTAAAGGAACTGGAACTATTTACCTTGGTCATAAAAAGTAGTGTAAAAAGTTTAACAACTCAATTCAAGTTTGTATCTCTTCTTAAACAGAATGTTACCTACCTTTTCTGGATCTACTGACTATGTAGCAAGAAATGGGTTTCCAACCCTTGGATACCATGGACACTGAAAAATGAGTATTTAAATGTGAAGAAATGTTCTATCATGTAGTATAATGACTACTCAATTTGGAATCTAGTGCCATTTGTTCCACTTACTAACAATGTGATTCTGGGTAAGTCACTTCCCTGTGTGGTTGTCTATTTCCTCACCTGTCAAATAAAGATGTTAGCTATAAATCCCACAAAATCCTGGAGAACATTATGCAAAACTTAGGTTTTTAGTTTATATCTAGGATCTCTTTAAAATGAGTTAAAAATTCAAAATATAATAAAATTTAGATATGAGACAAGTATTTGTTTCTTTTAGACAAAAAGGCTCTCACAGAAATTTATTAGCAGAAGTTTAATATCGAGTTGTTGTTTAGTCATTTTTCAGTAGTGTTTGAATCTTTGTGACACCATTTGGGGTTTTTTTAAAGCAAAGATACTAGAGTGATTTGCCATTTCCTTCTCCAGCTCATTTTACTGATGAGGAAACTGAGGCAAACAGGATTAAATAACTTGCCAGGGTCATGTGGTTAGTAAATATCTGAGGCCATATTTAAACTGACTCCAGGCTCAGCATTCTACCTCCTGGGTCACTAACTTCCTCTTAATACAGAGTACAGTAATTTATAATTGCAATTACACTTTCCCAGAAAGTTGATTCTTTAAACATTGGCATGATATAGTGTGCAGGAATTGCTGAATTAGCATTTTACATTTCATCTTGACTCCGTATTGTCTAAACACTTCCTTGCAGGTCTATACCTTCTGACAAGCCATCCCAGGGTTTGAGCTCCTTCTATTAGTGATTATCCTCTTTGAAGAAAAAATTCTCCTTACTACCAGTCAGTTTTAACAAAGAGCACAAGGATCTCTAATCTCTTGAACTCAAAAAGGTGCCTTTAAGACTGGACACATTCATTTTAGGATTACCTATACTGAAGAAAGAAATGAAAAATAATAGACAGCCAAGAACTCAAAGACCAGACACAGATTTGTCTAAGCCTATATATATGCTTTGTCTTACACAAGTGTTAAGCCTGCCAGTTTTCCTGTGGAAAGAGTCTCTTCAACTCTTCTTTTTATAGGAAGCCTAGCAAGAGATAAATCTACTTAGCACATGGGACATTCAAGGGATGTAGCTGCCAGGGAGGGTGCTAGAGCTACCAGTGATAGATTGATGAAAAGGGAGTAATGGTCATGTTTGGAATCCAGAAATCAGTTTTTAAAAAGGCTTCATTTCCCTGGCTTTAGCATCCTTTTGTAACACTATATAATAGTATTTCCTCCCATTCCTTCTCTGGTAAACTTTAATCCAACTTTTCTTAGTCAGAACCAAAATTTCTCTCTTTGGTACTAAGAGACCTTTTCCCTTTTCTACAAATTGTTTAGGTGTAAATAGCTCTCAGATAATTTAGACTTTATTGCTTTCTATAGGCTATGCTTCATATCTTGCCCTACACTCTTCTATGACTGGATTTAAACTCAGGCCTTCCTGTGTTACTGATCTGAGATTTCATATATACTTTTTTTTACTAGTGAGCAAACTCTGTTTATGACTAAGCTCTAACAAAGCTCCCAGATTTCTAAGCTCCTAGACAATCCTCATCATCTGTCTTTTTTATAGTCACTCCTGAATGAATTATTCTCAAAGCATAAATAATTGTGTATACCAGGTTTTTGATATTCTTTCCCACTCCATCGATTGATTCTCATTAACTCCTTTTAATCCTAGTGCCTTTCCTCTGCTAATTTTTTCCTATTCATTCATTCTGCAAATAATTTGTATATTCGTTTCTTATCTCTCATTAGATTGTAAACTCTTTGTGGGCAAGGGGCTGTCTTTTGCCACTTTTTGTATTCCCAGCAGTTAGCACAATGACTGGTGCTCATAGTAAGAACTTAATAAATATTGATCTATCAACTTATTTCTCCTCTCAGTCAATATCTCATCCTCTTTCAAACTAATATTCTCCATATTAACCATTTAACCATTTCACCAAAACTATAATTCTATCATATATCACAAAGCTAATTTTTATCACTGTATATTTTAATATTAGCATCAAATATATTCCCAACACTTCCTAACTTATTTAAAGAATAACTGATACCTGTTAGAAGTTGTTTGCTCCTGCAGCCTTTGATACATGCCTATTCCTTTCCAGCCTTACATAGATTATTACACTAATGCTTTTTCAACCACATCAATTGTATTCTTAACATCACACAAAGAAGTAGAATCTTATGCCTCTTCTCCCTCCCTTTCTCCAAAGTTGGAAGGTTTGGCAATTAAGCTAGCTAAATAAACTTGGGAAGATAGCTAAGTCTTAGATTTTCCATTACCTTTCTGGGAATAAAGAGACAACCTTTGTATTTTATGGAAAGGTTAGCTTAAAAGCTTAAAAGAAAGGAAATCTTTCTACTTTCTCTGGCTGGCCCTCCATTCTCCGAATTTGGATAGGCTGAACTTTTCTATTCATTCCCTTTTCTTCTCTCACCATGCTGGACCTCATCCCTAGGCAATGAACTTCCTCTCATCCTAAAGAAGCCTGTCTTCAGAATCTATTAACAGAGAAAGCAGTGGGGAGGACAGGATCACTCTAAAATGCCTTTGTCTCTTTCCTACTAGCAATGACATCAATTTGCTTTTGCTTAAGGGAAAAAAATTCCAAAACCAGCTTGTCTTCCTTTGGGATGTTAATAAAAAATTATAAATCAAAACTATAAAATTCTAACTCATTTGGATTGAGATCTCAGCCAAGAAAAATCCTATCATTTTAATAGCTAATAATGGGAAGCATTTAGATAACATCTTACTATGTGTGCAATGTGCTTTCACCTTCACCCTTTCAGGAAGGTATTATCTCCGTTGTTGCTGCATAATCATTTTTCATTTGTGTCTGACTCCATGACCCCATTTGGGATTTTATTCGAAAATATCTTAAAAGTCATTTGCTTTTTTCTTCTCCAGCTCATTCTACAGATGAAGAAACTGAGGCAAATGAAGGTCACACAACAGTAAGTATCTGAAGCTACAGACTAAAGAGAGCATTTTTTATGGCATGATGCTTAATGATTCTTGGAAACCAGAAATCTTTGAGCTCTTCTGTACACAACTCTCTATTTCATGTGACTAAGAAGCTTCCTAATCAATCCACACCAGCCATAAAAAGAAAAAAAATGACAGAGACAGAGAGACAGACAGAGACAGACAGAGAGAGATTATAGCTAGTTAACTGTGTAAGGCAGTATTAATGCTTAGGCTTTCTTAGTTCAACACTAGCCACTGTGCCATTCAATTGCTATCTTTTTGGGGGAGGGGAAATTAGGTTTGAATCACTGTCCTGTTTTATCCCTGTACACTATAAGGATCCAATACCTCCAATTTCTTTTTTTCGTTATCAATAACGAGGCACATGGAACTGTTAGGATTGAGCCTATTTTTATGTTATCTAGATTTTAAGGCACTAATTAAATCAGGGATGACATAACTTAAAGAATAGAAACTTAGGAGTAAAAGCCTGCTCTTTGTGGGCAGAAAGAGGGAGGGGAAAGGAGTTATAAACACTTCCCTCTCTTTCTCATGCCTCATGAAGAGAACAATTCAGCAAGCTCTGTCAATTCCAGGAATCCTTCTTTGGATTCTATACAAGCAGGTATAGATAGTGGCTGAGGAACCAAGCAACCTCAATGCACAGAACAATCAAAGCACACCCTGCTCTCTCTCTCTCATTCAGCTACTATTCCTTATTCTTGCTCTTACTTGCACAATTCTATTCAAATCATACTACTATTGCAGCATTTTGTTCAGCACTCATGCACTCAATGTTCTCTCTCTTTCTCTTTGTCTAACCAAGATTGAAGTCCCTAAATTCCATCTGCTCACACTGCTGCCTTAGTCCTTTGCCCAGAGCGTGAGGTACCTCTCAGGTATGGGAGGAAATAGTGCTGTTATTTCCCAGGAGCTCATGCAGCTGGCTTCTTAAAAACTCTGCCTGCAGAAATCCATCTCTCAAAGCTGGCTACACTGATATCAAAATTCCAACCTCTAAGGAAGAGGTCTTCCCTGTGCTATTCCTTGTAAACTCTGTAAAGTCAAGCACACATCAGCTCCAAATCTAGGTAGTGATAAAAATGAGCACAAAGCTAATTAGGCGATGGCCTCCACTCTTTGCAGTGAACATATAGTGCAAATTCTGACCTATGCCTATTTCTCTTTGATTATGTAACACATGTCATGGGAATTTAGAGAGTCTCCCCACTCACAGTAAGCCTCTGTTTGTTACTAACAAGGGACCAGTTGCAACTGAATCAATCTATAGAAAACTGTCAGAGTTGAAAGTCAGTTAGGAGAAGCAGATTTCAGACAGAACTGGAAGGATCTGGATCATAGTTGTATATTATTTTTTTTAAAAGGGCAGAAGAAGGATTGCAAACATTAATTTGGACTAACTGGAGGAAGACTAGCCTGAATTACTAAGTATGACTGAGTAGAGGATACACAAAAATTTTAAAGTTCATCACTGAAATATCATGATATGGCAAGAGCATAGGATTTAGATTCAGAACTGTGTTTTAATGCTGGTTCTAATACATCCACAAATATGACTTTACTTCTTCTGGTACCAGTTAATTCCCCCCACTGGGTCTCAATTTCCTCATCTGAAGGAGGGAGTTGGACTAAATGAATTGTAAGGACTCATCCTTAAGATCTTTTGAGTACCATGATTCTAAAGAGTATGTATTGCAGCTCAGTTTGATTCCTAAAGGGTTAGCAAGTCATCAGAGTCATATTATTATGTAACAAAGCAGGAGGGGTTCTTCATTCTTGGCAGATGCACTTCCTTGGGAGAGAGGCAGAAAGGGATATACATTGTCCTTGCACTATGGGACTTTGTGCTTGTTTCTCTGGGAACTGTCTTGCCTCACAGTCTTAAAAGACTTATAACAGACACCTGTTATATTCAGTATTCCATTACTGAATGCTGCTCCCTGGACATCAAACCTGGATTTTCTTCCAGATGGGGCAAGCTATTCCTGGGGCAACTGTATCTTTAATCAAATTGAGCTCTGTACCTTACCCCATCAGATCATGAATCCTCCCTTCCTCCCTCCCTCCCTCCCTTCCTTCCTCCTTCCCCTTCCTCTCTCCCTCCCTCCCTCCCTTCCTTCCTTTCTATTTTTTCTTTCCCCCCTCCCTCTTCTTCCCCTTCATTTTTTTCTTCCCCCCTCCCTCCTCTTCCCCTCCCTCCTTTTCCCCTCTCTCTTTTTTTTCTCCCTCCTTTCCATCCTTCCTCCTTTCTTGGCATTGGAATGACTGAAGTTTTGCTCCAGATGGGGTAATTTCACAAATGAGGAAACTGAGACCAAAAGGGGAAGGAATTTTCCTAAGGTCACAGAATTACTAAGTGAGAAACTCAGATCCTTTTATTTCAAATCCAGATTTCTTTCCACTGAACTGTGTTGCCTATCAGACTTTCATGTTCTATACAAGTTAGGAAAGAGGGATGGAAAGTGCTGATCATCTTTATTTCAAAAGTCTCTTATAGCTCTATTATTCTATGAATCTGTGATTCTAATTTTTAATCTCTTTAGTCCTCAGTTTCTTCATTTATAAAACCCTCACATGAGGGTATTGAACTATGCAATGCCTGAGATGCTTTCAGTCCTTAGCATTCTCTTATTCTCTGATTGTATGATAAGGCTTTTCTCTTGATGCATCTCTACCTCCTGTCCATGCTGCTTATCTCTTAATAATGCGATGCATATTTATCTCAGCTGGAGCATAAGCAGGCCTCCTTGCTATTAGGCTCTTCATTTGTGTGTGTGTGTGTGTGTGTGTGTGTGTGTGTATGTGTGTCTCAAAAAAGAAAAGAAAAAAGCTTTACAATTAGATAGGAGTCTTTTAGCATTCTGGTTGAGCTGACTGAGGTAATGTGTGAGAGGATCTAGGTGCCAGGGGGAGTACAAAGAGCTTGAAAAATGACCACTCAGAGCCAAGCCCACAGTGTTTGTTGTCAGGAATCTTAGCAGTATAATAAATCAACCTGTCTTGTGTCAAGGGTCACCTAGTTTGATGTTTAAAGTGTTTTGGCCAATCTAATCAGCTTGGGCACACTGTTCATTTAAGCCTCTGCATCATTATGATGCTGCAATGACTCTGGTGCTCTCTGACCTGATGACTTTGCAGGCCTTGGAACAAGGTGGGATGAAAGAAAGTATGTTCTATTTGAAGTATAGAAACCTCTTATCAATATCTGGAAGTTAAAAAAATTACTGATGAAGGAGAAACTAGCTTCCTCTGTTATTCAAACTCAGATGTGCTCCAAGTGCTATTTTGTTGGGTTAGTCTCCACGTGGATTTAGGACACTTGAGTGTTTTCTCACACAGAACCTGTTTTGAATTCTAGATGATTTAGATATGCTCTCACTCACAAAGCTAGAGCACTAAGACTATGGCAAAGTAATTTTACTTATTAGTGTCTCAGGAAATTTTGTAATGCTGTAAGTTATAGATAGATTGTGATCTGGTGGCAGGAGTTTCCAGAAACACACTGACTGAAGGTTGGCAGAGGCATTGAGGTATCGGAGGCTGGACTGTGGCAATGGCTAAGTAAAAGCAAGATTAGAAACAGATATATTTCACGTTTTAAAAGAAAGTTCCTAGAACCTAAAAAGATAATAATAGTAGAGAGAGAAAAAAGATGGATTTGTTCTCTTTGTCTTTTCTTCCTAGAAGAACCTTTCTACCACCTGGAAAGTTTTTCTTTCCCTGTTGTCCCTTCTTCTAATTGGTCAGTCCATCCCAGAATTACCATTTTAGGGAAGGACTAAGGCTTAGTCATGTTCATTCATTCCTTTCTGACTTCTGACTTCCCCAACTTCTTTTTCCACTACACTCCCACATGAACATCTTACTCTTCCTTTTCCCATTAGCTTGCTTTTATGTGTTATTCCCCTACTCAATAAAATGTAAGCTTCTCAAAGGAAGGGACTACATTTTTTGTTTGTATTGTATTTCCAGTACAGCACAGGGTCTGGTACATAGTAAACACTTAATAAATGCTTGTTGAATTGAAGAATTCTCACAATGATGTAATCATGAGTCTGGACTCCCTAAAATCCTAAACAGGAAAAAAATTACAAGAAGACAATATCATACTCAAAAACTGTCTCTCCTTTAAATTGCCATCTAACTTGGGATAGGGGAGAAGAAAGTTATAAAACTTCTATAGCAAATGTTGATGAGGCTTGGTAACAAAGTGACTTAATAAGTAAAAGTTCAAACAGTGAAATGATAAAAGGAAGAAAACTGAGGCACAGAAAAGGAAGAAATTCTTGTTTTGGGGCATGTTGGACTAGATCATCTCTGAAGTCTCTTATGAACCTAGAATTCTTAATAATAATAATAACTAACATTTATATAGTACCTATTATGTGCCAGACATTGTGCTAAGCACTTTGCAAATATTTATCTCATTTGATCTTCACAACCACTGGGAAAAGTAGGTACTATTATTATTCCCATTTTTACAGATGAGAAAAATGAAAAACACAGAGATTAAATGTTTTGTCTAGGCAAGTATTTGAGGCTGAATTTTAACTTAGGTATTCCTGACTCTGGGCCTGGCAGTGTATTCCTTAGCTGCCTCTAGGCATCTAACCATATTACATATCCTTCAGGAAATATTTTATGCTATTTCTCACACAAAAATCAGGAAAATTATCCTTCTTGATTTCAAGAACCACACTCTACCAAATGTATGACCTAGCTCACTTAGAATGGACCCTGATGTTACCCTACTTACTCCTAGTCAGATAATAATTTAAAGGAGAGATAGCTTTTGTTGATAATATTATCCTATTACAATTTTTTGTCTCTTTGGGACTTTTGAAAGTCCAGACTCATAGTTTCATCATTGTGAGAATTCCTCAAGTCAACAAGCATTTATTAAATGTTTACTATGTACCAGCTGTAGTATAGCTGTGATGGGAACATCAATATTGAGTTATTTATTAAAAAAAAACCACTTGCAGGAAGAAGTAGAACAAGAGGTGGTCTTTGAGGAGAAGGAAAGAAAATTAAAACTCCTTTGAAAGTGTTTAGTTAATACCTTAGATTATATTATCAGTTTGTGTTTGAAGAGTTGTAATTAGAAGGCATGGGAATTAAAAGGATTGTGTAGAATAGTTGGAGAGAAGGAAGGGCAAAGAAATGGAAAGAAAAAGTGGAAATGGAGCCAGAAGCATAATATTCATTTCAGTGTGGGCTCTAGGGCAAAAGTTTTCTTTCTTTACCCTGTCAATGTTTACAACCAAAGAATTAGCACTGGCCAATTCAACCTGTCCATTGTGTAACTGCACAACTTAAAATTAAACCTATTCTCAGTTGGACCATCATCTGGGCAATCGCTTAAAATGTCAACTAAAATGTCCAAGATGATTGATAAATCACCTACATTCAGGGATGTGCTGATGGATCCATGAGTCACTGTTTGAGTTGTGTGGAATCTCAAATATCCTCTGTTCTATCCTAGAATGAAAGTATGGATAGTCAGGAAATTACTAGTTTGTACAAATATTTTTATTCATTTGTTGTCCTTAATAAAGCACTGCTCAACCTTGGATAGTCTGAGGCAAAAGTCAGACTTCTTCTTTTGAAAGGGTATAGTGTCATCAGTGCTCAGTAATTGTTGGCTAGAAAGTCTACCTAAGTAATAGGGTTGATCTCTCCCAACTCCTTTTGAAAATCTTGGTTTTCTTCCCATAGTAGTTATTTGATAAAAAAGTTAGTTTTTCTAACTGTACATTGTACACAGGAATCCCAAGTGATTATATTGTCTAATTATTTAACTGATAAAACTAGAATATTTCTCCTCCATGTGACACCTTTACCAGGGAAATTGTGAAAAGGTTACTCAAGTCAGGAAGAATGTGCACAAAGGGCTTCAGAATTGAAAAATCATTTCCTTGCCCTTCCGTTTTTATCCTCATTGCTCTTTCTTTTTTTTTAATTATAGCTTTTTATTTACAAGATATATGCATGAGTAATTTGTCAGCATTGACCCTTGCAAAACCTTCTGTTACAACTTTTCCCCTCCTTCCCCCCCCCCCACCTCCTCCAGATGGTAGATAGACCGATACATGTTAAATATGTTAAAATATATGTTAAATGCAATATATGTGTACATATCCATACAGTTATTTTGCTGCACAAGAAGAATCAGACTTTGAAATAATGTAAAATTAACTTGAGAAGGAAATAAAAAATGCAAGAGGACAAAAACAGAGGGATTGGAAATGCTAAGTAGTGGTTCACACTCATTTCCCAAAGTTCTTTTGCTAGGTCTAGCTGGTTCTATTCATTATTGAACAAATGGAACTGATTTGGTTCATCTCATTGTTGAAGAGGGCCACGTTCATCACAACTGATCATCATATAGTATTGTTGTTGAAGTATATAATGATCTCCTGGTCCTGCTCATTTCACTCAGCATCAGTTCATGTAAGTCTCTCCAGGCCTTTATGAAATCATCCTGCTGGTCATTTCTTACAGAACAATAATATTCCATAGCATTCTTATACCACAGTTTATTCAGCCATTCTCCAATTGATGGGCATCCATTCATTTTCCGGTTTCTAGCCACTACAAACAGGGCTGCCACAAATATTTTTGCACATCACAGGTGCCCTTATCTTCTTTAAGATCTCTTTGGGGTATAAGCCCAGTAGGAACACTGCTGGATCAAAAGTTATGCACAGTTTGATAACTTTCTGAGCATAGTTCCAAATCACGCTCCAGAATGGCAGGATGTATTCACAATTCCACAACAATGTATCAGTGTCTCAGTTTTCCCACATCCCCTCCAACATTCAGAATTATCTTTTCTTGTCATCCTAGCCAATCTGAGAGGTGTGTAGTGATATCTGAGTTGTTTTGATTTGCATTTCTCTGATTAATAATGACTTGGAGCATCTTTTCATATGACTAGAAGTAGTTTCAATTTCTTCATCTGAAAATTGTCTGTTCATATCCTTTGACCATTTATCAAAATGTTTGCCCAATTTATTGTTTCCCTTCTAATCTTGTCTGCATTAGGTTTGTTTGTATAAAAGCTTTTCAATTTGATATAATCAAAATTTTCTATTTTGTGATCAATAATGATCTCTAGTTCTTCTTTGGTCACAAATTCTTTACTCCTCCACAGATCTGAAAGAGAGGTAAACTATCCTATGTTCCTCTAATTTATTTATAATTTAATTCTTTATGTCTAGATCATGAATCCATTTTGACCTTAAGAGTGGTTCAACGCCTAGTTTCTGTCATTCTAATTTCCAATTTTCCCAGAAGTTTTTGTCAAACTGTGAATTCTTATCCCAAAACCTGGAGTCTAAAGTTACTGACTATTTTGTCCTGTGAACCTAACCTATTCCACTTATCAACTAGTCTATTTCTTAGCTAATACCAAATGGTTTTGGTGACTGCTGCTTTACAATATAGTTTTAGATCTGATACACGTAGGCCACCTTCATTTGATTTTTTTTTTTATTAGTTCCCCTGAAAGTCTTGACCTTTTGTTTTTCCAGATGAATTTTGTTGTTATTTTTTCTAGGTCCTTAAAATAGGTTTTTGGGAATCTGATTGGTATAGTACTAAATAAATAGATTAGTTTAGGTAATATTGGCATCTTTATTATATTTGCTCAATTTATCCAAGAGCAGTTAATATTTTTCCAATTGGTTAGATCTGACTTTATTTGTGTGGAAAGTATTTTATAGTTTTGCTCATATAGTTCCTGACTTTCCCTTGGCAGATAGATTCCCAAATATTTTGTATTATTGGCAGTTACTTTAAATGGAATTTCTCCTTGTTACTCTAACTGTTGGATTTTGTTAGTGATATATATAAGAATGCTGATGATTTATGTGGGTTCATTTTGTATCCTGCAACTTTGCTAAAGTTGTGGATTATTTCTAATAGCTTTTATATAGAGTCTCTGAGTTCTCTAAGTATACCATCATATCATCAGCAAAGAGTGATAATTTAGTTTCCTCATTACCTACTCTTAATTCCTTTAATCTCTTTCTCAACTCTTTTTGCCAAAGCTAGCACTTCTAATACAATATTCAATAGTAATGGTGATAGTGGGCAACCTTGTTTCACTCCTGATCTTATTGGGAATGGTTCCAGTTTATCTCCATTACATGTGATGCTTATTGATGGTTTTAAATAGATGCTCCTGACTATTTTAAGGAAAAGTCCATTTATTCCCATCCTCTCAAGTGTTTTTATTAGGAATGGATGTTGGATTTTATCAAATACTTTTTCTGCATCTATTGAGATGATCATAAAGTTTTTGTTAATTTGGTTATTGATATAGTCAATTATGCTAATAGTTTTTCTAACATTGAACCAGCCCTGCATTTTTGGTATAAATCCTACTTGGTCATGCTGTATTATCTTGGGAATGATTTTCTGTAATCTTTTTGCTAATATTTTATTTAAGATTTTAGCATCAATATTCATTAGGGAGATTGGCCTATAATTTTCTTTCTCTGCTTTCAACCTACCTGGTTTAGATATCAGTACCATATCTGTGTCATAAGAGGAATTTGGTAAGAGTCCTTAATTCCCTATTTTTCAAAATAGTTTATATAACATAGGAGTTAATTGTTCTTTAAATGTTTGGTAGAATTTGCATGTAAATCTATCTGGTCCTGGGGATTTTTTCTTAAGGAGTTGATTAAGAGCTTCTTCTATTTCTTTTTCTGAAATGGGACTATTTAAGCAATTTACTTCCTCCTCTTAATCTGGGAAGCTTATTTTTTGGAGGTAGTCATCCATTTCATTTAGGTTATCAAATTTATTGGCATAAAGTTGGGTAAAGTAGCTCCTAATTATTGCTCTAATTTCCTCTTCATTGGTGGAAATTTCTCCCTTTTCATTTTTAAGACTTAACAATTTGATTTTCATCTTTCCTTTTTCTAATCAGATTTACCAAAGGTTTATCTATTTTATTGTTTTTTTCATAAAACCAACTCTTAGTTTTATTTATTTATTAATTAAAGTTTTTTTTTAACTTTCAGTTTTATCAATTTCTCCTTTTAATTTTAGAATTTCAAGTTTAGTATTTGATTGGAGTTTTTTAATTTGCTCTTTTTCTAGCTTTTTAAGTTGCAAGCCCAATTCATTGATCTCCTCTTTCTCTATTTTATTCAAGTAAGCTTCTAAAGATATAAAATTTCTCCTTATTACCTCTTTGGCTGCATCCCACAAATTTTGGTATGTTGCCTCATTGTTATCATTCTCTTGGGTGAAATTATTAATTGTGTCTATGATTTGCTATTTCAGTCATTCATTCTTTAGGATGAGATTATTTAATTTCCAATTACTTTTTTGTCTATTTACCCCTAGCTTTTTGTTGAATATAGTTTTTATTGCATCATGATCTGAAAAGAATGCATTTACTACTTCTGCCTTTCTGTGTTTAATTTTGAGGTCTTTATGTCCTAATATATGGTCAATTTTTGAATAGGTTCCATGAACTGCTGAGAAGAAAGTGTATTTCTTTCTGTCTCCATTTAGTTTTCTCCAAAGAGCTATCATACCTAATTTTTCTAACATTCTATTTACCTCTTTAACTTCTTTCTTTCTTTTTTTTTTTTTATTTAATAGCCTTTTATTTACAGGATATATGCATGGGTAACTTTACAGCATTAACAATTCTTTAACTTCTTTCTTATTTGTTTTATGGTTTGATTTATCTAATTCTGAGAGTGCAAGGTTGAGATCTGCCACTATTATAGTTTTGCTGTCTATTTTTTCTTGCAACTCTCTAAACTTCTCCTTTAGGAAGTTAGATGCTATACCACTTGGTGCACATATGTTTAGTATTGATATTGTTTCATTGTCTGTGCTCCCTTTTAGCAATATCTTGATAAAAATTTATCCAATTAAAAGAGATAAGGAAGGGAACCCTTATCTCTTTTAATTAGACCAATTTTTGCTTTTGCTTGACCTGAGATAAGGACAGTTACTCCTGCTTTTTTGACTCAACTGAAGCATTATGCTTCTACTCCAGCTTTTTACCTGTACTCTGTATGTATCTCCCTGCTTTAAATCTGTTTCCTGTAAACAACATATTGTAGAGTTCTGGCTTTTGATCCAGTCTGCTATCTACCTCCGCTTTATGGGAGAGTTCATCCCATTCACATTTATGGTTAAAATTATTAATTCTCTATTTCCTGTTATCTTATTATCCCCAGATTATGCTTTTCTTTTTCTTTCCCCTCGTAGATCTTTCAAAAGAGATCATCTTGCGCTTTTTTCCCTTCTCTTGGGTATCCACTCCTAAGCATCTAGTTAAATCTAGGCTGCTCTCTTCATTTCTTATAGAAGAGGAAAATGAAGCTGGGAGAGACTAAATTACTGAGGGCCACTGAGCTGATAATAACTGGGATTGGTGCCCAAGTCCTCTGACTTCAGATCCAACGTTCTTTTCATCTGTTGATAAGCATCTTGGATATGGGAGAGTGGGCTGGTTGAAGATATAGGAATATGTAGGTTCAGTCCCTGACACTGTTATATACAGACACATGTTATCTCCCTCATTAGATTGTAAGCTCCTTGAGGGTAGTGAGTGTTTTTTTCCTCTTTTTGTGTTCCCAGCCCTACCTGGCACATATAAGGTATTTATAAATGCATATTGATGGATTGATTGAAATTCTTCCACAAATGCTTATACTGAATAAGCTATGTCACAGGAGATAGCCAAATGTCTCATCAAATGGTATTTCTTGCCTCAAGATACACAATTAAGCCAATTCAACTGGCTCTTATATTTGCTTTCCTGGAGACATAGGCTTTCTATTTAGTTTTAATTTTCTTTTGTCTCCAGTTTCATGTAAAGTGGGAATGTTAAGTTGGATATAATTCAATTTCTTTAGTAGTAAATATGTCCACTTGGTAGTTAGTGGATAAGACTCTTGAATTTAAACACCAACAAATTAATGTTTGTAAATGGCTTAGAAACTGGAGGATGCTTAGTGTCTTTTGACTGCCCTCTTTGTCATTTTACCACCATCACTGCACTAAATAGAAAAAACTCCCACAGCATTGTGTCATTTTGTATTTTTCTTTATTTCATGAATTTCCAGGACCAAAGAACAGCACAGAACTGTACTAGAGTTGCAAGATCTTATTTGAGTTCTTTTTATGATTTTTGTCAGCTTGTGAACTTTGTTGATCAATATGTCTCTGTTAATCTTAATTTCTGCAACCACAAAAATTCTATAATAATTCCAATATGAATTCAGAAGGTTCTTGTCAGTAAGTCATTCAACAAACATCTGTTAAATACTAAGCATATGCTAAGCAATGTGTCAAATATTTGGGATGAAAAGCAAAGAACACTGTCCCTGCCCTCAAAGATCTTACACTGAATAGAGGAGATAACATTAAAAAAATGTACATACAAGTTATATATTGAGGAAATGGAAGATAAAGAAAATGGGACAATGAAATAAATGCTACAGTTATGTGGAAAATTGCAATAATTTCAAAAAGTAAAGAGGAAGGAAGACATCTAGACCATTCCATTTCTCTCAGTGGGGAACTGCAACAGAATTTGATCAATCATAACCAGATGTTTTGATCTGTTCAGGCCCTAGATAGGAGAATAAAATGGCCTCAGGCCTGTTTCAAACATTAGTCCCCTCTCAGAAGACTTGGTAAAATTCTACAACCTGTGTGTGTGTGTGTGTAGAAATGGAAAGAAGAAATTCTAGAAGGAATACTGTCAGTGAATTTGAGTCAGTCATCAGTAGCAAATCATTTAAATGAATATTTCTAGACCTTCAATACTTCTTGAAACTGTGCTGAGGCTTAGTCTCTTAGGCCATTCATACATTTCCAGAGAAATATCTTGGAAGCTGAAGTAATTCTGCTTGTATCCACAAGAGAAAGACAGAAGAATGAAGGGGAAAAGAGAGGAATAGAAAAGTAATGGAAAAAGAGGAAAGAAGAGGGGAAGAAAAAATACAGAGATGGGGTACAAAAAATAGAAAGGTAAGTAGAAGGAAGTTGTTTATCCCAGGGACTATGGGAGTAGAAATTTCAACCTTCCAGAAATAGTGCCCCAGATGCCCAGATGAAAGAATCATTAAGCAAGCAGTGGAGCCAAGCAGGGGAAGCCTGTCTGCTGGAAACCATCAAAGCCAAGAGTCCAGGCAAGAAGGTATGGAGCTTGCTAGCTTCCCCAACTGTGTGATCTCAGCAAGGAATAAACAGAAAGGTAGGGAAGTTGCAGAGAGAGGCCGCCCGTGGAGAGCAGTGGGAGCTGATTAGTAATTCACTCGGTATTTGCTGAATTCTTCACAGGAGGCAGCTGAAGCACTGTGCACAAGTGACTTGTGGTTCAAAATGTGATCAATAGGACGAAATAATGCTCCAGGTCTGTTTATCTCATTAGCCAGAAAGTGAGAAAAATAGACCTGGCTGAAAGAGAGGGCAGTGTGATATAAGGTGCTACGTGGACTTTGTACAGTGAAAGATGAATTTCAGGATAAGATGCTCTCCTAAGCTATTCCACACTGTAACCTACCACGTTCATCTTCTTCAGGGAAAGGGGATCTGGAGGTGGATTTATAGCTGGGGAAAGAAGGGTGGAAATGATTCCGTCATTTCCTCCCCATGTTTTATCAATCATGGTCTGTAGGAGACAGTGATCAGAAGTGAATTAAGTTGAGGGCTTTTTTCCCCAATTCTTTGCTGGAGGGAGGTGAGGGATGGTGATGTCAGTGAGAAAAAATACACACAAAACTCTATAGGAGGGAGGCAGAGAACAACCACAGAGCATATGATTAGGATGATTAACAAAAGGGAAAGTGAAAGAAAAGAACAGGTAAGAGAATCACCATATGTTGCTGTTATTGGGTTGTTTCAGTCATATCCAACTCTTCATGAACCCATTTTCCTGGCAAAGATACTGGAGTGATTGGCCATTTTCTTCTCCAGCTCATTTTATAGATGAGGAAACTGAGGCAAACAAGGTTAGTGCCTTGCTCAGGGTCACACAGTTAGTGAATATCTGAGGCCAGATTTGTCCTAAAGAAGATGAATCTTCCATGTCTGGTGCTCTATCTACTTACCAACTCATTTCCCTAATTATTGGTGTATATATAATACTATAATGAAAAATACTTGTGGTTTAACAGGGGAAAAATAAGGGATTCAGAGGCAGGATGATCTGAGCTTGTATCCTACCTTTGCCATTCATTAACTGGATTATAGACAAGTAACTTTATCTCTCTTAGTCTCAGTTTTCTTATCAGTGAAATGGAAATAATAATAACTTAAATACTTATGTCACAAAGTTCTTGTGAATAAGAAATGAGAATGTATGTTAATGTCAACTACTAATTTGTAAAGCTATGGTTCTTGATTTCTCTATCAATGTTGTTGAGAGAGCATGGAAATTGTGTGTATCTAAAATGAGCATCATACTTAATAGCTGTATGATCCTGAGCAAGTCACTTACCCCTGTTTGCCTGTTTCCTCATCTGTAAAAATGAGCTAAGAGTGTGACATGACTGAACCATCTGAACAACAAAAACCTCTCACTAGAGGAGTCACATTGGTATAGGGGATAGAGTACTGAATCTGAAGTTAGGAAGACTTATCTTCCTGTGTTCAAATGTGACCTCAAACACTTACTGTGTGACCCTGAATATATCATTTAACTCTGCCCCAGTTTCTTTATCTGTAAGATGATCTGGAGAAGGAAATGGAAACCCATCCAGTATCTACCAAGAAAGCCCATGATGAACTCAGGAAGAGTTTGATAACTGAACAATAAGAACAACAAAATGTATGTTTTCTCTAATAATAGCACAATTTTGTATTTGAATGTAGAGGAGGGAAGAAAGTGGTTCAAACAAGTGATTTCATCTGGATAAGGAATTCCTTGTGAGAAACTCCCTTCACCAATGAAACAACTAGGAATCTTTTTTTCTCATCATTTGTAATAGTATTTTATTTTCCCAAACACTTGCAAAGATAGTTTTCAACATTCACCTTCGCAAAACCTGGTGTTCCAAATTTTTCCCTCTTGGAAAGACAATAAGCAATCTAATATAGGTTAAACATGTACAATTCTTCTTAGTATATTTCCATATTCATCACTTTGCACAAGAAAAATCAGATCAAAAGGGAAAAAAGACATGAGAAAGGGGGAAAAAACAGAGGAGCAAACAATAGTAACAAAGAAAAATGTGAAAGTACTATGCTTTGATTCATATTCAGTCTCCATAGCTCTCTTTCTGCATGCAGATAGCACTTTCTATCACAAGTCCATCGGAATTGCCTTGAATAATCTCAATGATCAAAAGAGCCAAATCCATCATGTTTGATCACCACATAATCTTGTTGCTGTGTACATTGTTCTCTTGGTTATGTTCATTTCACTTGGCATCAGTTCATGTCTTTCCAGATTTTTCTGAGAAAACCCTGCCCATCATTTCTTATAGAACAATACTGTTCCATTACATTCACATACCTTAACTTATTCAGCCATTTCTCAACTGATAAGCATCCAATTAATTTCTAGTTTCTACATAAAGAGCTGTTATAAACATTTTTGCACATGTAGGTCCTTCCTTCTCTTTTGTAATCTCTTCAGGATGCAGATCCAGTAGTGACACTGCTTGACCAAAGTATATGCACAATTTTCCTTTGGGCAAATTGTGTTCTAGAATGGAACAAGGCTATCTCTTATTTTCCTGATCTGCTTATAGTATCACCATTTATGGCACCATTTATGTCTAAATTATGAACCCATTTCAACCTTGTCTTGGTATAGGGTGTTAAAATCATTTCACAACTCCACCAACATTGCATTAGGGTCCCAGTTTTCTCACATTCCCTCTAACATTTATCATGAATTTTCCTGTTATCTTAGCTAGTCTGAGAGTTGTGAAGTGGTACCTCAGAGTTGTCTTAATTTACATGGCATAATCAATAGTGATTTAGAGCATTCTTTTTCATAAAAGAAATGACTATCATTTCTTCATCTGAAAACTGTCTGTTCATATACTTTGACATATTTGTCAGTTGGGGAGTGGTTTTGTATTCTTATACATTTGAATTAATTCTCTGTATTTTTTAGAAATGAGTTCTTTATCAGAAACACTGGCTGTAAATTTCCCCCATCCCCCCAGTGTTCTGCTTCCCTTTAAATCTTGGCTGCATTGGTTTTGTTCATACAAAAATTCTTTAATTTAATATAATCTATATTATCTATTTGTATTTCAGAAAGTTCTCTAGTACTTCTTTGGCCATAAATTCTTCCCTTTGTCACAGAGATGAGAAGTAGGTTATCCCTTGTTTTCCTGATTTGCTTATAGTATCACCCTTTATGTCTAAATCATGAACCCATTTCAACCTTGTCTTGGTATAGGGTGTTAGATGTTGGTCAATGCCTGGTTTCTGCCATACTATTTTCCAGTTTACCCAGGAATTTTTGTTAAATAACGAGTTCTAATCTCAGAATTTGGAGTCTTTGAATTTATTGTATTAAAGTCATTGACTATTGTGTTTTGTGAACCTAATCTATTATGTGGTGGAATTCACTTGAAAATCCATCTGGCTCTCGAGATTTTTTCTTAGGTAGTTTATTAATGGTTTGTTCAATTATTTTTCTAAAATGGGACTATTTAAGTAACTTCATAATCTTTTAATCTGGGTAATCTATATTTTTGTAACTATTCAACTATCCACTTAGATTATCAGATTTATTGGCACACAGTTGGGCAAAATACCTTCTAATTATTGTCTTAATTTCTTCTTCCTTGGTGATAAGTTCATTTTATTTTTGATACTGATAATTTGGTTTTTTCTTTCCTTTTTCTAATCAACCTAACCAAAAGATTATCTATTTTCTTGGTTTTTCATAAAATAAACTCTTAGCTTTGTTTATTATTTTGTTTCCTTACTTTCAATTATTAATCTCTCCTTTGATTTATGATTAATGTCTCTTCTCTTCCCATTTAATCTTCTCCCTCTCCCTCTTCTCTCTCTTTTCCCCTTTGTTCTCTCTCTCTTCCCTCCCCTTGTCCCCTTTCTCTTTGCCTCTTTCCTTCTCCCCTCTTCCCTCTCTCTCCCTTTCCCTGCTCACCTTTTTTCCGCTCTCCTCTTCTCTCTCCCCAGCCTTGCAACCTCCATTCCATCACCTTACCTTTTCCACAAAAGAATCACAGTCTCCTTTGGAAAAGAATGATCCAGATTCTAAATATATCTATTGAAGACTTCCTGTGATATGCATTTAGACAGCCCTATATGGACATACATAAACTACATTAGCAGCACCTATACTTCACTTCTATATTCAACATATCCATGACTTCTGAGAGTACAATAATATTCCCTTACATTTGTGAATCACAATTTTAGACATTTTCCATTAAATTATTATATATTTGTTTTGTATCTATCTTATACTTTAACCATGTCCATGTCATTTCCCCCTACCCCAGTAAAATGCTAGTTCTTTGAGGGCTGTTTCATTTTTGTCATGGTAATCCCAATGGATAATATAGCATCTACCCCTTAATAAGTACTAAAGAAATCATTGTAAATTTGATTTGAATTCAATTGATACTACTAATTGATACTATTGTCTTTGTTGGAAGAAAGAATATTTTTGCTCCCCAAAGCTCCCCAATTAATCTATAGACTAGGCCTCAGAGTGTTCATTCAAAATATGCAAACAACACCTTGAACTTTCTCAAATCTGGCTTAAAATGCCTCCCTAATGAGTTACCTAGCAACCCAGAGTCAATCACCTTAGCACATCAACATTCCTTTCCACAACAAATTCAGCTGGCTCAGTTATTTAACTGCAGCAATAAAAAAGTAAGACTTCAGAGAAGGTCAGTCTAACATTAAGCGGAATGGTAACTTACTCCAATTCACTGCTATAATGAAGAGTGCTAGAGACATTTGAAAAGAGCCTCAAAGCCTTGGTAGGAAAAAGATAGAACTATAGATATAGTTTTATAGCTGGAAAGCACCATAAATGCTTCTTTATTTTACAAATAGGGAAACTGAGTCCCAGAGGGGTAAAGTATTAGGTATATACAATTAGCTAGTAAATATCTGAGATGGGATTTATATCTAGTTTTTCCTGATTTCAAATCCACCTCACTTTTCACTACTCCTACAACTTACAGCTTTGCCTTCCAGTGAAAAGAGGAATGAAATTCACTTGCTTAGGAAGAAACTTTGACTCTATCCAGAAATATATTAATAAGAATTTAGTAAATGCTTACTGAATACCAGGGACTATGCTAGGGACTAATGGAGAGACAAAAACAAAGACTGTAGCAATTTCTACTCTCAAAGAGCCTGTAATCCCTTAGGGGAATAAGCAAATATACATATATACACATATAAATATATACAATATAAAAAATGAATAGGGAGGGAGAACACTGGCAGTTTGGAGGATACAGAAAATAATTCTTTGTATAGAAAATGCTATATGAGCTGTGTTCTCAAGGAAGGATTCTATAATAGCAGTGAAGACATCTATTCCAAGCATGAAGGTTGGGGAAGAAGATGACTATGGACAAGTGAAGAACAGCAAGAATCCCAAGTGGCTGAATTGCATGGTGCATTAAGCATCTGATAATGCTGTTAAGCCATTTCAGTTTTGAGGAAAGAGATCAATTGCTCCCAAAGCACAATAATCCATAACAATAGTATATATTTATATAGATTTACAAAAAATCTTTACAGCAGATAGAATTTTATAGTTGAAAGAGACCTCAATGACTATGTAGTCCAACTTATAGTAGAAAAAGTATATTCTTATCAATTTTTTTGATAAGTGAATTATCTCACCTTTGTTTAAAGATTTCTACTGAGGGTGGGACTCATTAAGATATTGTTCTACTCAAGTTCTATTATCTTATCTATCTGTCCTTTTTCTTCTTCTTCTTCATCATCATCATCATCATCATCATCAAAGAGTTTACTCTGTGCTAACTCTTATAGTAAGTTCTGGGAACTTCACAACACAGCCTCTATCCTTAAAGAGTTTATATCCTCATGGGGGAAGATAAAACTTATTTCAAAATAACCCATTGGAAGATAGTTCTAATTGTAGAAAATTTCTTTATACAAAAATTTGCCTCTTTATAATATTTACACATTGCTCCTTTTGGCCCTTTGGCCAAGCAGAACAAACCTTATCTCTATTTTATCTGTTAGTTTTTCAAAAATAGTCAGATATAGTAGTCAGATATATCTTGCTTGAGCCTTCTTTTCTCCAGGACAACTATCTCTCATTCTTTTAGGTGATCCCTATCTGGTATGGATTTAAGACCTTCATCATTCTTACAGAAACCTTTGGATATGCTCTATCTCATCAATATTTTAATTAAACTGTAGTGTCCAGAACTAAAGATAATATTTCATAGATGATGAAAGGAGAGTATACAGGTGTTTTGGCTTCTTTATTCACTATGCCAAAGTCAAGTTGTTTAATGTCACCATAGCAGGAGATTTCCAGTGGAATCTCTCAGGGATCTGTCTTTGGACCTGCATGATTTAATAATTTTATCAGTGTTTTGGATAAAGGCAACTTACACACTAGGTGGCAAAGTCAGGATCCAAAAAATATTGACAGAATAAAACATTGGGCTGGTTTTAAATCAAATGGTGATAAATGTAAAATCTTAAACCTTGGTACAAAAAAATCAACCTTACAAGTTCAATATGAGGGAAGGCATGAATTTACCATAATTCTAAGAATCTAGGAGTTTTCATGGATTGTGATCTTAATATGTGTCATGATTCTAGGGTTAAAAAAGCTAATTCAATCTTGAGCTATATAAAGAGAGACATGACTGAAAGGAAAAGAGTGATAATAATTCTACTTTATTCTGACCTTGTTTAAAGTGCTGTGTTCCATTTTTGGGATCATGGGCTCAGGAGAGCATTCATCAACTAAAAATGTGTTCTAAAGAAGTCCTCTGGGATGATAAAGGATTTTGATTTCTACACATATGAGAATTGGTTGAAATAATCAGAGATGTTTAGTCTGAAGAAGTGAAGTTTCTGAGAGGACATAATAGCTGTTTTCAAGTATTTGAAGAACTATCATATGTAGAAGGAATTAGACTTTTGTCTATCCTGAGAAGGCAGAATTAGAATTAGAAGGCAGCAAATACAGAGGCTAGTGTAGTCTTGACATCAGGAAATCAGAGTTATCTGCCTTCTTAAAGTAGCACTGATTCATCAAAGACACAGCTTCTGGGAGGTGGGGCACCAGACCTCGATAATCAACAACCTAATAATCATGACATTATTTTAAGAGTCCCTTCTAGAGTTCAAAAATGCCAGCTGCCTAAAGATGGAAGGGACAACAGGAAACCCATAAAATATGATGAGAGTGGCTTAATTTCAGACTCATTTTGAAACAAAATGAAAATCTTGTTAAGAAATAATAAGGCACAAGAGAGTAAGGATGAAAAATATGTTTAACAAGAAATCTGATCATGGATTGAGTAGTGGTGAACTACAATACCCATATTCTGAATAGGTATGAAGTACAAGGAAAGCATACCTCTTTTCCTGAGAAGGAGAACTCTTCATCCTATGTAATCATTTTACCAAAGGTAGGCTGAAAAATGTATGGGATCTTGCTATTCTGATATTTCAAAGGGATATGCCAACTGGCAAGAGAAGTATTGTTGAATAGAAGTAGCCATAGTGTTCTTGGGGGGGAATCACATGGTCTAATGCCCAATGCAATAGAGCATCATAATTCCCATGTCCACCTAG
Organism: Sarcophilus harrisii; assembly: GCF_902635505.1. Classification (NCBI taxonomy): domain Eukaryota; kingdom Metazoa; phylum Chordata; class Mammalia; order Dasyuromorphia; family Dasyuridae; genus Sarcophilus; species Sarcophilus harrisii. The sequence goes on along the minus strand of NC_045427.1, from coordinate 185,038,062 downwards.
ACTGAAATGAATTCAAAGCCTGATCTTTGCCATTATTTTTAAAGATATCAACCTAATTATTCAGTTAATCAGATGGTGTATGATCTCTCTTGTAAACACTAATATACCCTAAAAACAATTGTATTTGGTAATAAACATCTGTAAATTCTTCAATTACTGCTGACCATAAAGAAGATAATCTTTAACTGCCCAGTCTTATTATCTCCAGGCTTCAGACCACTGATCCAGACCCATGTCCTCATTGAACAGTATAAATAAGAATCTTATCTTTATTTTCAAGGCTCTCTCATATGCAGCCCAAAACTCAGTCTACTGGGAAGACTTGGAAAGACCCCAATCATTCTGGATGTCCCTTGTTAGTGGATTAAGAGCCACTGAAGTCCAATTGTATATTAATTCCTTTTTCATAATAGATAGAGCCAGGAAAGTAAACCAGGAAAAATGCTATTCTTCAAAGGTTAAGTCCTCATAAGTAAGGGCACATTGGGTTTGCAGAGAAAGTAAAGCATTGTGACTAGCACTAGAAATTTCAGACTCTGGCAAAGTCTGCATCTATTCATGAAAGGCACTAACAATATGAAGGAATCAGGCTACCATGGTAAATCGTTTCCACTTAATAGAAGCCACCCGTGTCCTACCAGTTTTGTTAGGAGTGTCTTTCATCATTCCATTCATAATGGGTAACTCTGGATAAAAGAGTTATGGTATACCCCAGTATCATCTATTCAGTACAAACTAAGGCCCAATAATAGGCCAGTAACTGTTTTTCCAAAGTGGTTTAATAAATTGCTACTTGAGGGGACTTAGAGCTTTAGAAATAATTTGATCTGGCCACTTTGATGCTTGTTAAAGTTTTCTCTTTACTTGATTCTTATGAAAAGAATGTTCCAAAAAACATAAAGTTCAAAAGATCATAAAGACCAAATCAGAGACTTCTGGATAGTTTGCTTTAGATCTTCCAAAGTTTGTGACCTATTCAAAACCTATTTAAAAGAGGCAGACTTGAAAGTGACTGGATCCATGAAAATACTCAGCTAGGGAATCAACTGATCCTCTGTGATTACTTTTTAGATCACAGGGGAGTGAGGCTCTGTAGCTTATTGGGGCCTCTATTTGTAGTTATCAGGCTTTTCCCCATCTAATATATTCCTTCAAACTTGGCTGAACATACTGAATCTCGATTCTTATTATGGCTAACATTATACACACACACACACACACACACACACACACACACACATACATATATATGAATATCAGCCTCTTCATGGGGAGTGTCCTCTTTAAGAGCTCTACTTGCCAAAATTAGAGTAATGTAAGGAAGAAGTCGTGTAATCATGAGGATTACATCGTGAAAGTTGGAGAGAAATTAGATAACTGTTTTCTGACTTCCAGATCAATATTTCTCTTTCCTATAGATCTTACCATCTTTACTACTCACAAAGGTGTGAAACATTGAATAATGAATTTGCACCAAGGAAGCAAATCTTATGCAAATGTATCTTTGAGGCCAGAATTATAGTAGCTTATCAATAGCTCAAAAAATTTGGTATGATAAATGCTGTGGCCATGCCAGATCTTCCCAACATAGTAGACTAGGAAGCCTAGGCCACATGGTAAGTGGTATGGGATTTATTAATCTTGCCTTTTTCCTTAACCTCATGGCTAAAATGAGATAAGAACAAGTTATTTTTATCTAAGAAAGAATTTACCATCTTTCCTCAGGATTATGTATTTTTGTTATTTTTTTTCCCAAAGAACTATTTAAATCTATTGACTGATTATAATAAAAACATTTCAGTGGGGCTCATGAATTATAGTATTAGGAAAGTAGATTCACAAGACTATGCTATGAGGTAGAAAAAGGAACTTATATTTTATTGGATAGATAACTGGACCCAAATGATGGAGGGAAAAGTGAGGCAGATGACCTTTCCATAGATTTGAGGTTTTCTATGGAACCCAGACTAAAAGCTCCTAGATCTAGTTACCTGATCATATTGCTACTTGATTTTAAAGATTTAATGTTTATAAAACTCTTTGTAACCTATAAATCACTATAAAATATAAACTCAAACTTAGATGAGATATTATATTTTTTAAAGAATGAAATTGTTTAGATATGATAGTGTTAACATTCATAATCCTGTTTTAGAATCACAAATGTTAAAATTCATTTATTTCTTGGGAAAAGAACTTAATATTTCTCAAAACTTTAAACCCCCACTTTGAAGTGCCTTCAATACACTAATGAATCTATCTTCTTTCAATGATGTGGATTTGTGATTATCCATGCCTTCTCTTATCTTGGGTGGTTATATCTATGTACTTTCATTAGAATTTACTAGGAGGTTCACTCAACATACTGGAAGTCCTTCAGCTAGGTGTGTGTGTGTGTGTGTGTGTGTGTGTGTGTGTGTGTCTGTGTGTGTTTTATTTAGTGAGCTCCAGTGATTTTATTCTATTATTCTTCTCTTTAATTATATTTCGACTTAGAATTTAGAGTTTCATGATTGAATGGGAACAGTGAAACAATCTTGTAATCATATTTGAATAATAATCCCTCTACAATGTATCTGACAAGTGATCTTACAGTCTTTTCTTGAAAACTTCAAATGAGGGGAACATATTATCCTCCAAGTCACCTGTAAGGACATTTTTACTTGTACTAAGCTAAATCTATCTCTCTAACTTTCACCTATTACTCCTAATACTGCTTTCTGGAGCCAAGTAGATAAAATTTTATATTTCATTAACAAGGGTGTCTTTCAAATAATTGAAGACTATCATGTCCCTTTACATCTTTAGTTATTTATCCTAATAATCCACAGTTTCTTCAAGAAATCTTTGTATTGAAAGATTTCAAAAAATACCTTTAGTTTCTGGATGACTCTTGTAAAATATGGTGCCCAGAAGCATTGCCTGACCAAGGCATGTATAATATTTTAAGACTCTTTAACTTACTAACAAGAGAAACTATGTTCCTCTATCATGACTTTCTAGATTTGCTCAACATACTAGATCAACTAGAGCCTTTAACATTCTAGCTTCTCTTGTTTTGCATGTTCTTTCAAAGATGGTTGACAGTGGCTTAATCTTCATCATAACTGCTAATTTTTTCAGGACTCAAAGATTTAGTTCACTTGGATTTACCTGACTCATTGAAGGAAATTAGGTGCTTCTTTGCTATCTCCTTCCTTGACTTCAGTTTCAAGTCCCAATTAAATAGATTTTCCCTTTTAATCCTAAAATGGGCCTAATTAGCAAAGAAAACAGAAAATAGGTTGAATGTCTCTGCCTTATTAAATATTATCACCATCTCAACCACTCAAAAGGACTGAGAAGTCCTTCTAGTCTTATCCATTATTTTATCCGATTCATCTTCCCATAAATTAAAACACATCTTTTTTGTTCACAGTTTTCTTTGTCAGAACCAGCTTATTCTTAGCTTTCTTCTTTTTGTCCAGGTGAAGCTAGGTGGCTCTGTGAATTGCTCTCTGAACCTGGAGTCCTGAAATTTAAAGGAACTGAATTCAAATTCAACCTCAGTCATTTATTAGTTGTGTGAGCCTGGATAAGTTATTTGACTTATTTACCTCAGTTTCTTCAACTAAAATAGTGATAATAATAAGATCTATTACCTGAGATTATTATAAGGATTAAATGAGATGATATGTATTAGGTGCTTAACATAGTGCTTAGTATGTAGTTGAATCTATAGAAATCATAGCTATAGTTATTAAACATTATAATATATTATATAATTATCATAATTATATATAACACAATTATGTAATAATAATAACACTCTATTAGGCCTCTGTTATCTGCTATTGTTTGTACATTTCTTTTAAATCTAACTCAATAAGTTCAAAATCTAATGGGCTTCCTGTGCAGATACATTAATTTCTTTATATGACTTTCCTCTTTTCTGTATGTATTATTTGCTTATTTGGACATTAATTTCTGAACTTCTTTTGGGCTGACTTTATCTATAGAATTTTAGGTCTAGGAGATCTTACCTAGACTTTCTCTGAACTCTCATAAAAATTAGGGTGCAAGTCAGGGTATATCCAATATTCTTCTATTTCTCTATCAAAAATTTAAATGTGTAAATGGTTACTTTCCCCCAAGATTCTCATCCCTTTTAAAAAATTCCAGTAGTTAATTCCTTCTTACAGATGAGAATCAGATTCAGAAAGATTCATTGCTTCCAATACCCTTTGAAATACAATCATTAAGGAAAATTTAAAAAATTATTCTGCTTGGATATTTAGATGTTTGTATCATTGAATCTTTATATCTTTTCTGTTCAGGTGATTTATATTATGCTTTGATGACAATATCACTTCTATTTATCCTTCCATTGATCTTATTCAAAATGCTTCCTACCATTTCCTCTAAGTTCTCTCTTAGGCCACAATGATGTAGTAGAAATAGTACTGTGACTGGAGTTAGGAACTCTCTTTCTAACTATGTGACTCTGGGCAAATCATTTAATCTCACAATCTGTCATCTGTAAAATGACAACTACAATAGCAGCTAACAGAATGGCTGCAAACAAAACAGTATGATGGAAATCAAGGACTTTGCAAACCTTAAAGAGCTATATAAATGCCATATTCTGCTCTATTGAATGTGACTCCTGTGCTCTGTTCCCCATTCTTTTCCTATCCTGTTCCTCTTGAGAAATATATACCCTTGAACAATATTCCAATCATGAATTCAGCTTACAAAATTTAATTTATATCTAATATATAGTAGGCTATATAAATCTACCATAAGCCCTTGTATTATCCTTTTTGTCACTTGAAATTTTAATCATTCAGAAGTTGTCATGTTGCATTTTTTGAACCAATAGAACATTGCTGGAATACTGTTGTTAAAATGAGCTATAATCATCAATATATTAACTGAAACAAAGCACAGTATAGCATAAAAATATTGAATATCATAAAATCTAAATTAAAGTTACAACTCTGCACTTCATTAGGCAAGTCAGTTAACTTTCTCTTTCAGTTTTACTCATCTGTAAAATGGAAACAATAATATCTACTTGCCATATGATCCTGAGTAAGTCACTTAACCTAATTGCCTAAAAAAATGAAAATAAAAGAAAGGCTTTCCTACCTACATTTTAGGAATAGTCACAGAGTAAAGTGCTCTGTATCTTACTTATGCAGTGAATCCTGGTATGCTCAAATTTTTAGCAAAGGAAAACATAACAAAATCTCAATTATTTCTCTAGCCTTTTTATTTAATGGCCTCATTTGCTATTTTAAAAAAGATCTTCTGGATACTTTGTATGCATGTATGTACACATGTTATATATATATATATATATATACACACATAAAACTATATGTATATCTATATACAATATATTTTTATGTTTATACATATTACATTATTATTTGTTTTTATTGTTCAGTCCTTTTTCAGTTGAGTATTACTTCTTGTGATCCCATTTGGCATTTTCATGGCAAAGATATTGGAATAGTTTCCCATTGCCTTTTCCAACTCATTTTCTAGAAGAAGAAACTGAGGAAAATAGTTGTGTCTAAGGTCACATAGCTAGTAAGTGTCTGAGACTGGGTTTGAATTCAGATCTTCCTGACTCCTTGCCTGGCATTCTATCTAAGTGACATAGTAGATATACAGTGACATACTGCCCTATGTATGTACATCTATATCTATATCTATATATCTATAATATATGCTATCTAGCTCTCTCTTTTTTTCTTTCTCTGCCATATGCATATGTGTACATATAACTGCCCTTATTACAGTACAGATATGCATAAATATATGTGTGTGTGCACCAACCAATTGCCATAGACAGATAATTCTATACTGATAGTATTTCTCTTTCTCCCTCTCCCCTCTCTGTCTCTGTGTCTCTTTCTGTTTATTGTCTGTCTTTCTCCCCAGTCTTTCCCTCTGTCTGTCTCTTGCTTTTCTCTCTGTGTCTCTTGTCTCTCTATTCTCAGTGAATCTTTTAATTCTTTTTTCCTTAGTTCCTTATCTGGAATAAAGAACTAGAGAAGGAAATGACAAACCATTCCAGTATCTTTGCCAAGAAAATCCCAAATAGAGTCATAAAAAATCAGACATGACTGAAATGATTGAACAACAAACTTGTGTGTGTGTGTATGTGTGCATAATAATTATGTGCATATTTTCAGACTAGACCCATGATGTCATTGTTATAGGGAACACTGCAGATGGGCAGGTGGTCTGCCACTTACAGTCTTAGGGAAGTGACTTGAGATAAGCAGAAGTTGTGGCTAGAAAGGACTTGAACCCTAGCCTTACTGACTGCAAGGCCACCTCTGTGTCCACTACAATGCCACATGGATATATGTGCATGCTTATATCAAATTAAATTGAGAGAAGTTATTTGTCAAGAATTCACGCCAACAGATTCTGCCCACTTTTGTTTGGTTCATCGTGTCCTATTGGGCTAAAAAAATTGCCCAGCTTTCACGTGAAACAGACTTTAGGATGAAGGATAGAATGACACCTGGGAAAGGTGTCCAGCCATTCATTTATAGGCAAATTCATGGGAATATGACAGCAAAAACCCCAAGAGCAAAGCTTTGCCAGCAGATTAAAAAGAGATCAACTGATTAAGCCTGATATTGATTGAAGAGTTTGGAGATGTGAGGTTCTCTTTAGGAGAAAAATGAAGTGTGCATTCCTTTGTGTGTGAGTGTATGTGTGTGTCTCTCTCTGTGTGTCTGTTTTGTGCCTGTGTGTTATAGAAGGATATTTTTATCTTAATGGAAATGCAAACAAATGCAAGCAATTATGAAAGAGAGCTATGGCAGGATTTTTTTTTTTAAATTTTCAAATAGATTCTTCTGTGTAGTTTCCCATCTCATCATGGGTGATGGGCTTTTGTTTTGACAAAGGATGAGAGCAGCACTTGGCAGATGCTGCTCCTGCGCTCTGTGCTGTAGGGATTCTAGTTCAAGGGACACTAAGGCCAACACTGCGGGGGTTTGATTCTGCAACTGAAAATTTTTGAAAAATAGATGCTCTGAGCTTCAATCTGGAAGGATACTAATGCCAAAATAAAACAAACTTTCCTTCTGTTCCTTTCCCTTTCCACTTTGCCTCAGTGGTCCTGGCTTATAAAGGATTATTTCTATTTTTTTAATTTTTTTGGTTAGGATTGATTTTTAAAAAGAAATTAATGCATCTTTTGTTTGGGTGAAAGTTTTAAGAAATTTATAAAAAGTTAATCAATCCATCAATCAATCATCAAGCATTTAAGTGCCTGCTACGAAGAGCACCATGTTAGACAATAGGACATAATGTAGCAGGGAAACAATGTTTGCCCTCCAGGAGCTTACAATCCTGTTGGGAAAGCTAGCATGCCTATAATCAGTACAAGATAATGGGGGTGGGGACTAGCCACTAGGGGATTGGGAAAAGATTCCTACAAAAGAATCAACTCAGTGTGAGCTTTGAAGGATTGTAAAGGTGGAAAGATGAGTGGAATTAATTTTTAGCCATGGGGGATGGCCAGTGCAAATGCATGAAGACAAGAGATGGAATATTATATGTGAGGAACAAGAAAATTAGTTTGGCATTAATATGCATGTAGGAATTAGTGGGTTGTATGGATGAAAAGGTAAGTTAGAGCTAGGTTGTGAAGAGCTTCAAATGAAAAAACAGAGGAGTTTCTATCTGATCCTAGAGGTATCAGGGAGTTAATTGTGTAGGCCAGTGACATGATAAGACCCGCACTTTAGGAAAATCACTTTGTAGCTGTGGGGAGACCTAACTGAAGAGAGAAGAGACAAGTGGCAGGGAGATCAATTAGTTTTTTGCAATCTTTCAGGCAAGAGGTGATGGCCGGAAATAGGATGATGGCTAAATGAAAGGAGAAATGCGAACAGATGTGTGATACTTTATAGAGCTAAAAACCACAAGATTTTGGCAACTGATTATGTATGTGGGGCAAGGGAGTGTAAGAAGTCATGAATAAATAAGCTTGAAAATCTGGATGAGTGGAAAGATGATGGTGCCCTTGACAGAAAGAGGGAAATTTACAATTGTGAGATTTTGGGGAAAGATAATGAGATCTCTTTTGGATTTGTTGAGTTTGAGATACCTTTGTGACATCCAGTTAGAAATGTTCAAAAGGCAATAGGTAACACGGGATTTAAAATTGGGAAGGAAATTATAGCTAGGATGTAGAAATGTGTCACTAGCAAAAAGATAATAATTAAACCCATGGGAGTTAATGGGGTCACCAAAGAGAGAATAGAGAAACAATTAATCAAAAAAGCTTTTATTCAACATAACTTTGTGCCAAATACTCTACATTAGAAATGCTTATAAAGGTAAAAAAAAAAGAGACTGTGCCCTCAGGAAACTAACATTCTAATTGAAGTAAAAACATATAAATAACAAGGTATGCATACATAGTTTGTATGTATTTATATATGTATATACATATATGTATATATATAGATAACTACATATAGTATGTGGAAGGTAATCTCTGAGGGGAAGGCTCTAGCATCTGACAATATCAGGAAAGGTCTCCTTTAGAAGAAAGTAATTGACTGAAACTTAAAGGAAGCCAGGGATGCTAAAAAATAGAAATGAAAAGAGAGTTGTCCTCATATAGGGGACAGCAATAGCAAGGAAAGCAATGCATCTGTATCACTGAGTAGTTTGTCAAATGGAGTAAAATATAAGAAAACTGGAAAGATAAAATGGGGCCAGGTTATGAAGAAGTTTATAAACCAAACAGAGAAATTTATATTTGATCCTAGGGGGCTGCTGGTTGAGTTGAGGAGCAAGACAGTCAGGCCTACATTTTAAGAAAATCACTGGTAGTAGATTTTAGGTTGGATTAGATTGGGCAGTGACTAGAAGCAGGGAGGTCAATTTGAAGACTATTGCAATAATATAGATAAAAGGTGTTACGTGGCTAAACCAGGGCAACACTTCTGTAAAAGAAGTATATCTGTAGAGTGGATATACATGAAATACTTAATATAGAAATTATAGGATTTGGATATGTGGGATGGGTGAAAATAAAGAATTAAAGACCAACATTGGGAGCTTGGGTAATTAGAAGGATGTGGAATACTTGACAGTACTAAAGAAAGTTGGAAAGGGGGCAAAGTTTTTGGGGTAAGATAATAAGCTCTTCTTTTGAAAAGCTGACTTTTAGTTGCCTACATGATATCCAGGTTAATATATCTAAAAGGCAGTTGCTTAGGGAGCATAGAATAAGGAATAGAGGGTTGTATGTTTGTATGTGTCTGTGTGTGCACATGTGCCTTGGAGGGACACATATGATGTGAATGATACGGATGAAGAAGCAAGAAAGCAGTCAGAGAAGAAGCAGTAAGGTAGGGGAAGAATAAGGATTAGGAAAGTGTCATGGAAATCTAGAGAACAGTCAATTCAGGAGGAGATGATAAAATAATAAATGGAGCAGAAAAATTGAGAAAGATGAAGACTGATAATTAACAAGTAGGTTCACAATTAAGAGATCATTAGTAACTTTGGAAAGAACAGTTTCAGGTTTATGAGGTAGATGGTGGTAGTAACCTAGATTGCAGTTTGGTAAGACATGATGAGCAATAGAATAATGGGGACAAGGGATTCAACAGTAGGAGATAGAATGAAATTGAACTGGTTCATTAAGGGATAAAGATATCAAAGGGAGAAGACCGTAGCTACTTTATGGGGTAATGGACTGGAAAATAAATAAAACATTGGAAGTTATAGTGAAGATTAAGGGTTAAAGGTCATAGGGAATAGGGTAATATAAAGCAATAAAATGTCTTGAACCAGTAAAGTGATGTCCAATTCTGAGGGTCTAGACATCACAACAAGGAGCAAGAAGTACCTCAATCTAGAATATGAAATTAAGTGTAACCAATGGAAAAAGATAATGAAGGAGTATGTGAGATATTAATGCATGTCAAAAGATGGAAAGCCTAAAAAAGAAAAATAGTTAAGATGAAATGGAATTAGTAATTATGGGACAGGCCTTCTCTAGAAGGTACAATGAAAGGGGTAGACAAATCTGGATTGTTTATATTTAGGAGTCCCAATATTTGGAGAATTGGGTTGAAGTAGATGGGATTGAAATATCTGGCCATTTGTGACAGAGAATTTTGTACTTTGGCAGCTCTGGGTTCAGTATTACTGGAATGGGAAGTCTATATTGGAGAGGGAGTATATTCACTATTGAAGAGTAAATCTAGGAAGAATATCAGTAGTTAGAGAAAGGTGCATTGAGAGAGGGGTGAATAAATTATTCAGAGTTCTCTCTTGAGGACCACTCTTGTGGCAAGTGGTAACACTGTCTCCCATAAGGCTCTGGAAGTTTGCCTCACAGCAGGTGGACATATGAAAGTTTACCTCAACCCCTCTTAATTTTAGTGACCTTCTTCTGTTAATTATTTCTTATTTATGCTGTTTGTAACTCTCTTTGAATATTGTTATCTCCCATTATATTGTAAACTGCTTGAGGTCAGGGACTATTCTTTGCCTCTATTTATATCCCTTTATATTGCCTTTATTTATATGCCACAGTGTGTGGTACACAGTAGGTGCATGATTTATTTAGGAATTTAGAAGCTATACCACTTGGTGCATACATGTTTAGTATTGATATTGCTTCATTGTCTATGTTACCCTTTAGCAAGATATAATTTCCTTCTTTATCTCTTTTAATTAGATCAATTTTTGCTTTTGCTTGATCTGAGATAAGGATGTCTACCCCTGCTTTTTTGACCTCACCTGAAGCAGAGTAGATTCTGATCCAGTATGTATCACCCTGCTTTAAATGTATTTCCTACAAACACCATATTGTAGGATTCTGGCTTTTGATCCAGTCCGCTATCTGCCTCCACTTAATTTATTGATTGATTATGAAACTTAGGAGGAGATATGCTGGATCTTCAATGATTGCAGAAACCCCTGGGAGGAAAGAGGATGTAAACGGAATCTTGTTCTGGGATAAGATTACTCTGGAGAAGGCCCTGGAGGCCACAAAATTTAGTAGATCAATAATTTGGTCTTACTCTGGTGTAGGCTGTGTTGGCCCATAAATTGAAAAAAAGATCCTAGGACAGGGTCAGTGATAGAAGCTGGTAAATAGGTAGGAGGTATGATTATAATTAGATGGTATAATATATTCATGACAATGAGAATGATTGGACAAATAGAAGGATTACCAAATCCCCCAAAGAAAAAAAAATTTCCAAAAGGAATGGTCAATAGTGTAAAATACAGCAAAGAGATCAAGAAGAATGAGGAGGATGAAGAACTGTATAGACTTTTTCTTTTGAATTTGAGAAAGAGAGGAGAGAGAAAGGCTAACAATAGGGTCTAATGAGGATTTCCTTTTTAAGCATGGCTGAGACTTGAGCATTTTTTTTTTTTAGGGAGAAGGGAAGAATTAGTATATGGGAGAGGTTGATAAAGGTGTTTGAGGGAAAGTCACTTGGGATCAAGTGTTCATCTTAGGGGTTGGGAGAGATAATCAGGAGGATTGCCTTCTCATTAGAGAATAGAATAAATGAAAGAATAAGGTTGCAAAATAAAAAAAAACGATAGGAGAACTTTATAGTAAATGAACTCCATTCTCTCTCTCTCTCTCTCTCTCTCTCTCTCTCTCTCTCTCTCTCTTTCTCTCTCTCTCTCTTTTGAACTCCATTTTCTCAGTAAATTATGGGATAGAGGGCTTATTTCTGAGGATAAAGGAAATGGGCAGTTTGGGCAACTCGAGAAGAAAAGAAATCTAGAATACTTGCTATTAGTGATTGGGAAAGAGAATCCTATAAAGAGTAATAAAAACATAGCCTTGCTGCGGTGAGGATCCAGTTGAGATTATTTATGACAAATGCACTGGATATATCTCAGTCAGCATGGCTGTGTGACTTTCTCGAGGTCTATTCAGATGTAGCTGAGAAAGAACAGAGGAGGCCAGAAAAAGGAGTAATCTAAAATTGATATTTGGAAGAGTAAAGGTGATTGAGACAGGGGAGCAAAGGATTCAAAAGGAGGGGAAGAAACCTGTATTCTGGAATTCATTCATCCTTGCCAATAACTACTATTAATCATTATTGTTTGATGCTCTATCTTCACATTCTCTTGATTTGTACTTTGGGACAGATGTAAAAGTACTCTGTCATGCCATAAATTAAAACTACATCTGTTTCGTGAAAAAATAAATGGAAATAAGACATTTCTGAAGGGTGAGGCAATATGGTGGAGTGGTAAATATTTGATGAATAAGTCAAGAATCAAGTAATCCATAAGCACATAATAAACATTTACTAACTGGCAGGCACTGTGCTAGGTACCTGGGAGCAAAAGTAAGGAAAGAAAGAAACAAATAAAAAGCATTCCCTGCCCACGAGGAGCTTATATTCTAATGGGAGGTAATAAATAAACCTATACATGCAAGATACATTCAAAGAAGTTCGAAGGGAATCTTTGAAGGGAAGATCCTAGAAGTTAAAGGAATTGAGAAAGGCTTCCTGCAGCACATAGCATTTGAGATGAGTCTTATAAAAAGTCAGATAGAGATTAGGAAGGAGAGCATTTGTGGTTCAGTCAGTGAAAAGACATGGAAATAGAGGATCATCACAAAAAGGCTAGTGTGCCACACAGTAAAGTTTGTGCAAAGGAATAACAGAAGGAATAATGGAATGAATGAAAAGGCCTGAGACTTAGAATCCATTTAGTCCCAATTCCAATCATTATAAACTGGGTCATCTTGACCAAATCACTTAATCTTTCTATACCTCAGTTGTCTTATCTATAAGAAGGATATTCAAAGTCATATGGAGGAAACAATAGAAAATGAAGAGGCAATAGCAACATAGTGCATAGAGACCTGTCTTTAGAGTTAGAAGAACCTAAGTTCAAGTACCACTTGTTATATTTGTTATATGATCTTGTACACATTGGTGAAATTTTTAATGCCTTTGATACTCTGACTAGACATTTCAGAATATTTCCAATCTGCATTGGAAAAGAGTTTCCTAAAACAATTCAAACATTGGTCTGAAAAGCTACATTTCCTATCCCCCTACCCACATGCTTTCATAGAATTGTGTTGAGATTGTATATGAAAATATTTTAAAATTTTCCTTTATAACTGGAAGCTACTAAGAAATTTGGTTATTTCGTTTTTGAGCAGTTGTTTACATTAAAGTCACAATTTTCCTTCTCTGATGATATAGACATGGCCCTGGTTTTTTCAAAGCTATTCTGGCAGAATCCAGCATCTGCTAGGTTCTGGGATGGTGAAAAAGCTTCATGTATCAATCCAGTGATGGCTTGTATGTCTGTCAAAAAGTCTTATCAGTTTCTTCTAGTATTTGATAGATTATTTTGTGGAAGAGAATTTAGAGGATAGAAGAAGAAGCAATAGGTCTATAGTGAAAAGCCACAGGTTTCAAAGGCTATCTAATGTATCCATTCCTGAAATGTGCCATCATTTGACCTGCCCAACCAGCGACTGTCCAACTTCTGCCTGAAGACCTCCAAGGAAAGAAAACCACAGACCTAATTGTGAGAAAGTTTTTCCTAATATCAATCTTAATAAAGATCTAACAGACATATCTAATTATCAAGCTTTAGAGTAAATTCTGTACTTTGCAAAGGGAATATCTGTATTTTATTTGTATATTTTATATGTCATTAAATTACAGAGCCCCCATGAATCTATCTGCAAATGTCAATGATGTGCTCATCAGAAAAGATGAATGGATGATAAATTATCTTCATCATTATCAGCACTGAGCCTTTATTAAGTACCTAATTACATGCAGTGAGGTGCTGTGGTAGGTTCCAAATTAGGTAAATTAATATGCTATCCCTTTTATGCAAAGGTGACATCACTCTTTAGTAATAATTTCATTCTTCAAAAGAAAGATAAACCAACAAGGGGATTTTTTATTTTATGTCTGATTCTTACTAATATAATGGGATCTGGGGATTGGGAATGGGAAGGGAAATAACTACTACTTTCTTCAGTTTGTGAAACTGCAAGATGGGAAATCTGGGCATAGTCTGATATCTAGTCAAGATTTTGGAAATCTAATTTTGAAGAATTCAGAGGAAAGATAGCTAGCATTCAATGAACTAAAATGCTTCTGGGGAAGTCAGTACAGAAAGAATGGGAAAAGCTCAAAAATGAAGTTCTGAAGATTCAGCAGGAAACTATTGTAATGAATAAGAAAAGTATGCTTTGTCTGAAGAGATAGATAATGATACAAGCTATCTCACAATCCAACTAAGAATTTTAAAAGAATTGTACAGGAGAAGGAAGCCAGGTCTGGGAATGAGGAATGAGGAATGAACATGAGCTTGGTATAGTAATGTAAAAATATTTTTAGGAGTACTAAATTTCAGAATGAAATTTTGAGGTTGCCTAGGGAAGTTAGGAATGTATGAGTCTAAAATTGTTTTACCTATGTTGGGAGAAAAATGGAGATCAAAGAAAGATTAGTACATTTTGGCTATTGTAAGTAGTAATTGAGGCAAAGAATCTCCTCTTTCACCTAGTCCAAAAAATCTAAGTACATAAATATATAAATCAGGATGTGAGATCATGTCATAGGAGTATGGAAGAAATTGGGCATATCTTTAGCATGGAGAAAATGAAACTCAGAGGAGACATAAATACTGTCTTCAAGTAGAATCCATCATTCCAATTCCTGGAAAATTTGTATTAAATTAGAGTTCCCACTATCAAAGGGCTCAAATCACTTTACTGAGTATATATAATCTGTTTGACTCAGTTGCCTCATCTGTAAAAAGAAGATAATAATAGCACTATCTCCCATATTTGCTCTGAGGGTCAAATGAGATCATTATAAAGATTTAGCACAGTGGGGGGCTCATATTAAGTGCTATGTAAACATTATCTATTATTATGTAGGTTACCTTTTCCAAGTATCTGGCCCTGGATATCAGATCATCATTATATTTACATCCCTCCTAATCATTCAGCCTCAACTCAACAGTATACAACTTTCTTCCCTGATCACTACTTCACTCTATATGTTGTTTCTGCTAGAATATTGCCTTCTCAAGAACAAGGATTATCTCTTTAAAAATATTTCTGTCTTTGATACCATGTACCATTTCTGACACATTGTGTTTCAATAATGATGTTTTTATCTATTCATTCATTATGGATAAAATCAAAATAAAGGTATTTATTTGAACAATTAATAATCAATCAACAAACAATTATTTACTAATGTTTGGAATATATGGGTGTTCAGGGAAGACTAGTATATTTTGTGTGAGGATCGTTCCACCCTTTTCAGTGATGTTCATCTACCTTTGGTGTCCAGGCACTGACCTAATTCTCATCAATGGCTCCAAAAAGCTGTATCATATGGAATAGTCATATTCCAGTAAGCCATTTCAGCAGACAGGTTAAGCCAGATTGTGGGTAACCCAGAGATTTCAAACCCTTTGAAAAATTAAGGAGTATGTCTACCACAAGTGTGTGAAAACTTTCTCCAGTTCAATGGCCTTGAAGATAGATGAAGCAGGTGCTATGAGTTCTTAAAGACTGGTTAGACATTGAAGATATCAAAGTCATCCACTAAATCCTTTGCCTCATACATTTTCCTTTCTTTTTTCTGATCAACTTAACCAAAGGTTTATCATTTCTGTTGATTTTTTTCATAAAACCATTGCCAGTCATCTTGTTTTTGCCTCATCACCAGACTGATGATTTTGGAAGAGAGAGGGAAACTGAGGATTTCATGCTACTTTGCCCTACTTAAATCCAATTTATGTGCAAATAAAAAGGCAGCATGTATATACTATTTTACTATTTTCACCTTCCTCAAAATTCTGTGGTAATGGGCAAGTGATGAAATAGCCGGTATAGATATACTGGGAGCTGTATTGCAACCCTGCATATTGGAGGTCCAGGCCATATGGTTGTCTTCTCACTGGACTAAAGCATCAGTAGAATTTGGCAGTGTTCTAGCTATCTGAGCAGCTCTTATTTTAAGGATCATACTGCTTACTTCCTGTCATGAAGAAATTAGAAAAGATGCCCCCAAAATTGCCTTCTGCACTGAATCAAACCCTGATTTGCTTACCACAAACAGGTGGGGATTCAACCCAGGGCTCAAAACAAAAAAAAAATGTAAAAAAAAAAGCCTTGCAAAGTTGATTCCACTCATCATTGGTATGTGGTATATGTGCATGCTTGCTAACAACATGAAATCTAGTAGACCTGAAAAACAAAGAGCTCTTGTGAGAGAACGCAAGACTTATCAAATCCAAATAGCAACCCTGAGTGAAACAAGACTGGCAAATTAAGGTTGGCTTTTTGAAGTTGGGGCTGGATACACATTTTTCTGGAGTGGATGCAATGATGGGAAGTCCTGTGAAGCTGGCACAGGTTTCACAATCAGAACTAATCTACTCAACAAGCTTATATTTTTCTCAAAATGAATGAATGACAGGTTTATGACAATGCAATTGTCACTTGCCAAAGAGTTTCACAGCATCATCATCAGTGTGTATGCTCCCACCATGACAAACTATGATGAGGTCAAAGAAAATTTTATAAAGATCTAGAGACCCTCCCCTCTCAGAAGCAGACAACTCTAACTACAAAATAAACAAGAAGGAAACTAGGGAGGTTAATAGTATCTTAGAAAACATAAATATGATAGACCTCTGGAAAAAATTTAACAGGGATAGAAAGGAATACCTCTTTTTCTTGGTAGTACATGGCACTTACAAAAAAATTGACCACATATTAGGACAAAGAAACCTCACAATCAAATGCAAAAAGGTAGAAATAGTAAATACTTCATTTTCAGACCACAATGCAATAAAAATTATATTCAATAAAGATCAGGGATAGACTAAAAATCAATTGGAAATTAAATAATCTAATTCTAAAGAATGAGTGGGATAAACCGTAACTCACAGTAACAATCCATAATTTATCAAGAGAATGACAATACCTATGGGATGCAGCTAAGGCAGTTCTTAGGGGAAATTTTAGATTTAGACTAGAAAATTTAGATTTAGAGAAAGAGGGAAGTATGCACTAATAAAGCTAGAAAAAGAACAAATTAAAAAACCCCGATTAAATACCAAAAGAGAAATTCTGAAACTCAAAGGAGAGATTAATAAAATAGAAACTAAGTAAACTATTAAATTAATAAACAAAACTAAGAGTTGATTTTATGAAAAAAATCAACTAAAATGATAAACCTTTGGTTAAGTTGATCAGAAAAAGGAAAGGAAAAAAACCAAATCATCAGTATCAAAAATGAAAAGGTTGAACTTACCAGCAATGACAAAAAAAAAATCAAAGCAATAATTAGGAGCTATTTTGCTCAACTGTATGACAGCAAGTCTGGGAATCTAATCTAAATGAATGAATATTTACAAAAATATAAATTGCTCAGGTTAATAGAAAAGGAAATAAATTACTTAAATAGTCCCATTTTAGAAAAAAGAAATTGAAAAAATCATTAATGAACTCCTAAGAAAAAATCTGCAGGACCAGATAGATTCACAAGTGAATTCTACAAAACATTTAAAGAACAGTTAATTCCAGTACTGTGTAAACTATCTGGAAAAATAGTTAAAGAAGGAATGCTATAAAATTCCTGCTCTGAGACAAATATGGTACTGATACCTAAACTAGGAAGAGCCAAAACAAAGAAAGAAAATTACAGACCAATTTCCCTAATGAATATTGATGCAAAAATTTTAAATAAAATTACAGCAATTTATCAGCAGGATAATATACTATGAACAAGTGGGATTTCTAGTAGGAATTAAGGGTTGGTTCAACTTCAGGAAAACTATGACCATAATCAAACATATCAGTACCACCAACAGAAATCATCTGATAATCTCAATAGATGGAGAAAAAGCTTTTGACAAAATACAGCACTCATTCCTATAAAAAATACTAGAGAGCATAGTGATACAAGGAGCTTTCCTATAAATAATGAGCAGTCTCTATCTAAAACCTACAGAAAGCATTATTTGCAATGGTGAGAAGCTGAACGCATTCCCAATAGGATCAGGGATGAAACAAGGGTGTCCATTATCATCACTATTATTCAACATTGTACTAAAAATAAGGGCTTTAGCAATAAGAAAAGAAAAGTTTTTTGCCTTTTGTTCTGATTTTTCTCTCCCACATGATTCATAAAGCAATGCATGTTAAAAATAAATAATTAAAAAAGATCTGGAGACCCTCATTATCAATATGGACAAAAAGAGAATAACTTCATAATTCTGTGTGACTTTAATGCCTGAGTAGACACAGACTATTAGACCTATAAGGGAATCCTTTGAAAGGAATGGAAGTATAAACAGCAAAAGTAACTGCTGAAAACTTGTGTGTCTTATGATTTTCTCATCACCACCAGTATCCTGCATTTATCTAAATGCAGTAAAACTTTGTGGATAACCCTTATAGCAAACACCAGTATTTAAAATACTATGTCATTGTTAGGAGAAAAGACATGTGTGTGTGATGAAGGCAATATGAGGTGCAGAATGCTAAATAAATTATAGTCTTATTCTCTCCAAGATTTTTAATAGCAGAGCAGAAAAGAAAAGGGCAGCTGTCAGAGATTTGGTTTAAAGTATCACATTTGTTCATCTGGGCTAAAAAACACTCACAAAAATCAAGATTGGTTTGAGAAAAATTATGGGGAAATACAGAAACTTCTAAGTGAAAAATGAGAAATCCACAGAGTTTACCAGCATGATAGTTAGTCTATCTCTAAGAAGGCAGAATTTAACTCCTTCAAAAGAAAAGTGCAACCAAAACTTAGACACAGTATTCATGACTAAGAAGGATGAAAATCAGTTTTATGCTCATACTAACAATCCAATGAACTTTTATAATGCCCTGAAGCCTATTTATGGGTTAACGATCAATGGTGCATCTCAACTAGTCTGTTCTTATGGAGCCACATAGATTAGTAGTAAGGATATGAACCTGGAAAGATGGAGCATTTTTAACAGACCATCATCAATCAATGCTGAAGCCATTGATTATTTACCTCAGGTTGAAGTCAAACCCTTTCTAGCTAAACTTCTAACTGAAGAAGAGGTTTTGAATGCCATTTGGCTCTGATAGCATGGTAAAATACTTACTGAGTCTATTCTAACTGAGATTTATAAATAAAAGCGTCCATTTCTCATATAAAAACTGGCTTAAATCTTCTGGGATATATGATATTCATGAATTAAAGAATTCCTCCATTGTCCATCTCACAAAGGAAAAGGAATTATGACATCTTGTAACAATCATGAGGATGAGTGGGTTGGGTGACTCTCTCTTAGTCATTGTCAACAAGATTCTTTCCAGTGAGCTCTTTAACAGGCTGATCCTTCACCTGGAAGATATTTATCAAAGAATCAGTGTAACCAGAAAGAACCAAGAAATTATTGATATAGTCTTTCCTGCCTGGTAACTCCAAGAGAAATTCCAGGAGCAGAACAGAGATATGTACACAGTATTTATTGTATATCTGTCAAGGCCTTTGATACTGTTAGTAATGGGTGCTTGTGGAAGATCTTGATGAAATTTGTTTGCTTGAAGAAGTTCATCAATATTGTATACCAATTCTATAATGGCATACTTGGAATGATGTAGAGTTATGTGCTTACTCCCATGCATTTTAGCATAATGTTATCTGTGGTGTCAGACATCTTCAATAAGGATGAAAGTGGCATCAAGGTCAACTATGGTATTGATGGTAAATTATTTAACTGGAAAGCCTACAAGCGAAGACTAAAGTGGAAGGAGAGCTGGTGAGTGACTTTTTGTTTGTAGAAGATTGTGCACTCAATGCAGCTTCTGAGACTAAGTTGCAATAGAGTATGGACTGATTTTTCTGCCATTCATGATTATTTTGGTCTGATAATCAATATCAGGCCAATAAACAGAAGTTTTCCTTCAGGTAGCACCACATCAATCCTACATGGAACTATTGGTTCCAGCAAATAGAGAAATTTTGAATGCTGAGAATAAGGCTACTTAGGTTGGCAGTATATTTTCCTGGGATGTACACATAGATGATGATGTTGACACATGCATTGGCAGAGCTAGCTTAGTGTTTGAGAGGCTCTGGAGGAAAGCATGGGAGAGAAGAGATATTAGGCTGCCTGCCAAACTGAACGTTTACAGAGCTATTGTGCTGACCTCATTGTTATATGCCTATGAAATCTAGACTGCCTACCAGTTCCATGTCAGGAAACTGAATTACTTCTATTTGAATTGTTTTAGGAAGATTGTGAAGATCAACTAGCAAAAGGAATTCTCAGATATTGAGTTCCTTTCTTAAGCAGAACTTTCAAGCATTCAAACTCTATTGCAGAGAGTGCAACTCAGATGAGCTGACCTTGTTGTTCTTATGCCAAATGTATATTTGCCTAAAAGACTACTTTACAGATAATCCATATAAAGTAAGTGTTCACATGGAGGTCAGAAGAAGTAATACAAGGATACTCTCAAAATTCTCTCTGAAGAACTTTGGAATTGACTGTGAGATGTGGGAGACACTGGCACAGTATCACCCAGCATAGCATGCCTGCATCAGAGAAGGTGCTGTATTCTATGAACAAAGCTAACTCAAAGAAACTCGAGGTGTGAAAATTAAGTGACATCTCAACTCCACATGGACCATTTGTGTCATACCTGTGGTAGAGCCTTCCCAGCTCATATTGCTCTGGTCAACCAGTTGGACACATTTGATCCTAACATAATGATGTTATATTGGTCCTCTTTGAGCACAAAGGATAACATTTTATTAGTACTTAACTATATTCCCGGAACCATGGTGCCTGTGATACATAACCAGTGATCCAAAAACAGAAGTGAAAAGATTGACTGACAGTCCTTGCCCTCCAAAAGACTTATATTCTTCTGGAAGAGATAATGCCCATATATTATATATAGAATATATTGATACTTAGGGGGTACCTGGGATCAGTAAGACCTAAATTCAATTCATGTCTCTAATAAATGACTAATTGTATGACCTTGAAAAAGTCACCTAGCCTCTATGTATCTTAATTTCCTTATCTTTGAAATGGAAATAATGATAGCACCTTCCTTAAAATATTGTTGTAAGGATCAAATGAGATGGTATCTGTAAAGTATCTCACAAACCTTAAAGCATTATATAGTTGCTACTGTTATCATCATCATTTTTATTATTAATATTTGTAGAATGAATATGAAATAGGTTTGCTAGTTACCAGGAAGCCAAAAGTAGGTAAAACAAAGCACAGTTAAAACTTATAAATGTAATAGTATATTTTCCCTAATTATTGATTGTGCCCAAATATATACATGTGTGTATATATATATATATATATATATATATATAGGTATATAGGTATAATAAATAGATATATTTATATAGAGAGAGTATATTTATAGAATATAGAATAATTCTATTTTATGAATAGAAGTTATTTTGGGTGCAGACTTTCTTTTTGTATCCATAGTATCTGACATATTGACTGTCACACAGTAGGCATTTATTAAATGTTCATTGATTAGCATATGAATTATGTTTATTTCTTAAGTAAACAATAGTTCATTACTTAATTGTGTCTATGGACATTCCAGTCAATGATCATGTTCATTGCCTATCCATGCCTTATCTTCTGTGATTCTTGTCCATTTCTCATCAATCCATAAAGGATCTGTCCAATGTGCTGGAGGCCTTCCTTTAGGCCTTTTAATATTTCATGGATACTAGCACAGTAGCACTAAGGCTGGCCATCTGTTATCTCTGAGATTGACTGGAATATAGAGTACATTGAATGAGGGGAGTAGTGACATGAAATCAATATGGAAAGAAAGGTTTGAGCCAAATAGTGAAGGACTTCAAATGCCAAAGGAGTTTGTATTTTATTCTAGAGACAATAAGAAGGAGAATAACATAGGATCACGGCATTCTAGACTTAAAGCTGAAAAGGATTTTAAAAGACATCCAGTCCAAACTGAGTTCATGAGAGGTTAAGTGACATTACCAAGGTCATACCAGTAATAACAGAGGCTAGATTTAAACCCAGGTCCTATGACACTAAATCCAACATTTATTTTTATTAAAAGTCAGACTCATGCTTTGAGTATATAAATTTAGTGAATACTGAGAATATGACTTGAAGAGAAGACACTATAGGCAGGAAGAAAAATAATGAGACTATTGAAATAGTCCACTTGAGATGTAATAAAGACCTGAATTAGGTTAGTGGTTATGTGAGTGGAAAGAAGGGCATGTATGAGAGAAATGTTGTGAAAATAGGATAGCTAAGATTTGATAAGTGATTGGATATTATTAGTAAAGATATGGTAAATGAACTTTTGAAAGGTAATCAGCAATTACAAAGCAGTCTATATGGCTTCATCTAGATATATCACACTCCTTTTCCTTTTAAATGAGTCACTTAATTGGCAGATTAAGAATGCTATAGATCAAGATTATCTAAGTTTTAATGAGGAATTTGATAAAGTTTTATGTACTACTGTGGAAAATATAGCTAGATATGAACTATATAATTATTAAAATCCAAAGAATTCAGAACTTGTTGAATAGCAAGACTTAAAATAGTAATTAATTAATTCACAACATCCTGAAAAGAAATATTCTGGGATCTGTGTTTGACTCTGTGCTGTGTCAGTGATTTGGATAAATTCATGGATGTCATGCTTATGGAATTTGCCAATAACACTGAGCTCAGGGAGATAAATAATCCATATAAGGACAAAAATCAGGATACATAAAGATATTAACAGGTAAACATATTGTGTTGAATTGAAATAGATAAAATTTAATGAGGATAAAATAAAACCTTACATTTCTGTCTTGAACTTGGGCTCAAGGAGTTGATTTCACAAATACATAATGAAGGAGGCATGCTTAGCAATATGAATGAAAAAGTTCTCAACTTTTGATATATGTAGATTCAATAGGATATGTACAACCACACATGTTTTTATGCATGTATATGTCTTATAACATGGTTAGCTATTTGATAAGAAAAAAATAAGTACCATAAAATGTAGCAAAACATCTTCCTAATTATTTCTTGTAATAATTTTATTTATTTTTAATACACATTGCTTTATGAATCATGCTGGGAGAGAAAAATCAGAGCAAAAGGGAAAAACCATGGGAGAAATAAAAAACAATAGAAAAAAAGAAGTGAACATAGCATGTGTTGATTTACATTCACTTTCCTTAGTTCTTTTTCTGGAGGAAGGTGGTATTTTCTGTCCACAACTTCCTAATTGTTAAATGACTATAAGAGGTATTTTAAAGACTCCTAGTTTTGTTTTTTTCCAGATATATTTTAATGAAAAAAATCATGACATATAAATGCTATTTCTCACCTTTTCTAGTATCCCACAGAGCTGTTCTCAGTATGGAACACCTTTTGACATCAGTAGGAGCTTATTGTTTGAATTGCCACTGGGGCCCGCTATAGGAGCTGTGTAGAGCAAAATGATAAATGAAACTATACCTACCCTTATTTTCAGTGTCAATTTTCATACTCCTTGATTTTTACCCACAAATTTCTCATAAGATAATGATCATATGAGGCCACTCAAGGTGGAAAAATCCACATAAACATGTCCAAGATAACATAAAAACCTTTTTAAAGGCAATACTCATAAAGTGATGTGATAGTAGGAACAATGGGAATATGGGTTTGAATCCTGCATCAAAAATGACAGAATGCTATCTCAATCTAAGGAAAAACACTCAACATCATAGTAATACTAGTCTATGCTCCAACCACTGATGCTGGAGAGGCAAAAATTACTCAGTTCTTTGAAGACCTTTAAAATCTTCTGAATTCATACCAAAAAAGATGTCACATTCATAATAAAAGACTGAAATGCTGAAGTAGAAAGTCAAAAGATATTGGATTAACAGGCAAATTCATCCTTGAAGTACAGAATGAGGCAGGTCAGAGATTAACAGAATTTTGTCAAGATTACTTGTTAATCATAACATTCTTTTTCAGCAACTCAAAAGGTGACTTCACAAATAGATATCATCAGATGATCAATATGGAAATGAGATTGATTATATATATTGCTATCAAAGGTGGAAAACTATCTAGTCAGTTAAAAGAAGACTTGGAACTGGCTGTAGATCAGGTCATGAACTTCTTATTGCAAAATTTAGACTTAAATTGAAGAAATTAGGAAAACCATCAGTTTTTTTTGGCTATCCCTTAAATGATATACCTTATGAATATGAAGTAGAAGTGACAAAATTAAATCTGGTAGATAGGATGTTCATAGAACTATGGACAGAAATTTGTAGTACCAAAAGACT
Source organism: Sarcophilus harrisii (assembly GCF_902635505.1). Taxonomy (NCBI): domain Eukaryota; kingdom Metazoa; phylum Chordata; class Mammalia; order Dasyuromorphia; family Dasyuridae; genus Sarcophilus; species Sarcophilus harrisii. The sequence continues at coordinate 185,013,688 of NC_045427.1, read as the reverse complement.
TCCCAAAGAAAAGAGCAAGAAAACAAAATGGCTATCTGATGAGGTTCTTCAAAAAGCTGAAAAAAGAAGAAAAGGAAATGGGAAAGGGAAAGAGAAAGGAAAAGATATATTCAACTGCAGAATTCCAGAGAATAGCAAGAAGATTTTCTTAAATAGCATTGTAAAGAGAGAAAAGAAAACAATATCATGGGAAATGCAAAATGTCTTCACAAAAGTTAGAGGAATATTTCATGCAAGAATGGACATGACAGAAGACAAAAATGGTAGGGGTTTAACAGAAGATGAGATCAAGAAGAGGTAGCAAGAATATACAGAGCTATGAAACACTGATTCTCATAATAGTGTGATCTAGAACTAGACATTTTTGTATAATGAAGTCAAGGGAATCTTGGGAAACATTGTTAACAATAAGATTAGTAGAGGTGATAGAATTCCACCTGAATTATTTAAAATCCTAAAAGATGATGCTGATAAAGTGTTTTACTCAGTATGTTAGCAAATTTGTAAAACTCAACAGTGATCACTGCAAGCTAGGCTTTAGCAATATATGAACTGAGAATTACTAGAAATTCAGAATGATTTTCATGGAGGAACTGGAGACCAAATTTTCAATTATATTTGTAGAATCTAGATTATGGAGAAAACAAGAGAATTCAAGAAAAACAAATCTACTTCTGCTTCATTTACTATACTAAAACCTTTAATTGTGTGGATCACAATAAAATATGGCATGTCTTCAAAGAGATGGGAGTACAAGATCATTTTATTTGTCTCCTGAGGAATTTGCATGCAGTTCAAGAAATAAGTTAGAACCAAACATGGAAACATTGATTGGTTTAAGATTGGGAAAAAAGCATGAAAAAGCTATATATTGTCACCTTTATTTAACTTATATTCAGATTACCTCACATAAACTATCAGGCTGGGCAATTTTTTTTCTTTTCTTCCTTTCTTTCTTTTTAAATCATTATAACATGTTGACAGTACATATGCATGGGTGATTTTTTACAACATTATCCCTTGCACTGACTTCTATTCCAATTTTTCCCTTCTTTCCCTCCACCTCCTCTCCTGGATGGCAAGCAGACTTATACATGTTAAATATGTTATAGTATGTCCTAGATAAAATATATGTGTGCAGAACTGAACAGTTCTCTTGTTGCACAAGAAGAATTGGATTCAGAAGGTAAAAATAACTTGGGAAGAAAAACAAAAATGCAAACAGTTTATATTCATTTCCCAGTGTTCCTTCTCTGGGTGTAGCTGCTTCTGTCCATCATTGATCAATTGGAACTGAATTAGATCTTCTCTTTGTCGAAGATATCCATTTCCATCAGAATATATCCTCATACAGTATCGTTGTTAAAATGTTTAATGATCTCCTGGTTCTGCTCGTTTCACTCAGCATCAGTTCATGTAAGTCTCTCCAAGTCTTTCTGAAATCCTCATGCTGGTCATTTCTTACAGAACAATAATATTCTATAATATTAATATACTACAATTTACCCAACCATTTCCCAATTGATAGGCATCCATTCATTTTCCAGTTTCTAGCCACTACAAAGAGGGCTGCCACAAACATTTTGGCACATACAGGTCCCTTTCCCTTCTTTAATATCTCTTTGGGATATAAGCCTAGTAGTAGCACTGATGGATCAAAGGGTATGCACAGTTTGATAACTTTTTTGGGCATAATTCCAAATTGCTCTCCAGAATGGTTGGATTCGTTCACAACTCCACCAATAGTACATCAGTGTCCCAGTTTTCTCACATCCCCTCCAACATTCATCATTATTTTTTCCTGTCATCTTAGCCAATCTGACAGGTGTGTAGTGGTATCTCAGAGTTGTCTTAATTTGCATTTCTCTGATCAATAGTGATTTGATTACTTTCATATGAGTAGAAATAGTTTCAGTTTCATTATCTGAAAATTGTCTGTTCATATCCTTTTCCCATTTATAAATTGGAGAATGGCTTGATTTCTTATAAATTAGAGTCAGTTCTCTATATATTTTGAAAATGAGGCCTTTATCAGAGCCTTTGACTGTAAAAATGTTTCCCCAGTTTGTTGCTTCCCTTCTAATTTTGTTTGCATTAGTTTTGTTTGTACAAAGGTTTTTAATTTGATATAATCAAAATTTTCTATTTTGTGTTCAATAATGATCTTTAGTTCTTCTTTTGTCAAAAATTCCTTCCTTTTCCACAAGTCTGAGAGGTAAACTATCCTATGTTCCTCTAATTTATTTATGATCTCGTTCTTAATGCATAAATTATAGACCCATTTTGATCTTATCTTGGTATATGGTGTTAAGTGTGGGTCCATGCCTAATTTCTGTCATTTGGCAATTGGTCCCATCACTTCTTAGCATTTAGAGAGAGAAGAAATGGCCTCTGTTTTAGACTTTAGACTCTTGGTCCCAAAGATCATTGCAGAAGGTGATTGTAACCATGAAATTAAATAATGCTTGCTCCTTTGAAGAAAAGTCATGGCAAATATGGAAAGCATAGTAAAAAAGTAGAGATATCACCTTGCTGACAAAGGTCTTTATAATAAAAGATATGATTTTTTCTAATAACAATGTATGGCTGTGGGAGTTACACTATACAAAAAGCTGAAGCTGGCAGAATAGATACTTTCAAACTGTGATTATGGAGGAGACTTTTGAGAGTCCCATGGAAAGCAAGGAGTTTAAATTAGTCATTACTTGATTTAATTCAGACTATTTATTGGAAGGCCAAATGCTGAAGTTGAAGCTTAAATGGTTTGGCCACTTTGTTGTTTGTCCTTCAGTTAGAAGATGATCAACAAAAATTCCCAGGATAATATTTTGACTTCTGTGTGAATTGAATTTAAGTGAAGCAGAGTTGCATAAAATCATCACCTTTTTTCTGGAGCCATTGAAGTCCAGTGGCAAGATAAAAGTCAAGACAACTGGTGATAATCCAGGATGTAGTGGATGATGTTGGTGTCTTCTGTGTCTGAACAAACTCATAAGTGTTCCACAATTCTCTACCTTCATGGATATGGGGTCTTCACATGTTTGGGGGAGACATCTGCCTAATTTACTAATGGCTTTGAACCTTTCAGTAGCCCTCAACTTAATTTTGCCTGATTTTGCTGATATGGTTTTATTGTGAGATGGCTGCTGTGTATCCTACAGCTTCTTAGAGTCATAGGGGAGAGGTAGGTGAGATGTGGACCAAAGCTGAATAAGTAGCAAATTCTCACATTAGAGATAGACCTCCATGAATATACTATACATACTTTTGGTCCCAGAATGACAAAATGGGACTCATTGGAAAAGATACTGGTGTGGGGAATGATTGAAGGCAAAAGGAAAATGGAATGCCAGAGGATGAAATGGATAGAGAATGTCAAAGAAGCAATGAATAAGAGCTTGAGCAGACTTTGAGAGATGGGGAAGTATAGAGGACCTGGCATGCTGTAGTTCATGGGGTCATAAAAAATCAAACAAGATTGAATAACACCACCACCAAATAATGCTGGTGTTCTGAAGTAATCTAGTATGAAAGAAAGACTACTGTATTTGAAATCAGCAATCTGGGTTTGAATCCTAGTTCTTCATAGCTATGCATTGTAGAACTGTCATAGGGTCAGAGAAGAAGAAATATGCTGTTAGTTACAAAAAACTCCAATCTGACACAGATCAAGCTATGATTTATCAGCAACAAACTAAAGAATCTGGAAAAGAAAAAAAGGCAAATATGATGATTATCAGAACTGATTTAATGGTGCCTAAAGAATCACATGCAACTTTGATGTTGCTAAAAAGCCACAATGGAGCTTGATGGCACTCAGTAAAAACAAGAAAAAAGATGGTTTAATTGAGAACAACTTATTCAAGAGAAAGTTTAACAGAAAGGTTTAAATATTATCCTTGAGTTGTAGTTTGATTTGGACAAAACAGGTGATGATGTAGTAGAAAATGATTCAAATAATATTTAATCCCTTCTTCATTTTTCTCAGCTGTAAAGTTTTGAAGTTGGATTAAACCAAGGATTACTAATCTGATTTTTGGTCTCTATGCCTGTTGACTTTAAGCAAACTTCCTTATGCCCTTATTCATTGTTAAAAGAAATATACTCTTACTATTTACATAAACAATGAAATAGAATAACAGTTAATTGAATTTTCATAAAGCTTTAATTCAACATTTTTGGTTTTATAAAAATTGTTTTCTTTTAAATCTAGATGTTCCCAAAACTAACTATACTACTTTTTGAATATGTCTATAGGATGAAATAGTTATTTATTCTTATGATACCTGGACAACTTTTTGTATCTTTTGAGGGTATGTATAACCAGGTTAAGAGCTTAAATGATATTTGAGGTTCCTTTGGACTCCAAATATTGTTACCCATGGAAGTCACAAATTTAAAAGCTAGTAAGGAAGACTGAAACAACTGATAGCCAAATTAGAGGGAGGAGGAAAAGCCCCTAGAAAACAGATAAAAACCTCAATAAAGCAGTCTCAATTGGTTAGGGTCATTCAGCGCTAGTACAAATAATTCTACATACCTCAATGACTGCTGCAGAAGTCATTGGATTGATATTAACAATGATGACAATGAATCTTCAGGCAAAAGTTAGGTGACATTCATTGTCCCTTTTCCAATAAAACTGGGGAGTATATACTCTATTTGCATAAAAAGATTATCATAAAGTAGTAAAAAAATTTAAAAACTCAAAAAACCCATGGTAATTCAATGATCTAGAATGTATACATGTATTCGGAAAAGCTGCATTTCCCAACTCAGGAATCATCCCTCATTAATCCAGCATCTTCATTCAGGGATGATTCCTGAGTTGGGAAATGCATTTCACTTGTCCAACAAAGTGCTTTCAGAATCAGTAAAAGAAAAATGTTTGAAATGAATTCAAAGAACAAGAGAAATATTACTCTCAATTTTCCAAAACAAGATAAACAAACCATGAGATCTCCATTGAGAAGTATGTTCGATAAAAGAAGAACTAAATTCCTAATCTCGCTGCCAGAAATCAGGCATTGATTTAAATTGAGAGCAGTTTCTGCTGAAATAATAACTGATGAACTCAAAGTAATTACTAAACTGTGTATTTTTATGCCTACTAATCAATTATAACAGACTTCTTTTAGAGAGTTAATAAATAAAACCTTTTTGAGACTCACTGAGTTAGACTAAGTCAAGAATAACTTGGCTTTTGCTATAGGACATCTCACTCTAATGCACAACAATTTTCTCTGTGAGAAGCTATGAGAGTGAATTGAGCATGCTCCATTTCTCTTCATCAGTGTGGTCTTAGAAAAAAGTACCTATCAGAGAGAAGAAGAAAGTGTTGTAAAATCTTATATTGACTAGAAATGAGTATGTGAGTACTGCAAGGGAAATTAAATTATCTGTCATTTGGCAGTCAGATTTATTGAGTATAGAATTGCATGACCAACTCTTTGCTGAAAGTTTGAACTTTCCTACTTTGGCTTTTTGTGCTCTAGTGCTGTGTTTGAAAAGGCAGCCTCTAAAGTATAGATTCTTTATATGTCTCTATCAGTAGACTTAAGTTCCTTGGGATTAGGAGTGGTTTCTTTTTGCCTATTATAGCCTCAGGCCTCAATATAGTTCTTAGCACATAGTAAACACTAAATACATATATGGTGACGGTTGGACAGCATAGTATATTAAAACTATGACATGGTAATAGCAAACTCTGTAGTTGTAATGGTCTTTTATATTTGTTCTGAAATGGTGGTTGAGTTCTCTGCAATGTTTCCTATCTGGAGAGTTTATGGAAAAGAATCATGTATGATGAGGAAGTATTGTCAGAATAATAACTCACATTTATGTAGCATTTTTAAGATGCTTCATCTTAAGTGCTTCAGAGACATTCTTTTATTGGAGCCTCACAAAAGCCCATGGGGTAGTACAAAGAGAAGAACATTGGCTTGGAAGTCAGAAGATCTGAGTTTAAATCATATCTTACTATATAATCATAGTAGCAAGGAACTGGAAATTGAATGGATTTCCATTAGTTGGGAAATGGCTGAATAAGTTACAGTATATGAATGTAATGGAATATTATAGTTCGATAAGAAATAATCAGCAGGCAGATTTCAGAAAAATCTGGAAAGACTTACATTAATTTTTGCAAAATGAGTAGAACCATGAGAACAATGTACACAGCAACAAGATTATCTGATGATCAACTGTGATGGTCTTGGCTCTTCTCAGCAATGTGGTGATTCAAGACATTTTCAAAAGACTTGGGATGGAAAGAGATATTTGCATCCAGTGAGAGAACTATGAACATGCATCAAAGGATAGTATTTTCACATTTTTTGTTATTGTTTTTCCTTTCCCAGGTTTTTTCACCTTTTGATCTGATTTTTCTTGTGCAGCATGACGAAGGTGGAAATATGTTTAGAAGAACTGCATATGTTTAACCTATATTGAATTGCTTGCTATGTAGGTAGGGAAGGAGAGAAGGGAGAACTGAGGGAGAAAAATTTGGATCATAAGATGTTGCAAAGGTGAATGTTGAAAACTATCTTTGCGTGTGTTTGGAAAAATTAAAAGCTATTATTAAAAATATCATCAACATAAGCAAAAACTATTTAAATGACTCTAAACAAGTCCCTTCCCTTATTGAAATCTCAGACCTTTCATCTGTGCTTCTAGATGGCTTCTGAGAGTCCTTCAAGCCCTATTTCTATTTTTGATTTTTAAAGGTAGGTCATATTGATTTTGTGAAATAGGCACTTTTGTTATTTTCATTTTATATATGTGAAAACTGAGGATCAGCGGGGTTAAGTGATTTGTCTAGGGTCATTAGCCATAAGTTTCTATGAAAGGATTTGAGCCTAAATTTTCTTCACTTCAAGTTGAGCACTCAAGCCACTGTACTGCCTGAGGTATAGGGTGTACTCATATCAATGAGATCATGAATCCAAGTTCCTGAGCACAGAGTGAAGGTGATGCTATCTTCCCAAATACTATATTAGCAGGTACAATGGAAAGAACACTAGATTTGGAGTGAGAGAGCATGGGTTGATTATACATATTGTTCAGTCATTTTTTACTTCTGTCTGACTTTTTATAACATCATTTAGGGTTTTCTTGGCAGAGACCAAAGTGGTTTACAATTTTCTTTCCCAATTCATTTTACAAATGAGGAAACTGAGGCAAATAAGGTTAAGTAACTTGCCCAGAGTCATACAGCTAGTAAATGTGTAAAGCTGGATTTGAATTCATGAAGATGAGTCTTCCTAACTCCAGACCTGGCACTTTATCCACTGTACCACCTAGTTGTCCCTGTTTATACACAATGGACATTTAATAAATGTTAATAAATAATAAATGAATTCCTGCTCAGCTACTTATTTCCTACAGAAACATGGAAGGCCTTTACTAGGTCTTAGTTTCCCCATTGATAAAAATATAGGGTTGAACCAAATAATCTTTAAAATCATTTCAACTCTCTATTTAAATCTTAACCATTTTACCCTCTGCTGAACTGATTTGTTTACAGTGACAGATTTTCAGACTTAATGCCTGTACTTTGAGGACCAGAGTAGCTGAATTCATAAAAGATTATCAATACAATCTTGGCCACCAAGGGATAAAATTTTTAGGTTTAGGCAGCCCATGAAACTAAGAGATGTGTGTGTGGGGGGAGGTAGGGGAGCAAAGATGGACTGCAACCTGTAAAGCACCAATACCAGTGAAATCACCCAGTTCTTTTGAAATATTGAAGAATATCACATAGTACTTTCAAGAAAAGATTGGCTGTCTTCCTGTCAGGGCTCTTTTAAAGGAAATTTCTGCACTGTACTGACTGGGAGATTGAACTCAATGACCTCAGAGGTCCCTTCTAACTCTGTGATTATGAAATGTCAGGTCACAAGAAAGATTCATGAGGAAAAGGTCACAGTGAGATGACTTTTCAATTTGGGCACCTTTTAACTGGGTAAAAAAAAGAGAGCCCAAGCCACAGTTTCTTCTTCCATTCATTTAATGCTTTTAGGAATCTTTGCTCAGTGCGTGAGAGAGAGGGAGTAGAGACTAGCCTATAGTATATGAGTTGAGCTAGATGGCGGCTAAAGTCCCTTGTTCTCAAATTCTGTGATCATACGACTTCCCTGACTTCTTCAAGAAGAGCAGACCACTTTATTCTCTTTCTGCTTGGGTAAGTAAGTTATCTTGGCTTGTCAATTATCTTGGTTCTGATGTGTCAGGTAAGGCGGAGGGCTATGCCTTTAAGAGCGACAATTGTCTGTCTCTACTAATAGCCTTAAGACAGGAACCCATTCTGTTTGGTCAGTCTTGCAACAGGATGGCAGAGCTGACAGTGTTGCTGGCAGCAGCAAAACCCTTTAATGTCTTAGGAAGATGTGTTGCTAACAGCCTTGCTTTCCTACTTGGGTTACCCTACCAAAAAAATCTACAAAAATCCACCAAGGTAGAATTATATCCATGTCTTTTTTCTTCCATTTGCCACAAGAAAATCAATCAATCAACATATATTTATTAAATTCTATTATGTGCCAGGCACTGTGCTAAGTTCCAAGTAAACACAGGTTTTATTTTTCTGGCCTTAGTCAGCCTTCACAAAGTAGCCTGGGTAAGATCCCATGACTTCAGGCTCCTGGGTAAAGGTCCCAGGGTAGCAGGCTACTTAAAATAATAATAGATCATATTTCTGCAGCACTTTACAAAGCACTCTCCTTCCAACAACCCTGAGAGGCAGGTGGTACCAGCATGCCTTTGGGAAATTGCACAGTTCTTTTAATGACCTCAAGCCTCTCCCAGAAACAATGGCTCATCTTTTTAAACATCAATTTTCTTCCAGTGATAGTGTATGATTGTGAGTCATGGAACACTATAGCCCCTGGAGAATCTGAGTTGATGATCACCCAAAGGGCAATGGAGAAGCATATAGTGGGTATGAGCAGGCTGAAAAATTATAAATGAAGAATCATTAAATATGAGAGGATTAAAGGATGTTTATAAGAGAAATATGTATGTATAAAAACTGGCATGCAGACACAAATGTGAGTATTTGTGAATACATACACACATACACACAGAAGCTTGGGGCAAGAGGTTTTGTATATCAGGACTTGATGAATTGCTTACTAGCAGTGAGAACCAATTTATTAGATGGAGGAGAGGTGTTTGATTTGTACCTGGAAAAATATGTGAACTAATTACAGCATAAGAGTGAGGACTAACCATTGGATAGTCCACACATTCTACCAATATTCAAATGATTTTAGAGAAATAGAGTAAAACTCCCAACGCAAAGAGACACTTTATCTTACTCTCTGGACTTAGAGGAGATTACGCACCTGCATAAATTGTAACTTGTATTGTTGAAGAGGTTACTTACATTATTAAGATTATAGATCCTTTGAAATATCAAAGTAAGATCATACATTTGGAACAGAAAGGGATGTTAGAGAGTTGCTTAATCCCCAGCTTGTTAAAATGTGATTTATGACCCTATATGAGGTCTTGTATTTGGGGCTGCAAAATCATGATTTATTATCAGTAAATGTAAATTTGTATACCTATTTTATATACCTGGGATCATATGAAAATTTCTTGGGCCAAAAGGTATGATGAGTGGAAAAAGTTTAAGAAGCCCTGATCTCATTCAACCCCTACTTTTACATATGAGAAAAGTGGAGTAGCATGTTAATTCAGTTGATAGAGCACTGGCACTGGAGTCAGAAGGATTTGAGTTCAAATCTGGTCATAGACACTTACTAGTTGTATGACACTGGGCAGGTGACTTACCCCAATTTGCCTTCCCTCCCAAAACAAACAAAAATACATATGAGTAAATAGAGGCCCAGACTTGTTAAGCAGTGTATTTAAAGTCACAAAGTTTTTATATATCCAAACCAGAATTTGAACCCAGGTCCCATGACTCTGAATTTAGCACTCTTTCTGCTGTATCATGTATTTTCTATTACATGAAACAATCCTATAAAGATTACAACATTTACTCATCTAGCAAAAGTTCTAGTTTGAAACAACACATTCTTAGCGCTATTCAACAATGAGATGATTCAAACCAGTTCCAATTGTTCAGTGATGAAGAGAGCCATCTATACCCAGAGAGAGGACTGTGGGAATTGAGTGTGGATCACAACATAGCATTTTCACTCTTTTTGTTGATGTTTACTTGCATTTTGTTTTCTTTCTCATGTTTTTTTTTTTCCTTCTTGATCCTATTTTTCCTGTGCAGCAAGATAACTGTATAAATATGTAAACATATATTGGATTAAACATATCTTTTAACATATTGACATGTATTAGACTACCTGCCATCTAGGAGAGGGAGTGGGGGGAAGGAGGGGAAAATTTTGAATAAAGTTTTGCAAGAGTCATTGTTGAAAAATTACCCATGCATATGTTTTGTAAATAAAAAAAAAAGAAACAGCATGTTCTTACCATGTTGTGTTCTTTCTCCTTTTCTGTAGTGCCTTCTACTCAGGGTTTTAAGATTTAGAGTTAAATGAGGTCTTAGAGATTGTATATTCCAGGGTCTTTTTTAACACATGAGTATATTGAGGATATGACAGGTTAAATGATTTTCCAAGGTCATGTTGATAGTAAGAAGCCAGGATCTCAAGTCAGAATCTCTGCTTCCAAGTCCAGCATCATTTCTAATATATGATGCTTCTTTCTACTTGCATTTCAATATTTCCCTGCTTCTACCAAAACTGTTACCACCACTACCACACCTAGTTCAATAAATTCCCTACATAGACCATAAAAATGTTTAATTTTAGTTGGAAGCCATCCAATTTGGGTTTATCTTTTGCTTATTTCAAGTACTTTCCTTTATAAAGAATCAACACACATGCACCCCCATATATATACATAAACACACATCTAGAATCTCCTTTCCCTCAAAACACACACACACACACACACACACACACACACACCCCTAAAAGTGGCAGGAAGTACTGTACACCAAGACCTGCTGAGTTGCTGACCAGCAGTAAAAACTGATTTATTAAATGGGAGACAGTTGTTCAGGCTGCAACTGTTACCCAACATGCAACCATGGAACTCCATCATACCTGTCACTCTCAAATATAGTTGTGCAGGGCTATAATTAGAGTAAAAGCCAAATGAAAATCGAGCCTATATAGCCACATTAAGAAAGAGTGACTCATTTATTCTCTATGGAACTTTAACCCTTTCAGAACTAGTAGGCAGGAATTTTGCCAAAGGAATCCATTCTTTAGAAAGGAGACTCAATAGCATGATATTTGTGGAAATATGTAGAGAGGAATCACACATGTTCAACATATATTGGATCACTTGTTGACTGGGGGAAGGGAGAAGATGGAGAAAGGGAAGGAAAAAAATTAGAACACAAGAGTTTTATAGGGGTGAATGTCAAAAATTATCTATGTATATATTTTGAAAATAAAAAAACTTTAGTTTAAAAAAAGAGAAAGGAGACTCAAAATTTTCTTCCTTTAAGCATGGGGTGGCCTTTTAGTCACTGGGTAAGCCAGAAAAACTAGTAGGGAAAAAAGGTCTATGTGAAACAGCTTTAATGGCAAAGGGAAAACACTCCATATCAACAAAGGCTATGTTTTCTAAGCTTTATTTTCTGAATCTAATATAGCATAAGCTTCTTGAGGTCAAGAGTTGCTTTTCTTTTTCTCTTTGCAGCCCTAGTCCATACCACAGTATCCATCATGTAATAGTCACTTTAATGACTACTTTTTGATTAAGTTTTTTTTTTAATCTCAAGTTTGGGGCAGAGAGGTGGTACAGTAGATAGAGCATGGACCCTGGACTAAGTAGGACCTGAGCTCAAAGCTGGCCTCAGACAGTTGTGGTTATATACACACATACTCACGGAAACTTGGGGCAAGACGTTTTGTATATCATGACTTGATGAGTTGCTTAATAGCAGTGAGAACCAATTTAATAGATAGAGGACAGGTATTTGAATTATACCTGAAAAAATATGTGGCCTGATTAAAGCATAAGAGTGAGGCTTAACCAATAGATAGCCCACATGTTCTACTAGTATTCAAATATTTTAGAGAACTAGGAGACAAGTCACTCACCCCCAATTGCCTTGCAAAAATAAGAAAGAACATCTATTAAAAAGTATTCAGTAGATCAGCAATGCCCAGTGGTTACAGATTTATTAAGTGTCAGAGTTGGAATTCAAATTGTACTCTTTCTAACTCTCCAAGCTTAGCAGGCAGTTCACCATATCCTGTAATTTTTTCTGGCTGACAGAACCCAGGGGAAAAAGAACTCAAGAAAATGGATTTTTTTAAAGGATTCTACATCAATTCAATTTTCTGAATATATGTATAAATGAAATTTTGTATAGCACTGTGGTGAGGATACAAAGGCAAAAATAGAAAGGGCATTTATTAACTACCTACTGTGTGCCACACAGTTATTGTGCTTGGTGTTGGGGATGAAAGACAAAAATCAAGTAATCTTTGTCTTTACATTCTATGGTAGGAAACAGTATGTATGTACATATGTATATATGTGTGTGTATATATATGCTTATATGTGTGCAAGCATATATACACATGTATACAAGAATGTATGCATGCATAATTTTCAAAATAAAAGGTGATTTTGTTAATAACAGCTGAGATAATTAGAAAAAAAAAACTTTATGACCAATAGAAAGTGATATTTAAAGTAAACCTTGAAGGAAGCTAGAAATTTTAAGACTGAGAAGAGTAAAAGGATTTTATTCCTGGTTTGGGGGGACAGCTAGAATGAAAGTAATGAAATACCCTATAAAAAGAATGGAGGGCAAATCAATTTGGGTAAAATGGATAGTTCATGAAGTGGAGTAATAAGTCTAAAAAGGTAGTTTGGGGATAGGTGGTGAAAGGTTTTCCATAACGAATGGACTTTACGTTTAATCTTGGATATAAATAGAGAGTCACAGAAGTTTATTGAGTAGGGGAGAATTGACGGTCAGATCTATGCTTTAGGAAAATCACTTTGATATCTGTGTAGAGAATGGACTGGAGTGGGAGATATGAGGTAGGGTAATTGATTGGGAAAAATAATTTAGGCAAGAGGTGATGAAGACTTGAACTAGGATTGTAGGTTCTGTAATTGGAGAGAAAAGTACAGATGCAACATGTGAATAAAGAAATGACAGGTAATTAAATGGATATTTGAAGTGAATAAAAGTAAGAGTTTGAAGATAACACCGAAGTTATAAATTTGGTGGCTAGAATGTTGGTGGTACCTTTAAGAGTAATAAAGAAATTTGAATGAGGGATGGGTTTTTAGAGAAAAAATGCGTTCTATTTTTGGACATGTTGCAATTGAAATGCCTTTGGGACATCTAGTTAGAAATGTTCAATATGCATTTGTGAGGTATGATTGGTACTCAAGTGAGACTCATGCTGGATATATAGATCTGGAAGTTACCTTCAGAGACATAATAATTAAACCCATGGGAACAAATGAGATTACCATGTAAGTAAATGTAGAATAGAAGAGATCCCAAAATAGAGGCCTGGGGTGTACCAACATTTAGAAAGCATGATATAGAGAATGATACTAAGAAGGAGTAGCCAGACAGGTAGGAGGAAAACCAGGTGAGGTTAGTGTTATGTACACCTAGAGATTAGATGGTCTTCATGAGTTGCTATGATTGGAGTTCATTGTTTTACTGTAAATATTTTTGTGTTAAGTCTCTTTTCAGAACTAGGCCAGCCCTTACAAATTGTTGCCAGATTTTACTCAGGTTTTCTAGGTGCTGTGAAACTGTGCTCAAGTGGCATAGACTTCAGGAATCTAGGGTCACTTTCATGCCATGATGAAGAATCCAAGGAAGACATTGACATTGGTTCTATATTTGTTTAAATTAATATGAATATTGCTAACAGTGACCAAAGAATTTGCCTAAAAGCCCAAAGTAAATTGCAGAGAAAGGGCTCGTATTGGTGTTCTTAAACTATGTCTGATGCTCTTTGCCATACATAAGAATGTTTGGATTGAGATTCTTATATCAAACGTGGACTTTCCATAAAAAATAATCCATATTGCCTTTCTCCTAGCCTAAACATCATTGTTTAAAACCTTAGTTGGTCTAATATAGAATTTTTGTTTGATTCATGTAATTTAAAAAAAAGGAGCTGTGGAACTGTACATTAATATACACATTTGTGCCACTTTAAGACCACTTCATCTAAAAAAAATCCAAATTTGATTAACCAGCAAAGTTAAATTGCCAAAGGATCCAAAAGGGGTAAGGGAGTGATTTTTCACTTTTATAATAATTTGTGTCTACAATTTCAGTTTCTTTATATAAAAAGAATACTTTTGTTGATATCTTTCATTTCCAAATATGTCATCTATTCCCAAATGGTCATGTATTTTGTTTACAATTCTATGTTACTCCCATAGTGTGCTGCTAGGAAGAATTTGATGTATATGGAATCTTTATTTCTTCTTCAATTTCCATATGGTGTATGCCTAGAAGTCTCTTCTAGTATTGTTTAAAATACTACTAAATATATTAAAATAAATTTATTCATTAAAAAAGAAATACATCTCTGGAATAAAATAAGGCATCTTTCTACACATATTGGATCTTACCCTGTTCCCATCTCCCTTTTGCTAGAATTCAGCATACCTAATATGATAGTGTCATTCTTCTACACTTTCACCTCAGACAGAATTAATTGTATTTTATTTCTCACACCTGTTTGTTCCAGTATTAAGCTTACTTCCCCAATTTTGATGAGGTCATTTTGGCACAAAAGGTGAAATTCTTTTTTTTTTTAAATTCATATAAGATTATTTTTTAAATAACAAGCTTTTTATTTTCAAAACATATTCATAGGTAATTTTCATTATTCACTTTTGCAAAATCCCAAATTTCAATTTTTTTCTCCCTCCCTTCCCTCTACTTCTTCTCCTAGATGGCAAATAATCCAATATATTAAACTTGTGCAATTCTTCTATACATATTTCCACAATTATCACACTACACAAGAAAAATCAAATGAAAAAGGAAAAAATGAGAGAGAAAACAAAATGCAAGCAAGCAACAATAAAAAGATGAAAATACAATACTGTGATCCACATTCAATCCCCACAATCCTCTCTCTAAGTGCAGATGGTTCTCTTCATCACAAGACCTTTGGAACTGGCCTGAATCACCTTGTTGAAAAGAGCCACATCCATTACAATTAATCATTGTATAAACTTGCTATTTTTATGTACAATGTTCTCCTGGTTCTACTCACTAAAAAGTAAAATTTTTAATAGAGAATTCCAAAGGGCATATTTGTTAGTTTGCTCACATTAATTATTTTTTTAAAAGAATGGCTGTATGGAAGAATTAGCTTACTGATGAATCCTGACAGGCTGGAAGAGGAGGCTTAAAATAACAAAATGGAACTTGATCAGCATAAATACAAAGTTTTTTACTCAGGGTTCAAAAAATCAACTATCATATTGAACCATTTTCAAGAAGTTCTATTTAACAAACATTTATTAAACATCTAATATGTATATAAAAGCAATGTATACTTTGTATCCATAAATGCTGTGCATACAAAGACAGAGACAGAGAAAAAAAGTGACAGATTCAGGTGATCTGGGCAGGAAGGATGATGATGGCATCAGTCCACATGGCCTGATGATCAGTAAAAGAAATATCTGTAGGTGAAGTTAACAAGTTGCTGTCATACTTCAGAGATTTTCTGCTTTTTATATTGCCTTCACATTAGGGTCTGGCCCTTAGCAAACAAGTATAGATTATGACTTGAAGGAGGTAAGAGACCTGAAGGTGAAACAGGTCCCTACTTAAGAAAAGCAATGAAAATGCCATAATTACCTATCATCAAGTTCTTTAGCAGCTCTTCTACTTAAAAATCAATAGCTCCCTCAGGCTATATAGATAGCAGATCCCAACATCATTATCAATGACACACATGTACATTATTGGTCTAGTATAATCTTGTCCCAAAGCAGCTCTCAGTTCTGAAAGTCAAGTCAAATTAATTTGTATGCAGTTCAAGTAGAATTCAGATCTCTAACACAAAAGGTGAATGAAAATGCTCTGGATGTTATTTCTGTTTCTGTTATTAAAAAAATCTATTTTATTTTCAGATATTCTCTCTCTCCCACTTCTAAGACAGCAATAAAAGCAAAATCTGTTATAAGCATGTACAGTTTAGCAAAACAAATTTGCACCATGTCCAAAAAAGATTCCTCATGTACTTTGAGTCCATCATCTCTCTGTCTGGAGCTTTATTATGAGTCTCTAGAATTGTTGTGGTCATTTTGCTGCTCTGAATTCCGAAGTCCTTCAAAGAGGTTTTGAGAATTGTTTTTAAAAATATCTTTTAGGGTGGAGGGAGGGAGGGGAAAAATTGGAACAGAAGTGAGTGCAAGGGATAATGTTGTAAAAAATTACCCTGGCATGGGTTCTGTCAATAAAAAGTTATTTAATAAAAAAAAATTTAAAAAAATATCTTTTGTCTCAATTTCTTGTTTCTTGCTTTTGTTCCCTAATTCTGAATGATTTGTGAAAGATTCCATTTATGCTAATAGGAGTTGGACTCGATAATGATAGATACAAATCCTTATTGAATGATATCAGGGACTGTTAAATGAAGTTTTGTTTTTCCTTTAATTTTTTAAATGAGTTGTTTCTTTTTACAAGCATTTTGAAATTTCACAAATATTTGACATCAAATTAAAATACCTCTAAGAGAGTGACCCAAACCAGATGGGTTCTTCTTCACTTGGTGATGTTGTTGCTGCTACTATAAATCCAATAAACAAAAGTTGCAGTCATCTATCTGACTGATGTTTTAACCAACTCAGAAGAATAAATTATCCTTTTCAACTAAGTTTGATTTAAAATAAGAATTGAGCCTATTGCCTTCATTATCTGCTTACTTGCTGCAACCTAGAAAAAATGTTTGTATTTTTAGCCAGAATTTGAAATTACAGGAAACTATTAAATTATTCAAAATATAATTCTCTTCTTTTTCCTTCTTCCTCTTCTTTACCTCCTATTCCTTTTCCTTTTCCTCCTCTCCTTTTTTAATCTTCATTCTTATGAAACTTGAAGTCAGTCTCTCTGATTGGAACTATGAATCCCAATTTTAAAGGTAATCTAAAAAGTCTGGAGATCTCAGAACACAAAGGGAGTCTGTACATCTCAGAAGTACAGAATTTCAGAACTATGGAATTTGCAAGTTGGTATGGACCCTAGTGTTTTCTAGTGCAATGTATGCAATAAAAGTATTCTTAACTATAATTTACATGATAAATAGTTATTCAGCCTCTGCTTGAAATCTTTAACAGACAGAAAGTAACTATCTTTTGAGACTAACCATTTAACTCTTGGACAGCTGCTATTGTTAGAATGTTTTTTTAAATGTTGGACCTAAAACTTTCCTTTATAATATCTTGCTCTGTTCCTAGTTCTTATCCAAACAGAACAAGTCTAGTTCCTCTACCCCATCTTCAAATACTTGAAGATGGCTATCATATCATTCTCTGAGTTTTTTCCTCTAATTTAAGAATTCTTATTTCTTCCTACTAAGACTTATTCGACATAGACTCAAGGTCTTTTCCTATCCTGCTTGCCTTTTTTATGGACAGTCTCTAGCTAACTAATATCCTATGGATCCAAAATTGGTGCATTACTCCAGATGAGGAAGTTAGAGCACAGTGATATTCTATTACCTTCCTATTCCTGTTAGCTAAATCTCTCAATGCAGGCCAAGAGTGCATTAACTTTTTGAACTGCCACATCCTACCGCTGACTCATCTTGACTTTATAGGCTCTTTTGTTAGTGTTTTCTGAGCTACGTTAAAAAAAATTATAGGGAAAAACAAATCAGTTATTCACTATTCTGGTACTTTAAGCCATTTTCCCCTTAAACAATCATCTTACTGGTTTTTCAAAGTCCATGACCATGTCATTTGTCTCTTAGTCATCCCCCAGTGGGGGAACAGAGCTATGTAATTGCAAGCTTGCTATTTTATAGTGTTTAAGATTTAAAAATATTGTATGCTCATGATCCCATAGCACAGTATGTCAACGTATTAGCGCTTGTTAGGTGCTCACTGTATACCAAATATTATGTGCTAAGTGTTAAGAATACAAAGAAAGGCAAAAACATAATATCTTACTCTCAAGCAACTCACATTCTCATGAAGAAGACAATATTGAAATAATTATGTATGTACCAGATATATAAAGGGTGGATTAAAGGTACTTCAGAGAGAAGGCACTAGTAGGATGGAGAAGCACAAAAAACTCTTTCAGAAGATGTGATTTGAGGTGAGAATTGCAGGAAGGCAAGGAAACTTGGGAGCAAAGATGAGGAGGGAAAACATTCTAGACATGGGGGACAGCCATCACAAAGGCAATAAGGAAAGAGTATTAGTGTTTGGAATATTAATGATATTCTGAATGATACAATATGAGGAAAGGAGTAAATGATGTGGTGGGAAGAGGCCATGTTATGAAGAATTTTAAATGTCAAACAGTAGATGTTCTACTTTATCCTAGAGATAAGATAACCACTGGATTTTATTGAGTAAGAGTCAGAAAGGTGAAATGATATATTTATACTTTATGAAAATTACTTGGACAGCTAAGTGAAGGAAATGAAGAATCCTGAGTCACAAGGAGTCAAATTGCAAAAGTCCAAATGAAAGGTGATAAAGGTGATTAGGTGGAGCCTATATTTGTGGAGAGGAGATATATAGAAGTTATATCCAATGTGGCAACAAATTGAATGTGTGGGATAAATGTGAAAAGTTGAGGATCACACTGAATTTAGTAGCCTGGGTAACTTGAAGGATAATAGTGCTTTAGGTAGTAATAAGGGTAGTTCAATGGTAGACAAGTCTCTAATGGAAAGATTCATCTTCTTGAATTCAAAGATGACTTATGAACTGGGCAACAGGGGCAAGTCACTTAACCCTGTTTTCTTCAGTTTACTCAACTGAAAAGTGAATTGGAAAAGGAAATGCCAAACTACTTCAGGATCTTTGCCTAGAAAATCCCTAATGGGGTCATGAAGAACCAAACATGCCTTAAACAATACAACAACAAGTAATAAGGAAGTAAGCTACATTTTGAACAGTTAGTTGAAGGTGCTTGTGGCCCATCCAGTCCTAGATGCCCCAAAGACAGTTTATTAAGCACCATACACAGTATACCAAAGGTGCTTAGTCAATACTTATTGGCTAAAATAGTGGTTGAAAGTGCATATTTAGTTAAGATAGCTCTAAGATACTACTACACACTTCTCAAACACACAGGAAAAGATAATGATGAATACTGGAGGGGATGTGGGAAAACTGGGACACTAAAACATTTTTGGTGGAGTTGCAAACTGATCCAGAACTATGCCCAAAGGGCTATCTAACTGTGCATACAGTTTGATCCAGCAGTGTTTCTATTGAATCTATATTCCAAAGAAATAGTAAAAAATGGAAAGGGATTTATATGTGCAAAAATGTTTGTAGCAGCCCTTTTTTGGCATGGAAAGGAACTGGAAACTAAATGGATGCCCTTCATTTGGAGAATGGATGAATAAGTTATGGTATATGAATGTAATGGAATATTATTGCTCTATAAGAAATGATCGGCAGGATTATTTCAGAGAGAATTGGAGAGACTTACATGAAGTGATGGTAAGTGAAGTGAGTAGAACCAAGAGAACATAGAAACAAGAAGATTATACAATGATCAATTCTGATGGATATGGCTCTTTTCAACAATGAAGTGATTCAGGCCAGTTTTAATGATCTTATGATGAAGAGAGCCATTGATACTCAGAGAGACGAATGTGGATACTGAGTGTGGATCACAACATAGTTTTTTCACTCTTTTTGTCGTTTGCTTTTTGTTTTCTTTCTTATTTTTTTCTTTTTTGATCAGATGTTTCTTGTGCAGCATGATAATTGTGGAAATATGTATAGAAGAATCACACATTTTTAACATATTAGATTGCTATCTAGGGGATGGAGTAGGGGGAAGGGAAGGAAAAACATTTTAGAACACAAGGTTTTGCAAAAGTGAATGTTGAAAATTATCTATTCATATATTTTGAAAATAAACAGCTATTTTGTTATACATGTTTAAATATATGTTAAAATCCAATATGTGTAAACATATTTATACAATTCTCTTGCTGCACAAGAAAAATCAGATCAAAAAGGAAAGTAAATGAATAAGAAAACAAAATGCAAGTGAACAACAACAAAAAGAGTGAGAATGTTATGTTGTGATAACACATTCAGTTCCCATAGTCCTCTCTCTGTGTATAGATGGTTCTTTTCATCACAAGATCATTGGAACTGGCATCAGTTATCTCATTGTTGGAAAGAGTACTGTTCATCAGAATTGATCATTGTATAATCTTTTGTTGCTGTACAATGATCTCCTGGTTCTGCTCATTTCACTCAGCATCAGTTCATATAAGTCTTTCCCAGGTCTCTCTAATCCTCCTAATCATTTCTTATAGAATAATAATATCCCATAGCATTCATATACCATAACTTATTCAACCATTCATTCTCCAGCTGATGGGTATCCACTCAGTTTCCAGTTTCTTGCCACTACAAAAAGGGCTGCCACAAACATTTTTGCACATGTGGGTCCCTTTCCCTCCTTGAAGATCTCTTTGGGATATGGGCCTAATAGATATTCTGCTGTATCAAAGGGTATGCACAATTTGATAGCTTTTTGAACATAGTACCAAATTGCTCTCCAGAATAGTTGGATCCATTCACAATTCCACCAACAATGTTTCAGTGTCCCAGTTTTCCCACATCCCCTCCAAAATTCATCATTATCTTTTTCTGCCATCAGAGTCAATCTGAGAGGTGAGTGGTATCTCAGAGTTTCCTTAATTTGCATTTCTCTGATCAATAGTGATTTAAAGCACCTTTTCATGTGATTAGAAATGGTTTTAATTTCTTCATCTGAAAATTGTCTGTTCATATCCTTTGGCCATTTATCAATTGGAGAATGGCTTGAATTCTTGTAAATTTGACTCAATTATATATTTTAGAAATGAGGTCTTTATCAGAACTCTTAAATGTAAATGTAAAAATGTTTTCCCAATTTATTGCTTCTCTTCTAATCTTGTCTGCATTAGTTTTGCTTGTACAAAGACTTTTTAACTTGATATAATCAAAATTATCTATTTTGAAAAAGATGGGATAAAGCTAATTTTATCCAATAAGTTCATGAATTTACCCAGGGTTCACCCAGCTAGTAAGTATCAGAAAAGAATTTGAATTTGGTTTTACTGACCTGTGTTCTATTCCACTGGGTCTTGATGCCTCTCTAGGAATCAGTTTTCTCATTTATATAAGATGGGGTTTATACCAGATAAGCTCTGAAGTTCCATACAACTTTAAATCTTATTGGTGATATTATACCAGGGAAATTCAGTTAAATGATTTTAAATCCAATGATCTTAAAGCCTTATAAGGGTCCCTTACTGTTGTTATTGTTCAGTCATTTCTGATTCATTGTGCCTGCAAAGATATTGGAATATTTGCCATTTCCTTCTCTAGAAGGTCCCTTATACAACATGGTTAGGTGTATATTGTTTCCTTTATTTTTGGCTAGGCATTTTAATGGGGCTTACTGTTTGATCATTTTGACAACTCCCTGACCCCTTTTACTGGTCACTGATGCTTCTTATTAAAATCTTCCTGGTGTTGTGTTTGCAATCACCTTAAACAATAAATAAAATAATAACATGAAGATCCTCTGAAGTCTCATAAAATTATAGTTCATTAGACCTTGAAGGGGCCTTAAGGATCAGTTCTGGATTTCATGTAAAAAAAAAAAACTGAGAGTAACCCACTTCTAGTGGGTTTTGTAGTGATTTGTCCAAAGTCAAGTAGAAAGTTAACAGAGAGAGTTAAGGCTACTAAATCCTCATTTGCGACTTCTCTGATTGATTTCTCCACTCTGCCCCTGCATCCCATCCTTTCCTTGACCATTCCCAGTCCTTCCCTCCACTTTTTAAGTTTCCTGTTGTGTTCTGTCTTCCATCCCCTATTAGATTTGAATGTCCTTCACAGAAGTGATCCTCTTTTATATTGGCATCTCTAGTATTTAGGACAGTATCTTGGCATAGGAATATTGTATGTGTTTAATAAATGTTTATTGATGAGATTATTCATCTCATAAGTCGAGAATTAGAAAGTGTTTTCCACATAGTGTCTTTGGAATAAAGTATAAAACAGATATTTTTACCTGTTTTATGGATGGACAAACTGAGGCTCAGATATATCTCAGATTGAAAAATAACTTTCCTATGGTCATACATTTCATTGATGTCAGAAAGAGGACACAAACTTAGGTCTCCAGATACAAAATTCAGCATCCTTTTCACTACATTACCCAGAACTCATATGTTTAGACATCAATCCAGCAACTATTTCCATTAAACTTCACTGCCGCTAATCAGTGAAGAGTAGTCAGGAAGCATGACAAAAGTCATATGTGAAAGAATGAAAGATGAATTAATAATGGAGACCTGAGATAAGGGAATTAAAAGAAATGCTTACAACCCAGAGTAGTTCTCTGAATATAACTTTAAAGACTTCAGAAATGTCCATTTAAAAACTTAATACCAACAACTTTAGAATAATTTAGCTAATACATAACTATTACTCTACTCTGGAAATATACCTTCCATTCAGATATTTCTTGATTAAGGAAGATGTTCAGTTCTTCCATAGGTATGATTGACTTTCCTTTGACTATTGAGTTACAAATTTGGTCTCTATGTACTTATTTGAGAAAATTTCTAATTTCAGGAGGTTATGCTGATATTTGTTGGAATTTTTTATTGACGAAGTTTTTGGAAATAAATTAAAAATATTCCATTTTTCATGCATGTGTAACAATGGAGTATTTTCAAAGATCTATAATTGCAGTGGAGTGAAAACTACTTTCATCAATACAGATTGTAACCTACTTAAAACTTGCATAAATCTTAGAGTTAGTTTCCTGAGACTCAGAGAATTTGGGTTTTGTCCAAGGTCATAAAGTCAGTAAGTATTAGAGGTAGTATTTGAACTCAGGTCTTTCTGGTTCTAAATCTAGTACTCTATATGCTATATTCTACTTTTTATGATAATTATACATGTCTATATGAAACAATGCTATGACAATGTCCTTAAAGTACCTCAGTAGTAGCTCCTCAGATTAAGTGCATTCACTGGAATCATCAATGAACAGCTAATTGTCACTGAAGTGTGCTGACATTCACATTTCTGGGATTCCACTGGAAGCAGCTGTATGAACTCCAGCCACAAAGACTGGATTTTTCCAAGTGAAACCAACAAATGCATTTTCCTGCTGTAATCTATTAAATTGATCCAAGTATTTTAAAAATAAAATCTCTTTTAAAGGGGAAATATGCATGCTAAAAAACAGCACTAAGTGTAGGTTATACTCAGATTTTATTTGAGTCAGAGTGGGTTAAAAGTGTTACCATCTTGGTTTATGATAGGCTGTGGATTTTATTCACAAAATTGCTCACTTCGGGCCTACTAGAAGACAGATACTCATATAGGGCTATTCTAAACCATTAATGTTATTTCTTCTATTGGGAGAGCTGGCAACATTTCTCTGCCTTTCAAAGTAATCAAGGTCTGAATATCTTGTGTCTTCTAAAGCTGAATCAAATCAGAGATAATTTGATATTTGCATTATTCTTAATCCTTCAAAGTAGGTTTATGCTTCTAAAATGTCCCTAAGTGGTTGGATAGCTGCCCCACTCTGCGAGTGGTCACATTTACCTATATGGGTTATAACATATGTATCCAGGAAGGGTTTGTTTTCCAAAAGTTCCCTAAAATATAAAATAGCTTTTTATGACTTCTTAATTTGGGGCCCCTCAAGGGAAGCACTACTTAGTATTTGTTCACACTATCTCCTTTGGCAGGAGATTTTGAATACAATCAAAGGAATAAATTGGAAATTTGATACATCCCCCAGTGTTGATAATGAGGTTTCAAGTCTACTAAAGATGTTAGTCAAGCCTTTCCCTTGAATGATAGATAGGTCAGATGTTCTCTAATAGTGTTCAACACCCTGGGTGTGCCTGCTTAGAATTTCAAAGTGAACCAAAGTGAGAGTTAAAGATTTATGTTCTGAGCCAACATTAAATTGTCTAAGCTAAGGCCTAATTTTTTTTTCCAATTTAAATTAATCTTTAGGTTGGGACTTTTAATTTTATGTTGTAAAGAGATAGAGTAAAAATTAGATACCATATGCAAATTTCATAAGTGATTAAAAGTATAATGGGAAAAAATCATGTAGGGTATTAGTGGGCTATAGTATATAACCAGTTGGAACTTGTTTGAGAAGGGATCATTAAGAATCTGTATGATCAAGAATTTTTTTTTAATTTAATAGCCTTTTATTTACAGGATATATACATGGGTAACTTTACAGCATTAACAATTGCCAAACCTCTTGTTCCAATTTTTCACCTCTTACCCCTCCACCCCCTCCCCTAGATAGCAGGATGACCAGTAGATGTTAAATATATTAAAATATAAATTAGATACACAATAAGTTGTATGATCAAGAATTAAGAAAAGAAGAAAGAAATAAAATGAAGGAAAGAAAGAAGGAAACAAAAAGGAAAGAAAGAATAAAAAAGGAGAGAAAGAAAGGGAGGGAGGGAGAGAAAAAAAGAAAAGAAGAAAGGAAAGAAAGAAACCAAAAGGAGATAGAAAGGAAGGAAAGAAAGAAAAAAGACGGGAAGAAATGAAGGAAGAAAGAAAAAAGAAAGAGGATAGGAAAGTATATCATGTAGCAAGACTATACCTTTTCCTCACTTCTGCTCTTAGAAATCTAGCATACTTTTCATTCTATCAGTTCCCTTTCCATTTTCTGTGAACTGTTAAATCCCTAGCAATGAGTTAATAAGTATAAGTGTCAATTCTTCCAGAACCATGGATTATAATATTCAGTTTAATAAGAAAAATCAGCTATATAATCTCTTTATTTTATATTTCAACTTCTTAATAATAATTTTGTTTTGTCCTTTCTAATACAAAAATGTGTTACTTTGAAGGAAAAACAGAAATAAAATGAGGGTTGAATAGAGAGGCAGCAATGGAAAGAACAATCATTAAACGTTTACAAATTGCCTGCTATGTACCAAGCACTGTGCTAAGCGTTAGGGAATGACCTTTTTGCTTCAATCCCAGACTTCCTTTTTTTCCTGTCTTCTAACTTCACTTTTGAAACATTCATCTATCTTGGTTTTCTAACGTATCTGACCATTCCAAGGAGATTTTTTTTTCTTTTTGTCCTCAGATAAAAGAAAACAGAGCTCTATAATCTCGTGCAATTCATTGTGGAACTTATCAACTTGATCGAAAACTCCCCTATCAATCCCTCTCACCTCTGCAATAAGATTCTTCTTCCTATGTTGTATCATTTACTCTTTGTGCATCTTGGGGAAAGTATGTAGGCAATTTTCTCTTTTCCTCTGTATTTAAAACTCTCTTTTTCAAATATGTGAAATTCATATATATGTTTATATACAATTTCTATATGCTCCTATATGTTTATATATAGGTGTTTAGGTTTAATTTATATATACTCATATATATATATATATATATATATATATATAAGTTTATATATAGTTGTTAGAATGCATACATATATCTATGTGTGTGTGTGTATATATATATATATATATATATATATATATACAAAACACTGTGTGTGTGTGTGTGTGTGTATATATATATATATATATATATATATATATATATATATATATATATACATACAGTGTTTTGTTTTAAAAGCTTTTGCTTTTATGGCACAATCATTTCTTAATATTTCCTGCCCTTATCGCCAATGAGTTTTCTCAATCATATAAGACAGTACATACAGCAAAAGTCCAACTCTGAAAAAAAAAAAAGATTCCAACTTGAAGTATATTTCTTCATCTCATCCCCAGGGCAAAGACTGGACATTTTAATTCCTCAGTGACAGATTTCTTTTTATTGTTTTTTTTATATCGATTGTTTTAGTCATCTTCATACTCACTTCCTGAGAATCAGTTCATATGACTTTTCCTATATATCTCTAAAGGCTCTGTTTTTGTTTATTCTCTTTTTAGCAAAATAATGTTTCATTATATCCATATAGTACAATTTCTCTGGCCATTAATTTTCACTTACTTTTTTCCAGTTCTTTGTTACTATAAAATATGTCACTATGATTGCATATATATACATATATATTTATGCATATGTATATATGACATACCTATATAAGCTCTCTTTATGTGTGTATATGCATGTATGTAAATGTGTATATGTAGTATGTATACATATATACTTATACCATATTTGACTAACACTATGATTTCTGAGTCACTTATTTCACAATTACAATTATATATTATATGTGTAATATAAATTGTTATAAGTATACATGTACATGCGTGTACATGTATTTGTATATACACGTAATATTTCTTTCTGTATTTGACTTTCTTGGAATTCATGACTAACTGTGATTTCTGAGTCAGTGCATAGTTTTATTACTTTTTTCCCCACACATAATTACAACTGTTTTTTAAAATGATGCTCTACCAACAATGTTTTAGAGTATCTGTCTTTCCATAGCATATTTAGAATTTCTATCTTTTATCATATCTGGTCATTCATATATATGTATATTATTTTTTACTGGTACTTGTTATATGCACATCTTTGGTCAAATGCCCATTATTCCTATATTTTAAGCCTTGGTCCAGACATCCAAATCTCATTTTCAGACACCATTTTGTTAACCAGCTGTTCACTTTCCAAATCTGTTTTTCTCCTCTAAAGCCCCTACCTTCAATCAGTAGCAGTGATGAAAACACCATCTGTGTCCCTTTGGTCTTCGGTTTCTTAGCCAGGACTTAAATGTTTTCTGGGTTCTTTCTGGTGGTTTTACTTGTCAAATGAATAACCAGGCATGGATGATGGTTATTGTGTTTGACAATTCTCAGGAATCTACCAGTCATTCCCAGGTACAACCCTCAATATCAGGTTGACAAATGGCTGCCTTGATTTACCTCAGCAGGGAGTGAATAGCTGCCACAACTTATCCCTTTTTCTTCTTCATTATTGGATGACCTTTTGTGTCACCTGATGGTCCATATCATTACTTCTTATAATACTAAAGTACAATTCCTTTCAGTCACTTCTCAGACATCTTCACTTAGACGTGTCATGGACACTTCAAATTCAACAGGTTAAAAATGGAACTAATTATCTTTTCCCTCTAACCCTGTCTTTTCTGTAAATTGCTCTATTTTATTTCCAGTCCTTTCCTATCACCCCAAATTGAAACACTGCATTTATTTCTCCTTTTTCTTTTCTCTAATCCTAATACCCAATTCAACTGCCAAATTATATTGATTCTAATTGCACAACATTGCTCATATCTGGTCCTTTCTGTGTACTCACAGGACTAATATTCTAGTTAAAATCCTAATTTATTGCTTAGATTATAGAAATAATCTCACTACTCTCCTAGCCTCAGGTCTTCTCTCTCCTTTGTTCTTGTGGTGGCCAAAATAATATTTTTTAGTCATGGGTCTGATTATTCCACTTTTCTGTGCAAAAGCCTTTAGTAGCTAACCTACATTTTAAAGATATAAAATTCCTTAACCTGATCTGACTTTCCTGAGCAAGATTACAGGAATTTATAGCCAAATCATTTGGGAATGTTGTTAGCTATAAATGATCACACATACTGTTTGAGATTTCTGAGTTCAAGGAGAGATTTTCCAGGAGCAAGTGTGTGTGTGTGTGTGTGTGTGTGTGTGTGTGTGTGTGTGTGAAAGAGAAAGACAGCCAGATAGACAGGCAGACACAGAGAGACAAAGGCAGAGAAAGAGACAGAGATGGAGAAAGAGAGAGATAGAGAAAAAGTCCCAGAGCTCACACTATTAGAACCTAGGTAGTGGCAGTGCAGCAAAATCCCTTGTATACCAAGTGGAGAAAGGAAAACAAAGGTGATTATCAGAGAGAATGACTTGCTTAAAGACTTACAATTAATAGGGAAAAGAACTGGGAATTGAATTTAGTTTTCTTCCTTCCTTTCCTTTTGTTCCTCTCCTCCTCCTCTTTCTCCTCTTTCCCCCAGCTCATCCTGAACTCAATACCATTGCTAATAAAAATAGGGACTATGACCACCTTTATTTCTAACCTAGAATAGTTTGCCTGCGTTAGGTAGCTGAGGGGTACTTTCTTTTAAGCAGCTCATCATTTTTTCTGCTTTACATAACATAGTTCAGACATCCAACTGACTTAGTCTACTACATCTCAGAACTCAATTTATCAGCCTCACCTTCCCTCCCCCCCCCCATAGCATGGCTTAAAGAGGCACACCAACATAACTTGCCATTGTTTTGTTCTTGCTTTTTTATGAATAACCATTATGGTTATATTAAATTTTATAAAGACATTTAGACAAGTAACCAAAAATCAAATTTATGAATTAAAAGCAGGGTATAAGTGCAAAAATTACTGACATTGGGGAGGAAGCAAAGAGGAGATATATAATAAACAGAAGTCAGGAAAGATGTCCTTCAAAAAAGCTGGGATTTCAGAAGTCATTTGAGTGGGAAGAAAAGAGTAATGCTATGGGGGCCAGAAGAATATTTTGGATACTAGGCATATCTTGTGAGATGGAATAGAGGCAGAATTAAATATATAAGATGCAGAATGCTTCAAATATATTTTTCTTGGAAGGAAAAAGGTGAAAAAGAGGACAAAACAATCAAACACATCAGAATTCTTGAATGCAGAAATTTTTTATTAAAATGCATTATTTATTTATGATTCTTTTATTTTAAATTTTTGAGTTCCAAATTTTCTCCTTTACTACAACCTGGTTCTAAAACCACTGAAAAGGCCAATAATATATCTAATATCCATATGAAATCATGCAAAACATAATTCCATATTTGCAGAGAGACAGAGACAAAGAGATAGAGAGAAAAAAGAAAGACAGAGACAGAGAGAGAAGAAGAAAAAATAAGAACAAGAAGAGAAAGAAGAATAAAAAGAATAAGAACAAGAGAAGAAGAAGATGATGATGATGACTATGATGATGAAGATGATGAGGAGAAGGAGAAAGAGAAGAAGGAAGAAGAAGAGGAAGAGGAGGAGTAAAAGGAGGAGCAAAGCAAGATCAGGGGCAGGAGAAGAGAGAGAAACCAGACAAAGGAGAAAGAATCTAACCACACATGGTTACTATGGGGATAGAGAAATTTGGGCTTTATCTTCAAAGAAGGATACTGAAGCCAAAAAAAACCAAACCGTCTCCTTCCTTAGAATAATGTCAAATGGTCATCTGCTCAAAAATTCATAGAAAATATTTTAAAAGTCAAATAAGTGAGATTGAGGAAAAATTGTTAAAAAAGAATAATTCAAGAAAAATAAGTTTATAAAAAAGCAAGTCAAACAACTGGAAAAAGGAGATCAAAAATCTTAAGGAAAAATATGACTCCTTGAAAATTAGAACTAGGCAAATGGAAGCTAGCAAAGTTATGAGAGACTGAGAAATAATTTAAAAATATATAAAGAATGAAAAAAAAAAGAAGGCAATGGGAAAAATCTTATCAGGAAAACAATAGATCTGGAGAACAGATCAAGAAAGGATAACAAGAAAAATAGGACTGTCTAAAAACTACAGTCAAAGGAAATATTTTAACATAGCAATATAAGAAATAATTAAAGAAAATTATCTTAAAATATTAGAACATGAGGGAAAAGAAATAGAAATAGAAAATAAAAATAGAAATAGAAAAAAAAAAACTAGTGATCAGCACTTGAAAGAGATTTTAGGAGAAAAGCCTACAGGAATATCATAGCCAAATTTCAAATTTCAAGGAGAAAATATTATGATCATCAAGAAATAAATTATTTCAAATATGTTGAATCTACACAATTAGAATTACACAAGATTTAGCAACATCTATACCAAAAGATAGAAATTCAGATAGATCTTGCAACACTATATATCAAAGACCAAAAGACTGGATTGCAGCCAAAACTATCATGCACATCAAAGTTAAGCATGATCATGAATGAAAAAAAAATAGATATTTAATGAATTGCCAGACTTTTCAGGACTTTATGGAAAAAGATGAAAACTTAATAGAAAATCTAACATATAAGATCTGATAGATATATAAGGTAAATATCAAAAATAAATTACAAATGACTTACTAAGGACAAATTACTTTTATACATGGAATTATAAACTGTATGTCCTTAGTAAATGGATCATTTGAAAGAAAGATTGAGCTGAATATGGAGGTAAAGTTGAGGATGATGTGATTCTAAAAAGCAAAATCATGTAGCAAAAATTAGTTATTATCTCATACAAATGAGATGGGAGTGGAAGTACTGACCCAGAGGAATTAGACAAGGGAGAAGGGTTGGTAGTTCTTAAATCTTATTTTCATCAGAATGGGTTAAAGAGGATACAATATATAGGTATCTAGAAGAGTATAAAAGTCTTCTAAATTCAGAAAGAAATAAGAGCTTAAGGACATAGGGAGAGACAAGAGAATAAGGGAGTGATTTTTGGAGGGATTCCTACTCACATCAGATTTGGGTTCTAGAGAGAACAACATATACATTTAGACAGAGAGTGAATAGGAAAGGAGAAGCATAGAATGGTATGTAGATTAATGGGAATGGAACAAGAATAATGTATATTTGGAAAGATATAAAAGTTCTAAATTCAGATAGAAACAAGAAAGAAGGGAATAGGGTGGGGGGGAGGATAATGACGGAATTCTTCAAGTGGGAGTAGGTTAAGTAATAGGAGGTCAAGGTAATGGGTAGAAGTAAAAAGAGGAGTCAGAAAGGATAGGAATAGGCTCAGAAGAATAGGGAAGAAAATAGGGAGGATAAAAATAAACTAGCAATTATAGCTTTGAATGTGAATTGAATGAATTCATCCATAAAATGGAAACATATTAGATTAACAATTTGAACTCAAAAATATATTGCTTTCAGGAAATTTTGTAAAAAAAAAAAAAAAAAAAACAAGAGATATATGAAACAAAATAAAGAACAGGAGTAGAATTTATTCTGTAAAAAAGCAGAGATGGTAATCATGATCTGAGACAAAGTTGAAGTTAAAATATATTTAGTCAAAAGAGAGAAATAAGGAAACGACATTATATACAGCCATATTAATCAATATGGTTTTAGACTATTTAAAATAGACAGTAGAAGGCTGGACTATTGCTGTAGTATAAGGAATGATGAACTGGTGGATTTAGAAAAATAAGGAAAGAGTTGGACTTAGGAAGGAAGATTCTATCTACCTTCAGAGAAACAAAGAACAAATGGAAATAAGCATAGTACAGTTTTACATATTCGTATATGAATATATATGTTTATATATGGGCATTAGAATTAACTATGCATATATGTATCTATGTTTATAGATGTGTGTTTTGTATCTATATATCTATCTCTATATCTACATCTATCTATCTATATTTGTACTTAGCCTTCTTGGGGGATAGGGGGAATGAAAGGGAAAAAATAAAGTAAAAAGTGCATATCAGAGAACAAAATAAAACCTATAAGTAAAGCAGAGATGGAGCTCTGAACATTATGTCAAGTATTTATTTTATAGACTGTATGGAACAGAGAGAGATAAGGTAAAGAACTTATAGGAATGTATGAATTCTTTTTTCCGTATTTTATTTTCATTATTTCTGTGTTTCCCCTATGACCTGTATAAAATGTGCAGGCTCATATTTACTTGAGCCTTGGCCAGCTAGAAACGTATTTACTTAACCTGAGCTGATGACATTTATTGGTACTTGACATTTATCGATATTTAGTCTATTAGCTGGACCACTATCGGCTTGATTAAGCCTGAAGGCCTGATTTTCTGTTTCCTAGAAATCAGGAGATTTCCTGAAACCTTCCATTCCAATCTGGTCTCCAAATAGCAACAACCAATTAGATGCCTCCCCTCCCCTTCTCAATGCTTTCTCTTTCTTATCTCACGATGGGATGGTTCATACTCCAAAGGTTTTTAATAAACAAATTTTCTGCCTTCTACTGAGTGATCTCTGAGTAGTCATTTTGGGTAAGGGTCTTCTACATCCCTTACATAAACTTTCTTGAAATTTATTGCTTTTATATTTTGAATCCTATTGCATTCTATTGTGCAAATGACATTTTTTTCTTTTTCTTTTGTTTATATTTAAGTTTAAAATAAAAAGGAAATCCTGAAAAAGGAATTGTCTAACATTATTGTTTGGACCAAAGGAGCCAAATCTTTCACAGTTGTTCATCATTACAGCATTGCTTTTACTGTGCATAAAGATCTCTCAATTCTTCTCATTTCATTTTGTATCAGTTCATGTAATTCTTGACAAATTTTTTTCTGAAATAATACCTTTTTTTCCCCCACAACACAACAGCAGTCATATGCTGCAATTATATGCCACCATTTATTCAAGCATTCTCCAGTTGACAAGAATCCTGTTGATTTCCAATTTTTCACCATCACAAAAAGAGCTGCTGTAAATATTTTATTATACAGATAATTTCTTTTACCTTTTTTATTTCTTTGGGGCACAAACCTAGTAATGGATTGTTGGGTCAAATAGTATGCACAGTTTTATAGTACTTTGGGTCTAGTTCCAAATTGTTTTCCTGAAATGTTAGACTAGTTTATTGTTCTACCAACTGTAATGTTCTCTCTAAAATGTAATGTTCTCTACTGAGGTTTTCTTAGGCCTCTGGAAGCAGCCTTTGTTTCAGTTCAGTAATCACCACAAATGCAGCCAGGTGTTAAAGTCCAATCTTTTATTGTCTCCTTCAAAGTCTTATCTCCATTCCTAGGGCCTGGTTAGCTTTCTTATAGTTCAGATCCTTTATTATCTCCTTCCTGAGGCTGGACAACTTTCTGGAGAGCCTTTCAGTCTGGCCTTGATCTTAGTGGGGGAAGTGCAGGAATCCAGGCCAGCCACTAGGAAGATCGAATTGAATTTCTCCCCTTGGTTCTTAAGCTCCTGCATGCCTTCTCTGGCTTCTGAATCTCCCCGAATGTCAGTCCAGGCTAAGGCTCCTAGTTTATATGCCCCCACATTGAGTATACACCAGTTAATGGCTATCACTAGGAAACCATTATTTGTTGTAAGATTAAATCAATGCTAAACTAGATTTAGTCATTGTCTCCTCAATTCCACTTAGTATCTTGTTTCAAATTCTTGCCCATAATATCTGCTTGTAGGATTAAATCATTCATACTGAACCATGCTAAATTAGATAACTATTGTCCCTATCAATTCCACTAACTTAGTACCTTGTAAGAATCATTTGTTTCAAGTTCAGAGTTCTGGCCCATAACAACCAACAATTCATTAAAATATCTACTTTTCTCTCATCCTTTCCAGCAATTGTATCTCTGATGGATTTGAGATGGGACCTCAGAGTTAATTTAATTTACCTTTCTCTGATTGATTGTGATTCAGAGCATTTTATGTGACTATGAATATCTTCTTTTGAAAACTCAGTTTATATATATATGTGTGTGTGTGTGTGTGTGTGTGTGTGTGTGTATCTTTTATTGATTTAAAAATGGGTCTTTTAAAAAAATTTGACTCAGTTCTATACTCACTATATTTCAGAAATATGGCATTTATCAAAGAAACTTTCTATAAAAACATGCTGTTATTTCATTGTTTGTGGTACTTTTTTTTTTTTTTTAGCAAACTGTAGTTTTCCTAATTATCCCTTTTAATTAGTTTTATTTTTGCTTTTGTTTTGTCTGAGATCATGATTGCTACCCCTAACTTTATTTTTTTTAGTTCAACTGAACTATAGTAGATTCTGTTCCAGCCCTTTGTTTTAACTCTGTATGTGTCTTTCTATTTCAAGTGTGTCTCCTTCTAATCCCTTCAGCTATCTGCTTCTGTTTTATTGGTGAACTTATCCTGTAGAATGTAGAATTTTGAAGCCCATCTTAGAACCCTAATAAGGAATGCCTAAGGCAATTGGCTAAGATGCACAGTTCTAGAAAATGATTATTGACACTATTACGAAGAAGAAGTTGGCTGTGAGCAAATATAAGAAACAGGGCAATATCCTGGTTTAGGACTAGCTAGCCCAGATGTAGAAAAGATTGGACATGTTCAAGATCAATCTTGAGAAATTTCCAGTAAACATAAGCTGAAGATATAAAAAAATTCCTAGTTCTGGATATAGTTCCAACATATGAGAACTATGACTGAGACTGACCTCTTGGCCTTTGGAAAATGATTTTGGACTTAGTTGTTGTTAATATTTATTATAAACGAGGTGTCCAAGTTATAATATGCCTGGCCCCTATGTATCAGAAGATAGATCTGATCACCTTGGAAGATCTATATCTTAAGGAACTAAAGAGAAGAGGTAAATTTACTCAAGATATTAGCCAAAGAGTTATGATCTGAGTCACTGAGTTCAACATGGATTATGGTATAGTTTACAAAGAAAAATGGCTATGTAACAACTAATGAAGTCAAAGCAAATGTCGCATGGAAAGAATGAACCAGTGGGAAAGTAATGGAGTATCTCCTGAAAGAAAGCTTGACTAGACTTGCAGGATCCAGAGAAGGAGGTTAACAGTTGCCTGCTCTCTCTGATGATTTGTACCCCCATCTAGTCAACAGATCACAGATGAGGAATTTTCTCTAGGAGATGTAGTTCACTAGAGAGAGTCTAAAAAGAAGAGAGAATAAGATTTTCTAAGGAAAACTAGATTATAATTTTTTAGAAGAAAAATCTTAATTTGCCTCTGCTCACTGAAAGATTTCTAATTTACCTCACACTAATTACTCATTTTTTTTTTCTAGTGCTAGAGGACTCTTAATCCTTATATAATGGTCAATTTTTCTAATATCCTGACAATAATCTGATGATGGAGGTAAAGCAAAAGGGGCAACTGAGACAAAGAGGTGAAACATCCACATGTAAACCCCTTTCAGGACTGTTCATCTTCCATGTTTGGTATCTACTTTCACCCATTTTTCAGCTGTGGTTTCAAGAAGTTGTGCCATGGATAGTGGTCATACTCTGGTAAAATTGTCCTGGTAAAGAGACTAAAACCAGGTTGAGAGTAACCTGATGGGCTTGAAACACATCCCTGAGTTAGAAGCGTGTCTACCTAAGCATGTGAAGATTTCCCCAGTGAGAATGGGTGGATGAAAACACTTTGTTCTAATAGCCATGATAGTGGCTGAAGCAGGTAACATGGAGTGCTTAGAGCTTGGTCGTTCATCACACATGTCAAGGTTATCCACTGCATTCTGAGCCATTGCCTGTTGTCCTGATATTTCTTTTGCTGCTGGACTTTGATGACTAAGAAAGTGAAGTTGATGACTTTGTGCAACCCTGACTCACAAATTCAATTTGTGCATATCAGGGAATTACCCATGATGACGTTGGTCCTCTTAGAAATGGATAAGCTTAGCATAGAAACAGGGTTATGTCTTCTAGTCCAGTCTTTCAAGTATTTTGAAAATGTGTGTGTGTGTGTGTGTGTGTGTGTGTGTGTGTGTGCATGTGCACACACACACATGAAAGCAGGCAAACTATAAGGTTTGAGAGTAAGTATTGTCTCATTATTTATGTTTTGCATTTTTATTGGCTGTCCCTCATGCTTGGGATTCTTTCTTTTTTATCTCCACCTTCTGACTTCCCTAATTTCTTTGAAGTCTTAGCTAAAGTTCCATTTTCTACAGGAAGTCTTTTCCTAATTCCTAAATTTTAATACTACTCTAAGTTGATTATTTCTTATCTGTATATTTTTTATTTGTACATAATTGTTTGTATGTTATATCTCCCATAAATTGTGAGCTCCAGGAGGGCAGGGATTGTCTTTTTTAGCATCCTCAGCACTACAACACATAATTGTTATATAAAAAGTTCTAAATAAATGTTTATTGACCAATATATTTCCCATGATTAGCACAGTAGCAGGCACAGAGTAGGCACTCGATAAATGATTATTGATTGATCAAAACAGGTATATAGTCAGGACATAACACCACCAATATAGAATTAGAAGGGACTTTAGCCATCATCTAGTTCTGCCCACTATTTTAGAAAGAAAAGAACTCAGGCATGGAGATTTTATAATTTGCTCAAGATCGTATTTAGTAAAGTGACAGAATTTCAACCTAGACCTCAATATATATCCAATACTCTTTCCACTATATCTTTTTTTATTATAATAACTTTTTATTGACAGAACCCATGCCTGGATAATTTTTACAACATTATCCCTTGCACTCACTTCTGTTCCGATTTTTCCCCTCTCTCCCTCCATCCCCTCCCCTAGATGGCAAGCAGTCCTATATATGTTGAATATGTCGCAGTATATCCTAAATACAATATATGTTCCACTATATCTTAAGGATAATAATTCTGATTTAAATATCAAGAAAACTGACAATTAGGGCTAGGCAGAGGTGAAAAAGGACAATATAGTTAGAATACTTTTTGGGCAGTGGTAGCGAAGAGTGACCAGCCTGATATCAAAGTGATATTGTGATCAGTGTTTGTGCCAGCTCAGGCTCTCCAGTCCTATGTGGATGAAGTAGGTTTGACAGGCAGAGAGCTCCAAGAAATCCTCAAGAGAACAAGTAATTTCTACATTGATGTCACTCAACAGATTCCCTTCTGACTGTTGTATTTCTTGGCTACTTGACCCTACCTTGGCATTTTATAAATATTTTGAGTCACAACCGAACCTGTGGTCTTTATCCTGTACTATTTGGACTACATCTTGGCTAGGAGTTGGTATTTCCTCAATTTGGAACTCACACTATTTCATTATCTGTTTTTCTCTCTATTCTCTCCTCTTCTAGGCAAATTTTCTGGCCTTATCATGACTTAAATACCGGATTTGTGCCACTGGTCCAGTCCTGGGGGCTTAAATCAAAGTTTGGACTATTTTTTACCCAATTAAACCATCAATATGTATTTTTGAACACATACCATGTGGTCAACACTATTTTGTCCTAGGGAACTAAATAAAGTACTAACTAAAACCTCACTTTTTACAGCAGGGGTAGGGATCTTATATAGTCTGTGAAATCATTTGCTAAGGCAACCGCAGACAATGGTAAGCTAAAAGCTAGGTACAATAACCTTCCACTGCATTAGTTCTCTAAGTTGATAATTTTGTATGGCCCATGAATGATATTATAAATATCCAAATGATCCTTGACAGAAAAAGTTTCCCCAGCCCTGTTCTGCCATAATTCTTTTCTAACTTCTCTTAATTCCAGTCTTTTCCTTTTAAAATTATTTCCTATTTATCTTGTCTAGAACTAGCTTTGTATAGATTTATTTGCATGTTGTGTTCCTCTTTAGATGGTAAACTCCTTGAGGACTGCAACTGCCTTTTGTCTCTTTTTGTCTCTTCGTGTTTCCTTCCTTTGGGAAAATAATAATCCATCTACAATATTTCATCCTGTGTGGCTCTCCCTGTTTCAAAGCTCTTCCCACTCCAATCCATCCTCCATGCTGCTCGCAAAGGGATCTTTCTAAAGTATAGGCTTGATCATATTGCTCTCCTCCTCAGTAAATTCCACTGGCTCCCTGGGTCAAATATAAATCTTTTGTTCAGATTTAAAGGCCTTCACACAATCTTGCCCATTCTTACTTTATAGTTCTTCTGATACTTTATTTCCCCCTCCATATATTCTAAAAGTTAGTCAAATTCTCCTTCTGTTCTTCTTTGCAGATGATACTCCTTTCTTCCAACTCTTTGCCTTTTAACTTCTTCCCCAATCCTGGAATGCTCTCCCTTCTCACCTCTTCTCTTGGTTTCCTTGAAGACTCAATTTTAATCCTATCCTCAGCAGAATTCTTTGTTATTCTCCTCCTTTTGCTCCCCTTTGTTGTGCCCCCAAAATGTTTTCCAATTGACCCTGTGTATATCTCATATTACATCTATGTACATGGCTGCTCGTCTCTTTGTGAGATTTTTGATGGCTGGAACCATGTTTTTGCCTTTCTTTCTACCCCTAGTTCTTAGCATAGTGCCTGACATATAATAGGTAGTGTTTATTAGATCTGATTTCTTTTACATGGCCTTCCATGAATCCTTCAAAAGGCATTCTGGAAGCTTTCATGTAGTCCTTTCTGCATTGCAAAGTGCTTGCTCTATCCATCTGTTACCCTTTTGTGACTTTATCTGTTTAGCCTATCCTGTTTTGCAGTCATATATATCCTTGATCATGTCTTTTATTCCACATTTATATATAAGAATAGAACTGATAAAATGAGAGATCTATACCTATCTTCTTCCCCCCCTAACTGGTGACTCAATTATTTTATGTTTGAAAAGGCTGGATTGTTGTTATTGATCTTATTTACCTTATTTATCACCTTTCCAAAATTTCCATGGCTTTATTAATAACTTTGCTATCTTTGTGAAAAAGAAGTCTAGAGAATTCCTCTCCTTCCCCTGCCTAAAATAAAAGAGGAAGAAAAAAGAAAAAGAAAAGAAGGAAACACAGAAAGAAAAAGAAAAAAAAGATCATGGGGTTTGATATTACATTGTAACAGACAATCCCAGAAGTGAAAATTGCACCTGGGAATTTTTTTTTTTCTTTTCTTTTCAATTTTTTTCCCTTCCATGATCACTGAACTATTGCATATGCTCTGATTAAATCACATTTCTCCTATCTGCAATCAGGCAACAGGAAGTAATTTGACACAGCATATTGCATCAATTATGATCAGATTGTGGCAATGTCGCCTGATAAGCATTTCCCGCCAACTTGTGCATTTCCCTTTTCATGGTAATCAGTGCTAGAGGGAAAGCTATTTCATTTTCAAAGCTTTCCAAGATTCTGAGATCTGAGACTCATGCATTTTGGAAGCTAGAACCCTCCTTTGCTTCCAGTGATGGCCAAAAGTTTTCTTCTTTCTGAAATTCAGTTGTTTGGCCCAACAACCTTAATTTTCATAATCTAGAGTTAGAAGAAACAAGTGTGATTGTCTAGTCCATTCCCATAATTTCACAGATGAAGAAACTGGGGCAAATGAGGTCAAATGATTTGCCCAAGGTTGGATTTGAACACAGGTCCTCCTTTTACTGTTCAAACCATTTCTATAGCATTTTAAAGTTTACCAACTGCTTTTCAAACAATGTTATCATATAGAGAGTACAGTTATATAGATAAGGACAGTCTCTCTCAAAGAGAAGAAATCACTTGCTTTTCATCATATACACCAACAGGATAAGTGCCAGACTTGAACCCAGTTTTCCTGATGCTATATTCAGGGTGATTTCCATAAGTAGTCCAATTCAAAATCCTATCTGCAGACATAGTTCACATATCCAAGATTCCAACATATGTTAAAGATAGTTAAAGAAAACATGGTTAGAGAGAAGAGATATGAAAGAAAATACATGCCCAGGAGTATACTGGAACCAGGTCCTTTTGCCTCACAAAAATTCATTTAAAAATTTTCATTGTGAGCATTTTATCCTTTGTTTTTCATTCTTTTCAGTCATGGCCAACTCTCTGTAAACCCTATTTGGGGTTTTCTTGGCAGAAATGCTGAAGTTATTTGCCATTTCTTTCTCTAGCTTATTTCAAAGATGAGAAAACTGAGGCATACAGGATTAAATGATTTGTCCTGGGTCACATAGTAAGTGTCTGAGGCTGGTTTTGAACTCAAGTTTCCTGACTTCTAGACTTGGAGCCCTATCCACTGTGCCTCCTATGTGATTTGGAAATTGACAAATGCTACAAATCAGAGCTTTATCTGTTTTTTTTTTTTTTGTGAGTGTCCAGACCTAAGAAAGTGATAGATACAATGTTAATAATGCAGATTAAAATATATATATATATATATATATATATATATATATATATATATATATATGTGTGTGTGTGTGTGTGTGTGTGTGTGTGCATGTATGTGTGTATACATATATATGTATATATATATATACTGGGAATTTTTTTGTGTGTGGAGTGCTGCTTGTTAAACATTTCCAGCATGCTCCTGATTCCACATTACATCTTTGTCTAAAAATGTTACACAGTGCATACATTTGATTATACTAGTATTTCCTCTTTTTCTTTTCTTTTATCTTAAAACATTATTTCTTATAGTATTATTATTGGAATAGATCCCTGAGAGGAGGAAGGATAAAAAGATGGATGCTACAGAAAACTATATGTAAAAAACCCCCATATTTTAGATTTTAAGAGGACATATTTTAGAAAAAGATAGACATTTTTCTTTTATGCAATGCTAACAATCCATTGTTATTGTAATTATTATTGTATATTTATGGATTTTTTTACCCTTCTATGAGAGTTAGTATGATAAAATAAAAAGAACACTGATTTAGAGTCAGATGTTCTGGATTCAAATCCTAAAACTGTCATTTGCTAGCTATATGACTTTAAATAAATTGGTTAGCCTCTGCAGGCCTCAGTTTCTTTATAAATAAAAATATTTGCTTTACCTACTTGATAAAGTTGTTTTGAGGATCAACCAAGATAATAGAGAAGAAAACACTTTATATATTGTCAAGCATTATAGAAGTACAGAACTTTGTCGTCTTTCAATAAGACTTCATGAAGAAAACAATAAAGTAACAATAATTCACGTTTTGCTTTCTCTTTTCATGTTTGTATCATGGTGATATCATTCCTGTAGGAGACTCTCACAAAGGAATATTCCATTTCCCCTGCACGTTCAATGGAAAGTAGTTATTGAGCCAGATTCCTGTTCAGTAAAAGACTTTCTAAGAAAAGGAGCTTCCTAAAGTTGAATAGGTTGCTTCAGGAAGGAATAGGTTTCCTACCACAGGAACTTGATAAAACGAGCCTGGATGCATGTGTTCATGATTTAGGCATAAAGAACGAGATTATAGATAAATTAGAGGAACATAGGATAGTTTACCTCTCAGACTTGTAGAGGAGGAAGGAATTTGTGACCAAAGAAGAACTAGAGATCATTATTGATCACAAAGCAGAAGATTTTGATTATATCAAATTTAAAAGTCTTTGTACAAACAAAACTAATGCAGATAAGATTAGAAGGGAAGCAATAAACTGGGAAAACATTTTTACAGTTAAAGGTTCTAATAAAGGCTTCATTTCCAAAATATATAGATAATTGACTCTAATTTATAAGAAATCAAGCCATTCTCCAATTGATAAATGATCAAAGGATATGAAGAAAATTTTCAGATGATGAAATTGAAAGTATTTCTACTCATATGAAAGGATGTTCCAAATCACTATTGATCAGAGAAATACAAATTAAGACAACTCTGAGATACCACTACACACCTGTCAGATTGGCTAAGATGACAGGAAAAGATAATGATGAGTGTTGGAGGGGATGTGGAAAAACTGGGACACTGATACATTGTTGGTGGAATTGTGAATGAATCCAATCATTCTGGAGAGCAATCTGGAATAATGCCCCAAAAGTTATCAAACTGTGCATACCCACTGACCCAGCAGTGCTACTACTGGGATTATATCCCAAAGAGATATTAAAGAAGGGAAAAGGGCCTGTATGTGCCAAAATGTTTGTGGCAGTCCTGTTTGTAGTGGCTAGAAACTGGAAAATGAATGGATACCCATCAATTGGAGAATGGTTGGATAAATTGTGGTATATGAATGTTATGGAATATTATTGTTCTGTAAGAAATGACCAGCAGGATGAATACAGAGAGGCTTGGAAGGACTTATATGAACTGATGTTGAGTGAAATGAGTAGAACCAGGGAGGATGTATTCTGATGGAAGTGGATTTCTTTGACAAAGAGATCTAACTCAGTTTCAATTGATCAATGATGGACAAAATCAGCTACACCCAGAGAAAGAACATTGGGAAATGAATGTAGACTACTTGCATTTTTGTTTTTCTTCCCACGTTATTTTTACCTTCTAAATCCAATT
This sequence comes from Sarcophilus harrisii, assembly GCF_902635505.1. Classification (NCBI taxonomy): domain Eukaryota; kingdom Metazoa; phylum Chordata; class Mammalia; order Dasyuromorphia; family Dasyuridae; genus Sarcophilus; species Sarcophilus harrisii. The sequence goes on along the minus strand of NC_045427.1, from coordinate 184,971,645 downwards.
CTTCTTGTGCAACAAGAGAACTGTATGGATCTGCACACATATATTGTATCTAGGATATACTTTAACGTATTTAACATGTATAAGACTACTTGCCATCTAGGGGAGGGAGTGGAGGGAGGGAAGGGAGAAGTCGGAACAGAAGTGAGTGCAAGGGATAATGTTGCAAAAAATTACCCATGCGTATGTTCTGTCAATAAAAAGCTATAATTAAAAAAAAAAGATGCTCACATGTTTGGAGTAATGTATTAAGAGATTCCTGCTTAGGTACAGGTTGAGCTTAATGACCTCTGAGTTCTCTTCCATTTCCAAATTTCCACAATTCTGTTATACAATATTAAGAAATTAGAGCTGAGGTCATTCATTAGTTTCATGAAGATAGTAGAGCACTAAAGTGAAAGTCATATGCTTCTAAAGTCATAAGAATTTATTTTCAATTACTGACTGGTCTTGTTTCTCCCCATGCCATTATCATATTATAGCCATGCAAGGCAGGATGTATTCACATCACTATTAAAGATATAAAAATAACCAAACTTTTTCTTCATCTTTCCTTTTTTCAAAATCCAATAAATATATTTTGGTAGTTTTTATCTAATATTATTTGTGTAATTTCAAGACTAGATGAACAAAGGAAATCAATATAAACATTTCAATAGACTCCTGTCAGATATTATAAAAAAGCATAATCTTAAGGGTCCTGGAGGCTTGGAGTCAAGAATAGGTGAATTTAATTCTTGCCTCTGATACATAATGGCTGTGTGAACAAGAGTGGATCACTTTACCTTTAAGGCAGATACATAAATATATAATCTTTATCAGCAATTCATTTCTTTCAGCTTGGACCTATGATTCCCTTGCATCCAATAAATCATAAACCCAGCCAAATAATAGGAGCAGCAACAACATCAATAATAAGTCAAAAATTTCAAGGAACAGAAGAGAATTTAGTGATTGTTTAACTAGCCCCTTGATTAAACAGAAAAGTAATTGATTTTTTAGGGAAATTATAGAATTTGCCAAAGGTGTCACTTGCCTAATGCAAGTAGCCCAGTCAAGAAGTGACTCCTCAATCGACTGTTTATTTAGTCTGAACCTGCTGCTGTAGGTTCAGACTTTCCCAACTCCCTCCTGTAAGCCTTCTCACACTTAGAAATGCCTATGTTTCTGATGTGCTCCTTTTTTGACTCAAAAGTTACTTCACAGAACTTGCATTTGAGGGCCCACACTCACTTCTCTTGTAACTTTGCTTCTTATCCCTCAGATTCTTATACCCACATGGGTACCTTCAACATTCTTCTACTCTGGCTTTTCAACTCCCTTTGATATGCTGTCTCCTTATTATAATTAAAATTCCTCAAGGGTAGGGACTGTGTTTTTCCTTTTATTTGTATTTCTAGCATTTAGTACAGTGCCTGACTTATAGATAGTGATTAATACTTTTTCATATATCTGTGTTTCATATATCTACATACCAAAACACATGACTCTGTGTTATGATTATTGCAAGGTGCTAACTCACTGGAATTGATAGAGACACTGGGAGATTCACAAGTCAGGATTCAGTCTAGGAGATTCACAAGCCGGAAGGACAAGCCCATGAGAGGAGAAGCCCACAATCCCACTCTTGGAGGAGGTGTCAAGATTCATTCCATTTTCCTCCTTTGTGCTGGCTGGAGGTGTTGCATTCAGAGGGAGCTAGAGGCTGAAGCTGGAAGAGACAAAGGACTAGTAGCAAGAGCTCTTGCAACCAAGGAGAGAGAGATAGGCCTCTAAGAAAACTAACCGGGCTATTTTGAAGGAGACAATACAGGATTTGGATTTTAACAGCTGACTGCATTTGAGGTGATTATTACATTGAACTGAAACAAAGGCTGTTCCTAGAAGCTCCCCAAGAAACCTGCTCACAGAGAACAATATAATTTAGAGAAGAGAACATTACAACTCTGTATATCTTATATATGTCTTTTGATAAATATTAAAAACAACCCATGTTTGCTTTGTTTTTTTGCTGTTCAGCTATTTTAAATGTGTCTCATTTGGGGTTTTCTTGGCAGATACTGACATGGTCATTATTAATCAAAGAAATGCAAATTAAGACAACTCTGAGATACCACTACACACCTGTCAGATTAGCTAGAATGACAGGGAAAGATAATGATGATTGTTGGAGGGGATGTGGGAAAACTGGGACACTGATACATTGTTGGTGGAGTTGTGAACGAATCCAACCATTCTGGAGAGCAGTTTGGGACTATGCTCAAAAAGTTATCAAACTGTGCATACCCTTTGATCCAGCAGTGTTACTACTAGGCTTATATCCCAAAGAGATCATAAAGAAGGGAAAGGGACCTGTATGTGCACGAATGTTTGTGGCAGCCCTCTTTGTAGTGGCTAGAAACTGGAAAATGAGTGGATGCCCATCAGTTGGAGAATGGCTGAATAAATTGTGGTATATGAATATTATGGAATATTATTGTTCTGTAAGAAATGACCAACAGGATAATTTCAGAAAGGCCTGGAGAGACTTACATGAACTGATGCTGAGTGAAACAAGCAGGGCCAAGAGATCATTATATACTTCAACAACAATACTATATGATGACCAATTCTGATGGACTTGGCCATCCTCAGCAATGCGATCAACCAAATCATTTCCAATGGAGCAGTAATGAACTGAACCAGCTACACCCAGCGAAAGAACTCTGGGAGATGACTAAGAACCATTACATTGAATTCCCAATCTCCATATTTTTGACCACCTGTATTTTTGATTTCCTTCACAGGCTAATTGTACAATATTTCAGGGTCTGATTCTTTTTGTACAGCAAAATAACGGTTTGGTCATGTATACTTATTGTATATATAATTTATATTTTAATATATTTAACATCTACTGGTCATCTTGCCATCTGGGGGAGCGGGTGGGGGAAAGAGGGGAAAAATTGGAACAAGAGGTTTGGCAATTGTCAATGCTGTAAAGTTACCCATACATATAACCTGTATAAATAAAAGGCTATTAAAAAAAAAAGATACTGACATGGTTTGCCATTTCCTTCTCCAGGAGACAGAGTGAAGTGATTTACCCAGGATCACATAGCTAGTAAGTGTCTGAGGCAAGATTTGAACTCAGGAAGATGAGTCTTCTTGACTTCAGACTCAGTACTCTACCCACTGCACCACTTAGGTGACCAGCTTACTCTAGTATCTTCCAACAACCATCTTAATAAGAATGAAGTTGAAATTAATTGATTCACCATTGTAAAAACTAAGGGGGAAGGGGGAATCCTCAATAACTATTCTTAAAACTGAAGAAACCCTTTTCCCATTTTGCTTTGGAATATTGAAAGAAATGGATAGGTCTCAGGTAAGACTGATTCTTAAATATGCTTGTTTTCATCTAATCCAGCATTATTTCCATCTGAAGATTGCTTTGCCTTTGTGGAGTGGACCAGTAATGTCCCTTGTTAATAGTTCATGTTGTTTCTTTAAAAAACAGATTGGGGTTAATTGCAGTAGGAAAAATAATGATTAAATCACACCACTGCAGTATTTGTTTGCTTGCCTAAACTTAAAAAATCAGCTGATGTATAGTGTCAATAAGTTCAAAGGCTGTCCTTTTATACAACCTAACAAAATATAGAGGAAGTTTACAAAGCTTGAATTTTTCTTTTAGAGAATGGTCTGTTATGTATTCAAATTAAACATGAAAGAAGCCAATACAGGAGAAAGTGATGAGGACTAAGATTCAAAGGGAATTATCTTTCCTCCCAAACTTTCCTTTTTTCTTCTAACTAAGATATTTCTATCTGTTGTGCATATGGATTTAGATGCTCCACCTCCCATTTTCCCAGACAAATCAGATTTTCAGATTAACATAGCATACATAGTATCTCCACTCAAAGGTCAAAGAGTACTTCTGTGGGATTGGGGTTTACTTTTTCTCACACTTAATCCTTTACCAAAACACATTTAGTCAACTAGTTTTTAAGAAGATTTTAATGAAAATACTACAAGGAAAGCTGGTGCAAAATATGCTTCCAAAAGTCTTTGACAAACCCCTTCAAGTCGAGTCAAGGGTAAAGTGTGTTCAAGCTTAGAAAGTGAATGTGGCTAACAAAAACGCACAGCTCCTGGTCTTTCTCCACTCCATTGCTGAGATAGTTAAAAAGTTTTCTCAGGTGTGCCGTTGTGCCTTTGCTCGGATTCATGTGAAACAATTATTTCATCTTGTCCTGAACTTCTGACAACGCAGACACTGCAAGTAGCTGAACAAAGCAGTGGAGAAGATGGAGCTGCTGGCCTTCTTCCATGTCTGGAATACATTCCCTCCTCATTTCCACCTCATAGGATTCTTATATTGCTTCAATATGCATCTCTGGTATCACCATGTGAAATCTTTTTAGGTTTTCCCCAACTGTTAGTACCCTCTTTCTCCAAATGCCTTATATTTAATTATTTTGAATTTTTAAAAATTTTATCACTTCATATTTATTCTGTATATGTTTATTTAAGTACTTGTCTTTTTCATTAGAATGTAAGCTTTATGGGAGTAGATATTGTTTCATTCATTGTCTTTGAATCCCCAGAACCCAGTGCAGTATCTGGAATGTAGTAAATTCTTAATATATGCTTGCTAATTAATTGACTATGGTGTAGCTAAAAAAAAATTTGATTTGGAATCACAGAACCTGGACTTGAATCCTTCCTCGGTGTGACATTATACAAGCTACTTTCCCTCATTTTGGATCAGTTTCTTATTTTGCAAAATAAGGAAGTTGGACTAGATGACTTCTCAGGTGCCTTCCAGTTCTCAATTAGGATTATATGGCCAAGCTGGAAAGTAGCTCTTTAACTTCCTGTATGACAGCTACAATCCTTCAGGCCCTTGTCACCAAATTGTAAAATTCAGTAAATGTACTTTGTAGTTGCAGCCAGTGATTTGTGTAATTGCAGCACTAACTGTACAAAGGAAATTAATGTAAACATCTCAAAAACCTCTCACCTTGACCACTGTAAAAGTCTACTGACTGATCTCTCTGTCTCTAACCTTTCTACTCCCCAATGTCTACCAAACGAAGTGCTTCTTAATACTCAGTTCTGATGATGTCACTCCCTTGTTCCAAAACATTCAGCAGTTCCCTGTGGCTCAAAGGATACAGTAAAAACTCTTCAGCCTCACAGTTAAACCCCCTACAGTTAGGTTCCATTTTATTTTTCCGTTCTTATTTCATTTTATTCCCCTTTGCACATTGTATGTTCCTGCTAAATTGCCTCACCAGCTGTTTCCCCAAATTGCTGCATGCTTTGACCACTATGGAGACTCTAGGTATTCACAAATTGTTCCCCCTGCCTAAAATGTTCTTTCAGGTCTATTGTATGAAATACTCCTTTTCCTTTGAGGCGCAGCTCAGATGCCACCTTCTCCAAGATGACTTCCGTGATCTCCTCCACTGCCGAAAATGATTTCACTGTCTTGAAATTTTCTTCCAACAATTTGAATGTTGCCTTTTCCCCATTGTACTCTACTTGGTACCATATTTGCCTATAGTTGAAACAAACTACTCCAGCCCCTAATTTTTAGATAAATAAATGTGAGGAAAAATCTTAATGATTGGTTGAATTCACTAAGCCTCTAATTTAGTATTGCTTGGGATTGATCAAAACTAATGATGCCCATGCTAGTGTATTCCACAAAATATCTGATATATGAACAACTTCTGCTATAGGAATTGCTGTAACAATTTTTGTTATATAGTCCGGCATAATTATTCCTTTCTTTTATAATAGCCTTAAAAAAGTCTTTGTAATTTACAATATCTTTATGTCATCCTGAAGTCAGTCAGTTTGTTCACAAGCATTAATTAAATTCTTCCTTTGTGCAAGTTTCTGCAATGAATCAATGAAAACTGGTTAAAAACAACAAGAACAGACCTTGGTCTCAAGGATCTTATCTCTTTTTCTTTTGAAAAAATAGTATTCTATTTTTCCAAAAATATGCAAAGATAGTTTTCAACATTCACCTTTGCAAAACCTTGTGTTTCAAATTTTTCTCCCATTCTCTCTGTCCTCTCCCCAAGGCAGCAAGCAATTTGATATAGGTCAAACATGTGAAATTCTTCTAAATATATTTCCATATTTGTCATGCTGCATAAGAAAAATCAAATCAAAAGGAAAAAAAAAACAGGAGGAAAAAAAAACAACCAAACAACAAAAAAGGTGAAAATACTATGCTTTGATCCACATTCAGTCTCCATAATTCTCTCTCTGGATGCAAATAGAACTTTCCATCAAGTCTATTGGAATTGCCTTGAATCATCTAACTTTTGAAAAGAACCCAGCCTATCATAATTGATTATCACATAATCTTGTTATTGTGTATAATGTTGTTTTGGTATTGCTCACTTCCCTTAGCTTCAGTTCATGTAAGTTCTGCCAGGCTTTTCTGAAATTAGACTGTTCATCATTCCTTACAAAACAATAATATTCCATTACATTCCCCAATGATGGGCATCCCACTCAATTTCCAGTAAGGAGATCATTTCTAATTGAGGAGACAACATGGAATAACTGTGTACATACAAGCCATATATAAGAATAGAAGGAATGCATATTTCAGAGGGAGAAGGCACTAGCTGTCAGAGGCTCAGAAAGGACTTCTGTAGAAGATGAGATATGAGTGAGTTTTGAAGAAAGACCAAGAACAGAGGATTTAAGGCTTGGGGGAACAACTAGAGAAAGGAACTTTTGGGTGTTAACAATTGGAAATGGGGTATGAAAATTAAGGAACTGCAAATAGACCAATATAACTGGATGCTAGAGGACATGTCCTATTTAAGGAGGAAAAAGAAAGTCATTGTATCTGGATCACAGAACATTCATGTCCAGTGAACTGGTGAGGATAGATTAGAGACTAGCTGTATAGGACTTTAAAAGTTAAATAGATTTTTTAATAGTTTATTCCAGAGACAATAGGAAGCCATTGGAATTGATTGAGAAGGGGAGTCTCATGGTTGGTTTTATCCTTAAGAGAAATTACCTTTTCAACAGTGTGAAGGGTGGAGAGACTTGAGACAGAGACAAATTAAAAGGCCATTCCAATAATCCAGGCAAGGGGTGATGTGAATCTGAGCTAAAGTGGAATCCACTAAAGGTAGTGAAATGTGATAGAAGTAGAAATGAGAAGATTTGGCAAATGATTGGACATGTAGGATGAGTGTAAGAAATTGATAACAATGCCAAAATTACAAATTCGGGCTATTGGGCTAAATAGTTATGTCATTAACAAAAACAAGGAAGTCTGGAAAAGAGGAGAGTATGTTGTTTTTATTTTTTGCTCTATGTTGAGTGCTGTGATCTAACATAATGCATTTTTAAGTTGTTTACCCTTTATGTTAAGTAACTTGCTCTCCTTTTATCAATCTTCCATTTCTTCATATTAATTACAAAACAGTCTAAAAACATTATTGACTTAGTCCACTGAACTTAGGACTCCCAAGTTCAAGAGATCCACCAGCCTCAGTTTCCCCAGGAGCAAAGAGTATAAATATGCCCCATGTCTGCCTAACAAATGACTTTATAATGCTTCTGGTTCTTTCCTGTCCTATTTTCAGGGAAACCATCTGGGGACAAACTCTTAAGCCTTCATTTTGGATGCAGTATACTTACAGGAATGTTTTCTCCCTTAGTAGAAATAAGTGCCACTCTGCTCCCACTCTGTCTCCTCATCTCTGAATGAGTCAGTGGCAGTATGGTTTTAAAGGTCTCTTCCCTTTTCTGAAGAAAAGAAAGTCTGTGCTGCTGCTGAGTAGATTATGAGTTCTATATTTCTGACTTACAGACATGCTGAGTTGAAAAGAGAAAGGATTTGGAATCAGAAGATTGTGGTTGGAATTGAAGATTTCCTAGGAAAGTCCCTTAATCTCTATGAGTGAAAATTACTTTATTTTATATGCGAATAAAATTTTTATCCTATTTTTATGTAGTTGTTCTTTTTTTTTGGGGGGGGGAATCACAGGATATAAATAAAGCACAGATCTGAGCACGTTACTCCCCTAAACAAGAAGACCGAGTATTTCAATGTTGCCTTTGGGGAAAAAAAGAGAACTGCTTCAAATTATGCCATAAATTGCTATTATATCAGGGGCAGCTAGATTGCTCAGTAAGTAGTGCACAGGACCAAGAGTCAGGAAAAATCTGAATTCAAATCCAGTCTCAGCAACTTACTAGCTATGTAATGCTGAGCATATCACTTACCTACTGTCCCTACTGTTTGCTTCAGTTTCCTCTACATTTGTTTTTTTATACATTTATAAAATGAAGATAATAACAGCACCTATTTAACAGAATTGCTGTAAGAGTCAAATGCAATAATAATTTTAAAGCACTTAGTACAATATGTGGCACATATTAAGTGCTATACAGTTTCTATTATTATTATTATTATTATTATCTGGGCTTCAGCCTATCTCCCAAGGTTGATTACACATTATTCCCTCTTCTATACTCTATGTTCCAGTCAAGCTGACCTACTTGTTGTTCTTAGATACTTATGTGCTACCTCCTACAGGAGGTTTTTCCTGTTATTAGTTTTATACTGTCCCCAAATTGAGGGAGCTGAGTGGTTAAGTGGATAGAGCACTGCAACCAGAATCAGGAAGACCTGTGTTCAAATTCATGTGATTCTGGGCAAGCCACTTAACCTGTTTGCCTTTATTCAATAGAGTAGGAAATGGCAAACTATTCCAGTATCCTGGCCATGGAGAGTATTGCCAGCTATGGATGAATTGGACACTCATGAATGAATGGAGAACAGTCTGTATTTACTCTGTATTTATTTTATAATTATTATATTATTATTATTATATAGTTACATAAATCAGATAAAAGGGAAATAAATTATATCTATGGGGTGAGAAAGTAGGCCAACTTGATTCTTCAAGCCAGAAGGGGTAGCTTCTTATAGCATGGGATTTTATGCACACACAGAGACATAAACAGACATCAAATATATTTGTATGGTTATATTATAGATAATATATGTACACATGTTTTATATATAAGTCTCTCTATCATCTATCTATCTCAGGGATAGCAGCAGTTAGTATAGGTTGGTAAAAATTAGTAAGAACAAGCTAAAAACAGGTTCATATGTCACCTTCAGTGAATTTCTTTAAGATGTGGTATAAAACTTGTTAAAACCAGGTGGTGATGTTTAGGCAGAAAGATGTAGCACAGATCACTATTCCTGGATATCCTTAGGCAACTAGGGTAAGTAACTCTATGAGAGCGATTAGGAGAAAACAGCTTGGGAAAAGTGGCTCAGAATGAAAGCCTCTACTTTCATGTCACCGTCTTGTAATTATCTTTCAGCAAGCACAAAGTCCCTTCCAGGTACCACACCATGAGATGCCAGATGTTTAATACTGGAAACATGAAATGTGAAAAGAGTGAGATCCTTAGAGAAAAATTATCAAGACTTGATCCCTATTTGATCTTAGCCTTTAATGGACCAAGAAATAGATATTTTATATTGCATATGTTATATATCTTATATAGTGTAGCATAATGCATAATAGTGTAGAATATATTGCCGAGGTATCAAATTCAAATAGAAATGACAGCCACTAATCCATATGTAGGGATCCCCTTCAGGGCCTATACTGCCTTAATTTTGGAATATAATATTATTTATGTAGGCAAGTAGGTACTAGAGTGGTTAGCACACTGGGGTTGGAATCAGGAAGACTAATTTTCATGAGTTCCTAACAGTATAATCTTGGGCAAATCCCTTAACCCTGTTTGCTATGCATATCACACCACACTTTACTAAGTTAAAATATAGTATGTTTTACTATTATATCAAGAGATTATATGTGTTGTTTTTGGAATAGTCAAGAGATCAATGTCATTGAATTGAAAAGTACATGATGGGGGTAAGGAATAAGAAGACTGGAAAGGTAGAAAAGGGCTAGAGTACAAAGGACTTTGAATAATAAATAGACAATTTTGTATTTGATATTGGTGGCAATTGGGAGCCACTTAAGTTTATTGAGTAAGTGAGACAAGATGGAAGTACTTATGCTTTAGTAAAATCACTGTCGTGGGTGAAAGATATATGCATTGGGATGGGGAGAGACTCCTCTATTCTAGTGAGACCATATGTTATTATTATGTAAAGTTCTAGGCACAATATCTTTATTAAAGTCTGACAGGGGTCCTCAGACTACAGCCTGTAGGCCAGATGCGGCAGCTGAGGATGTTTATCCCCCTCATCCAGGGCCATGAAGTTTCTTTATTTAAAGGCTCACAAAACAAAGTTTTTGTTTTTACTATAGCCTGGCCCTCTAACAGTCTGAGGGACAGTGAACTGGCCCCCTATTTAAAAAGTTTGAGGACCCCTGTACTTAGAACAATCAAAGCTTAACTGGAATACATCCAGAATAGAGGAAATAATATATTTAAGGAATTAAAAACATATCATGCAAAGATCAGTTGAAGAAATCAAAGATATTTAACAAGAAAAATAGAGGGAACATGATTATTGTCTTCAAATTCTGAAGGGATGTCAAATACAAGATGGATAAGAATTATTATTGGACACAAGCTAGATCAGTGAATAGAGGTTATAGTAAAACAGATTTCAGCTTAATATAATATATAACATCTTAATAACTGAAGCAGTTAAAAAATTATTTGCTTATGAGATAGAAACTTTCCTGTTAGTAGAGATACTCAATCAGTACATTGTTAAGGATGTAAACATCCTTAGAAGAAAATCCATTTCTTAGGTTAAGTTGGACTTCTAAGGTACAACTTCTAATTTTTAACTGAAAGAATATTTAAGGCAGAGCCAAGGTGGCATATTAGAGGCAGCAACTCTGTCAAACTCTCTCAACATTCCACTCCAAAAAAACTTCAAAATAATGCTTCAAATCAAATTGTGGAGTGGCAGATCCAAAAAAAACAGGGTGACTCATTTTTCATTCTAAGACAACTTGAGGTCAGCAGAAGATGTCTGTGACATAGGGTGGGAGCCAGCCCAAAATGCACGCAAGTGGCAGTACCAGTGGATTTTGGAGGCAGCCAAGACAGCTGCAACAGCAGCAGGAATAAAACCAGTAGCAGCAGCTTCAGGAGCTCTCAACTCAGAGGTAATAAAAAGGTTGTACAACAGGTCAAAAAGAGATTGCAGAAGGCTCTTTCTTGGCACTGGGTACAACTGGTACTAACTAGCAACTCTATGCCCAATATGTAGTTCTGGGTCACAATTCTATGTTGGCGAAGAACATTAAGGAGGAGGGGCCATGGTCACAGTTTTAGGGCAGAGAGGAGCATCTGCGTTTAGTTACAAGGGAACAGAAGGTCAGAAGACAGTAAAAAACTTAAAATTCAAAGGCTAAGAGGAGGTATAGTATGTGTGGCTGTAGGGGACTAAGGTTTCTTCCTGAATAAAGACAGAACACAGACCAAGAGAATGGTGACCATACCTCTCCCCAGATAACACCACCTTGGAAGTACCACAAACTTGCAGACCTCCAGAACTAGTTCTGAAAATAGTAGCACAAAAAAGCATAAAACTTAAAGACAGTGTATCCCTGGACTCAGATGAGTAGAGTCTTATTTTAACATAAAGTTAAGCCTCTAACAATAAGCTGTAAAATAAGGAAACAACAGCAACAACAACAAAGAACTTGACCACAAAAATCTGATATAGTGGCAAGGAAAACCAGGACAGTCAGAAGAAAAGACACAATATTGAAACAGTAATAACCAGTCTCAAAGAAAAAAAAATTAACTGGGAATCAAGTCCAAAAGAAATCCTATAAGAACTAAAGATGGAGATAGGAGTAGTAGAGAAAAATGGAAAGAGAAATGTGAATTATCCAAGAAGTTTTTGAAAAGAGAATTAATAGGTAGATAGAAAAAATACCAAAAGTGCTAAAGAAAATAACAGTGAGGCAGCTAGTTGGTGCAGTGGATAGAATACCAGCCCTGGAAGTAGGAAGCCTGAGTTCAAATCTGACCTTAGACACTTAACACTTCCTGGTTATGTGACCCAAAGCAAGTCACTTAATCTCAATTGCCTCAGCAGTAAAAACAAAAACCAAAATCTGTAAGAAGCAGAATTGGCTTAATGGCAAAAGAGACACAAAAAGCAGAATAAATTTAAAAAAAGAGGTATAAAAATTCAGGGAAGAAAATAACTTAAAAAGTAGAATTATCCAAGTGGAAGAAAAAAGTTCTTAAAAAAGAGAACTGATCAAATGAAAAAGCTCACTGAAGAATATGATTTTCTAGAATTAGGATTGGGCAAAAGAAAGCTAACGATTCCATGAAACACCAAGAAAAAATAAAACCAAATAAAAAAATAATAAAAACAGAAGAATGTGAACTCTTACTGGAAAAAAACCAAAGAGAAATGATTTAATAATTATTGAACTACCTAAAAGCCATGATTCATAAAATATATGAATCATATTTCAAGAAATAGTATAGGAAAAGTGTCCCAATATCTTAGATTAAGAATATAAAAAAGAAATTGAAAGAATCCACTGATTATTTCATGAAGGAAATACCAAAAATATTATGGCTAAATTTTAGAACTCCTAGGTCAAGGAAAAAATATGTTACGATCAGTCAAAAGGAAATAATTAAAATATCATGGAGTCACAGTGAGGATCACAAATTTCATGATTTTTACATTAAAGAAGCAGAGACTTGGAAAATGATATTCTGGAGGATAAAGGATCTAGGATTATAACCAAAAATCACCTATCCAGCAAAATTGAATGTAATCTTTCAGGGGAAAATGGATATTTAATGAAATGTAGAGGACTCCCAGACATTCCTGATGAAAAGACTAGAGAATAGAATAGAAATTTTGACTTAAAACACAATACTGAAGAGAAGCATAAAAAGATAAAGATGAAAGAGTAATCATAAAAGAATCAATAAAGTTTAATTGTTTAAATTCCTATATGGCAATGATACTTGCAACTCCTAAGAACTATATCATTATTAGGGCACTTATAAAGAATCAGAGGGTATGGGTGCGAGTCAATTATGTTGGGATGATGTAAAAAATGAAGAGGTGAGAAAGAGGGATTCATTGGGAGAAGGGAAAAAGGAAAAATAGAATGAGGAAATTTTCACATAAATGGGGTATGCAGAGAAGAGCTTTTACAATTGAGGGGAAGATATGCGTGTGATAGTTAATACTTGAACTTTAGTATCATCAGAATGATAACAACAACCACAAATCACACTATGTATATATATACACACACACTCTTAATTGGGTAAAGAAATCTATTTTACCCAACAGAGTAATAGGAGAGAGAAGGGAAAAAAGAAAAAAAAAGGTGATAGAAGAGTATAGTAAGGGAACCAATGCTCAGAAGCAAAAGAGACTTGAGGAAAGAATAAAACAGAAAGTGATGAATAAACAGAAAATAGAGGAAATGATAGAGGGAAATGCAGTTAGTAATTGTAAATATGAATACGAATGGAATGAACTCTCATTAAATGAAAGTAGATAGAAAAATAGAATAGAAATCAGATTCCAACAATATTTTATTTGCAAAAGACATCCTTGAAACAGAAAGACACATATACACAGAGTCAAAACAAGGAAAAAGAGCAGAATCCATTATACTTTAGCTGAAGTAAAAAAGGCAAGAGTAGTAATCACAATCTCCAAGAAAGCAAAAGTATAAAAAGATAATATGTGAAAGTATGTTTTGATAAAGAGTAGTACAGACAGTTACTAGTAGCAAAAATTTGATAAAAATTTTATCAGAGAGGTCTCTGATAAAGAGCTCTTTTCTCAAATATATAGGGAACAGAGCCAGTTTTATATTAAAAAAAATAAAAGCCATTTCCCAAGTGATAAAATGTCAGGGGATATGAATAGGCAGTTTTCAGAATATTTCAAAGCTATATACAGTAATATAAAATGCTCTAATCACTCTTAATTGGAGAAATGCATTTTAAAACAACCCAAACTTATTCAAACATGACAGATGTCAAAGAGATGAAGGAAAATTGGTATACTAATGAATTGTTGATGGAGTAGTGAATTAGTCCAACCATTCTGATATCAACTTGGAACTATGCCTAAAGTTCTATAAAACTCTGCATATCCTTTGACCCAGCAATACCATTAGATCTCCACATGAAAGAAATCAAAGAAAAAAGACCTACATGTACAAAAAGATTTAGAATAGTTATTTTTGTGGGATAAAGAATTAGAAATTGAGAGTATGCCATCACCTGAGCAATGGCCAAATAACTTGTGGAATATAATAGTGATGGAGTACTATTGTTCTATGAGAAATAATGAAGGATATGGTTTCAGAAAAACTTGGGAAGACCTGATGAACTGATGCGAAGTGAGTAGAACCAGGTGATCACTGTATACAGTAACAATGATGTTGTAATGATGATAAACTGTGAAAAACTTAGGTACTCTGATCAATATAATTAAGAAAATTCCAGACTGTATCATGAAAAATGCTTTTTACCTCTAAAGAAAGAACTGATAAACTCTGAGTGCAAGGTGAAGTGTAGTTTTTCCACTTTATTTTTCTTGCTTTTTTATTGTGGATATGGTTGATATGAAAATATGTCTTGTGTGTTTTTATATGTATAATTGATAAATTGCTTGTCTTCTCAGTGAGTGTGGGAAGTGTGAGAAAGAATTTGGTACTCATAAATTTTTAAAATGCTAAAAATTAATAATGTTTAAAAAACTATATATATGTATATATATATATACACACATATGTCAAACCAACTTTGGGAATCCTTGCTCAATTTGCATTGCAGTGGCAGATGATGTTCCCAGAGCAGAGAATGTTACTTTTCTCTTCAAGAATCTAGGGATTATCTTGTGGGATTGTGACTTGTAATATTATTTCTCTTGAGGTCCTATTTTGTGTACTCATCATATTAAACTACCAGGTGATATTAATTAGCTTCTGTCTATGAAGAACCTATAGAAAGAACGATAGTTAACCAAAAAATTTCCCAAATGAGGAGGAATGAGAAGAAGACATAATAATTTATATAGCAGTTAGTCTGTTCCAGACACCATAATAAGTACTGTTACAAAGATTTGAACCTTACAACAAGGTTCATGCTAGTTAGGTAGCTGCTAGATGCTAGTATTGTCCCTATTTTTATCACTACACACATCTCAAGTTGGCTAAGATTAAAGGAAAAGACAATAATGAATGTTGGAGGAGAAGTGGGAAAACTGGGACACTAATACATTGTTGGTGGAGTTGTGAACTGATCCAACCTTTCTGGAGAACAATTTGGAACTCTGCCCAAAGGACTACCAAACTGTGCATATCTTTTGACCCAGCAGTGTCTCTTCTAAGTCTGCATTCTAAAAAGATAATAAAAAAGAGAAAAGGATGTATGTGTGCAAAAATATTTGTAGCAGTCCTTTTTGTTATGGTGAGAAACTGGAAATTGAGTGGATGTCCATCAATTGGAGAATGGCTGAATTAGTTTTGGTATATGAATGTTACTGAATGTTATTGTTCTATGAGAAATGACCAGCAGGATGATTTAAGAAAGGCCTGGAGAGAATTACCCAACCTAATGCTAAGTGAAGTGAATAGAACCAGGAGAACATTGTTCACAGCAACAGAAAGATTATATGATGATCAATTCTGATGGGCATATTTCTTTTCGATAATGAGGTGATTCAGGCCAGTTCCAATGTCTTGTGATGAAGAGAGCCATCTGCATCCAGAGAAAGGACTATGAGGACTATTTTACATTTTAATTTTTTTTCTTTTTGATCTGATTTTTTTGTGCAGAATGATAATTGTGGAAATATGTATAGAAGAATTGAACACATTTAACATATTGGATTACTTGCCACCTAGGGGAGGCAGTGGAGGAAAGAGAGGGAAAAAATTTGGAACACAAGGTTTTGCAAGGGTGAATGTTGAAAATTATCTTTGCATGTATTTTGAAATAAAAAGCTTTAATTAAAAAGTCAACTCAAAAAAATTAAAAAAGTTTTATTTTTATAGCTAAGGAAATAATCAGAGAGTAAGTGATTTGTCCAGAGTCACAAAGCTAGTCCATGTCTGAGGTGGGACTTGAATTTAATTCTTCCCTACTTCAGTCCCAGTTCTTTTTTTTTTTTTTTAAAGAAACGTTAAATGTTTCATATTTATTGACAAAAAGATAGGAGGAGGTAGGTTTGGTGATCAGCAGGCTAAATTTTAGAGGGCCATATTTGGGCTCCCCTTTTCCACCATTCCCCACTATAATCAACAAAACAGATCCCTTCACCCCCCTTTTGACAGATAGCACTTGCCTCAGAATCAGAATGTTTCATTGGCCTCCCAGAGGGAGGGAGGCAGGAAGTGTGTGTGCCATGCAGAACACACCTTGAGAAATCAAAAAAAAAAAAAAAAAAAAAAAAAAAAGAAAGAAATTTGGCCACTGTGTTCAAAAAAGACTTAAAAAAAACTGTTGGGTGGGGCTATTCCCCATTCTGGGGTGGTAAAGGCTGGTGACCAGGTAGCAGGGAAGGCCCCTGCTTGCTCCTGGCTCAGAGAGTTTTGCCTCTGCCCTTTGAGACGACATCCTCAGGCCGGGCCCATATGTACCACTCCACCTAGGCTCTGTCACAGATGGCCACATCAGGTTTGCAACAGAGATAAGCACCCAAGGCTACATGGCAGCAGTGACGCCTGAACCACAGGTTGCCGCCAAGGGCTTTGACAGGTCTACCTTCTTCTCCGGGAACAGTCTTTGGATGGCTTCAGAGGTTTTCTGCAGGCCTTTTTCAGTCAAGAAGTAGAGGAAGGGGATGGTCAGGGAGCATCTGGGGTTCTGGCTCCAAATCCTTGATACACCCTTCAACACGAGCATCTACAACCTGGAATTGAGCGATTCAATGTTATCTTTCATGTCTTCATAGGTTTTCACAAACAAGGGGTTGAAGGTGACGTAGAACTCTCCTTGAATTGGGTGGGCCTTGCCAGAACTCAGGGGGTACCCCTCTCGCTTCCAGTTCCTTAACCCTCTATCCAGCAGTGAGACAGTATCATGCCCAAAGGCCCTGAACATCCACCACACGGGGGGGGGGGGCGCAGAGAAGAGGCCTTGATCACTGGCATTGTACACTACCACATGGGTGTTGTTCCCCACCCCCAGCTTGCCAACATACTCAGCAAAGTCTACAGCCCTGGGCAGTATGTGGTCATTCTGGTCACTGAAGATGTCATTGTCAAAGAAGGCTGCTCCGGGGATGTGAGGTCATTCAAACTCCTGCTGAGGGTTTCGGTTCATCTTGGGTAGATAGCATGAGGCATCTCGAAGCCTCAGGGGCTGGGACTCCTTTAAGGACTTAGCACCCTGTTGGCTGATACTAGAGCTCTGAAGAGGGATCCTGCTGCCATGATGCTTGGTTCTGGCCAGCTTCTGTCTCTGGAGGCCTCCTGGAACCTTCCAGACTGAGAAAGGTATTCTCAACTCAGATCCTGATTCCAAAATCAACCTTCCTTCCCCTGTGCTACACCCTAGTGGGCAATCTGAACTTCCTCAGCCATGTACAGCTCCTAGAGCAGATCAGCGTCCCTTCCTGGTAGGATTCTCGGGAAGTCTGGATTTTGCTCTCTGCTTCCTTATTAAGGATGGTCAGGAAAGGTGAGACTAAATTTAGTGCACACCCAGGTATATCTTCATTCAAGGCCCAGGCTGGCTGCTTCTTCACCCAATCTCAGTTTTTTTATCCAAAGTACCACCATAAGTTTTTTATGTGGGTCAAGTGGGTTCAAGTTTTTAAAATTTTATTTATTTATTTAATTAAAGCTATTTGTTTTTACTTTATTTATTTATTTATTTGCTTGTTTATGTATTTATTTATTTTTTGCTGAGGCAACTGGGGTTAAGTGACTTGCCCAGGGTCACACAGCTAGTAAGTGCTAAGTGTCTGAGGCTAGACTCATTTCATTTAGCATCAGTTCATGTAGGTCTCTCCAAGCCTCTCTGAAATCATCCTTATGGTCGTTTCTTTCTTTCTTTATTTTAATTTAATAGCCTTTTATATTATGTATGGGTAACTTTATATTATATGTATGGGTAACTTTATAGCATTGACAATTGCCAAACCTCTTGTTCCAATTTTTCCCCTCTTTCCCCCACCCACTCCCCCAGATGGCAAGATGACCAGTAGATGTTAAATATATTAAAATATAAATTAGATACACAATAAGTATATATGACCAAGCTGTTATTTTGCTGTACAAAAAGAATCAGACTCTGAAATATTGTACAATTAGCCTGTGAAGGAAATCCAAAATGCAGGTGGGCAAAAATATGGGGATTGGGAATTCAATGTAATGGTTCTTAGTCATCTCCCAGAGTTCTTTCACTGGGTGTAGCTGGTTCAGTTCATTACTGCTCCATTGGAAATGATTTGGTTGATCTCGTTGCTGAGGATGGCCAGGTCCATCAGAACTGGTCATCATATAGTATTGTTGTTGAAGTATATAATGATCTCTTGGCCCTGCTTGTTTCACTCAGCATCAGTTCATATAAGTCTCTCCAGGCCTTTCTGAAATCTTCCTGTTGGTCATTTCTTACAGAACAATAATATTCCATAACATTCATATACCACAATTTATCCAAACATTCTCTAATTGATGGGCATCCACTCAATTTCTGGTTTCTAGCCATTACAAAAAGAGCTGCCACAAACATTTTTGCACATACAGGCCTTTAAGATTTCTTTGGGATAATAGCACTGCTGGGTCAAAGAGTATGCAAAGTTTGATAACTTTTTGAGCATAGTTCCAAATCACTGTCCAGAATGGTTGGATTCATTCACAACTCCACCAACAATGTATCAGTGTCCCAGTTTTCCCACATCCCCTCCAACATTCTTAATTATCTTTTCCTGTCATCTTAGCCAATCTTAGGGGTGTGTTGTGGTATCTCAGAGTTGTCTTAATTTGCATTTCTTTGATCAATAATGATTTGGAGCAGTGGGTTCAAGTTTAAAAGAGAAAAGGGATGAAGCATGCTTGTAGGTAAAATGTGTGGCCATGTGATTCTTTGTGATTCCTGGTCCTATGAATTATTTTCTTTCTTTATTGAATACCAATTAGAAAGCTTTTCATCTTTACATGGTACTAATCTTGAATCATCATGGCTGAAACTGGTTTCATTATTGAATAGATATCAGATAGATTTTTGTGCATATTTCAGGGACTGTATCCTCACTGACCAGTCTTTTCATTGCATATGTTTAGTTAAAAGAAGATTTAAAAGGAGAAAAGTAGGTTCCTTTAAAGGAAAAAAAAGTAGTCATATAGCAGCTTTTCTTAAATAATAGATATGTGGATGGGTATAATAAGATGCTTGGTGGAGTCATTATCAAAAGAATTAATTTATTTAAGCTATATCCAGTCAGCTTATTTAAGTGAAACAAATTTCTATTTAGGCAATAAAAACAAATTTTTTAAAAATGTCATTTTATCTGAAGCCAGGGTTGATTATTGGATTGAGATCATAGTTTCTGCTTTTCTTGCAAATCTTACTGTCATTGTCATAATCCTAGTTTGGCAGTAGAGCTAATTTGAATTGTTAAAATGTGTATTTTCTCTGAGATAAATAAAAGCACTTAATTATGTACAAAACTGCATGTTCAATTTA
Organism: Sarcophilus harrisii; assembly: GCF_902635505.1. NCBI lineage: Eukaryota > Metazoa > Chordata > Mammalia > Dasyuromorphia > Dasyuridae > Sarcophilus > Sarcophilus harrisii. Next base: position 184,951,959 of record NC_045427.1, on the reverse strand, counting down.
TATGGGCCCACATTTATAGAAAGAAATTTGTCATATACCACAATCTATTCTAATACTATTATTTTGTAAGAAACAACCAGCAAGGTGATTTCAGAGAGGATTGGAGAGACCTACATGAACTGAAGCAAAGTGAAATGAGCAGAACCAGGAGATCATTACACACTACAACAACAAGACTATATGATGATCAATTCTGATGGATGTGGCTCTCTTCAGCATTGAGATCAAATCTGTTTCACTTGTGCAGTGAAGAAGAGAACCATTTATACCCAGAGAGGAAACCATGGGAACAGAGTGTGGAACACAACATAGCATTCTCACTCTTTCTGTTGTTATTTGCTTTGTGTTTTTTTCCCTCACTTTTTCTTTTTCTTCCTTCTTGATCTGATGATCTTGATCTTGTGTAACCAGATAACTGTATAAATATGTATACATATATTGGATCTAACATGTATTGTACTACCTGCCAGCTAGGGAAGGGGATGGGGGGAAAGAAGGGAAAAATTTGGAACAAAAGACTATTCAAGAGTCAATGTTGGAAAAATTGCCCATGCATATGCTCTGTAAAATAAAAAGCTTTAATTAAAAAAAGAAAGAAATATGTCCTTTGTATTCTGAGACTCAGTCAGTGATAGTCTTGGAGGCATGAGACCTGGATTTGAATCCCACCTCTCACACTTACTTGGTAAGCAACCTTCATTAAGTTACCTTGCGTCTCATTTCTTCATCTCCACTCATCCCCACTCATCAAAGTGGGAGTTATGATTATTGTATTACTATCTTCAAAGACTTGTTGTCAGGAAAATTGAATAACTCAAAACCTTATATGAATGTATGTGATTATTATATGAAATTAGGGATAAATGTACCTAGTTCCCCATAGACTTTTCTCTCCTTATTGCCATTTAGTTTCAGTCAGTCAGTGGATTAACAAGAATTTATTAAGTGCCTACTATATTCTAGGTATTATGAGAAGTGTTGAGGATATAAAGAGAAAAACCATCCCCTGCTTTTAAGGAACATAGACTAAGGAGGGAGAGAGATAATATGCAAACAACAATAATAAAAAAGCATATAAATTATGTATGTATGCCCATACATACACACATGCATATATATGCATGTACTGTTTGCATGTAGCTATTTGCTCATTTTATGTGTGGAGAGAAATCTACATTTATTTATTGATCTATCTAATTTCCTTTGGTTAGCTAGGATAATAAATGGTTTTTAACCCAAATGAATTTCCATATTTTTTAATCAGAGAAAAGTGAAATCATATCAGAAGAGACAAGTGAGAAAAAAATTGAGAGAACTAATTTCATTTGCCAGTTCAGAGTTATCCTTAGATGTGTGATATATCAACAATGAAAAGATTCTGCCAGGGAAAATAATGGTCATGTCTACAATAGTTGGGAAGTGTTTGCCCCTAATAATAGTTTTATTTTTATTTTTTTTATTTAATAGCCTTTTATTTACAGGATATATGCATGGGTAACTTTACAGCATTAATAATTGCCAAACCTCTTGTTCCAATTTTTCACCTTTTACCCCCCCACCCTCTCCCCTAGATGGCAGGATGACCAGTAGATGTTAAATATATTAAAATATAAATTAGATACACAATAAGTATACATGACCAAAACGTTATTTTGCTGTACAAAAAGAATCAGACTCTGAAATATTGTACAATTAGCTTGTGAAGGAAATCAAAAATGCAGGTGTGCATAAATATAGGGATTGGGAATTCAATGTAATGGTTTTTAGTCATCACCCAGAGTTCTTTTTCTGGGCATAGCTGGTTCAGTTCATTACTGCTCCATTGGAAATGATTTGGTTGATCTCATTGCTGAGGATGGCCTGGTCCATCAGAACTGGTCATCATATAGTATTGTTGTTGAAGTATATAATGATCTCCTGGTCCTGCTCATTTCACTCAGCATCAGTTCGTGTAAGTCTCTCCAGGCCTTTCTGAAATCATCCTGTTGGTCATTTCTTGCCCCTAATAATAGTTGAGAAGTGTTTGCCCCTCCTGGTACTAAACTCAACAAGAAAGGAACCTAAGATCTATGACATTATCAGTCTATCTATAAAGGTGAACATTAGGTGCAAATATCATGTTGGAGGTTTAGTTTACAGTGGAAGAATTCCCAAGGAAGGTCAAGGACCTGAAATTCAGAAAAGATAGGGTACATAATTTACCAGATTTAGTGCCTCAGAAATGATCATTCTAAGGTAAGTCTCTGGATGTTTGGAAATTTAAACTGTGTAAACTCTCTCAGAAGCTATTCTGATGTGGGCATATGTGTGTCTTTTGGTACACTGATCTTTAGGAAGAATTGTTCCTTTCCATTTGACAGTTTGCATTTTATACTTAATACCAACATATTTGTGTCAAGGAGTCAATTTTATAAATCAGGTGAATATGTGATAAAGCTATTCTAAGACAATTCAGGCTGCATTCTTGATAAAATCTCTGTCTAAAAGTACCTCATCACTGCTGGGATGTCCTTGGGAGTTCAGACATAATAGCTGAATAGACAATTTAAGTTCTACAGATATTTGTAAATAAGAGGTTAGCTTTAAGCGAGTCCACTAATCCTGAAAGAACAATCACCAAGAATCTTCTTTTCTAAGGCAAAAATAATCTTTTTTCTTTTCACAATTATCATAGCACTTTTAAAAATATCATTTATGTTCCAATCATGTTCTATTTTGTATCTTAGTAATTTTTCTTCTTAGACTGTAAGCTCCAAGAAAATAAACTATTTGTTGATAGAATTGATTAGACAATTCATCTGATTTTCAGATCAAGAGGGGAACAGACGGGACTATTTCACTGACTGAAAGCACCAGCATTTTTGCCTCTACCAAGAATTCTTTGTACTAGTACACCAAAGGACAAAAAGCAATGTTGGCCTTTGTGATGCATACAGGACTAAACGCCATCATTTTTGTAAGGAAAGAAAATTTTATTACAAAGAGAAAAAAAAAGTAAGTTGTTGTTTGATCATGTCTGATCCTTCTTGACTCAATTTTTAGTTTTCTTGGCAAAAATACTGGAGTGGTTTGCTATTTCTTTCTCCAGCAGATTCCTTTTGTCAGGCAATCAGGGGTTAAGTGAAGGCTAAGTGACTTCCCATAGCTGGGAAGAATCTGAGGCTGAATTTGAATTCAGGTCTTCCTGATTCTAGGCCCAGTGTTCTATGCACTAAGTCACTGGCTGTCTCCAAGAGACAAGTAGAATCTGGTTATGATGTTAATGTGGTTGCCATAGTTCTATGTTCCTTTGTTTGTGCCCTTTTCTCTCTGTAATATGATTTTCTACTGGTGCTCTGACCATCACAGAAAGACTGCCAGGAAAGTGGAGAGTATTTGTGTTCCCCCAAAAGTGTCTCATTTGTCTGAGGCCTTGGCAACCTGCTGTGTTGGGATTTGAGCACTGCTAACATTATTCAGAATAGTTGATGATAACTCTATTTTTCCCCAGGGTCAGCAGGACCTATATATTCATTAGAGCTGCCTGTGACTACTCTGCCTGAAGACATGCTCAATAAGGGTTAAAGGTACAGAACCAGGTTTTATTTATTTTTGTATCTTTCAGTGCTGTCTCCACACACATACACACATGAATAATAATATTTATAAAGTGCTTTGCAGACCTTAAAGTGCTAGGCAAATGATATCTATTGAAAGGACAATAAGCATTTAATAAGTATCTCTCATGTGCCAAAGATTGTGCTAAGTGCTTCATGCTCAGTGCTTTACCAATAATATCTCTCATGATCCTCAAAACAATCCTGTGATAGGTGCAGCTATTATCTCCATTTTATAGTTGAGGAAACTGAGGCAGAGAGACCTTAAGTGATTTGCTAGTAAGTACAATGCTGTCTTGTATGTTGTATACTATTCATTCAATTGTGTGATGCAGGGATGTGATCTTCTGTTTGTAAAATATTATTGTAAATATTTAATTGTACAATTGTAATATTGTAAAATATCATTTGAAAAAACTTCTCTGTTGAATGAATGAAAAACATTAATCTGTTGTTCTTGATATTTATATATGATTCTTATTGGTGGGAAAGTAGGCAAAAAGATCAGTAACTGATTTGCTTATCTATGTTTGATATTTATAAAAGCCAAAATTTTTTCTGTTTTTAGAACTTTCCCCTCATTTAGATCATTTTAATGACAAGATCATTCTCCTACCTCCCTTATAATTTTTACACAGATATGCTCTATGTACTTGACTTAGTTCTTCTTTCATAATTACTATTAAATGTTCTAGTAAGCATCTGAGGCCAGATTTGAACTCTGCCTTCCATACATCAAAGCTTATACTCTATGCACTGTGCCACCTAGAAGTTTTATTATTATTTTATTATACAGTAAATATTTGAGGATCATCATAATATGATGATCTTCAAAAACCTACTGTTTGTAGAACTTTGTGCAATACAATGGGTTAAATTCAAACTTTAGGTAAGATACAAAGATAGCCAAGGAATTGTAGACTACATAAAAATCTCATTGCTCATATCATAAAAGCATTCTTTAAAAAAAAAAAAAGACCTGTATTTGACATAATGAGTTTACTTTTGAAATTTGTGTTGACTTTGGCTGCCATGGTAGGAGACCAAAAGAACCTTAGTATGGTCAGAATCAGTAGGTACTTCTCAGGAGGAGAGAGATAGCTGTTAAAGGTAATACTGCAGATAAATTTATTTGTAAAATCTTACATATGAAGGAAATGATGGAAGTTATTAGCATAAGAGCTTCATAGAACTGAGAAACATTTTATGATAGACAAAATCAGAAAGATCAGAAAGGCCTCCAGTGTGAGACCTAACTAAGCAAAATCATCTTGAGAACATTTAAAAATAATTATTTAAGGAGGACATCAAGCAGTAGAAAATGGAAAATGGACTTACATATACTTATAAAATGGGCAGAAATGGCATTAAAGCAGATTAGGATGGGGACAACAGCTGAACTGAAGCAATGTGAGGGAGTTGGGGGAATGATCTTGTCATTAGTCTTGTCACAAAAAAGTTATCTAAATGAGGGAACAATTTTAAAAAGTTAGAAAAATTCTTGGCCTTTATTAATATCAAAAATAGGTAAACAATATCAAATATTGATCTATATGCCTAATTTCTCACCAATATAAATTTTTATGACAATTATCTATACACATCAAGGGCATTTTCAATGAAGGTATGACTAAGGAATAGAGTAATACTTTTCATTCATTCAACAGAAAGGTTTTTGCGAATATTTTACAAATAGAAGGTCATAGCATTGCCATCACCCAATTGAACGAATGATATACAGTATAAAGGATATCAATATACTTATTTTTGTTGATTATAAAACAATATTTGGAACACTAAAACTCTACCTGAAAGGCTACATACATTAAACTTATTCAAGCTTCCTTGAAAGAAATAAAAATCAGGTAACCTTGCTTACTAAATCTTTGATCATAAATGTCAGGTAAGGCATAAAACAGATAGTAAGGTGCAACTCACCAATGATTCTCTATTTTTGTTCATATCTATTCTGTTCATCCTTTGTTTTTGTTCATCAGTGGAGGAAATCACATGCAATGACCCTCCTTCTACTAAGGCAGTTTATAGTCATAGAGAGTTGTCTGGTGCCCTGAGGATTTAAGTGACTTACCCATGGTCATTCAGTCTGTCAAAAGACTTGAATCTGGATATTTCTGACTCTTGAGTCCACCATCCACTATATTATAAAGTCTTTTACTTTTCTACTTCCCTTGCTTAATTTTCAATCATGTAGCTAATGTTTCTCCCTCTTAATCACATGGATATGGTGGTAAGAAGCTTTGCCAACTGCTTTGTGGGAATGTAGATGTAATACATCTTTGGTACTTCTTAGTTCTGCTAGTTTAGTTATTTTATTATAATGGAAATGGGATTAATCTGGCATGATTTATTTTTGATGAACCCATATTGTCTCAAAGTGATCCACCTTTCCCCTTCTAAGTATTAGTGCTCTGTTCTAGAACTTTGCAAGGATTGACAATCAGTGAACCAGCCTATAGTTTTTTATTTTATTCACTTCTTTCTTTTTTGAAAATCAAGATGATATTTTCCCAGTTCCTCTGCTATTTTCTTAATTCATGAAGATGATGATGGTTGAATAGTCGCATTTGCAAATTCAATCAGTACTTTAAGATGAAGTTTGTTTGGGCCAGATAATTCATTTCATGCTAATCTATGCTCTCTCCACTCATCTTGATTTCAATTCCTTCCTTAACTGCTTTTGTTCCTGTATAATGATGATTCTCTATGATAGAAAAAACAAAGTGAAATATTGGTTAAATAATTGCTTATATTTGTCAGAGTTTTAACCTACCATTATACAAATGGAACTTTTCATCAGGGCAAGTGGAGGCAGGTGGTAATTAGTTCCTTCCCTACCTTGCCTAATCTCCCAGTCTTAAAATAGTCTGAGTGATAGATGCTCTTCTCCTAGACTATCTTCCCTTCTCCAGTATCTAATTGCAGTAGTCTTCTTCTTAGAGGGCCTGAGTTCTTCCCAATTCCTGTGTGAAGCAAATTTAGATTGTTCCCTCTCTCATTGAAATTGAACCCATTATTGAACTGACCTCCTAATCAATAATATCCTACTCCCTTTTTTAAGTAGGAAAGGGGGATATGGGATATTGATTCCATATGTAAGGAAAAGTATGCTTTTATTTTAGTTGGCAGAAAAGGGAGAGAAAGGAGAAAGCCATATAAAGAAATGCCAAGGTTTCTATCCACCCATTATTCTTGGATGCTTAAGATGATTGTGGGTAAAAACCCTTTAGTTTAGATCTTGAATTGTCTCTGAGTGAAAATGTTCCTTCTCAGGATTATATCCTCTTTTGCTTATTTGGTTTTCTTCATCCTGGCTTCAAATAGGTCCCTTTCTTGTTCTTTTACTTGACATAAATATAGCTAGTAATGTTGCTCTACTTTTTCCAAAAAAAAAGTATTCTTAGAACTATTAAAAAAGCATCATTGATGTCCATTTAAGTTAATTTGACTGAGTACTTGGTAGATAACTTCATGACACCGTGGAGAGCTGCAGAACTTGAACTTAAAAATCTATATGTTGAAAGCCTCTTTCTGTTAGGTTGGCTCACTTTCTGCATTTGACTCTTCAAAGGTGGTCAAATTCTTTCATTAATTCCAAATACAAGAGAAAAGGTCCTGTATTAATGCACAAGTTGTGCAAATATATGCAAATTATCATTCAAATGATTTAACACTAAAAGGGTCAGGCTTCCCTGAGTAAGTCATTTTCTTTCTTGCCTGTCTGAATTATTTCATTAAGTTGCAGTGATAAAGAGAAGCCTATACTGATGTATAACTTATACAAATGGATGCAAATTATTTGCTTGGTCTGGAAGACCTCAGAATTATATTCCTGTATTCCTTGGAGACCGCTTTCTTCCTCTGCCCCCCCCCCAATTCCACCATTATATATAGATAGGCTATCATTATTATTATAAAGGGAAAATGAAGTAAGAGCAGGAATATGATTATTATAAAGAGTTTTTGTGTGTGTGTTTTGGGGTGGGTGAGGGGAGAGGATCATTCATGCAGAGGAATTCTTGATTCAGGCAGAAGAAAGCTTTAAACTGGTGCCAAACTTTGCACAGAGGTCCATGAACCTAGCTATAGCATGTTTCAAATGTCCCCTGTTGTTATAAATTTGTAGGAGTCATCCTAATGTTTACAGTATAAATCAGTGTTCAATTTTGAACCTTTTTTAGTGGAAAGGGGGAGAATGGGATGTTGATTCCATATGCGAGAGAAGGTATTACTTTTATTTCAGTTGGGGGGAAGGGAAAGAAGGGAAAAAGGGATATAAAGAAATGCCAGGGTTTTTATCCACCCACCATGTTATTTGCTGGAACGTTTAAGATGATTGTGGGTGAAAACCCTTTAGTTTAGATCTTAAGTTGTGTGAGGAAACAAGGGCATTGTTAACATGTTCCACTTTAATAAAAGTGACACTTTTAGAACTTCTATTTAAAATTTTCATTTTTGTTTTTAAGTATGTATGTATTATCTATCTACTTTAGCTCCAGATTACTTATTTTCTAAATAGCCAAAGATAACCTATATTTTCTGTATGTTCCTAACTAGATAATGAGAAATTCTCCCTTGTGCAAGGTTACTACTTTCAATTTGGAGACAAAAGGGAAAAGCAGGAAATCGTGATAGTTCACATTGTATATTTTGCAGTAAGTTCTGCAACATGCTGTGTCCACAATGCTCTTGAGAATTAGGTGGAAAGAACACTGAATTTGCAGTCAGCGGCTCTCAGTTTAAATCCCAACTTTGCCATTCACAATCTATGTGACACTAAGAAAGTTGCAATCTCTCTGGGCCTCAGTTTCCAGATCTATAAAGGGAGGGATTTTGATTGGATGCCTTTGAAGGTCCAACTCTAGATAAATGATCCTGTGATCCTGTGAAATGAAAAGCAAATATACAAATATTAATATTACCATTTTATAGATGAGGAAACAGATTAAAAAAAAAGAATTAGGCCAAGTTACACAGCTAGCAATTGTAAAAGAGATGGTATTTACTAAGTACTTTATCTATCTATCTACATATATGTATGTGTGTATATATATTATATATAAACTGATACATATAGAGATAGAGTGTGTATAGATAACATTACTTGGGATAAAATAGGTAATTAATAAATGCTTTTTCATTCTCAATTACTATGCAGATATAATTATCAACATTGATATAGTGTGATACGGTAGAAAACAAACTCTGGTCTTAGAGAAAGAAACTCTTGGCTTGAATTTTAGCTCAGACACATATCAAGTTAATAAAGTGTGTTTGTAGTTCAGTCATTTCAGAATCTTCATGACCCCATTTGGGGTTTCCTTGGCAAAGTTCCTGGAATGGTCTGCCAATTCTTTTTCAATCCATTTTATGGATGAGGAACTAAGGCAAAGAGAGTTAAATTACTTGCCCAGGGTCACAAAACTAATAAGTGTCTGAGGTCAATTTGAATTCAGCTCTTTCTGGCTCCGAGGCTGGTGCTTTATTTACTGTGCCACCTAGTTGTCCATAAAATGTGTTATTAAACTGACAGATGTCTGTGACATTCTCTCTCTACCAGTTTGTAGCTAACAAAACATCTATTTCATATTCATTTCATTTGATCCTCACAGAAATTCTCTGAAGTAGGATTTTAGTTTTAGTATTTGCATCTTAACAAATGAAGAAACTGAGGCTCCAAGGAGTAATATCTACTTGAAGGCAATATGGGCTAGTAAGAACTAAGACTCCAAGGATATTCTTTTGCCTCCAAGATTAGTCTAAGCTGTGCTGCTTCTCAGAAGGAGGTGATGAAATAGTTTACAGAAAAATAAAATGAGATTTTTATTTTAAAAAAGCAGAGTTGACACTGCCTTAGAAGGGGGAAAAATAACCAGTATCAAAGGAAGAATCGGAATCCGGATTTTCTTCTCATTTAATCCTTTCTTGACCTGTACATCTGTGACCTTGTAAATCCTTGAGGACTCTGTAACATAACAAAGGTGTAAAGGATGTTGACAGGGAAGCTAGTAAGAGCCTTCCCCTTCCCTTATGTTGGGCTGCAAGTCTGCTCAAGAATGTGAGGCAGAATTCAGGTCTGAGGTTTTGTCCTTCAGACGCCTCCACCTGTTTTTGAGCCCTTGCTGTAATCTGTCATGCAGTGAGATGAGGCGTCAGCCTCCAGAGGTGTGAGACATTGCCTCAATATTGGTGCTGCTGCCCCTGAGAAGTGCACTGAGGATCCCAGCCTTGGAAATCTGAGGTCTTAAAGGGGAATTTATAATGAAAAATGACTCAGTTGGGGAATTACATCAAACAGATGATTCAGACAGAGACCATAAACTCTGATATTCCGGTAAGCCAGGCCCGGCAATTGCTGGAGCTAATGAACTCTGCTTTCACATTGGATCCAGGACATCTAACAAAACTCAAAGCATGCTGGGAGCAATAATGGCTATTAGGGAAAATTGAAGGTGATCCAGGAAGTCTGAGGCCTGAGACATTGCAGAAAGGGACACCCATGAACAAACATCAGAGATCACTCAACACAGTACTGAAAGATCTGCATTTTCAAGCAAACTTGGGATTTTAAAAAATAAAATGATAGCTTAGAAATGTTACTGGGTATGTTATTCAATATTTAAAATAACTTAATGTAAATAAATTTGGAGTGTGAAAGTAGAAAGAAGCTGGAAGGAGAAGAAGGCAGAGGGTCAAAGTACTAACAGGAGAGAAACAATTCACTGGGAAATACTGCTCTTGGTAAATACTTACATTCGTAAATACTTCTCTCCAACATTTAAGGAAAATGGCACAGTAAAGGAGGGAGCATTTTTATCCCTTAGCCTGATGTAGTAGGATGAATATAGGAACTGAAATCAGAGAATCTGTTTTTGAATCTTGACTTGATCACTACTTGTATAACCCTGTGTTATACACCTGTTAACCCTGTATGAAAGTCATTTTTATTTCTGTACTCAATTTCTTCATGTGGAATAGATAATCTCAACCCTATTAAATTTTTCCTGCCTTGATTCCATGGTAAAATAAGTATGAATGATAAGTGATAAGTATAGATGGAGACTGAGGGATGAATAAATCATTCTGATCATTTCAGAATTTTCACAAAGGGTCCCTATGTTAGTTGCTATCCATTTTCTCCATCATTACAATTGTTCCTTTCCAATTGTTTACAAAGATGGACACACTCAGGTTATTGTGTTCCTCATCTTCATTTTCAGATACCACCTACTCTAATAACTCGGGACCAATAGATCACAGTACCCACAAACTTTCAGCTTCTGATATCATTCCATATGGAATTCTCTAACAAACAGGCTCTTTTCTCTTTGTTATTCAGTCATTATAAGTCATGTTTGACTCTTTATGACATGATTTTGGGGTTTTCTTGGTCAAGATAATGGAATGGTTTGACTTGGAAACAAGACATTCTCAGAAAGGATAGGCTACCCTCAGCTTCAAGATTGGTGCTTTATTCATAAAATAGTCTTGCTAAATTTCCCCTAAATGTCTGTCTTTCCTATTAGAATCAAGGAATTATATACAAAGAGCTAGAAGGTTCTTTGGCAGTCATTTTGTTTAATTCCCTGATTTTACAGATGAAGAAATTGAGGTCTGGATAGGTATAAAGTAACTTTCCCCAAATTACATAAGTAATAAGCAGCAAAACAAGATTGAAACCAAGATCTTCTGATTTCAAATTCATTCTGACAGGACATTGTATTATGAAAAAACTTGACAGGCTGAAATTATGAGATTTTTAGGAGTAATATCTGGCAATGGATGAGGGTGATATTCTGGTCATATGAACAAGCATTGATTATCTGGGCTCCACAAATGGGTGGAATCTTGACACAAAACATCCTTGTCTAAGGGCTATCCTGGAAAAAAAAAAACTTTATTTAGATTCAAGAAAGACCTGGATTCAACTCTCAATTTTGCCATTTAATATCTATGCCATCTTGGATAAGTTGGTCCTCTCTGAACTTCATTTATTTCCTCTGAAAAACCGTTTGGAAGAAATGATTTCTAAGATCTATTCTAGTTTTAAACCCGATGGTTCCACATGGCTGCATCTCAAATTGTGGTTGTACAGGGAGTCATTATAGCATGTGGGGAGCTGCTTGGTGGTACCAGGAAAGAAGATACACTGTTGATGGTACTACTGTTATAACTTGAAAATTTGAGTCCATCTCTACCAAGAATAGAGAATTGCTAAAAGAGGAGGATGAATCCTTTAGACTCCAGAGACAAAATTTCCTTTGCTTCTCCACTAGAATATAAACTCCTTGAGGGCAGGGACTATTTTACTTCAATATTTGTATGCCGAGAGCCTGGCATATAGTTAAGTACCTAATTGACCCTTTTTCATTCTTTCAAATAATAGTAACATATGTATAGCATATTTAGGCTCATAAAATACTTTCCTCATGAGAAAAAAAATAGTGCAAAGTGAATAGTATAATCCTTATTTTGCCACAAGGAAAATGAGACTCGGGTGAATTGGCTTGCTCAAGGCCATCCAGCCAATGAGGATCAGAAGTAGAATTTAAAGCCAAGTCTCCAATATATCAAGTTCAGACCTCTGCTCACTCAGCCTTGCTATCTCTAGACTTGAACTAGATGACTGGAAAAGAGAATAACTTATTAGAGATGGTAGAGTGAATTACAGAGGAGATAAAGACAAATTTTCAATGATTTATAATAGCATCATCTTCCCCTCAAATTTGCAATAGCATCATACCTCCCCAAATAGATAGGGTGTACATCACTTCATTAAGATAAGGTCACTTTGTGGAGCACCAGTGGTAACCTTTTAAAGAATCCACTCAGGTTGTTTTAGTTTTCATCTCACAACCAGAGAAATGACCTTGTTTTATCAAGTTTTTGATTCTTGAGAAAAATTCAAAAAATGAACTATCATTATTTCTATGTAAAATTGAACTCCCTTGCTTTGCAGAATGAGGAATATTAACCAAGTTTATTTAAAGCCTATTTAAAAAATTATTTCCTGTTTCAATCAGTCACAAATAATATCTCCAGGGCTTCTCCCGAGCTGTATGTCCCTTTTTCTAAAAGCATACAACCTTTTGCCCACTCACATATGGCAAACTGTCTAAAAGAGATTGAGCAATCAGCATTTGATATCAGGGTATCAGTATATGCCTCTGATGTCTGTTCCCTACTGTTTTCCTTCTTGACATTTTGACTGACATCCTTAAAGTGAAACTACCCTGTATTTGCAGTCAGAGGACTTAGGCTAAAATCTCAGCTCAGCTGTAACTGTCAATAAGTCATTTTACTATCAAGGGTATTAGTAAAATGAGAGGACTGATTTCAAAAATCTCCAAGAATTCTATCAGCTTTAAGTCTTCTGATCTACATTCTCAAACTTACCTGGCCAGACCTACAATAGCTAGAGTCAGAGATCCTAAGAACTAGAAAGTACTTTAGTTATCATCCAATTTAACTGGTGTGTGTGTGTGTGTGTGTGTGTGTGTGTGTGGAGGGAGGGACAGTGACAGAGAGAGACAAAGAGAGAAGGGGAGAGGCAAAGGGGAGAGGCAAAGGAAGAGAGAGGGGGAAAGGGGAGGGGAAGGGAGGAGGGGGAGACAAATAGAGACAGTGAGTGACATAGACAAATAGAGACCATTCATTTGGAGATGGAACCTTACAGATTTTTTAATCCACCCCTCTCATTTTGCTAATGAAGATTCTGAAGAGGCTGCCCAAGGTCACACATCATTTAAGTAGTAGAAATGAAACTTGAACTCAGGTCTTCTATAATAAATGCTCATCCACAGCTCACTTATTTTGCCATAGTGCCTTTTTATGTACCCTTCTATGTGGTAGCTGATTTCCCTCCATATGCCTGCTTAACCCATACTGTCTATAAACCCTATCTAGTAGGACTTATAATCTGTTAGTAGACAGTTTGTCTAGTTGCTCATACGTAATGTTAAAAATAGTTTACTGAATTAATGAATTTGTTAAAGATTTGTTCAATTGTCCATAAATGGTATACATGCATCACAAAAGGATAGAAATCACCATATCTTCTTAATTTCCTTTGTATAAAGCATCATGAGCAGATCAGCATTTCAAAAATGCTATTTTTGGATAAAGCAATCTTACTGGGTTTCATTTCTTTCATCTGTAAAAAAAATGGGATTAAATTATATCAAATGTCTCTTTGTATGTAGTTTATATAGTTCAGAGGAAGGAAATAGGTACATTTTTCAATCCATGAACTGGATACTTTGGGATTAAAATGGCCAGTCAATAGGCTGAAATCTTAATGGGATTTATCAAAAGTTAAGCTTTAGGTAGACATTAGTAAGAGGACTTATTTTAGAATCAAAAGACTCGTAAGTCCTCAGAATGATGCTATCTCACACTAGCTGTAGAAGTCAGTTTAACTATGGACAAGTCACCATGATTCTCTGAGCCTGTGTTTCCTGACCTCTACCAATGGAGGATGGAATATATGATGCCCTAACTTCTTTGTCCCAAATTAGGCAGTCAATAAACATTTTACTGATCACCTACTATGTGGAAGGCACCATGCTAAGTAAGTACTAGGGATACAAAGAAAAGTAAAGTATTTTCCATATTCAAGGAACTTGTGATCTAATGGGGATATGGTATGTAAAAAACCATGCTAAAAATAAGATATATTGCAAATTGGAAATAACTGACAGAGTGAAGGCTTTTGAACAAAGAGGGATTGGGAAAGGTTTCCTGTAGAAGGTAAGATTGTAACTGGGACTTCAAAGATGCTTTAGAGATCAGGAGACTGAGATGAACAGAAAGAGAATTCCAAACATAAGGGGGAGCCAGTAAAAATAATGCCTATGGAGTCCCAAGTACCAAGCCAAGACTAACCATTTGACTTTTATTAATTGCACCTCCATTTGGGGAAGAATCCTAGTCCCAACCTGTTTAACTGCCCTTTCCCTCTGGTTGAGTTTCTCACTTTCTGTACTTTACTACCATGTCTCTGTACTGGCACCCTCACTGCCCTTGCTTTACCTATATCCTATGTTTTCCAATATAGCATGGGTGGAAAGAAAGAAAAATAAATCCTTGAAAAAGGAATAAAATTATTTCTTCCCTATTCAAGTTATGTGCTAGGATTTTGAAATTGGAAAATATCCATGCTGTTGAGTAGGAAGTAGGGAGGCAGGACTACTATTGAGGGTCTCTGGCTCAGGATTCTGGGCTATCTTTATTGAGGCCAGAGGAAAGATGGTACAAAGAGTGGTTTGATCCACCTGGCATATGCTGCCTCCTGTCTCTCCTTCAGGATGCCTCGCTGCTTCAGCTGCTGCTGACTTGTCTGCCCCTCTCCTATCAGTAGTCATTCATCATACTATATGCTAGTATTGTGCTAAATTCCAGAAATAACAAATACCAGCAAAAAGAAAGACTTCCTACTTTCAAGGAGCTCATATTTTAGTGGGGGGGGGGGGGAGAGACAACATGTAAAAGGCAGCTGAATGCAGGATTGGGAGGGGAGGAGATAATTTGACTGAGATCAGTGGGTTCTCAGTATTGGCATTGGTTGTAGTAGAGTTTACAATCTGATTATGTAGGTGGTGCAATATAAGTCATCTTGATCTATATATGGCCACTGGACTCAGATGGCTCTGGAGGGAAAAATGAGGCAGGTGACCTTGCACAGCCCTCCATCACTTAAATCCAATTCACTTGCAAGTCATAGCATCATCTCCCTGATGTCATGGTCCTCTTCAATAACAAAGGACAAAGAACAACAATTGTAAGATAAGTGTATTTAAAAGTTACCAAACAAAATGCTACATGAGGTACTAAACAGGAAGGGAACAATAAAATCAGGAAAGATTTCATGGAGGATGCAGAATGGCAATGTTAGGAATATCAGGAGGACACATGAGATGACTTTATCTTGAATAATCTGATTCCTTTGGAAGGAAACCAGAATAAAAATTAAAGGTCTTATTGTAACTGTTGATTTATCTGTGAAGGTAATTTTGGATGCATGGAGCACCGCTCAGAACAAAGACAAACTATGCTTCTCTAAATATAAGGAAGTCCCAATTGGGGATGCATTTCTCCTTCTACAGCTTTCTTGGGCAGCAGAATCTTTCCTAATCCATAATGATGGGTCTGAAAAGAATGCTAATAGGAGAGAAGGATGGGAATACACACATAGTATCAATCTTTGCCCACTCTGAAAGGCCATCTGGGTGAGGCTACGCATCAGACATTGATCAGTACACATGTGAGAATCCCTTGTAGCCCTTTGGTGGATAAGCTAGGAAAGATCTTTGGACTTAGTAAAAGTAGGAAGGATTAAAATACTGTTGTAGAAGGAAGCAACAGGGGCCAGGATGGCCTTGAAAATCTAGTAATAGATTGGGAGTCAGAGACCTGGGTTCTGGTTCCAAATTCAACTATATAACCTTATTTAAGTTGGGGCAACTGGGTTGTACAGTGGATAGAGTGCTAAGCTTGGAGTCAGGAAGACATGAGTTCACATCCAACTTCAGACACTTACTAGTCATTTGACTAGTAAATTGTGCAAATCACTTAATGCTGTTTGCCTTAGTTTCCTCATCTCTAAAATGAGCTGGAGAAGGAAATGGAGAATTGCCATCATATTTTTGCCAAGAAAATCCCAAATGGAGTCATGAAAGGTCAGAGATAGCTGAAATGACTAAATTATAAATTGTTCTCTATTTTGACTGTAGTATTATGTTTAATTCTGAGCACCATATTTTAGGAAAGATGAGAGCATCTAGAGAAAGGCAATTTAAATATCAGAGTTCTTTGTGTTCCAGTCTCATGATTATATGAGGATCAGTTGAAAGAATTAGGGATATTTAGTCTGGAGAAAGAATGATTGAGGGGGGAATATGAAAACTTCAAATATCCAAAAGGACATTAGGTGAAAAGAGTTAGATTTGTCCTGTTTGGCCCCAGAAGTCAGAAGTGGGATCAATGGTTTGAAAGTGCAAAGAAGCAAGTTCAGAGTTGGTGCAAAGAAAGATTTCCTAACAAATGTTTCTTCAAGTGGAATGAACAAAGAATTTTGCCTTCACTAGATGTATTTACACAAATATTCAATGAATATCTTTCAGCTATCTTGGTGAGGAGAGAAGTAACTGGAGGCACAGTGAATAAACCACTGATGCTGGAGTCAGGAAAACTTGAATTCAAATCTGGCCTCAGGCATTTATTAACTGTGAACCTGTGCAAATCACTTAACCTCTGTTTGTCTTAACAGTAAAATGGGAATGATAATATTACCAACTTTAGCTGCTGTGTTATTCAATCTGATGAGATAATTATAAAAGCACTTAGCACAATCCTTAGTACACAGCATTATATAAAAGTTTATTTCTTTTCCTCTTTGCCCCAACATACGTTCATTTGTCTCTTTGTTACCCTCTAATTCTCAATTTCTGTAATTATGTAACTCCAAATCTAGAGCTCTTTCTACTATATCACAATCAAAATCTTTAGCTGCTCAAATGATTATCTAAGGTTACAATTTTAACTATTAGCTACCATCAGTAAAAACTTTTAAAAGGTTAAAGGGGACTTCCCAGCATCACAAAAATCATTGTGACTCTACTCAGAAGAAGAGTGATCTGTGCATCAAACTTTTCAAAGAACACAAGAATGTAGTTTGGATTAAAACAAAACAAAACAAAACAGAAATTACTTATCATTTATGACCATTTCTCTACCCAGGGAAGAAGTAACTGCTTATTACATGGTATAAATTGCGTAGCCCAAGGTCTCCCAAATCCTTTGCCTGCACATCCAAGCATATTGGTCTAAACTGCCTACATTTCTTGGTCTTTTGAATTGAGTTCCTAAAATACTCTAATACAGATCTTTATATACAAAGAAATAAATGACATAACATAAGGAAAAAAATGTTTGATCTCTCATGTGGAGTGAGACCCATGACTAGAATATGACTTTAGATAGATATATCTTATTAAAAACAAGATCAGAATTAGAAAACTGATGAGAATTTTAAAGAATTCCAAAAATAAAAGTTTTTTTTTTAATCTTAGAGACAATAGGGAGCTACCCAAACTTTTGAACACAGGAATTATGTTGTCAGATCAATACTTTATGTTAATCAATTTGATCATTCTATGGAAGTGGAATGAATCAAAACCTCCACAGAGGAAAAAAACCCAAGGAAACCAATTGGGGGATATTGAAAGTCCAAGAGTAGGGTAATGAAGGCATGAACTAGGGTTGGTAATTGTGGAAGTGTAGAAAAAGGGACAGATTAAGGAGATATAGAGGTAAAATGAGCAAAATGTAGTAAATGATTGGATTGGAAGAATGAGGAAAAATAATTCAAGGTGATAGCTTCCTCCATAGAAATATATAAATGCCCAATAAAATGTTTTCTAGAAAATAAATACATAAATGAAAGATATAGTATTCAATTCATTATCGTTGAATGCTTATATAATATGTTGTATTTGCAAAACTGGTCACCATCATTTTAGTAGTTAGTTCTTAAGTTTCCTTAGAATTATTAAAGCAGATGAGGCCCATAAAACAGTAAGGATAACAACTCACAGCTAGGAAAAGTAATTTGGCTAGTAAATATTGTCAGAATGTGTTCTCTCTATTTTAGTCCTCTAATATACTATTCACAAACATATTTTCTAAATTGGAATTGTAGTGTGGCTGATAATAACTTGAAAAAATTGTGGAAAACATCTACAATGACTACAATATGGAAGATTTAGGAAGAAAGGTTATGAGGTTTATTTTAGATTGAATAAAGATATCTATAGGACTTCAAGATGAAAATAAGTAGGGTGTAGATGGTGACATGGGATTAGATCTGAGAAAAACAATTTACAAGTAAAAATGTAGACTTGGGGGTCATTGACTTAAAAATGATCATCGAACTCGTGGGAGATGGTAAAAGCAATGAAAAAGAAGAGAAAGGAAGAGAGCTGAGTTGAAAAGAAAAGAAATAAGGAGAAAAGAGAAGAAAAAAGAGAAGAGAAGGGAAAGAAGGAGTGTCCAGAAGAGTATAGCTGGTAGGAAAATCTATTTATTTAAAGGAAAAGCTAATCAAATTGCAGAGATAGATAGTAAAATTATAATAGTGGGAGACTTCAAAGTATTTTATTCAGACTTAGGCAAATCTAATAAAAAGATAAACAAAAATGAAACTGAATAGAACTTTAGAAAAGTTAGATATGAAGGACAATTGGCAATTATTGAATGGAAGCCAAAAAGAATTTCTATATTTTACATCTGAATATCTTTATAAAACTTTACCGTGAATTGGGGGATATCACTTTTTTGTTTGAATTTTATTACTTTGAAAAGTTTTAAGTGATATTTAACCGCTTGTTATTACAATGAATATTATTGTCAAACTATCTAGAACCCTATACTTGACTAATAATTAATCAGCAAACTATCATGTGCTAAATGGTGGGATAAAAACAATAGGAGAAGAAGAGGCCTAATATTAATCTGCTCTCAAGGGACTTAAAATCTAGTTGGGCAGATATGATTAGTATTCACAAAAATGAATGATTAATGTAAGACAAAATTTAATTAAATAGTAAATTATCTTGTTTAGATTTATAGAAGGATAGAAGATGATAAAGTCATCCAAAGAAATGGTGTCATGGAAAGAGCCTTGGATTTAAAGTGAAAGGAGGGAAATTTAAGTTATAATTTGACTACCTGATTCCTTTGTAACCAAGAGGTAGGATGCAAACTCAAGTATTCCTGACTCTCAAGTCCAGTGCTCTAATGCATTGAACCACCAGCTCTCTTTCTAAAGGGAAGAATTATTATTTATTCCTAGGTGATATATCTCTGTGAATGTAGTCTAAAAGAGCATTAGGGTTTTTTTTTTAAATCATGTCTCACTGTTGATATATATTAAGCTTGCCATCACCAAAATTTTCAAATCTTCTTCACATAAACAACTGTCTAACCATGTATCCCCCTCTGTCCTTCTGCTGAAGTTGATTTTAAAAAATCAAGCATAAAACTTTATATTTATTCCTATTAAATTTCATCTTATTCAATGCAAATCGTGCATAGAACAATATCGTGTTCTAGCCTGTCAAGATCTTTTTGAATCCTTATTCTGTCATTCACTGTGTTGGCTATCTCTCCCAGCTTTGTGCCATCTGCAGATTTAATTAGGATTCTGTCTAAGCCTTTATCCAAGCCATTGATAAAAATGGTGACTAGCACAGGGCCAAACACAGATCCTGGGGCACTCCACTGGAGATCTCTTCCCAAATTGGCAGTAGATTTTAAAAAGACATGTACAGAGGATGGAAGCAAGCAAAAATGAACAGAAAATGAATACAAACAAGGCACACTCTTAAAAATAGTGTAAAGAATGCTAAAACTCACAATAAGCTGAGGCTGATGGGGAAAAGAACAAGGGACATCAAAGTTTATTTTGTTTTATTTAAAAGCTGCATCAGATAAAATGAATGAGCAGACAGAACAAGTTGAATGGGATGATGATAACTGACAGAATGGAAAGCAGAACTCCTCAAATCTCATTTGGCTTCTTTTTTCTCCATCAAGGAGAAAGATCTTTGGATTGGGAAGAACAGGAAAAATGACTAATAGGGAGTTGATAACCTAGATGAGAAAGAATAATTAGAGAGTTTCTAGCTACTCTTGATAAATTCAACTCATCTTGCCCAGTAAACTACTTCCTAGATTGTTAAAAAGTTGGGCAGATTTGATTGCCCAGACACTGTCAGTGATCTTTGATAGATTGTGAATAATTGGAGAGATACTATAGTATTGGAGGAAGACAAATATCCTCATATCTAAAAATGGGAAGAGTACAGGCTATAAACCACAGGCTAGTGAGCTTGACTTTGATTCTTGGCAAAGTTCTAGAATGAATCAGGCAAGAGACTATTAGTGAACATCTAGAAATGCAAACAGGGATCACAGAGAGTCAGCATGCTTTGGTTAGAATAGATCATTCTAGACTATTTCATTCTTTAACAGTTACTAATCTTATCAATAAGAGGTATGCTATATATCTAGATTTTGTAGATTTTTACAAAATGACTGACACATGAAAAGAAGAGGGAGGAAGATAATAATCATGTATACCATGTCTGCTATGTGCCAGAAGTTGTGCTAAGCTCTTTACAAATTCTATCTCATTTGATCCTGACAACAATCTTGACAGGTAGCTTGATAGGTAGCTCTTTACAAATATTGAATCATTTGATCCTGACAATAACCTTGATACAAGAAATTAAGATAAATAGAAATTAAGTGATTTCCCTGGTCACACAGCTAATATGTGTCTGAGACTGTTGCTAAGTGGTGAATAAAACACTGAGTTTGTGATATATGAATCTTATGAAATATTATTGTTCTGTAAGAAATGAACAACAGGATGACTTCAGAGAGGGCTGGAGAGAGTTACATGAACTGATGCTGAGTGAAATGAGCAGAATCAGGAGATCATTATACACTTCAACAATACTATATGATGATCAATTCTGATGAATGTGGCTCTCTTCAACAATGAGATGATCCAGACCAGTTCCAAATGTTCAGTAATGAAGAGAGCCATCTACACCCAGAGAGAGGACTATGGGAAATGAGTGTGGATCACCACATAGCATTTCTACTCTTTCTGTTATTGTTTGCTTCCTTTTTTGTTTTCCTTCTTGGGTTTTTTTTTTACCTTCTTTCTAGATCCATATTTTCTTGTACAGCAAGATAACTGTATAAATATGTATACATATATTGTATTTAACATATACTTTAACATATTTAACATGTATTGGACTGCCTGTCATCTAGGGGAGGAGATGGGGGGAAGGAGGGGAAAACTTGGAACAGAAGGTTTTGCAAGAGTCAGTGTTGAAAAATTACCCATGCATATGTTTTGTAAATAAAAAGCTATAAACACATACACACACACACACACCACACACACACACACACACACACACACACACACACACACACAAACACACACAGAGTTTGGAATCATCAAGACTCATCTTCATGAGTTCAAATCTAACTTCAGATATATCCTAGCTGTTCAACTCTGGACGAGTCATTCAATCCTGAATGCTTGTTTCCTTATATGTAAAAAGAGTTAGAAAAGAAAATGGCAAACTACTCTAGTATCCTTGCCAAGAAAGACCCAAATGGGGTCATTGACAGTTGGACACTACTAAACTGACCAAACAAGAACTTCTTGACTCCAGGTCTACTATACCAACTAGCTTTCCCACATGACAAAGAATAGTGACTAAATGACCCAAAGAATACTCAAAGCATAGTAATTAATGATTTGGTAGATGAGCACTTTAGTGATCATTCTTTTAAGGCATTCATTCCCCTTTTCCTATTCATAATAATTATTTTATTGTATGTCCTAGGAATTTCATTCTCAAGATTTTATCATAATTTCCCGACTTATTGTCCTTATAGAATGTTAGTATATTGGCATGGCCTCAGTGGACTTTTTTTGTTATCCAGTGGTTATTTTGATTCCTGTGACCCATTTATTTTAATTACATTTATTTTAAATTTTCAAAACATAAGCATAGATAATTTTCAGCATTCATCCTTGCAAAACCTTGACCCATATAGTTTCAAGGTAGTCCAAGCCGAGTGATTTCCATTTTTCAAGTGTAGGAAACTTTTATATTAAGAATGGTTTCTTGTATTTCCTTTTCTTTGCATATTAAACATCAATAATCTTTAAACTTATCATTTGTATGTTAAAAGTTTAACAAATTTTTCCCTGACTGAAAATTTTGTAAAATGTCTTATCTCAACATTTGAAAATATGGGTGCCTTCTTCCAAACATGTTCTCAGGGTAATTATTTGTATATAATTGTGTAAACTACCTATACTGAGATAAGTGCTGTTTCTCAAAGTCACTAAATATGTGTCATTTTTAGGCTAATGCTGAGACAACTTCTCATTTTCTCTAGAAAAAAAAGTGGTTACTTTTCCATTTTTTTCCCAACTCTCCAACCAAAACCAAGTACCTATTTCTAAGCTTGGAGGATTGGAATGTAGGGTGAGTTCCCTAAAAGACCAATCATAAATTCAGGAAAAAGAAGTCTTAAAACAAACATATAAAATAACTGTCTAAAAGATCAGGAATCAGTTCTCTAGTTAAGTATAGTTCCCAAATATTCAAGACCATGAAGTAAAACCTACATAAGCTATGTTAAAATTGAAGCTTTTTTTCCGAGATAAGCAAGATCTGCCCAGACTTAAATTGCTTTGTTGTCAAAGACTTGTGCTGTGACTTTTCAGTGGCTGCTAGTGTTTATATTGGTGTGGCAAAAACTTGTGTATGAACAAGAATTCTATAGGTCTAGTGAAGATAAGTGGAAGGAAACAAATATTTTGTGATTAGAATATATTACAAATCACCTGGATAGAAAGAGGAAATGGAAGATAAGTTTGGGAAATAGAACAGAAGTTGGGCCTCAGTAATTATCCAGAGTTTGTATTAGAGATGGGGGATTTGGAGAAAGCAGATAGGAATAAAATATTTATGAAGCCAAGATAGCTTAGAAGAGATGGAAAATCCTTCAGAAAGAAACCATGAAGACATAAAAGAAAATAATTCTAATGAGAAAGAAAAAAATGGATGCTGTCTTTTAATATGTATGTATATAGATCTCAAAAACATATAGTATGTATGTATGTATATATACATGTACATTTTAACAGATATGTATAGATTATAGGGAAAAGAATAGGGAATAGAAACTAGTGAATACAAGAATGTGGCATGGTCCTATAAAAATGTCAAGAGTATTAAAGCTCAGAATGATTTGAGGATATTGAGGTAAGTTAAGGGGGAAAATGTTATATTAAAAAAAGGAAGAATATCAAAGAAGTGATAGAACTTTTGCCCCAGGGAATAGAATGATGATAACCGATTACCAAGAGAAGGAAGAGCTGGTCAAGTCTCATTTTGCTTTTCTTTTCTCTTACAAGGAGAGCAGATTTTGCATTGGAATGAATTTTTAAAAATAACTAAAAAGGAGTTGGAACCCAAGATAAGTAAGAAAATTGTAAAAGAGCATCTAGTTTCTCTTGAAAAATTCAAGTTACCCAATCTAGAAGAACTATGTCTTTGGATACTGAAAAATTTGATGGAAATGATTATGGAACTGTTGTTGGTTTAATGGAAAACAAGAATGTTACCAAAAGATTGAGTAAGGTCAATGCCATAATTTGTGATATGTTTCTTGAAATTTTTATCCACATCCTATGTATTACTAAATGGTCTACAATCCAATTTTTTAAAATAGTGATTCTTGACCCCATATGGGATCTTTTAATACAATGTGAGGGTTGCAAAATTATGACTTATTGTCAGTAAATGTCTGTTTTGTATATCATCTTTATATATCTATATATTTGATGTCACATAAAAATTTCTTTGGCAAGTGGAAAAAGTTTAAAAAGATTTAATAATTCCCCGAGAATATCCTTTCTCTTCTTACTACTATTGACCTTTAACCGAAATTTTTCCATTACTCTGGTTCCTGAATTTCCTCATTTAAGAATATTTTTTACATATTCATCAGGACTCTATACCAGAAGTCAAACACCATATAATGCTGACTCCCAAATGCAGCCCAAACCAGATGAAAATGTAATTGGGAAAATTTAACAAAATAAATAAAACTATAATAGAAGATAGATAATATTAATATATGATTTTCTAAGTCAATATGCAGCCCACAGAGATCTTTTTCTAGTGTTTATTACCCTCATTTCTATCTGAGTCTGACATTACTACTAAACACCTCCTTAGCCCATAATTTTTATTTATCTGTTTTTTTTTAACCTATATGTTTTGTTTTTCAGTGAATAAGATACTGTAATGCAGTTACTGGTCTCATCCTATTTTTCTCAGTAATGTTTATGAGACCACATTCTTCTTTGTATTAGGATATGTAATTCCTTTTTCTTGTAATGTTTAAACTTTTTATTTATTTTTAGATATCTGAAGCCATGAAATTTATCACTCATTCCTTTTCTGGATCTTAACTCCTGTGAACTTCAAGACATCTTATCTACAATTTTTTCTTCTCATCTAGTACCTACCGCCTGTGATTTTCAACTTAGTGGGTATAACTCCATTTTTTTTTTTACATCAAGTTTTAAAATTAGATTTTCAAGATGCCTAACAAAAGCATCATAACCAATCTTTTTTATAACGTTGTCCATCCCTGAATTGTCCTGTATGTTTAGTTACTAGTCCAGAAATAGAAATACTATTCTCACTTTCTTAATCAGCAAATGATTATCAAAGTTTGCATTTTGCCTCTGAACCCATTGGCTTTGATGTGCAGCAACGATGAAGACTCAAGCCTCCCGTCTAAGACTTTTCAGTTTTGAGAAATGTTTTTGTGCCTTCTAGTCCTAACATTTGTGCCTATGTGAACCATAGTCAGCCACTTTGATAAATCCTTGGTAATGCTACCATATTTTGTGTATGTGTTTTGGGAAGAGCCTTATACCTCATCTGAATGTCACTGACCCTAAAGAATAGTATTTTCATCCAATGGCCTATATTCCATGATGTCTTACTTGACAACACTGGTGGAACCACAACATTGCTCCAAGGAGAACAAGCAATCACTTCTTTAGATTATCTAGCTTTCACCTCTTTACTTTATACTTGTTTCTTAGTCTTCTATCCTCTTCCATCTCAACACACATTAGTCAGGATTCTTTTCTGCACCTATTTCTCACTTTGTTTTCAGTCAGGTCTTCATTTAAAAAAAGAAAGAAAGGAAGGAAGGAAGGAAGAAAGAAAGAAAGCAAGAAAGAAAGTTTTTTTTTTTTTTTTTTTAAGCAGACCTAATTCAGTCCAGATCTGTTCTCTCTCAGGGGCTCAATTAGTTCAATATCCTAGAGCTCTGGGAAGGGTACCTGCTTTGAAGTAAGATGCTATCTATGACCTTTATTACCTAGGTGATTTATAAATCACTTAACCTCACTAAACCTTAGTTTCTTCATCCACAAAATGAGGGGACTGCATATGATGGCTTCTAAAATCCCTACTTGCTTTATATGTATGGTCCAATGCACGTTTCTCCTTCCAAAACACATTTTGATTGAGAAATAAGGTGTTTATGAAGTTTGAAATGTTAAAGACTAACTGAAATATTGCAAAAATTACACGAGATTAGAAGTTTTGATGGTTTGGGATATGCATCATGGGGACAGTGATGGCAGGGAATACCTGTGGTGACGAGATTAATATGAAACACTGCAAGAAAGAAAATTCGCTTGTTATTTGGACGGGTTCATTCATTGTGCCTAATTGATTCAAGGGCAGTGGGAAAGAATCCTATTCAAGAAGCTCTAAGTCTTGGTGGAGTGGAAGGAAGTGAAGGGGAAAAGAGAGGTTGAGAGAAAGGAGCAGGATGACATTTTGGGGAGGCAAGAATTTTTGCACTCCTTGGCCCTGAGTTTGAGAACGTATACTTTGCAAGATCACTCCCGGCATGATGCCGAAAGGCTCTTGGCCCCTGCGGAGTGAGTGGGTGATTGATTGCTGATAAGACTGGTGAAATACCGCTGGCTGCTCGATGGAACTCTGCCCTGGAGTCGGGGGCTACCTGTCCCTCCGAATGACTTCATTTCCAGCGATTTTCTGAGGTTGAGCTTAGTGGTCTGCAGGGGGCCTAGCAGCAAGCTGGCTCCAGAACAGCTGGGAAGCTGCCTCTGCGTGGCCCCCAGAACTGCGCCTCTTTCTCTGGCTCCACGGCTGCTTTGCATGCAGCGAGCGGCCCCGGCGCAGTCCTGCTGATACGGCTGTTGTAGAGCGGTTATTGCTTCAACACATTTAGACACAGCACCTCTGTAATTTGTCTCGACGTGATATCATCTTTTGTCTCAGCAAACTGACCCTTTTATCAGTCTTCGTTCTGCTTTCTTTCAGCTCCTCCGGATTCCTTGCCAGCACCAGTCTGGGACAATGGAACAGAATTGGGGGGAGGGGGAGAGGAAAGATGCAGATGTTGATGGGAGCGGGGAGGTGGGGAAGGGATGGAAGAGGGAGGATGACCAATTGATTTCAAAGTTGTTTACTGTTCAAGGAAAAAAATGCCCAAGCAGCAGCCTTCTTTCTTAAAGTGCCTTTCAGTTGCCCTGTAGGCTTGTATGGGTAAGGTGTGAGGGTACATCTTACTTCTGTTCTGGAAGTGGGTGGGAAAGAGAGTCTAGATAGAATATAACCAATGATAAAGTGTTTCTGGGACTGGGACCTTGAAAACCTTTTATTGATTATGACCTTTATTAATTTGCCTTTTCCAATTGAACCCACAACTTTTTCTTACATCTAGTCCAGTGAGAATTTTTAAAATTCCATTTACTTTTATGATCTTTGTCATTTAGCAGTCATGTTAACCTTCTACAGGTACTGTATTTATTTATTTATTTGGTCCTTTTTTAATCAAGGCCTGGTACTTTCCCAAAGGGAGTGTAGGGACTTCCCTGCATGATCAATCAAGAATTTTACTCTTTAAAACAGAAGGATTTTACATACAAGCTGAAAGGAGTTAAAATGAAACCCACCCAAAGCCCAACTATCTGTCTGTCTCTCTGTCTCTGTCTAGCCTCTTTTTCCCTCTGTCTTCTTTGTTCCTTTCTCTGTGTATCTCTCTCCTTCTCTTCATCCTGTCTCTTTCTTCTTTATCTTCTCAACCCCCCACTTCTTGTTCTCTCTTCCTGTCTTTCTCCTAATCTTTTTTCTTCATTTCTCTCTTTTCCTCTGGTTGCATCAATCTACTCTGTCTCAATACTCATTTTTCTCCTAATTACCTCATCTTTCCCCCCTTTCTGTTTCTCCCTCTTTCTGTTTTTATCTCTGTCTCTTTCTGTCTGTTATTTGTTTCAATCCTGAATTTTCCCCGATCACCTCACTTCTCTATTTCTCTGTTTTCTTTCTGTCTGTGTCTCTTTTTCTTTGTCTTTCTAGTTGTCTGTTTCTCTCTTTGCATCTTCTTGCCTTTCTCTTGAGCTTCTATCTGGGTCTCTGTCTTCATATCCCTGCTTTGCTATTGCTCTCTTTTCCCTCTCATTTCATATCTCTCCCAGTCCCCTCCCCCATTTCTGTTCTTTTCTCCCCCTTCTCCATGCTACTTTACCAATCCTTCCTCAGTATATTCTATTTCTTGCTTCACTCTCCCCACATCTACTTTTATCCCCCCTCTATCTCTCTGTGTTTCTGTCTCTCTGATTCTGTCTTTATCTCTTTCTGTCTCTGTCCCACCTCCTCCCCCTTCCTTTTCTCTTTGTTTCTGTCTGTCTGTCTTTCTCTCCCCACTGCATCAATTCTGTCTCTCAGTTCTTTCTTCCTCTCTCTTTCTCTACAGAAGGGCAGCATGTGCTCTCTCTTTCTCTCTCTCTCTCTCTCTCTCTCTCTCTCTCTCTCTCTCCTCTCTGTCTCTCTCTCTCTGTTTCTCTCTCTCTGTTTTACAGTTTGACATAATAACAGCAATGGTGGCTCTTCAGCCATTTCCCCCCAATGCCATAAATCGTAGACTGCAAATAGAATTTCCAAACAGGCACTAGGGGAATTTGTGGCGCACTCCCACTCCCTTTTTATTGAAGGTTTATGAGACATGGCAGAGCAGTTATCAGCAGGTTTACAGTAGTGTCCAGGGAATGACTTTGAATATCTTGCCTTGGATTTGTCTCTATTCTCCCTCTGTTCTTTCTGGTTCCATGACCTTTCACCAAAATCAGTTACCCAGAAACCCCCAAACAACAGAAACAAAAACAACAGCCCACTCCAAATCTCTTCAAAACTGATTTCAATCTATTTTAAATATTTAGATGTTTAACTTTTTTTTGGTTTACACTTAAATCTCAGGTTTAAAATAGTTAAAGGGTAGAGTCTGCTTGTTCTGCCAGTACCATTTGCATTTCTATTGTTAGGGCTGTGTTTCCCTTTGTGTGAATAATTAATGTTTATGAAGCACTCTAAGGTTCCCTGCTGCAAGGGGCAAAGTACTCTTTATTATTGGACTCGTTTTGGAATCAAGAGATCCTTTCCCCTCTCTACCCCAGCTTCCAAAGTTTTATCTAGATTGAACTTTGAAATGCAGTCATGGTGAGAAAATGAAATTTGGTTCTTGCATGCCCTGAGTGATGACCGCCCACCTTCCCAATTGTATGTAGGAAAGGCCAGTGTGTACCAAGATGAATGGTAAGATCTCAAAAAGGGAGGGAGGAAAAGAGCAAGGGATGGGCTCTAAACTGCCACAATCCCTGCAATTTCACACATGCTGGGTGGCTCATTACTTTCCAGCTACAGGCTGGGGTGCCAGAACTCCCTGATTTGCCCAATTCTCTTCTGCTTTCATGCTATGGAATTCATTTTCCCATACAAACAGTAAGAAATGGTTCTTAGGCTAGTTCATAAAATCTCATTTAATGCATAATGAATCTGAAATATAGCAGGAAGGAGAAAAAAGAAGGGGAACAGGAAAGAAAGAGGGGAAAGAAGAAAAAGAAGAGAATATGTGGAAGCAAGGAAAGGACAAAAATTGTAGAAAGCAGAGCACAGCCAGCTCAAAAGGACTATGTAAATCAGGGAGATTCCATCCACTTTCTGGCCTTAATAAGCTTCTTGGGATAGCTTGGGATCCTCATTCCTCCTGCATTTTATTTCTGGAGAAAGGTGAATTACCCACTTTCTAAGTGACTTCCAAAGAAACTTTTGGAACACGATCTATTTTGTACACAGATCCATCCTATATCTCTGAAACTGACAAATGAAAATGATTTTTTAAGACAAAAGGAGCGTTTGATTTTGGGTCTCCCTGATAAATTTTTAAGTCTAAACCTATCTAAATTTTTTTGGAGATTTCAAAATAGCTAGAGTCAGTTGTTTTCATCATCTATCTGCTTTTTCTTCTTTCATTTAATTTTCTTTGCCTCTTCTTTCTTCTCTGTTTATTTTATCTAAATTGGTACATCTCACATCATCTGGTGTATTGTTCTTAACACAGTTTTGTTGTTGTTTAGTTATGTTCACTCATGTTTAACTCTTCATGACCTTATTATTATTATTTTTTGTTTTGCTTGTTTGATTTGGGCAAAGATAAAACGTAGTTTGTCATTTCTTTCTTCAGTTTATTTGACAGTTGAGAAAAGTGAGGCAATCAGGATTAGGTGACTTGCCCAGAGGCACAGAGCTGGTAAGTATCTAGTTATTCAAATCTAAGATAGATTTGAATAAGGGAAGAGTCTTTCTGACTTCAGGCCCTGCACACTATCTACCTCTCTCCCATGACATCGTTGGTGTTTAAATATTAGCTGTCATTTATATAAAGCTTTATGGTTTGCAAAGCACTTAGCATATTTTATATAATTTCATCTCCACAGCAGCCTTTGCATGGCAGATGTTAGAAAGATGACTATTTTACAGAGAATGAAATTTGAGTTTCAAAGAAGTGGAATTGATTTGTCTGTGGGTAACAAACCTAGGAAATGTCAGAAGAATTTGAACTCAGATCTCTCCAGATATCAAATTTTGATCTCTCTCCTCTATGCTTCACCATATCTATAGTAATAAATGTTGGTTGAAAAATAAATGTTGATTGAAAATCCCATTTGCCCCTCTCCAGTTGTAATGCCACAGTAATGCCATAGTCTCCTTGAATTGCCCTACCTCAGTCATTCTGCCTCAAACCTCAGGCTATCATACTACCCTTCCCCCTTGATCATCAGAATAATTGATAAGGATAAAAGATCTTATATTTTAGAATATCAGATGCTGTTCTTCCCAATCTATTAGAATAGCAGATACCCTTCCCCATCAGAATATCAGATAATCTTCCCATCTCCAGTGCCTCCCTATCATGTCATCCGCTCCCCATTATGTTATTGTTTCTGACTCCCTATAAAGAATCTCTGTACCCCACATTCGATACTGGATACTTGGAGACAATAGTCCGATCCAATCAATTGAGTTACTCTCCAATAATTTAAATATAACTCTCTAACCTCTATCTCACCTCAGTTTCTCTGTCATTACACAGTGAAATTAAGTGGATTATGGTAGGTTGCAAGAGCATCCAGAGAAAGTGATACACTGGTGAATCCGTAGGCAAGATAATCATAAACTTGGCAGGTTTGCTTCAATATCACTTTGAGCAAGTCATTTAACTTCTTTGACTTTTAGTTTTCTCTTATTTTAATGCTGGAGAAACTGAGGCAAGTTAGAGATTAGAGAGTTTTAATATTTTATTGAAGAGCTTAATTGATTGACTGGACAGGACTCTCATCTCAAAGTATCCAGTGGTGAATGTGAGAATTCCAGGGTTTTTTTGTAGGACTCTAGTAAGATGAGAAACAAATGCAGGAAGCAAACAGCAGGAAGTCTCAGGACCATAAATTTGGTTCTAGCAGGATGGGGGGGGGGGAAACTACAAACTACAAATTCTTAGGAAACCAGAGTCAGGATGTCTAAATAAACAGAAGTAAAGATGCCAATTAGGTTTCCAAAATAGTCTTATCTTTTGGAATGTTTAGAGGGAATAGTGCAGCCCTAATGGACAGGAAAAAGGGTTGGATACCAGCACTCAGGACAATGGAGATATAATTCAGGGAAACTAATGCAAGGAAACTGAGGTAAAACAGTTCAAGAAGATGGTGGCATAACAATATAAACTTGAAATTGAATTAGAAAAGTTTGTGAATTAAAAAAAATGGATATCTATTTCAACAGAATATTTTTGGTAATCATATATATTTTATTTTATATATTTAAAAACATCATTTTGAAGAGGGGTCCATTGACTTCATCAGAATGCCAGAGGTATCCAAGATGTCAAATGTCTTTTCCAATCTTAACAATCTATGATCTCTTATGATAATGAGGTTACTTAGGGGGTCTCATTTTGGGCTGCCCTTACTAAAAAGCAGGTAGTAGAATGGAGAGCAATTTTACAGAGATGTTTGGGATATTCTTAGTCTGTTTCCTTAAGACAGTCACTTTCTTGTTGCCTTATTTTAACTTGGAATGTGGAAAATATTTAGATTCTCTAGGGAGAAAAAAGTGGTAGCATCATCTTCAGAAGTCAATCAAGTGGAAAGAACATTGATTTAGGAATAAAGAATACTAGGTTCTTTGGAATTTGAGCAAGTCTTTTTGAGTCTTGGTACCTCGTTTCCTCATCTATAAAATGGGGAAAATGATAACATCCTAATCTGGCCTTAGAATTATTGTAGGATAAAATAAGATAATGAATGCAAAGGTTTTGGGGAAGTTTAAGGTCACTGCAGAAATATAAGGCATTCACTGTGATCTTTAGTGTCCCCTATCCAGTATACCTAGCGTAAGCCATCTCAAAAGTCTTAAGATTTAATAGTTTTATCAAGTTTTGGTAAAACATAGAGCCATAGAACCAGGGATAAGTCATAAAAATATATAACTATAGTAGTATGAAATGACAAATGCATTGGGGATGGAGGCAAGGGAAACAGTTTAAGCTTTAATAACTTAAAGTTGCTCTAAGACTTTTGGGACCTCATGTGATAATGTCAGTTTGTGTTTCTAATAGGTTTTTAACGCTTATAAAATATTTTCCTCAAAGTAACTCTGGGGATAACTAATATTATTTTCCCTATTTTTCAGATGAAAAAAATAAGGCTAAAAGAGACTTGCTCTTGGTCACATATCTTGTATGGTCAGAGCAAAGATTTGGAAACCTTTTAATACTCTCCTTTTATCTATTTATTTATTTGGGTTTTAATTTCTCAAGTGATAATAGAACCAAACTGTCTCTAAATGAGATTGCTTTGTTTATGCAGTCCTATGGTTCAGTACATCTGGAAGAGAATTTAATGTTAAACTGATCAGAGGACATAAACACATACATACATACATACCATAAATCTGATACTGCTGATATTGGGGGATATAATTCATTTATTCATTCAGTAAAAACATTTAGTAACTATTTTAACTACATTATGTTTGCAGTATCTTATGCTATATGCTCTTAAAAATTCAAAGTTTTGATGAAACATGGTATAAGTTTAAGCTTTAACAGAATATCAACATTTTGATAAAATATGGTCCTGATTCTCTTGGTCCCTTATGCTTTAGTAGAGAAATAAGATGAAAAGACATAACAGATAATATTACATGATAAATGAGCTAAAGAGGGGGAAAATGGTGTTATGTGGGTCAGAACAGGAACACCATTACCAAGAGGGAGGAATCAGAGAAAGTTTAATGGAGGAGGTGGTATTTAAATTAGATTTAAGGGACAGGCAGGAATTCAAGTGACAAAAAGGATGAGGGAGGCTGTTTCATGCATAAAGAACACAATGGGCACTCTCAGAGCTGGAAGGGTGCAATGTGCTTCTGGGAGTCAGGGGAGGCCTCTTGGGCTAGATCATAGACTTCATGAATGATAGGGATGTATTTTAAAGCTGGAAAGGTCAAGTGATTGTGAAGAATCCTGAATACCAGGCAAAGGACTCTGAACATGATTGGGCTAACAATAGGGAACCACTAAAAATTTCAAGAAAAATGAGTGATTTGATCAGTTTTATACATGAGAAAGAGTATTTTAACAGTGATATCTAAGTAAATCTATATGGCTTGGAGTAAAATGAGTTGTAGATTAGCTCAAAGAATCACACTATCTTGAAATTAGAGATAATATAAGAAGTCATTTAATCAATTCAACATTTTTCCAAATGAGAATCTTTCCCAAAACCTCCCAGCCAGGTGGTCATCCACTTTGCTAGAATATCTGTGGGAAAGAGGAATTCACTACTTTCAAAGACTGTCCATTCTACTGCTTGTGTCATTTCAGTCGTATTTCACTCTTAAGTGACTGCATTTGGGTTTCTGAATAAACTTAATCATTTGAAAGTTTTTCTTTACACCAAGTATTGAGCCACTTCTCAACAACTTCTACTTATTACTTTAATTTTCATCATCTAGGGTCAAGCATTTTAAGTCTTAATCCTTCTCCCATAGGATAAAATACTTGAAGAAAAAAATCATTGATTCTGTCCCAATTTAAACTTTTCTAGGCTAATTATTCCCCAGTTCCTTTAGCTGATCCTAATCATCCAAAATGGCCAGCACATCTCCTTACCTGGACATTATGCCAATCAGTGCACCCTAAGTTTACACTGACCTTTTTGACTTTTTTATTAAACTTATCATCCACTAACACACCCAAGTCTCTTTATAGGTATTGGTATTATCTATGAATTCTCCATGCAATAAATGTAGTTGATTAGTTGACCTAAGTTTTGGATTTATATACCTCTCTATCAAAATTTCATCTCATATGGAAAATGCCATCGCATCGAGAGAGAGAGAGAGAGAGAGAGAGAGAGAGAGAGAGAGAGATAGAAGAGAGGAGAGAGTGAGTGTGTGTGTGCTAGCGAGTGAGCTATGGAGACTGAATTTGGATTTTAGCATAGTATTTTCACTTTTTTTGGCCTTTTTCTTATGTTTTTTTTTTCTTTTTTGATCTGACTTTTTCTTGTACAACATGACAAATATGGAAATATATTCAAAAAATTGTACCTGTATAACCTGCATCAGATTGTTTGCTGTTTGACGGAGGAGAGAGGTAAGGGAGCAAGGGAGAAAAACATTGGAACACAAAATCTTATAAAAATGAATCTTAAAACTATCTTTACATATATTTGGAAAAATAAAATACTAAAAAATTCATCTTATTAATTTTTGTATAACATTCTATCCTGCAGGATTCTTATTCTGTTATCCACTTGTTTCTCCTTTGTTTCAATGGATGCAAATTTTAAAAGAATGCCATCGTTCTTTCATCTGTGTCATTAATGAAATCTCCAAGCACCACAGAATCAAAGACTGATCACTTGGGCTCTTCTCTAGAGATTTCTCTCTAAATTCAAGCTGGGAGAAATCTAAGAGTTATCTACTCTCCTCATTTTAAATATGGTAATGGTACTCAAAGAAAGGAAGTAATGTCCAAGGTCACACAAGCATTAAGTAGCAGAGCTGGGTTATTAACTTAGATTCTTTGACCCTAAAAGCAAAGCTCTTTTCACTATATCACATATATAGTCTCCTTCTAAATTAATGATATTTCTTTTAATTTGTTTACTTAACTACATCTGAATCCACCCAACAATTTTCTGTATCATATATGTATAAAAAGATATAGATATCATGAGAAACTTTATCAGGAGTTTTGTAAAAATCCAGGTGTACATTTCCTTCATTTATCAGTCTAGTAACCATGCCAAAACAGGCAATATGGTTAGTTTGGCATGACATTTTATATAAGAAAAAATATTTATGCATTTTATTTTTACATTGAAGTCACTTTCATATATTCCATCCTTTCAATTCAGCCTTCCATTGTAATAGAGGAAAAAATGTTTAAGCAAATACCGACCAACATGACAATTTTATCTGATACTAGATGCAATATTCAGCATTTATAGTTCTCCAACTTTTTAATGAGAAGATGGAAATAATCTTTATTTTCCATCCTCTAAAACCAAAATTGGTCATTAATGAGTCCTTAATCTAAACTAAGCTTCCTTTAAATTTTGTTTTCATTTACATGATTGCATTCGTTCGTGCATTGAACTTACATATTATGCTGGTTCTATTTATTCTCTAGTAAACCTGAGGTCTCCTTAGTAAGAGGATCACATGGTGGATGGTAGTATAAGGTATAAGGACATATGGGCAAGTGTTTGGTATGTAGTGAATCTGTGGTGTTTCCCCTCATAATAGGCATTTATGATGTTTTGAGATCCAAGTTCTTCTGGGAAGTGGCAGTTCCCCTGAGAAGGAAAGGGAGAGGGTTTTGATTAGTTACTGGCTCAAGAGCAAATCCTCTTCATGTCTTTTATTGTTCTAAGTTTGATGCTGTGGGAGCCTGAGATTTTTGAAAGGTGATGTTGGTTACCCTTTCAGGGAGTGCCATGTGCTATGCTACTTAGGTAGAAATATATGAATTAGAAAGAATACATTGAAGGTTTCCAAAGTATATACAGGTCTTTCATATCAGATATGAGCTTCTAAAATGAAAGTTACAAATTAAGTAGTATATCATTATTGCTAATTTATGATACAGTAGAAAGAGAATTAGATTGTGAACCCAGAACACGTGGGTGTTTGTCACCCAGCTTTGTCACATAAACTCCATGTGGCATTGAGTAAGTTATTAAAATCTCTGATTCTCAGTTTTATCTTCTGTAAAATAGGGGAATATGATTATCTAGGTGATCTTTAAATGGTTTTTAAAGTCCATTTTAGTTCTAGGTCTGTGATCCAATGCAGAAACACATAGCATATATTGTCTCTCTCCATATAATTTGCATTATGGGTTTTGTTTATATAGTATACTCCATTCTCTGTGAACTTTGAGGAACAAAGCATGACATGGATGCTGATCACCATAGCCCTGACTTTGGCCTCTAATACATTCCCTAGACTTTTCCCTTCAGCCTCAAAGTTAAACCTCTTGCTCTTCAGCAGCTGTTCTGGGAATGCTGCAGGGGAGGGGAGAAAGATGGCAAGCCTGAGGATGCCCAAATGAGATCTGGAGTCATTAGAAAGGCATCTCGTGGCTTCTTTTCCCATCACTGAGACTGAGGGGGAAACATTGGCTAG
Source organism: Sarcophilus harrisii (assembly GCF_902635505.1). NCBI lineage: Eukaryota > Metazoa > Chordata > Mammalia > Dasyuromorphia > Dasyuridae > Sarcophilus > Sarcophilus harrisii. The sequence goes on along the minus strand of NC_045427.1, from coordinate 184,915,652 downwards.
GCTCCTCTGCTTCCTGTTATTCACCTGCGGGAACCAAGTAAACATCGCCTCTGGCAGAGACTCAGGCTCCTGCAGCTTTATCTTGGCTCAGCAGGCTGGTCTGCGCTGCCACCAGTCTCCTCCCATCCCAGCTGGCTGCCTTCTCCCTGCTCGGTGGCTGTGGAGAGAAGCAGCCAATTTGGCCAACGTCCAGAGGAGACCCAAGACTCCCAAGATGGAGCCTTCACAGCAGGTCTGTGTTGTCAGAAGCCCAGTTTTGCACCTGGACAGGTGCAAGTGGAAACCTTTTGAGCTATAAAGAGACAGTGGCAGGAAAATGGAGAGAAGGCAGGACAGAAGTAGGAATTATAAGGAGGGAGGAGAGAAGAATGATTAAAAATTTTGAGAAACTAAAAATAAAACATACAAGAGACTCAACAATCCCTAGACTGTTGGTAGATTTAACAAGAAGGAAGAGTCAGATCCCAGTATGCCATCTCTATCCAATTACCAAAAAAAAAAAAATCCAACTCTTTCCCTGCCTGTCACAGTGCTTGAAAATCCTACTATTATATTCACTCAGTTTGGGGACTGATAACACATAGATAATATAGTTTATATATAAAACTTCCTGTATATAATTCTACTACATAATCTCGCTGAAAAAATTTGTCTTCAAATCTATCTTTGTTTTTAGTGCCTGCGCTTGATTAGTTGATTGATTTATATGGCTTGTTTAACTGGCATAATTTGGGCATGACTGAACCATGTGTTATATATTGAATGACAATATAACCCTGTACATATACTTTACATGTTTCACTACTATACATGACCCACAGGTATAGAATAATATGTACTTGTAGGTTTAAATCACACTTGCATGTCTACTTGGTATAATTTGCAGAAGCTTGCCAATTTTTTAAGTGGAAGAAGAAGGTAGCAAGCATGGGGTAATAGGAGTCAAAGAAATCCCTCCTTTCCATGCTTGCAATAGAAAGGTAGCCTGAAGGCAGATGAGCAGAAAGCCCTGAACAGGAACTTCTGAGTTAAAAATCATTTGGGGATGAATCCAAGTATGGATTGGAGATAATTTGGGAAGCCTGGGAAATATGGGGCAACTGTGAGGCAGGTAAGAAAACTACGCCAAGAAGACTAAGATCAGGTGTGGGTTATGTGGGAGGAATCATTACAAGTTGTTTGAACTACTCCAGTCAATGGCTGTACTGCAGAAATGCTAACCTTATACTTTCACCAGAGAACACACAATCATAGTTTAAATTGGGAAGGGCCCTTATGTCATTGTGTCCTCCTGTGTAAAATAAGGAAACTGAGATCCATGTGACAGAAGATGTACTGCTTACTTCTCTCTAGGGCAACTTAAAGCTCAATTTATTTTTTGTGTATTTATATCTGGGTTTTTTGGTTTGTTTCCTTCTGTACTCTTTGAAAGGATACTTAAGCTGCTAATTTATCTCCCTATTCTGTTACTGGATTGGGGATTCATCTCTTTAAATTGTTTTTCTATTTGAGACCTATGTGTGTGTTCCTTATGTTTTTGTATATGTGCTTGTGTATATCTATCTGTCTTTCTGTCTCTGTCTCAGCCTCTGTCCCTCTGTCTCCTTTTCTCATACTTCTCGAGACTTTTAAGAACCTCATTTCTCTGACCTCATTCTTGTATCCTTGGCTTCTAAATACTCCTAAATATTAGGATTTAGAATTTGAACTGATTTAGATGCAGATTATCATTTTAAAGCTGGAAAAATACCTAAAAAGATTCCTAATGTAACCACTTTATTTTATAGATGAAGAAATAATGTTGAAAGGAGATTAAATGATAGTTAGTAGAATCTGAACTGAGATCTTTTGCTTTCAAATCCCATGTAACATTACCATTCCCTCTTTTAAAATTAGGTTCAGGGATAGAAATGATTGGCTCTCAGGTAGTGAGTGTTATAATTGGGATTTAAGTACAAATCTTCTAAATTCCAAAAGTAGTGCTGTTTTAAATATGCCATGATACCAGGAAGGGAATTTAAGGGTTAATTTAAATATTATCATGCAGGAAGGATTTATTTTTCTAATTAACATATATTATCATCCATTGTCAGAAAGGAGATTAGGGGCCTTAGGGAATAGGATACACATAAGACCTAAAGTCATTCTACCATCTAGTTTTTGTTCCAGAAGGGACCCTAAAAATTATCTAATCCAACCCCTTAATTTTTCAGGCCAGAAAACTGGGGCCCAGTAAAGTGGGTTCATTGAAAGTCACATAGCTAGTTAACTGCAGAATTAGGTCTAGGATCCTGATCCCTTGATAGTAATGTAGGAAGATTTGATTTGTCTAGCCTTGACCCAGGGGGGAGACTAGGAACAAGGGATAGAATTTGCAGACTTTGGTTTAGGCATGGGTTAGTCTAGGTGGTCTCAAAGTCTATATCCAGTGCTAACATTCCATAATTTTATGACTCAAATCAGTATTTTTCCCAAGTATATTCATCTTCATAGGTTATATTGGGCATGGGAAAGAGAAAAATGCTAAGTTTAGGGTAGGGCACCACAAAGAGGGGGATAATGAGCAAGTATGTAGTATCTTGAGGAAGGGTCATGCTGGGCTGCAAATAAAATTTCTCTCCTTCCCAGTTCTGGTCAGACTCCAACTAGATCCTGGGATATAACTGAATGCATTAAGGTACAGAGAGCTTCTTATTAAGTTTGCCTGGGCAATGGGAGAGGAGGAAAAAAGCCTAGTCTTAGAGTCAATGGGGAAATCATTAATTCATTTCAAAAGTTTTATGAAACACTCATCTTTTGCAGAATTTTGTGATTTTCTAATTTTCCTAAGCTTTAAGAGTTGGACTATATTCTGTCAGTCAGCTAGTTAGTAAGATCTTATTAAGCTCTTACTGGATAGAACCCTGGATCTGAAATCAGGAGTGGTCTCAATTTTCATCCATTCCCTGAATTTTTATGATTCTGTTGTTCTGAGCAAGTTATCTGATCTAGTTGAACCTCACCTATAAAATAGGAATACTAACAGTGCCTGTGATAGCTACCTAAGTTATCTGTAAGGTTCAAAGGAGATGATTTAAGGAGAGATTTGGCAAACCTTAAGGCTTATGTTAAAAGCCTTCTGTTCGGAAGTCTGCATATTTTTTTTTTTAGTCTGCATATTTCTAATTGATTTCTTTCTAACCAGGACCCTTTCTACATAAAAACTAACCCTCATTTCTGTAGCTTTTTCTTAAAGGTTTCCAAAACATTTTCTTCACTATAACACTGTTGGTTGCTTGCAGCTAAACCTAAACCCAAGAAGATAAATAAGTAATGCCACCCAGAGAAGAGCCTCTAGTATATTTTGTAGAAAGAAGGGAGGTAGAAATAGTGGAGAATAGTGGAGAAATATTGGAGAATAGTAGAGAATAAATGAAAATCATCTAAACCAGGGACAAAGGCAGCTCTAACAGAATAAGATGTTAGTGTTGGAGGAAAAAGGAAAGGGGAAAGGTGAGGCAATGATGTAGTGATGAGAATAAGTAGGGAGAGAGGAATATTACATTAGTAGCCAGGAGGCTTGAATTGTAATCCCAGCTCTGCCATTTAATAACTGATTTTGGAGAAGTTATTTCCTCTCCTTGACTATTATTTTGCTTTTCTGTAAAATGGATATATGTGTGGATATATGTATGCATGCATGTATGTATGTATACGTGTATGTTTGCAGGGGTGAGGAAAACTGGATAATATCTAGGTTTCTTTTCATCTCAGAAATTCTCTTTATTTATAGGGGAGAGGAACCTAAGAAGTCAGTTTTAGATGGTAAGAACCAGAAGAGTCCTCAGAATAGATCATGATGGGAGGCCTGAGCAGATCATAATGTATGGCAGACTTGAGAACTCTCCACTGCACAGCTCAACCTCTCTTAACTCCAGGAACACCTAACACCAGAAGATATCTGGATAAAATGAATGTCAAGGGCAGATTTAATCAATGGAACCTAGAGTACAAATCATTAGGAACAGCAGTAGCTAGGTAGAAAGCAGCATGGGGAAAGAGCAGCATGTGGAAAGAGCACTGCATTTGGAGTCAGAGGATCGGCTTAAGTGGCTCTATTACTTACTATTAGCTGCAGTGTGTGACTTTGAGAAAGTCAAAGGACTTTGCACATAGTAAGCACTTAATAGATGTTTTCTTTTTTATATTCATTTATCCATTAACATTTAACATATTCTGGGTCTTAGTTTCCTTGTGTATATAATGAAAAGTGATGTCCTTTCCAAGGCTAAATCCTATGAACCTACAAATATGACCAGGAAGATGTCTACAAAAAATCAGCCCATGGTTATATTATAGACACAGGATGTTTATTTGCTGGTTATAATTATATATTAGTCCGTTTGTGCTACATTCTTCCTTTTCAGAGATTTTTATGCTTCTCCCCAAGTACAGGGCAAGAGAAAAAGGAGAAAGAGAAGGAGAATAGAACAGAAAGGAAAAAAGCAATAGTTTGTACACATTCAGGAATGAGGCAGAATATCAAAATCTCTTTAAAAAATCACATTGCATGTACTTAACATCTACTGGTCATCCTGCCATCTGGGGGAGGGGGTGGGGGGTAAGAGGTGAAAAATTGGAACAAGAGGTTTGGCAATTGTTAATGCTGTAAAGTTACCCATGCATATATCCTGTAAATAAAAGGCTATTAAATAAAAAAAAGTCAGATATATTGTTTTAGCTAAATTAAATTTGTACTAAAGAAAAAATATGTGCTAATGATGTTACAATTTTTATGTTATTGAGAAATAAATCATACTCGAGGTCTATGAAAAAAAATCACATTGCAACCTTTTATTTGTCACTTTCATTATCTGAATATCACTTATCCGTTTTCATTTCTGAATAAATCCCTCTACCTTCCCCTTCTCAGAGAGCCAACCATTATAATAGATAATAAAAAGAGGGGGGGAAAAGCAATTCAGCAAAACTATCTGACACATCGAGTCTGACAGTGCATAGAATCAAAGTTTCTAAAAGAACTAGTCCCTTTCTTTTCATTCTACTTGGAATCTTGGTATAATTGAGTAGGTCTTACTACCTTCCCCTCCTCTTACAGTGCAGATATAATTGAGTGGGCCCTAACAGCTTCCTCTCCTTATAGTCTATTTGTATTTGGGTGTATTTAATCACTCTCTTCTCCTCTTTTAATGTAACTGAATGGGTTCTACCACTTTCCCTCCTACACCCATACCAGCACTCCATCATATAACCAAGTTGAAATATTCTTACCTACTTCTTATCCTTCAGAAGAAGATACATGTCCATGAGACTTAGAATGGCTTGGGTCAGCAGATGACTCCAGATTCTTCAAATGCAAAGTTTTCTCCTTTCATTTTCTTCTGTGCTTGACAGAGCAGCTCAAGGTCACAGAGGAACTCAGCAGTATTGAGAACAGTTAATGAACACTTTGTTGTTGTTTTTTCCAAGTGGTACAAATTATTATTTGTGATTATTGCCAACTTAAGTAGTCAGCAAAGTTGCATTTGGAAATTTTTAGCTTTGAATTCCATTCCCTTTTTTCCTCGTTTCCTGACATCTTGTCATTTCCTCTCTCAAAATCAGCTACCAGCTAAGCTAATGATATCAGTCATTAATACCATTGTGCATATTTAAGTCCCTGCATTTCTCCTTCCAGGAATGTTCATATTGTAGGTTATATGTCTGTGCAATAAAGGATCCTGGTAAAAGGATTGAATGTGGTAGTCAATGATCAAGGAGATATTTTGAGGTCTTTCTGGAAATCCTGATATCTCTCTCTCTTTCTCTCTCTCTCTCTCTCTCTCTCTCTCTCTCTCTCTCTCTCTCTCTCTCTCTCATACACACACACACACACACACACACACACATACACACACACACACACATATACACACAGAAGGACCAAAATATATATATTTGACATTTCTTCCAGTGAGTGAGCCCAATCTTATTCTTGGGAGATTTATGGATATTTGCTTCCCCATATATTTTAATCCTTCAAGATAAGGTGATTTCAAAGGTGTGTGTACTCTTTCTTTTACCAAAGGCTATTCCTCCTCTATGACTATAGACAAATTCCTCATTTGAGAGAGAGCCAGAGAGCCACAGAGAGCCTATATATATATATATATATATATATATATAGAGAGAGAGAGAGAGAGAGAGAGAAAGAGAGAGAGAGAGAGAGAGAGAGAGAGAGAGAGAGAGAGAGAGAGAGAGAGAGAGAGAGAGTCGTACTGTGTGACCTCTAAGTCTGGATCTCCAAGTTCTAAATGATAGGTTCATAAATCTAGGGACCTCAGTGGCCATCTAGTCCAACCTTGCCCTCATTTGACACATGAAGAAACAGAGAAATTAAGAGACTTGTCCAAATTCACAAAATAAGCATACGATAATCCCATGATCCGACATTTTAGTAAATTATCTTCTTCTACTTCTATGCTTATTTCTATCACCCTGTGACCAAGCTGGAGAAATCTCTCAGATATTAGTCATTCTGGTCTACAGAGGCCTGACATGCAATTTATCACTTGGCTTTTCCAGCTGAGTATAACCTGCCAGAGTTCAAGCTCTATTGGCATACCTTTTGAAAACCCAGGGTCATCTCCAACCAACGAGGCCTCTGTGGATTGTAGTGGACGGCTGTTCTATATAACTGATGTTAATTGATTTATATATAAAGGGTTTATTTATATACCATATGTCAATAGCTGCTAGTGGCACTATATGTTACCACCACTGTATAAAGCACTTTGCTTTTAACCAGAAACTGTATTAATGGTAAGAATTTGAGGTTCTAGGCTATTGAGAGAGATATTTATGTGTTGGGCATCTATTAAATATTAGGGAATAGGGACTGAACATGTGATTTCATTTATATAGGAAAATTCACCTAGTGATTGAAGTTTGGCGTCTTCTTTGTCATTTATGGACTTAACAATAGTAACTGAAAACCTGACAAAGGTGTATGATTTGTTCAAGATCACATAGCTCATACTATATTTTACTGGATCTTCCCAAAAATTATATTGGGTTATTAGGGTGAGTATTTTTATTTCCATTTTAAGATGAGGAAACTAAGGTTTGAAGAGATCAAATGATTTGCCTGAATTTATGTTACATATTTCTCCTTCTCATGTTTAGGGATGGCTCATCATAAGATTTTTTAAAGTACATTTGTATAATAGCATTGCATAAAAATATCCTTTAGCCAATTCCTTAGGAATGAATTGGATTCATAATTATTAGTGATCTTGTAACTGCTGATATCTGCTCTGCTGTGGTACACTTCTGAATAGTTGTAGAGATTGGTCTGATGGTGTTTTGGACCTGGCATGGTGTTTCATAGTAATTTTCAAATTGTTTTTCTTTGGCAAACCTGTGGTAGCTTATGTATCTTTTTGCCAAGCACTTTCTCCCTTAAATTTGAGTGCACTATCTGGATCAAAGGGAATCTAATATGCATTTTTTTAATTCATGTGGGCTTGGCTCAACAAAATGCTGTTCATAAAGGTAATGGCAACTAGGGAGGTTCTAATAACTTCCATTTATATAGTACTTTAAATTTGCAAAATACATTAGAGTCTCAACAGCAACCATGAGATAGATGCTTTTAGTACCCCCTCCCCTCCAACCCACTATTTTAGAAATGAAGAAACAGACCCAGAGAGTTTAAGCAATTTGTCTATGATCACAGAGCTTATAAGGGTCTGGGGCAGAATAGGAAGCCAGCTCTTCTTGACACTAGTATGTGAAAAGGGATCTTTTCTTTCTTTCTTTCTTTCTTTCTTTCTTTCTTTCTTTCTTTCTTTCTTTCTTTCTTTCTTTCTTTCTTTCTTTCTTTCTTTCTTTCTTTCTAAATTAGGACACTCATGAGAAGATTTTTAAGCTTAACATTGACAGAGTTGAACCTGAAGCTTCCCTTACCTTAATTGGTTAAAGGCATTTTTCCAGTTTCATGCCTTTGAATCCTCATCCTTGACAATTCTATTTACAAAAATTTTCTCTGTATTTGGCAGGATGGTTGCCACCTGGAACTCACCTCTACTCCCTCCTGTGCAGTGACACACTGTGATCTCTCCCAACAATCTCCCCCATCCAATGGCATGTCCCTCCTCTGAATAACAATTCGGAGCTCATACTGTGTCTGCTGCACATTTACACTGTCTTGTGTTAGTTACCAGCTAAAATCCCACCTTTTATTATTCCTTCCCCAATCCCCTCTTAATTCCAGTGGTTTCCCTTTGTTAAGTATTTCCTGTTTATTCTGTGTATAACTTGCTTTGCATGTAATGGTTGCATGTTGTCCCTCCTTCAGAGCAAGCCCATAATTTGTGGATGAATCCTTAATTCCTTTGACTGGCTACTGATTGCTACTTCAGGCCCATTCATTCCTATTTCAGCTCAACCCTCTCCCTTCCTCCCCACCCCACCTTAGATTGTAAGTTCTTTGAAGACAAGTACTGTCTTTTGCTTCCTTTTGAATTCCCCAGAGCTTAGCACAGTGCCTGGCACATAGGAGTTTAATAAAGGTTTATTTATTGATTGTTATTGTGTCCTGCTTTCCAGAGGCCCCAAGTTGGGGTGACAAAACGTACTGTCTTAGTGAAGGAATGATGAGGCCAGACTCCTGAAAAATATGGAGGCCCTTTATTCCAAGGTCTTCCCCCATTATACACCCTAAACACATTCATTAAGTATATATGCACACGTGGGACCACATAAACCATTAGCTATTGTACGTAGTTTGCCGCCTGATACCAGTATCCACTTTCTATCCTTAGTATTATTCTTTTTGAAGGCTGAATTCCACCTGGTATCACTGCTTCAATCACAGCACAGGTTGTCACCGCCCCCTGACTTCTCAGGAAGGCCCAGAGCCCTTAGGGGAGATGGGGAGCTGAACCAGACACTGTCAGCCTCACCTACAATTCCCCCACTGTCTATGGCCCTCTACAGATTATTGTATGGGGAAGTGGAAACCCCACTGGACCTAGAACTAGGGACAACTGGAATCCAAATTCCAAAGGCCTGGCTATAGACAATTTGTGTGACCTTGGGTAAGTTCATGAAATTCTCTAGGTCAATTTCCTCATCTAAAAAATGGAAGTGACAGTATTTATACTATAATATAGTAGATTATATAAATGCAATTTGCCTCAAAAGAATATTATGGAAAAAATACTATATAAATCTTAAAAATACTACAGGAATGTAAATCCTCATTATTACTATTATTATTAATAAAAATTAGCGTTAAAGTAGTGCTTTATAGTTTGCAAAATAATTTGCAAATGTTAGTTCATTTTATCCTCATAACTCTGGGAGCTAGACATTATTATTATTCACAATTTACAATTAAGGAAACTGAGACGAGTAAGAGATAAGACTAGGGTTACAGAGCCTATGTCTGAGGCAGGTTTTGTCATTCTGACTTCAAGTCCAACTTTCTAACCATTGTGGTATCTATATGAGTATATGCTATATTTTCTATGTTTTCTCTACTAGATTATAAGCTTCCTGAGATCTGGAATGATTTCTTTTACTAATATTAGTGTATCTCTACAGCATTTGGTGTAGAACTTTTGCCATAGTAGATAGGAGTTCTACTTATCTTATTTTCTTCCTTCCTCTTTCCCCTTCCTAAGTTTTCTGCAAGGGAACTTAGATATGGGATCTTTTCCTAGGAGCTGAGTTGGAGGCTGAGCTCATCAGAGGAATATTTGGTACTGAGGGCCATGAACTGCTGAGAGTGGTGGTCTGGGCAAAAGTTGCTGTTGGGAGTTAGCGCCTCCTAATTCTGGAAGACCTCATGATGTTCATATCCTCAAATCCTATTCCTGTAATAGATAGAAAATGAGACTCACTGACCTTACTCTACACCCGAGTAGTTCTTCTATCGTTAGTGTTATTCTTTTTGAAGAAGGCATTATCTCTAGGAGGCCCTTGCTAAAATATACATCTGCTTGGGAAAGGAAAGAGAGCAAATTAGTTTATTAGACTATCTAGCAGATGTTTTGATAGTCAGGCACAAATATATAGAAAAATGGGATAACTGGCTCAACTTATTACATATATGACCTTAAGTAAATCAGCACCCCTCCTCATGTCTAAGTTTCCTCTTCTGTAAAATGAAGGTGTGACACTAGATAATCTTCAAGGTACTTTCCAGCTCTAATATTCTCTGATTAATATTTATCTCTTGCATCTTAATCCATTCAACCAGACTGCAATGTTAGTGATGATCAGGTACACAAATTTTCTGCATGTATGAACAAATAGATGGAAAGGTTAGGATGGAAAAATCTTTCATCTCCTTCCAATTCAGTTTGCTCATAGTTCTCCTTTCTTTCTGCCCTCATCATTGTGTTCCAAGGATTGATTCCATTCTTTCCCACATGACACTTTTTGTACCAAAAATTTCCTTGTCAAAAATATTCCACTGGGAATCTTGCTTCCTGTCAGTGACAGAAGGAAATCACTTCTTTCTCAAAAGGGTCTTGTCAATGATATAAAGTTGACATGGTCCCCCAACATGGACCCTTGAGTATTTGACAGATGGTAAACAGTCATTTGCACATATCAAAAAATATACCCTATAAAAGGGGCGGGGAGAATTATTCAATATATTAGAGAATTGAAGGAACAGTATGAGATAGAAGAAGAAAGGTAACTGGTAATAGTTTTAATGGATTTTTAATTAACTAAGGTTTCTTTTTATAATAAAAGTAGAAGCCTATAAAATTATTGACAGGAATTCCCTGATGTTGAAGAGCTCTCTGGCCACTTGTCCCTTCTTTGATGGTACAGCCAATATCAAATTTCATACTGTGAGCCACAGTTGAAAGTCTTTAAGGATTGCGTGAATGGAATCTTCAACTACATGTTGGTATACTAATCCCTACTCTTTAGTCATTTGATAGGATGATAGCTATACATTCAAATCATTGCATATAACTGCCTGTTATTTATATGTTCTAGATAGAATAAGAAATCTGAGAAAGGGAAATTCATTGATCTTCTGTCTATCTGTGACCAATAGAAGGAAAGCAGGTAGCTGGCCAGAGTAACTTAGATTATGAAAGAGGGTAACTGACCCAAGAAGTTTAGACCATGAAAGATCATGGCTCATGTTATTTCTGAAAGCCAGACTATCTTGACTCTTGCCAGAAAAAAAAAGTCACTTCAAGGCATTTCCTGTCCCTTTTATTAATTTTTAACATCAAGGAAGAAGGAAACAAAAACATAGTTCTATCTGACCTTTCTTCACAGTGACATTCCAACAGATAAATATATATAAATCACTGACACAAAAGTCGGTATGTTCTGCAATGGTAGTTGAACTCCCTGTGGGTATTGCTACTGGGTGAGAAGGGAGGGTAGAAACAGAATAAATGTCAGTCTTGTAAATGAACTATGCCATCTCAGACTATTGTTGTATAGCATTATCAGTCAATCAATAAATACTTATTAAACACCAACTATGTGCTAGTTGTACTTGGAGACCCAAGTACAAAGTGTGAAATAACCTCTATTCTCAAGGAATTTGCATTCTCATGGAAAAGACAACAAGGACATTTTTATATACATACATACATATATGCACACATATATGCATGTTTAGGTATTGTGAAATAAATAAATATAAATATGAAAAGTAGTTAAATATGTTAGATTGAGAGGGAAAGCACTGAAAATTGGGGGGAATCAGAAAAGACTTCATGAAAATCATGCTTGATCTGAATCGTAATTGAAGAGAGGGATTCTGAGGTAGAATTAAGAAAGAAGTATAGTGCTGGCATTAAGGTTAGTTAATGAAATGGACTGGAGATGGAATGTCATGTGGAAAGAACTGAGAGAAGGCGAGTTTGATTGGATTGCCAAGTGCAGGGGTGGAGGAAATAGCCAGTGAGGCTGGACAGATAGATTGGAGACAGTTTTAAAAGCTAACTGGACATGTTGATACTTCAGTCTAAAGGCAATTGGAAGACACTGGAGTTAATTCAGTAGGTGAGTCACATAGTCAAACATGCTTTTTTAAAAAAAAATCACAGCAAGAGTAATTAGGATGCTATTACACTAATCTACGCAAGAGGTGATGTGGGCTCAAATTAAAGTGGTAACTCTGTGAGGAGAGAGAAGAGTCTGATGTAAAGGGTGTGAAACTAGAAAGACAAGATCTGGCAACAGATTGGGTATGTGATGCAAGGGAGAATGGGGAATTAAAAACAATAACATGATTTGCAAACCTGAGAGGCTGGGAAGATTGTGGTACTTTTTACAGAAATAAAGAAATTTAGAAGAAGGAAAGATTTAAAATATTGAGTTCAGTTTGGACATATTGAAATTAAGATTTTTCTTGGACATGAAAAGTGATTTGTCTAATAAACAGCTGATGATAGAAGATTCAAGTTCAGTGGTGAGACTGAGCCTGAATATATACATGCATGCATATATACATACATACATATATAGTCAATCTTCATCATTGAGGTATTTAACTTTCTAGACTTCAAGCCTTTGAAACATTAATAACCTCATTTTCACTTTCTCATTGGCAATGGTGCACAGTTGGGCTATGTGCAGTAAAGAAAAAAATGAGAGGTGTGATGCACATGTTTCCAAAAAAATGAGAGGTGTTCTACTAGGTCCTTCATTGGTCTTATTCATTGTACCACCATATAGTAAAGAGCACCCTGTGCATTTGCTAAATATTTTCATTGTTTGCTTTCAAAACCCAAATTTTGTATTACAATTATTTTCCCAAAGTATAGTAAGTCCTTTGGGCTCTAAGCCCATGCATGTAAAGTCAGTGATTCAGCTTAGTGAGAAAATAAAGTGTTAGATAAACTTCATGTTGCAATGTCTGCAGCCTCTGTTGACTGATTTTAGTGTTAACAAATCCACAATTCCTTATATTTTCAAAAAAAAGGAGGAAAATATTCCAAAAATGTGTTTGTAATTCTTCTCCAGAAAGTTCATATTAACAGACTTAATGTTTTGTTATGAAAAAATGTATTCAGAAAACTGTATTTTTAGCAATTCCTTACAAATGATTACAGCTTTTGGAGTTCTTAGGAACGTAACCCCCTATTTCTCATAGGTTTGGGGTATACACATTTGAGTTTTTGACTTTTGTACCATTTTCTAGAAACATTATCCCATGAAAGCTGAGGATTGATTGCATATAGATATAGTCAGTTTTGCTATAATGTGACATATGTATTCCCCCAAAGCATTATATTATGCAAAATCATGCCATAAAACCACAAAGCTTATGGAGAAAATGGGGTTGGGGAAATAATGCTGAAAAACTTCATCAGTAATATGTTAAAAATAGGAACCCAATATATAACTGTGGCACACTTTTATAGCTGTTAAATGGTTAAGAAACATATAAATATTACAATAATTAATAGTTGTACTCATGACCTTGGACTGCTACTTCGCCTGGAACTCAGTTTTCACAGACTGGGCCAATAAGGCTGGCAAAATCTTTCTAAAAGTTGGGCAGGTTTCACCTTCATGACTGGAGAATGGCAATTGGAGAGTCCATACCAGCTTTTCTCAACTCCCCAGTTATGCAACATTACACAGACACAGACACAGGCACAGACACACACACACACACACACACACACACACACACACACAGACACACCCACACACAGGACCCATAGCATTTCACTATGATAAAGACTTGAAGTTTGCTTCTGGAAGGGAGAATTGGATGGATCACAGTTTGTGAAGTATTGTGAAATGGTGCAGTTTCCTGTATTACCAATATTTCTTGCAAAAGAAATAGTCTACAAGCAGATTCAGAATTTGCATCATGCTGAAAATATTCCCTAAAATCTCAGTCTCATTGCAACAAATTCACATTTTTGAAACAAGCATTATAGTAGAACTAACCATATCCTCTTTTCTCTCTGTCTCTGTCTTATCTGTCTCTCTCTCTGTCTCTGTCTTTCTCTCCAGTTTTAAGAAATGTGACTCGACCAGGGTCACATCAGTGTTTGAGATAGGATTTGAACTGAGGATTTTCTAACTCCAAATCCAACCTTTTGATCTGCTGAGTTCACTAGCTGAGTATATGTCTTGTCTCCTGGTAGAAAGTTCCTTGAGATCTTAGATTATTTCTTATACTTTTTATTTCCACAGCACCTGGTAAAATACTTTTGCATTTGTAGATGTGATTTCCCCTTTCATTCTTTTCTCATATACATACATATATATATATATATATATATATATATATCCATATGCACATGTTCATATAGATTCACACACATTTACAAATGTATTATGTGTGTATATATCAATCCAACCATCTATCCATCATTTATTTATGTTTCTTTCCATCTGTTTATCCATCACATAAGTTGTCATACATTTTAGAATGAAGTAATCAAGAGATTTTGAACCTTGAGCCTATAATCTACTATATAGCACCTCTATAATAATATAATAAGATTTATATAACACTTTAAAGTTTTCAGAGGGCTGTGTGTATTTCATCTCATTTGATTGCAGGATTTTAGAACTAACGGGGCAGGTAAAAATGATCTAATCCAACTCTTCCCCTCAACTTTTATTTATTTAACAAATGAACTGCTTCTGGATATGGAATGAAAGGATCTGTGTTCCAATCCTTGCTCAGATGTTTACTACTTATGTGATCTTTAAAGAAGTTATTGTATCTAGAATTTAGTTAGATATCAAATGGGTAAAATGAATATGTTGGACTGAATGATCTCTATGGTTTCTCCCAGTTCTAAATCTATCATCTTATGATTGTGTGATCATAATTGATTTGTCTAAAATAACCTAGGCAGCTGAGCAGCAGTGCTGAGATTTGAAACTTGGGCCAACTGACTTCAAATTCAATTTTCTTTTCCATATACCATGTTAGGTCAGATTCACCCTTTGATATTAGTGTGTCCCTCTAGCACTCTTTATATTTCTCTCCAACTCCATAGAGGCCAGATGTGAATTTGTGTGGCTTCTTCTGAATTAGTCGGACCCTAGAGTTACTTGGATCTGGCTGGGTACTTTTGCCTGGAGGGAGACTGTACCTTTTTATTGCTCCAGGAAAGCTGTGGACAGCTCCCTTTTCCCTACCCTTCATTCACTCCCCCCTCCTTTCTTCTCCTTTCCCCACCACATTCCTCAACTTAAATCGATTCAACCTTTTGTCTGCTCCTACCCTCTCTGCACCATCTGCCTGCTCTCCTGGTTAGTGCTTTGGCGTCCTGCAGAGCTATAGCTATGAACCTTAGAAAATCAGAGTTAGGTTTAGCAGAAAAAAATGAATTTGAAATTCTTTCCTCTGTGCTTCCCCTCTGGTATCTGCTCCCTCCCTTCTTCCCTCATCTTCCGTCTTCCCCTCCAGGGCTAATTTATCTGTCAGTCCAGCCACAGAGCAGAGTTGGGGCCAAGTTGGCACCTTGCCCATGCCCAGCAGTTTCTTTGACCAGATGACAGCAAGTGCAATAGACAGCTGAGAGCAGGCCTGGGAAAGCCCCGTGTGTATGCAAAAAGCCAGCCAGCTCCTTAAAGGGGAATCACAAAGGTAGGGAGGACTGGGAGTTTTAGAAATGGAGATGCTTTCTTTTTCCTTAGATTGTAGAAAGCGGGAGAAGTGGGGCAAGGAGGGGTTAGCTGGATCCATGCTGTTCTGGGAAAGTGTGTGCCCCTGGGTATTGTATGTAGGTAGGTGGGGGAGGGATAAAGCCAATACTGTGTACTCATGCTTCTTGCCAGCATTCTAATAATGTCTCCACCTGTTTTACCCCTTCCCAATCAAGCAAGTGTGCTTTAGGCAATTTGGAGCTCATCCTAGCCTTCAGACCTGAGCCCGAGGCCTCTGTTCTTCACCCCTTTTAAGTTTATAACTCACTGTTATTGAAAAGTTTGCTGGCTGATGCCTGAGATGGGGAGGTCAAGCTATATGCCTTTTTATGATAGCAGGAAAAATGTATTCTGGTCTGTTGTATAGGGAATAGTCATTCCTTGACTTATTCAGCCAGCATTTATTAAGCACTTACAGTGTATTCAATATTTGGCTGGTAGTGGAGTAGGGGACTTGGAGAGAATGATGGCAATAAAAAATAGTGAATTAGTCTTTGCTTTCAGGAGGATTAAAGCTAGGTAAAGCAATATAGAGCAAACAATAAGAGGTAGAATTGCAAATATCTTCAAGGTTTCAAAGAACTCCCTCATTTTATGGGAGCCATGAATTCATCCATGAGTGGAGAAATGACTTGCTCAGGATCACACTGTATGAATTTGTATGGTGGCTCATTCTCCTTCTAAAGTCCTTCTCTGATGCCTTTGCATGGTCTGAGGGCCAAGCTGGGCTCTTGAAGACTCTGCCATGGAATGTTGGCTGCTGCAGTCGGCCTTATCAAGCTAGAAAGGTTAATAAAAGTAAAGATGCAGTGGCGGACCATAAATTTGTCATCGGAAAACTTAGGTGGCGAAGTTCAGAGTGGTGACTCTTTGCCAAAAAGATGGCCAGAGGGTAACAAATTCTTCAGTTGCTGCAGCTTGCAGAGGCAGTCTGTGAAGACATGAATAAAGCAGCTACATGAGTTGAAACATACAGATAATGCCCTCCACTGATGCAGATAAAGTTCCTCCATGAGTTAATAGAATAACTTTGTCAGTTATTGTGGCATTATACAACATAGAGGATTGAAACATAGCTACTGAATTGAATGACATTAAATCTAGAAGTCTTGATTTACCAGGCCAGTGGAAATTAAGGGTAAAATTATGTTAGAGAATCCAATTCAAAACTCCAGGAGGTAGACTGAAATTAGTCTGATCATGGGAAAGATTCTGGGTTAGCTCTAGTTTTTCCCATCTCTACAACTAACCACTTGTATAATATTGACCAGGTTATTTCAACCTGGTTTCTAGTTCTCTATCTTTTCCAATTCACTGGATGTATGATATCAAGGTACTCTTTGTGCCTAGTTTCGCTCTTCTGAAAAATGAGGTAGCTATACTAACCAATCTCTAAGGAGCTTTCTAGATTTAATAGTTCATGATCTCATGATCATTCATAGAATAATGGCTATTCTGTGAATGAAAGTAAATGAAATAGGTCCTGTATAATTTTGAATAGCCTACAATATGAGCAGAAAATCAGAAGGGTAAAAAGAAGTCATTCTTTACCTAGAGATCCCTTCCAATCTCTAGTTTCCTTCCAAACTCAGTTCAAAGATTACTTTCAATGTGAGCCTTTTTCTTGTCTACCTCTTTAGTTAGTTTTTCCTAATTCCTCCATTTACCTTTTATTTATGCATATTTTGTATTTATTTTTGTATATGCCCACACTGCCTCTCTGATAGGCTATAAGGTCTTTGAGGATGGGGAATGTTTTTTGCATGTTTTTTTTTAAATTTTTGTTCTTTGAGGGTCTATCATAGTCCATGAAGCACATCAGGAATCTTAATAAATGCTTGTTGATTAATGAGTTGATTGAATTCTGATTTAAATTCCAATATTCTTCTATTCCTGTTCATTCTATGTATATCTTTATGTATGTATGTGTACATAGGCTCATGTGCATATATTATATATATACACATATACTATATATATATATATATATATACAAACATATATATGCATTTTAGATATAGTATGTATGTGTGTTAATCTGGGCCTATGATTTCATAGACATCAGAAACTCCCCCCTGAGCAAACTCTCTTTGCTAATGTAATGTATTTTGCCAATTAAATTTTTAGAGACTGGCTTAGGGCACTGTGAAGTTAAATGACTTGTCTAGGTTATGTATCAGAGGTAGGACATGAATCTGGGTGTTTCTGACATCAAGGCCACATATCTATGTATTAGTCATATTCTTAGTTCTGCCTCTGTATATCTTTCTGTCACTTGGGAAATAAGCATACAATCCACATTTATCTTGTAGACATATAAACATATACATGTGTATATATACTCATGAACATACGTATATACATGAACACACATGGGTATACACAAGTAGATAGTAAATTTTAAAGTTAGTTGTGAATTCCAGTCCACACAAATAACCCATTGTATCTTTTATTCTTCTATCAAGTCCCAAGCTCCTGAAGGAAAAGAATAGAGTGTATTCTATCATGTTCTCCATGATAGTCTGAAATATTGACATTTTAGTAACTTTTCAATTCCTGTTTGAGGAATCAGTAATTCAAAAGCTTTGAACTTACAGTATAAGAATGACTGCTCTTAGATATCTACAAGACCCACTAGTGATCTCATAGTGTGAGGAAATATGGCCGGTTAGTTGTTGTCCTTTGTTCTTAAAGAGGACCAAAATAACATCACTATGTTAGAATCAAGTTATAATGTGTCTGACTATGGCAGATCAGGCCAAAATGAGGTGGGAATGTTTTAACACAGGTCGGGCAAACTAAGAACTATAAATATTGAATGGAGGCCAACATCCTCCTCAAATAACTCACCTTGATCTTTGAAAGGGTACACTGCAAAGAAACCACGCATGGACTATTTGCCACTGACCAGAATTTCCCTCTCTGCTAATCTATGCTCTTTTAAAAAATTAATTGAGACTCCTATACTGGGGATTTGACACATCTGTCTTTTTGTTCTGATATCAAACAATCCTTCTGACAGTCCTTGCTTGCCTGCAGACTGTGTCGAGGCCAGCTGCCTCATGGCCCTCTCATTCTCTGCTCACAGATGCTTCTGGACAGGATTATCAAGCATGGAGTGATGTGTGTTGTTTTTATCTCTCTCTCTCTCTCTCTCTCTCTCTCTCTGTGTATAGGGAAGAGATATAAAAATGGGCACATTGCTTTTGTCTTTCTTAGGTAGTGCTCACAGAATATTAGAGACCTTAGGGATCATCTAGTCTTTGTTGTTCACTCATTTTTCAATTGTTTCTGACTCTTAAAGAGTCCATTTGGGGTTTTCTTGGCAGAAACACTGGAATGTTTTGCTATTTCTTTCTCCAGTTTATTTTGCAGATGAGAAACTAAGGCAAATAGAGTTAAGTGATTTGCTTGGGGTCATACAGGTAGGAAATATCTGAGGCCGGATTTGAATTCAGGAAGAATCCAGACCTAGCCTTCTATCCACTGTGCCACCCAGCTACGTATCTAGTCTAAACTTTTCCTTTAACAAGTAAAGAAACTGAGGCTCATGAAGGGACTTGCCTGAAGTCATACAGATAGCATATGTCAGAGCTGAGATCCAAATCCCAGGGTCCAAGTATTTGGCCTTATGAAATCATAGAATCTTAAAACCCAGTACACTGAGTTATTTCTGAATATTGGAGTAGTCTGTCTTAGCTGCCCAATTAAACTTTTGCCATTTTTCATCTCTAGTTTTTTTTTTTTTTTTTTAATGACCAACTTAAGAATGTTTGAAAGAAGGATATGAAAGAATCATGAAATAATAAGCACAGATAATGATCTTCTGATATCAGGGGTTGTTCCTTGTCAGTCCTTGCTCTAATATTCTTGAATCCCTGCTTTCACCTTGGTAGTCAGTTATACATAACTTGACTTTTGGTAATATCTATGTGCCTTATATTCACTGCCTATCACTAGCTTCCTTCTTCATAGATGTTTGCCTTTGGTCTCCCAGAACTGGTATTATTTGAAGGGTACCAGAAAGGTCTCTGAACAGAACTGTCATTTCTATGTGTTGGTCCCTGTGAATGAAATTCCAACAACAATTTTAGCTTTGAGTAGATTGTAGGCATCTCAATCTAAAATCACATCTCCTTCAGACTAATCCAAGGGGATATGAAGGCACTGATTCACTGGGAGCATGGTTACCCCAACTTTTTCAGAATTTAGCATCTTCTCAGAGGACAATTAGGTGGCTCAAATGATAAAATACCAAGCCTAGAGTCAGAAAGGCAGATATTTTTGAGTTCAAATCTGGCCTCAGACATTTACTAGCTGTGTGACTCTGAGCAGATCACCTAACTCTTTTGCCTCATTTCCTAATCTGTAAAATGAGCTGAAAAAGGAAACAGAAAATCACATTAGTATCTTTGCCAAGAAAAACATGGGCTCACAAAGAGTTGGACACAACTGAAAAATGACTGAACAAGATATTATCACATTTTGTCTATTCTTTTCTACCTGAAAGAAAAAAGGAATTAGTAATTCCAATTACCCTCACGAATTTCAACCACCATGACTTCCCAACAAACCTTCTAGATAAAAGTATGTCTCCTATTCCATTACTGGGGAAAAATACCACACATACATACATACACACACACACAAATGTGTGTGTGTATGTGTGTGTGTATTTATATATATGATGTTATGATTATCAGTAAGTCTTTATTGACTTAATAAGATTCATAATTATTCAAGTTTGGCCTAACTATTCTTACAAAATTATAAGAATTTATTTTAGAGAAGAACTTTAAAGGAAATCTAGGGATTTTTATTTAATTCCATTTAACAATGATTTATTAAGTGATTTGTCCAAGATTAGTTATACAAATAATTTAGAGTAAGGATTTGAATCCAGAAACCAAAATCAGAGAACTCTTTACAAGTTGGGAAGAAAAGATCTGGTGGGACAAGTGGTTGATGAAAACTATCTATTATTTATATACCATCAATGGGCATCCATTTTTATCCTTGCTTTCCGCTGTGCCTTTGGGCAAATTGATTCCTCTCTACAGGCCTCCCTTTCCTCCTCTATATAATGAAAGGTTGTATTAGATGAATTCTGTAGTTCTTTCCTGCTGTAAATTTTGGTTAGAGGAATTAACTTAAATACTTAAAAAATGTTAGTTTTACCCATACAAGTATCTATGAAACCTGGTGTAAAGGATACCATCAGAGAAAGACATGACTTGAGATTTACAAAGCATTAGTGAAAGCCAGTTTCAGTGCTCCATAAGTATCCATGTAATGTGAAAAGAGCTTGAGGAAGACTCCTAGTGTATTTCCTAGATCCATTGTAATAAATATATAGAAGAAAATAAAGGAGAGTTATATAGGGTAGGTGAGTTACAACCAGAATTACTGAAGGGAATGACACAATTTTGGAGGAAATAACTACATGGATGAGGTTAGAGATCCATTGAAGTACTGGTATACTATTTCTTATGCACTTTCTGGTTATCTCCATATATGCTGCCATGTTGCATTATCCTTATTCTCTTCCCATCATCAATCCTGGACTCTGCCCCCAAGTCTTTGAGCTCAAATAAGTGAACTTTTGACCTCTCTTGCCTGGAACCAAGCTTTTATGCTATTTTTGACCACATCTACTCCCTATTATCTCCTTTTCCTTTCACTTCTACTTTCAGTTCTCCTCTACATGTCTTCTTTCTCCATTACAACGTAAGCTCCATGAAACTAGAGATAATCTTGCTTGCTTGTACCTGTACTTCAATGTATAGAAAAATATGTAACACATATTAAGGACTTAACAAATTACCAATCATTTATCCCTGCCTTCTCCCTACCTCCCATTTACTTTTAGCAGAGGAGCAAAGTTTGTTTTCTTGTAGGGGAAAGAGAACAATATAATGAAAAGGACACTAGATTCAGTGTCCTGAAACCTGGATTTTTATCCTTGCTTTCTGCTGTGCCTTTGGGCAAATTGATTCCTCTCTACAGGCCTCCCTTTCCTCCTCTATATAATGAAAGGTTGTATTAGATGAATTCTGTAGTTCCTTCCTGCTGTAAATTCAATGATCCTGTTTAAAATGCCTTTCAGCTCTAGCATTCTATGTGCTAACTCACTCATGTTGAGATGTGAATGAATGATCTAAGATTAATTATATTTCCCAGGGGCATTTGCATTTAAAAAATTAAGTCTTGTGGGAGCAATGCCTTGACCTAAAGGAAGCCATGATTTCTGTCGGTTGAAATGGCAAGGCATTGTGACAGTCTGATTGAGATGCTGGGGCAACCCCATAAAATCATGCCACATGGATGACTGTCCTGTACACCTATGTGTACAGCCAGCCTTATTCCTAACATACATACTCTATCTGGGAGAGGGGGAAGAGATATAAAGCTGCACAAAATTACTATAATTAGTTAGAAGAATTCTTAATATTATTTCTTCTGCATTTGGAGTGAAAAGGAAGCTAGAGACTTCACAAGACCACCTCTTCTGAGCCCTGCCTGACACTCTCTGCTAACAAAGGTAGCTGCCTTGATACATTGATGTCCTGCTATTGTAGTTCTCAGTATATGCTGGGTATTCCCCTTGCAGAAAAGGAAAAGAGAAGAGGGGTGTTATGAATCCTCTGTTGTGCTGAGCTTTGCTCTATGTCAGTCTTCCATAGCAACAAAGACAAGGGAGACAGAAGGCAGCAAATACAAACCTTCTGGAAAAGCAAAAGCAGGGCTTTCTGGCTAATTCTGGCAGGCGGGTTGGAAGGCTGCATCGAAGAAGGATGCCACTGAGACTTTTGCTCTTAGTACAAGGGAGGATTGGGGATGATGTTTTTCCCTGGGGCTATCCTTTTTCCATAGGCCTGACTCCCTGAACTGAGAGCCACCTTGGAGAGCTCTTCTGTTGCATCCTGCATTGGAAACAAAGAGGAAGTGTAGTCAAATGGGAAGAATAGTAGGTTTGGAGTCAGAGGCACTATTCCTAAAATTCCTATGTATACCTAAAAAATCTAGAGGCCCTAGATTTTTGAATCTTCAATGCTATTTATTACTTATGGGAGACTGGATAAGTCACTCACTTGAAACAGTGTCTGGACCTTTATTTCTTAATCTGTAAATTGAGGGATGTATCTGTGAGAAGACAAAGGACAAAGGGTGGTAGTCTTAACTGGACAGACATGGGCCCTTTCAATTCTAAATTATATGTAGTTTTTCAGGGGAGATTTCAGCGGGACAGTAACAATTCCACCTACTGTGCTGGGGTGATTCTAGTCTGAATCTTTTCTTCTAACAATCTGAGAATCACAGTGACTCCCAGGAGCAAATCTACAGACATTCTTTGAGATGTAGAGGATGTAGGTAAAGGGGAAAAGGAAGGGAAAACGCAAATGTAGATCAGTGTGTTGCCAATGTAGTGAATTTAAATCAACCATTCATTCTCTAAGTATGGGCTATGACACAGACTAGATTTTGTGACCTTCGAGAAGTCATATGACTTCTCTGGGCTTGGTGTTATTTATGATTTCAATTACTTATTAAATTTTTACAGGGATTTTCCTCCCAAAAGCTCAAAGTGCTGCACCAGTAACTTTTAAATGGACCAAATAATTTTTCATTGAGTATTTATAAATACTCACAGACAGTAAGTCATTAGCAAAAGGAATGAATTGGGGGAATGGTATGGAAATGGAGAGGCATAATAATCAGAGAAAGGAGGTTAGAAGGGACCTTAAAAGTCGAACAGCCATTTCCCATGCAAGAATTCTCTCTACAGTATTCTCATCCAGCCTTTGATTCAATATTTTCAAGGATGAGAAACTTACTGCCTAATGAAGCATTCTGTTCAATGGTGGGGCTATTCTACTTGTTATCAAGTTTTTGCTTATTTCAAGTTGAAATTTGGCTCCCTGTAATGCTAGTCTCACAATATTCCACAGAGAATCGCTGTCTTATTCCCTTGTTGATGTGGTTGATTCAATGATATTCTCCATGTGACTACAATCAGGAGGGCAGGACAATCGATCTGAGGGGCAGGAGAACAGTAGTTAATGCCAGGAATTCTAATGAGGCCAGCTTTTCTTCCTCCTCAGAGACATCCTAAAGCCAGATTTTAAAAACAGAGCTAGACTAGGCATTTAGGTTGATCTTTCTAGACTGGCTCTTGTATTGCAGAGAAGAATGTGCTGGCAGAGTTGACAGGAGGAACAACTAGAAAGGCAGATGAGATCACTGTGTGGGTGATAAGGGGATATAGGTAGTCTGATTATCTGAATGATTTTTCCTGTGTGTCCATGTTTGAAATTTGCCTTTGTTCTTCTACATTGCAGAGTAGGTGCATAATAAATGCTTCTTTAATTAAACTGTGTGTATCTCTGGGGAGATATGTGTATCTGGCTTTACTTCAAATCATTAGAAGCAGCCTTCATTAAAGGATACACCATTAGGTTGGTTAATGATTATAGGGTTATAAAATTAGCAATATCTGTATTATTGATAACACATTCTGAGCTCTACTCGTTTTCTTAGAACTGTCTGTTTGAGGAGTCACAGGATTCTTCCTTTACATTGTTTCCTATTGGATCAGCACTCCAGGAATGTCTGTACTATTGCCCTCTCAGGGCAGATATTTATCCTGTGTATAATTTGCTTTATATATATTTGTTTGCAAGTAATCTTCCCCATTAGATTGTGAGTTCCTTGAGGGCAGGAATTGTCTTTTGTCTTTTTTGTATCCTGCGTATGCCTGGCACATAATAAATGTTGCTTTCTTGATTTCCTGTAGGGGGGTTTGGGTTTTTATATAGGTCATTTTGCAGTACACACCTTAGCCTTCATGTGTATTTTCTAAATCTGAGAAGTCTCCAAGGTACCTTCTAGTGTATCCATTTGTCTATAGGTTTTGCTTGATCATTATATCAAAGCCTGGGAATTCTACTTCCAGTTTGAATAATTATCATCTTCAGCTTAGCTTCTTTGATAAAATTTTCATCCCTACTTGCAGAATTATGACCAACAGTTGATACAATACAATAAGCAGTTAGCTAGTTATACCTAGAGGTAATGGACAGTGCCAAGCCACTGATAGTTGTCTTATTGAATTACTACTACTGAGTGATATGTTGGGGCAGTATCAATGGAATATAGACAGGAGGAAGGCTAATTAGTAAGGTGAACATATTTTAAAATACATTTTATTAGTCTTCTTTTACCTCATAGTTTTCACCAGTATCCTTTTCTTTTTCCCTATGGTTCCCAGAGAACCATCCCATAGAACAAATAGTAGTTTTAAAAGAAGGAAAAAAAGAAGAGAAAAAATCAGCACAATCCATCAAAATGTTAAAAAAAAGTGCAAAAGCAATTACAATCTGCAACACCTTTAATTTTCTATTTCCTTGAGAAAATAGATTTTCTCATATATTTTCATTCAAATCATGTTTGATCTTTATAATTTAGTTATATTCACTATTGGGTTTTTTGCATTCTTTTCATTATAATCATTGCATTTTTTATTTTCTTTGCTCTTGACTCTATTTATTTCACTCTTCATCTATTCGTGTAAATCTTTCTATACTTCTCCATTTTCTTCACACTCATTATTTCTTATAGTACAGAAATGCTCCATTACATTCATATATCACGATTTCTTTAGTTATTTTCCAAAAGATGAGCATCTACTTTGTTTTCAATTTTGATATCACAAAGTGTTATTATGAATATTTTGTTTTATATGGTCACTGTCTTATTATCAATATTTCCCTTGGGATATGAACCCAGGAATGGAATTTTTAGTTCAAGGAGTAGGAGCTATTTAGTCACTTTATTTCCTCAATTCCGAGGAATTGCTTCCCCAATTGGTAATGCCATTTCATGTTCTACTATCAATACATTAGTGTAACTATTTTCTTACAACTCCTCTAACACTGATTATGAGACCAGTAAATATAATCAAATTATTTCAATGTGGAGTCTTTCAAAAGACTGGGTTCTTTGCACAGTAAGCTTAAGAAATAAGTTTTTGGCTGAGAGAAGGACATAGCTAAAATTGCTATTTTTCAAGAAGCCTCTTTGACAAGGACCTGACTTTGTGCCTCTTCCTTGGTATACTGACCCACAGGTAAAGATCCATGGAAAATGTATTTCATAGTTTGATATCTTGTAACAGTACTTGATATTGTTTCTTCATGGCAAGGGATCACTGATTCTATACAGGTTAGGCTGTGATAAGAAGATTTTCCTGAAATAGCTTTGGATGCATTTCTAAAATTACAAAGGATGCATTTTAAAAGGCCTGGAATTAACATTTCTCTTTTGTAATTTTTAAGCATCTGTGACTCTATTGGTTTGACCAATGCTGATAACAGCTGTTCTATATACCTTCTCATCCTATATAATTATGTTTTTCCCAAAAATCATCCATGGAACATCTATTTATTGGTCTAGATCAATAGTATCAAAGTGAAAGAGAAATGGAGTGCACTAAACAAATGATATATAAGATCCCTGTAGACTACATATTGACTTAGAAAGCCATATATTAACATTATCTATGTTTTGTCATATTTTTACATTTAACATGATTACGTGTTAAATATATTTTAATTTTTTTCAGGCTGTTCTCAGGAATATGTTGGGCTGTATGAAGCCTTCAGGCCTTGTATTTTATACCTCTGATCTAGATAATTTAGATCGTAGTTCGTTAGAGAAGACAGACTCTATAGGTAATTTAGTTTAATCCCTTCACTTTAGAGATGAGGAAATTGAAATTTAGCCTGACAGAGTAACTTGTTCAAGGTTATATAATTAGTATGTGGCAGAACAGCTGGCCTGATGATGTATGTCTTTAATCCTTGCTTCCAGGAAGGTTGGCAGATTTCTTGAGCAAAAGGGAGGGAACAAACATTTATGAAACACATATTATCTATAATGAATACTATACAGGCATTGTAATAAGGATTTACAAATTTTATTTCATTGAATCCTCACAAAGCTCTAGGAAAAGCTGCTATTATCCTCATTTTATAGGTGAGAAAAATGAGGCAAATAGAGGTAGCAACTTATTTAGTCATATAGCTAGTAAGGTTCTAAGGCTGGATTTGAACTCAAATCTTCCTATTTCTGGGTTCAGCATATTATCTACAATGCCATCTTGTTGCCTAATCTAAGATGTCTGGGCTTCAGTAGCCTGTACCAATCAGGTGATGTCACTAAATTCTGCATTAAGATAATGAGCACTGGGGGTGGGGATGACAATAATCATGGAAGATGAGTGTTATCAGATTATCTAAGGAAGGGACAAGCTAGTCTAAGGCAAAGCTTCTGAGTAGACCAGTAGTAGGATCTGGCCTCTTGAAATTAGCTCTTGTATTACATCCTAGGTAAGATGGGAGTAGGGAGTAGTCTTAACAAATAAAACTCAAATTAAATGAAAGTGAAATTGACTTATTAGCCAGGTGATGGATTTCAAAGTTGATGGTATTTTTACTATGTCACAATTTCTCATTAGTAAATTCCTTTCACTGCTAGAATACTAAAAATTCCTTAAATTCTCTGTAGGTCTTTTTGTTGTTATTGTTGGTCCTCTGAAATCTCAGATTTTTTTTTAAATTTTGCAAATGGGATCCTCTGCTCTTCAATTTATTCTCTTGTAGTACTAGTAGAATTGAAAGTATTCAATTAAAGATAACACTTATTAAGTACTTGCTAGTTGTGAGACCCTATGAAAAGTGGAGGGAATATAAAAGTGCATATAAAGTCTCCGGGGATCTTAAGGAATTTAAGAATATGTTCAGATGCTCATAGAATGTGAGAGCTGGAAGGTCATCAAGAGATCATGAATTTATGCTATACTTCATTGAAAACATTTAGATAGGTCTTATTTTTTTAGAAGAGGAAAATTAGGTAAAATTGTTAGTTCAATGTCATATAATAAATAAGATACAAGGATGAGGTTTAAATCCAGAGGATCTGTGTTCAAGCCTTAATTTTCCTATTTAATGCCTATGCAACCATGGAAAAGATATTTTCCCTCATAGTCTCCTATACTTATAAAATGTGAGTTAGATTAGATAATTTTAAGTCTCTTTTAGCTCAAAATTCTTTCAGGCTAAACTTCCTAGTCCATTTTTCTTTTGATTGAATCACACAGCCTCTCTGTTGGGTACCACAAAAGCCTATATCATATAAGACTGAGTTCACAAGGAGATAGCTTTCTGTCTTTTATAAATTATTTTAGAAAGCCAGAAATTCTTAAGTTAAATTAACTTAGGTCAGAGATTCTTAACTTGGTGTTAGTGAACTTGTTTTTTAAAATACGGTAACTACTTCAACCTAATTGGTTTTCTTTGTAATCCTATGAATTTTATGTAATAAAAACATGATTCATAAAAGAGATACATAAGCTTCATCAAGCGGTCTATGACCCTAAAATGCTTAAGGACTCCTGCCTTAGATGGCATTGGGTATCCTTTCTGCAGAGGAAAATATCTCAGCTGCTTAGTGACTAGCATACTTTTTCATCTACTTTTCTAATGTGAGTAATTAGAAAATTGTTGGTCAAATTACTTGGGAACCTCTCCAAGCATTTGTGTCCATGGAGACCAACATCATCTCTGCTCTCCTCTTCCCATCTCTGGTACTATAGCATGAAAATTTCACTTTTAGGAATGAAAACACTGATAACCTGCACCTAATGGCTCTTTTTAATTGGAATAACTTCATTGGTGGGAGGGGGGGAAGAGCAGAATGAATCCTTGCCACTTCATTTCATTGAGGGAAATAGTGAGGATATTAAAAAAAAAAAAGAAAAAGAAAGCAATAATCAAAGAAAGAAAGAAAAAAGCGATATGGAAGGAAAGAAGGAAGGAAGCCAAACAAAGTCAATAGAAGCATGAATATTTCCTATGTCAGTCCTCTATCTGGGACCACTTTTCCATCTTCCATTTCTTTTATATTTCTGGAGATTTAGTGCTTTTAAAAAATTTGTAAAGTAGAATTGTGAGGAACAGCTAACAAAACAAAAACATAAAGATCAGTAACTCACTTTGAAAACATAGTCCTGGGCCCTGCTGGGTGAGAAATCTGTTTCTTGCAATTTGGGAGGGGCAAAAATCTGTTTAGGTCACCTGGGTCTCATTCACCTATCTTATATCCAGGCAGAATTTGGCCCTGAAGTGTCACTTAAATGCTAAATAGTCAGATATTTTTGCAAAGTTGATTACTATTTCGTAGATAAAGTCATCATAAGGTTACTTGCATTCTCTGGAGCAATGTGATATAGTATATACTAGTGATGTAGTGAAAAAGAAAAAAAAATAGTTAAGTTCAGCCATTTCATGATAGCAACACAAAAGAAACCTTTTTAGAGAATGAACTGGGTCCACTCTATTCAAGAACAATGACCATGAAACTCCAAGACACACAAGGATTATTGCATTTAGCTGTACTTTTAAAAATCTTTTTCATGTTTAAATTTAAAGAAATTGCAGAAGTTTGGGTCAGACTATTTCATCCAGTTCACTGGGCTTTCTTTTCTGAACATGAAGACTTTGAATGACATAGCCCTTGGAAATCTTTGGTTTAACTCATTCTATACCTACCATCCATGATTTTATATAAACTCTTTTTGAACCTACTTATATTTTCATCTTGCATTAGCTCTTTGGGCCTCAGTTTTTTCTCCTAGAATGTGTCAGATTCAATGATACAAATTCAATGATTCTTTCAACTCTTACATTTTATAATCTGATCCTTTGGGGTTTTTTAGTGCCAGTAGTAAATTTTAACTTCCATATAAAGAAATATTTCCTTTTTCACCCCAATGAAAATATTTCCTTCAGCATTCAAGGGACCTTCCTCATTTTAGTCTCTTGGAATTTAGAGAACAAGTTAATATTTCTGATAATACAGGACACCCTGAAAGAGAGATGGGAGACTGTTTATTTCACTCTGGTGGAATTAGCATCAGCATCATCCCAACTACCACTTCACCAGAGCCCTGATCTGTCTATATTCAGGAGATCTTGAACCCTGGAATCTAGAACTCTGAACCTAAGAGTCTTAGAAAAAGCAGTGAGCTGAAGACCAATATGGCTTCTAGTACGGACCATCAAAAAAAAAGTCACTAAAAACAAAGGGCCCACCTTTCTTGCCACTATCAATATCTATGGCCAATTGACTGCCAACAATGGGCAGATAAGCCTAAGAACCCTAAAAGTGACAGCACACCCCAGACCACTGGTCCTGTTTCTAGTCCATTACCTGCAATCATCATCGTTGGAACAATTCCTGGGGAAATAGAGCCTGACAACTGCTTCTGAGGGCTTCAGTAATAGTTATGGAAGAGTCAGAAAAATATATTTTTCCTTTTCAAAGTCCTTGGCACGTTAAATCATTCAGCATCAGAAACATATAATTTTTATTAGTACAAATGACATTAAAGAAGAGAAATTATCATCTTATTTATGGATGTTTCTTAAGCATGATGGGATGCTTCTATTTAACTTGCTGCTGAAACCTACCATATGTGTTGTCTTCCCTATTGGAACATGAGCATCTTGAAAGCAAGGACAAGACTTAGTTTTCCACTTCCTCCAAGCTTTGCACAGTACTCTGCACTTAGTAAGCATTTAATGAATATTTTTGATTCGTTCATTCATTTATTCAATCATTTATGTTAACCTTATCTATCCCTTTATATTTCTCTCAGAGACTGATCAAATATCCCCTCATCAAGTTATTAGAATTTGAACTAGAACAGATCTTAGTTATCATTTATTTCAATCCTTTGTTTTACTGATTAGGAAATTGAATCACAGAGAATTTAAATGTTTTTTCTCCATGATCAGGTAAGAAGTAAAATACAGGATTCAAAACCAGATCCTCTGACTTTATCCTTTTTTTCTAGCCTGAAGAACCTAAATCTTATTATCTATATCTTTCAGGTGTGTCTGTAAGAATTGGGGCCAAACATTTTATTTGTACTACATTGCACATTCGTGGGATGATTCTTCAATCAGGAAAATGATTCTTTAAAACGTTTGTATAAGGAACTTGAAATTTCTGAATATTTCTTCACCTCACAATTCTGAAATAAATGACTGTGCTCTGTCATGGTGAAAAAAAATAAAAGTAAGTAGTAGGATTATAAAATTATCCAAAGAGCTATAGAAAATTCTTTTCACAATACTATCCCCACTATTTTGCCCATGTTAAATAACAGTCTTCAAAATATCAAAACTGGAAAAAACTGTGTTATTCTACAAATATCAACATAAAAAATAAAAATAAGAAATGGCTGTGTTTCTTAAATATCTCATGCAATTTAAAAGCATTGTCCATTTTGATGCTGAGTTCCCTGAGGCTAGAATTAACATGCAAAATAAATAAATCATCTATTATTCATCCAGTATAGCATTCTACCTCTTGACAACTAATACCTGTGGATTTAGGAAACCATGAAATCTGAACTGCAATGGACAATAAAATTTAGGTGTATATTGTGAAGTCTGGGCTAGCTCCCTGGAGGGCCATGGGGTCAGCCAGAGTCAGGATAAGTAAAAGTCCTTGGTCTTTAGGGGGAGAAGTGAAAGCAGCAGGCAAACTGCCCTGAGGCTTGCCAAAGATATATCCTGGATTCTCGAGTCCAAAGTCACTAACTTCTCTCCTCCTCATCCTGCTGCAAAGTGACTCTCTCCCCCTCTCACCCCACCCTCAAATCCTTGTCTCTGCTTATCGTAATACCAAACATTCAATAAGCACCAAACAGTAAGAAAAACCATTTATCTAAAACATATGCTAAGAGTCATCTCACGTTGAATAGGTAATTAGCCTTAAGTGCTTGGTTGTCTGATTCAAGCACACCTTTTTCAGAGTTTCAGCCCTTTACATCTCCTGCTTTCTTTTGTTTTAAGATATAAGCGGTCATCACACCCCTGACTTCTCAGGAAGAGAGATAAAAAACAACAAAGGGAAGTCAGGAATCAAGCCACATATTGTTAGCAGGATTCTGGGCTGAAGGATCTTACTAGAAACAGGTATGCACAAACCCATCAGCATAGGAGGTATTACACAAGCACATAACAATAAAGCACAGGCTATTCATGATGACTCTCCCCACAGCCAGTACAGGCACAATGTGGTGTAACAAACATGAATTGTACATGCAAGTAGTGATATAATAAATGATAGGAATCAACATGGTGTTGCAAAAGATTTTCAGAAGTCCTCAAAGGAGAGTATGTAAACAACAGTCACACATATGCCTCCTTCAGCAGCCATGAGATAGTCCAAAACCGATCTATTGTCCATTACTTCATGTGTCAGGGAATCCAATGATCCCTGCAAGTTTTTGAAGTCCTGCAAGTCTTTTTATGTGTTAGGGAATCCAATGATTCCTGCAGATTTTGAAGTCCTGCAACAGTTTCATCATGTGTCAGGGAATCCAATGATTCCTGCAGATTTTGAAGTCTTGCCACAGTCTTATCATGTCTTAGAGAATCCAATGATTCCTGAGGGTTTTGAAGTATCATTAACAATTTTAGATGTCCATGAGTCAATTGCCATAACTGTCATGCTCTATCAGTGGTGGGCACAATCAGCAATGGAACCACCCAATGTTTCTTGGGTCTTCTCCTTCCTTTCAAGGGTCTACTCCATCTCTCTCTGATGGACTAGGCAAATATGGCTCATTGGCACCCATATGATCCCTCCTCCACTTGTAGAGATACAGGCAAACCCTCTCCCCCAAGCAGTTAATCTATCTGGTCCCTTCCATTCACTGCTTTCTGGGTCTCTCCACATCACCTGGTGATTATCTAAAGATAGTGGAGCCGCTCAAACAAATTTTCACTGTTTTCATCATCTAAATATTTGGTTTCTTTGAATTCCTCATTTTAGTATTTCTAGCTACACAGTAATATACCATCACATTTACATTTTCCAAATATACATTCTCTTTTTGAGGAGCTGAATTTTGTTTCTTATTATTTGTGTATATTTTCCCATAGCTCTTTCAACATGTACTGTTCTCATCTTTTGTTATCTTTGCTAATTTGTGTGGTAAGAAATGAAATCCAAGTTGTTTTAATAAGTGTTTATCTCACTATTTAATAACATAGCATGTTTTTATGGAGATGTTGACAATTTGCAAAAAAAAAAAAAAAAAAGTTTATCTTTTGATTATCCATCCATTGGGGAATGGTTCTTGGTGTTGTATATAATTATGTCAATTTCTTGTATATTTTGGATATATGATTTTTTTGAGTAACTTTTTTCACTTTGAACTAGGCCTTTGATTTTGGTATCAGGAATATCCTGGTGAGGAATGAGTTACTGAGAATCTAAATGACTTGCTTCTAGTCACACAGCTATTGGGTCAGAGTCTAAACCCAGGTACTTTTGATTCTATTCCATGCTGGCCCTCTCAATGATAACAGAAGTAAATATTTTTACACTTCATGTTTTCTCTTTGAAATATTTCAAAATGTATTTTATTCATGCAAAAGCCTTCTTATTTAAGGTGCTCAACATTAATTTATTAAAATTCTGAGGCTGGTCTATTGCTTAAGAATTCTCTTTAGCCAAATTTTTTTTTAAATTGACTAGTCTTGTTCTTTTCTATCTTTTAAGGATATGACCAATTATATTTAATTTGAATGTGGTACTCTATGGTAAAGTAGCTAGAGGTGCAATGGATAGAGAATTAGGTCTGGAGTCAGAAAGGTTTATCTTAATTTTAAATCTGGCCTTAGGCATTTACAAAACTGTGAGACTCTACAAGTCACTTAAGCCTGTTCATGTTCATTTCTTTATCTAAAAAAGGATCTGGAAAAGGAATCACCAAATCACTCTAGTGTCTTTGCTAAGAAGACTTCAACGAAATCATGAAGATTCAGACTGAAACAACATACCAACAAAAACAACTCTGTGGTAAAAGATCATGTCAAAAAAGTAATTTTTGACAATCGGATTTCCAATTTTCCTTTCAGTTTACATAAAATACTCTTACCCTAGTAGTTTATGTTCTTGGTTTAATAAACATTGGGGTTCTATTTTTGTTTATTTCTATTTCTTGTTCATCTAGTCCGTTCCATTCATACAGACATACATACAGATAAATGCATATATATCTATGTGTATATCTGTATGAGTATATGTGCATATATATTTAAATTTATATATATTTATATAAATATGCACTTATGTATTGCTTGGATATATATATGTGCGTGTGTGTATATATATATATATATATATATATATATACTAATATAGGTATAAATATATATATAATATAAATTTAAATAAGTATAAAATTATTTTCATAATTGCTACTTTATAATATAGTTTTATATTTCACAATGGTATTCCTCTTTCATTTACAATTTTTTCCTTATTTCTCTTGAGAATGACTTTAAAATATTTTGTTGGGGAAGGGGGTGTTGGGCTAAGATTGTGGACAGTAAACTGGTTTGTCTGAGCTCTTCTTGGCTTCCCTCAGATCAATAACAGATCAAGCCTCTGAATAGGTTTTGGAATGGCAGAATCCATAAATATTTGAAATGTAACAAATTTTTGGGAGAAGATATTTTGAAAGAACTTCAGGAAAGATCTGTCTCAATAGGGCAGTGGGGGGAGGGGGAAGTTGCCAGCTAATGTAGGTACAGCATAACACAGTCCAGTGCAGAATAATTAGGATAGAGAGGCTTCAGTTTGCTGGGGGAAATTGGTGGGAAGCTCATAACAAATATTCAGCAGCATTTGCTACTCTGTCCTGGTTCAGAAGCCAGTGGATCAGCAGATTAACTGTGAAATTTTCAATGCAACTATAGAAGGAAAATAGTGAGCCCCTGAATGGAGCAGGGACTTGGTCAGGCCCAACCAGCATGGGAAGGAAACCTGCAGAAGCTGACCCAGGGCAGCATGAGGATGCTATCTCCATAGAGGAATCATGGGACAATCTTCCCCTAAGAGCAGACCTCAACTTTTAAAAATGAGCAAAAAAATCAAAAAGAGTTTGACCATAGATAGCTTTTATGGAGACAAAGAAGAACAGATCCTCAGGTTTTGATGACACTAAAGGCAAAACATCTCCAGATGAAGCCTCAAAAAGTGATATAAATTGGTCTTCATGTCACAAGGCTTTCTTGGAAGAATTCAAAAATTATCTTAAAAGAGAGAAGAAAAATGTGGAAAGGAAATGAGAACTCTGGAATAGGAAACACAGACATTGTCTGAAGAAAATCACTTCTTAAAAATAGTTTTGGTAAATTGGAAAAAGAAAACAACTCTTTGAAAAACAGAATTGTAAAATGGAAAAAAAAATCCAAAGAACAAATAACTCATTTTAAATTTCAATTGGCCAAATGCAAAAGGAGATTAAAAGCTAAATGAAGAAAATAATTCAATAAAAATTATAATTGAACAAATGGAAGTGAATGACTCAATGAGATATCAAGAATCAGTCAAACAAAACCAAAATAAAAAAGAAAAAATAGAAGAAAATGTAAAATATCTTATTGGAAAAACAACTGACCTGGAAAATAGATTCAGGAGAATGCTATTGAAGAATTATTGGACTACCTGAAAACTATGAAAAAAAGAGCCTAAACAACATCTTTGAAAAAAAATCATCAAGGAAAATGGCCCCAATGTCCTAAAACCAGAGGACAAAATAGTCATTGAAAGAATCCCCCAATCACCTCCTGAAAGAGACCTCAAAATGGAAACTCCAAGGAATATAACAGATAAATTTCAGAATTATCAGATCAAGGAGAAAATACTGCAAGCATAAAACAAAAGCAGTTATCAGACTCCATTAAAAACTAGAATTCCACAATAAGTTATTTACAAACATTTTACACACATTTTATTGCACACATTTAAAGGAAAGTAATACTTACAAAGTAAAGGTAAAAGGCTGGTGTAGAATGCTTTAGCTGAAGTACAAAAGTGGGGAAAGCAATCCTGATCTCAGATCAAGCAAAGGCAAAAATAGATCTTATTAAAAGAGATAAGGAAGGAAACTACATCTTACTAAGGGGTACCTTAGATAATGAAGTAATATTAATACTAAATCTATATGCACCAAGTTCTTAGAGGAGAAGTTAAGAGAACTGCAAGAAGAAATAGCAAAACTAACTATACTGATTGGGGAGCTCAATGCTGCTCTATTAGAACTAGGTAAATCAAACCACAAAATAAACAAGAAAGAAGTTAAGGAGGTCAATAGAATGTGAGAAAAGTTAGATATGATAGACCTTTGGAGAAAATTAAATGGAGACAGAGAGGAATATACTTTTTTTCTTAGTGGAAAACATTCCACTTAGTACACAAACATTCATCATGTATTAGGGTGTAAAACCTCAAAATCAAATACAGAAAGGCAGAAATTGTAAATTCATCTTTTTCAGATCATGATGCAAATAAAATTAAATGTAATAAAGTGCCAGGAAAAAATAAACCAAAAATTAATTGGAAACTAAATAACATAAAGAATGAGTTGATGAAACAACAAATCATAGACACAAATGATAATTTCATCCACCAGAACGACAATAATGAGACAACATATCAAAATTTATGGGATGAAACCAAACTAGTTCTTAGGGGAAGTTTGATGTCTCTAGAAGCCTACTTGCATAAAGTAGAGAAAGAGGAAATCAATGAATTGGGCATGCAACTAAAAGAGATAGAAAAAGAACAAATTAAAGACCTCCCAATTAAATACCAAATTTGAAATTCTGAAAATAAAAGGGAAGATTAATAAAATTTAAAGTTAAAAAAAACTATTGAATTAATAAGATTTAAAGGTTGGTTCTTATAAGAAACTCAACAACATAGATAAGCATTTTATTAATTTGATTAGGAAAAGGAAAGAAAATCAAGTTATCATCAAAAAATGAAAAGGGTAGAAAAACCTTCTACCCATGAAGAAAAACAGAGCAATAATTAGAAGTTATTTTGCCCAAAAGTATGCCAAATGTATGATAATCTAAATGAAATGAATTGAATATCCAAATTAAGAGGAGGCAATATTTTACTTAAATAGTCCCATTTTAGAAAAAGAAATTGAAGAAGCTATTAATCAGCTCCTAAGCAAAAATTGCGAGGGTCAGATGGATTTACATGTGAATTCTACCAAACATTTAAAGAGCAATTAATTCTAATACTATGCAAACCATTTGAAAAAATAGGGAAACAAGGAATCCTACCAACTTCCTTTTATGACACAGATATGGTGCTGATACCTAAATCATGTAGGGTCAAAACACAGAAAATTATAGAACAACTTTTTGTGGGAAAAATGGAACACTAATGCATTGTTGGTGGAGTTGTGAACTAAAGCATTCTGGAGAGCAGTTTGGAAGTATGCCCAAAGGACTGTTAAACTGTCAATACCTTTTGATCTAGCAGTATCTCTACTGGACATGTATCTCAAAAAAAATCATTAAAAAGGGAAAATGACCCACATGTGCAAAAATGTTTGTGGCAGCCCTTTTAATAGTGGCAAGGAACTAGAAATGGAGTGGATGCCCTTTGATTGGAGAATGGCTGAATAAGTTTTGATAGATGAATGTTATGTAATATTATTGTTCTGTAAGAAATGATTAACAGGATGATTTCAGAAAGGCCTAGAGATACTTACCTGAACTGATGCTGAGTAAAGTGAGTAGAACCAAGAAAACATTGTACATAGCTACAACAATATTATAAGATGATCAATTCTGATGGACATGACTCTTTTCAAATTTAGGTGATTTAAGCCAATTCCAATTAGTC
The DNA here is from genome assembly GCF_902635505.1 of Sarcophilus harrisii. Taxonomy (NCBI): domain Eukaryota; kingdom Metazoa; phylum Chordata; class Mammalia; order Dasyuromorphia; family Dasyuridae; genus Sarcophilus; species Sarcophilus harrisii. Next base: position 184,878,212 of record NC_045427.1, on the reverse strand, counting down.
TTTTGATGGAGATAGTCATCTGCACCTGGAGAGAGGACTGTGGGGACTGATTGAGGATTACACATAATTTTCACTTTTTGTTATTGTTTGCTTGAATTTTATTTTTCTAAATTTTTTCCTTTTTGATATGATTTTTCTTGTGCAGCACGATAATTGTTGAAATATGTATAGAAGAATTGCACATCTTTAATATATACTGAAGGGGAGGGGATGGGAGAGAATGTAGGGAGAAAAAATTTGGAACACAAGGCTTTGTAAGGGTGAATGTTAAAAACTATGCATATGTTTTGAAAATAAAAAGCTTTAAAATATTTTTGTCTAGTGTTTTAAAGAATTGTTAATTTCATTCCAATAAACCTGAATCTATAAATTAATTGGGGTAGCATCCTTTTTTATTAGTATGGCCCAGCCATGAGCAGTTAATATATTTTCAATTTTTAAAACCTTATCTTTATTCTGTTGAAGACTTTTTTCATTTCTTATGTAAATACTGCAGGGATTTGTTATTTGGTCATTCCAGTTCCAGAAATTTGATGCATTCTGTAGTCATTTGGTATATAGTTTCTATTTTAATTTCTTCTCAATTTTTGTAGCATTTTTATGTCATAAAAACACTAATGGTTTTGTGAAGTTATTTTGTATCCTTTTACTTTGCTAAAACTATTGACAATCTCTTTTAATTTCTTTGCTGAAAAAGTGTTTCACATTCATGAATTTCTGCATTATTTTTGCACAAGGGCCATGCTAATCTTGGCATTACAACTGTAATATATGTGCTCCTTAACTGAACTACATACCTATACTTCAATATACTGATGGAAACGTGATCTGGCAGGTATAGGTGCTTCTTCTTTCATTGCATCTGATCCTAATGTATCCATGACATCTTATCTTAGAAAACAAATGCTTGTATTTTGCCATTATTTCCATAGAAGATTTATTAAGGCTTTAGAGGCTATCTTTTAGATTCCTAAAAATTCACACAATTCATTGCAGCAGTTAGACTGTCCATAAATTCAATTTCACTTTTGTTACATAATCAGCCCATCTCACTTTCTTGTTATCCTTGATGATGTTTATTTCTGCTACCTCTAATGATGAGTCATTATTAGTAATATGCTTTAGTCTACTTAATTCTCCTTAATAGTTGATTATGAATATGTCTACAGCAAATGGTAGAAAATTGATAGCCATTCCCCAGAGTAAAGTCATAAGTTTCAATAAAAAATTAAAATGATTAAAAGACACATATATTTATCTCAACTACACCACAGTGACTCTAGCCTTTCTAAGTGTGGAATATGATTTTAATGTCAAAAAATGTCATGGACTCCCGTGTGGTACTTGTACTATTTATATCCATTGATTAAGATCCATCATAATAGAAAACTGCTATCAATTTAATAAAACTTTTTAACATATTGCATTTTATTAATCACATCTACACACATTTGAAAAATAGAAACACACATTCAGGCTGAAAAATGTTCATTCCTGATATACATATAGTTTAATAGATCTCTTACAATAATTGTGCAGTACCCACCCCTAGAGGGACTACTGCTCTAGCAAAGCTGGAGTTAGAGGGAAGCATGTTAGAGAGCACTCTTGAAAAAAGATAATCCTTGAAATGGTGACCTAGTTTGGCAAACCCCTGTAGTTGTAACTTCTGTGACATTTTCTCCAGCTAATACTTATAAGTATCTTATAACTATAGACTAGCAGCAATATAAAGAGTGATAATAGTTATAAAATATTTAATTTTTCAAAGGTTTCATATGTACAATTTCAGTTGGTCCTCATAACAATTTGAATCAGTGCTATTATTATCCCTATTTTGTAAATGAGAAAACTGAGATTCACTTAGGACAAATAGCTTGTTCAGGGTCACATAGTATTTGATAAGGGATTAGAATATGTCTTCTTAAAGCCAAGTTTAGCATTCTTATTGTTTATGTTACACAGCTTTTTTCAATATTTTTTTTTAGGAGGTATGAAAATATATGGGTGGGACTAGGAAGGACGGTACCTATTTTAATTGAACAGAAGAATGTCATTCAGAGTCATTGGTTTCAGTACCTAGCTGATGCATTTCTATAGATACATTCATTATGGTTTATTTATAAATGCTTTTTGTGGAATGCCTAAACTTTTTTCTTTTCTACTGATAAAATTACCAGTGGTTGCATTTTGATTTCATAATAGTTATAAATAACTTATCACAAAAGAATTTTCTGGGTGGGGGAAACAGCCCAAACTTTTAAGAAGATTTGTAAAAAGGACAAAAGTGGTTTATTCTATAATTCCACAGATTGCTTTTGACACATTGATTATAATACTCTGGAAATGAGATAGGGAATTCTTGAACAAAACCAATAGTGACCAACAAAACTATCAAGTAAGAATCAAGCAGAAACTAGAAAAGATTAACTGCAAAAAAGAAGAATTGCCTAAAGGAAAAAAAAAAGTGTTCTTGAAATTTGGCTAGACTAATTCTGCACCTATGGAATTTGAGTAGGCATTTGAGTAGGTTATTAGAATAAGCACTTAATAAGTACTTTCTAGGTACTAGTTATAGTGCTAAGTGGTCTAAAAGTTTCTTATTTATGCACAATATCTTCTAAGAGCAGGGGAATGCTGACCATTTGGATCAAATAACAACCTATCTATACAATGATCATATGTCTCATATCAATCTGTTGGGTACTGCATTTTGGAAATTATTGTTAAACTAAAATTGGCTCAGAGGCAGGAAATCAGGATAGTGAACACACAAAGGCTATGAGGCATTTTAGGATATACATAGCTTTTTAGGCTTGGAAAGAAAAGACTTAAGGAAAAATGATTTCTGAGTCCAAATGTTTTGTCATGCAGAAGATAATTTGACTTGTTTTTCTTGATTCCAGAACTCAGGGCTAGGAACAATGATGGAAATTTCAGGGAGGTAGATTTTAGCTCAATATGAGAAAAAAAATTCCAACAATTAAAATAGAATGGGCTACCTTACAAGGTGATAACATCCCTGACACTGGAAGTACTTAAGTCACAATCCAATGGCCCCTTGCCAGTGATGTTATAAAGAATATTCATACTTAGGGAAATTTTTGTATTACTAGATGATCTTTTAGATCCCTGCCAGTTCTGAGATTCTTCAGTTCACCTGTACCTTATATCATCAGTCACACGTGGATGGAAAATTGGATTAGTACATAGGAAGGATGAGTTCTACTCAAAGACTATATGAATGACCAATTATTTTGTATCTGTGGGCCTCAGTTTTCTCATAATTAAATAAAAGAATGATTTTTAATGTCAATCCCAGACCTGAAATCTTTCCTTCTCTGACTAAGTCCAGTCATATTAGCAAGCATTTAAGCATCTATCATGTTGTGGTTACTGTATTAATCCAGCACTGGAACTTAGCTCCTGTCTCTCTCTCAGTAAGCTAACTATACTTAATGGCAAGATGTAGAGATAAAGTGAGAAGTGTTAGGAAGTAGAAAAGGTCACTATGCCATATTTATGTAATGGCAAATTTGAATGAATATTTCAGATTCTGGGTATCATGTCACTTTAAGAATCTTTCCATGAGTCCTACAAGTTTTAGGTCCCAGTCTGAGAAGCAGTATTGGGAGATGATCATTAGATTTAGGAATCGTAGATCCTGGGTTAGATACCAACTCTGCCATTTATTAACTGCAAGCAGTTGGTTTGAAAAGCAGCATGGCACTGTACAGAGATTTGACTTTGGGGTCAGAAAAACCTGAGTTCAAATTGTGACTGACATTTTCTAATGTCTGGATAATTCACAGACCCTGTAGACAACTGCCTAAGGCTGTATGTTAAAAAAAAAAAAAAAAAAAAGTAATCCTACCCTGGTGGGAGGAGTTTCTCCTGGGGGAGAGGAGGGGTTCTATTCCAGTGAAATAACAGGTCTAGACCCAATCCTTATGACAATGGATTAATCACTCAACAATGGGACAGTGGTGTTAGTTTTGCTGATTTCATGCCCCTTTTTCATCCCCATCTTTGTTTTGTGATAGCTATCTCTGAAGCAGACATCGAGGAATGCACTGGGAAATGTAGATAATATGAATGCAAAAACTATCAATCCAATTTATTTTAAAGAGTGATTCTCTAGCATAGAGAGTATTTCATTTTTAGTTTTCTGTTCCCCATACCAAAGTAGTTTTCATATGATAGCAATACATAAATCCTTTATGATATTAAACACAAGTATAATGGAAATTGAGGATGGGATTTGGAGATTCTAGGAAGTTGGTGGCACAGTAGATAAAACACTGGACCTGGACTTAGGAACTTCTTGTTGTTCATTCATTCAATGATGTCCAACTCTTCATGACCCCGTGGATCTTTTCATCACATGCTAAGTCATTCTATAGTTCATTATCTTTCAAAGTCTGTCATATTGCTTCCATGACACTATCCATTTCATCCTCTGCCATCCCCCTTTCCTTTTGCCTTCAATGTTTCCCATTATCATGGATTTCTCAATGAGTCCTGACTTCTTATTATGTGGCCAAAGCATTTAAACTTCAGTTTCAGTATTTGACATTCCAGTGAATAGTCTGAATTAATTTCTTTAAGTATTGACTGATTTGATCTGTGTTGCTCAAGAGACTCTCAAAAGTCTATTTTACTACCAGAATTAGAAAGCATCAATTCTGCAGCACTCAGTTTTCTTAATGTCCAGCTCTCCCAGGCATACATTGCTACTGCAAAAAACATAGCTTTGACTATATGGATCTTAGTTAGCAAGATTATATCTCTGCTGTCCAGATTTGCCAGAACTTCCCTTCCAAGGAACATCTTTAATTTCATGGCTACATCTCTTATCTGCAGTGAGCTTTAAGCTCAAGAACATAAAATCTGATAACTGCTTCCATTTTATGTCTACCTCTATTTGCCAGGAAGTGATGGGACCAGTTACTAAAATCTTCAAATCTTGCCTTAGACACTTCTTGTGTGTTTCTGGGCAGTTCATTTAACTTTTTCTTTGCCTCAGTTTTCTCAACTGTAAAATGGATATAATAATTAGCACTTACATTTCAGAGTTGTGAGAATCAGATGAGATATTTTCAAAGTACTTAGCTTTGTGCCTATCACATAGTAAGCTATATATAAATTCTTACTTTTTTCTTCTTTCTTCACTTTGTGTAACCTTGGGCAATTAGACAATCTGTGCCTCAATTTTCACCTGCTACAAGAGGAGAGGGATAACTAAATAATATAGTGAATAGAGTGCTGGACTTGTAGTCAGGAAAACTCATTTTCCTGTGTTCAAATTCAGCCTCAAATGCATACCAGGGTAAGTCACTTAACCTGGTTTGCCCTACTTTCCTCATATGTGAAGTCAGATGGAGAAATAAACGGTAAATTACTCCAATATCTTTACCAAGAAAACCTCAAATGAGGTCATGAAAAGTTGGATACAACTGAAAATGTGAACAATAACAATAACAATGACAAATAAGAAGTGAAACTAAAGTAAATTACCTTTAAATACTTCCAAATATGAGGAAATGAAACAAGAGTAAATTACCTTTAAATGCTTTCAAATTCTAAATCTATGATAATATGACCCCTCTAGAATTCAGTATAATCCTTTCCAAAATGAAAAGAGTGCTTCTGATGATCTCTGAGACTTATTCCACTTGTAATGCTATCATCCACTACAGAGCTAGTAGTAAAATATGTAAACTAAGAACTTGAAACTAGAAATGGGACATTCTCTTCTTTTTCCATCACTGAGCTATGGAGAAAACTTGGTGCTTTCTTATTCATTTGTATTGCGTCTCTGCTTGACCATATATAAAATATTAATATTTATTCACTAGACTCACAGGGTGATTTCTATATCTACTAACAGTCCCCATGTGTCATAAAAATGTCATCCTGCTACCTGAGAAGAGATTAGAATATTTATCTTCCAACATCAACTGATTAAGAGATAATTAAAATGACTATAAATGGATTCTTTCTTATTCTGCATTATCTATTCTACTCTTTTGGGTAATATCCATATGGTCTCATCATTTCATGATGGTTCTATGCTGCATATTTGTGTAATTCCTTCTCTTCATCATGCTTTTTTCCCCACAATCTTTTTCATAATCCTTTCCCAGATTTGAAAATGAAATACATTATTTTATTTTCTTCAATAATACAAATTGTAGGAGACTGCCTGTAAATTGAGGGAATGTCCATCATTTGAAGAATGGCTGAACAAGTTTTGGTATATGAATGCAATGGAATATTATTGTTCTATAAGAATGATGAGCAGATTTCAGAAAAGCTTGAACAGACTTACATAAACTGATACTGAGTAAAAGTAGCAGAGTAAGGAGAATATTGTACACAGAAACATGGTGTGATAATCAATTATGATGGACATAGATTTTCTTAGCAATGCATGATCTGAGACAATTCCAAGGGACTCATGATGGAACATGCTGAATAAATATCAAAGCATAATATTTTCACTCTTTTCCATAATTTTTCACTTTCATTTTGAGTCTTCTTTTACAACATGACTAATGTAGAAATATGTTAAATATGATTTCACATGCATAACCTATATCAGATTTTTTGCTGTCTTGGGAAAGGAAAAGAAAGAGAGGGAGGGAAAAAATTTGGAGCTCAAAATCTTATAAAGTGAATGTCAAAAACTATTTTTACATGTAATTGCAAAAATAAAATACTATTAAGTTAAAAAAAATTCAGGGGCCTTATTTTTTATTTTTACTAAAAAAAGTCAACTACCATGATATAATGTGCTTTAATAATAATTCATATTTTCTATGTTTTAAGAATTACAAAGAATATTTTTCTAGGTGAGGTCTGTGCTGTTGCTGATGTTTTTGAAAGGAGTTGGGAGATGGCATCCACATTTTGACTCTTTTTACATTAAAAACCAATGGCATTTTTATTCAGTCACCATAGAGGGGCTTTGTACCACTTGTTTTCCAGTCAGAATATGTCTTTGAACACTTGTGTTCAGATAACACTGGTCTAGAAAAAAGAAGACCTTGATTCTTCAGTCTCAACTGCTGATAGAGACAGTTGTCAATTTGTTGCACCACCTTGGAAATGCCAGTTTCCCAGTTTGTTTTTCAGTTCCTTTACCTTTAAAATGAAATACTGGTATCTTTATGATCTAGCATATTGTGATTCTGTTCTATGGTTTTTCTATATTATTCTTTGCTTCTACAACTGGAAGAGTTCATAACATTGGGACAAATTTGTAAGGAGAGGAAAATAAAGCAACACATAGGTAACTACAATAATGAGGGGAGGAAGGGGAGCTGCTGCTCTGTAAACGGTATCTGTGCTTTCATTTCTGCAGCAACTACTTTTAGTCTGTATATTTAGGCCATCAACATTTTGATATTTGATTGGTTTACTAACCTCCACAATTTTTGTTCAGGGGAGACCCTATATAATTAGTGCAAGGGAAGGCAGAAAATAAGTGAGGTCTGCTCTTAGACCCAGGAAGAAAGTGTGATTGCTGTTGAACAGGACCACAGATGCCCATTTCATCTTTTTATATACATTTTTGGGTTCAGTGGTTATTTCTATTAAAACAAGTAAATATTAGGGTATATCTTGCCTGTTTTACCTCAGCTACATTTAGTGTGTCCTAGGCTGTGCTGGTAATGATAAAGCACCTCAGGCTTGAATTTTGCTGAATCTATGATAGATCATAGATTCAAAGTTGAGACTTTAGATGTCACATAATGCAGGTGAGGAAACTGAGACCTATCTGGGTGAAGTGATTTCCTTAAGCTTACACAGATGGTGAAAACCAAGGTCAGAATTCAAACGCATATGCCCTTGTTATAAACCTATGATGCCAAGTCCTCAATCTGTTCCAGCGAAAGAGACTAGGAACTCTGTCAGACATCAACACCCTTTCCTCCCAATTTTAGCAATAAAATAGCCAGCAGGGGAGAAAAAAGAGAAAATTATAGAAGAAAACTCCTGGGACTGTTTATGGTCGATCTTACTGCATTTGAAACTTGGGGACTTTTTTTTAAAGATTATGAGAGAGCTTTTTGCAAATGAGCAAGATAAAGTCTCTAATGTGTTTTGAGCTCCTCAGAAAAGAATTGCTACCTAAGTACAAGGTATTATTATGTTATATTATAATGTTCAGGTCTAGAATTATCATTATGCTAAAATCTATTCTGAACAGGGTGGTCTGAAGAGAATGAGTTGGATCTAAAAGATGCTATAGAAAAAGAATAGGCAGAAATTCATAACTGTGGTAAAGGTCTGATGGACCTCCATAAAGTCTGGCAAGCCAAATTTCTTGATCTCAATAGAGAAACATTCTAGAATTGCCCTATTCCACAAGATAAAGATTTATTTTTTTTAAATACTTAAGTCACATTCAAAAGATGTACAACAATGATTTTTTTAAAACAGAACTGGGGAGAAAAGGTAATACGCTATAGTGAAAAGAATGCTGTATTTGTAGTCAGAGGATCTGAGTTTAAATTGAGTACATTTAGTTATTATCTATCGCAGGGGTCCTCAAACTACGGCCTGTGGGCCAGATGCAGCAGCTAAGGACATTTATCCCCCTTATCCAGGGCTATGAAGTTTCTTTATTTAAAGGCCCACAAAACAAAGTTTTTGTTTTTACTATAGTCCAGCCCTCCAACAGTCTGAGGGACAGTGAACTGGCCTCCTGTTTAAAAAGTTTGAGGACCCCTGAATGGCATTGGAGACATCACCTTTTCTCTGAAATTCAGTGTCCTCATCTATTAAATAAGAGAGCTGTATTAGATATTTCTAAGGTTCTTCTAGCTCTAAATCCCATGAGAGGAAGGCCTTGGGCATTCCAATGAGGAGTCATCTGTTTTGCACCATTTTCTAAGTGCCCCCCTTGGCACTTCTGATAACACAAGATTCTCCAACTGTCAGAGTTCTCAAGTTTTAGTAAAGCTCCTTTATGTGTTTATTTTTCCTTCTGGCTTTATTCTGAAGAGCATATGATTCAAATCTTTTTCTTTCTCTCTCCTTTGAACTATGCTAATGACTTTCATGATCTCAATATCTTGCTTCAACTGAAATCTCACCTTGGAAAGTCCCTCATCTCCAGAGACCTTCTGAGCCCTGTAGATCTTTTTCTCCCCTCAATAAGTTGGGACCTTCAGGGACAGGCTCAGACCAGCTAAACTTTATTCCCCTCTTAGCTGTGCTCATGACTTTCCAGACCTTAACATCATGCCACCTCAAGGACATTTTTATCCTTTACTTTTCAGTTTCTTTGCCCTCTAATTAGAATGTAGGCTTTTTGAACCTTCATAGATTGACAAAGTCAAGTCCATGATGGTTGTGAAGGAATCTTTCCAGAAACCTTTATTCAAGAGCAATGCCCTGAGACCTTATAGTGTTACTTGAGTGGCCACATAGATTGTCCCCACCATTCCTACCATAGTTCACCTTTGTAGTTTGTCATTACCTCGTGCACAATATGCTTATTTTTTATAGCAAGTCCATATAGATGTTTGATCTTAGTTCTTAATAGTGTCTTAATGGCACTAATAACATTAGTTTTATACTATGAAAAAGAAATAATTATGTTTATGACTTCTGCAGTAAAGAACTAAAGAATATATTTATCTTCTCCAAGAGTACAAACAAGTGACTTATGACAAGAGAAATATAGTTAAGAAATGATTAACTTTCTACTTTAATTATTATCTACACCCCCCTATGACAACAAGCAATATTCTCCTTGGACTTTTGTGAAATCGAAATAAACTATCTGATTGCCAGCTCCATAGTGTCAAACCTGTCCTTTATATAAATGTTTCTGGCAGTTGAAATCCAAATTACATTTGACCCTAGATCTAAGGACTTGTCTATTCCTTTTGGCTCCCCTTGACATCCCAAAACATCAAGCCAACCTGCACCTCCTTTGCTTTCATTTTCCCATATATATCATCTTTCCTTATTAGATTAAGAACTTCTTGAGAAAAGGGATTTTTAGCTTTTGCAATTGTATTTTTAACACAATGTTTAGAACATAGTATAGACTTAATAAGTGCTTTTCTATTCATTGAGGTTATCAAACTCAGGTTTGGTCATCTCAGCTTCCTTTGCCAGATGTGAAGTAACCATCTCTTTAAAAATACATTTTGCCGTAAGGACACAAACTTTTTTTTGGCCAGAAATTGAGGTCAAAGTCACTACTATATAGTTTGAAAATGACAATCACTACTTTTTAAAAAATGGAACAAGAATGACCCATCTCTTGTTCTGTTCAATCTTTAAAAGGTACCCAAGCTGTCAATTATTTCAGTATTGTCAAATGTAGCTCATCTGAATCTCACTGGTTTCTTCATTAAAAAGCAGAATAGTTTTCTTTCCCCTTGGCCAAGTCAGAATAAAAATCTTATTCTGAACTTTTGTTATTGTAGCCTTAAAATGAGTAATAATATTACAAAAGAATAATACAGGAAAACCCTATGCATACCAAAGGAATTAGTAGTTGCTGTTGTGGAGTATATTCAGTATACAGTTCAAATGGAATAGTATTTGTGTGTGTGTGTGTGTGTGTGTGTGTGTGTGTATGTGAGGTAGACCCCTCTATCAGTCTAGTGAAACATATGGACTCTTTCTCAGAATTTTTTTTAATGTATAAAATAAAAATATAGATTTATAAAGAAAATGATTTATTATATTATATTAATTATATTGTATTATATATTATTATAAAAATAGATTTGTGCCCATGTTAAGAACTCTTGGTCTTTCTAGATGCTCCTATTTGTGGATGCCTTGGGTCAACATATCATTCCTCAGAATTTTTATGGGTTTAATATATGAGATGTATGATCACTCAAAAGAGATAAATCTAGTAATACACACAAGGAAAACAAGAATCACAGTAATTAAAAGATTGAAAAATCTATCGCATAAATTATTACATGCATTTTAAAAGAAGATCTTTGAAGAAATTCTACCAGAACCTTTTTTTTGGAGATGCAATGAAGATGAAGATTAAGTTGGACTTAGAACTTAAATAAGAGAAAATAAAGACTGGATTGTAGTTGAGAAAACTGGCCAAGTATTTTCAGTGATCCCAAGTTATTCCTTGACAAAAAAAATCCATATTTAAAAACATCAGTGTTCTTTCCCTCAGTTATACTATAAGAATTCATGGAATTCTTACAATCTCTAAAGAAACAGAATTGCACCTGACCCACAGAATATAAATAGATTCAATATTACCCATAGTGACTTGGACACAAGCAATGACATAAAATATTTCATCTAGTTAATGAACAGTCTGAAAATAAGATGGGTTTGTTATTTAGTGAGATTAAAAGATAACACACACATATATAGTCCAAGAACTGTACTGATATGAGGAGAATATGAAATTGCTATGCATGGGGACATTGACTATTGGGTAGACTCTCTCAACAGGATTTATTGGAAATAAAGATATATATTAGTTGTAATCTATACCATTGAAGAAAATGTCTTTGTTAATGAGATCACCAATCTATTAAAATATTCAGTCATTAACATATTGAAATTTGAATGTTTTTGTCAGTTTCATTATACTAAGTTATGTCGACTTCATTGGAAATTAAAATACAAGTCTTTTTTAGATGAAGAGGGATAAGAACTCAAGTATAATATTTTACATGCATTTTTAATTGTGTCAATTAACTTCAGTTTTAAAGTAATCTTAAATATTTTTATAATTTTACTATAATTTATATGAAAATGTACCTTACATAAAAATAATTATAAGCAAATATATAATTTTACTTTGAAATGATTTTTCTAACTATTTCTAGAAGTTAAAATATACCACATCAATTTATATGGCTTGGTCCTTCAAAGAATTTTAAAATTTTGGTTTTAAATGATCTTGATCTGTTCAGCAAGTCTATAACTAAACATATTCTTCTTGATCCTTATGTGTTATTCAATATGAAGTCATTTCAGTATTACAAACAAAATTCAAACTCTTAAGATAATCTGTGATTTCAATACTTTGGTTTTATAGAGGGCAGAGCCAAGATGGTCACATAATATCAGGAATTCACCTGAATTTCCCCAGATTCTTCTCTAAACATTATTAAAACAATGCCTCAAAATTAATTCTGGAGTGACAGAACCACCAAAAGGATGAGGCAGGGGGAGTCAATGACAATTTAAAAGATTGGCAGCAAAGGTTTGCTCAACTGGGTTGAGACTGGAACACAGCCCAGCCCAGGTCATCATCAGCAGGCTTTGGGGACTAGTGAAAGGGTGTAAGCAGTGGCTTTCACAGTTCTCAGCCACAAATGGTAAGAGGGTTTGGCAACTGGTCAGAAAAAGATTATAGGGTACCTTTTGTTGGCATTGGAAATAGAACTCTGTTGTATTGCTTATATGCAAGTCACAATCCCAGGGTGATAAAGAGCACCAGCAGGAGTAGGGACATTGGTCACAACTATAGAGAGGAAAAAAGTACTTTTAGTAACTCATAAATCAGAACACAGACCAAGAGAGCAGTTTCTATAGCTCTCCTTAGTTCATACAACCTTGGAGGATCTTGCTGATGTCCAGACCTAGTCCTGAAACAGGCAAGAAAAATCTGAAACTTCCATTCTGGGAGGAGAGTTCAACTTTAAGTTAAAATTAATCTCAAGAAAAAAAAAACAGGAAAATGAGAAAACAACATCACCATAAAAAGAACATGACCATAGAAAGATCCTGTTAGAGGAAAGATCAAAATAAATTTATAAGAAAATAATGAAATCAGAGCAGTTATGTGCAAAGCAACAAAGAAAAATATGAATTGGTCCTAGTCCCTGGAAACTCTCAAAAAGGATTTAAAAAAAAATCCATGAAGAGAGCTAAAAAATGGGGAAAGAAATATGAGTAATGAAAGCAAATCATGAAAACTTTAAAAGAGGCTCAAAAAATACAAAAGAAAACATTACCTTAAAAAATACAATAGGTCATAAGGTAAAAGAAGTATAAAAAATCCACCAAAGAGAATGACTTTTTTTTTTTAAAAAGTAGAATTGGCCAAATGGAAAACAAGGTACAAAAATTTACTAAAGAAAATAACTATTTAAAATTATAATTGTTTAAGTTGAAGCTAATGACTTCATGAGATATCAAGAAAAAATAAAAACCACCAAATAGTGAAAAAAAATAGAAGAATATCTGAAATATTTCATTGGAAAAAATCCTAGAAAAAAGATCAAGAAGAGATAATTTAAGAATTTAACTATCAGTAAACCATGATAAAAATGCAAAAGCTCAAACATTATATTTCAAGAAATTATAAAGGAAAACTGCCCTGATATTTCACAACTAGTGGGTAAAATAGGAATTGAAATAATCAATTGATCATTTTCTGAAATAGATACAAGCATGAAAAATCTCAGAAATATTACAAAGTTTAGAGTTTCCAGGTCAAGAAGAAAACAGATTAGTTATTCACGGAGAAACAAGTCAAATATAATGAAGTCATAGTTGGGATCACACAAAATTTATCAATTTTTATACTAAAAGATGGAAGACCTTGACATATGATATTCTGAAAGGTAAAAGAGCTAGCATTAGGACCAAGAATCACCTACTTAGCAAAACTGAGCATAATCCAAAGGAAAAAAGGCTGCTTAATGAAATTTCATTAAACCAAACAGACCAAAGATGAATAAAAAATTTAATTTTCAAATAAAAGGCTTAAAATAAACATAAAAATGTATACATGAAAGAGAAACCATAAGGGAATTGATGTGGTTAAAATATTTATATTTCTATATAGAAGACAGTACTTTTTACTCTTAAGAATTTTATCATTAGTGCAATCAAAATGAAGGCACATAGACAGAAGGTATGATATTAGTTAACTATGATTGGATAAAATTGAAAAAAAAACACCAAATGATGAGAAAGTGGGGTGCACTGGGAGAAATAGTAGGGAGAAGAAGAATGGGGTAAATTAGCATACATTAAAGGGATATGAAAGAGATTTTACATTGGAGGTGAAGATGGGGTAGAATGACAGGCAATGCTTGGACTTCATTGTCATTGGAATTTACTCAAAGAGGCAATATTATCCACACTCAATTGGGTGTAAAAATATATGCTACTTTGCAAGGAAGGAGAAAGGGAGGGAGAGAAGAAAAGAAAAAGGGAGGACCTATAAATGATAGGGAAAATTGAGGGAGGCAGATTGTGGGCAGATTGAGGAGTGACAAGGTGAAAGATGAGAGAGAAAGAGGAAAGGATAAATGGAAAAAATAATTATGACTGCTGTTTATAATTTTTTCTTCTGATCTGTGTTTTCTTTCACATAATGACTCATGGAAATGTGTTTTGCATGACTACACATGTATCATCTGTAACAAATTGTATGCCTTCTCATAGAGGGAGAAAGAGAGGAACAGAGGGAGAGAATTTGGAATTCAAAATTTTAAAAGACATATGTTAAACTTTTTTACATGTAATTGGAAAAAATAAAATATTTAGAAAGATTTGGTTTTTAATACATGAGGCAGATTGCTGTTCATGTATACAAACCTGACTTATGGGACTCTTGTCTATCTTTTCTCATATATTCACCAAAGGGAGTACATTCAAAGTATTCAAGGCCTTTCTGAATTTCTCCCAGTGTCATAGCACTATCAGTGGAAGACTCTGGCTGCCAACCTTCACCATTACCATATGGCCAGTCCATCTCCTCTTCTTTTCATGAATTTTCCTGATGACATCTTTAATCCTGTTCATTATCCTGGTCACCTTTCCCCAGATAATTTCCAGTTCATCACATTCCTTCCTATTAAATTCCTTCCCAGCACTGAGTACATATTTCAGGTGTGGCCTGATAAAAGCACAGCATATATTACATACATATGCAACATAGTATAAATTTTGCCCCTTTTCTGGACACAATTGTCTCCATACAGCCTTAGATTTCATTACCTTCTTGGGCTGTTAGATCATATTGTTAGCTCATTGTGACCTAGCTTTCTACTAATCCTTCCTGATCTTTTTTTTCCCCTTAAATAAAGTGATTTTTGATTATCTTATTTCCATCTATGTCTTATCAAGTCACTTTTTTGAATTCACATGTAAGACTTTATTTTAATGCCTATTAAAATGATTTATTACCCCTGTTCAGGTGCTAAGTTTGGTAAAGTCAGATCCAAGCCAATCTAGCCCATGTGAACACTAAATCAAAGGATTCTATGGCAAAGTAGGAAAAAAAAAACTGATTGTAAGAGTTAGAGGAGTGGGTTCAAATCTTAGCTGATATATATCATCTGCATTATTTTTTGGCAAGCCAATCAATTTCTCTTAATTTCAGTTTCTCAGAAATAATTAAAAACTTCTTAGAAATAAATAACTTCTTAGATCTTTCAGCTTTAAATCTATGCTCCTATTATTTTACAATTACACTGGAAAGGTAGGAAAAGATGTTTGCAGTGGGTTCAGAAAGATGTTTGCAATGGGTTCAGACCAATTCAATGATTAAATTAAGCAAAATCTTACTAAATGCCTATTATGTGCAAGACTATGGTTACAGAGATTAAAAACAATAAACACAAAGAGTTTGTAGTTCAATAGTGTAAATAAAGCATATATGCAAATATCATCCATTGTGGAATACAACAGAGAGCAAAGTCTTTAATGCATTGGACAAATATATATATTTGCCATTCTGTAATAATTTGTGCTTTCTTTTCTATTATGAAGTAAGCTGCACAAGTGGAAAGGGCTGAAGCTCTTGAGTCAATGCACTGAGGTTGGTTCAAGCACTTAAGGCTAATTACCAGTTGGACAATACTCTATGGGCATGTGCTTGGGGAATGGCTCTTCCCACTATCCTGTGCTGGCTCCATAATTGGTGTATACCAATTGTGGGAGAGGGACTAGGGGGTGGAGTAAGACTAGCCAGAGTCACTTTAGAGGTAGATGAGGAAGAAGGAAGGTCATGGAGATTCTGCTTCCATCCAATTCAATCCGACCTCTAAAGACCAGGAATAAAGATTGAGGACTTTTACCATTGTAGTATTCACATAGTTGCTCTCCTGCTAGCTTTCAATTATCTAACCCTATCTCTTCTTCCTTTAAGAAACAATGGGACATGTGTTCTAATGTACCCAAGAGTCTAGCGATCTGCAACCAAGTTATAATTAAGCCTTGTCCCTTGATCAACTTAAGCATGCTTTTTATAGCACCCCCTTGGGGCGGGGGTGGGTGTGGGACTGGGGCTGGGACTGGGGCTGGGGGAGAATCTTTTCCCAATATCGACTAGTGCAGATCATACAGTCATTAGAGGTACCAACTGGCTCAATCACTGGCCAAAGATTAAGGCAGACACCTACATTTCTGGCATAGTTAGTGCTATCCTTTTGAGATGGATATTTGAAGGTGAAACAGGAGTTTTTTACTGTTTTTATAGTTGAAAAAATCCCCATCAATCTGTGGGGAAGAGACATTTTACAACAATTAGGATTAAAAATGAGTACTTCGGTTTTTTTAGGCAGGGCTGCTGTTGAAGGCCTGCCAACACTTTCACTTGTTCCTATCCAATGGAAAATTGATACATCAGTGTGGATAGAACAGTGGCCCTTGGGTAGCAATAAAATTCAAGCCTTATTAGATATAGTATAGGAGCTTAAGATTAGAGCTCCTCTACTAATAGAAGCAAGGGTGTGGGGACTTTCCACCTCAGGAGGCAGCTTCAGCCCCACCTCAGGAGCAAGTGATTGACTCTCCTCCATCAACTTTACCCTCCGGGATGGAGGAAGGAGGGGCAGTGGGGGGGGGGGGGCAGTGACAACAACAGCACCTCCCCCTCAGCATCCAACCAATCCTATGTCTAGATTACAACAGGGCTTAATGAAGGCCAAAGAAAAGGGTGTAGATGTCATAGAGCTCCAAATGCATATTTTCCCTGTAATTTCCCAGTTTAATTCTTCAGGTCTAGAAAGTCGAAGATATACTCCTTTTAACATAGAAATCCTCAAAGACCTGAAAAAGGCTTGCACTCTTTATGGGGCTACATCAGCTTATGTTAAGATGCTATTATAGAATTTGGCTTTTGAAATCTTGACTCCTAATGATTGGAAATCTATAGCAAGGATATGCCTAGAACCTGGACAAAAGTACATGTGGCTTTCTGAATATAGTGAGCTCTGTAGGATACAAGCCCAACAAAATAGTCAAAATGCTGTTCATGCTGTGATCATCTGTGACCTACTAACAGGTATAGGTCCCTATGCAGATGTCACAGCACAGATTAATTATTCCGTAGCAGCATATGAGCAAATTGCTGCTAATGCTATCAAAGTGTGGGCTTCGATTCACAATAAAAATGACAAAGGTGAGGCCTTCACAAAAACAACACAAGGGCCAAATGAACCCTTTGCTGACTTTGTGGGACATTTGCAGACTGCTATCACAAGAACTAATGGGGAAAATGCATCAACAGAGGTTTTAATAAGGCAATTTGCTAAGGAAAATGCTAATGAGGTGTGCAGAAGAATTATACTAGGGCTGAGCAAGGATGCTCCTTTAGAGGAGTTCATAAGACGCTGTGCCACAGTGGGCACAAATGCCTTTTATAGCCAGACTATGATGCAGACTTCCCAAGATCCCAACATGGGTAGACAGGGTCCCTTCTCACAAGGGACTTCCAGAGAGACATGTCAATACTTTCAGTGTGGCAAAGTAGGGCATCTGAAAGCTCAGTGTTGGTATAGAGGCAGAGTGAGAAAACAGGGTGGGAGAACAAGACCCAGTACCCCATGTCCAAAATGTAACAGAGGCTTCCATTGGGCCTCAGAATGTAGACAGGTTCAGGGAAACAGGATGAGGGGCCCGGCCCCAGGGCCCCAGGCAAAAATCCCTTGGGGCATGATGGCAGCCAATGGTGCACCCAGAGAGTGCCTAGACATCCAATACCCCAATATGATCAATCAGCCAGGAAGCCATATGATGGGAGAAAGGGATTACACAATCAACCAGCCAGGAAGCAACCTGATGGGAGAAAAGGATTACAATTAGGGAGAATAGAGTTGTATGCAGCTGAGACAACTGAGATACCCCCTGGAGAGGTGAAATCTGTTCCTCTCCAGCCTATGGATCCCTTGCCTCCAGGTACAGTAGGCTTGGCCATTTTACCTCCTGAGAGTACGTACAAAACAGTGTCCATCCACACACTGATGTGGGAAACTGGGGAATGTGTAGATAATATCCCAGTCACCAATACAGGCAGACAATATGTGACATCACCCAGGAGAAATAGTAGCATCAGGTTTACTCATACAGAATCCTAATAAGCAGCTTGGTGATACTCACCCAGATTCTGATTTCAGATCACAAAATCCAGCAATATACTGGACAGCAGCTGTAACAACTGACCGACCTATGCTCACGATCTATATAAATGGCCTTCCATTGGAAGGATTGGTAGATACTGGTGCAGACTGGACAGTCATTAGAGATGCCAATTGGCCCAGTCAACTGGCCAAAGATTAAAGCAGACCCCTACATGTCTGGCGTAGGAGGATCAATAGCAGCTGAAGTTAGTGCTGCCCCTATGAGATGGACTTTTGAAGGCAAAACAGGAGTTTTTACTCCTTTTATAGTTGAAAAAATCCCCATCAATCTGTGGGGAAGAGACTTTTTACAGCAATTAGGGTTAAAAACGAGTACTTCGGTTTTTTTAAGCAGGGCTGCTGTTGAAGGCCTGCCAACACTTTCACCTGTTCCTATCCAATGTAAAACTGATACACCTGTGTGGATAGAACAGTGGCCCTTAAGTAACGATAAAATTCAGGCCTTATTAGATATAGTACAGGAGCAGCTTGACCAAGGACACTTAAAACCTTCTCTATGTTCTTGGAATTCCCCAGTATTCGTTGTAAGAAAGGAATCTGGAAAATGGAGGATTTTGACTGATTTAAGAAAGGTTAATGAACAGGTAGAAACTATGGGAACTCTTCAGCCTGGGCTTCTATCTCCTACTCAGTTGCCTGGAGAATGGCCTCTTTGGGTTATAGACATTAAGGATTATTTCTATTCTATCCCTCTAGATAAGAAGGATATGAAAAGATTTGCCTTTTCAGTGCCCAGCGTGTGGACCAAGGACCCTAATTTCACTGAAGAAGTCTCCGGTGACCAGGAAATAAGGTGAGTATTTTAATAGACAAATAGGGAATTTACTTTGTTAAGGGCTAAGTGAGTAACCTTTTCTAGCTGAAATGGGGCAGATATTGGGAAAAGATTCTCCCCCAGCCCCAGCCCCAGCCCCAGTCCCACACCCACCCCTGCCCCAAGGGGGTGCTATAAAAAGCATGTTTAAGTTGCTCAAGGGACAAGACTTAATTATAACTTGGTTGCAGATCGCTAGACTCTTGGGTACATTAGAATGCATGTCCCCTTGTTTCTTAAAGGAAGAGGAAACAGAGATAGATAATTGGAAGCTGGTAGGAGAGCAACTATGTGAATACTACAATGGTAAAAGTCCTCAATCTTTATTCTTGGTCTTTAGAGGTCGGATTGAATTGGATGGAAGCAGAATCTCCATGACCTTCCTTCTTCCTCATCTACCTCCAAAGTGACTCTGACTAGTCTTACTCCACCCCCTAGTTCCTCCTACAATTCTCTGTATACACCATTTATGGAGCTAGCATAGGATAGTGGGAAGGGCCATTCCCCAAGCACATGCCCATAGAGTATTGTCCAATTGGTAATTAGCCTTAAGTGCTTGAATTGACCTCAGTGCATCGACTCAAGAGCTTAAGCCCTTTACACACAAGTAGCCTTGAAAATATCAACTTACTTTGAGTTTCAGGGAAATTCAATTCAATCCATTTCAATTTAATTCAGTTTAATATATTCAATTCTGGTAAACTGTGAATTATTGTTCTAGGTGTTTAGGATATAAAGATAAAACTAAACTATTCTAAACATTTAAATTCTTTTGGAGTAGGGATGAATGGATTGGCTACAACATTTACATTTGAGTAGTATGGCATAAAAGATAGAGTCTGGACTAAGATTCTGGAAAACATGGATCCAAATACTATCTCAAACAGCCTGTTTCTGATCTTGATAGTCAATTAATTTTTCTTGGCCTTACTTTACTCATCTGTAAAATGGGATCATAATAGAATCCATCTTTCAAGCTTTTTATAAAGATCAAATAAGATAACATACGCAAAACACTTTGTAAACCTTAAAGCATATCACATAAAAATTTGCTATTTGTAAAATTGGGAAATCAAAGATTAGTAGAGGATCTCCTCCCCTTGCTGAACATGGGGGAAGGAGTACATTCTAGGCATGGGGTATAGATTGTGTGACTATTCAATTATGGGAGTTGGAATGTTGTGCTTGGAGATTAGCCAGTGATCCAGTTTGGATACAGAGGCCACAAGGATTCAGCCTCTAAAATTTTTGAGCAGAAGAGAAATGAGATACACTTATGACCTAAAAAGATTATTTTGGCAATTGGATAGATTGATTAGAGAGGAAAGAGACTGGAAAAAGAGAGACCAATTAAGAGGCTATTACCTTAGTTCAGCAAGAAATAATGAGGATCTAAATTAGAGCAGTGACCATGTGAGTGGAGAAAAAGGGGCCAGTTGTATGAATATTATGGTGGTATAATGGATTAGACTCAGCCACTAATTTGAATATACAGGATAGGGGAATAGAAAAGGTCAATAATGATGCTGATATCTTGAACTGGGGGAGGGAAGAGAATTAATATTGCACAATTCAACATGTATAGGAAGAGTAAGACTATGCTAATTCCAAAAGCTGAGAATTCTGGTTACAAGTAGGCTATCTTGTTTGTGAATCTTTTCCTGATTTTATTCTTCCCCACTTTTACTGGTAGTGTTCCCACTAAATAGAGGTTTATTTTGCATTTCCCTCATATTTATTTTGCATATATTATATATGTCCATGTGATATGTAAAGGGTGTTCAGGGAGGACTAAAATCTCTAGTACGAAGCCTTGCCAAGCACTTTTTAAGGCGACTCATTCACTATCAGTGAGTCCACCTTCACCCAATGGCTCCAAAAAGCTATAGCATATGCTACAACCATACCTTGGTAAAATCATTTTGACAGGCTAAAACTGGTTGAGGATAACTGACAGACTTCAGACTTGTTAATTAGAGGTATGTTTACTCCCAAATATGTGAAGACTTCCCCACATGGAATGGACAGATGAGAACAATTTGTGACAGCAGCCTGTGATGTCCTTGGTCCTCTTTGAAAATGAAGGACAAACAACATGTGCATATTTTGTCCACTCTTTGAAGGCAGGCACTTTCACTGTTGTCTTTAGATCTATAGTATTTAGCAGTTCCTGGTATGTAGAAAGTGCTTAATAAATATTTACATATTGCTTGATCATTTAGTATAAGAATGGTAGCCACTTGAATCTGTAGGATATGAAAAGGAGCCAGTAGTGAAACCAAAAGAGAGCTATTAGTTGTTTAATTTATACTACAGATGGTGAACCTTCAAGATTTAACTGAGGTATAGAATCAGTCCTCTTCACTGAATGCTCTGTGTACTGTGATGAACTATTCAGGTCCCAGCTGTCTCCTGGACATATAACAATATTGAAATCAGAAATGTGTCCTTTCTAGTCTTTGTTTAGCCACTGACCATGATTCTAGAAGGGTGACTTAACCTCTCTTGAGCTCAGGACCTTCATTTATAAAATGAAGAGACTATGATTAGAATCTTTCTAGTTATGAATCATTGTATTCTACTATGCCAAAATCCCTTCTAAATCTAACAGTTTGATGGTTGTCTGGCTAGCAAATAATGCTATAGAAATAATTCAAGTTCCATTGAAAACAGCAAGATCTTTATCTATTTTTAAGTCTTAAGTTGTGACTTCCTGACAAGGTGACAGGACCCTCATCAAGGGCTTTCGTTTTTGGGTCTTGCTGTGTTCTGATCTCTACTTGAAAAAGTACATGGCTCCATGCTGAGGGCAGGTGCCTGAGAAAAGACTGGAATGCTGTCAGACAACACCAGGGCTCAGAATAGAAGGACAGAAATATGGGCACCAACCTGGCTCCACTTTCTCTTTCAGATCACAATTCTTTGCACCTCATTCCCTTTTTTGTCTTCTCTTATATCTTGACTTCCACATTTTTATAATTTTTGCATCAGACCTGAGATTTCATCTCTGTAGCAGGTTTCTATTGGGAAATATCCTCCAATAATTCAGATAGAAGATACTTTTTTTGCAATTTACTGTCTTAAAATACTGCCTAGGACAATAAAAGTGTAAGTGACTTGGCTGGAGCCACAGAGCTAGTATATATTAGAGGTAAGTTTATATGTATCCATTTTTATTATTGTGTTAGGCTTCTCTCTTGTCACATGTAATATAAAGCTTTACAATAATATTAGTCTATAAGGCAGCATTTGCTATAAGAATGGACGAGTATGGACTCTTCTTAAACCTATTTCTACATTCCTTTCCCTCTTCCCCCACCACCAGCTCACATTCTTGCATCATATTTTATAGGAAAAATTGAGACTATTCACTGTAAAACTCCTTCTCCTCCATTTCTCAAATTCTATTTCTCAGATTCCTTTTGCCACCATCTCTCATCCTTGTCTCACATAATGAAGTGATCTAATTCCTTACCAAAGTAAGCTATAATTGTTCAAGGGATCCTATTCCATCCTGTAGACTCTTAACAGATTGCCTCCTCTTTCATCCCTACTCTATTGTCTTATTTTCCATCTCTCCCTATTTATTGGCTTATTTCTCATTAGTATAAACATGTCTATATATCCTTTGTCCTAAAAAAAAACCTCACTTGATCCTTCCATCTACCCTTTGTAGCTAAATTCCTTGAAAAAGCCATTTACAATAGTTGCCTCTCTTTATTCTAACCCACTTACAATCAGGCTCCTGATCTTATGTTACAAAAACTCTCTTCAAAGTTAGCAATGCTTTCTTAGTCACCAAATCTGATGGCCTTTTCTCAATCCTCATTCTCTTTGACCTTCCTCGAGCATTTGACACTGTTGATCACTTTCTCCTCATTGATACTTTCCTCTTTCCAAGGTTTTTGGGACATCGTTCTCCTTCTACCTACTTGACTGCTCCTTCTTAGTTTTGTTTGCTGGATCCTCATGCAGATTACACTCTCAAACCATATATGTACATTCTCAGGGTTCTATTCTAGTCCCTCTTCTTGTTCATCTATTCAATTCTCATGGATTTAATTATCATCTCTATGCTGATGGTTTACAAATCTAACTGTGTTGCTTTAATTTCTCTGCTCACTTCCAAACTCATATCCCTGTCTTTCAGACATCTTGAACTCCTAGTTCATTTAGTAGACACCTTGATTGAAACATGTCTAAAAGAAAACTTATTTTTTATCTATTTATACTTTACCTATTATGTTAGAGGGCAAAACTATACCAAGTCCCTTAACTTTGCAACCTAGGAGTCATCTAGGACACCTCACTGTCCCTCATCCCCTATATCCAATCTGTTTCTATGGTCTATTGATTTTACCTGTGAAACATCTCTCTGATATGCTTCCTTCCTCTGTTTTGACACAGCCACTGTACTAATGTAGAGCTTCTTCACCTAATTCTTTGATCATTATAATAACCTGCTGTTGGGTCAACATTGCAAAACTTTGTGTTCCAAATTTTTCTTTCCTTTCTCCCCACTCCCTTCCCTAGATAGCAAGTAATCCAATATATGTAAAACATGTTAAAATATATCTTAGAGCTAGCATACATATACATATTTATACAATTATCTTGCTGCACAAGAAAAAATGAAATCAAAAAAGGAAAAAATGAGAAAGAAAACAAAATGTAAGTAAATAACAACAGAGAGAGTGAGAATGTTAAGTTGTGTTCCACACTCAGTTACCACAGTTCTCTCTCTAGGTGTAAATGCCTCTCTTCATTGCAAGATAACTGGAATTGGCCTCAATCATCTAATTGTTGAAAAGAGCCACATCCATCAGAATTGCTCTTCATATAATATTGATGTTGCCATGTACAATAATCAACTGGTTCTGCTCATTCACTTAGCATTCATTCATGTAAGTCTCTCCAGGCTTCTCTGAAATCTTCCTGCTGATCATTTCTCATAGAACAATAATATTCCACCATATTAATATACCATAACTTATTTAGCCATTATCCAACTGATGGGTATCCATTCAGTTTCCCATTTCTTGCCACTAAAAGAATGGCTGCTGTAAACATTTTTGCACATATGGGTTCCTTTCCCTCCTTTCTGACATCTTTGGGATACAGGCCCAGCAGAGACATTGATAGATCAAAGGGTATGAACAGTTTGATAGCCCTTTGGGCATAGTTCCAAATTGCTCTCCAAAATGGTTGAATCAGTTGACAAATCCTCCAAAATGTATTAGTGCCCCAGTTTTCCCACACCCTTTGCAATATTCATCAACATCTTTTCCTGCCATCTTAGCCAATCTGAAAGATGCATAGTGGTACCTCAGAATTGTTTTCATTTGCATTTTTTTGATCAATACTGATTTAGAGCACCTTTTCATGTGACTAGATGTGGTTTTAATTTCTTTATCTGAAAATTGTCTGTTCCTATCCTTTAGCCATTTATCAATTGGAGAATGGCTTGTATTTTTATAAATGAATCAATTCTCTATATATTTTAGAAATGAGGTCTTTATTAGAATCCTTGAATATAATTTTTTTTCTCAATTTATTGTTTTACTTTTAATATTATCTGCACTGGTTTTGATTGAACAAAAACTTTTTAACTTAATATAATCAAAATTATCTACTTTGTATTCAATAATATATTACTAATTCTTCTTTGGCCACAGATTTCTTCTTTCTCCACAAATCTGAGAGGTAAATTATCCTTTGTTCTTCTAATTTGCTTATAATATCACGCTTTATAGCTAAAGCATGAACCTATTTCAACCTTATCTTGGTATAGAGCGTTAGATGTAGATCAATGTCTAGTTTCTGCCATGCTAATTTTCAATTTTTCCAGTAATTTTGTCAAATAGTGAGTTCTTCCACTAATGAATTCCTCTAAGATGTTCATTTTGGGGAGGGGCCCAGGCAGGCCACACTTCATTCTATTTTAGGATATGTTTCTGAATCTCTAGACTTATATATCATCTCTACCCATGTATCCATAGGTGCATGACTCTTTCATCCCCCAGATCCCATTCTAGCTCTCTTTTGTGTGTCATCCTCCCCCCATAGAATACAAAGTCTTGGAGGGCAGAGATTACTTTTCCTTTTCTTGCATTTGGATCTGCAATGCATAGTACAAATATTTTCTTTGTCTTGCCTTCAGATTTTGATGAATTGTAATGAAAATACTCCTTATAAATAAAGTTGTCCAAACATAAAATATACTTCCTTGGGAGTTAGTTAGTAATTTAAGTTCTTCAGAAACTTGATAAACATTTATTAGTAGAAGGGATTCCTGCTTCGGTATCATATGATTTTTGTGACTTTTTCCAGTTCTAAGATACTGTTAATTTTAGAGAAGGTTAAGGAGATGTTATAAATTTTACTTATTCAGAAGAGAAAGAAGACCTTTTTGGTCCTCATTCAGGTACTGTTTACTTTTGTTTTTACACAGTTCTAACTTGACTATTTATTTTTCAAGCCTATACCAAACTAGAATTGATAAATTAGATTGGGAGCTGGGTAGGTAGGAAAGAGTGGCTGTTGCTAAGCACAGGCCCACTGAGATTAATAAGAAATGATAGTAAATGAAAGATTAATTATTGATTTGTAAAATGAACAACTTAAAAAAACACAAAACAATTATATGAGACTATTTAGCTTATAAAGAAAAAATCTTAGTTACTTCAGTAGTTCCTGAAAATATCACTGAATTATATCACAAGGGCAGACTGATTTCTACTGTATCATTGTGTGGAACTTGAAAAACACTTTTTCATGGAAAGAATGATATAAGTGGTAGATCTTCAGGTCAACCTACAAACATCTATTTAACTCATGCTATGTCTGAGAAGCAATGGTGGTAAAGTAAATAAAAAACCACTCTAGAATGTTAAGTTTGAAGTAAGATTAAGTTAGTTTCAAACCTTGTATTTTGACACTAAATTACTATGTGACTCTGGACAAGTCATTTAACTCTTGTGTTTTTCAAATAATTCTATAGGACTTATCTACCAAAACAATGAATGTTGTGCTCTGTGATAGAGCACATATTCTATATAAAATTAAAGATCCTTTCCATATTCAATAGCTGGGATATGGAACAAGCAGTAGAAATCATTCCATCATGAAGCACTTAATATGCTTGGCACTGTGGCATAAATACAAATGAAGCATAATATAAGGGGAGAAAATTAGGAATAGATTTAGAGTCAGAAAACCTTAGACATACTCTTTCCTTTTTGGGCTTCAACTTCCTTATCAATAAATTAATTAATTTCCTTATCAATAAATAATTAATTTAATATTATCTAGTCTAAGACTAGACTAGATAATATCTAAGAAGGTCTCCAGTTTTAAATTCCAAAATCTTTTACTAAAAGTCACTCCAAGAAATGATTCCAGGGTAATTAAAGCAAACTGTTTTCATGTTCTTTTGGAGGATGTGTGTAGAAAAGGAGTGCTGAGGACATTAGAAACAAAGGAGACATGAATTCTAGCTGTGGTGGTTGCAGCTGGGCTTGTGGCTTGTTTGTGACTTGGGCAGTAGCAAGAACTCAGCAAAGTTCCAAATAAGGCAAAGGTAATAATAGTTGTTTATACATCTGAGTCATTCTTAAGTGGAGTGTTCAGGGAGCACAAACTGCCTATGTGATATTAAAGTTCATGATGACCTTAAATCATCAGAATAATGTTAAATTATGTTCATCTTGTGCTTGTGCTTTTTAAAAAAAAGTTAATGAAGTGTTTCATGCATTTTAGAAGGAATCCTGTTGACTTTTAAAAAATTTAAACTTAAAGATAATCTTTAGTTATCTGGGATGCTCTCCTAGGTGGTGAATCTGCTTTACTGCTGATCCTAGGTAAATGCAGCACCACCCTATTTCTATAGTTGTCATCATTATATCCAGTGGAAATAATTATTATGCCTGTTATTATTTTTTAAAGTTATTTCAGGGTAAGGAAGACAAAGCTCAACATCTACTTTTTGAAATTATAAGAATTTAAATGAACTTATCAAGGACCCACCAAAGAAGGAGAGAACTAAATGAATGAAGGTAAGCTGGGCCTTCAAAGTCCTGAATTTTCCTTGTTCTGGACAGTTGTAATTGTTTAAAAAAGATTTTCTGGGGTGTATAGCCAAGATGATGGAATACAGACAGCAATGCAGCTTTCTTCCAATATTTCCTTCAAAAAAACCCAACCTTTAAAATAATTCCTCAAATCATATTTTAGAGCAGCAGAGCAGATAAAACGTCAGAGAAATGTTTCCCCAGCCTCTTACAACTTAAGTCGGCATAAGAGGTCTGTGACAGTGAGGTAAGGACTAGCCAGGGGCTGGGAAGCAACACAAGTGGTGGGCTTTAGAGGCTGCTGCAAAAGTACATCCAACTGTCACAGTAGCTTCAGGAACTCTTAGCCCAGAGATGGTAATGGGATTAGAAATTGGTTAGAAAGAGATTACAATAGATCTTTAACTGGCACTGGGTGTAGCTAGTGCTGATTGGCAACTGTAGTGCCCACAGGAAATTCTAGATTGAAGTATCAGAGAAAAGAAGAGTGCTTTGTGGTATATTATAAGGGAGCAGAAGCCCTACTCACAGTTTTGAGCTAGAGGAGTGCTAGTATCTTTGGCTGCAGGAGATCAAGGGATCTGGTCAAAATTCCAGGGTCAAAGGAGTGAGATTTTATGCTTGAAGTTAGAAGGAAGAAGGGGAGTAAGATCTGAAAGATCAGAGTATAGATGGGGAGACCAATGACACCACTCCCTGACCACTGTACCTTGAAAGCACTAAAAAACTTACATATCCCAGAACTAGCTCTGAAAATAGCAGCAAAAACCAAACAATCCCAAATCTCAAAACAAAACAAAATCCTCCAAACAAAAACCCAACCAAACAAGCAATAACAACAGCAACAGCAACAAAATTCCTGACAGTGCCTGCCCACTCTTAAGTGAGCAGAGCCTAACTTTAATATAAAGTAGAAAGTCAAAAAATAGGTTAGAAAAATAAACAAATGACAACAAACAGAACTTGGTCATAAAAAGCTAATACAATGGCAGGGAAGACCACATGAATTCAAAATGAAACATCAATGTTACAACAATAACATGAAGTATATATATATATATATATACATATATATATATGTATATATATATACACACACAATAAATTCCAAATAAATAAATTAAACAGCTACAACAGTAACCTCAAAAAAAAAAAGCTAATTGAACTTAACCAAATTAGGAATTTCCAGAAGAATTAAAGAAAGAGTTAAGAAGGGTAGAGTAAAAATTGGGGAAAAGAAATGAGTGATGTAAGAAAATTATGAAAAGAGAATTAACAGCTTGTTAAAAAAAGGCATGACAAAAAAACTGAAGAAAATAATATCTTGAACAACAGAATTGGATTAATGGTAAAAGAGGCACGGAAGCTCACTGAAGAAAATAACTCTTTACAAATTAGAATTGAGTAAGCAAAAGCTAGTTACTACATGAGACATCAAGAAACAAACTCAAAAAGATAAAAAATAGAATAAAATATGAAAAATGCCATTGGAAAATCAACTTGCCTAGAAAATAGATAGAAGAGAGACAATTTTAAAATTATTGTTCTACCTGAAAGCCCTAATCCAAGAAAGAGCCTAGGTTCTTTCAAGAAGTATTAAGAATTGCCTGATATCTTGGATCCACAAAGTAAAAAAGGAAATTGAAAGAATGCACTGATCATGTTCTGAAAGATATCCCAAGATGAAACTCCCAGGAATATTATAGTTAAATGCCAGAGTTCACAAGTCAAGGAGAAAATATTGAAAGCAGTTCAAAAGAAATAATTCATATATCAAAGAGCCTTTGTAAAAATCATATAAAAGTTAGCAGCTTCTATATTACAGAAGTGAAAGGCATAAAATATAATATTCTTAAAGGCTAATGAATTGGGATTACAAGTAAGAATTGCTCAGCAAAATTAAGCATAATCCTTAAAGGGAGAAAATGGATAATTAATAAAATTGAGGACTTTCAATCATTCCTGATAAAAAGACCTGAATTGAATAGAAAATTTGACATTTGAACACATCTCAAGGGAAGCATATAAAGGTAAACATAAAAGTGTAATCATAAGAGACTAGAAAAGTTAAATTGTTTATATTCCCACAGGGGAAGATGATACATGCTAACTCCTGAAAATCTTATCATTATTATGGCAGTTAAAAGGAGTTTACATAGACAAAAGGCATATATATATGAATAATGTTGGAATGAATTTCAAAAGAAGGAAAGATAAAAAAGGAGGAAGCACTGGAAGAAGATGTATAAAAGAGGCAGAATAAGGAAAATTATCTCAAATAAAAAAGCATGTAAGGTAGAGCTTTTATAGTGGAGGGGAGGATGTGCATGTGTGATGGTGAGCAGTGCTTGTCCATTACTCTTATTTGAATTGGTTGAAAAAGGAAAGAATATACACATACTCACACTCAATTGGGCATAGAAATCTATTTTAATAGGGAAGAAATTGGAAGAAAACATGGTATGAGAAAGGGAATAAGGATGATAAAAGGGAGAGAAGATTAAGGGGATTTCAATGGTTAGAAGCAAAATAGACTTTTGAGGATTCAAAGAAAATAGAATGGAAGTAAATAAACTAATCCTAACTCTGAATGTGAATGGAACAAGTTAACCAATAAAATGAAAACAGATAGCATAATGTTTTAGAAATCAGAGTCCAACAATATGTTGTATATGAAACATACTTGAAGTAGAAAAACATACAAAGAGTTAAAATAAGGGCTAGAGAAATGCAAATTAAAGCAACACTGAGGTACCCCCTATCACAAATGCTACAGGGAATTCTGGAGAACAATATGGAAATATACCCAAATAATTAAAATTGTGCATATACTTTTTGATACCACAAAACTTGTAGGTTTGTTTCCTAAAGATAACAAAGAAAAAAGAGAAGAAAAAAATATATATAAATTATTTATATATATATACATACATATGTATATGTGTATATATATGTATATATATATATATATACACACACACAAAAAAGGGAGCTCTTTTTGTGGTAACAAAGGATTAGAAATTGAGGAGATGTTTATCAAATAGAGACTGACTAAGTTTTGGCATGTTGTTGTGATGACATACTATTGTGATATGAAAAATGACCAGATGGTTTGTTACAGAAAAAGCAAAGCAAGGTCCATATGGACTGATGGGGAAGAATCCAGGAGATCATTGTACACATGAAAAGAAATTTTATAATGATGGTTAACTGTGAAAAATGTGGTTATTCTTTATCAATCAACACAATAATTTAAAATAATTCCAAAGAATTTATGATAGAACAAAAATGTTACCCATCATTAGATAGAGCACTGATCAACTTTGAGTGCAAATTGAAATATAATTTTCTTGTTCCCTCTTCTTTTCTGCTTTGGCTAATAATTTGACTGTTTAACCTTAATATGGCTATCCTCTTACATTTCCCTGCCTCTTATCTCCCATAACAAGGCACAACTTTTAATTTGCTGTGGTCTGGAAACAAGAATTTAATCTGTGTTAAAAAAAAAATTCTGAATTAGGACCTGGAGGAATAATTATGGGTGCACAGAATTTTTGACTTCTATTTTCCTGAAGGCTTCATAAAATCTGTCTGAAAACTGAAAAGAAGTTAGGTAATGTAGTAGATAAGATGTCAAATTTGAAGTCAGGAAGATCTGAATTCAAATTTGACCTTAACACTTGTTAGCTATGTGACCCTGACAAATCTTTTAACTCAGTTTACCTCAGTTCCTCATGTATAAAATGAACTGGAGAAGGAAACAGTAAACCACTCCAGTATCTTTGCCAAGAAAATCTCAGCATCTCAAAAGGGGTTATGAAGAGTCGAACATGATTGAAAATGACTAAGCAACAAGACTCATCTGGACAGAAGGTCTTAAATTGGGATATGTGAGACGCATATCCATACACAGGTACATACATGTATTTGATTCAATAAACATTTATTATGTTCCAGGTACTACACAAAGCATTGGGGATGCAAAAAGAGGCAAAGGATATCCCTACCCTCAAGGAGTGTATAATGTAATGGATTATAATGTGTGTGTGTGTGTGTGTGTGTGTGTGTGTGTATATATATATATATATATATATGTATATATATATTTCAATTTATTTGGTTTCTTTTATATTTTTTGTATTTTATGTATTTTATGTCTTTAAATAAATATTATTTTGAGAAGAGGGTTCATAAGGTTTACCAGTCCACCAAAGGAATCTGTCATATAAGAAGCATCTAAGGCTACTTTTCTTTCTTTTCTTTTTTTTTGTGTATATATATATATATATATATATATATAATTATTATTATAACTTTTTATTGACAGAACTCATGCCAGGGTAATTTTTTACAACATTATCCCTTGCGCTCACTTGTGTTCTGATTTTTCCCCTCTCTCCCTCCACTCCCTCCCCTAGATGGCAAGCATCCTATATATATATTAAATATGTCACAGTATATCCTAGATACAATATATGTGTGCAGAACTGAACAGTTCTCTTGTTGCACAGGGAGAATTAGATTCAGAAGGTAGATATAACCCAGGAAGAAAAACAAAACTGCAAACAGTTTGCATTCATTTCCCAGTGTTCTTTCTTTGGGTATAGCTGCTGCTGTCCATCATTGCTCAATTGAAACTGAGTTAGGTCTCTTTGTCAAAGAAATCCACTTCCATCAGAATACATCCTCATACAGTATCATTTTTGAAGTATATAATGATCTCCTGGTTCTGCTCATTTCCCTTAGCATCAGTTCATGTAAGTTTCTCCAAGCCTCTCTGTATTCATCCGGCTGGTCATTTCTTACAGAACAATAATATTCCAAAACATTCATCTACCACAATTTACCCAACCATTCTCCAATTGATGGGCATCCATTAATTTTCCAGTTTCTAGCCATTACAAACAGGGCTGCCACAAACATTTTGGCACATACAGGTCCCTTTCTAAAGCTACTTTTCTATACCCAATGTTGCCATTTGTTTGTTTTGGGCAAATTGCACACATAATCTAAGTAGCCAAATGAAATAAGTTCCTTCAAAGTTGTTTAGGTTAAAATCTCTTGGTCTCTATCCATGTATTACATCTCTGGCAAATGGACATCTAGATTCTGTTTGAAAGCCCTCAGGGACATAGGACTCATTACCTCACAAAGAAGTCCATTTGCATGGTTCTTAGTACTGAGTACTGAGATATACACTGTGTCTCAATGTGGCTATCCCTAAATTTTTATTTCTCCCTGTCAAGCCAACTCATTTGTGAATCTGCTTCCTATAAAACTAAATCTGTGCCTCTTTAAGATTCAGACACAAATGAAACTCCAGCAGTGATGTGTACTGTAAGTAATGCATTATCCATGATTAATTACAATTAACTGGGTGGGTAATATTTCCCCCCACTCAGGTACTTGATCTAAAATTTTATGAGAAATTCTGATCAGATACTCACTGTCTAAATTAATATTATTTGATCTAAAAATGCAAGCATGTTTTCATCCCAAATCAGCTGTTGTTTTGAGTCCAATCAGCATATTATGAGGCATCACATAATAGAGTAAAATGTTAAGTAAGTGACACAAAATATGGTTTGGAGTGTCAGTATAAAGATGGCACTTGGGCTGAAATCATGTGTATTTACTCAAGACTCTTAAGATGAGGCTAGAGGTCTGTTTACAATATTGTATCTGTTTCTAAGATACAATTTTTGAAAGAACCAAAAATAACCAGTCACCTGGGTGTTGAATAGCTCCTTTCTTTCCTCATCACCTACATATGAATATCTACTGCGGTTTCTAATACTCAACACCCATATAAACAGTTTCAAGAAGTACAATGTTCATCTTAGGATCCTAGTGAGAAAGATAGAGAGAAAAAATGTTTTGATCTATATTGATGATATAATATAGTTTCTGAAGCACTGCTACATAAGTAATAATTCAACAGCTCAATTAAGTAAGCATTGATGGAGAGGTAGCTTGACATAGCAGCCAGAATCAGAAATACCTGGATTCAAACTCAGCCTGAAACAGCCTAAAACTCACTAAGTATAGTGAGTAGCACCTGGCAAGTCAATCTGTGTCCCATGCAATTTCCCAAAATTGTATTCCAAACCAATTATTGAATTATATTGGTGAAGGAGGATACCATTCAGTAAATTGTCTTTATTATTGAAATCATTTGATTGAAACATTGTACTAGATAGATGAGCAATAATATGAACAATGTCACTGGCTATGACTTCAAAGAGCTTGAATCTTCTGGAAGATGGGATTTTATCTGGGATATGAAGAATCCAGAATATGGAAGTGGGAAGGTAGAGAATTCTAAGCATGAGAGACAGGCATTGAAAATTACTAGACCGTAGAAATGAAATGGCTTGTAGGAGCAACAAGAAGAAAATCATTGTCACTGGATCAATATGGCAAGTAGATTTTAAGTAGTCTGAGAAAGTCAAAAGGGCCAGATTATAAAGAACTTAATTATTTTAAAGAAAATAATAGCTTTCTATTTTCAAAACATATGCAAAGATAGTTTTCAACATTCACCTTTGCAAAACCTTGTGTTCCAAATTTTATAAAGAACTTTAAAGTCAAACAGAATTTTATATTTGTTCCTGAGATAACAGGAAACCACTAGAGTTTATAGAATGGAGGAAATGACATGGTCAGACTTGAACTTTTGGAACATCAGTTTGACAGCTGAGTGAAGTTTGCTGACAAGTGAGTGAAGACCTCTGAGTAGGAAGATACTTATAGTATGGGGGTCAATCAGAAGAATATTACAGTAATTCAGTTATAGGGTGATGAGAGCTTATATAAGGACGGTGGTAGTGTCAGAATACAGAAGAGAATGTATATGTGAAATATTACAAGAGTTTGCTTGGCAACATTGGATAGGATGGATGGGAGAGTGAGGAGTCAAGGATGTTAAGTAGATTGCAGCCAGGGTGACTACAAGGATGATGATACCCTTTACTGTAATAGAAAACTAATAAAAAAAGGAGTGTTTTGGAGGAAAGATAGTGAGTTGAGTTTTGGATATTTTGAATTTAAGATATTTATAGAGCATTCTGTTTTAGTTGTCTACTAGGCAGTTGGAGATGTAATACTAGAGGTCATCAGTGAGGTTAGGACTGGATAAATAGATCTGACTATCATTTATGCAGAAATGATAATTGAATCCATGTGAGCTGATGAGATCACCTAACAAAAGACTGAAAAGAGAAGAAGACCCAGGACTGAAGCTTGGGAAAGACCCACCACTAGTGGACTGATCTGGATAAAGATCCAGCAAAAGAGACTGAGAAGTGGCTGGATATGTAGGAAGAAAATCAGGAGAAAGTAATGTCATGCAATTAGAAAGAATACTGAGAATAAGAGGGTGATTGACCTCTTATGTCAATGATGACTAAATCAGTTACATTATTGACTGTGATTTTTACACATATTTCTAAATAAATAGAAGAGGCAGCTAGGTGACTCAGTGGATAGAGTGGTTGGTTTAGAGTCAGAAAGATCTGAATTCAAATTTGACCTTGGACACTTAATAACTGTGTGATTCTGAAATAAATACTTAACTTTGGTTTGCCTTAATCTAATGGAAAAGTTAAAGGCAAACCACTCCAGTATGTTTGCCAAGAAAACTCCAAATGGGGTCACACAGAATCATACACGACTGAAATGACTGAACAAAAACAAAATAAATAGTTTATGCCCTGAGGATTTTAGAGTGGTTTCACTTATATTCTGGGAAATAAAATGCACATTTTTGTGACATATTTTCATCCCTACTTAAAGATCTTCTTTCTAACCTTATTCCAGATGGTTGAACTTGACAAAGTTCCAAACATCAAATAAAAAGGGTATTACTGTACTAATAGATGAAAAGAGTTTAATATCTCAGCATTGCTGTGACAGAGTATAATTGGCGTTTTGTTGTCATTGTTCAGTTGTGCATCGTTCCTCATGACCCTAGGGCCCATACTGTCCATGGAGGTATTTTTGGAAAAGATATCTGTCATATCCTCCAGTGGATTAAGGAAAATCGAGGTTAAAAATGTGCTCAATGTCACACAGCTAACAAATGTCTAAAGCCAAATTTGAACTTAGCTCTTCCTGATTTCAGGTGCAGGACTCTATCTAATGAACCACATCACAACCTATTTTTTGTTTTACTCTTTCTTAATTGCTACTTCTGATCCCTCTTCTTTTCCTGCTCAAAATTGTTCAATAGTTCCTGAATGCTTATTTTAAAAATCTAAACTCTTTGATTGTTGTTCAGACACTTCAATTTTTTCCAACTCTTTGTGACTCTTTTTGGGGGTTTTCTTGGCAGATACTGGAGTGGTTTACTTTTTCCATCTCCAGGTCATTTTACAGATGAAGAAACTGAGGTAAACAGGATTAAGTGACTTATCACACAGCTAGTAAGATCTGAGGCCAGATTTGAACTAACAAAGATGAGTCTTCCTGACTCTAGGCTCTACACTCTATCCACTGTGTCACCTGGCTGCCTTTTTGGACTCTGGATTCTCATTCAAAGACTGCTATAATTTGTTTACTATCTAGTTCCCCGTATTACTTTTCATTTCTTATCCTTACTCTCATTATATTTGAGTGAAAGAGAATTACTTGCCATTATTGAACCTGCCCCATGCTTTCCCATCTCCTTACTTTTGTTCACACTTAGAGCATTTCGTCTAATATTTCTATCTAAAGAAAAAAAAAAAGATCAGTTCTACTTGTGAAACTAACACTATTATGTGGTATGGTGGTTCCCAGTATATTCTATTATAATGATAGATTTTTTAATATTTGAGTGTTTTATGGACTCCCACATGATAGTTATATTATTAGTATTTTCTGGTTGAGAAATGAAGGATGACAAAAAATTATTAGAATTTTAGTAAGTTCAATCACTGAGTTGAAAGAGCCCTAAGAGACCATTTTGTCCATCCTATACATAATCTAAGACATATATGATAAGTTATCATCCCACATTTGTTTGAGAGCCTACTGTGATGGGGAACCCACCTTAAGCTTCCTGGACTTAGGTGCCACAAGGCAGAAGCTAGATAAACCCTTGTTTAGGATGTTGTGTTTGGCAAAGGAATAGGGAAGAAATAATTTACTTTTTAGAGATGAATTGAACTAAGTAATCTTTGGAATTCTTTCAATCCAAGATTATATGATATTTTCCTTAACTCTTGAGATTTTTGCTCATGCCCTTCAGCATATCATTTGTTGTTGTTATTTTTTTTTTATCATCCTGCTTGCCCCCTCACTTCAGCATTCAAGGGAAGAAAAAACACAAGTTCATCAATTTATAAATTTTAATTCTTTTATTCTTGTATCAGTAATATAATTATGCTGTGAGATTCACAATTTTTGAGCCACTACAAAGATATCTTATTCCTTTTATTTGCATTAGTTCCAAAATATAAAAAAAATCTTTTGTCATATTTGAAGCAATTTCAAAATCATTTATCTAATAGGCATTTTTGACATCTTCAAAAGGTGCTGCTAAGTAGCCTTTAAAATATTTTTTAATACTCTAAATAACTATTGATTAGAGAAATATAAATTATAACTCTGAGGTGCTACTTCACACCTATCAGATTGGTTAATATGATAGAAAAGGAAAATTCTAAGTGCTGGAAAAGATGAAGGAAAATTTGGACACTCATACATTGTTGGTGAAGTTGTGAAGTGATCCAATCATTTTGGAGAACAATTTGTAACTATGCTTAAAGGGTTATAAAACTGTGCATCCTCTGATCCAGCAATATCACTACTAGATCTGTATTCTAAAGAGATCATAAAAAAGGGAAAAGGACTTACATGTACAAAAATATTTATAGCAGCTCTTTTTAGGAGCAAAGAAATGAAATTGAGGGAATGCTCATCAATTGGGGAACAGCTGAATATGGTCTAATGTTACAAGTGTAATGGAACACTATTGTCATATAAGAAATGATGAGCAGCCCAATCTCAAAAAGGCTAGTAAAGACTTTCATGAGAGGCTCTGGCTCCTAATCTAGACTGTACTATATTATCTGGATGAACAAAGGCATTTTCACATGGAAAATTCTCCAGAAGCAAAATGATAGAGAAGATAGAAAACTTGTCCTGGAGTAAACAAGACCTGCAATTAAACCTGGTCTTCATCTCTGGGATTTAGTTTTTCCATCTGTAAAAAAAGGGGTTGGAGTAAAAATCCTCCCAGCTTTAA
This sequence comes from Sarcophilus harrisii, assembly GCF_902635505.1. Classification (NCBI taxonomy): domain Eukaryota; kingdom Metazoa; phylum Chordata; class Mammalia; order Dasyuromorphia; family Dasyuridae; genus Sarcophilus; species Sarcophilus harrisii. Next base: position 184,840,703 of record NC_045427.1, on the reverse strand, counting down.
ATCTAGGAACTTTAAAAAATACCCAACAATGATCTTCACAACTCATAAATGAACTTAAACAGGTCCAAGCAACATTTTATTTGATTATTTTTATAGTGTTTTAAACTTTTCTTTTTAATTATTAAAGCCTTTTATTTTCAAAACATGCATAATTTTCAACATTCACCCTTGCAAAATCTTGTGTTTCAAAATTTTTTTCTTCTTCCCTTTCTCCTATCCTCTCCCCTAGATGGCAAGTAATCCAGTATGTGTTAAACATGTACAATCCTTCTATATATATTTCCACAATTATCATTCTGCACAAGAAAATCAGATCAAAAAGGAAAAAAAATTAGAAAGAAAACAAAATGCAAGCAAACAACAGCAAAAATAATGAAAATGCTATATTGTGATCTACATTTAGTTCCCATAGTCCTCTCTCTGGGTGCAGATGGCTTTCTTCATCACAAGACCATTGGAACTAGCCTGAATCATCTTATCATTGAAAAGAACCATGTCTATCACAATTGATCATTGTATAATCTTGCTCAAACATTTTATTTTGATGTATGTACTAATTTTAAACTATTTTGTACTATCAAACTGGGCTATCGAACTAATTGGTAAGTCTAAGTCATATCATCATTTTGAAGAATTTGTTTTCTGACTCTTAGTTGCATAGTATATTTGATAGAACGCCTATTTTGGAGTCTAGAAGACCTGAAATTTGACATTTCCTAACTTTATGGAAATCGATAAGTCCAATTACTTAATCTTTCAGCTTTCTAGGTAATTTTCTAATACTATGTTATAGTTGTCACAAATAATTGACAATAATTCTATATATTTATACTACTGTAAGATAATGCTATAAGACCAGTTGTCACAGATGAAGACATTTTAACATGGAAAATTCCCTAGAAACTACGTGATACAGAAGATAGAATACTTGGCCTGGAATCAGCAAGACTTGAATTCAAACCTGGTCTCAGTCTCTGGGCATGTCATTTAACTTCTAATTGTTTTAGTTTCTCCATATGTAAAGTATGGATAATAAAAGCACATACCTTCATGGTCGTTGTAAAGTCCAATGAGATGATATTTGTAGAGCATTTACCATAATGAATAATATATAGTAACTGTTTAATAAATGCTTATTTCCTTCTTCCCTCCCTTCCTTCCTCCCTCCCTCCCTCCCTCCCTTCCTTCCTTCCTTCCTTCCTTCCTTCGTTGATGAGGTCCACATAAAACCTCACCCCTGATTATTTTCCCCTTTAAAAAGGTATTAAAATAGCCTTTGTCCTAAAAAAAATTAGTATGAATAATTCAGAGAAGCATGGGAAGAGTTTGCAGATGAAAATAAGCAGGGATCAGAGAAATTATATATATATAAAATATACACAAACAAAAAAGTGACTTATAATGACCAAGTTTGGCACTAAAGAGTGAAAAATGCTATCTGTTTTTCAGATGAGTGTGTGTGTGTGTGTGTGTGTGTGTGTGTGTTGAGGGGGGTGGTCTCTGAGTGTAGGAATCTGCGTGATTTCATATATTGCTAGACATGACTTTGAATAAGTGGTTTCTTTTCTCTGCCTATTTTATTTAAAATATACTAAATAAAGAAGTCTTTAAGTTTCTTTCATGTTCTTAGAATTGCGGCTCTATGGATTTCTGTTTAATAGCACTTTATCAGGCATTTGAAATTATTAATAGCTAATATATTGATAATAAGAATTTTAAAATGCAGCTTTTCTTACTTTCAAAGAGCTTACATCCTAGTTGTTAGGGGATTGTGCAATGGGTACAGCAATAGGCTTTGTACAAAGTTTCTAAAAGCAATCCTTAAAAGGAGAGAATACTAAAAACTGAGTAGCTGAAGGAGGGATCTGGAAAAGCCTCATATGGAAGCGTTCCAATTTCTGCTAAAGAAAATTGGAAACTAGAGATAGAGGAAATGATTATATGATGAACACATATACAAAACCTTTAGGTTTTGTGCATGTATTGAACAGAGGAAATGAACCTCTTTGTTTCAGTAGGAGGTCTGTAGGCAGAAAGTTTTATATGTCAGAATGGAAAGGTGATACAAAAAGGGGAAGGAGGGCTTAGAAAAGAATTATAAAATTTGTTTCTGTTTTAGAAAAGAATTCTGATCCATTTTTTTTGCACCTATAATCTAGTCAGTCTGTTAGCAGTCAGTGACTGAGGCTGCAGTTTTTGTGAAAGTAACCAATAAAGCCTTGAACTAAAGTAGATCTAAATCTTTTTAACTTGGTCTGAGTGGCCATGGAGATATCAGTCACATTACTGGTCAGGAGTAGGTCGTAGGCTATAACAAGAAACGTTTTAATGCCCAGTCCCAAGCATAATTTTAAAAAAATAGCTGTCCATAACATATCTTCAGCAAAGGAGAACAGAACAAAAGTTAAGTCTTGTCAATCTACTTGCATTTTGCTAACAGGTGGATGCAGCTCTGAGTTCCAAATTCCTTTATCAAATTGGTGTAACTCCTACTTTGTGCCTTTGTTACATGTTACTCAGAAGGAAACATTTCTCTTTTTTGACAGGCTTCTGTGGCATAAAATTTAAATTAATGAATCTCACTGCACCAATTTTCTGTATTTTCTCCTATGCCTTCTCTCTTTCACACAAGACTTTGCATTACAAGATTCAGATGTGCGCTCTCTCTCTCTCTCTCTCTCTCTCTCTCTCTCTCTCTCTCTCTCTCTCTCTCTCTCTCTCTCTCTCTCTCTCTCTCTGTTTCTCTGAGTGTCTGTCTCTGTCTTTCTTTGTCTCTGTCTCTTTCTCTGTTTCTCTCTCTGTCTCTGTCTTTGTCTCTGTCTCTCTGTCTGTTTCTCTCTGTTTTTCTCTGTTTCTCTGTGTCTCTGTCTCTGCCTGTCTCTCTCTCTTTCTCTCTCTCCTCTCTCCTGCTTTCTTCTCTCTCTTCTCTCCTTTCTTTTTCTTTACAATATATATTCTAATGTATTTTTCTTTGGTGGCCAGTCAACATGATGTGAGAACTTGTTAAATAACTCCTCTCTGTTGTCCCATTTTGTATTATTTCTACTGAAAAGATGGATTCTGTTTAATAGTCCTCATTTATGGCTCATTGATATATTTGGTCCCATGATTCTAGGAAAATGAATCCCCTTTATCTATTTAATCCATTTTGTGCCTGAATTTACAACATAAAACAGACAGTAAGAGGTATATAGTATGTCACTTAGCCATATATTTCAATAAAGAATTTTATTAAGCTTATGAATTACATTCATCCATTCACTCAACTAATATTTATCAGCTTCTATCACATGTACCATGTTACTCATTGGAACTTGGATGTAGGAATGAAGATAGAGTTAAAATTAATTAAAACAGAGGCAGCTAGGTGGCACAGTGAATAGAGTTCCAGCCCTGAAGTTAGGAGGACCTGAGTTCAAATTTGGCCTCAGACACTTAACACTTCCTAGCTGTGTGATTCTGGGCAAGTCACTTAGGAATTTGCCTTAGGGGGGATGCCTAGTATCCAGTAGTGCCTTAGGAAAAAAAAGAGAAAAAAATTTTTAAAAAATTAAAATATCACCCTTTTTCTTATAAGGTTTATGATCTTTGGGATAAAAGAGATGACATAGACAATAGAGTAACATACACTAAACATATGGTAAATCCCTCAAATGAATTATCCTTAATACTTACTCCTTTTTTTTTTTATAGAGTTCTCAGGTCCAATTGCCTCAGCAATGTCTTTTATATTTCAAATATTTTTGATATTTTAATTCTTCTCAAATTATTTTTAGTGAAACCATCTAAAGTAACCTAGTCTGTAAGCTAATCATTTAATTCAAAATAATTCCCCATCTCTCTTTAGCATCAAGGACCTTCATATAAATAGCAAGACTAGGTGACAGGTCTACAGGCATATGGTTAACTTCCTTAATTAATTAAATTCACAGTATTTCTCAGATTTAATTTTCCAAGCAATTTTCATTGTTTGTTGAGTCCATTTGAGTCACAGGACCCTAGGGAGTAAACATGAATTGAGACAGAACTACATGATTTATTTAGCCTGTGGTTTGATCATCAGCTTTAATATTCAAATGTGACTTCAAGTGTGCCAGCTTGAGGAAGTTCAGAAGTTAGTTCTTTATTCATCATCTTAATGGAAGAATGTTTGTCCCAGTATGTGATAACTTGATAGCAGCCTAGAACAAAGCACCCAGAGGTTTGATTCCATAATCTGCAGAGATAGCCCAGCTAGAAGAAAACTTCACTTTCTCCTGGACCCCTTCACTAGGATAAACAATGACTTATTCAATTACTGAACTGAAGAAGGTATGGACAAGAAATAGTAGGTAATGTATAATAGGCTGCATCTGTAGTCAGAGGATTTGGGTTCAAATCCTGAATCTTCCATTTCTGCTTGAGGGATCCTTGGCAGGTCACTTAATCTTTGTAAGATTCATACTCAACTGTAAAAGGAAAGGATTAGAGTAAATGTTCTTTAAGATCTTTAAGATTGAATCTAGGCTATGTCACTGTCTATCTTTTTGTCTCTCTGCCTGTCTATATTTCTCTTTGTTCTTTGTCTTTCTGTTTCCCTTTTCTCTTTCTTTCTGTATCTTTCTGTTTCTCTGCCTCTCATAGTCTGACTGTTTCTGTTTCTTTCTCTGTCTCTATCTGTCTGTCTGTCTGTCTCTCTCACATACAATCCTGGGTGAGAGCAGGTACTCTGGGACACTGATATTTAAGGTCTGACATTATTAAACAACTGCTTTTCTTCCCCTACTAAAACGTGAGCTGTTTTCTTTTTGTCTCTACATCACCAAACAGCTAGCAAAGTTCTTTGTTCAGACTGGGCACTTAAAAATACTGATCAATTAATTCCATTTTGCCATTCTTGGTTTTATATTAATCACATCCTCTATCATGGAACCGTGAATTCATTCTCTGACAGTAAGGGCAATGATAAAGTAGCTCTGATTTCTCTCAGAACTGAGCCCTGATGAAGGAAATGGTTCTAACTTTGGCATCCATGAAAGCCATAGAAATATTTTTCCTGGCTTTCACAGTTCTTTGAGCAATGGACTAAGGCTAGAAAAGCAACATTTAGGCTGATAGAGTTGATAGTGGCAATAATATTGACCTATAGAAGTACTAACAGCTGTTGAGGATTTCCTACTATTTGTCTTATTATTGTGTAATATCTACCTGTTCAGAAGTCTTTAACAGCACAGTGCTTGGTGTATAGGAGTTCCTTAACAAATGTTTGTTTAGAGAATGAATGATTCAATGAATAAATGAATTTTGCTGAATGATTTCTAAGTATCTACTGGATAAAGTCCAAACTCTTTCACTAGGTATTTAAGGCTCTCCACACCATATCTCTCGGCCTTACCTATACCACACTCCAGCCAATTTGAGCAAGTTTTCTTTTTTTAAATGTTGCATTTTTGTACCTTAATTGCTTTGCCTACATCATTGCTTCCACCTAGAATGTGCACTTTAGCTATCTCTACCTAATGAAATTTTATACGTTCAAGGCCCCTCTGAATTGACACCTCTACTATGATGCCTTTCCTGATTTACCCCAGTGATTTGTTCTTCTTTTCAACTTCAATTATGCTTTGTTTGTACCTCTCATGTCATTGATCACTATTATCTGTTGTGAGATAGTGGAAAGAATTTAATACATGCCTTCCAGGAGACTGGATTCTCCTAGATATTATTCACAGGAGCTGTGATCTGGAATATTTCTTTATACCTGGGTTGATTCTGTTATAAAAGGAGGGGTTTGGGTTAAGTGATCATTACAACCCAATTCACTTCTAAATGTTATGATTCTAAGTCACAACCTCTCAAAATTCATTTCCTCACTCATAAAATTGCAATAACCATGTTACGTTACCCTACCCTACCTTCCAGGGCTGTTGTAAGAAACATATGCCATACACATTAGAGTCCTATATAAATGTGAGTTGTGATTATTACAGAGTGGTTGCTGTGCATGTCTTATTTCCCCTACTGGATTTAAATACCTGAAAGTTGAGCATTTAGACCAGATTAATCTTTGTTTTTCATTAAATATAGCACTGGGCTTTGCACATAGTAGGTGCTCAGTAAATGTTTGTTGAATGTTTAGGAACTTCCTTTTTCATTTTATTCAGTTATGAAGGAAAAAAGGTGAAAAAAATCTAATTTGTGGTGTAGTTGACAGAAAATATGTTATCGACTATGTTCAGAGAGACCGTCCTCCAGTTATTTAAGTTATTAGATCCTATCACTTAAATAAGGTCAGTCCTACTGAAGAGATTATATGAGTCATTCAGGTCACTGCTGCGAGACTAGCTTGGGGGCCCTGCATGCTATCACAGGAATAGGGTGGCCTGATAAGTTACCCCCAGTAGAAAACAAAATTGCTCACTGGAACTTTTGCAAATGGAACTTGGAAAACAGGTTATCATCCAGTCCCTCATTTGGGGGCAGTGTGAAGAGGCCCTTAGTTGGCAGCCAGCTGTGCGATTTCCACTCTCCAAAGTGGGGCGGCTCTAGCCTCACAGAGGTAAATGACTTCTGTACTATACCTTTGATGTAGGTCTCAGAAGGAGCTGGCACAAAGCATACTGCAATAAGCTTAGGGCAATTGCCTATCTGCTAGATGAGACATTTCTGTCCTCCTTATTTAAAGATGGTGTCATGTCCTAAAATCAAAAATGAAAACTTCCCCCTGCAGATCTCAAGCAGTCTATAACTTAGAAAGCAGGTAGCTTTCTCTTTTATGAGGTTGTCTGGAAATGCTGACAATGAGATGAGAGAGTGCAAATGTTTATTCATGTTGCTTAGATTTTGACTTATGCCATTCAAGTACATATAATATAAAATGGGAAGTATATTTTGCACCATTGTTATTATTATAGTACATATTTATCAAGTAATATGATATTGCATATTTTAATATTAATATGTTACCATATATATTTATAAATATATTATTATATATCTTTATTAATATATTACATGTATTTATTTATATATGTACTATCTCTTTTTATTAATATGCTTGCCATAACTATTATCACTGATAGAAAATTATTTATATGTCATGTGCATTTATTATTGATGTATACATTTTTATTATTGGTTACATTATTGTCTGTATTAGCATATTTGTACACTTTCTGCAGTGAGCACATCATCTCATTCATGTGGGTCATAGGTTAACAAACTTGAACAGGAACAATCTTGGAGGCCATCCAGTTCAACCCCTCATTTATTTATTTATTTTATTATGGCTTTTTGTTTACAAAACATAGGCATGGGTAGTTTTTCAACACTGAACCTTGCAAAACCTTCTATTCCAACTTTTCCTCTCCTTTCCCCCACACCCTCCCCTAGATGGTGGGTAGTCCAATACATGTTAAATATGTTAAAGTATATGCTAAATATAATATATGTATACATATTTATACAGTTATCTTGTTGCTCAAGAAAGATCTGATCTAGAAAAAAGGTAAAAAAAAACCTGAGAAGGAAAACAAAAATACAAGTAAACAATAACAGAAAGAGTGAAAATGCTATGTTGTGGTCCACACTCATTTCCCATAGTTCTTTCTCTGTCAACCCCACATTTAAAAAATGAGAAAACTGAGGCAGAAAAAAAAAGTTGTGATTTTTCCCAGAGTCATTCAGATAGCAAGTGACAAAGACATCTTCTGATTCCAAGGTTAGATTCTCATTGAAAACAAAGGATAAGCAACAATAATAACTTGGGAATCATGATTATGATTATAGAAAAAAAAGAAGAATGAGTAGATGACAAATCTATTACAGATTTCAAATCACTGGTCATTAGAAATAATTAGATAAGATTGAGGATGACAGACAAAACCATGCAACACCAATAGTGATGGGGAGAGAGTGGTGTAATTGGATTGTATGGATTTCTAAGAAAGGAAGGTTATCAAGGGGTCTCTAAGTAGGGAAATAGGAGAACAATCTAGAAGTATTCATAGGAAATATAGAATAAACAACTTCCCCCCTACTCCTTCATCCTCTAAGCTAGGGGAGTGTGAGGAGTACTATGAACTAGAAAAATACAGGTTTCTGGAAGGAGAAGGAGGCTTCTGAGAAGCCTGTTTGAAAAAAATTATCCTTATAGAGAACATCAATTCTTCATGTGTATGTAAGCTCCTTGGTAATAGGGATTGCTTCCTCCTTTATACTCTAGTGTTTAGCATAATATCTGGTTGATATGTGCTTAATAAATACCTATTGATTGATTGATGGTGTATTGAATTGGTGAGGAAGTTAAACAGAATATGCTTTATAATGGTTTTTGTTTTGTTTGGTTTTGTTTTGCTGGCCCAAACCTGTGATATCCATATCATTGGAAGAGTAAATGAATGCCTGGAAGTTGCCCATTTAATAATGCAGATAAGCAGCTCTGGCAATTGTAATTTTAGTTTTCTGAAACTGAGTGTTTAAGTGAATTGACAGAGTCAAGAAACAAGACTTGAACTTGGGAGTCTTTTCTGACTCTTTGAGTTCTTTAGCCATCAAACCATAGTGCCATCCACATTATATACATTTGAAAGATGTATTTATTGAATTGAATTTCACCGAATTTTTACTGCCCCCAAAATATATCTTCAATGGATTTTTTTTTCTTTAAATTGAGTGGTTGTGATAGTGGTTCATTAAATCCTTTTATAAGCTTGCTCTCTTATGATTTCTTTTTTTCTTAAAATGGGACAGACAAAAATAAAAAGAGAATCTAAAAGAATATCCCAATGTAAATATAAATATTTAATTGAGGATGTCTTTGTTATTATTATTGTTGGTAGTGGTAGTCATAGTAAGCATTTCTATAGGGCTTTAAGATTTACAAAGTGATTTACAATATTCTCATTTTATCCTTAATATTGGGAGGTAAATGCTATCATTATTCCCATTTTTCAGTTGAGAAAACTGAGGCACAAAATGTTAACTGTCTTGCCAAGATCATACAGCTAAGCAAGTGTATAAGGCTGCACTTGAACTCATATCTTCCTGACTTCAGATTTATCCATTATGTCACCTAAACCTGATCACGAAGTTTAATGAACTGACATTTATTTTGGGTCATTTTCCTCTTTCTACCTGTAGCTTCAGAGAACTTGATCTCCTGAAATCTCATTATCATACTGTTTTGGACACTCAATACTCTCAAGTCTCTTTTCCTCATTAATTGAAAGGCTGAAGGGTAGAGCAGTGAATTCCTTCCAAAGCTTTCCTTTATAGATGGTAGGACCTGAACTTTTCAAGTAACTTGCCATCAGCAGCTCTGCTTGGTTTGAATTCCATAGAAAATAATGCTCTCTGTTGTCTTCCCCAATTAGATCATAAACTTCATAAAGGAAGGAACTGTCTTTATTTTTCATACATCACATATATACTTACATGTGTATGTGTGTGTACATGAATACATACATACATGTATGTATGTAACACATGTATGCATGTATGTATATAGGCATATTGTATATATGTATGCATATATGTATGTTTGTGTTTGTCCAAAATATAGCAGGTTATCAACAAACATTTTCTATTTATCTAACTCATTTGTGTTCAGGAAGGAGTATTAAGGAGATGGTTGGGTTTTTAAGAGACATTTTTTCAAAATGAATTTAAGCAGAATTTAATATGTCATGTAGGAAAGCCAATAATAGGACAAAAGTCAAAATGACTAATGATAGCTCAGGATGAAGTGGATGACCTTGGAGTTTTCAATGTCTGACTAAGTTCTAACTACTCCATAGCATCTATTCCAGTCCCCTACATGATCATTGGAACAAATTGTACTCATTCAACAATTCTGCTGGGGAAAGTCTTTGCATGCCTGGGGTAAACAACTCCCTAATTGTTTGAGACCCATCAATTACCCTCAAACAAACCAGGTTTTTCCACTTATTTTTTTTTTCTTTGTAGTACCATGAATAATATAGAACTTGACACCTAGAAGGCATTAGATAAAAGCTGGTTGAGTTGGAATTTCAGAGTTGCTTTAATTGGTGTTTCTCATAATTTGTTTTTTGGAATTTTTTCCTGTATTTGCTGATAGTTTTTATTTTTTTTCTTTTGAGAAATGCTTATATAATTTGATTCCCTAATTGTAGAGTGATGGTGTTTAGTCTTATTTATCTACATTCAATTCCTATATGGATGAATGATAGACAATAGATTACTTGAATATCTATTAATTATTAGATATTCCTTCTAAGGTATTAAAAGAGTCCTGATAACAAAAATAGTATTAGGGTCTTATGAATGAAATGTACCTAATTTGAAAATAAGTATGACTTCAGGGAAGACAGAACTAGGTTTAAGGAAAGCAGAATAGCTGAACATATACATTTCGATTGTGTCTGATTTAGTGATATCACTTGGGAATTCTTGGCAAAGATGTTGGACTGACTTGCCATTCCTTTTCCAGCTCATTTTACATATGAAGGAACTGAGGCACAAAGGATTAAACAATTTACCCAGAAACATACCCCTAAGTAAAAGTCTGAGGTTGGATTTGAGCTCATGTATTTCTTATTTCAGGCCTAGTACTATATTCACTATTTCACCTAGCCTCCTCAATTCATGAGGTTTTTGATCATAATCTCTTTTCTTATATCTCTCATCATTGTGATACTCCAAGATGCTTTCTCACAACTGTTCTGATTCAGTTATGTCTTTTGTTTCAGAACTTGTAAAGAACATACACTGTAACTGGAGGAGTAAATCATGTTGAAAATAGTGGTCAATTCTACTCCTTACTAGCTTATCTGAATTCTCTCATCTGAGTTTAAGGGTCCTTGATAATGGACATTGTGCAAGTGATGTAATGTACTCAATGTGTTTACCAGTATTGAAGCAGTTAATGGAGAGAGGATTATGACAAATCTATGTTAAATAAAACAAGTGAACTGTGTAATTGTTAGCAATTTTTTATTTATTTTTTTCCAGGATATGACTGAAAATTATGCAGATCCCCAAACTAACAAGTGCAATGAATCCTGGGGATATTAAACCATTAATGGAAGCATTTTGAATTGGAATATATTGTAAGTTAGTGTGTCTGTATAGATAAATTGGATATCATAACTTATGTGAACATGGTCTTTAACAGAAAAAAACAAGTTCTTAAAACAAAGCTTCTCTGAAATAGCTAGAAAAGTAAAAAGATGCATAGATACTGTGGTAGGAGGAGAGGGACAGACACCACTTTTTATCCAAGTTAGATTTTGGGGGAAAAGTCTGATCTGTATTCAAACCATGATGTGTTTGGCTCACTGAAGGGAAGAATGTTTATGTTTTAGATGCAGTAATGTGTTCTAGACATTAGAAATGATTTCTTTTTCAGATATTCTTTCTTCTATCTGTTGTCATATGACAGAATAATAATAGATTTGATGATGGAGCTGAAAAGGGGATCAACGTTATTGATATTTAAGTAATAGGGTTAACTTTTAATTTTTGATGGTAAAAGTAATATAATATTTGTTCACTGTGCTAATGTCCCAGTGAAATGTTGTATGACTTTGGGAAAATAATTTCTTCTCTTTCAGATTTTTCATGTATAAAATGAAAAGGTGTATTAGATGACCTCTAAAGTCCCTTACAGATACAGATTATGTTATTTTCTGATCTGAGATGGTTACTTCATTATTCTTCTCAAATCTTTGGATAATTTTTTGTTGTTGTTGTAGATGATTTTTTTTCTCAGTAAATTGAATTCATGAATAAATATAATTGTTTTAAAATAGCATGATAATTAGAGATTTTTTTTAAAGCTTACATAATATTGGTGTTTTTTATTTTTACATCATAGTCATTCTAGAATAGACCTTCCCCCTTCCAAAACTAATGAGCCATCCCATGTAACAAAGAAAAAAAGAGTTCAGAAATTATGTGAAACCAGACTGATGTAGTCAGTGCTCCACACAAATGATTTGTCTTATGTCTCCAATGAAAGGAAGGGATATTTTATCTTTTTTCCCAGGTCGAGGACAATTAAGTATTGTCCAAAAGGACTAGATTGACTGTGTCCAAATGCCAACTGTGTGAAAGAGAACTGAGACTTAGTGTCAGCATTCTTGAATGAAGAATTGTGGACAGACTATCGGGTTCCATGTTTGATAAAATAGCAGGAAGAGTATTTATTGGGTCAATCATAATTCTACAGTCTTGGGGGGAAGGGAAAAGAGGAAGGCCTGCCTAGTGAAAATACAACTAGAGGAAGCAGAATCCATAGATTTGAAAGCTTCCAGGCCATTGAGGCTAATCCTCTCACTTTACAGATAAAGAGCCTGAAGCACAAAGGTTGACTTGAACAGGATTACACAGTTTGTAAATGTCTGAGGTAGGATTCGGAAAAAAGGTTTTTCTGATTCCATGTTCTGAAACCTATTCATTTTGTCACTTCTCCATGGTTTGTATCTTCCATTACATTTGAAGAAACTTTGAGGATCACAGAGCAGTAGGCTTGTTTATATGTACCAGACCAAAAAAAAAAAATGCTTCAGGTATAGGAGACCTGTTTGCCTCATTTTCCTCATCTATAAAATGAGCTGGAGAAGGAAATGGAAAACCACTCCAATATTTTTGTCAAGAAAACCCCAAATTGGCTCACAAAGAATCAGATAAGACTGAAATGTCTGAACAACAATAATTACAGTATAGGACATAGCAGAACTGAAAAGATGGTAATTTGGTAAAAGCTTAGTAGGACCTATGGGGGGAGAATAAACATCTATATAGAACTTACTGTGTGCCAGTCTGTGCTGAGCTTTTGCAAATATTATCTCATTTGATATACCAAATAGCCCTTGGAGGACAGAAATCCTCTAACATTATCTCCATTTTATAATGGAGAAAATAGAGGCAAATAAATTTAAGTGACTTGCCCAGTGTCACATGGCTAGGAAATGTCTGAGAATGGATTTGAATTCATGTCTTCTTGATTCTAGGCTTTGAATTTTATCTATTATACCACCAGCTGCTCTGGGGAAGGAAAAAAATGTTTCTTTTCATTTTCTCAGTTTTAGTAATTGAAGACAGATCTATAAAAGCTTGTGCTTGGTTTTTATCTAATATTAATGACCTTGACACAGAATATCTTGGTTTTTGGAGAAGCCAGAGCAAATTGTTATTACTATTAAAGGGAAACATTGATACTTCAGAGAAAAACAAGGGAACTCCTGAGTTCATGGTGTTCTTAGATTTCTCTCCTTGTCTGTTCTAACATTAGACTACCTGTAACTCCACAGGGTCTCCTTCTATGTAGTTCAAATCACAAAGATTTAGTACTCTTGAGACAGCAGGGATCTATGGTCAGGTCTATATTTGTTATATCTGTCTAGGGAGTGGAAAAAAGACTGGCACATATGCTAATCTTAACTCACAATAGGAACCTACCTATGATGAGATCTGACTTTGGATCCTGCTGACTCAGCATGTGCCTAAGAAATGTCTCTCTGATGCTTTTCTTCTTACTGCAGAGCATATTGATAATCAAGAGAGACAATCCTTTATACAATTGTAGAAATGACCAGTAGCATCTATAATAAGGCATTTATTAATCATCACATTTTGGCCTTACTCTATGTAATTAAAACTGAAATTCTCTCTTCCAAAATAAGCCATTAAAAAAAAAAAAGTCTTATACCTGGGTTAAGGAGATATATTTTACCATGTAGAGGTACAAAGGTAAGATCAAAATCAACATTTCTCAGGCAGTGTTTGGGAAACTCCAGGGAGTTAGAAAAATCCTAGACCTCTAGTCTCTTCCCTCTCCCCTCTCCTAGGATAGATAAGGCACTAAAAAGTGCAAAGTACTTATGATCCTGGTATTTAGGTTTTAATACTGTCTCTTCTGGTTACCAGCTGTTTGCCTTGTGCAAATTATCCAATTTCTATGTCCATTATAAAAGAGGGATACTAATATTATAATGTACACACACATGCATATATACATATATATATAATTTTTAAATTGTATACAAACATACACAGCATATGTGTTAGTGTTTTCTCCCTTGCAGTCTCTGAAATTCCCTGAGAGTAGAATTCATGCCTTATCTAAACTAAGTTTCTTACCTAACATAAGGAAAGTTCTGTGCTTAATAAATTTTAGTTGGATGAAGATGTAAAGCATGGAAATCTGAGTCCCCTTGTCCCAGGCTTCAAACTGGCTCAAGGAGAAGATTATATGAGCATTTCTAGGGTGATAATGATAAGAAAACAAGCAGCAAATCTAGGCTATTTAGCAATCCTATTAGAAATCCCACATTGCTGCACGCTTAGTAGGTGCTGGGTATATTTTAGATGCAAAGTAGCACAGTGAAGAATGAGACTTAGATACAGAAAGATCTCAGTTGAAATCTTCCCAGAGATACTTACTGTCTATGTGACTCCAGGCAAGTAGGTTAATTTCTGTCTCAGATTCCTTATCTGTACAGTGAGTATAACAATAGCACCTCCCTCCCAAGGTTAATGTGAGCATCAAATAAGGTAACATATGTAAAGGCACTGCAAACTTTGAAGATGCAATCGATAAGTGTTGAGCCTGGAGTCCGGCAAACTGAATTCAAATATGTTCTCAGACACATAGTAGCTTTAATTCTGTTTGTCTCTGTTCCCTCATTTGTAAAATGAGTTAAAGAAGGAAATAGCTAATCAATCCAGAAAATCCCAAACAGGATCATGAAGAGTCAGACCACACAGTTGAACAACAAAATTTTAAAGTGTTTTATTAATGTTACATGAATGAACAAATGAAGAGTGAGCTTGATGAGCTTGACTAAAAGTACTAAGACAGGAAACTTTTGAAAACTAATGGGGACACTATCCATGTAAGAATTAAAGACAAAAATAAGAGTATTAGGAAGATGCCAACCCTGAGATTTAAGTGGTTTCCAATGGTGTACATCAATTCTGATTCAAATCCTTCTAATGCTTTGTTAAGCCTTTTCTGTTTACTCTTACCTCTTTTGTGAATGCTGGACCAGAAGACATCATGGAAAAGTTCAAATATCCAACAGAAAATAACTCCTGTAGATGAATTAGTTTCCATTCATAGGCTTACTTTAGAAATCTTTTACATCTGTTTTCCTTTGATCTTATAATCCTGGTCACTGAAAACGATCTCTCTTTTTCTCTTTATGTCTGTAATATCTTCTAGCACAATACCTGAGCTCCTAGACAAGGGCTCTGTCTGGGAGCTTTTTGCACCTGACACACAAAGTTCCAGATGAATTCTCAAAAATGGCCATTGCTATTCAAACCAATATCCATTGCTCCTGAACAGCCTTGGGCATCGAGGTCCCTGTGATGTTGTGTGTGCTCATCTAAGGAAAAAAGAAAGAGGCAGAGTTTGTGGACAGGAAGCAAAAAGGGAGCTTTTTGTAGTTGATGGGAATTAGACCTACTTGGGGACAACAGGATATTTGTAATCAATAATTTCCTATTGCTAGAGCAATGTGTCTCTGTTGTGGCCATTGAGATTATTCCTAGTCTGTGAAGTTTTCCAAGATGAATTTATTACTTGGACAAATAAATGTAATGAAAGGATATTTTCAAAGATGCAAAGAAGTAAATAAATCGGCAGTAGGTAGTTTTAATTTCCCAAAAGGGAGAAATCTATATTCCCTATTTTCTTATAAAGTCCTATGGTGCCAAACACAGTGCTAGAAAAATGCTCGATCAAATTGAAAATAGTCATTTATTTGGTTGGCTGTTTATATGTAAAAGAGTTTTGACGCATAGCCAGATCACTAAGATGGAGGTATCCACTTGGGTGATACAAAGAAACAAAATATAGAAAAGACATTCTGTGTCCTCCTCAGGTTTAGCAATCAGAACAGGCTGAATATTTTAAACTACCAGACTATGTGAGTGAGAGGTTCACTCTTACTTTCCTGCATCATAAAAAAGGTGTAGTCCTTTGTAATTCTGTATATTACATGTTGAGCTTTAAAAACAAAACCCAAAACATTATGCTGAGAAAAAGTTCATAGGCTTCACAATTCATATAAACAATTAAGAATCCCTTTCCCAGAATTTTAGAGAAAGAGACATTAGAAATCATCTGATCCAATTCTCACATTTGCTATCAACACAAAAAGACCAATGTATATATCTCCTCAATTATTCTCTGAATCAAAGACTAAGTTTGAAAAACTGACCAACAATAACAACAAAAATCTATGCATGGTAATTTATGCAATAATTTTGGATTTAACTACCAAGAAAAGTGGTGTTTATTTCATCTTCTCTTTTTTTGGAAACAAAATTGTACCCTGAGATCAATCTGCATTAGACTACTTTTCCATATTATTTTATTCAGCATAATATTTATTTTATTTTGTATATATTTTTCTTGCATCTACTTTCTTCATCTTTATTACTTTATTCAAATCATCCTATGCTTTTCATCTCTACAAATTTCAGGAGTTTTCACCATAGTATGTGATTAATTAATTGATGAGCCCTGATTTGACTCCAATTCTTTTGCTGTCACAATGATGCTACGAACATTTTGATATATATTGGACTTTTTTTTCTCACATTTGTTTCCTTAGGATATATTCTCAATAGTGAGATTTCTAAGTCAAAGAATGTGAACAGTTTTGTCATTTTAAAAACATAATTTAAAATTGTTTTCTGGAATTGTTGGGCCAATTCATCACTCCCTCAACAGGGTATGAATGTGTCTTCTTTCTCTTAGTTTCTCCAACATTTTGGGACATTTTATTATCTTTGTCATCTTGATAGGCATAAGGCAAAATCACAACTTTCTGAAATTTTAATTTCTCCTAAAGATTTTAAGCTATCCTTCCCCCAATGATTGTGGATCTTTAAAAGGAAATTCTTCTTATTAAAACTGTTCATATCCCACGACCATCTTATCTGAACATCTCTTGGATATCATGCTTTTATTTCTTTAGCAACATTTGATGAAATGATTATTTCTCAATTATAGCTACATTAAAGTTGTTCATATAAAAGTTTTATAATTCTAAGAAATTAAACTATCTTTTAATTTAAATATTGCTCAATTCTGTCCTTTTCTTGGTCAAGAATCTCTAACAATTTTTGTCTCTGTATCTGTCACTATGTGTGTCAAGCTATGTAGATAGATATGATACTTTAATGAAAATATATGAAATATTTCAACACCTTATGAATTTGGAGGTTGTCCTTTCACAGGGCCATGCTAACCTTCTTTGTATCATTATTATTTAAATATATGTGCTGCTGGAATGATCACTAAACTCATTTTACTGAAGAGGAAAGTAAATTGTTCAAAGACATATAGATGGTTTGTGACAAAGCTATAACTCCAATCTCAATTTCCTAAGTTTTGTTATCTGTGGTTCTTCAATATCATTATGCTGCCCATAAGAGATTCAGAGTCTATTAATCAATTAATACAAAAGTCCACTTAATCAGCTCCTACTTTATGTCAGGTACTATACTAAGCCCTAGGGATACAAAAAGAGGCAAAAAACCCAGTCTCTACCTTTTAGGAGCTTACAATCTAAAAGAGGAGATAATATGTAAACAAATGTATACAAAGCAAGTTTTAAACAGGATAAATAGAATAATCAATAGGGGGAAGTATTGGAATTGAGAAGTTAAAGAAGACTTCCTGCATAAGATAGGATTTTAGTGGGGAGTTAAAGGAAACCTGGGAGTCAGTGGTCTGAGCAAAGGAGAGAGGCTATTCTAAACATGGGGAACAGCTAGGCTGTTCTTGGCTCTGAGATGGAGGATCTTGTTCATGAAACAACCAAGAGATCAGTGAAACTGGATCAAAAAGTATGATTCAGTGAATATGGTGGAAGAAGGCTGGAAAGGTAAAAGGAGATGGCTTATGAAGGGCTTTGAATGCCAAACAGCATTTTCTATTTGCTTCTGGAGGCAATAATAAGATACTGGCATTTATAGAGTAGATAGATGATACGGTTGAACCTGTACTTTAGGGGAAAAAAATCAATTTGGCAGCTGAATAGAGAACTTATTGGAGTAGGGAGAGACTTGTGGCAGGCACACCCTCCAGAAGGCTATTACAGTAATCAAGGCTTGAGGTGTTGCACTAGAAAGATGGCACTGTCTGATAAGAGATGTGGGACTATTTGATAGATGTTATAGATGTGAAATTAACAAACCTTCCTAACAAATAGAATATATGAGGGTAGAGATTTTGAGGAATTCAGGATGACTCCTAGGGGCCAGCATCAGGAGGTTGGAGTTGCTTACAATTAAAGGGAAAGTATAAACTCAGGAGGATTTAGAGGGAAAAATCATGTCTTCTAAACCAGTGTTGTCAAACTCAAATAAAAATGAGAGCTACTCAATTTCAGTGAGTATGCTGTGGAATGCATATTGACTTAGAAAAACACATATTAATATTATCTTTGTTCTATTGATTTTTTTTTTATTTTCTTAAATGGTCTCCGATTATATTCTAATTCTGATCACAATGGGAATGTCACAATTTCAATATATCATGCAACCCTGGTTTGTTATCTTTAATATTAGCAATCCAGAATTCATTTCAGAGCAAAGCAAGAAAGTTCCTGCTCTTTTCATATCTCCACTGGGATTATGGGTGTTTTGAAGCTCTCCAAAATTCTTAATATTCCAAGGTTTATTTTTGTTGACTGGAGTTTTGCCTACTAATTCAGAGAACCATAATCATTTTTAGCCAGATTCTTAACAAAACTGATTGAAGCATGTACCAAAGGTTCTTTATAAATTATTCGGGAGTACATCTATTTTTAAAATTATACTTTATATTATACTTTATTAATTATACTTTTATACTTTAACTTTTTTATTTTTAAAATATATACATGGATAATTTTCGACATTCATCCCTACAAAACCCTGTGTTCTAATTTTTTTCCCTCCCTTCCTCTCCCTTTTCCCCATTTGGGGAAGTGATCCAATATATGTTAAACATGTGCAATTCCTCTATACATATTTACACAAATACCATACTGCACAAGAAAAATCAGATCCAAAAGGGGAAAAAAATGAGAAAGAAAACAAAATGCAAGACGACAACAACCAAAAAAGTCAAAATAATATATTGTGGGCCACATTCAGTTCCCACTGTCCTTTCTCTGGGTGCAGAAGGCTTTCTTCATCACAAGACTATTGGAACTAGTCTGAACTTCACTGTTGACAAGAGCCATGTCCATAAGAATTAATCATCACATAATCTTGCTGTTGTGTTGTGTATAATGATCTCCTGGTTCTGCTCATTTCATTTAGCATCAGTCTATGTAAGTCTCTCCAGCCTCTCTGAAATCATTCTACTGATCATTTCTTGTAGAACAATAATATTCCATAACATTCATATATCATAACTTGTTCAGCCATTCTCCAATTAATGGGCATCCCCTCAGTTTCCAGTTTCTTGTCAGGAATGCATCTTAACCAGAATATCTTATTACCTAAACATTTTGGCTGATTAAGAATTCATTATATAAATTTAAATAAACATTTAACTAACTATGTGCAGAACACCATGCCAGGAATGGATGAGAAATAAAGACAAATTTCCTCCCCTCATGGCAAATTATAATCACCTATTTGTATGTACAAATGAAACTTCTGTCCAAAAGAGAGGCAAAATTTTGAAATATGGAGAAAGAGTTATACACACATATAAACACACATGTATATATGTACACATACACATATGTACATATACACATGTACAAAAATATCTTCTTTAGTCTTTATAACAACTCTGTGAAAATTATGATAGGAGTATTATTTCCCCTCTTTTATAGATTAGGAAATAGACTAAGAGAGGATAAAATGACTTTCTCAAAGTCTCATAGCTAGTGAACATAGAACCTTGTATTCAAACCCTGATTTTATGCCTCTAAGCCCAGGAGTATTTCCATTATAAGGTGCTATCAAGAATTTTTTTTTAGCTTTCTTGTCTGTGACTTGCCATGGGTCCACATTTGTATTCTGTAGCTATATGTTTTCAAGACGTGGATGACATATAATGAATGTATCAAAAAGTACTGGTGGCTCTCTCTCTCTCTCTCTCTCTCTCTCTCTCTGTCTCTCCCCTTCTCTCTCTTTCTCCCTCCCTCCTTCCCTTTCTTTGTGTGTGTGTTTGTGTGTGTGTGTGTGTATTGCCACAATAACAATGTAGACTTTCTGATATTTGTGTTTTGTTGGATTTTTGTTTCCTGTTTCTTTTAAATTCCTGTAAAATACCCAGGCAAAATTGATTGAAGCATAAAAAGATTTTTCATTTAATTATATATTATCCAGAAAAAAAAGTACCTTAACCAGAATGCCCCATTACTTAATCACCTTGGCTAATCAATTTCTCCAGATCTAAATGTAATGAAACATTTTATGTGCCTACTGTGTGCAGAACACTGTGCTAGGAACTGAATGGATATAAAAATGAGTACACAATAGGGACTCAGTTAAATATGGCTTGACTGGCTGAGTTCAAGATAGAAAGTACAATTCTAAAAATCAGTATTGAATCTGAGATAGTGAGGTTCCGCTCAATTTGAGCTCTGATTAATGAGCAGCTTAAATTAGAATCTAGGCATAGTGTATGTGGATGAGAGCCAACTAGAGGAAATACATGCTTATTGTCAGAACTCATCGGGGCTGTCTAGAGAGTGAAGAAAATGAGGTAGAGCTAGAAAAAGATCTTGTCACATTAGAGCACTGAATTTGAAATCAGGAGATCTGAGTTTCAATCAATCAACAATGCCAAATAGTTATTAGACACTTACTATGTGTTAAGCACTAAGGTTTACTTGTGACATTGGACAAGCAGATTTACCTCATTGAACTTTAGTTTCCAGATCCATAAAATGGGATAATAATATCTTTCCCCTCCTATCTTTCAGAAGTGTTGTGAGTACTAAATGAGATAATGAGTCATAGGACCTTTGGAGGTCTCTGGAAACTATAATGGGATATACACATATAAGGAATTAAACTTGTTTGTGTTCTGCTAGCATCAACTTGGGATACCCAGGAGTATCTTGAGATCATCCACTGGAGAAAAGTAAAGGAAAATTATATTTAACACCTCTTCCCCTCTCCAAAGGCTGATAGTCTACTCTGTAATCCATCTTGAGTCTGAAAGTATTCCTGCTAAGCCTCTTCTCTGCCATTATGCTCATTGTATAATGGGTGACATGGGGGCTGTGCTACTTGGCTCTCTAACAATAGGGTAGATACAATGAGGGGCAAATGTGTGAAAAAGAATCTTCTTATTCCTATAGCAAGGTCTTTCCCCTCTGCAGAAAAATGTCAGTATCCATAAAAGCTCTGGAAATGGTCCTCAGGAAATGCTGAGATGTGAGATGTGTTGTCCCACCAACAGGAGAAAGAGCACGGACTTTTTGGACTGTACAGATGGATATTAGTATAGTGCTGTTTAAGCCACTTTCCAGAGTTTAAAATGATTATGGCTATTTCCTATAAAAACTGCCAGGCCATTGTCACCTCTGTGGGAGCTTTTGCTAAAAAGATAAACTCTGGAAGCTACTGAAGTGTAAAATGGCAATGCCTGGTGACAATAGGCCAAGCTTTGGGAGATAAATTCTATCTTCTAATGGATTGTAAAATATTAGTGCCCCATTACAACCATCAGATCTCAGAAGCCTTGCCTTTAATATGGCACGATGAAATGTTAGAGACACTTTCTGGATAAGCCATGGAGGACTGACCTTTGACTTTTGAACTGTCATTGATTGCTAAATATTTAAGTTGGCTATCATAAAATTGTAATATATTAAAACTGAAGACAACATTAAACTTCATCTGGTTCTTGGCTCCTTGCTTTGTATATCAGGAAACTGAGGCACAGAGAGAAGAGGATTACCCTAAAATATGATGTTCTCTCCCTTCTAGAATATTCATAGAGGCTATTTTCTGAATGTTCCCTTGCTGAGTAATTCCCTAATTTTTATACACATTTAAATGTATTTTTATATCTATAACTAATCTCTAAGTTCTTTGAGAGCAAGAACTCTTTTTTGTTTTTTTTATATTCCCAACACTTAACACTAGTTTGTAGGAGATATGCAAGTAGAATCTAATTCTTCAGATTCTATAATCTTCCTGTAGGCTATGGGTCAAACCTTGACCTCCAGGACTACTTCAGGATCCTTGCAGTAGGTCCCCACATGGTCTGTAATAGTAAGCAACATGACACAGTAGAAAGAGTGCTCTTTTAAGAATCAGAGTATATAGATTTAATTCCTCTCTCTGATTTTGTGATATTGGATAAGTCACTTAACTATTTATTCAATTGTAAATGAGGGAGTTGAGTTAGATAGTGTTTGAGGTCACTTTTATCTTTAAATCTATGATCTTATGATAATGAACCTATTCAAGACTTTGTCTTTGTTCAGAGTAGGGTTCAAAGCAATCAATCTATATCTGTATATATGTCTTTGAAAAATAGATAATAATTAATAAATGAATGCTATATATTTAAAATAAACACAAAATGGAGTTTCAGATTAAGATTTGAGAGGATTCTGCCTTTTTTCTTTAAAACAGTGTATATATCTTTCTAAAGAAGATCACAGCAATCCTTGCTTTTTTCTTCCAGTGGTGAATAGAAAAGGTAATTTACTTAGCCATATCAGGAGAAGAATATTCAATAAGGATAGGCATTGAGAACTCCTTGAGTTAATTCATCTGGGCAAAGCTCCCTTGACTGATGTGCCCTTCATTTTCTACTAGCCAAGCATTCTGCCTTTTGTGTTTCAACCATGGCACAGTATTAGAATTGATGATCAGTCAATAAGAATGTATTATGTGTGCTAATAATAATACTTAACATTTATATAAGTTAGCAAAGTACTTTGTGAATATCTTATTTTATCCTCACAAGAGCTCTGGAAGGTAAATGTTATTATTATCTTCATTTTACAGATGAAGATCTGAAATTGAGAAAGTTTGAACAACTTGCCCAGATTCACTTAGCTATTAAGTATCTTAGGCATAATTTGATCTCAGGTTTTCTAGAATCTAGGTCCAGCCATCTATCCAATCCCAGCTGTTTATATGCTAGTCAGTGTGCTAGGAACTAGAAATACAAAAAAAAAAAAAAAAAAAAAAAAAAAGTGAACAGTTCATGCTGTCAAAAAGCTCACATGTTCTCATCACATGATGACAGAAACACATAAGTAGTCATATAAAGAATAGATATGTATATATTTTTTATAAATAAGTCTTACCCTCTTCTAGATTTACAGTATAGTTCATTGGTAATACAAAAGTCAGGAAGACTGTTCATGGTTCAGTTTGCAGTGGATGCTCTTAGTATTTGATTCCTGACTAAGTTCTAAGTGCTTCGACAGTACCTGCTTCACCACCTTAATACCTATTGAAAAAAATTATTCTCATCCTCCCATTGTACCAGAGGAAATCTTCACATGTTTGAGGTAGACATATCCCTAATTCACCAATGGTTTTGAGAATTAATGCTTATTCTCAGCCTAGTTTAGCTCATCTGCCTAGATTTTACCAGGGTATGGCCATTGTGCATGCTATGGCTTCTAGGAGATGACAGTTGGGTGAGAAGTTGATGGGCTCAGCAACCCTCAACCAGAGAAGCTGGTTCTTTCTGAACACCCTTTATGTACCCCTAATTAATACTTAATAATACCCCCTTCTATGAACAAAGCAATAAACATTGTAAGCCAATGAAGAACAGAACTTATGTGTTTGTTATTGGCAAAAAGATTTGAGGATTTTAGGGACTGCAAGTTCAACATGAATTAACAGTGGGATGTGACAGACAAAAAGGTATATCCATATGTTCTCTCACTGTACTAAGTGAGACATAGGGTTCAGAATGAGAGAGGTAAAAATAGAAATTGTTCTTCAGTATATACAAGCTAAAGTATGTTCAGAGGAGGACAATTAAATTATGAAGATAATGCCATTAGAAAATCATTTGGAAAAACTTAGCCTGTTTGGTCTAAAGCATTGAAACTTTATGACATCTACCTTCAAGTATTTGAAAGGTTGTCACAGGGAAGATGGATCAGTTTTTTTCTTTTTTTAAGAGTGACATTGGAATACTAGTGAAGATTTCAGAGAAATAAATATGAGCTTCATTTAAGGAAAATTTTCCTAATAGCACTTTCCAAAATGGAGTCAGTTGCTTTATGAAGCAGTGCGTTGCCTGAGAGTAGAAGTTTTCCGAGATCAGGGCAGCCATGTGGTTAGAGAATTGAGCACTAGGTCTAGAGTCAGGACCTGGCTTCAGACATTATTAGCTGTACAAACCTAAGGGAGTTACTTAACAGTTGTTTGCCTCAGTTTCCTCATGTATAAAATGGGGATAATGAGACCATCTATTTCAGGGTTGTCAAGTTGATAAAATGAGATAATAATTTCAAAGTGCTTAGTGTAATGTCTAGTATAAGTAAGAACTTTTATAAATGTTAACTATTATTAAAGATCAAATGGCTGATTGTCAGGGAGATTGGTCTCTTTTGTTCAGGCACTGGTTGGATCACGTGTCCTCTGAAGACTTTTCAATTCTAAATCTCTTTGTTTTTGTGATTCTGGTCTCACAAGGTCTAGAATGATATTGAGTACCAGAAGTCTTGAAAAAGCACTTAGACATTGATTATAAATATTACTTTTTTGAAAGTGGGTAGAAAAAAGAGAATCTTAGAAATGGAAGAGATAAAAAAACTTTCTTTATATAAACTCCTCATTTGTGGATGTAGATACCAAGGCTCAGAGAGATCCATAGAATTTTCTCAGGTCATAAAACTGATTAATAGTAGATTAATAATAAGAGAATCTAGATATCTTGATTTTTTGTTCAGGTCTCTTTCTACAATGATTTTTCCAGAAGTAAATTCCATTTTATTCAGCTCCAATGTGTTTAACATGGTTCTCAAAGGAATTCAGAAATGCTGGAACTGAATAGTTCAGGGAGAATGTGGAATTAGGTTGCCAGTAGGTGAACATAGCAGAAGGAAAATGGCCATTCAATATCACCAGTCACAAATTAAATACGTTACAGACATATCAGGTTTCCAGCTTAGAACAGCATAATGGTTCACCGATGTTTGACAACTTCTGTAAAGTTTTGAAACATCTTTGTGAATGAGAATCAGTGAGACATCTCATTAACTTCACTTTAGCTTGATACACTGTGTTTCCGGGAGTGGAGGCATTGTCCAAGATAGAGCATCCAGGAACAAAGGAGAGGCAAATGAATGTGGAAAGAGCTCAGGACCTAAAATTGGGAGACTTTAGTTGGCATCAAAACTCCAGCACTCAATAGCTGTGGAACCCCAGGCAAATCAATTCAAAGAGCAGTTAATTGTTTACTATATACAAGCTAGAAAAATAGGATGTTGTGGGAAATTGTGAGCTAGGTTGGTATTAAGGAAATCA
Source organism: Sarcophilus harrisii (assembly GCF_902635505.1). Taxonomy (NCBI): domain Eukaryota; kingdom Metazoa; phylum Chordata; class Mammalia; order Dasyuromorphia; family Dasyuridae; genus Sarcophilus; species Sarcophilus harrisii. The sequence goes on along the minus strand of NC_045427.1, from coordinate 184,815,260 downwards.
GGGTTCACTTCCTGCCTATTAAGTACTGATTGTCAACCCATGGGTAAGCCATATATAACTCCAATGAATCTCTAATAATTCTAGAATAAAAATATAAAATTTTCTCTTACTTTTAAAATCCTTAACAGACTAGCTTTTCCCTTCCTTTCTAGGCTTCTTTATACCTCATTCTTCCACATAGCTTATGATCCAGTTATAATAGACTCCTTGATGGTCCTCAAATGGAACAAGATCTTTCCCTACTTATGTTATTTTGACTTGTTGCCTCCCATCCTGGAAATGTTCTTCCTTCTCCATATCTGCCTTCTTGCTTCCTTGAATTCTCAACTCAAATTCCATTTTCTTTTAGACCTTTCTTGATCCTACCTTTCTCTAGTTGTCCTCCTCTCAAACACTGCTATTCCTTTTTTTCTGAAATTAATTCTTGTAAAGAGGTAATGATGTATATGCTCTCCCCCAATAGATCCCATTTTTCCCCTGAGGCAATTGGGGTTAAGTGAGTTGCCCAGGGTCACACAGCTAGGAAGTGTTAAGTGTCTGAGACTAGATCTGAACTCAGGTCCTCCTGACTTCAGACTCTATCCACTGTGACACTTAGCTGCCGCACCCTGCATCCCATTTTTTTGCCTTTGTATTCCCAGGAAGTGTTTAGTTGATCTAATTCACATAGTTGATATATATGACTTGATCTAACTCTCAGTGCTCCCAGGCAACTCTTTAAGATTATATATGGGGGTGGGGGGGTGCATCTAGGTGGTACAGTGATACAAAAAAACAAAGCACCTGACTCCAGGAGGGTCTGAGTTTAAATTCAACTTCAGATAATCATTACCTGTATAAGCCTGGGTAAGGGTTAATTACCTCAAAAATAAAAATTAAAAAAAAAAAGATGATACAGGGCAGAGTATCAGAGTAATGGCTAATTGCATTATTAGAAAAAGCTCCTCAGTTCAGGTCTCTAACCTTATGAAATCACACTCCAGGTTTAAAAAAAAGTTTTTAGGACACCTGCAAGCCTTCACAGAGACCAAAAGAAACAGGTTTTGTTTTCAAGAAGTTTACTTTCTGCTTCTCTGAGTTTTAGTGTTTTAATCTCTAAAATGGGTATTAAATTGCTTCTATTTCCTCCCATACTTCAAAGAATTGTCTTGAGGAAAGCATTTTGTGAACTTTGGAGCCATAGAGACTGAACTATTGGCTAATTGGAAGCAATTTTTCGTTTAGTTGTTTAAATAATGCTTTTAAAGTTTGCAAAATACTTTGCAAGTTCTCATTTTAACCCCATAACAACACTGTGAGGTAGAAATGCCAGTTATTACTCCCACTTTACAGATGAGGGAAGTGAGCCTCAGAGGGTTAAATGATTTATCTGTCCATGGTCATACAGCTCCCGGAGTATTAGAGGCAAGATTCAGAATCATGTCTTTTCTGACTCTTATGTCATTCTTTCCTGTATTCATTATACTTTCTCTAAGAGAAAATAACCTTTATCAACCATTTCTACAAATACCTTTAAGCTAAAGATTTCAGAATATAGGGAAATTTAAGTACTGATCACTTTGTAAATAGGCACTTTTCTCTTTCCATAAGGCAAGGGATTATATATATATATATATATATATATATATAAATATATATATGAATATAGGTAGATTTCTTTTCTTTTATGATTTATATTTACACAATTTAATACTATTATTTATTTTTCCTATTTTCAAGGCTTCATTAAAATATGATTACCACACATTTCTATAATTTTTAAAGTACATTAAACATCTACCTTTGTCAGGTTAGTCCTGTAGGATAAATGTATTATGCCTTTTTAAAAAAAAGAATTTTAAGTCCAATGAGATGATTTACACAAATAGAAAGAGTAAGAAATTCTTTTTGAAGACAAAAATTGACCTGAAGAGGATCCCTTGAAATTTTTGCCAAACTCTTAAAGACAGAGCAAATGCTATACTTCTCCACATTCCCGAATCCCCATACCATCACCACCATACCAGGAACAGATAAAGGTTTACATATTTGTTTTTATATCCCATTCATTTCTGAATATAGTCTTCTCCCTCCACTAGCCATAGAGCAATAAAAAGAGAAAAAAAATCAGCAAAACTAACCAACATAATAACTGAATCTGACAATATATTTTATACCCATAGTCCCTTACATCTGCAAAAAAGGGAGGGACCTTGGAAAGGACATTGTATCAGAAAAAGGGTAAAGTAGGGGTACTATATCTCACGAAGAGGCAAAGGAAACCTATTATATCTGAGAGAAAGAATGGAGGGGGTGTAAATAAGGTATTTTGCTCCATAAGAATTAACTTTAAGAGCAAAAAATTTGACATATTCAATGATGGTGAAACTTCCCATCTCATTGAAAAGGAGAAGGAAAAGTGAAAAGGGAAGGAAAAGTAAGCAGAAGGGAATAGGGAAACTGTGAGGGAAAGGAGTAAGATGGGGGAGGAACTCTAAGGTGGGGAGGAGGGATACTAAAAAGGGAGGGCTGTGGAGAAGCAAGTGGTGGCCAAAGTTTAATATGGAAGGGGGTAGGGGAAAGAAGGGAGAAAGCATAAATAGGGTTAAAGATGGCAACAGAATTGGTAATTTAACTAAATGGAATGGAACTCCATAAAGAAGAAGGGATTAGCAGAATGGATTAAAAGCCAGAATTAATATGTTGTTTACAAGGAAACACAACTGAAGGGGAGATACATGCAGAATAAAGGTAAAAGGATGGAGCAAATCTACTATGCTTCAGGTAAGTCAAAAGCAGGGTAGCCATCCTGATCTCAGATCAAGAAAACAAAATTTATCTAATCAAAAGAGATAAGGAAGGGCACTGTATCATGCTAAAGGATAGCATAAATAATGAAGCAATATCAACATTAAACATATATGCACCAAGTGGTGTAGCATCTAAATTCATAAAAGAGAAATTAAAATTGCTACAAAAAGAAATAAACAGCAAAACTATAATAGTGACAGATCACAACCTTGCACTCTCAGAATTAGAGAAATCAAACCACAAAATAAATAAGAAAGAAGTCAAAGAGGTAAATAGAATATTAGAAAAGTTAGATATGATAGACCTCTGGAGAAAACGAATGGAGACAGAAAGGAGACACTTTTTTCAGCAGTTCATGGAACCTATACAAAAATAGACCATATATTAGGACATAAAAACCTCAAACTCAAATGCAGTAAGGCAGAAATAGTAAATGCATCCTTTTCAGACCACAATGCAATAAAAATTACACTCAACAAAAAGCCAGGGGAAAGTAGACCAAAAAATAATTGGAAACTAAATAATCTCATATTAAAGAATGATTGGGTGAAACAGCAAATCATAGACATAATTAATAACTTCACCCAAGAAAATGACAATAATGAGACATCATCCAAAATGTGTGGGATGCAGCCAAAGCGGTAATAAGGGGAAATTTCATATCTCTAGAGGCTTACTTGCATAAAATAGAGAAAGAGAAGGTCAACGAATTGGGCTTGCAACTAAAAATGCTAGAAAAAGAACAATTTAAAAACCCCAGTCAAACACTAAACTTGAAATTCTAAAAATAAAAGGAGAGATCAATAAAATTGAAAGTAAAAAACCTATTGAATTAATTACTAAAACTAAGAGTCGGTTCTATGAAAAAACCAACAAAATAGACAAACCCTTAGTAAATCTGATTAAAAAAAGGAAAGAGGAAAATCAAATTGTTAGTCTTAAAAAATGAAAAGGGAGAACTCGCCACTAATGAAGAGGAAATTAGAGCAATAATTAGGAATTACTTTGCCAACTTATGGTAATAAATTGACAACTTAAATGAAATGGAAGAATACCTTCAAAAAAATATAGCTTTGCCCAGATTAACAGAGGAAGAAGTCAATATCCTCAAAAGTCCCATCTTAGAAAAAGAAATAGAACAAGCTATTAACCAACTCCCTAAGAAAAAATTCCCAGGACCAGATGGATTTACATGTGAATTCTACCAAACATTTAAAGAACAATTAACCCCAATGCTATATAAACTATTTGAAAAAATAGGGACTGAAGGAATCCTACCAAACTCCTTTTACAACACAGACATGGTACTGATACCTAAACCAGGTAGGCTGAAAACAAGAAAAAAAATTATAGACCAATCTCCCTAATGAATATTGATGCTAAAATCTTAAATAAAATATTAGCAAAGATTACAGAAAATCATTCCTAGGATAATACACTGTGACCAAGTAGGATTTATACCAGGAATGCAGGCTGGTTCAATATTAGGAAAACTATTAGCATAATTGACTATATCAATAAGCAAACTAACAAAAACCATATGATCATCTCAATAGATGCAGAAAAAGCATTTGATAAAATCCAACATCCATTCCTAATAAAACACTTGGAGTATAGGAATAAATGGACTTTTTTCTTAAAATAGTCAGGAGCATATATTTAAAACCATCAGTAAGCATCATATGCAATGGGGAAAAACTGGAATCTTTCCCGGTAAGATCTGGAGTGAAGCAAGGTTGCCCACTGTTACCATTATTATTCAATATTGTATTAGAAACACTAGCCTCGGCAATAAGAGACGAGAAAGAGATTAAAGGAATCAGAATAGGCAGTGAGGAAACCAAACTATCACTCTTGAGATGATATGATGGTATACTTAGAGAACCCTAGAAAAACTATTAGAAATAATCCTTAACTTTAGCAAAGTTGCATGTTATAAAATAAACCTTAAATCCTCAGCATTTTATACATCACCAACAAAATCCAACAGCAAGCGATACAAAGAGAAATTCATTCAGAATAACTTAACAGCATAAAATATTTGGGAATCTATCTACCAAAGGAAAGTCAGGAATTATATGAGCAAAATTACAAAAACTTTCCACACAAATAAAGTCAGACTTAAACAATTGGAAAATATTAATGCTCCTTGGATAGGTCAAGGAATATAATAAAGATGACAATATTCCTAAACTAATCTATTTATTTGTTGCTATAGTAACGACTTCCAAGAAAATATTTTAATTATCTAGAAAAATAACAACAAAATTCATATGGAATAATAAAAGGTCAAGAACTGCAAGGGAACTAATGAAAAAAAATCATATGAAAGTGGCCTTGCTGTACCTGATCTAAAACTATATTATAAAGCAGCAGTCACCAAAACCATTTGGTATTGGCTAAGAAATAGATTAGTTGATCAGTGGAACAGTTAAGGTTCACAAGAAGAATAGTCAACTATAGCAATTTAGTGTTTGACAAACCCAAAGATCCTAACTTTTGGGATAAGAGTTCATTATTTGACAAAAACTGCTGGGATAACTGGAAATTAGTGTGGCAGAAATTAGGCATGGACCCACACTTAACACCGTATACCAAGATAAGATCAAAATGGGTCCATGATTTAGACATAAAGAGCAAGATAATAAACAAATTGGAGGAACATAGGATACTTTATCTCTCAGAATTGTGGAGGAGGAAGAAATTGGTGACTAAAGACGAACTAGAGACCATTATTGATCACAAAATAGAAAATTTTATTACATCAAATTAAAAAGCTTCTTACAAACAAAGCTAATGAAAAAAGATTAGAAGGGAAGCAAAAATAAAAACATCTTCAAAGTTAAAGGTTCTGATAAAGGCCTCATTTCCAAAATATATAGAGAACTGACCTAATTTATAAGAAACCAAGCCATTTCCAATTGATAAATGGTCGGATAGAAAGACAATTTTCGACAATGAAATTGAAAATTATTACCACTATATGAAAGTGTTCCAAATCATTATTAATCAGAGAAATGCAAATTAAGACAACTGTGAGATAGGTACACATCTGTCAGATTGGCTAAGATGACAGGAAAAATAATGATGATTGTTGGAGGGGATGGGGAAAACGGGACACTGATACATTGTTGGTGGAGTTTGGAACAATCCAAACATTCTGGAGAGCAATCTGGTTATGCCCCAAAAGTTTCAAACTGGCATACCCTTGATCCAGCAGTGTTTCTACTGGGCTTAACCCGGAGATACTAAAGAAGGAAAGGGACCAATATTGGCCCAAAATGTTTGTGGATCCCTGTTTTGTGGCTAGAAGTGAAACTAGGATGCCATCAATTGGAGAATGGTTGGGAAATTGTTATATGAATGTTATGGAATATTTTCTGTAAGAAATGACCGAGGATGAATAAAGAGAAGCTTGGGAGAATTAAGAACTGATGCTAAAGGAAATGAGAGAATCATTATAAAGCAACAACGATACTGTATGAAGATGTAACTTGATGGAAGTGGATTTCTTTGAAAAAGAGACCTAATTCAGTTTCAATTGATCAATGATGGACAGAAGCAGCTACACCCCAAAGAAAAAACACTGGGAAATGAATGTAAACTGTTTGCATTTTTGTTTTTCTTCCTGGGTTATTTTTACCTTCTGAATCCAATTCTCCCTGTGCAACAAGAAAACTGTTTGGATCTGCACACATACATTGTATCTAGGATATACTAGGACATATTCAACATATATAGGACTGCTTGCCATCTAGGGGAGGGGGTGGAGGGTGGGAGGGAAAAATCGGAACAGAAGTGAGTGCAAGGGATAATGTTGTTAAAAAAAAAAAAATACCCTGGCATGGATTCTGTCAATAAAAAGTTACTATAACAATTAAAAAAAAAAAAAAAAGATAGGAAAGCCTGAGGCTATCAAATGCTTAACAGAATAGAGTGTTTCCCACTCAATCCAGTCCCTACCCCCAAAGAACTTCCATTCTAGTAGGGGAAGGTGACTGTGGAAAGCTAGGAGCAAAGAACAAAAGATTCTTCTCAAATCTCAGGCCATCAGTCCTGATTACAAAACCCAGTCCTTGGACCTAAGGAGCTTACATTCTTCCTTACATTCCACCCCCAACTGCCCCGTGGGTTTCAATTTAAGTTTCATCTCTCCAATTCAATTTTTATGCTGTGGAAACCAAATAAATTAATTTCTCACAGTTTTTAATTTTTAAATGTTCACCAAAATTCTCTATAAGGACAATTTAGTATGTTTAGTATGCTTTACATTTTCCTATAAATCAAAGATTAAGCAATGGTCAAAAAAAGGGAAAAACCTCAAAACCTCTACTTGCTCACATCTTTTGTCCAAAAGTATACAAAATTAGAAGTTTTGACAGTCTGAATCTACTTTATGATTTTGTATTTGTGTGTCTGTATGTGTTGTAATAGATGCCAATGTTATTTTAAGATTTTTTTTACTTTTTTTATTTTATTTTTTTTATTATAGCTTTTTATTGACAAAATATATGTATACATAATTTTTCAACCTTGACCCTTGCAAAAACTACTGTTCCAACTTTTCCCCTCTGTGTGGTTCAAATTGGTGAGTGGTCACCATTTAATAAAAAGCTGGAGAGATCTCTAAGAGCAAAAAAAAAAAAAAAAAAAAAAAAAAAGGAGGGACTTGAATTTTTCTTTTCTTAGTAAAAATTTGGTCTTTGTAGTTACACCACATTTGGTTCCTTTTAAATCTTCCTATTACCTATCTTTTTTATGGATCTCTTTTAATGTTCCATTATGGGAAAAAAAATCAACGCGAATTTGGTCAGAAGATTTAGGATTTTTTATCCCTTCCTCAAGCCAATAAAGATTTGTTGATCAATCAGAAAATGTTTTATTCTCCTTTTTTCTACCTTCTGTCAAATGAGAGAAGACTAAGCCCAACCTTAAAGTCTCTTCCCACTATCTACAAACCAAGTGAGAACAACTGTCTGAAATGTCATAGCAAATAATAACTCCCCATAAATAATAAATCCCCATAAATCCTCAGCATTTCATATCTTTAAGTACTTTAAAGATTCTCTGAGATAATTTCTATTATTGCAAGTCATTGCTCCTTACAGAATTCGTACATAGTCTTCCTGAGTTTCTGTGACTGAAAAACAACCATCCTTTTGTAGGACACAATCTGGGGATCTTTAACTTTAGATTCATTATCTTTCACTTCACACAATTGCAAAAAAAAAAAAAAAAAGCTTTTCCATTTGATAGGACCAGTCAGAGCATGTGCTCAACTGACATGGCTTTTAAAACTCAGGATTATGTTTATGATGAAATGGCACATTAGAGAAGAATTGTGTTATAAACACCCCCACCCCAAATCATATAATTATTTCATGATTTTATAGAATTGTAAAAGACTAAATAGATGATCTAATTTAATTCCCTCATTTTATAAAGAAGCATATTGAGGCTCAAAGGAAGGAAAAGGCTTCCTTAAAACCATAATGTCAGTGGAGACTGAACAGGTGAGAAAATAGTTTGAGTCTCCTGACTCTCAGTTTGGAGAAGGTATTCTTTTCCTGGGGTCAATCCACATAAAAAAAAAATAGATATTTTGGTAACCGTATTTTAATATAAATGGTTTCTTTTATAATCCTATGAATTTTATTTTATTCATTTAAGAACATTATTTTGAGAAGGAATTCACAAAATTTGTTAGATTACCAAAGGAATCCTGACACAGGATCCCCTGACAGGGATCAAAATGGTTAAGGAGCCCTGGTTTAGACTTTTTATCAGTAGACCAAGGTTATATTCTTAATATCTTGTTGACAGTAACCCACCAATTCAAAAGAAGCAAAATAAATTAATAATGATATGAAAATATTTAATTCTAGTATGTTAATCAACTGTTGGAGTAGGTTAAATATATTGATATGATTTCATCAAGCTAGTGGAATGACTTTGTAGTTACAGGAGATGGGTTTCTAATATCAATGTTATGTTCACTAGCTGCATGATAGTACTTATGGTTTTTGGAGATTTAGTTTTTTCATTTGTGAAATGGGGACATGAAGCCTAAAGTATCTATTTAAGAGGAATAGTTCTGAAAAACAAATAAAGGAGCAGTGAATAGAATGCTAAACTTGGAGTCTGGATGATATGAGTTCAATTCTGGCTATGACACCTACTAGCTGTATGGTCCTGAGCATTGCTTAACCATCTTTGCCTCAGTTTCCTCATCTGTAAAATAAACTAGAGAAGCAAATAGCAAACCACTACAGCATCATTGCCAACTCTATTCCTGCCAATTGGTGTAACGAAGAGTCTAACACAATTAAAATGACCAAACAAAAAAGATGCTTATTAGCTATGTGACCCTGGGCATCACTTAGAGCATTTCTCTCAATTTTCTCAGTTGTAAAATATGTATAATACTATCTGTCTAAAAGGCTTGTTTTGAGAATGAAAAGACCTAATATTTATTTTAAAAATTCTTAGCACAATGTTTGGCACACAATAGGCACTATATTATATTTTATATATAAATTATATATAAAACTATATATAAAATGTTTTTTTTCTCTTTTTAATATATATAAAGTGTTTTGTAAACCTTGAAATGCTTTTTTATCATTATGGCAGCTTTTAATATGATTAAATTTTCTTTTCAAGGTGTGAGGAGGTGGCACAGAGGAGGAGGGTAACTTAATGACCTCTGGAGGTACCCACGAAGCCTATGATTCAGAAATCAGCAGGGAGCCTGGCATTCATAGCCTGTCACTAGTCATGAGAAGACTGGCTTTATTTTTCTGCCTCCCACACATATGCAGGAACAGTGCTTTGTTCCCTTGAAATATCATTTTACATTTTGCTTCCCCCCTCTTGGGTCATCACCCAGTCTGGATGCCACGGGGTACCTCTTTCTACCTGAACTCAGAGAAGCTCAGAAGAGTACAGTGAGTCAACATTGCTCATCAGGACAGGCTGAGTGTTTCAGACTGAATCCATTATCATTGTTTGTCAAGTGACATTTTCTTTCAGCAGTGTTTGGGAATAGTGAACTCTGTGAGAAATTTAATTGAAGCAGCCTGTGGTTTTTATGCTCATTTCCTTTATCTTTTCATCATCATGTAATTTTATATCTTTTTCAAGGCACAATAAAAAGATAATTCCATTGTTCTTCAGTATATATGTAGTGACCAAGTTATATATATTTTTGAATGATACATTTGGAGAATGTTATGGCTAGAGCTAGAATAGATCTTCCAGATAATCTAACACAATTAATTATATTTACAACCAAGGAAACTGAGGACCTGTGTGTAAAAAGAGTAGAAAGGAACCTGGATCTAAAACCAGAGAACCTGCTTACAAATTTCAATTTTGTTAAGTCTTGCTTGTAAGACTGGGAGCAAGTCATTTTTTTCTGGACCTCAGCTTCATCTGTTAAATAAAGGGACTGAATTAGATGACTTTTAAGGTCCCTTGCAGTTCTAAATCTTTAAATATCACTCATTTCCCTAAATTATAGAGAAAATTGATGGTAAATACACGTTTAAAACTCAGTTCATTTTTGTCTTTGTCAAATGCCTTTTACATTGTTTTTTCATTAAACCCAACCACTATCACTAATTTTGGAACTGTTGTTATATATAAAAAGCACAAAACCTGAAATCACAAGTGACAATCCATTACTCACACTCACTCTGTGCATCTCTGTTACTTGTGTTTTTAATATTTTAGAAAGAAATCGTCATTGTTCAGTTGTACATCAATGCTCTCTGTGAGGTTTTCTTGGCAAAGATATTGCAGTGATTTGCCATCTCCTTCTCCAGTAAATTAAAGCTAAATAAGTATCTGATATCACATTTGAACTTAGATCTTCCTGAATCGGGAGTTAGCACTTTATTTACCGAGTCATTCAGATGCCTCCTTAGGGTCTATTGTATTCCTTAACTCACAGAGAGCATCATCAGATGAATCTTGATATTACAAAGATAAAACTCTGTTTCAGGAAGAAGCTTGGGATCATTAAAGGTGTTAAACAATTTCATAAGAGAGTCTCATGTTCTCTCTGTCTCATGTTCAATTTTAGGCCCAGTTCATGTCTATGTATAGAGCCTGTTCAAAATATTTTTTATAATGAACAAAGTCCCTAGTTTTTTTCATCTAATCTTATATCATAGTCATAGTGATAGAGCAATAGGCACTCTTCATTCATTTCTTTTGATTCTGGTCATGAATTTTATGTAAAAAGGCCTAAAATGTTCTCAGGGGTCCTCAACCTTTTTAAATAGGGGGCCAGTTCACTCTCCCTCAGACTGTTGGAGGGCCGGACTGTAGTAAAAACAAAAACTTTGCTCTGTGGGCCTTTAAATAAAGAAACTTCATAACCCTGGGTGAGGGAGATAAATGTCCTCAGCTGCTGCATCTGGCCCACAGGCCTTAGTTTGAGAATCCCTAGATGCAAATCATCATAATGCCATTCACAAAAAGAACATCTGGAAAACTTTACCATGTGTAGGGGATCCCTCTTCAATTTGTCCTTTGCATGAAACATCTTTCCCCAAAATGGAAAATATCTTTTTATTGTTGTTTTTATTTTTTGCTTGTTTGAAATTGACATTTAGACCTTGGCCAAACAAATATATCTCTGTTTCATATTTCTCAGCATAGTGTATGATTTTGATATAACCATGGAAACACCTTGTTCAAGGAGCTCTATTAATATGACATTTTGCTATATCGAATCTAACCTTCACATATATATGTGTGTGTGTGTGTGTGTGTGTGCATGTGTGATTATACACACATATTTACATTCATATATATAAAATCCACATATAACAATTATCTATATTATGTTTGTATCTTCATATATATATATATACATACATATGTATATTTACTTCTATAATATATATCTGAGTACGTTAGGATCTTATATTATTCTTTATTCTTTCAGCTAATTTGATGAGTTCATGTGTCACAGTTTATATATGGAAGTATGTCAGATTCATTCTCAAAACTTTGTCACTAATACCTTCAGTGAATATACAGAATTTTCTCATTAAATAATTGTAAGCATGAAAAAATAGCCAGGAATCAGTTATTAATATTTTCTCAAGCAACATTTTGTTTTCTTATAATAATAAGTTATAAATGTGTTTTCCACCCAAAGTTTTGTTATCCTCTTCTTATTTGGATAGCCCTTGAATCATTTCCCCAACAATCTCAAAATTTCATTCTTTCTAGCATAAAAGTTTTCTGAAAGCATTTGATTAAAAAGTTGCTTTTGCTATTTATGTTTTTTTTCCTATGCCATTACCCCTGTCTTGAAGCACTTCAAGGATTATGATGCTCAAACTTATATGGAGTAGCTCCTTATAACTGACAAACAATATGGAAAATTATTGTTCTGTAAGAAATGACCAGCAGGATGAATACAGAGAGGATTGGTGAGACTTACATGACCTGATGCTGAGTGAAATGAGCAGAACCAAGAGATCATTATATTCTTCAACAACGATACTGTATGAGGATGTATTCTGATGGAAGTGGATTTCTTCGACAAAGAGATCTAACTCAGTTTCAATTGATAAAGGATGGACAGAAGCAGCTACACCCAAAGAAAGAACACTAGGAAATGAATGTAAACTGTTTGCATTTTTTATTTTCTCCCGGGTTATTTATACCTTTTGAATCCAATTCTCCCTGAGCAACAAGAGAACTGTTTCGTTCTGCACACGTATATTGTATCTAAGATATACTGTAACCTCTTTAACATGTATAGGACTGCTTGCCATCTGGGGGAGGGGTTGGAGGGAGGGAGGGGAAAAATCGGAACATAAGTGAATGCCCTAAAACAAATTCTGGAGTAGCAAAATCCTAAAAGGATGCGGTGAATCAATTTCTGTCACAAAAAATTTGGCAGAAAAGGTCTGTCACAACTGTGCCAGAGTGAATTAAAATTCAATACAAGCCACTCCAGCAAGCCCCAGCAAATCAGAAGCAGGCCTTGGAAGTAAATAAATCAGCAGCTGCTTCAGCAGCTTTTGGAGCTCTCAGCACATAAATGGTAAGAGAGTGGAACAACTGGTTGAAAAGAGATTACAGGGTTCTTTTTAATGGAACTGGGGATAGACTCTTGTTTTGATTGTACTCAGTCAGATCATAGTTCTAAGTGGCAGTCTCAGGACAATGAGGAATACTAGCATATTAGTGAAGTGGGACCTTCATCATAGTTCCAGGTCATAAAAGGATGTTTAGGGATAACAGCAACCAGACCAGTGCAAAGGCAGGAGAGTTGTAAATGCACCTTTCCTTAGATCTACCTTCTTAATAAAACTGAAAACTTACAGGTTCTTAGAAGTATTTCTGAAGATAGTAGCACAGAATTCCTGAAGTTTGGAACAGTGTACTCTCCACTCTGGGAGCAGAGTCCCATTTTAGCAATCAGTTAGAAGTCAAGAAATAGACTGGAAAAATAAGCAAATAGGAAAAAATTTCTGATCATAGAATGTTACTATGGTGACAGAAAAGATCAAAACATATACTCAGAAGGTAGAAAAGTGAAAATTCCTATATCCAAAGCCTTCAAATGTGTGGAATAAATGTGAATTGGTCTTAGGCTATGAAAGAATTCAAAAAGGATTTTAAAAATCAAAGAGAGTTAGAAGAAAAATTGGGAAGAAAAATGAGAAAAACAGAAAATCATGTAAAAAAAATCAATAGCTTAACCAAGAAGGCACAAGAAATACTGAAGAAAATAACCCTTAAAAAGCAAAATTGACTAAATGGAAAGAAGCACAAAAATTCACTGAAGAGAATAACTTAAAAAAAAAAAAGTATTGGCCAAATGGAAAAGGATGTGCAAAACTGCACTGAAGAAAATAATTCTTTAAAAATTAGAATTGAGAGGAAGTGGAGCCAAGATGGTGGAGAGCAGACATGTATCTATCTAACCTCCTCCAAGCTTCCCTCAAATTAATAGCAGATTAAGCCTTTGAACTGGTTTTGGAGTGACAGAACCCACAAGTATTTGGAATACAAAAAATTTCCAGAAGATACTTTAGAGGAACTTCAGAAAAGGTCTATTTCAATCAGGGAGGGAAAGAAGCTGCTTAGCCCAGACTCTAGGGCAGGGAACCTGGGGCAAGGCTGGGGCGGGGAATTAGGGTGTTGCAGAATCCACACACTGGGGGATCTACTGTGAGTCTCTTAGGCTACTCTGTCCTGGTTACAAGCCAGTGAGTCAGCAGATTTGTTCTGAGACACTCAAAGCAAATAAAAGGCAAATTTTAAGCCTCTGAACCCCAGAACCTCAGAAAAATAAGACCTAGCAATACCTCCCAGCAACAGAAGTCAATCAGAAGAACTACCCCAGGGCAAACTAAAGCAGCCGTTGCTTTGCCTTAAGAGCCGACCTCAACCTTTAAAAAAAAGTGAGCAACAAAGCAAAAAGAACTCTGACTACAGACTGCTTTTATAGAGAAAGGGAAGAACAGATTTCAAACCCTGAGGATCCTAAAGCAAATCAACTCCAGATGAAGCCCCAAATGATGATATGAATTGTTCCCCATTTCACAAGTCTCTCTTGGAAGAATTCAAAAAGGATCTTAAAATAATTAGAAGAAAACTGGGGAAAGGAAATGAGATCTTTTCAAGAAGGTATAGAAAAAGACAAACAGAAATTATCTGAAGAAAACTCCTTAAAAACAAATGATGAAATGGAAAAAAAAACAAACAAACCATGTAACTCCTTATAAAATAGATATGAAAAAGAAATCAATTCATTGAAAAACAAAATTTGTGAAATGGAAAAAAATGCAATGAACAAAGCATCTCAATTGGCCAAATGCAAAAGGAGATAAAAAACCTAACTGAAGAAAATAATTCACTAAAAATTAGAATTCAACAAATGGAAGTGAATGACTCAATGAAGAATCAGTCAAACAAAACCAAAAAAATGGAAAAACAAAAGAAAATGTAAAATACCTCACTGGAAAAATAACTGACCTTGAAAATAAATCTAGAAGAGATGGTCTAAGGTGAATGGTGCTGAAAACCATGATGAAAAAAAGATCCTAGACATCTTTCAGGAAATCATCAAGGAAAACTCCTCTCATGTCCTAGAACCAGAGGGTGAAATAAGACATTGAAAGAATTCAGTGATCACCTCCTGAAAGAGACCACAAGATGAAAACTCTAAGGAACATCATAGCTGAATTTCAGAATTATCAAATCAAGGAGAAAATATTTCAAGTAGCCAGAAGGAAACAATTCAAGTATTGAGGAGTCTAAATCAGGTTTACTTAGCTTTCACTTTAAAAGATTGAAAGACATGGAATTTGATATTCCAAAAGGCAAAGGAACTTAGCTTGCAGCCAATAATTAATTATCCAGAAAAACTGAGCATAATTTTTCAGGGGAAAAGATGGACATTCACTGAAACAGGTGAATTTCATCTATTTCTGATGAAAAGACCAAAGCTGAATAGAAAAATTGATCTTCAAATACAGAATTCAAGAAAAGAACACAAAGGCCAAAAGGAAAGAAAAAAAAATATTTTAAAGTTAAAAAGCTTATATTGCTGGGGCATCTAAGTGGCACAGTGGTTAGAGTACCAACTCTGAAGTCAGGAGGACCTGAATTCAAATCTAGTCTCAGACACTTAACATTTCTGAGCTGTGTGACTCTAGGCAAGTCACTTAATGCCAATTGCCTCGGGGGAGGGGGAGAATATATCCCTATATGGGAAGATGATATGTTTAACTCTTGGGATCTATATTTCTGTTATAAACATACTTAGAGGGTACAGAAATAATTTGATTTTACTGTGATGATTTTAAAAAGAAACTAGATGATTCTACTGGAAGAAAAAGAAAATGGAGTTATAATGGGGTAAGTTACATCTCATAAAGAGGCAAAAAAGACATTGCAATTGAGGGAAGGAGAGGAGGGGGATGAGCATTGTGTGAATCTTAATCTCATCAAATTTGGCTCAAAGAAAGAATATCAGACACGTTTTAGCTTCATAGAAAAGTTTGTTTCACCCTTTGGGGACATAGGAAGGGAATGGGGAAAGGAAGGGAGGAGGCCAATAGAAAGAATAGAAGTAGAAGAGGAAAAGTATAAAGTTCTGTGTTTTGGTTTCCTTGGGGTCTCTGGGAGTAACCTTCAGTTCAATAATCACCACAAGTGCAGCTAGGGATTAAAGTCCAAATCCTTTATTGTCTTTTTCCAAGTCTTGTCTTCTTTCCTGGGGCCTGGTTAGCTTTCTTATAGTCCAGATCCTTTATTATCTCCTTCCTGGGTTTGGGCAGCTTTTTGGAGAGCCTTTCAGTCTGGTCTGAGTCTTGGGGGGGGGGGGGGGGGGGGGGGGGGGGGTGAAAGTGCAGGAGTCCAGGCCAGCCACCAGGAAGACTGAAGATCTAATTGAATTTCTCCCTTTGTATCTGAGAGCTTAAGCTCCTGCTGCCAGTCCTTTGCCTTCTCTCTGAATGTCTCTGAATCTCCCTGGCTGAGGCTTCTAGTTTATATGCTCCACACTGAGTACAAACCAATCATTATATCACTAGGAAACCATTATTTGTTGTAGGATTAGATTAATGCTAAATAGATTTAACCATTGTCTCCTCACTTCCACTTAGTACATTGTTTCAAGTTCTGGCCCATAACATCTCCTTGTAGGATTAAGTCAATCACACTGAATCATGCTAAATTAGATAACTATTGTCTCTATCAATTCCACTGACTTAGTACCTTGTAAGAATCCTTTGTTTCAAGTTAAGAGTTCTGGCCCATAACAGAAAAGTGTAAGAAGAGGGGCTGCAAAAGGGGAGGACTGATTGAAGGAGGAGATGATCAGTGACAAAATACTGGAAAGGAAGGAAATGGGGGAAGGGAAGAAAAAAATATAACGGGGCTAAACAAGATGCTAGAAAATAATAATTTTATCTGTGAATGTGAATGGGAGGAACTCTCCTATAAAATGGAAGCAGATATCAGACTTGATTAAAAGCTAGAAGCCTACAATTTATTGTTGACAAGAAATTCATTTAAAGCAGAGTGATACATTTGGAATAAAAGTAAAAGGCTGGAGCAAAACCTATTATGCTTTAGCTGAGATAAAAAAAAAAAAAATCAGGATTAGCAATTCTGACCTTAGATCAAGCAAAAGCAAAAATAGATCTAATTAAAAGAGATAAGAAAGGAAACTATATCCTACTTAAAAGTACCATAGATAATGAAGTAATAGCAATACTAAACATATATGCACAAAATGGTATAGCATGGCAATTCCTAAAGAAGAAGTTAAGAGAGCTGCAAGAATTAGTTGGCAAAACTATACTAATGGAGGCTTTCAAACTTGCTCTCTCAGAACTAGATAAATTAAACCACAAAATAAATAAGTAAAAAGTTAAGGAGGTAAACAGAATCCTAGAAAAGTTAGGGATGGTAGAAATCCAATTAATTTTTGGAAGCTAAATAATTTCATCCTAAAGAATGAATAGGCAAAACAATAAATCATAGACTGTGATGAACTAGCTCACTGGATACTTTAGAATCAGCCAAAGTCAGGATCAGTAAAAGTCTTTGATCTTTATTCTTTGTGGACATGAACGGAATGGTGATAAGAAGTGAGAGGAATGGAGCCTCTGGCTTTCTCACTCCACCCTCTAAATCCTCCACCCAGTTTCTCTATACAACAGATCAAGCCTGCACAGAGTAGTGGGCAGGGCCATTCTTTCTCCAAGCATATGCTAAGAGAGTATTGTCCAATTGGTAATTAGCCTTAAGTGCTCAGACCTTAGTGCATCAACTCAGTTTTAGCTCATTACATTAGACACAATCAAAATTTCATCCAAAAGAATGACAAAAATGAGACAACATACCAAAATTTGTGGTATGCAGCCAAAATGGTTATTAGGGGAAATTTTATACCTCTAGAAGCTTACTTGCATAAAATAGAGATAGAGATCAATGAATTGAGCTTGCAACTAAAACAATGAAAAAAAGAACAAATTAAAACCTCCCAATTAAATACCAAATTTGAAATTCTGAAATTCTGAGGAGATTAATAAAATTGAAAGTAAGAAAACTAACAAATAAAACTAAAAGATGGTTTTATGAAAAAAACTAACAAAACTGATAAACCTTTAGTTAATTTGATTAAAGAAATAAAAAAATCAAATTGTTAGTCTCAAAAATGAAAAGG
Source organism: Sarcophilus harrisii (assembly GCF_902635505.1). Lineage (NCBI taxonomy): Eukaryota > Metazoa > Chordata > Mammalia > Dasyuromorphia > Dasyuridae > Sarcophilus > Sarcophilus harrisii. The sequence goes on along the minus strand of NC_045427.1, from coordinate 184,797,259 downwards.
GAGAATTTTCCACCAATGAAAAGGAAATTAGAGCAATAGTTAGGAGTTATTTTGCCCAATTATGTGTCAATAAATTTGATAGTTTTAAGTGAAATGGAGGGATACCTGGAAAAAATATAGATTGCCCAGGTTAACAGAAGAGGAAATAAATTACTTAAATAGTCCCATTTTGGAAAAAGAAAGAGAACAAGCTATTAATCAACTTCCTAAGAAAAAAATCTCCAGGTCAGATGGATTTACATGCGAATTCTACCAAATTAAAGAACAATTAATTCCAATATTATGCAAACTATTTGAAAAAAATAGGGAAAAAAAAGGAGTATTATCAAATTCCTTTTATGACAAAGATATGATACTGATACTTAAACCAAGTAGGGTGAAAACAGAGAATGAAAATTATAGACCAATTTCCCTAATGAATATTGATGCAAAAATCTTTTAAAAATATATTAGGAAAGAGATTACAGAAAGTTGTCCCCAGGATAATATATCATGACCAAGTAGGATTAATACCAGGAATGCAGGGCTGGTTCAATATTAGGAAAACTATTAGCAAAATTGGCTATATCAATAACCAAACTAACAAAAACCATATGATTATCTCAATAGATGCAGAAAATGTTTTTTTATAAAATCCAACACCCATTTCTACTAAACACACCAGAAAGTATAGGAATAAATCGAGTTTTCCTTGAAATTATTGGTAGCATCTATTTAAAAACATCAGCAAGCAATATATGTAAGGGGAACAAACTAGAATCATTCCTAATAAGATCAGAGGTGAAGCAAGATTGCCCACCATCACCTGCTATTCAATATTGTATTAGAAATGTTTGCTTTGGCAATTAGAGAAAAAAAAAAGAGATTGAAGGAATTACAGTAGGTAATGAGGAAACCAAATTATCATTCTTTGCAGATGGTATGATGGTATACTTAGAGAATCCTAGAGAATCAACTAAAAAACTACTAGTTATAAGTCATAACTTTAACAAAGTTGCAGGATACAAAATAAATCCACATAAATCATCAGCATGTTTATATATTACAGCAACAAAATCCCACAGCAAGAGATACAATGAGAAATTCCATTTAAAATAACTGTAGATAATATAAAATATTTGGAAGTCTACCTGCCAAGTGAAAGTCAGAAACTTTACATGAACACACCTACAAAACATTTTACACACAAATAAAGTCAGATCTAATCAATTGGAAAAATATCAAATGCTCATGGGTAGGCCTAGTGAATATAATAAAAATGACAATACTACCTAAATTAATCTACTTGTTCAGTGCCATACCAATCAAACTCCCAAGAAATTATTCTACAGATCTAGAAAAAAATAATAAAGTTCATCTAAAAGAACAAAAAATTAAAAAATTTCAAGGGAATTAATGAAAAAAATACAAATAACGGTGGCCTAGCTGTATCAGACCTAAAACAATGATAAAAAGCAGCAGTCATAAAAAACCATTTGGTACTGGCTATGAAAGAGAGTGGTTAATCAGTGGAATAGGTTAGTTTCACAGAACAAAATAGTCACTTACTATAATAATTTAGTGTTTGACAAACCCAAAGACCCCAGCTTTTGGGATAAGAACTCACTATTTGACAAAACTGCTGGGAAAATTAGAACTAGTATGGTAGAAACTAGGCATTGACCCACACCTAACACCCCATATATCAAGATAAAGTTGAAATGGGTTCGTGATTTAGACATAAAGAGTGATATTATAAACAATTAGAAGAACATAGGATAATTTACTTCTCAGATCTGTAGAAGAGGAAGAAATTTGTAACCAAAGGAGAACTGGAGATCAATATTGATCACAAAATAGATAATTTTGATTATATTAAGTTAAAAAGTTTTTGTACAAACGAAAGTAATGCAGACAAGATAAGAAGGGAAGCAATAAATTGGGGAAAATTTTTACATTCAAAGGTTCTGATAAAGGCCTCATTTTAAAAATATATAAAGAATTGACTTAGATTTATAAGAATTCAAGTCATTCTTCAATTGATAAATGGTCAAAGGATATGAACAGACAATTTTCAGATGAAGAAATTGAAACTATTTCTAGTCATATGAAAAGATGCCCAAATCACTATTCATCAGAGAAATGCAAATTAAGACAATTCTGAGAAACCACTACACACCTCTCAGACTGACTAAGATGACAGGAAAAGATAATGCAGAATGTTGGAGGGGATGTGGGAAAACTGGGACACTAATACATTATTGATGGAGTTGTGAAGTGATCTAATTATTCTGGAGAGCAATTTGGAACTATGCCCAAAGGGCTATCAAACTGTGCATAGCCTTTGATCCAGCAGTGTTTCTACTGGGCTTATATCCCAAAAAGATCTTAAAGGAGGGAAAGGGACCCATATGGCAAAAATGTTTGTGTTAGCCCGTTGTGGCAAGAAACTGGAAACTGAATGGATATCCATCAGTTGGAGAATGACTGAATAAGTTATGGTGTATGAATGTTATGGAACAATGTAAGAAATGATAATCAGGACGATCTCAGAGAGGCCTGGAGAGACTTACATGAATTGGTGCTAAGTGAAATGAGCAGAACCAGGAGATCATTGTACATGGCAACAACAAGATTATATAATGATCAATTCTGATGAATCTGACTCTTTTCAATAATGAGATGATCCAGCCACTTACAATGATTTTGTGATGAAGAGAACCATCTACACCCAGAGAGAAGATTATGGGAAACAAGTATGGATCGCAACATAGCATTTTTACTTTTTGTTGTTGTTGGCTTGCTTTTTATTTTCTTTTTCATATTTTTCCTTTTTGACTTGATTTTTCTTATGCAACAAGATAATTATATAAATATATGCATATATTGAATTTAATATATATTTTACCATGTTTATCATATATTGGATCACTTGCTATCTAGGGGAGTGGGTGGGGGCAAGGGGAGGAAATTGGAACGCAAAGTTTTGCGAGGGTTAATGTTGAAAAATTATCCATGCATATGTTTTGAAAATTAAAAAGCTTTAATTAAAAATTAAATTTAAAAAATTAAAATTGAGCAAGTGGAAGTTAAGGATTCTCTCTCAGGCATCCTCAAACTTTTTAAATAGGGGGCCAGTTCACTGTCCCTCAGACTGTTGGAGGGCTGGACTATAGTAAAAACAAAAACTTTGTTTTTGTGGGCCTTTAAATAAAGAAACTTCATAGCCCTAGGTGAGGGGGATAAACGTCCTCAGCTGCTGCATCTAGCCCGCAGGCTGTAGTTTGAGGACCCCTGCGTCTAAGGCATCAAAAAATCTTATAAAACAAGACCCAAAAAAAAAAAAAAATACCCAACCTCAGAATAGAAGACAATGTGAAATATTTTAAAAGTAAAACAAGTCATGTGGAAAACAGATACCAGAGAAACAAAATTTAAAATATAATGGGCTTCTTGAAAGCCATAATAATAATAATAATAATAATAACAATAATACTAAAAGCCTAGATATCACCTTTCAAGAATTTATCGTGGATTTTGATTTTGGAACCAAGATGGCTGAGTAAAGTTAGTAAGCAGCTTGATCTCTCCCAGTTTCCCTGGGAAACTACAAGAAACCAAACTTCTAAACAGTCTGAAGAAATGAAACCACTCTTCAGCTCAATATTGAATGAAAAAACTTTAATAAAATCAGTCTCACTTGGGTGAAAAGCATATTCAGCCCAGAATAGATAGATTCTGGGAAAGCTGGTGGGGGGGGGGGGTGTCTTAATTACACCAAAACAACAACTAAGACCCAGGCTTTTTCCTGAAAAGAGCAAGCAAAGGTACACACTGCAAACACAAAGGTCTCCTGTGCTCAAAGCCAAGGCTCAGAGCTGCACAGGAAGCCTGGGAAAGTACCTTCCACACTCCAGGAGCAGAGCTCAATGATAAAAGTAAAAAAGGAGGAAATACCAAAAGAAAAGGAAAGAAATCCAGGAAGAAAGAACCTTGACTTTAGAAAGCTAATACAGTGATAGGACAGACCAAAGCACCAATTAACACTAGAAAGAAATGTTCTCAGAGGAAATCACAAATAGTAATATGAACTGTTCTCAAGCCTAAAGAGGATTCTTGGAAGTGCTTTGACTTTTAAAAGTCAAATAAGAGAGGTAGAAGAAAAAATGAGAAAGGAAATGAGAGGTATTCATGAATGAGTTAACAAACTGAAAAAGGAAATAAAATTTTTTTTTTCTGAAAAAAAATATCTTAAACAGTAGAATTAACCAAATGGAAAGAGATATACAAAAGCTAACTCAAAAAAAAAATCACCTTAAAAACTAGAACAGGACAAAAGTATGTTAATGACTTTGAGAGACTGCAAGAATCAATCAATCAAACAAAAAAGAATGACTAAATGGAAGAAAATGTGAAATACCTCATTGGCAAAACAGCAGACCTGGAAAATAGATTTAGAAGAGACCATTTAAAAATTATTTGGTGACCTGAAGGCCATTAACAAAAAACCAAATCCTACAATACATTAGACAAAGAGAGATACATAAAGAGTAAAGGTAAAAGACTAGATAGCATTAAACAAGAGATTAAGGAAAATTTTCTAGATATTCTATTCTAGAAACAGAGAGAGAAATACTTATTGAAAGAATCCATTTCTGAAAGAGATTCACAAAGAAAACCTCAAGGAACATTGTTGTGAAATTCCAAAACTACAATCTCAAGGAAAAAATACTGCAAGCTGCCAGAAAAAAAAAAAAAAAATGATTCAAATGTCAAGGAGCATTACCTTGGATCTGGCAACTTCTACAATAAAGGATTGGAGAGCCTGGAATACCATATTCCAAAAGGCAAAGAACTTAGGTTTAAAACCAAGAATTAACCACCCTGCAAGATTCAGCATTATCTTTCGGGGGAGGTGATGGAGCTTCAGTGAAATAAGAGACTTTCAAACATTTCTATTGAAAAATCAGAATTAAACAGAAAATTTAATCTATAATGACTCAAGAGAAGCATAGAAAGGTAAATAGGAAAATATATATTATTTCAAGGTTAAACAAATCCCTAAATGGGAAAACATTATTTGTAATTCTTGCGAACTGTCACTGGGGGCAAATCGAGGGGGGCATCACATGGACTGAGGGGCATCACATGACTCCCTGATGTGATAACTGTGATGACCACGTATTTTAACATCAGCCGGAGTCAGGGATTCAGGTTAAGGGAAAATCTTCAATCTTTATTCTCAGTAGAAGTGGAAAAGGATCAGAGGTAAAAGGGAATTGGACATAAAGAGAGATTAGCAATGTCAGCAGCTGCCTCAAGAAGCCAGCCAGACCAGAAGACACGAGACCAGAAGCCACCAGAGCAGAACCCAGACAGCAGTCTCTCTCTGCCTCTCTTCCTGCCCCCCCCCCCGCCTCCACCCCCCAAAATCATCACTTCCTATACAACACATCAGGACTTGCACAGAGAGCAGGCGGGGCCATTCTTTCTCCAAGTATATATATTAATAGAGTATGGTCCAATTATTATTTAGCCTCACATGCTTGGGACCTCAGTGCATCAACTGAAGCCTCAGGCCATTACAGATGACATCAAAGAAAAGGACATTAATGGGTAGAAAAAGGCCTATACTGGAAAAAGAGGAAAAGGGGAGGCATAATGGGAAAATTAGTTCAGATGAAGAAGTGCAAAATATCTATTACAATCAAGGAAAAGAAGGGAGGGGATAAGTATTGCATGAAGCTTGATCTCATCAGTCTGCCTTTAAGGGGGAAATACTTTAATTATTCCCTTGGGTATAGAAATTTATCTAACCATATAAAGAAGTAGGAGGAGAAAGAGAATAAGAAAAGGGACAGACAGGATAGAAGGGAGGGCAGAAAAACTAGGGGAAAAGACAAGAGAAGGAGGGAAGGGTTTATAGAAGAAAAGGTAGTGGTTGGAATTGATTAAAAACCAATTCTAATATAAGGGGGGAATGGTGATAAAAGATAGAATATTGGTTGGGTGGGTAAAAAACACTATTAAGAGAAGGGGGAGGGGTAATAGGAGTAAGGTAGTAGGTGAATAAGGACAGTGTAGAAAGAGCGAACAAAAATATGTTGGGAGTGGGAATATTATGGAGGTAAATACAGAGCTGGTACTCATAACTGAATGTGAATGGGAGAAACTCTCCCTTAAAACAGAATTAAATGGCAAAGTTGATTAAAAATAGAATCCTACAATATGGTGTTTACAATCCTACAATTTCACAAAAAGAGATACATACAGAGTAAAGATAAAAGACTGGAACAGAATTTATTATGCTTCAGCTGAAATAAAAAAAAAAAAGCAGGGGCAAGAATTCTGATCTCAAATAAAGCAAAAGTAAAAACAGAATTATTAAAAGAGAAAAGGAAGGAAAGTTAATTTTGATAAAGTGTACCATAAATTATGAAGTAGTAACAGTATTAAATGTGTGTGTACCAAGTGGGAGAGCAGGCAAATTCCTAGAGAAGACTTTAAGCCAGTTACAGGAATAAATAGGAAAACTATTTTAGTAGGGCATCCCAACCTTTCCCTTTCAGAGTCAGACAAATTGAACCATAAAATAAACAAGAAAGAAACTAGGAAGATTAATAGGATCCTAGAAAACCTAGATACAATAAACCTTTGGTGAAAATTGAATAGGGACAGAAAGAAATACACCTTTTTTTTCTCAGACATCTACACAAAAACTGACTCCATATTAGAGCATTAAAAACCTCACAATCAAATGCAGAAAAGCAGAAACAGTAAATGCTTCCTTTTCAGACCACAATTCAATAAAAATTATATTCAGTTGAAAATTAAGTAATCTAATTCTAAAGAATGAGTGGGTCAAACAATAAAGCACAGAAACAATTCATAATTTCAAGAGGATGACAATAATGAGACCACATACCAAAACTGTAGCCAATGCAATTCTTAGGGGAAATTTTATATCTGTAAATAGTTATATGAATAAAATAGAGAAAGAAGAGGTCAATAAATTAGTCATGCAACTAAAAAAGCTAGAGAAAGAACAAAACCCCCAAATTAAATAGCAAATTATAGATTTTGAAACTCAAAGTGGAGATTAATAAAACATAAACTAAAAAAAATTGAACTAATAAATAAAACTAAGTTTATTTTATGAAAAAAAACAAATTAGGTAAATCTTGCTAATTTGATCAGAAAAAGGAAAGAAAAAACAAAATCACCAGCATTAAAAATGAAAAGGGTGAACTTACCAGCAATTAAAAAGAAATTAAAGCAATAAGTAGCAGCTATTTTGCTCAACTTTATGGCAGCAAGTATGACAAACTAACTAAAATGAATGAATATTTACAAAAATATAAATTGCCCAGATTAACAGAAGAGGAAATAAATTGCTTAAATATTCCCATTTTAGAAAAAGAAATTGATAAAAACCATTAATGAACTCCCTAAGAAAAAATCTCCAGGGCCAGATGGATTCACAAGTAAATTTTACCAAACACTTAAAAAACAATTCATTCCAGTACTATGTAAACGATTTGGAAAAAATAGGTAAAGAAGTATTGCCAAATTCCTTTTATGACACAAATATTGCACTGATATCTAAACCAGGAAAAGCCAAAACAAAGAAAGAACATTACAGACCCATCTCTCTAATGAATATTGATGCAAAATTTAAATAAAATATTAGTAAAGAGATTACAGCAACTTATCATCAGGATAATATACTATGACCAAGTGGGATTTCTAGTAGGAATTCAGGGTTGGTTCAGCATAAGGAAAACTATTAAGGAAAACTATTAATATAATAGAACATATCATTAACAAAACCAACAGAAATCATATGATAATCTCAATAGATGCAGAAAAACCTTTTGACAAAAACCAGCATCCATTACTATTAAAAATACTAGAGAACATAGACATAATGGGAGATTTCCTTAAAATAATAAGTAGTATCTATCTAAAACCTACAGCAAACATTATTTGAGAAAAGCTGGAAGCATTCCCAATAAGATCAGGGGTAAAACAAGGATGCCCATTATCACCACTATTATTCAACATAAAAATGTTGGCTTTAGCAATAAACCAATCAAACTGCCAAAACATTATTTTATAGAACTAGAAAAAATAATTACAAAATTCATCTGGAAGAACAAAAGGTCAAGGGAATTAATTTAAAAAACCCCCACAAAGAATAGTTGTTTAGAAGTGCCAAACCTAAAACTATATTATGAAACAGCAGTCTTAGCCATGGTACTGGCTAAGAAATATAGTGATGGATCAGTGGAATAGATTAAAAATACACGTAATACAATAATCAAAGCTATAGCTATTTAGTATTTGGTAAATCCCCAAACTCCAGCTTCTGGAATAAGAATTCAATATTTGGCAAAAATTTCTAGGAAAATTGGAAAATAATATGCCAGAAATTTGGCTTAGACTTATATCTCATACCCCATACCAAAATAAAGTCAAAATGGATACATGATTTGGACATAAAGATAATACCTTAAAAAATTAGGAGAACAAGGAATAATTTACATATCAGATCTTTGGAGAAGGGAGGGATTTATAACCAAAGAAGAACTAGAGAAGATTATGAAAGCTAAAATGGACAATTTTGATTACATCAAATTTTTTTTAAAAATTTGCACAAACAAAACCATCAGAAACAAGACTAAAAGGGAACTATAATGCTGGGAAAATATCTTTACAGCCAGTATTTCTGGTAAATGTATTCTTTCTAAAATATATAAAGAACTGTGTCAAATTTATAAAAATTCAAGTCATTCCCCAATTGACAAATGGTCAAAGGATATCAACAGACAATTTTCAGATGATGCAATTAAAGCCATCTATAGTTGTATGGAAAAAAATGTTCTAAGTCACTATTGATTAGAGAAATGCAAATTAAAATAACTATGAGGCACCACCTCACACCTCTCAAATTGGCCAAGATGACAAGAAAAGATAATGATAAATGCTGGAGGGGATGTGGGAAAACTAGGATATTAATACATTGTTGGCATCGTTGTGAAATGATGATCCAACTATTCTGGACAGGAATTTGGAATTATGTCCAAAGGACTATCAAACTGCATACTATTTGATCCAGCAGTGCCATTGCTAGGGATGTATTCCAAGTAAATAATAAAGGAGGAAAAGGCACCCACATATTCAAAAATGTCTTTAGTAGTTCTTTTTGTGGTAGCAAAAGATTTTCTGAATTGGGGAATAGCTGAACAAGTTACAGTATACAAAGATAATGGAATATTATTGTTGCATAAAAAATGATGAACAAACTGATTTTGGAAAGGCCTGGAAAGATTTACATAACTGATACTGAGTGAAACAAGCAGAACCAGAAATACATTGTATACAATAACAGCAAGAATGTGTGATGATCATCTATGAAAGACTTGGTTCTTCTCAATGCTTCAGTGATTCAAAGCAATCCCAATAGACTTTGAACAGAAAATGCCATCTGCATCCACAAAAAATACTAAGGAGACTTGTAATGTTAGGGCTAGATTTCTGGTGATCCTCCTGAAAGGCCTTGGTCTCAGCAGGATAGTCACCAAGAGGATGTTTAAGAATAGAGTCCAAAGTCTTTATTTTGTCCTTCACAGTCTGGGTCTGTCTCTGACCCAGTATCAGTCTGACCCAGTCTCCTCCAGCAGTCTGACAAGTCTGCTAGTCTCAACCAGTCTCAGTCTGAATTTGACTTTGTCTCTAGTTCTCTCAGCCCTTAAATATCCTATTACATCATTACAGTATACTAAGTATAAACCAATCTAGAGTGATTATATCATTATATCAAACTAGAGTGATTATATCATTATATAATATTAAATATATGTGAACTAGAGAACCATTATCTCATCAATTCCACTGAGTTAAATTAACATCTTGCTTCAAGTATACTTCTCCAAAGTTCTAGCCCTCTACAGAGACTGAATGTAAATAAACACATGCTATGTCCACTTCATATTTCTGTTTTTTTTTAATCTCTCCCATGGTTTTCCCTTTTTGCTCCGATTTTTCTCTCCCAACATGATTCACAAAGCAATGTATGTTAAAAATAAAATTTAAAAAAAAGTTAATTGTAAAAAAAAAATCTAGGAAAACTGCCCTGATATTCTACAATGAGGGCCTAAAATAGAAATTGAAAGAATTCAACCATAACCTCCTGAATAAATTGTTTAACCAAATTACAGAGCTCTTGGATTAAGGAGAAAATATTCTAAGTATCTGGAAAGAAACAGTTTAAACACTGTGGAACCATAGGATGATACATTAAAGGATTTGAGAGCTTGAAATATGATATTTTGGAGGGCAAAGGAGCTAGGATTACAATCCTAAATCACCTACCTAGTAATACTGAGTCTTATCATTCAAGGAGAGAATGTATATCCAATGAAATAAAGGATTTTCAAGTATTCCTACTGAAAAGGTCAGAGTTGAATTAGAAAATTTGGCTTTCATATACGAGACTCAAGTGAAGCATAACAAGGTAAACAGGAAAGGGATATCATTAAGAACCTGAATTGCTTCCAGTCTTACATGAGAAGATGATACCTGCCACTCATGAGAACTTTCTTATTATTGTGGCATTTTGTATAGGAATTTATATAGATAAAAGTAACGGTTGTGAGTTGAATGTGATTGGATAATTTCTTTAAAAATAAAATTAAGAAGCAAGCAAGAAGAATGAACTGAGAGAAAGGGAAAGTGAAAGATAGAATGGGATAAAGTATATTTTATATACGTCAGGCAAGAAAGAGCTATTATTGTGGAGGGGAAAATGAGAGAAGTGACAGACAAAGTTTAAACCTTACTATCATAGGAATTGGCTCAAAGAAGGAATAACATGCATGCTTAGTTGGGTATAGAATTCTAATCTTACAGAAAAAATAGAAAGGGAAGAGGATAAAAGAAGAGGGGCTGCTCATAGAAGGGGGTGTGGATTAGGGGAGACACTAGTCAGAAGTAAAACTTTTGAGGAGGAACAGAGGGAAAGTAGAGAGAGAATAGAATAAACAAGGAGAAGATAGGATAAAGAGAAATATAGTTAGCAATCTATAGCTGTGAAAATATTTTTGTAACAAAGTTCTCTGAGAAAGGTCTCATCTCTCAAATATATAGAAGAATGAGTCAAATATATAAAAATAAGAGCCCAATTGATGAATGATTTAAAAATATGAATAGTCTGTTACCTGATACAATAACCAATCCTATCTATAGCCAAATGAAAAAAAATTACTTAAATTACTATTGATTAGAGAAATGTGAATTAAAACAATATTGAGGTACTAACTTAAACCTATTACAGGTTTGTAGGCTAACAAGACAGAATAGGAGAACGATAAATGTTAGAGATGTAGGAAAATTGAGATACTAGTGCACTGTTGATGAAGTTGTGAACTTGATTTCATCATTATGCAGATAAATTTGGAATAATAGCCTAATATTTATAACATTTTTCTGGTGGTAAAGAATTAGAAACTGAGGGGATGCCCAACAATTGGGAATGGCTGAATATATTATGGTATAGGATTGTGATGGAATACTATTGTGATATAGGAAATGATGAGCTAGATGCTCTCAGAAAAACCTGGAGAAATATTTGTGAACACAGTCAAAGTAGAATGAGTAGAACCAGGAGAACATTCTACACATTAATAGCATTATTTTAAAATTGTCAACTGTGCATGACTTAACTCTTCTTAGCACTTCAGTAATTCAAATCACTTCTGAATGACTTATGAAAATGCTATTCATCTTCAGAGAAAGAACAGATAAGAATCTATGTAAATATCAATGCATATTTTTAAACTTTATTTTTCTTAGGTTTTTATTTGTCTATGTTTTTCTAAACAAAATGACTAGTATTGATATTTGTATGATTACACATAAATAACCTATATTAAATTGCTTGCCTTCTAGGGGGGAGGGAAGGAGGTAGAGAATCTAGAGAGTAGTTTAAAAAATGAATTTTGAGAATTATTTTTACATGTAATTGGGGGAAAATAAGATATTATATTAAAAATATCTACTCTGCTAAAAAAATCCCATCCACTCTGCCCTTAATCTCTTATTAGTCAATAGTCTTCTCTTCCCATATCCATCATGTTGGAAACTCCCACCCTCTGACCCTTGTATGTGTTAGTCCCTTAGGTAAGTTATAAACTAACTTCGATTTAGATATTTGCATCTAAAGCTGGTTTCAATGGCTTTAGAAATATTTCTTCCGCCCTCTACAGACCTCTCTAAAACCCTTTTACTACCCTAGATCATGTTGTGACAGAAGCTTTTCAGAGGGGAGTCTGTGAATTTTGGGAAGTAACTCAGAGACCCTCACCCCTCTCTTTTTATTTTGGGAGTGACAGAGTGAGTTATACATGACAAACTGCCATGGGTTTAATGCAGGTCTGTCTTTTTTTGGACACTTAAATTGTTAAGTAGTGTTTACTATTGTTAAGCCTAAATTAACTTTGAGTATATTTATATTTTAAGTGTGAATTGTATGACTCCTTAGAGGGCTAGATTAGCCATGTTTAGAATGACTTGTAACCCAATGGATCAAAGTGATGAATTTTGTGGCTATAGCAGCTCTTGATGACCATCTACTAAGGCAAAGAGTTGTAATATGTGTGCATAGAGGGAATCTTCATCTTGATTAAAAATATAGATTCTTCTAATATCAAAGTTATAGCTAAAAAATAAGCCATTCTGAGATAAAAAAGGAGGAAGTGAATTCTGGTTCCCCAAATATAAAACGTTTCTACTGGATTTGCATTCTTTCTTTATTCATTTAATAAATACTGACTAAATACCAACTATGTGAAAATAACGCAAACCAAAAAACTTCTATCTTAAATTTCATAAGACTATAAAAATGGAGAAAATGTGTTCCCTGGTCTCAAGAATATTATCACTCTGTAGATGTGAAAAAATGATTACAATATAAAACATGATATTAAAAGTTTATTGGTGAAAGATGACCTGGTATAGAGATAAAGTGATGAATTTCAAGTCAAGAAAATGAGTTCTCATCTTACTTGTTAACTATATGACAATTTTGAGAGCCATCTGCAAAACTATGATGATAGAGCTATTGTGAAGTTCCTGTACAATGATGTATATATTGAAATTTTTAATGTATTATAGAAATGTCAATTATTATTATAGGAAAAGAATAAAATGTCTTAAAAGATTACTTAGGATGTAGCACTAAATTATGGCAAAGAAGGAAAGGGGAGACTTAATAAGAGGAGGTATTATATAAATATGTAAATGTGAAATATGAGTAAAATTTAAACAGAAGAGGAATTTCAGATTCATATACTAAATAGAGATTTGGACACACCCACACAAAGTAATGGCGGGGGGTGGGGGGGGGGAGAGGGCTGTTGGTGAATAACAAATAGTGTAATTTGGTTACAGAGTAGAATTTACAGAGAATTTATACTGTGAATTTAGGCTAAAAGCCTTAAATTCCAGGTTAATTAATTTAAGCTTATTTTCATGCATGATGAAGAATTATATTTATATATATATATATATATATATATATTCCAATCCAACATTAATTTGCCATCTAATTATAGATGTAATTCCTTTTCTCTGATCCATCACACACTGCTTACTTAATTTTATAGGTTAACTATTTGATCTTTCTTAAAAATCAGATTTGTCTTCAGTTTAATATTATATGGGCCAAGATTCTACTTTAGATCTCCTCTGACAACTCATCATAGTTTGAAGGTAATTTGGGGTTTTCAAAGGGTATGCCAGTGGGTACAAATTCAGAGAGGTCTTTTCAATATGGAAAAAAGTTTTGAGTGCTGAATAGATTTGTGACCCTCATAGTAATACTATGTAAATTAATAAAGCTCAGAAAAGCTTGATGCCAGAGATTATCAGGTTAGTCATCAAGATAAGCAAATATCTATATATACACACACACACACACATATATATATATATATATATAACACATATATGTAGATACTCATATATACAAACATGCATATATAGATACATATACATATGTGTATATGTGTACCTGTACATTCACATATACATATACTCATATACACATAAACACACATAAAATACATATGTACACATAGCAAAGGCAGGAAAAACTTCCCAACAATTTAAGTTATGCCAAAAAGGAATGACACTTCCATTGGTGATGGGTCCTTAATAAGGATGGTGTCCTTAGAAATCTTTGAACAGAGGCAAGATGACTCTTATCAGATAAGTAAAAGTGAGAATTCCTTTCTTTATTAGTTGGACAATATATATTGGTTACAATGAATCATGAAGAATCTATATTGATGTATGGAACAGTTATACTCTATTACAATGGGGGAAACACTCATAACAACAATAATAACACTCTGAATGATAAAATATTGATTATTTGAAGTATTGGAATTCCCAGGAGAATTTAAATGTCAGAATCATTGTTTAAATATAAAATGCATATTAATTCCTATTCATACAATTTACTGCTACTATTGAAAGAGAAACAACATAGTGTAATGAACATGGAAAAGACCCCATAGTTAAAATGATCTGGGTTCAAATCCTACCTCTGATTTAATCTGCCTTTATAACCCTTGGGAAGTTATTCAATCTTTTAGTGCTACAAGGTCTTGAGGACTTTATTGCCCTGGATGTAGGCAACTCTACCTAATAACTGCAGAAAAAAGGTAATGATCTGCAGTGATAGATTAAATTTCCTCATTCAGATGTTCCCTGTACCAATAAACTTATAAATCAAATCTTATCACTATTGAATAACAGTATTTTTAATAGGATATGAAATAAATAATTAAAATATCACTATTTTGAATAAAATATGAAGCAAATGATACTGAAGTTTTGCATTTGACACATTCCCAATAATCTTATTTATCCAGAGAAAATACAAAATTTTCTTTAACTAATTAAAGATATTTTTCCTTCTTAAAATGTGATTCTTCCCATTTTATAATCTAACACCTACTTAATTCTCATGATTTGCAGTTGATTGGGCTCTTAAACAAAAGAAAAAGAAGCCTTCTAGATATATGAGAATCGCACTTGAAAATAAATATTAATACTTGTATAGGAAGAAAAATTTAATATTTAATGTATCAGTAAGCCTAATTAATATGATACTTCATATGCTTTACATTCAAAATGTAATGTCTCTGCTCCATCTTTCATTCCTTTTAGGCATTTCATCATAAATTATTTGTTATATATTTTCATAAACACTAGATGAATATTTGCTATTTAAAATAAGTTTGAGTAAGATTAGATAAGTAAATAGTCATAATGTGATCATATTAATCATATTTGACCATTTTTACTACCTTATGGCACATATGCTTTATTCATCCTTTTCCAGTAATTTAGACAAACATTACTTGAAAATTGTATAATGTAGCAATTTTCCTATGTATTAGAGATCTTTTAAAAATATGTTGCTGAAGGAGGAATGGGGTAGCACTAGCAAAGCACAGGAGTTACAGTCAAAAGACCTTGATTTTCTTGACTTATTTTGTGTGACTTCAGGGAAATTTCTCTCTTTGAACTTGTTCCCTCATTTGTAAAAGAAGCACAACAAATGCTTGTACTACCTAACTCATACTTTTCCATTCAAAAGTCTTTTCTATGCATGTGTAATATATGTGCCAGACACTGCACCAAATATTGGGGATATAGAGGCAAAAAGGGATAAAAAAGTTCTTGATCTTAAATAGCTTACATTTTATGGGAGGAAATGGGGTAAGTGTTGGAGGTTTACATTTAAACAATGAGTAAATACAAACTATAGAAATATGAAATAAAAAGTAATTTTGAGGAAAAAAACAAGTAAGTATATATGTACCAGTATTGCCAGGTACTTCACAAATATCTCATTTGAGGCTCACAACAACTCTGGGAGTTATTATTATTCTCATTTAACTGATGAGGAAACTGAGACACAGAAAGTGAATTTCTCATAGTCAAAAAACTAACAAGTATATTAGGTAGTATTCAAACTCGGGTATTCTTGAGTCCAGGTGGGAGCACTCTAACCACCGTGCCACCCAATTTCTACTTTGCTTCTCTACTTCCAGCACCAATTATAGTAGTTAGGAAAGGCCTCTTGTAGGAAGTAAAATAGACTTCAAAAGTCATCTAGTTCATTTCCCTAATTTTAAAGAGAAGAAAAGTAAAGACCATGGAATTTTAAGGGTTTGCCAAAGGTCACAAAGGTGAGTTATGGGTCAGAATAAATGAGATAATGCATGTCAAGATTCTGTGAGACAATAAAGCACCATATAAATAAATGATTCTCATTTTTTATTCTTATTATTAACATATGCCTAACAAGAATTTATTAAAATCATTTTCCCAAACAATTATCCTTAATATAAATTCACATAATCTGCATTCACATTTTCAACCTTTATTCCTATGCCCTCAGCTAATATTCCTTCCCTTGACTCAATGTAATTCATATGGAGAAAGGAACAGAGCGACTGCAAAGATACTAGAAACGAGACTAGACTTGACAAAGAATTATACAAAGCTGTTTGTACAAGGTAGTAAGTGCTTATAGAAGTAAAATCAGAATGGCAAAATCAAGAGGCAAGATCTAACTGCCAAGAGTTTCAAAATGTTCTTTGAAAAATATCTTGCACAAAGAAGAAAGAAAAATGCTATACATTGATTACAGGCACTTAAAATGTGAACCTGAAAAGACTAGGACTTTTCCTCTTCCTTGAAAAATAGATCCGCAGTGATGGAACAATGGGGATGGAGAAATAGGAAAGCATAGTGCCCAGTGATAAGTAAGTATGAATGAATAACATCGTTAATAGGTAAATTCCTTTGAGGAAAGGTTGAACACAGAGGACAGTTCATGCTAGTTGGTGAAATTGTTTAGGGGCAATCCATAGAATGAGGTGAAGATAGGGTTAAGGAAAGCAAGAAGTCCCTGCAGTCAGGGGACTGGGTGCTGAGGTGGGAGGAATGGCAGATTCTCATGCAGATGCCTCAAAGTTCAGGTCTTGTGGAGAATGCTGAAGTACAGAAGTCAGATTTTGAAGGAATCCTTCAAGAAAGAAGCTCATCTCTTAGTCATCTTACCCTACTAATGGCCTTGCCAATTGTCTTTCAACAAGGTAAAAAGAGCATTCCTGACTATAAAAAATTTCTATTCTTATATCAGATATTTAGATGAACAGTAGCATAAGCATAAATGGACTTGGAATATGCTATGAGGGCAGTTTAATAATTAAAAAAAAGTGATTTGCAAAGAAAAATTTCTTCTCAGATTAATTTCATTTTCTGTTTTTAATGCAATTTAGGAGAAAGTTAGAAATGGAAAGCAACTAAACCTTTTGTGTTTTGACGTATTAAAAATAAATTAGACAGGGTTAGCCAAATGGATACTCCTGAATGGTAATTGGTAGGCTTCTTGAAGAAAAGTTGGTGCAGTTTCTAGAAGTATCTACATTTTAAAGCTTAATTTTGATTTTCTAAAATACATCCATTATTTCATGCACATCTTCTGATACAATTTCATTTTTCTCCATACTTCTCTTCCTTTGAGATCTTTTATGATTTCTTAAAAATCATGAACAAAAGGATTCATTTCATATCCTGGGACATTCCTTTTGTTCTCTTGAAAGTGAGATTGTGTCACTGAAGCACTACCCATTATTTATCTTTCACTTTAAGTATGTAGCATACATGCACACACTCCTCCCCCACACACACCCAGACATCCCTTAAGAATATACTGTAACCTACTTATGTTAATCATTTATTTTTTTCCTTGTCCTCTGTGTTACTTTTAATTTTGGTTCTGCTACAAGAAGTTCAATGGTATGGTGAATAGAACTAAACCTGGAATCAGGAAAACCTGAATTCAAATTTTACCTCAAATACTAGGTATGTGACTCTGATCAAGTCACTTAACCTCTGTCTGACTCATTTTCCTCATTTATAAAATGGGGATGATAATAATAGCACTTATATCCTAGAGTTGTTATGAGGATGAAATGAGAAAATTGTAAAATATTTTGCAAAAGAGCAAAGCATTATATAAATAATAGTTATTATTTATGTTAATATTCCATCATTTGCATCTGTAGAACATCATATGAAAAAGATTGCTCTTCAAGATATGAATTTTATGGCAACAAATAACTTTGTATCAGTTAATAAACATTTGTTAAGTACTATATGCCAGGCATTGTGCTAAATAGTGGACTACCAACAGCATCTATTTTCCAAATGTGACACAATCTGATCTTTCCTATTTCAGTAAGTGTGTATTTCTAGTCTGAATTGCTTGTCCAACATAAACATATTGAATGTTTTGTCTTCTTCTTATCTTCTTGACTCATATTGTGTCAATGTATACATCTTAAAACTGCTATTAGAGAATAATTTCTTGAGGACAGGCTCATATCCTACTTACTATGTAGTGTACTGTATTACAGATAATGAGTATTTATGTTATGTGAGTAAATTAATATAGCTAAAGGTCCATTCATAAATCTGAACAAATATTAATGGAAGGTCTGTCAACTCATGCTCTAATCAATGTCTTCTTATGTGCAAGAGAATACAATTTTTGAATTACTTTTTCTTAATTAAAGTTTTCATTTCAAACAGGAATGTGATTAAAGTACATTGTATTTTCTCAGGTCTTAAGTAGTTATCTCTAGAAAAGAACTCAGAAGAGAATTTTAAAGATGAAATCCAGCACAGGATGAAGGTGGATAGAGTCTTTAAAGTCTTTTTAATTTTCTATGGAAAATGAGTTCATTAAGTTTTCTTATGACTAATCTGTATTAATCACAGATTTTCAATTTAAAGGGACTACAGTAGCCATTTAGATCAACCTATATACCAAATGACATATGTGATAAGTGGTCATTTGACCTCTTCTTGAAGACCTCCAAGTAGGGAGAATTTACAGGTTATCTCATTCCACTGTTGGACAGCTCTTACTGTCAGTGTTTTTCCTGGTAGTAAGCCTAACTTTGCCTAATAGAATCTTTACCCATTCTCCTGGTTTTTCTTTCTCTGTTCAAATGAAAAAAATCTAACCATACTTCATAGAACACCTCTCCCAAAACTTGATAGCTATCACATCCTTCCCTCTCTCCAGTCTTCTTCTGGCTAAACCTCCCCAGTTCTTTCATTTGAAGATTGATATTTTCTCTTATGAGAAATACTCAAGCCTCTTCAACATCTAAGGTTGTTCTCTTTACACTTTACACATATCAGTGTCTCTATTAAATCAAAGCACCCAGAAATGAATGTAATCTCCAGATGAGGTATGAAAAGGGCAGAGTACAGCAGTTTTATTGTTCTTAATGTATCTCAATATTCTCTTCACTTTTTTTCATAATACATTAGCATCTTCGGAGATCCTTTTACTGCCCTATTTTGTCATCCTGAGGGTAAACTGTTGCTCTAAAATTATGTTATCCACAGATTTGGTTAAGAATGTCATTTGCATCCTTATTTGGGTCATTTTTAATACTATTAAATAGCATAGAATTAAGAATCCCTAAGATAATCCATTGGAGATTTCTTTATCATTGACAGAGAACCATTAATAACTACTCTTTCAGTCCATCCTATTTTGAATCTTTTTAATTTCATTGTTATTCAGTACATAACCCTTTACCTTAGCCACAAAATTATCACTTTCTAGTTACCATTATACTTTATCAAAAATTTTGCTTGAATATTTGTTAAAACTTTGCTATATTCTATGCAGCTCAATCCACAACCAGCCTCCTTGCCTACTAATTTATTATTCTTGGGATCAACAGAGGGCTCTAGCCAAGAATCTTGCTTATATATGGCTTTTTTTTATAACCAGTAAGAAGGAATTGGGAAGAAACTGGCCTTTCTTGGTCAAGTCATTAAAGAATGGAAGTGTAATCTGGTCTTAATTTATGTGTCTTTCTATAGAGTTCCAAGGTTTCTTCCTCCCTCCCAGGAATGAAGAAATATATTCAAGGAAGATGTTCAAGAAAGCAAAACATAGTCAAAAAAGTCTAAAATTGTTTTGTGTTAATCTCAACAAAATAGTGAAGAAGTAAGTAGTCCTTCCACATAACACTCTTGTATTGCTGTTAAGCTTAGTCTCTGTAAATCTGAAATAACTGCAGAATATAACCACAAAAAGTAAGTGAAATCCAAACAACTAAGGAATTCAAAAAAATTAAAAGAAAAATTAATATCATACCTCATATATTCTCCTTTTCACTCCAATCTCTCTTCAAACACTCTGTTCCCCATAGTGCATAAAAATGACTGTTTCCAGGTATATTTATTTCATTGAATTTCAAAAACAGCATAGGCAATGAACTTTAGAAGCACAACTGTCAAAGACTGGGGGCTGCATCAGATTGCTTCTGGAAGTTCCCTCTAAAAATATTCTCCTATGAATTTACAATAATTCACATTCATAAGGTTACTCAAACTCCATGTAACCTAAGTTATACTGAAATGTAATCCTGTTTACAAAATCCATCTCAAGTAGTCATGCAGGATCCATTTAAATATTTTCAATGGTGAGAAAATCACTACCCTCTGAGTCCATTCCTGGTCTTTCCTATACTGATTTCTCTAAGTCTTTTGACACTATTGGCTTTCATTTCAGATATTCTTCCTGAATTTTCTTCACTACACTCAACTGTTCTCATCATGTTCATCTGACTATTCTTTTTTTGTCCCTTTTGTCATAATTCATGTTTTACCCCTCTTTGGTGGATTTATACTGGGACTGTGTCTCAAATTCTCTTTTCTTCTTTGTCTACACTCCAAATCATTCTCATGTATTTAGTTACCACCATCTTTCAGACAACTGTAAAATGTACATATTTAGCTATCATCTCTCTCCTAAATTACAGTCTTGGGTAGGTAGCCAGTTGTCCACTGGATTTTGTTATCTACTTGACCCATAATCATTTCAAGCTCAAAATTTTAAAGACATAACTTATCTTCTCTCTCAAAACCAAATGATTTTTTTCTATTTTTCATAGTTCTTTGAAAGGTACTAGTCACTCAATTTACAACTTTAGAATCATTTTCTACCTTTCATGTTCATTACTTTTGTTTTGTTTTGTTTTACCATGTAGATATTTTATACATATTTATCTCTGTACATACTGTTTTTACCTTGGAGAATTTAGTGACTTTAGACAAAGAAAATTCTGTTTCTGTCTTTGCATCCCCAGTGACCAGCACAGATTAAGCTGCAGGAAGTTGTTGATTGAATTGCACTGAATTTTGGACAGCAATAATCATTTGGAAATTTTCTTTTTCTTGGGCAAAAATTTACATCTCAAAATCTCACATTTTGCTCCTAACTTTGCCCTATGGGGGCCAGCAGAATAATTCTAATCCTTTTTAACATGGCAGCCATCTGCATGTTTAAATACAACTTTCATCATGTTCCCCTGAAGTCATCTCTTCTCTAGGCCAAATATCTCCAGTTCCTTCAATAGAGTCTTAGGTGGTCTGGTCACTATCCTAATTTACCCCCTCAGGGTATGTTCCAGTTTATCTTTGTCCTTTCTGAAATGTACTTCCTATAAATGAATGATATTTCATTTAATAAGATAGGACTTGTATTGGGAATACCTTATTGCCCAATTCACAATTGCTTTTCTCTTTTCTGAGTATTTCTGAATCATTTTACTAAAAAATCTTGGCTTCATATTTCTAACATATCAGGGAAGCAAGCATTTTGAAAGTGTTATTTCTAGTGTGATGGGGCTCCCACTGCTTTTCTTGCTCCCTCTTTGCAATTCTGTCTTTGCAATGGAATCACTCCCCAGACATAGGGGACTTACTCTAATGCTGCCTTTGGTCTCCATGCCCAAGTACTGTGAAAAATATATGAGCCAGCTTTCACAGTTCTTGAGAAAATTCTAGCAATAAGTCCTCTTGAATGAAGTCCAAATTTGAGTCAACTTCAACTGATTTCTATGTGCTAGCATATCATGAAATAGTGAGGCAGCAATGTTTGCTGATTTCCTTGCTCTGATTCCCATCCCATCCCATTTTATTCTTTGTTATTTAGTTTCATGGGCTTTTTCAATGCTTCTCTTTGCAAGACTTCCTAGAAGATTAAGAAGTATGAGTTTATTTTATGAGAATTTTGATGAGCAAATCTTCAGAGCCAAAGAAAATCATGTCCTAAAATGTTCACATTTAGACCTTTGTGTGTGATATAGTGAATGAAGGACAAACCCTATATCTAAGAGACTAAGGTTCTAACTAATTCTGCTACTGATTGACTAAATGACCCTGAATATATACACATTTAAGGTCTCTGTGAAGCCTCTGTGTCCTTGTCTATGAAATGATATCTTTGAAATAGGTGATACCTAAAGTCTTTTCCTACACTGAATTTTCCTGAAGAGGACAGGTTTATAAAATCTCTGAATTGGAAGGGACCTCAGGGTTCATCATCCAATTTATGCCCAAACATAAATTCATTTGATATATGTCTGGCAAGTAGTAACCCAGACTCTTCTTTGAGATTTCCATCTATTGCTCTTGTTTTTATTTTCTAGGTCCAGCAATAACATTATAAACAATGCCCAAGGTAGAAGGCATGATAAGCATCCTAAATAGGAGAGGAGAAGGTGAAAATGGAGATTTTTGGGTACACTGTCATAAGGCCAGTATTGGGGGGGGGTTAAAATGGTAGGCAAGGACATGAAATACTAATACTGCCTCTTAACTTGAAATAATATAAATTATGTACCTTTGGGCAGAATCCTAGTTAACTCAGCTTAGTCACAATCTGTTTCCAGCCTAAGTTCTATGATCTAGTGAACCACTCGTTCTGAATTGACTGGTAAAAGTACTAAAGTTTATTGTAGATGTATTAATTTGTCCTATTGTTTTATTGGAAACCATAATGACTTTTTTTTTGAGTTAGAGAATGAAGGTCATTCAGTTGAAGGTGGAGGTGAAGAGGACTTATCAAAGCATAATTATCAAGACAGAAAAATGAAACATAAAATCTGGAGTATAGTAATTTCAGGCAATGAAATATAAATTGAAGGGTGGATGGGATAATAAAAATTCTCAACAGTGAATGTTTATTTGGCATCTGTGTAAGATACTGGGTTCCTTGTAACACCTTGAGTGCATAACCTGTTTCATTTGTGTCTTTCACAGTAAGTAACAGAGTGGACAAAGTATAAGAATTGTAGACAGAAAGACCTAAGTTTAAATCCTGTCTCAGACACTAATTAGATATGTGATTCTGGGTTAGTTAGTTCACCTCTTTCTACCTCAAAGTTCTCATTTATACAATGAAAATGATAATAGCATCCATTTCAATGGCTTATGGTAAGTATAGAATGAATCAATTTATGTGAATAAATTTGTAAATCCTCAAGCTTTATATAAATATCATTTATTGTTATTTATATTCTTAATATCTAACAAAATGATTTAAACATGATAGGTGCTTATTAAATCTTTGCTAAATTGGAAATGGAGAGATGATGATAATGATTGATGATGATGATTAAGATGATAATTATGGGATGTTGATGATGATGTTGGTGGTGATGATAATGATGATGATAAAAAGAAAGATGAGACAATGATAGAATATTTGCAAAATAATAGATAGATTTTGGACTTGGAGGAAGGAAAAGCTTGGTTTAAATTCTGTCTCTAACTTCTACAAGCCTTAATTTCTTTATCTGTAAAATTAACATATGGTTATTCTTCATCACAAAATTGTTCTGAAGATCAGATGAAGTAACACATATATGTATATGTATATAAATATATGCAAAACTTCATTATATTGTATATATGCAAATACAAGATATAAAGTATTGTGCAAATGTTGAAAGTAATAAACATTTTATAATTCTTATGATTATTATCATTGTTTTTGCATGCAAAAGTGCTGCTCTCATATCAATTCCATGAAATATTTAAATTTCTATTATTCTAGTTTTATAAAAGATGAAACTGAGATTTCATCAAGTTGTTACTTACTTGTGATGTATCAGCTAGTAAATATTTGGTGTGGGACTTGAAATCAAGTCTTCTTATTCTAATGCTACTACTACATTATTCTCATAATCCTATGGATATTCTCTCACTGTTACCTCTGTGTTCAGATAATTTATATCCACTTAGCAAATAGAATAGATAAAAAGTAAACTAAATTAAAATAAAAATACAAAAATACAAAAAAAGTAAAGACCAGCAGATTAGCAACATTACAAGTTAACATATAGTGCTAATAATATTTGAGACAAAAAATATGAGAGAAGTCTCAAAAAAGAAAAGATCACTGTGGGCTATATGGTTGGGAAAAACTTCATAATGAGGGGAAGATCAGATTGGACAGAAAATCAAGCCAATAAGCATTTGTTTATTGGTTAGACACAGTGCTGAGTGATAGTGATATCAAATAAAACAATATGTTCTACATATAGATAAAACAGCCTCTGCCCTCAAAGAGTTTACATTGTAAAGGAAGAGACAAACAGGCTAATAATTATGTGTCTACAAAACATATACAGGGTATATGGAGATAATCTCAGAGGGAAAGCATTGGTTTTGAAGGTGTCCAAGTAATACCTCTTGAAAAAAAAAAAAAGATTTTCGATGGTAAGTTGAAGTAACTCAGGAAAATTAAAGAGGTAGAGAAAAGGAAAAAGAGCATTCTAAGCATGGGGAATACCCACTGAAAAGGGAAGAGAATGTAGGATAAGTCCAGCCTGAGCAAAGTGTAAAGGTATGAATGTACATGATGAGAATGAGAGATAGCCAGTAGCTCAGGGGAATAGAATTTTCACAAAAAAAGAAAAGAAAGGATTAAAGCCAGAGTTAGTTTTGGCAGTTCTATTGGAGATATCATGGAAAACACACTGTCTTTGGAGTCTGTGTTGTTGTTCATTCATTTCATTCTTGTCTGGCTCTTAGTGACCTATTTGGAATTTTCTTGGCAAAGATACTTCACAATGATTTGCCATTTCCTTCTCCAGCTCATTTTACCAATGAGGAAACTATGGCAAACAGGATGAAGTGAGTTGCCCAAGGTCACAAACAGTAATAAGTATCTGAATTGAAGTTGAATTCATGAAGATGAGTCTTCCTGACTCCAAGCCCATCATTCTATCCAGAGTGGTATCTTGTAATGGGTTTAAATCTCATCTCTTCTACTTTCTAATCGTGTAGCCTTGGGCTATTCACTTAACCTTTTTGGTCCTTGTTTTCCTTATCTGTCAATGAGGGAGATGGTTTCTGAGGACTCTTCCATGATCCTGTGTCAAAGTAAGGTATTAGGACTTTAGCTTAAAGGAGGTAGGGACTGAATGACTGTTTTTGAAGGGATGTTATCTGTGCAAAACAAAACTGGGTTGCAATATTTATTTTGGAAGCAATAAGCAATGTATAGGATGGCTTTAACATGGGAGAAAGTGGCTTTAGGTTGAGAAGCACCATTAGAGATCATTTGGTAGACTATCCTCTCCATCTCTGTATTGTTCAGATGAGAATCTAGGGCCCAGAAAATTTTGGCTGATTATTTAGGCAGAAATGACTAAATTAACAAGAAAAATAATGATTCTTTTTTGATATTTTAAGCATAGATGATTTTGTAACTGCAGGCACTATTTTTATCACCATAATTCCCAACTCTTTCCCAAACTGGGAGGGCAGACTTCATGATGTGCCAGTTTGAATTTCCATTCTCCTGGAGGTCATCTGGTGGTAAGTAAGCCTCTGTACTCTTAGCTGTACTGGTCAAATATCGTGGATCATGATGAAGTGTAAAGGAATTATTTGCCAAAGCTAGACTAGACTAGAGTGTTGCTTAGATACTGATAAGCAAGGCATCAATATGAAATTTCTAGAAATAAATGAAGTGTCAAAGCAAACACAACTCAGATCTGAAAATTTAAAGAAAAAAAAATAGAAAAGACAAATGTGGTGAATAGACTAAGGTTAATATTTGCAATATTAAGGGTGAAGACTTTAAGGGAGTGAGACTATTTTCTCCATTGGAAAAGAACATGAAATTTGGATTCAAGAGAGAGTCAGTTTCAAGTACTCATTTGCTGAGAACCCATGAGAAAGTTACTTCACAACTTGTTTCAATATTCTTATCCATGAAATAGAAATAATGTCTACAGCAGCTACTTCTCCTGGTGATACTAAGGCTAAGATTAGGTAATATAGGTGAAATGCTGGTGGTGCAGTGAATAAAAAGCAGTAACTAGTCAGGAAGTGCTGAATTCAAATCCCATTTTAGATGCTTTTTAGCTATGTTCCCATCCAGTCATAACAGATTTTTCATGGCCCTGTGGATCCTATCGTCCATTGGGTTTTCTTGGCAAAGATACCAGAGTGGATTATCATTTTTTTTTCTGGTGAATAAAGGCAAACAGAGCTGAAGTGACTTGCTTAAAGTCACACAGTCAGTAAATGTCTGAAGTCAGATTTGAACGCAGAAATATGAATCTTCCTGATTCCAGAATTGGCAGTCTATCCACTATGCCATCTAGTTATCCTCTAGACAAACAGGATTAAGTGACTTGCCTGGGATCACAAAGCTAGTGAGTGTCTGAAGCTGGATTTGAACTCAGGTGTTCCTGAATCCAGGGACCAGCATTCTATTGACACTGAGCCATCTAGCTGTTTCATTAGCTATGTAATCGTGGATAAGACTCTTCCTCTCAGTTTCCTTATTTGTAAAAGGGAGATAATAATAGCACATACCTCCCAGGGTTGTTGTGAGGATTGTTGGAGATAAGAATTGTCAAGTTCTAGCAATGTGTCTGGCACACAGTGACCACTATATAAAGCTGTTATTCTTATTCTAGTGTATATATGTCTAGAGTCTGACTGTGTTCTTTGAATGAGTTACCTTGGGATATCTGAAACAATCCAATTACCTGCTCATTACCCAATGGCTAGATTGTCTGGATCTATGTAAAGGATAGCCAGAAGCATATTATTTTGATCAACCCTTATAATGTCATTTTTTACACTTTTTGACCAAAATTGATGTATCTCTGAAGAACCAAGTCTGGTTTTTTGGTATGGTTCATAACTGGCTAAGCTTAGGGCAATAGCAGCCTTGTTAGAAGAAATAAACTTCCATACAAAGAGATTGCTTTAAGAGACAAGGCATAGGTGTATGCTTATATTCTGTGCCTTAAAAAAAAAATCAGCCTTCTTACCTCATAGACAAATTTTGTGCATATTTTTTGTTTTCTTTTTACCAGAGAATATTTACTTCATAGAGACAGTGGGAATGGAAGTACAAACAATTTTGCTTTCTCCCTCAATACCTTGGGGGTTTACTCTTTCACTTTGATCTCTGGGGAGAATGGGTCCAGACTTATTAACATTTCTATGAAACATGGATTCCATTTGGTTTGTACTGCTACTGGATGAATCTGGATTGGATCCATATTTGCAGACTACATATTAGCCTTTGATAGAGAAAGTCAGAGGTACCTTCCCTTAGGAATGATCTCTCACCAGAACTTGGTTATGGAGGATGGAATCAGACCAAGGGAAGGCCTGTGCACAAATTCATGATATTTTACAGTAAGGCAAACATCTTTCTCCGATCCGTAGTATATAATTCTATTCTTGATATTTAGTATTTGCTATTAGTAATTAGTATTAGCTGATGATTGGGAAATTATAGGGAGATAGTCTGAGATAGACATTAGAGAGCTATACATTTCTTAGATAAATGGATTTTGTTTTTTGTCCCTTGGTCTTTGATGCTTTGTCTGCTCCATCTTGTTAAATATATTTTTTTTCTCTAATTCACCTTGGTAGGGACAGATTGCTTCAAAAGCTAAGGGGTAGTTGTTGTTCATCCTTGCTTCTCAAAAAGAACCAATGACACCAGGAGTGTGATTTCTTAATTTGCAAGTGAATTGGGTTTAAATGAGGCAAATCTATGTAGTCTTCAGCCTTTCTCTCTTCTCAAAGTTATCTGAGGTTCAGTGGCAAGACATAGGTCAAGACAACTAGGGATGAAGCAGGATATGTGGAATACCTTGGACTTAAGATAAAAACTTTCCCATGTCTAAGATAAATACCCCATTCAGTGGTAAAAGATGAGGTAAAAATTGAGGCAAAAGATGGTCTACTTTGCCTTCTCTAAAGAATCAGTTTTGGAAGGGAAGACCTTCAGATCTGGGAGATAATAAGAGAAAGATTTTTTTTTAAAGGTATCTCTTGCAATTTCCATGATTGGATGTTAACATAAGCATCAGATCTTACAATTTGTGTGTGCTAATGTCTTGTGTTTTATATGACTATGTCTTGTGTCTCCTGTCTCCTGAGTCACTTAGTTCTCATCAGAGGCTAGTTACCAATGAAGGAGAGAGCGCTATTTGGAATTCTGCAAGGAGAAACAAGTTGTAGAGATCTAATTAGATAATTGTCTCTACTTGTAGAGTGGCTTCTTTTTGCCTCTCTCAGTCAGGGGTCCTCAAACTTTTTAAATAGGGAGCCAGTTCACTGTCTCTCAGAGTGTTGGAGGGCTGGGCTATAGTAAAAATAAAAACTTTGTTTTGTGGGCTTTTAAATAAAGAAACTTCATAACCCTGGGTGAGGGGGATAATCGTCCTCAGCTGCCCCATCTGGTCTGTGGGCCATAGTTTGAGGAACCCTTAGGGCATGGCAAGAATGTACTAACTGTTAATTTAAGGAAGCTAAGTACATGGTATCCTCTCATCACCAGAAAAAGTCAGGTTGTACTTCTAATTAAATTAAGTCTTACTCATAAGCACTAACTCTATGGCAGAAGGCAGTCTTGCAAAATGGACAGTTAACCACATAGACCAGCGAAGATAGCAACCAAAAAGAAAGCAAAAAACAGTATTTTGCTTTGAAAGAATGTAGAGGAAAAGAAGAATTTTCCAGTTACCTGAAAAGTATGTTACTTTTATGATTCTGCCTGGACAAGTACTATATGGACACTCAAAGTGCACGTTGGCTACCATCCTAGAGATAAAGGTAGGAAGGCTGGAAATGTATATCCCTATGATCCAGGTTATCAGGGACAAAGCATTTCCTCAAATTGTCAATAAGCATTTAGTGATTACTCTCCTATTATATGCTAGGTACCTCTCTAAGCACTGAGGATACATAGGAAAACAATACAAGATTAAAAAAAATCTCTGTCCTCAAGGAAGTCTCTGTCTAATGGGCAAGACAACATGCCAACAATTATATATAAACAAGATAGAGATAAAATAGATTGGAGCTGATCTCAGAGAGCTAGAAGATATTTCCAAAGTAATGTAGTCCAACAAACTCATTTCACACATGAAGAGAAGGACTCCCAGAGAGATGAAATTACTTGCCCATAGTCATGTAAATAATGAGTAACAGAGGCCAGGATAGCAAACCCACTATTGTCTCCACAATACCACACTGATCCCTAATTGGATCCCTTTTATTCTAATGGCAGATAGGTGGTGCATTAATTAGATGGAGTTCATGGCTTAGAGTCAGCAAGATCTGAGTTCAAATCCAACCTCAAGTCCTTACTAGCTATATTGACCCTTAACAAATCTCTTAACTCTGTTTTTCTCAGTTTTCTCATCTGTGATATGAGCTAGAGAAGGATATAGCAAACTACTATCTTTACCAAGAAAACTCCAAATTTGGGTCAAGGAAATTTGGCTACCACTGAAACAACTAAGCAATAGCAACAACCATTCTATTGATAAGCTCCAAAATGAATCATTCTCTGTGCTCAGCTTCAATCCACTGCCAATCTCTTTATAAAAATACACAAAGATTTCCTGTATGCAGGGGGGGGTAGAGTATTAATGACTCTTTCTTTAGACCCTTTATCTGAACTGTGAGATAATCTTTAGATTTAGTTCCTCCTTGAGAGGCTATTGGAGAAACCAGCCCTACAATACTGACAGCTAAATAAGTCGTTAACAAATGTCCATTTTTTCCAGAAAGAATGGATGGAATGCTTAAAAGAGGAAACAGACTAGAAAAGGTTGTGAAGAGCCAAAGTAGAATTGGCCCTAGGATGATATGGCTGAAGGATGATGGCTAAAAATATCCTTCTTTTTTCCCTTCCCTCACTAGCCTCAATCATTGTGAGATTTAGCACATCTGATACTATTTTTAGAGGACCATGTTGTGCTGTTGTATTCCCTTTATAACACCTGGCCTTGCTTCTGTATTTCATGAACTCTTTTTTTTTTCTTGAAAATCACTTCTGATTTTCTGAGAGGCAGCTAAATAGTCCAGTGGAAAGTCAGGAAATCCTGTGTTCAAACCCAATGTCTGGTTTATGGCCATGAAAAATCACATTCTCTTCCTCAGTTTCTTTAACTATTAAAAAATTTAATAATAATACTTTGCTGAGTTGTTGGGAGGAACAAGAGATTCTTGCAATATAGGTATAAAACACTTAGCATAGCACCAGACATATAACAGGAACTTCATAAATGCTTATTCTCTTCCCTTCTCCTTCCTCTAAATATGCTCCACTAAATACTTTCCCCTTCTGGTGTCTGGATTTCCTCACATCAGTATACTTTCCTAATATAAGCTACCATCTCCCTCTCCTTTTTGGCAATCATTTTCCATTTAAGTAAGATATGCTTTTCCAGAGCTGTAATACAATCATAGTTTCCTACTACCAAGATTCTGTGATACCTAAGGGGGAAAATATTCCTACTCACATTATTTAGGGTCAGCTGCATGGTACAGTGAATAAAATTACAGGCCTAGAATCAGGAAGACCTGAGTTCCAATTGGACCTTAGATGCTTACTAGCTCTGTGACCCTTAGCAAGTTACCTCACCTCTGCTTGCCTCAATTTCCTCATCTGTAAATCAAGGATAATATCTCCCAGAGTTATTGTCACACTCAAATAAGAATAATTAAGCACCTAGCACAGTATCTGGTACATAATAAGCACTGTATAACTATAAGCAATAAGACATTTTAATTAGTACCTTTAAGTTTTTATTTGAACATTTGTATGTACATATTTGAGACATATAACTTTCACTCTCTTTCCTTTTTTTGGATTTTGTCTATTGTGAACTTCTGGGTTTCTCAATTTTCATTCTTTTTCCGTCATTGTAGATACTATATGGTTTGAAATTAATAGGATATATATAGATATAGATGTATATATAGATATAGACATATGTAAGCAGTCTTCTTCTTTTCCCCTCCTTATTTAAAATTATTTTTATCAGATTTGTAAAACATTCTGCAATTACAGTTTTGCTTTCCTTTGTAATCTTTGGCTAGAAATCTGTTGTTCTTGTATTTTAAGCCATGATACAACAGACCAAATCCTATTCTCAGACATTAACTTCTTGGTCAATGGTTCACATCTGAAGTATTATTTTTAATCTATATCCATGGCCATTAGTGGGTCACAGTGAGCAAAAGACAATCTGTTTTCCTGTGGTCTTATCTTTGTCCAAGATATAATCATTGACAACACCTTTCAGATTCCTCCTGTCAGTGTTCCTTGGAATGTTCTCTGAATTTTAATGTTTTTCCCAAAATATCAAAATTGAAGACAATATTCCAGATATCATCAAGATATGATTGTTAGATGGCTATTATGATTTAAGACAGACTTAAGTGAAATATACTTCTTTAGTTGACATTCCATATTCTAAATTAAATTAAAACCATATACTCATATACTTACACACAGGGATATCTCTTTCTTTTTCTTTCTTTCTTTCTTTCTTTCTTTCTTTCTTTCTTTCTTTCTTTCTTTCTTTCTTTCTTTCTTTCTTTCTTTCTATCTGCAAGTAAATAAGATACTAAACACATTTTAGACACATAATACACTAAACTCCCAAATCTTTTCACATGTATTTCTAGCAGCATCCTCCAATCTTGTACCTGCAAAGGTGATTTTTTTCAACTAAAGCATAAACTTTATCCTTATTAGATTGTGTGTTCTTAAATTTGGCCCATTGTTTTACCCTGTCCAGATTTTTTGGGGAAGAATCCTATGCATATTGGGGAAATATCAGGTTCATACTCATTTCTAAGTATCAAGAGTTTGGGCACCAGTTGGTTTAATTACATCCACTTCCTAACCTATGCATTGATGTCAAAGCTCAGAAAAATCCACAATTTATTATTAGCATATTTTTTTCTGAGAAAAAAAAATCTCTATATTTTCATGGCTGGCAATGGGTATGGTGATTTCTTTGAAATGAAGACAAATTGACTTAAGCATTCCTCACAAAATCAGGATGGTGAAATTCCTTCAGGAGGGAGAACCTATCTTCAGCTATTATTTTGTTTTGAAGTCTTTGTAAGTAGGGCTGCACTACAGATAAAACTGGGACTCACAGTCCTTTGATTACCAATTCACATTTTAGATTTTCATAGTTTATTTCCCAAAAGGGAAACTGTAAGCAATGGGATTTTTTTCTAAAGAAATTCTTTTTTAAAATGACTTATTTAAACATTAAAATTGGTTCAATATGCTTCACTGTGCCTTAAGAAAAAATAATAAAATGTGCTCAGACCCTTTCTGATGTTGAGGGACAAAGATACATGTGTGTTTTAGGTTAGGAGATCTAAGTGTGATGGAAAAAGTCTTAGCAGTGAAATCAGAAGAGCTCAGTGTTAAATTGTGCCCACTAGACTTTTAATTCTATAACTCTGGTCAAACCACTCTTATCCTCAATTTATTCATCTTTAAAATGGAGACACTAATGCCACAGCACATTATCATTATGCTATTGTTAGTTTATAATGAAATAAGGTTGGTAAAGTGCTTAAATTCAAATGTTATGTTTTGTTTCTCTTTGGGAGGGCTCTTTGTCATAACATCCTCTGAAAGAGGAACTAAATTTTAAGTTTATCTGAGTAGGGATTAATGATAGTACCAATTAATGATTATTTGGAGGAAAATATAGTGTGACCATATGTCATTACCACAGGGAATCCTTGGGTGTTTTGAATAAGGGAGCTTGGTAAAGGCTTCAGGACTAAACAAATTGAGGAACTCATAAGTGTGTCTTGTCAATGGGATAAGAGGGGTGCCATTTAGAGATGAGTGGTAGTGGTATTGTGGAGAGAGTGCTGAATTTGTAATCTCCATGTTTGAGTTCAAATCCCACTACTTTTCATCTATACGACTTAAGGCAATTCATCTTACCTCTCTCAGACACATATTCTTCATGTATAATATGAAGGAGTTGGATTAGATGATCTTTGCCATTCCTTCCAGGTCTGAATTAGTGATGCTCTGATAAAGTAGAGTGGTTTGTTCTATAGATTAATAACAAATTTAAAATGCAGAGAAAAGACCTGACTTCTTAGGAAATTTGAATGTGTGTAGTAGTCAGGTACTTGTGTGTGAGATGATGCCTTCTATGTATTGAACTTTTTGTGGGTCCTTGAATAAGATTAAAAATTTAGTTAAGACACTGTAGTGACTATCCTTATGAAGCTTACACACTTTAGGGGAATGAAAAAGTGCAGAAATGATTAAAAAAGAATGCAATGCAGATGAACATTTTTGAATGATGTAAAATTAAATAGTCCATGGCCTGAAAGTGAAGGTTATTACCAATAGGAAGGAATCAGGGAATGCTTCCTGCAAGAGCTGGCATTTGAGTTGCAAATTTAAAGGATGGGTAAAGAATAAACAGATGGAAAGGAGGAAATTCTAGGCATATGGAATAATATTGATAAAGCTATAGATGTGGGAAAGTACAGGGAATTTACAAAGTCTAGAAAAAGTCCAGTTTGGAGCTTTAGAACACTAAATAGTGATATAAGATTTGAAAGGTAGGATTGTGCCAGATAATGGAAGGTTTGGAATGAAAAAAAAAAAAAGAAAAAAGAATTATTTAACTATAATTGCAAAATACTAACTTTTAAAAATTCTCTAAGTTATATACATTCTCTCTCTCTCTCTCTCTCTCTCTCTCTCTCTCTCTCTCTCTTTTCTCTCTCTTTCACACACACAAAATAAGTCATAGTGAATACTCCTACTTCTACCTGGGAAAATCTAGATTCAAATCTTGACTCTGATACACAACAGATATGTGGCACTATAACTAAGTTATTTAAGTATTATATTAAGTAATTTCTGAGACTGTTATGTATCAGATAAGTTGCATGTGAATTTGCATAAGTGAAGCCAGAGTTTTCAAATTGGAAATTCCCCAAATTGATAAAATCACAACTCCAGATCTTACCTTGTCTCTGATCTTGCATACCTCTCAGTTCAGTTTCTCTGCCTCTATCTCTGTTTCTCTCTTTCCATCTCTATCTTTTTTTTCTTTCTCCTGTCTTCCCCCATAAATGTTTTACGTGCTAATTAATTGAATTACAGAGAGGTAATAAACATTATGGGTGTCCGTGTGTGTGTGTGTGTGTGTGTGTGTGTGTGTGTGTATGTGTAATAACCAAAAAAGAGTGAGAACAAGGATGGGACAACCTAAGATTTCTCAAGAAAGATCTCAGAAGACTTGGCTTACCTCTCACTGCTGTAACTACAGACTTCCTCAAGTATTTTCTCAAAAAGTTATTGATTCAGAAATTTTACCCCTCTTTATTATTAGAGCAAAATATTCAAAGAATCTGGATCAGTTAAATTCATTTCTTTTGGTCTTTGTTTCTGGTTTTTATTGAAGGAGATCTTTCTTTGCATTCAATTTTGGCTCAAATCACTAAAGGAGCTAGCATCAGATTTTGAAAGCAAAGGCAATCATTTGGAACCTAGATGTGAATCAGTTGGATGATGATGATGATGATGATGATGATGATGATGATGATGATAGATATTTAGAGCCTATCATTCTTTGGGTTTCTTTCCCAGAAATTACTCTTTGAATGCATTTTGTTAGCCACAAAATATATGCTTGGTCCCCTTGGAACTGCATTAGAGAACATAGCCAAGGAAAGATTAGAGGTACTATGACACTTAGGGATCTAACATTGTATCACTCTTACTTTTCTCTCTTCCTATAGACAAGAACCAATAGCAAATGAGAATTTATCTTCATGTTTAAATCACAATTTGAGTGTAAATGCCAGACTGTACATTGCCATACTTAATTTTTCCATTTTTGTCCAAGCAAATCAGAACCACACATTGTTAGACCTAGAAAAGATTTTAGAGATCATCGAGACCAATCTTTGTATATTATAGATGAGGAAACAGAAGCAAGGTCACGTGACTTTTAAGCAGTGAAGCTTATATTTAAACCAAGGTAATTATGATCTTTATCAATCTAAGTTCGGTGCTCTACTTTTTATATTCTTTTCCTTACAGTTGAATTATTGGCTTATCACAATGAGTTTTTCAGTTAACCAATTGGCTAATTATAGCCCACAGAATCACAAAATTTCAATTGGAAGGAACTTCATTGGTCATCTGGCCCCAACCTAAATTGCATACTATAATATGCTTGACAAATGATTTGAAGAACTCATGAGCCCAACCCATTACTTGTACCAGTAGACAATTCTAATTGTGAGGAAATTTTTCTTGATATCAAACTTAAGCTTCTTAGAAACTTGCACCCATATGTCCTCATTTTGTCTTCTGGGACTAAATAGAACAAAATTGTTCTTCTTCCCCTTGAAAAGTACTTGTCTATTTGGAAATAGCTGTCATCCTCCTTCTGAGTCTTCTCTAGATTAAACATTCCAGGTCCCTTCAATCAATCATCATTGACATAGACTATAGGATCTTGACCATTCTGGTTGATTTTCGTTTGAACACTCTAGTTTATCCATGCCCTTCTTAAAATGTGGCAACCAAAACAGGATAAAGAACAAAAGGACTATTCCCTTCTTATTCCTGGAAAGTATGAACATTAGTGAATATTGTCCATACCTGGGTATGATGATGGAGTTAGTGATGGAAACTGGATTGTAAGTGTTCCACCCCTGCTAGTGCTTTTTTTTTTCTTGTTCTCATTCTTCTCTATCTTCTCTTTCTCTGTCTCTCTCTTCCTTTTTCTTGTTCTTCTTGTTCTTGTTCTTGTTTCTTCTCCTTTTCTTTCTTCTCTTCCTCCTCTTCCTCTTCTTCTTCCTTTTTTTCCTTTTTGGTTTGCTCATAGTTCCAGATTTACTTCTTGATTTTGGAATTTATGTTAGGATTGGATTCTGTACGTTTCTGGGGAAAATGTCTGGTCTGAACTTTTGTTCTCCTATCCTTCTTTTGATTTCACAGCTCAAGCTAGGATCCTGCAAACATTTAATGTTCTGAACATAATGTGATCTAGAGCAAAGCCACTCACTGCCTTCTTGGTCTGTCTGCAAGTTCCTGACCCAGGTTTGGCTCTGTCAGCTTGTCCTGGTTGGAAGTTTGAGGAGATTTAACCTCTATTGTCTCAATGAGAGATATTGAGAGAGAGTAGTTCAGAGCTACTAAGCTTCAGTTTCCCCTTTAGTCTAGGATTCCTGACATGTTTTTCCCACTGCATGCTACCACTCTGTGCCGAGTGTTCTCACTCGGTTTTTAGAATGAGAGCCTCCCAGATTGTTTACTTTGTAAACTTATTCCTTGCTTGGTATACAAGTAAGCCTCCTCTATATGAAATTCCTACTGTAGTCTAACTCAGAACTAAGTAGTGATGACTGAACTTCAAGATGATACCTATTCTTGCACCCTGTGCTGGTTCTGGCATTTTGGGGGATTTCTTTCTATCCTAGTGCTTCTTTTCATGGCCCTCAGTATCACTTCTTTCAGTTTCTGAATTCTGTGTTTTTATGTACATGGCATACTCCTAGCCAAACAGTGTCCTCAAACCCATCTGCTACCTCCCAGGATCTATAAAAGGAAAAAAAATCAGTTACTTTTTCAGGACCTTACCAAGGAGAATTTAGCCTATGAAGTTTGATGAGGGAGCTACCTCTTTCTGCTATGCTGCCATTTTGCTTCTACCTACAGTCAGTTTTTGAATTTGTTAAGTGAGGTTAATGCTCACTTTTTCTTAAAGGGTCTTTATTAGGTTCAAATGAAGCCATGCATGTGAAAGTGCCTTGCAAAAACCGCAAACTATACAAATATAAGTTACTAATTTTCACTTGGATAAAATTGTGTAATCAATATCAGGAAATATGGTGTGTGTGTGTGTGTGTGTGCGCGCGCGCGTGTGTGTATTTGCTAAATCATTTAAAACTAGAGAAAGGCATACATGGGAGAGGTCAGAAATGTAAGCAGAGTCACAAAACTATGAAACTTTGGTGCTGGATACCATCTTGAAGATCATCTATGTTAACTTCTGTTGATTTTTACAAATGAAGAAACTTGGCATTGGGATGATAAACTACAAAATCACAAAAAAATTTGCCATTAGAATAATTGTGGCTCTTAAGTGAGATACTCCATGTGTGGAATGTTTCAAATTCTTATTCTCCTGTTTCATGGTTTGATTGTTAAGACTTTAGTTTTGTTTTATTGTTAATATTTTGCTTTTTGAATTTTGCTAGATATTATACTGATGCATTCAGCATTATCCAGTGCCAACTTATTAATTCCCATGTCTATAGTACTTGGAAGTTTACAAACCATTTTCTTCACAACAAACTCGTGAATGACAGTGGTTATATAATATCAATTTTACTTCTAAGGAAACAAGTTAGAGTTGTCCAGTGTCACATGGCTGGTAAAAAAAAAAAAAAAAAAAAAAAGCTAGAGGGTACAGTGGTGAGAACACCAGCCCTGAAGTTAGGAGGACCTGAGTTCAAATCCGGTCTCAGAATTTAACACATCCTAGCTGTGTGACCCTGGGCAAGTCACCTAACCCTAAATGCCTCAGCAAAAAAAAAAAAAAAAAAGAAAAGAAAAAGAAAGAAAGAAAGAAAGAAAGAAAGAAAAGAAATCAATGACAATATTTGAGGCCAGGAGGAGCAATCTGTGACTAGTCTTAATACAAACACAGCTTTTCGCTAGCTACCCTATTATAAATTGTATCTTCTCATCAAGATTTCTAACTGTTGAACACTGGGGAAGAGTAGAGAAATATGCGATTTATCTGAAGTTTTCATTTTCTTGAGAGATGTCCCTTTGTAGTTCAGTGGACATCATTTGGAAGGAACAGTCAAAAAATCTGTATCCCAGGCTAGATTCTGGTCCTAAATCATTCTGTGACCTTGGCAAAGCTACTTTGTTTAGCAACCATTATGAAGGCGTAAATTTCTTCTGTTAAAAAAGAAGGGAAGTGTGTGTGTGTGTGTGTGTGTGTGTGTGTATTAATTATGCTCTGATGTCCCTTCATAGTGTAATTGAAATAAAAATAGTTCAGGTAGTATAAAACCTGGATTCAAATTGGGGCTCTGTCATATACCCACGCAAGTTATGTTATTTCTCTTGACCTCAGTTTCCTGATCCACAAAATCAAGGGATTGAACTAGATGATGTCTAATATTCCCCAACATTAAACATTTTAGTTTCCACAAAATCACATTTCTATCTTTGGGAATTTGTGACTCAGGGGGCCTCTACTCTTCTGCCTTTCCCCTCTCACTTTCATAGCTGTGCAGAGTTACTGATGGCTGACCTGTTGGCTGCTTTTCAGATTGGCTTTGAAATACAGGCTGGCAGGAGCTCTGGAAGCCTGGAATCCCAGGTTAGCCAGACAGCTGCACACTGCAGTACATTTTTAATGGGCTCCCCCTCTGCTGCTGCTGAGTGCTTTCCAGGTTAAGGTCAGTTCTGAAACCAGCTGAATTCTTTAATAATCACTGCCTTTCCAGTCTTCACCAAAGGTTCAAAAGGAGGAACAATTTTTGTCACATTAATATTAATTCCTTTGCTGTGGGGGCTTGTTACAATGACATATTTTCTCTTTAAGCATTCACCGCAGCAGCACTAAGTGCATAGCAAACTAACTATTGCCATGGGGAAATGAAGCCAGCTACTATTAGTTGTTATGAACAATTGTCCCTTAATTTTCCTTGCCACCCTTTGCAAAGTGGCTCTCTAGACCCAATAACTGACCCACCCTAGATAGCCAAACAGGTGACAAGAGAAGGGCCTTCCTTTGGTTCTCTGTCTCTCTGTCTCTCTGTCTCTCTCTCTCTCTTTTTCTGCCTCTCTCTATTTCCCACCCAATAGATACATGGATAGACAAAGGTTAAAATAGAGTATCAAAACTAAGCCCGCAATCCAAAAAGCTAGAGTCTTTTTTTGGCAAACATTCCTTTAAGTGGGAGGCTGACCTGAGGATACACACACACACACACACACACACACACACACACACACACACAATTTAAGTGATTATGTACAAAGAATAGAGATTAAGGGTACGGAAAAAGAGAGGCCTGGAAGAAGGTCTCTAGTGAAGTGGACATCTGTTGAATATTTTTATCAGTGACATGAATAAAAGCATATCATGTAAGATTTACTGAGGACAAAAAGCTTGGAATGATAATCAACATTTTGAATAAGAAATAATACTCTAAAAGATCATAACACCTAGTACTATCTGGCAAATCAAACAAATATGCATTTCAATAGAAATGGAGTCCCACTTTTGAGTTAAATATGAGAGAGGTAGCTAGAAAGTTTCTATAAAAATGATCTTGAAGAATCTTAGTTAACTTCAAGGTCAATATGAGTCAGCCTATAATATAGCAGTCTCCCAAACAGGTGGATTATTTGTGCTCCACCCATGATAGATCTTTCTGAGTTCATATTGTTTGGATAAATCTCAGTTTGACACATTGTACCTTACATAGTGATGTAAGAACAAAACTCAATAGCTAACCAACCCAGGAACAAAACCAAGGCATTCCAAGGCATTACCAGAGCCCCAACACTCAGAACAAAGGAGCTAATAATCCTGTTGTTACTTATACTTCTGTCAGCTTCTTGGAGACTCTATTTCTGGTTTTGTTGACAGAGATATTGGAGTAGTTTGCCATTCCCTTCTCCAGTTCATTTTATAGATGAAGAAACTGAAGCAAACAGGATTAGGTGACTTGCCCAGGATTACATAGGTAATAAGTGTCTTGAGTGTAGAATTCAATAAAATGAGTTTTCCTGTACCTAGGTCAGGTGCGCTATCTACTGCATCACCTCATCAGATCATATCTAGGGGCAATATTAAATTCTAGGCACAACATTTTAAAAAAGACATAGTCAATCTGGAAAGTATCAAGAGTTGAACAGAACTACTATGCTTTATGAAGTTTGGTTGAAAAAACCAGAGATTTTTGGTCAGAAGAAGGGATAAGAGGAGATGATAATTGCTAAATTCAAATACCTGAAAGATGTCATAGGCTGATGTGTTTTCTGCCTACTATCAGAGAGCTAAGACAGTAATAATGGGTATAAATTGCATAGAGACCCAGTTCAGATTGAAATGAACACAACAAAACATCTTCATA
Source organism: Sarcophilus harrisii (assembly GCF_902635505.1). NCBI lineage: Eukaryota > Metazoa > Chordata > Mammalia > Dasyuromorphia > Dasyuridae > Sarcophilus > Sarcophilus harrisii. The sequence goes on along the minus strand of NC_045427.1, from coordinate 184,756,864 downwards.
ATTAGTTCAAAAAATGGAATATTCCAAAAAGTGTCCAGAAGTAGAATAAATTGCCTTGATAGAAAAAAGGGTTCTCTTTTATTGGAGATCTTAAATAGACTTTTGGATTGGTATGCAAAAGAAGCTTTAGGTTTCTGACAGGGTCTGGGATAGGAACTGGACCTTTAATTTCATTGAAATCAAGAATTTCTACATGAGGATAACCCTTACACTAATGCAAATTGGTCCCTTCGCTGAAATTTATATTTCTATAGAGCACTGAGACATTAAATGACTTTTCATGTTCTTATAACTAGTATTTCTTAGTGACTAGCTCTCTCTCCACTATGCTATATTTCCTCTTCCTGTGGTAGAGGGAAATAAGATAAGGTATGAAGTGAACTGAAAGATCTCTCAGTGCTTTCCTACTCAAATTTTATCAATCTGTGGAATACTTTGAACTTAAACTGGAAGGATTATGTTGGTTTGAAATTTGCAGTGTAATAGAAGGACCTTTGGGCCATGAATCAGCAAATTAGGACTTTAGTTCTAGCTTTTCCACTCGCCAGTTACATGATCACAGTCAAATCAATTAGTTTTCTGGGTCTTGGTATTTGTTTGGTTAAATTGGAATGTTTCAAATAGTGGTCTGAGGACCCTTATGCAGCTCCAAGACTCTTTCAGGAGGTTAGTGAAATCAAAACCAGAACATTTTTATTTCTAGTCATGAATAGCAATAGATATAATAAACGTATCTAAAAAAGCTCTTTAGAAGAAAAGTCCTCAATAATTTTTAAGAATGTAAAAGGAGTTCTGAGACAAACAAAGAAACAAAAATGAGATGATATGAATCTATGCTATGCTTATATGCTTCTGAAGTTAATGTACCAATAGAATGTCACTGGACCAACAGACACTGGGATACTTACCTTCTTGCATTTAAAAAAAAAAAACTCTAATTCTGGACTGACATATGTGAGTCATATTAACCTGGATGATCCTGAGAGGAATGACTATTGCTTATTTTTCCTTTCATATTCTCTGACTCTTCACATTTTCATCCTTGATGGGGGGAAAGGAGGGAGATAGGAATCTTATAAATTTAAGTATGACTCATGTATAAGGTATCTTTAAAAGGGAGTTGAAAACTACTCAGTTTACAATGTAGATCAAGTATAGAGCAACAATTCTTTTTTCAGTTGAAAAGAAATGCCAAAAACACAAAAGACTCAAAATATGCATTTCTAGAGGTTTAACACAAAATAACTATATAATTACTTTTCCCAATATATAATTTCTATTGTATTCTCCAGAGTGATTGATACTAATAGTATTAAAACATGGAATATATAATGGAAGTATTTCATTTTTACCTCTGCTCTTTGGAATCTAAACAATTCTCTTAAGATCCATGCCTTCTGGTAAGGTCATCCAAAGCCTGGGCTCATTTTCCTGTTAGCAGACTTTCTTCCAAGAAACATTATAGTGGTTACAGATACTTGTTAAGGGATGTTCCATTACTGGAACTCTTCTCACAGAATTTCTCTCTTTTAGAGATAGAAAAGAGAGAGACACAGAGAGAGAGACAAAGAGAGATAGAGAAACAGAGATACAGAGACAGAAAGACATACAGAAAGAGACAGAGAGATAGAGATAGAGACAGAAAGACAAACAGAGAAATAGAAATAGAGACAGAGAAAGAGAGAAGGAGGAATTTGCTTTTTCCTTAAAAATCTACTGAGTGGACAGCTCTTTCTGACCAATTCTCCTTGACAGAGACATCTTTTACTAAAGTCATGAAGTCTAAAGAACCAATATGGATATTACTTGATAATTCCAAAACACTAAATCAGCATTAAATTAATAAATATGGCCCACCATAAATGTCCCTGAGGACTTCAGTTTAACTTTGACATGATCCATGGGATTCTTTCTGCTATACTACTATAGGGATAACATGATACTCTGGGCACAAGTTTGGATTTGGAGTCAGAAAAGCCACAGTTTCAAATAATATCATTGACATTTTTTTTGAGTTGTGTGATCATGAATAAGTCATTTTACTTATTTGAAATGCAATAATAATAACCTCATTGGGCTGATGTAATGATTAAATGAGCTAAGGTTGATAGCTAGGACCTTTATATCTATAATATCCCAAATATCTTTATGGAGTTTCAAACTTTAATAGCTATTATTACTAATATCATAGTTCTCCAGAGATGATTGTTCCCCTTAAAGGACATACCTGCCATTTTTTTTCAAGATTCAACTTGAGTCATGGGAAATGGCCTCATGGTCTAGGCATTTAGGTTACTTTTAGAAAAATGGATGAGGAACAAGTTTACAGACTCTTTCATGCTATCATACTTTAATTAACAAAACCCTGATAGTCTTTTATTAAAATTGTTGGTAGCAATGATTAAAAAATTCCTTCTTGCAATAAGATATAAAATTTAAATAAATTCAAAGGCCTAATAATAGGTAATTTTTTCTTTCTGATTCTCAATTGTGACTAATCATCAATTACTTTAACTCTGATTCTTTTTTCTTTATTAAATAGAAACCAACTTTGTAACTGACTCTGAACCTTTCATTGGATTCAAAAAACTCCTAATATACTGGACTCCATTGCTTCAGACTTGAGGGCATAATGATGTCAAAAAGCTCTTTCTTTTTGATATATCTTTAGCAAGGCACACCTTTTAACAATTTGTTTACAATTTATCAAGAGGATGGGCCCATTTGTCCTTCTAAATTATTGGCTTTTTCTCTTTTACCTTGAGGCTTGCCAGACTGAGGTAAAATAAAATCAGGTAAAAAACATTGATCTGCAAAGAAACCTCATGATAGTCATTTCCCAATCAGTTGTTTGGCTGACAGCTCATTTCTAAATTACTACAGATAGTGTCTCTCCCCCCATTTTCTAAACTTTGCTATTTAGAAACAGAATATAGTGAATTTCATCATTAAGAAATAGAAGAATTCTTTTTGTTCAATCATTTTTCACTTGTGTCTAACATTTAATGATCCTATCCAGAATTTTCTTGGGAAAAATACTGAATAGTTTTCATTTTCCTTTTCCATATCATTTTACAGATAAGGAAACTGAAGTAAATAGGTTAAATGACTTGTCCAGAGTCATACCGTTAAAAGTCTCTGAGTGCAGATTTAAACTCAGAAAGATGAATTTTCCTATCTCTAGATCTGACACTTTATGCCACCTCTTTCACCTTTCCCCAGGATGGAATATTTTGGGGCAGCTAGATGCCATAGTATTTAGGGCAATGGCATGTAGTCAGGAGGACCTGAGTTCAGTTATCAGCTCAGATTCTTGACACACTAGGTGTGTGATTTTGGGCAAGTCACTTAAAGTCACCTGCCTTAAAAAAAAAAAGAACAAACAGAATGCAATATACATATACATTTGAATAGAATATCCACTGGAGTCCTATATTGGGGAGTAAAGTTGAGTTTGTATAATATCAGCCCATGTTAATGGAAACAGAGGGACTGATAGGTCCTACCTAGGTAAGAAAGCTGGGATTATGAATGTATTCTCTGAGGCATGAACTCTTTAATTCTGAGGAGGTTTGTTAGCAGAGATTTGGCCTTTGGACAAAGAGTGTGTTTATCTTTTAAATATTGCAATTTATGAAGGTGGTCTATTAAATAATGGAAAGATTGTAAACTGTATTAATAGAGAAAATACTTATAAGAGAACATTGAATTCTCATAGTAGAACACTCCAAAAAAGATGATTTTTCATAAATGACCTATGAAATAGTATCTCTGTATTTGGATTCAGGGATCTCTTGGGATCCAAGTTTTGACTGTGATTCTTATGATTTCCTTTAAACAATCAGTAATTCAAATAATTGATCAACATTAATTTCTTAAGCACTTATTTTGATTGTCTCCTGAGCAACTAGGCTAGGAACTGAAGGTAGAAGTTACAGAAGCATATTTCAATTTGATGTAAGAAAATATATTCTAATGCTTAAAGTTGTTCAGAATATAATGGAATACCTTGAGAATCAGCCTCTTCATCTTTACCTGTTGGCTTTCTACCTATAATTTAAAAAAAAAACTATGTTAAACACTCTCTTCTTAATAAAACTTTTCCTGGGTTCCTTTGGATATTATAGTTTAGATTTCTTATAACCGTTATGTGACTATATGACATTTATCTGTTTTTATCTTATGTACCTATTACAATATGAATTCCATTAAGGCAGGTAACATGGGTAATTATACTCTACCTTTGCTATCACTAAGCACAGTGTTCTGCCCACAGTAGATAATTAATGTATATTGTTATATTGCATCATATTGGTGAAGTTTAGGTTTTGGGGTTCCCTTTGTCAAGAAACCAAATGATGAGGTCTAGATTTAGGGAATCAAAATGAGATTAGGGTTTCTGGTGGTCAAGGAGTTAAATGATAAAGTTTAGTGGCAGGTTCAGGGTTCAGGGAACCAAATGGAGAGGTTTGGCTCCCTTAAACCCCCTGGGGATTTGGCGCAAGGGTGGGGAGTTTTGGGGAATCCCCTTTTGGTGGCACAGAGATTCTCTGTAAAGGAATTTATAAACCCCAAAAAGCTAGATTGATAAAAGAGGTTTATTATTGGCATTGGAAGTCAGCCTTTACTATGCAAGAATAGAAAGGCTGAATTTCCTAGAGGTAAAGTCTGACTGACAGAGAAGTAAAGTTTAAAGAAATCCCGACAGAGTGTCATAAGTTTCCTTAGGGAAATAGGTGAGGATAAGGAGAGGGAAACACTGGAAGAGAATATTATTCCAGTGGGCAGAGGCGTGCTATGCCAGGAAGAAAGAGAGTTTCTTTGGCATCCTTGGCATCCCCTGCCAAGGGGAGCTTTGGCTACAAGCTGGGTTTCAGCTTGGGCTGAATTTGAATAGAATTGAATGAGTCTCTTCAATTCAATAGGGTTACCTCAGGACTGAACCAATACCACCAAGATAACCGAATGAAGCTATTTATCTTGTTTCCTCTGTGGGGCAGGATCCCACAGACACAGGGTTCAAGGAGAATCTCTCCTTTCAAGAGTTTTAGAGAGTTTTGGGGTCCCTTCTTCAATATTATATTGTATCATAGAATATTTGAGAGGATTACCCTTCATTGAAGGTCTTCATATATTGCCTAGATGATTCATTGTTGAGGATACTATAGAAGGATTTCTATTCAGATATGAGTTGTAATCAGATGTCCTCTCAGAATGTATAATTTTGCTAAATGTCTTTACACCTACCTGGAATATCTAGTAATTAAGTTCAGAAAATAAGGTTCGTAAGGAAAATATATTGGTTGCCCTCTTTCCACCCATTAAAATGGTGTAATAGAAAACAAATTGGTTTATGAATCATGAGATATGGGTTCATTTTTTGGGAGAAGTTCTATCCCCTTTCTTGGCTTCAGTTTCCATCAGTGTACAATGAAGAATTCTAACTCAATATTTCTATAAAAGTCTTTCTAGCTCTAAATTTCTCATCTTAACATTAGTTTTATTTTTTCTTTAGTAATCTATACTATTTTGAAACATAGACTTCATAAATAACTCTTTACTGTCCTTGAGCTCAGTAATGAAAGAATCAGGCATTTTTGTTTCCAGTTTTTCATTTTTATATTTAATTTTATGCCATAATGAATATTGTCATTTACTCTCAGGTAGCTATGAAGAATGACATGAACTAATTACATATTTTATAATCAGAAATCAGAAGAATGGGAGAATCTGACAATATATCATGATAATACTGCCATATTTCATTGAATCAAGAAGTTTTTAAAATACCAAGTTAATTATGTATGTATTCAATAGAATCATGAGCATAAGAAAGGGTGAAAAAAAGATGTGGACTTAGCTTATGTGGTCCAAAATGCCTATTGCAATATTCCCTACATTTGTCACCAATTGCCTGAATATAAATTTTTTGTTACATTTTACTTGAAGTATAAGGCATAAATATTCCCTGAACTTCAGTTATTTGGACAGATGACCATTTTAATGCCAAAAGTGTTTTTCTTCTTACTATGTTAATCACTTTAGATTGAGAACATTCTAAAAGGGAATACACACTTCTTTAAACAGCACCTACATATCTGTGTTATTCAATATCTGGCTATCAGCATTTCCTGATCTCTGACACAGACCCATCTTATAGAGAATGAAGTAGCTCAGGAGCAGCTAACAAGGATGAATCCTTTGCTGACTATTTAACAAAATTTTTTCCTGGCCAATTCCTTTCTGGAAGGGTAGGCTTTCTTATACCCAAAACTTTTAAAGTGCTCAGTCAGCATGATACTGAAAAGATAGCAATCTGAGGAATAAAAAACAAGTCATATTCCTTCTATAATTTTTTCCAGAAGTGATACATCCCCCTGGAACAATGACACACATACAAATTTATAATCTTGGAAAAATCCTGATTGAAGAAACATGCTACTTCACCATGAACAGATCTCACAAATCTTTGCTGTGCACTGGTGGCAGAATAGTCAAACTAGTCTCAAGATCACTGAAATTTAATAGAAGCAATGACAATTGTTTGTTTCAGTTTAAATATACAGTCTAAAGCAGGAGAATTTTTACATAACCATATCAGTTTCTCTGTGCTGGGTGTCTTGCTTCCCCTGTTGTGTTCACAAAAGTTAATACAATATAAATTTCTAAATAACCCAAGTTTGTCCTTATAAACAATTATGACACTATTCCCTGTAGCTTCTAAGTTTTCAAACTACTTACCCTTGAATTAAATATCCCTAACACTTGATATATGAATTTTAGTTCTGCTCTTTAATATCTTTGTGGCCTTGTGTAGTTTACTTTCTATTTCTGTTTCAGCATATATTTTTTAAATAGGAGGATTATACTAGGTGATTTCAAAAATTCACTTAGTTTGTAAATCCTGTGATTTACGAACATGAATAATCATGGTTTATCTTTCCGTAGTACCATATTTTATCACTTTTAGGGTGTAGACATTATAATACTCATTTTACATATTGGTAAATTGAGGCTTACATAGACTAAATGATTTCTGGATGGTCACAAAAATATTAAGTCTTAATGGCAGAATTCGAACTTACTTTTTGTCTGGTTTCAGAAGATTTTCTACAACACTATGGTGCCTATAATATTATGCATCCTTTGGGTTTTTTTTATCTACTTTAAATATTTTCTTTTTGCCTCTTCCTTTCCTCTTAGCATTAGATTTTGCATGGGAATTGTTCTGACTTCTAGCTACCTTGCTTTTCTAATGTGTTTTGTGTTAAGAAAAGAGCTACATTGTGAACACTAAAAATAAATTTTCTCTGAGTGAAAACATGAGGAACTCTTCCATGAATAAAGTATATGGATTTTGTGGCATCTATTTTGGTAGTTCAGAGGCCTATAAAAATTGTCCTGGTGCTCACTTGTGTTCTAAATAGTTGAGACCACACTATAAGAGACTTCTAGATCACTGAACACTGCAAAGTTATTGTGTTTCAGAATTCCATTCCAGGTCAAGGAAAGAGACTGATTTGGGAATTGTGGGAGAGAAAAAAAAATCCTGGGAAATGAGAGAGTATCAGTGGATTGGTTCCAGATTTATGACTATTTGCACAAATTATTTCTCTCTCTTATTAGCACAGATGGTAAAATATTGACCAGAATTCCTAAAAGAGAAGAATAGAGGTCTGAGTGGGTAATGAGATATAGTGAAATCTTTGTTTTGTAAGGTACACTTGCCTCTTTAAAATAAACAGATCGGTATTGTGCTGAAAGGGATAGAAAAAAAAGCGTGTAAAACATGCTTTTGTCTCTTTTGTGTAAAACAAATAAAATATTTATATTAACTTAGAAAGGATATAAGATATTGGCTCTGCTGTAGCTAAATGTCTTAGTGCCTAAAAGAAATAGAAAGATGTTGTATCTTAATAAATGCTATTAATATTTGCATGTGAATATAGTTTTCAGATGAAATTTAAGCAATTTTGGACAGAAAACAAACTAGTATGAATATTAAGATTCAAATCTTTTTGTGAATAACATAAAATTATGTCTTTCTTAAATGTTAATAGTATATTTTAAAGAAACACAGCAGAAATTTTTACTTAAAAACTTGAGAAATATGAATATGAGAAAAATAGTTTCAAGGACATAAAAGGACATTTTGGACAATGTCACTATCTTTAGAGTGATAGGAGATTCAGGTATTTCAGCTCATTCACTTATAATTATTCTGAGCCTACGGTAGGATTTTAAAAAGGGTTATAGATTTGATGGGGAAAATTTCATGAGTTGTAACTTTTAAAGTTGAGTCATGTGGCTCATTTTTCTCTTCCCTTTCTGTTTAAGAATTTGTTTTAGACTTATTTGATTTATGACCCTTAGATTTATTTATTTCCTCTTTAAATAACTTCTAAATTTCTTCTAAACAGCTCCTGTCTTATTGTTTTGTAGATATTTCCCCTCCCACCCCATTCCAATTTTTTCCCGAGTCATATATGTATATTTGTCTATATCTATAATCTATGAATCAATCTATCTATATTATTTATCATCTATCTAGCTAGATATTATCTGTCATCTAATTACTTATCTATCATCTGTCTATCTATCTATCTATCTATCTATCTACTAATTCACTACAGGGGATGGAGAGAATATTGCACGTTAGGAATTTTCCTATATTCCTGATTATACTGATTTTTACTCCTCTGCATTCTGCCCATGATCATTTTTTCCCCTATTTGCCATGACTTCTTCCTGGATCCATGTTCTCTCATTCTTCCTCATGGGTATCAGATGTCTTTTCACCTTTCCTTCTCGGTATCAGATATCCTTCCCCAGAGCTTTGATTCTCTTTTTCTTGAGTCAGGGTGATTAGAGTCATCTTTAAGTGCCAATTCTCTTTAGATTTGACCTAAAGTCCTCATATCTTATTATACAATTTCATTCTCCCCTCACCCCTTGAGAACCTTCTTCAGTAGAACCCTCTCCTCTCGGTAATATAAGATTTCCCCCTTTCTTTTTCTTTTTGTCTTTCCTTTTTTTCTCCTCATCGATTCTCCTTTAAGCCCTCTTCTAAGATACTACTTTCCCCTAAATTGTAAGGTGCATTATATATACCTATGCCCTCCTCTTCCTCTTTTTTTTTTTTTTTTGCATTCTCATTCAAAACAAAACAAAACAAAAATCAACATCAATTCAAATATAGGTGGTTGGGGTGTTGTGAGACTTTGTTGAAAATTTACAAAGCATTCACTTAGGTCAAATTTGGAAATTTGAAAAGTACAGCTAGTAGTTTTCCTACTTTACAAATGAGAAAATGAAAGTTTATAGAGGTTGGGATTTTCCAATAGTCAAAAACTAATAAATAAATATAGGAATGATTGTAAACTCATATGTCAATAATCTAGATTCTTTCCACTATATTTCCCATGCTGAATTCATTAAAATGAATTAAAATGAATATTGTTCTCGAAATTTACAACACTTTTTAAAAATGGCAAAACTATTTCAGAGAATCATTTTTAGTCCACACTATCAAAATTTGTGTGGAAATTTATATACTTATTCTTTTTCCTATTTTTAAAAGTGAAGGCAGACTAGCTTGTTCAGTCAGACTTGTTTCTCTACCAATATTTCTATTTAATTTCCACTTTCATGCTAGTCTTCTTATGTGCTTATGGAAAGACATTTCTTAAAGGTCTCTCTTTTGTTAATTTGTTGTTGTTAACTCCAAGTGTCATATATTTAGGGTAATTTATTTTATTACTTTAGTTGTTACATTTCCTCCACCTTTTTTGTATTTGTATCACATGGGGGTAATTGTGAAGCAAAAAGTCTCCTCAGGTTTTGTTTTTATAGTTTTTAATAAGAATTATTCAAATATATCTTTTTATTGAATAGCCATCTTTTTGTTGAAGATTAGGCAAAATTTTCAGAATATGTCACCCTTGATTTACATTTTGAACTTCTTTATTCTTTGAAATATATTATTCTCATTTCTTCCTGTGATTTCTAATGGGTATAGAATTTAAATTTCCTTTCCTTTATATTTGAAGTTCTTTCTACTAGTTGCTTGACACACTTTTTATTTGTCATTGAAATTATTCAATTGAATGACTATTTGTCTCAGATTTTATAGCATAGGTGTCACCCCTCCCAGATGTGATCTGTGCATTTTTTCAAATTGGTACTTTGTTTTCTGTATTCAGAAGTTCTAAACAATTTTATTGCATTATTTTTTACATCGTGGTAGTCAGATTATTTGATCTGCCATATAATTCTGAAAGATCCATTGTCTTTAAGATGTCTATATTCATCTACCTCTGAGATCATTATGATTTGCTTATGTAGAGATCATGTTTTCATTTAATTTTTTTTTTTGCTTTTCTTCCAAATTGTCTTTTATGTTTATGTATTTGGAGTCCCAGTTTTCTCTTTTGTTCCTTTGGTGAGATTTTTACTATAGATTCACATTTCCCCTCTTATTCTGCCTCACATTTCTGCTGTAAAAGATATACATTCCAATTTCACTGTTATTTATTTTTTTTCTCTTAAGCCATTTGAAAAAAGCCTGTTGTAGATCCATGCTCTCTCAGGTATCCACAGGGTCCTTTACCTCATCAGATGTTCATTTATTTTCCTTTGTCTTCCAAAAGTTTATTCATGGATGTCTGAATGTTCAGAAAATTTGGAGACCATATTCCCTTCTGTTATGACTATCTTTCCTATTGATTTATTTGAATGTGCATAAGAGCTTTAACCGAGTTTCCTTTAACTAGAAATATTTGGTAATTTGATCTTTTTTCTTCTTCTATTACTATTTATCACTTCCTGGTTCCACTTTTTGGTGTAGTGGGGCTAGACTTGTCTTGACAATTCACATTTCATAGGCCTTGGCCTTTAGAACTGGAGACCACTGGATGCTGATCCCTTCCTATTTTAAGTCAGATGGAGCTTAGTATACACACTAGAATCTTGACATAGCTTCCTTTATTCCTCAGTTCACTGGACAAACACTGTTGCAATATGGTGTGCCAACTTTCCAAGCAAAGAATGAGATGTGAGAAAGTGGCAATTCCTGAGTAACCCTAAGGCTAGCTGACCTTGGGAGTACCACAAACAATGATGACCAATCTGTTGGTCAATAAACTGTAGAACCCTAAGATTGGAATTACTCTACCCCTTCCTCTCTCTAATTGTACCTCTAAACCATAATATTAGCATATCAACTTCATTTTTGTTACTCTTTCCTACAAAATTATCTCCTTGATTCTGACTCTTTGCTAAACTCCTTTGGAACTTTAGCCCTTTGCCAAACAGTGTAATAAATTTTTGCCCTTAACTTGGAGAATGAGTATGCAAATTCTTTCTCCAAAACTACAACACTGACCACGGGACCCTAATCTTTTTGGAATGTCTTTCTCCTTAATAAGGATATTTCTGACTTTTGGCTTTCCCTGGCATGGAGGGTTGAGATGGAAAGACGTGTGAGGCAGAGTAAAATTCTGTTCCAAGTCCATAAACTGGCTAATACTGCCTTCCCAAGGTAAGCAGACTGATGGTAGTGAGGTTGATTAGTGAATGTATTAGGGAATATCTTTCTATACTGTAAATCTATTGGATTCTTAGATGATTTGAAATCATGGTGTTTTAGAACTTGGAGATAGCTGACATTGCAATACTCTTTCACCTAATGATATCTAATAATATTTACTGTTAATATAGTTATTACTATGTGCCAGACACATAGTATAATCATTATCCTATTTGATCCTCACAATAACTAAAGGTAAGTGCTTTATTATCCCCTTATAAGTGAGGAAACTGAAGCAGAGTTTAACTGACTGTGCCTGGGATGACATACGTTGCATTTGAACTCACATCTTCCTGATTCCATGTCAGCTGCCCAATTTACTTTGCCACATAGCATACTACCTATAATGAAAAGGTTTGGGAGGTAATATATAGAGAGGAAATATCTAATTCTCTTTCTTGTTGGTCATAATCCAGAAGTCAGAATCTTCTTTTTAACAACTGGACTAGTCAAGAATCAGGTGTAGGAAATGGGAAGAAGTAGACTGAATCTGAAAGGAAAAACTGAAGCTGCAGCAGAGATGCTAAACATTGCTCCGTAGGAAACATGATCATTACAAGCAGTTGGCCAACAAAAAGTTTCAAATGATGATTCATGATTGGGAGAAGAGAGAATTGACTTCATGGATCATGAGTTTTTAGTAATCGTAATTGCCCTTCAGAAACACCTACTATGTAGAGAGAAGTGAGACTTCTGATAAGGGACTATTATTCTCTGCTTCCACCTGTGGCTTGAGAAGGGAAAAAAAAGGGTCTTTGCACTATATTTTGATGGATTATCTAACTTTGCCTAATTAGAGAGCCAATACATTTCTAGAAGTTCCATTCTTTTTTATATTAAAGCTTTTTGTTTTCAAAACATGTGCATAGATAATTTTCAACATTCACTCTTGCAAAACCTTGTGTTCCAATTTTTTCCCTCCCTTCCCCTTGCTCCCTTCCCTAGTTGGCAAGTAATCCAAAATTATCATGCTGCACAAAAAAAATCAGATCAAAAAGGGAAAAAAAGAAAATGCAGTAAACAACAATAAATACTATACTCTTATCCACATTCAGTCCCTACAGCACTCTCTCCAGGTGCAGATGTCTCTCTTCTTCACAAGACCATTGAAAATGGCCTGAATCACCTCACTGTTGAAGAGTCACATATGTCAGATTTGATTATTGTACAATCTTGTCATTGCTGTGTACAATAATTTCCTGGTTCTGCTTATTTCACAGCATCAGTTCATGTAAGTCTCTCTAGGCCTCTCTGAATTCCTCCTCCTGATCATTTCTTATACAATAATAATATTTTATTACATTCATATACTACAACTTATTCATTCATTCTCTAGCTGATGAACCTCCACTCAGTTTCCAGTTTCTTGCCACTACAAAAAGGACTTCTACAAACATTTTTGCACATGTGGGTGCCTTTCCTTTTTTATAATCTCTTTGGGACATAGATCCAGTAGTTGCACAGCTGGGTCAAAGTGTATGCAGAGTTTGACAGCCCTTTGGGCATAGTTCCAGATTGCTCTCCAAAATGGTTGCATCAGTTCACAACTCAAAGTTCCAGTCTTATTGGACAATGAAATATCCAGGTATAACTGGACAATTGCTCACAAAAGCCTAGAGAGAGCCAGTATGTTGAACTTTACAGTTCTCTGGCTTAGAGGGAAATGCTATTCAAATTAAGAAATAACATTTTGTAAAAATCCTTTTAAAACTAATTATACATTGTAATAGTCTGTAAATACTATATTCAAGTAGGTAAGAGAAGATTGAACTAAATGGCAATATGGACTTAGAGTAAAGCCCATGCTTGCATAGAAACATCTTTGTGGTGTAGATGAATGGGCAATCACCATTAAAGCCAACAATCCAGGGTTACATGATTTTTTTCCCTCCCTCCTTCATTGAATAAATGTTACTGTGTTAGTTATTGAGTGCATTAATGAGTAAATGTGATCCAAGTTTACATATGTAGCCTATTGTATTTCATTATCGATGTATTGACTTTAATATGTTAGTGTCTAGGATATTATTTTTTGTCATTTTGTTATGCTTAAGATATGAAATTAACATTATTATAAGTGGTTAGTTATACAAATATCATGTATTATGTGAGTATTTATAAATAACTGATCATTTAGATAGAAAACACATTGATTATGGGCTCAGGAGCTAGAATGATGAGTAGAAGTTCCTTTTTCTTCAAAAGGTTTAAATTTAGGTTCTTGAGAAAATCTCAATGTAATTGTGTGGTTTTGTTTTATCTTTGGAAACCTAGGCCTACTTGTATGAAAGGAGGTTGGAATGAGCAAACCAATCTGAAGGAATGAATATGTGCTAACAAACTTCATGTGAGGGAGTGATATAGATAGATGAATTGATAAAGAGATATAGAGATAGAAAACTATAGCAAGATGTGCAATATATCTATACCCATTTATATGTATGTACATATATGTTCTCTTAAATTTATTTTATATATAATAATAATAATAATATTTTGCTCAAATAATTGGTTGCTAGGCAGGCTTGATGCAGGCCATCTCTTTGTCATGGCACTGAAGACGGGGGTCCAATCTATTCCCTTTCTAAAAACAGGTAAATGAACCACCCTTGATATTTTTCTGCCTCCCAAGTTTGACCAAACCCCTAAAAGATACCCCCCAATATGCATTTGCTGCAGAGGAGGGAAAGGCCATACTTCAGGCTAGAAGTATGGTAAGAACTAGAATGTAGAACATAGGCTATTTTTCTGCTTTGGGTGAGAACAGGCACTCGTGCCCACACTTTACAGAAAACAGTTCTATTTCTCTTCAAGCTGGGCTGATAGTTTTCAGACGGGATTTTTGGTTCAGCTGAAAAACAACAGAAATCCTCAGAAAATAGAGAAAATGATGAATGTCCATTATGTTTAATGATTATACTAAATAAAGACTAAGACATGAAAAAAAAATTGGTTGCTATCCTACATGACTTACCACATGAGCACCCCATTACATTTGGGGAGTTCTATGTGATGTCTATACCCATTTTACTCATTGTAGCCTGGTACACATGTGCTTATTTTGATCTCAAATTAGAGCATCTTTGAAAACATAAAATGAACCTGCTTTCAAAGCAAAATCTTTTTGGGTGAGAAAAAGAAACCCAATATTGAAAAGAAAGAAATAATAAAAAGAGGGCATGACTGCCTACAATCACCCTTATGCCAGGTCTGTACTTGTAGTTTCTCTGCAGGGCTCCTATTAAGAAATGGAAAAATGATAGACAGCAATTATGAGCATCTCATATTCCTGTCTAGTTTTAGGAATACCTTTTCAGGAAAAGCAACCATGTAATGATATGAATTGGACAAATATGAATAATTATAGCTTTATAAATCTGATGTCAATGTGTCCCTCCACCTTTGGAAGGTTTCTCATCTAAAAGAAAAGGGGAAAAGTCTTACACACACATACACACACATACTCATATTCCCCCACTGAATTTTCACATCTGGAGCTGGATTTATTAACAGGTAGGGCTCAATGACAGTAAATAGCTTTGGACTGTCAGTGGCTCTTATAAGCCCTCTTAGTGTCTCTCTGGCAAAGGTGTGCCTGCTCTATTTCAAATCTGCAGCTCTTTCCAGAACAAAACGTTGACAAAATAACCAAGTATGCTGAACAGCATTCTAGCTGGGTTGATGCACAGCTGTTCTGCCTTTCCACTGAGGACAGGACAAGAGGAAATTAGAGTCTGAGAGATTGAAGATCTGACAGTTTGGGCTGCGAGGGGCCAGAGTGAACTATAGAGAAAGGCAGTAGGATCTCCTTCCCTGGGGAGCTTTCTCCACATGAGAGACAGATCTCTGTCAGTGAAGCAATTCCACATAGAGTCAAAGGAGGAAGTATTTCAAAGGAAATGAGCAGAGCCAGTCTGAGGCAGACTTGGGATGAAATGAGGTTTAGATTTATCAATTCATGTACTGTTAGAAGTAAAAGAAATCCATTCCTTCTCCCCATATCTCATTCCTTTGTTGTACAGGCCTAGAATGATTATGTGGATAATTTGCCCAAGGTCATACAGAGACTTGGGGGCAAAGCTGACACTTTGAATGAAGTCAAATAACATTAATTTTCAAGTGGACTTGTTTGATATAATATTCCAGGGACTGTCTTAGGCATTGAAGATTCCAAGACAAAAACTGAAATGATCCCTGCTCTCAAGAAGCTTACATTCATCCAGAGGGGACTGTGCACATTAATAAGTATAAATATGTAAGGAATAAATATTTAAAACAATGTCATTAAATATGGAATGATTAGGGAGGAAATGAATGAATGCTGGGAAGATGTGAAAAGACTTTCTTTAGAAGGTAGGGCTTGATCTTAGTATTAAAGGATATGAAATGATAGAGAGTATTCCTAGTATGAGGTATAACTAGAGCAACAATGTGGAGATAGGAGATGGGATGCCATGTATGAGGAACAGAGAAATGCTGGTTTGATTGCTCTGTATACGAGAGGAAGGAATAATATAAAAGAAGGCTAGAAAGCCTTTTTGCTTGTTGTGTTCTTTTTGCTATAGCTTGTCTTCATAATCCTAGAATTTTAGGATTATTAGATCTTTAGTTCACCCTATATCTGAATGTTCCTTCCACAATATCCCTGTGAAGTGGTTCCAAGTCTTTGCTTAAAGAACTCCAAACAAAGAAAAATAAATTTACCTGAGGAAGAAAGCCTATCCCACATTGGTATAGTTCTAATTTGTATATTACTAAGCATCTTTTAGTTTAAACCTGGTCTTAACCTAGACTTAGAAATTCAGCACTCTGTACTTGTCCCTGACTTTCACATTAAGTTGCACACTTAGGCATGAATTTAGAGATTATATAATCCTATGATCATTGATTATTTTTAAAAGACTTCATGGGTATCTAGTCCAAGTCCTCCATTTTATAGATTTCTCTATTTATATCCATAACCCTATTATCTCTATCTCTATTATGGCCTGCACTATCAAATATAAAATATTCTGTTTATCATTCAAAGCTCTTCACAACCTAGTTCCCACTTACCTTTCCCATCTTTTTTTTATATCTTATTCCCTAACATGTGCTCTTTAATCTGCTGATGCTCCATCTCTTAGCTTCAAGAATATTCTCTTACTGTCCTCACTCCTGGAAGTTTTTCCTTCTTCCCCTCTGATTACTGACTGACCTCCCTGATTTCCCTTAAATCCCAACTAAAATCTCATCTTCTCTAGAAAGCCATTTTAACCCCTCTTAATTTTAGTATTTATCCTCTGTTAATTATTTCCTATTTATCCTGTGTATATTTGCTAAGTAGAAGTTTATTTGCATGTTGTCTCTTCTATTATACTGTAAACTTCTTGAGGAGAGGAACTATCTTTTGACTTTGTTTTGTAACCTCGGAGCTTAGCACAGTTCCACATAGTAGACACATAAATATTTATTGATCAATTGATTAATATATAGATATTTTAATTATAGATATTTTATAGCCCAGAGAGGTTCATTTTACAGATAAAGAAACTGAAAATTAAGTGCTGAAGGACATAAAGGGAGCACCAAAGTTAGGATCTGAACTATGTTCTTTGATCTTATATTTAATGCTTATTTCATAATTATATACTTCAGTCCTCTTGCTTCTGATTTGAATGGTTAGCCTTTTGCATCTCAATCTAAGAATGTATTTCTTCATTCCTGAATTATGAATGTGGGAATTTAGGCCTTAGCCAAATGCTATTTTCTCATATCTCTGGCTGATCTTAGACAGATAATTTAAACCTTTTGGGCCTCAGTTTCATTATCTGTAGAAGAGATTGGTGCAGATTGACCAATGAGGGAATTGGTCAAATTCAAATGGAATGGGGGGCATTTAACTAATGTAAATATTCTTGCAGAACACATATTTGACTTAGAAAATGACACATTAACATTATCATCTACATTATCTATAGTCTATAGTACTTTTATTTATTTAAAAATAGTTCCACAAGGTTTTACAAATATTGAAAACTGTTTTTTCATGTATTTGGAAAATAAAAGCTGCTACTAAAAAAAATAAAAATAGTTTCCAATTACATTTTTAATTTCGTTCCACACTTGAGAACATTGTGGTTTGGTGGTCATGTGTTTGGCATTTCTGGCCTAGGTGGTTTCTAAGATCCTGTCTAGCTCTAGAGCTATAATCCTATGTTCCCCACAGTAGGGTCATTCTTGAGACACACCAATAATTGTATTGTTTCTAGACTAAAAATAAGACAAACCTTCTAGGCATCCTTCTGAAAGTATTTCCTTGCTGGTCATTAAGTTGTTGTTTTTGGGGTCTCAGGTCTTAATATATCCCTCTGTTAGTTTGTTTCTATTTTATTTTGTGTTGATAAATAGTTCTACTGGCAAATGCTCCTTAGTCTTGGCTTCAGAAGTTTTTTCACTTGGGAGTTTACTCAGATTGAGCCAAATCTGAGAATATTACTGTTTATATCACTTGTGTGGTGTCTTGATCTCCTAGTTTTGACTGTTGTATTCCCCCTTGATTTTCTGCTATTTGCTTTTTTGGTATCACCTCTTAATAATAAAGTAGGCAAAGCCTGTGGAATTCTACATTCAATTTTAACTAAAGTGGCCAAGGGGTAATAGAAAAAGCACTGGATTTGGAGTTAGAGGATATGGATTCAAAATTTGACTTTACCTGAGAATACAAATGAAATAAAGGAATATCTTCAAAAAAATACCCAAAATAACGTGACAAAACAGAAATGTTAAACATTTCATTCTCAGGTAAGGAAATAGAACTGGTTTTAAAGAAATTGCCAAAAGATGGAAAGAGGGCAATAGACTTCTGAATTCAATGGTTCAATCAAAAATTAAAAGAACAAATAGTAGAAAGCCCTCTACTAAATTTCTTTTTGTTAGATAAATATAATTCTAGTAACCAAAACCAGGGAAGAAGAAAGGAAGGAAAATGATTGACCATTGTCATTAATGATTACTGATTCAAAAATTTCAATAAAACATTGTCAAACATCATAGCAATTTATCCAATAAATCAAATTGGTTTTATAACAGGAATGCAAGAATGCTTTAAAATTAGGGTAAAAAATCTACATAATTAATTATATTAGAAAGAAAAGCCTTTAAAAGCATCTAAGATCATCTAAGAAGGAAAAAAGCATTTGACAAAATATAACACTTTTATGTTAATAAGAAATACCAAAAAGATATAGACATAACCAGTAATATAATAAAATACATCATACAAGAGAGAATTTGAAAAAAATGGCACTCAATTGCCTACTATTTGAGAAACTGAAAAGCATAAAATACTTGGGGAAAAGTCTCCATTTGATAGAATATTTCAGAGAAAACTGGACATCTATCTGGTTAAAAATTAGTTTAAACCCTATTCAATAATATATTATAAATGGATATGAGACTTTAATATAAAAGATCTTGATATAAAAAAAATAGAAGAGAAGCACATCGTTTGTTTCTCACAGCTATTGATGATGCATTCTTAACTAAAAAGGAATAAAGGGAATTATAAAAGATAAAATTGATCTTTTTAGTCACATGATGCTGGAAAGCTTCTGCCCAAATGAAATAAATATACTATAGATAAGAAGGGAAGTTGTCAAATGGAAGAAGAAAATCTTAGTATTGACTTTTTCTGATAGATGTTTTATATGCAAGAAAAGTATAGTATATGTACAGATATATGTATATATATATATATATATATATATATATATATGCCTATCTTGAAGCAAAAGTCACCCAATTAAAAAATGGTTAAAAGATATAAATAAGCAGTTTGCAAAAGTATTGCACACTAGTAACAAACATATGAAAGAATGTTTCAAATCACTAATAATAAGAGAAATCACAATCAAAACCATCTAGAAGTTTTACCTCATATCCTGCAAATGGACAATGATAAAAAGATAACAAGTCATTGTTGGAGAATATAGGAGAGATAAACTAGTGAAAAGTTAATGGAGCTATGAATCAGTATAATCATTTTGGAAAACAAATTGCTATTATGCAAAATTAAAAGGCTTAAATGTCTATATTCTTTGACCCAGAGTTTCTATTAGTAAGTTAATTCCACAAAGGTGCTACTGATAAGATACACATACACCAAAATATTTACACCAGCACTTTTTGTGATAGCAAAGAATTGGGAGCAAAGTAGATGCCTCATTAATTGGGGAATGGCTTAACAAATTAATGTAAATGAATGTAATACAATATTACTGTACTCTAATGTAATGAATACAGAAAAGCATGTGAAGTTCTACCTGGGCTTATGCAAAATGAAGTAAGCAGAATCAAGAAAATGAATGCAACAATGTAAGCTAAAAGAACAAATAGCTCTTCTACCCCCAAAATTGAAAATGAATGCTGCAAAATCATTTGAAACATATATGGTTCAAAAAGAAGAGATGGGAGAGGACATTCCTATTCCACCACTTTGCAGATATTGGAGATCTACAGGTTTATGTTTCACTTTTTTTTTTATGTATTGACCAGTTTTGCTAATTTGCTAATTTTTCCCTTTTTTTTCTTTTAAAAATCCTATTTATTACATGGGATGATCTTCTGGGGGAAGGAGGAAGAAGGGAAAAGAAAATTAAGAGAAATTTTGATAATATCAACAAAAAATTTGGAGGTAGAGTCAAGTTGTAGGAGTAAAGGTAGGAACTTGCCATGCTCTTCCCTAAACCACTCCAAATTCCTTTAAATAATGACTATAAGCAAATTTTAGAACATTAGAACACACAGAAAGACAGAATATAACAATTTTCTAGCTGAAATAACTTGGAAGGTCAGCAGGAAAAGTCTGTAGCATCAGGGTCAGAATCCAGCTTGTAGTCTCAATTCAGGTTGCCCAGCACTGCCCCAGTTCTAGTCTCAACCCCAGCCCTTGCCCCAACCTCAACACCAACGAAATAAGAGCAGGCATTGGGATACTGAATCAGCAGCAACACTGGTGATGTTTAGAGCTCTCAGCCCAAAGAGACAAAATGAGTTGGAAGGTCAGCAGGAAAGATTTTTCAGTAGGCAAAAAGACCTTGGGAAACCAACAAACCAGGAGTGATGTGGACAGTGGTAGCAGTGGCAGTTTCTAGAGACCTCAAATTATAGGAGGTCTCTTAACTATTACTGAGGAAGGACTCTGTTGCTATAATATATATTAAAAAATCAAAAGTATCAATAAAACATTTCTGTGAAAGTAGAGAGTGGAAAAGAGCATATAAAAGTACCTGATATAGTTATGGAGAAAAAGAGAGTTAAAATGTGGCTAATGGGAATAGTAGGATCAAGTAAGGGGTTTGAGAAAACAAGGGAGTCTTTGTAGGTAGCAAGGAGATGGGGAAAGAGTAAAATGAGAGAGAGACTTGGGACTAAAGGAAGAACTAAATTAATTGATCAAACAAGGAAGGGATGAATTCAAGGATGCTGGTAAAAGAATTGACCTTGGCAAGCAGAAAAGGCCCCATATCTATTAGAGATGAGATTGAAGGAGAAGATGATAGAGAAAATATCTGAATGATGTGAGATGAGAAGGGGAGAAGAAAGAATTCTTAACAAATGGCTCATTTTTTGCTGTCATTCTTTAAATATGAGGTAAAGGCTACTACAGCTGAGAGAGTGGGGAGAAAAAGTGACACAGCAGGTATGAAAAAATGAGATGGTTTGGAACAGTTTCTGTGGAGAACAGAATAGGACACAAATTAAGGACAAACAGAATGTTTACATTATTGCTCTGAGGGCCTAGATGAGATTAAATCATAATCATATTAATATGTAGTGGACCAAGTTAGCTATTTTCATAATTTCTTCCAGTTCTCTTCAGTAACAGATGAATAAAAGTGAAGGACTTGGTTAGAGGGAATAATCCAGGCTTAGAATTTAGGGGAAAATATCAACAATAGAATAATGGGGCAAGGAAGTTCAGAGTAGATCTTAGTGTAGAGTTGAGTTGTTTTACCAAGTGGTAAAAATAGGGAGGAAAAAATAATGTTGTTAGCGTTTATTGATAGCTTAACAAAGAATTGATGGGTAGAGTAAATATAGGTCAATGTAAGGCAGATAAACAGAGTTAAGGTCATAAAATAGAGAAAAAATGAGGGACAAAAGATTATTATCAGAGAGAGGACTTTAGAAGTTTGTAAATGGAAAAGGAACTGTTGTAGGTGATGGCAAATCAAGGGTATGACATTTGCTGTGTATAGCTCAGAGTTGAGTAAATCATGAGAATTTAGTAATATAAAGGATTGGGAAGTTAAAGGAGTATATATATATTAGATGAAGTCCCCAAACACACAGGCAGGAAATAGAAAGGAAATATTATAAGCTAGATACTCAACTCTGTAAGGAATAAAGGAGAATTATCTTGAAGGTTGACAATAGTCAGGATTCAAAGTGAAACATTGTATGGGATAGGTTTGAGATAGAAAAAAAGAGAGTATGGGGGACAGGGTTTTAAATTCACAGATTCAGAATGGGGCATATCTGAGGGGGTGAGAGTCAAGTCAATTGAAGAAGCATTTATTTTTTAATTAAAAAAATTAATATCTTTTATTTTCAAAATACATGCAAAGACAGTTTTCAAGATTCACCCGTGCAAAACTTTGTTTTCCAAATTTTTCTTCCTTCTTTCTTCCCCCTCTCCTAGACAGCAAATTATCCAGTATAGGTTAAACATGTGCAATTCTCCTGAACATATTTCCATATTTATCATGCTGTACAAGAAAAATCAGGTCAAAAAGGAGAAAAATGAGAAATAAAAAAAGCAAACAAACAACAAAAAGGTGAAAATACTATGTGGTGATCTAAATTCAGTCCCCATAGTCCTCTTTTTGAATGCAAATAGTTCTCTCTATCATGTCTATTGGAATTGCCTGAATCACTTCACTGTTGAAAAGAGCCATGTCTATCAGAATTGGTCATCATATAATCTTATTGCTGTGTACAATGTTCTCTTGGTTCTCCTCACTTCACTTAGTATCAATTCATCTAAGGTTCTCCATGACTTTCTGAAATCAGCCTGCTGATTGTTTCTGATAGAATAATAATATCATTCTTATTCCAGAACTTATTCAACCATTCCCCCCAACTTAGGGGCATCCACATTTTCTAGTTCCTTAAACTACAAAAAGGACTTCTATAAACATTATTACACATGTGAATCCTTTTCCCTTTTTTATGACCAGAAGAAGTATTTCTTAAACACTTAATTATTAGCCACTGTGCTTAGTGCTGGGGATAGAAATACAAATAGCAGGAAAGATAGCCTTGCCTTTAGGGAGCTGCAAAAGAGAGGAAGGGGAAGAAAAAAGATGAGGGGAGTACTGTCTAAGACAGTCAGGAGTGCAGCCTGGAGAGAAATGAAGCTTTGGGTGATGGACTTACTTAATTAAAGTGGAGATTCAGGGAGGAACCAATTCAAAAGAAAAAGAGGTTTAAGGGCAAAGAATACTTCCAATATAGTAAATCCAGGGGTAAAGTCCAGGAATGGAGTATGTACTGGGGTGAAAGTTTTCTGGAGAACTATAAAAAAGGGATTTTCAGGTGTGTAACCCAGAGTGGGAATAAGTTTACCCCTGAGCAGGGAGTTTAGGCTAAATACCAGTCGTTGGAAGAGAACTCTTGAAGGAACCACATGACTAGATTGCTTAACATCTTCCCTTGGCATCCTTCCTCATGTCAGGTGGTGACACTGGGTTCTTTTAGGCCCAAATGTCCTAACTTACAGAAGGTTAAAGTACATAATAATATAGGATAGAGTCAAGTCAGGAGACATTTGAGCCTGACCTACTGTGAAGAACATTCTGGGGGTAAGAGATATAGTATCTCCTTCTAGCTGGAACTCTCAGTAAACATCCCTGGAAAGCTGGTAAATATAGGAGGTAGACCTGGAGATGGTCCTGGAGAAGAAAGGAAAATTCTGTAAAAGGACAATCACATTGATGTCTTTTCAGCCTTCTCCTTGATGCTACATCTAACCATGGATTTTCTGAAATTAAGGAAATAAATTAATAAAACATCCTGTTTGTGAGATCATAGAATTATAACTGAAGGAATCAGAGATCAGCCACTCCAACCTTCCATTTCACACAAGATAATTCAAAAGAATAGAGAGGGCTTGCCCCAAAATCACACAGCTGGAATTAAGTACCAGGTCCTCTTATTCAAAATTTGACATTCTTCACACTATTTCTATTTCCTTTTAATCCTGTTCTTTTTTGATCATTTCCTCCTCCATTCTGTAGATTATGTTCCCTGCATATTTGCCATGGATTTTTATTATTCTCTGTTCATTTTTTTTATCATCTTTATCAGTGTAGTATAAAAATAATGGGGTTCGTGATCCTATTATGGTCAATAAGACTGTATTTTAGATCTGGCTTTGACTTTAGGTAACTAACTCTATTTTCTGTGCCTCAGTTTCCTTATTTGCCAAGTGGGGATAATAATACCTGCCTTAACTAATTCACAAGAGTATTGTGAGACTAAAATGGGAGTGTGGAGGGAGGAAGAACTTGCAAATGATCACCCAGGGAGGGGATTTTCTATGGCACCAGCATGACAGCATTCTAATTGGAACCATGGGGCTAGTTAATTCTGCAAACCTGTCTAATAGCTTATTTTCCCCCTATCACTAATATGTTTCTCCAGCTTATCAGTAAACTGTATTCCTTCTTCAGCCCTGTTATCCACAAATACTTCCTTAGGAACAGAAGCATTCTTTGCTATTTCCTTTTGGTCTCAACTTTACTCCTCATGACTTGCATAGCTTGACAGAACAATGTTTGACCAGCTCTCTATTGGACCCTTAGGAATCTTTGGCATATTGAACAAGGTGTTCCTACATTCTCCACATTTTTGTACTGGTATTCCTTGTATTTCATATTTAACAAAACATATTTAAAGAGCATTTTTTAAGTACAAACCATGTATCAAGTGTTATACTAGGAATAAAAAAAAAAACTTTAAAAAGATAAAAACAGAATAATACCTATTCACTTAAAATGAAATCTGATGATATCACTTCCCTGGAAACCCACTGAAAACTAGAATATTCTTTTTTCTTTTTCCCTTGATTTAGAGGGTAACAAGAAAATGTTAGCTTATTCTTGTTTCCATACTGTTTCTTAAGATGAATAAATGAACAAATGAACAAATGAAAAAGAGTATCAAGTATTTGCTATGTGTTAAGTATTGTTCTGCAAAGATAAGAATACTAAAATCTAAAATTGAAAGTGCCTTAGACAATTCTTTGGGCCACTCTCCATTCTTCATCTTATAATGGGAATCAAGAGAAGAGGAAGGAGAATGGAACATGCATTTATTAATTACTGACTATATGCTAGGTGCTGGGCTTTATTATTATTAATATTATTTTATTGTATTATTTTGCAATAATATTATTATCTAATTTGATCTTCACAACAAACTTAAGATGTA
This sequence comes from Sarcophilus harrisii, assembly GCF_902635505.1. NCBI lineage: Eukaryota > Metazoa > Chordata > Mammalia > Dasyuromorphia > Dasyuridae > Sarcophilus > Sarcophilus harrisii. The sequence goes on along the minus strand of NC_045427.1, from coordinate 184,731,801 downwards.
GATGCTATTAATATTCCCATTTAATAGTTAAAAAAGTTAAGATAGACTGTGGTTAAGTGACTCACACAGCTAGTAAATGTCTAAAGCCAGATTTCAAATCAGGTGAGCTAATGTGATTTGTTCAAGGTTACATAGTTAATTAATCATTGAATAAGTACTGTATTTGCTATCAGGGAGCTTGTGTGACTTATTTAAGATTACCCAATTAATTATTAAATGAAAAAAAACATTTATTAAGCATGTATTGTGCACCAGGTACTGGCCTAAGCAATGGAGACACATCCCTGCCTCTGGACTAAAAAGAGTAAAAATAGTCTGTGGTGTCATTTAAGTGTGTGTGTGTGTGTGTGTGTGTGTGTGTGTGTAAAAGATAGATATGAAATAGATAAAAAGCATCTTTAGAGAGATAGAAATAGAAAAGTACTCCTAAAGAAGATGATGCTTGAAACAAGTCTGTAAGAAAACTAGGGTTTCTAAAAGGCAGAGGCAAAAACAAAGAACCTCAAAAGCATGGTGTTTAGCTATTACAAAGACATGGAGATGGGAGAGTGGTGGCTGAGGAATAGCCTGTAGACAATGTGATCAAATTATAAAGCCCTTAGAGGGAAGTCCTATTGAAGAAGATGGGCAAGTTGGAATTTGGCATGTGAAGAGATATTTAAAACCCTTATATTTGATCTCAGAGATAATGAGAAGCCTCTGGAAATTATTGACTATGTAGAAGAAGAATAAAAAATGATGCTCTTTTGGAAATCTTTGGCAGTTTTGTGGAAGACAAAGTTGTGTGGTCATAAACCCTGAGGATCTTCCCCTCCCAGATTTATTCTTTCTTTCTTTTTTTTTTTTTATTTAATAGCCTTTTATTTATAGGATATATACATGGGTAACTTTACAGCATTAACAATTGCCAAACCTCTTGTTCCAATTTTTCACCTCTTACCCAACCCCTCCCTAAATGGCAGGATGACCAGTAGATGTTAAATATATTAAAATATAACTTAGATACACAATAAGTATACATGACCAAAACATTATTTTGCTGTACAAAAAGAATCAGACTCTGAATTATTGTACAATTAGCTTTTGAAGGAAATCAAAAATGCAGGTGTGCATAAATATAGGGATTGGGAATTCAATGTAATGGTTCTTAGTCATCTCCCAGAGTTCTTTTTCTGGGTATAGCTAGTTCAGTTCATTACTGCTCCATTAGAAATGATTTGGTTGATCTCGTTGCTGAGGATGGCCTGATCCATCAAAACTGGTCATCATCTAGTATTGTTGTTGAAGTATATAATGATCTCCTGGTCCTGCTCATTTCACTCAGCATCAGTTCGTGTAAGTCTCTCCAGGCCTTTCTGAAATCATCCTGTTGGTCATTTCTTACAGAACAGTAATATTCCATAATTTTCATATACCACAATTTATTCAGCCATTCTCCAACTGATGGACATCCATTCAGTTTCCAGTTTCTAGCCACTACAAAAAGGGCTGCCACAAACATTCGTGCACATACAGGTCCCTTTCCCTTCTTTATAATCTCTTTGGGATATAATCCCAATAGTAACACTGCTGGATCAAAGGGTATGCACAGTTTGATAACTTTTTGAGCATAGTTCCAAACTACTCTCCAAAATGGTTGGATTCGTTCACAACTCCACCAACAATGCATCAATGTCCTAGTTTTCCCACATCCCCTCCAACAATCATCATTATTTTTCCTGTCATCTTAGCCAATCTGACAGGTGTGTAGTGGTATCTTAGAGTTGTCTTAATTTGCATTTCTCTGATTAATAATGACTTGGAGCATCTTTTCATATGACTAGAAATAGTTTCAATTTCTTCATCTGAGAATTGTCTGTTCATATCCTTTGACCATTTTTCAATTGGAGAATGGCTTGATTTTTTATAAATTAGAGTTAATTTCTATATATTTTGGAAATGAGGCCTTTATCAGAACCTTTGACTGTAAAAATATTTTCCCAGTTTATTGCTTCCCTTCTAATCTTGTCTGCATTAGTTTTGTTTGTACAAAAACTTTTCAGTTTGGTATAATCGAAATTTTCTATTTTGTGATCAGTAATGATCTCTAGTTCTGCTTTGGTCATAAAGACTTTCCCCTTCCACAGGTCTGAGAGGTTAAACTATCCTGTGTTCCTCTAATTTATTAATAATTTCATTCTTTATGCCTAGGTCATGAACCCATTTTGACCTTAACTTGGTGTACGGCGTTAAGTATGGATCAATGCCTAGTTTCTGCCATATTAGTTTCCAATTTTCCCAGCAATTTTTATCAAACAGTAAGTTCTTATCCCAAAAGCTGGGATCTTTGGGTTTGTCAAAGACTAGGTTGCTATATTTGTTGACTGTTTTATCCCTTGAACCTAATCTATTCCACTGATCAACTAATCTATTCCTTAGCCAATACCAAATAGTTTTGGTAACTGCTGCTCTATAATATAATTTTACATCTGGTACAGCTAAGCCACCATCATTTGATTTTTTTTTCATTAATTCCCTTGAAATTCTTGACCTTTTGTTTTTCCATATGAACTTTGTTGTTATTTTTCTAGGTCATTAAAATAGTTTTTTGGGAGTCTGATTGGTATAGCGCTAAATAAATAGATTAGTTTAGGTAATATTGTCATCTTTATTATATTTGCTCGCCCTATCCAAGAGCATTTAATATTTTTCCAATTGGTTAGATCAGACTTAATTTGTGTGAAAAGTGGTCTGTAATTTTGCTCATAAAGTTTCTGATTTTCCCTTGGCAGATAGATTCCTAAATATTCCTTCCCCCAACAGGAAGTGGATTCAGCACTGGCTGAGCTATCAAACTGCTTAGTAGGGCTGAGTGGATTATCGATTGCCCTAGGCTAGAGACTAAGGGGTGAAAGTGTCACCGCCCAGGCCGGAGCCTCTTGTGGGACTGTGAGTATTAGCAGCTGACCGCAGACCGCAGACCACAGACCGCAGACCGCAGCAAACTCTGCCCAGCGTCTCTGCCTGATGCAAATCGGCCCTGGAAAAGCTCTATGGCCCCAAGCCGAGCTCCCCCCTGCGCAGATTGGAGGCTAACCCGGGCTGCGTCCTCCTGCTGTGCAGGATCACAACTGCCCCAAGGAAAAGCCTGTACTGTGGGTTGGGGCTGCGCGCTTGTGCTGAGATCTGTGCCTTCACCCTCGGTTTGAGACTCTCCTCGGAACCTAATTTCTCTCCCCGTCTGCGCCGATCTCCCCCCTGGCCCCGGATCCAACCTTTTTTGGCGAGACTGCAGATTTTCTTCGGCCGGTGAGTTGTTCTATTTCTTATCTTTACGAATTGTAGCAGTCAAGACTATTTTTGAGGCTCGATATAATATTGATAAAGAGGGTAAGAGAAGAGCTTAGAAAGTAGCATGTGCCTTCTCCGCCATCTTGGCTCCGCCCCCAGATTTATTCTTTCATTCATTTATTTAGATTTTTTGGACTAGGTGAAAGAGGAGATTCTTTGCCTCAGTTGCTACCTAGCCTTAATCACTGAATGGGTGCAGCTTCAGTCAAACTGAGACCTGTTGAAAACCTTAGCTTAAAAAGACCAAGATCTCCCATTTCATCTATCTATATTTCTGATCTATATTTTGCCACTGGACCTGAATGACTCTGGAGGGGAAAGTGAGGCAGGTGATCTTGTCCAGCCCTCCCTCACTTAAATCCAATTCACTTGCTTGTCATGACATCACCTCCCTGACGTCATGGTCCTCTTCAAGAATGAAGAGGAAAAAGAATAAGTAGTAAGTGGCAAAATCAGGCTTGAAATCCAGGTTTTCAGACTAAAAGCAATTGATTGCTTCACTATAACCTCCTGATTCCCTCTTTCCTGTTTCCTAACTATTGTTCTACTCCCATAAAAAAATTTAAAAATAAATAACATTTATATCATATCCACCATGTAGAGTGCTAAGCACCATAAAATTAGATAATTTTATCCTCACAAAAACCCTTGGTAGATAGGGGCTAGTATTATTTCCATTTGACGACAATAAGGAAACTGAGACTAAATTACTTGCCCAGAGTCACACAACTAGTAAATGTCTGAGGCTAGAGCTGAAGTCAGGTCTTCTTGACTCCAGGCCCAACATACCCATTGGACCAACAACCTTTTTTAGTTTGTTGTGTGTGCCCCTGGCTTATAGAACTCTTTCTATTGCCTCATTATCTTTCTTTTTTTTTTTTTCCTTAATAAAGTCTGGCTTTCTTCACTCCAACAAACATTTATTAAATACCTAATTTGACATAGCCCTGTCTTAAGTGCTTGGACTCCACAAGACAAAAAGAAACAGTATTTGCCCTTTGGGTGTTTACCTTTATGTTCTGCTGAGTAGATAGAACCAGTTTCTTCATCTGGAAAACGAAGAGATTGGATTGCATGACCTTGGACCTTCCTTTTAGCTCTAGAACTAGAGAGATATGCTGGTAAATGTTTAACAACTAGCTCTGTAGGAGGAAGAAGTTTTGTATATAAAGCAGTCTTTTATGATTAATCTGCATTAATATTTTCCATCACTTTTAAAAATATAATCATAAAAACAACAAACCAAACTGTAACTTGTAGCATTGGATGATTTCAAGGTGTAAATGTTCACATTGGAAAACAACCAAATTTAAAGAGCTAATATGAACAAGCTCCAGAAGCATATTCCTCCATGGAGCTAGAAGCCCATAGGTACATATAAGTAAAATGTACTTTAAGGAAGGAGAAAACCCATACTGAGGAGGGGAGATGATCAGAGGGCACCTAACTGAGAAGTAGTCTAAGGCAGATCAAGAAAACATGGATTCCAAGCATGGGAGCTGATTTCTACAAATATGTGGGGAACAAGACATGAAATGTAGAGTTTGGGTAATAGCTTGTTTTGCCAGAAAGTGGAGTGGGTGAAAGGGAGTAACATGAATCTCCTTTACTTTTCTTAGCCCTTGAAGCTCAAGTTTCTCTACTCGTGCCCTGCATTTATATTTGCTGTCAGAGACTCTGAAGCAGGCATGCATGCCCTTAGGGAAAATGGAACAACTTCTTTGAGGCATCTTCTGACAAATAGAAACTAGCAGAGTCAGCAGTCATTCATCTTAGCATTCTAGAAACTCAGAGTAAAAAAGGACCAAAAAGTTCATTTGTTTCACAATGTCCTTGGGTAAGATTCCTCACTACAATATCCTGATAAATTAATCATCAGACCTCTGCTTGACTACTTCTAGTGATGGGTAACTCATTACATTACTCTGCTTTGGGACAACTCTGTACTACCTTTGAAGTAGAAGTCTGATTTCCTTCAACTTCTAACCCTGTGTCCTTTTTCTGATCTCTAGGTTCAAATAAAACAAATTTAAACTCTTCCACTTCTTCAACAAATGAAAAGAGAGATCACATATAATTTAAGGAACAATGCAGTAGAAACACAGGCTATTTGAAGTCAGAAGAGCTTAATTTCAATGTAGTTTGTTATATTTCACCTTCAACATCTTAGGAAGTTCAATTTCTCTAGGTCTTAGACTCTCTTTATTTGTGAAAGAAGGAGTTAAACTAGATGATATACAAATAATGTTTTCCAAAATAGGGTTAGATACCTTAGAAGTTACTTAAGATGAATAAATGGTATGTGGGAAGGAAATGCATATATATACATATATATATATATATGTATATGTGTATGTACACATGCAGACATGTAGACACATACATATATAAAATGTATGTATATATATATATTTATATATATGCATATATATGCATTCATTCTATCTAAAAATAAACTTTACCAATATTTAATATACAGATTGATGTTTGTGCCTTCACTGTATGTCAGATATCATCACATGTTATGTTACTTTCCCTCTGCCCCCCCCCAATCCGGGAACTGTGAAAGTTTGGGATCCATGTATTTCTTCAGTAAGTCACCTTCTTAGGACATTCTCAGAATCAGGAGTGCGTTTGAATTATAGGATAGAAATTTTTTGTGCTACCCAGAATCCCTACTACTGGGCAGCCAACAATTCTGTACTATTCAGGTAATTTCTCACTTTCCTTTAATAAGCAACGAGGTTAATGCCCCTACCCATTGCCAGGTGGACTTGGAAACTTTATTCAGCACTTCTCAACTTTCCATTCCATCCTCTCCAGATCAATGCTTGGAGTAGGTAAATTGGATCCACGTGACCAACTAGAGTTCTGCAAGCTGAAACTAAGAAGCCTGAGGTTCAGTAGCCTTTTTGTTTAGAAAGCATAGACAAAGGGTTGGTTTCCAAGTGTAAAGTGCTAATTCTCTCATTTGGGAATAGAAGGATGGGCTAGAATGTGGCATCCTTGTTTTTCCTTTTTCTGCTCTCTCCTTGGTCACTTAGATCTGGTCTTCCCTACAATTTCATTCCCTCTCTTTTATTCTTTGTATACTTGGAAAGTGGGGGTTGATTTTTGTTACAGGGAATGAATTCACAACTCCCCCTGCCACCCAAATACAATTGTTTTCTATTCTGGTGGTAACAGAAAGTTTGGGTTTAATGGGTAGGTAATGATAGTGATTAACCATTAGTTGTTGGTTGACTGAAGAATACAAAAATTCAGGAAGTGCAAAATTCAAAATGGTGTAAAATTCATATTGATATATCATTTTGTTTCTTGATCCCATTAGTATGATCTCTTGTAGACAGGAGCATCAGATTAAAATAGAATGGAAAGTCAAGTCAACAAGCATTTATTGAGGACCATGCTTCTGGGCCTGTTCTAAGAGTAGCAATCAAACAAAAACAAAAAACCTAGCGTCTTATTTCCTGGAGGTCACAGTCTACTGATCATTCTTTGCTCTTCATAGACATTTATTTTCCATTATATGTATGAAGTAAGACTTGTGCAAAATAGTGCTTGTGCACTTGTGCAAGGCTTGTGCAATCTAGTATTCAACAAACCCAAAGACCCCAGCTTTTAGGATAAAAATTCACTATTTGACAAAAACTTCTGGGAAAATTGGAAACTAGTATGGCAGGAAGTAGGCACAGACCCACACCTAACACCTTATAACAAAATCAGGTTGAAATGAGTTCATGATCTAGACATAAAGAATGATATTATTAAACAAATTAGAAGAATGGAGGATAGTTTACTTCTCAGATTTGTGGAGGAAGAAGGAATTTGTGAGATCATTATTGACCACAAAATAGATAATTTTGATTATATTAAGTTAAAAAAGTTTTTTTTACAAACTAAACTAATGCAGACAAGATTAGAAGGGAAGCAATAAGTTGGGAAAACATTTTTACATTAAAAAGTTCTGATAAAGGCTTCATTTTTTAAATATATAGAGAACTGACTCAAATTTATAAAAGTTCAAGCCATTTTCCAATTGATGAATGGTCAAAGGATATGAACAGACAATTTTCAGATGAAGAAATTAAAACCATTTCTAATCATGTGAAAAGGTGCTCCAGATCACTATTGATCAGAGAAATGCAAATTAAGACAACTCTGAGATACCACTACTTGGCAGATTGGCTAAGATGAAAGGAAACGATAGTGATCAATCAACATTGATTGAACATTGATTGAAGGCATGTGGGAAAACTGGGACACTGATACATTGTTGGTGAACCTGTAAATGGAGCCAAAAATTCTGGACAGCGTTGAAACTATACTTAAAAAGTTATCAAACTGTGCATACCCTTTGAACTAGCAGTTTTTCTACTGGGCTTATGTCCCAAAGAGAACTTAAAGGAGGGAAAGGGACCCACATGTGCAAAAATGTTTGTGGTGGTCCTTTTGGTAGTGGCAAGTGTAGAGGCCTGGAACTCTGAAAAGGTGTATTTGAATCTAAGACAGCAGAGCACTTAAGGCTAATTAACTACTCAAGATGTGATAATGGTTCTATAAATATATGGTGATGTGATGACTCTTCTCATGATTGATTCTTGCTGATTGTGTTGTGATCAAAGGCAAGGAGTGGAAGGCTGAGGGAGAGGGTCAGACTCTCTTGGCTGCAGTACCCTGAGGAGAGAGGACTTCAGTCTCCAGGCTCCTGAGTCCATGATTCATCTTGGTGGCAGCTTGCTTGCCTCCTTCACTTCTTCTCCTAAAGACCAAGGACTTTGATCCTAACTCTGACTAATCCTGAGGTCCTCCAGAAAGTTATTGTGGACATTATAGCAAGAAACTGGAAACTGAGTGAATGCCCATCAGTTGGAGAATGGCTGAATAAATTACGGCATGTAAATATTATGGAATATTATTGTTCTGTAAGAAATGACCAGAGAGACCTACATGAACTGATGCTAAGTGAAATGAGCAGAATGAGGAGATCATTATACATGACAACAATAAGACTACAACAATCAATTCTGATGGATGTGGCTCTCTTCAATAATGAGATGATTGAGGCCATTTCCAATGATTTTGTGATGAAGAGTGCCATCTATACCTAGAGAGAGAACCGTGGGAATAGAGTGTGGGAACACAACATAGCATTCTTACTCTCTCTTGTTATTTGTTTGCATTTTGTTTTCTTTCTTAGTTTTTCTTTTCCTTCGTTCTTGATCTGATTTTTCTTGTGCAGCAAGATAGCTGTATAAATATATATACATATATTGTATTTAACATGTATTTTAACATATTCAACATGTATTGGACTACCAACCAGCTAGGGGAGGGGATTAGGGGAAGAGGGGGAAAATTTGGAACAAAAGGTTTTGCAAGGATCAATGTTGGATAATTACCCATGCATATGTTTTGCAAATAAAAAACTATAAAAAAATAAACCCTACCACCATCACTACCACAATAAAATCTGACCATCTCTTATACTATGTTCAAAGTTACAATAGAAATAACATAGATGAAAGCATAATTAGATTGATTTGGAACTGGATCAATGATCATAATGACTAGACAGACATTAATGGGTTGATATCAAGATGGACAGTGGTCTACAGAGTAATAGCACAATAATCTATCATTAACCTCTCCAATTGAATCTCTTTCAATGACTTGGATAACCTCAAAGATGTTTTGACACTTGTGTGATGTCATAAAAATCTAGACAGACTAGTGTCATGAGATTAATTGATTAAGATGAAATTTAAAAGAAATAATGTAAAAAAAAAAAAGCGAGAGAAGCAATATAAATACCACTTGAGTAGAATCAGAACATCTGGGTTAGAGGCTTTGTTTTGTTGCTTACTATTTGTCTAACTTTGTGAAAGTCATTATACTTTAATGGATATTATTTTCATTCTCTGTAAAATAAAGCAGTTGTGCTAAATTATTTCTGAATTCTGTTCCAGCTCTAGATCCAGGATCCCTAATTGTAGTGCTCCCTTCATTATACCATGTTGGCCTCAAGTTTTTGATTTTATCTGTTAGGTTGCAGTCTTCCTGAGGGAAAGAATTTCATCTTAATCATTTCTGTAACCTGGACAGGATATATTACTTTGCATATAGTAGGTATTCACTAAATTGCACTTTGAATGAATTAGAGATAATATAAAAGAAAACACATTGAAAGAACAAAATAAAAATAACCCACCATCAATATAAAATAACACTGAATCATAGAATTGTTTCATTATAGGCTCAGAAAATTGAGAGTTGGTAGGGACCTCAGTGGCCATTAGTCTGATCCATAAGTAGAAATAGAATCCTTTCTGCAACATACCTGACAGTTGGTAATTCAAACTGTTTGAAGATTTTTAAAGAGGAATAACCCACTATCTCCAGGGACAGTCCTTTATAGATAAATCTAATTGTTAGGAAGTTTTTTTTCCTTCAACCAAGCCTAAATTTGCTCCTTTGCAAGTTCAATCTTCTAGTACTACCCTCTAGGGATCAAAAGCACAAGCCTAATCCCTCTTCTGCATGTCAGCCCTTCCAATAATTGAATACTTATATTTTTCTCCCTTGTGTACATGGGTAACACTTCATGAATTAAATCTGCATATTTAGTTAATGTGATGTTTGCTTATTCTTTCAGATCATTAATAAAGGGTAAATTCAACTTGGCCTAATAACCAGTGTGGCAGACATCTTGGCCCACTTGCTGCATCGCCATTAATCATTACTTACTCTTTCTAGCTCCCTTGCCAGTTTTCAGTCCATTGGATTGTGTTTGTGTTGACTACAATTAGAATCATCTTGAGCCAGTCTGTGAAAGGTTTTGTAAATGGTTTTTTATTAGAGGGTCTCTGTGTGTTTGTTTACCACATTTGCTGTTCCTTCTTAGCATTGTTACAGAGATGCTTTATTAATCTTGCCTTACAATGAATGAGTTATTGCACAGTCTCCCCCTTCTACCTCCTGAACTCCTTTCTTCTGCCAGGTATTTGAACTTTATCATTAAGGCATCAGAATGTTTTTCTATAATGGTTTAGGAAGGAAAGCTTTTTAAAAGCTATCATATATTTTATTCACTTCTTAAGCAAAGGATCTTGAGTAAAGTAATTTAAATTTTGAAAACTGATTCAGAATCATTGAAAATATGCTACAATGTAGAGATCCTCTCAAGCTTATTAAAGTATGTAGGGCTAGTTGGTATAATACAAGAAACCTGTTCAGGACTTTTGAATACAGGGAATGAAATAACAATAGAAAGAATTCACAGATTTTCTCCAGGAAAACACACACACACACACACCTGCAAATTCATATATATATATATATATATATATATATATATATATATAGTGTTAAATTTAACAATTCAATTTCAAAACAAATCTGCAAGTTACTAGAAGTGAAACTTTTGATGGAAAAGATGTTCAAAGGATACAAGACTATTCTGTACCCACTAAAATATAGAAGAGAATAGAATGTGTTCAGAAGAGCTCAGGATGGACTTCAGAATGGAATTAAGGATACAGACTAGAATGTCTCACTTTAAATTTTAATTTCATCATAATTGAAAAAGTATGGTTATTCAATATAAAGAAGTGTTTGAAATATTTGTAGAAAGGAAATACACTTACAAGGATAAATTGCTTTTGAAAGATATGCTATTATCCTTTTTCAGATATTTGACTCTGTTATGGAGAAGGCAATGTACTCGACCCTGAAACAAGAAGTAGCATTATTGAAGGTTTCTCTGGAAAGATATGTATTTTCTTTTTCATCACATGGTTGGGATTTCCTTTTGGTATTTCCCAATTCTTTTATTCTGTCCAAATTTAAATAAAAATTTTCATTAGAAGTTGAAATTCAGTATAACATTTTTCATGATGGCTTCAAAGTGGGTAGGTTTTAAATCAATGTGGCAAGTTTAAACTTTTAAAAGTAACGTATTAGAGAAGAATCAACAAACTTTTAACAAAACAAAAAATCCTGCTGCTAGTTATATTGAAAAATAGCAAATACTACATCAGAATATATAGTGCTTTCATTATAAGTTGGTGTTTTTAAACATATGTTGAAGAACTGTTTTTTGAAAATAATACAAAGAATATTCTTATTCAGGGATGATTTGAGTTAAAGGACTTCTAATATGGTAGCTATGTGGATAGATACTGCCTAAAATTGGAAAGATCCTAAATTCAAATCTGTTCTTACACAGTCATTAGCTATGTGATTCTGGGCAAGTTATTTAATCCTATTTGTCCCAGTTTGCCATTTGTAAAATGAGCTGGAGAAGAAAATGACAAATTACTTCAGTATCATTGACAAGAAAAACTGAAATAAAATCACAGATTATCAAACTTTACTGAAAATCAACTTGACGAGTCCAACAATAATCTATAGTGCTCTTCTATTTCTGAAATTCTTTGATTCTCAGAGTTTATGAATTTTTTGGATTATCTAATTTACTCCACCCTATCCCTTTATTTTAGAGTTAAGGAAAAAAAAAAGATCTAGAAAGGAATTGCCTTGGCCAAGATCATCTAGGCCATAAGCAGAAGAACAAAAACTTTAAATCCAGTAATTTTCCCCACTATATCCTTTAAATTTGGCCCTTAAAACACAGACCAGTGAGTTGCATGTCATGGTCATAGTACAGACAGATATTTATCTCCTCTAAAAATAATACAACTCACTAAAATTTGTTCAATAAGAGACTATATTCTAATTTATCTTCAGATTTTTAAAAACACAATTATTTTAGGGAGTTGGAACAAAGTGATGTAAACTTTTTTGTAGTAAGGTATAAATCAGTGATGTCAGATTTTGTTTTTCATGGAATTATAGAATGTTGAGTTCTTCAAAATTATCCAGTCCTGCTTTTTTTATTTGTATGGGTTTTGTGTGTGTGTGTGTGTGTGTGTGTGTGGTGATAGCTTGTGGAAGTTTAGTGAAACCTATGAATACCTTGTTAGCTTAACATGTTTATATATATAAAACTCATAAAATTATGATTATATTTAGGTAGTTTTCAAAATAAAAGAAAAAAGTTCATGGTAAACAAGTTAAAATCTTCTCAACAAGTGTAATACATTTTATAAATGAAATAAAGTGGAAAAAACTGAGATTTTAGTGGATTTCAAAGTCAAGTTCAATGTCAATGTATTAATAGATACATAGTTACTACAATGGTGGGGCCATAAGATGTGTAATAATTCTGTTGTCCTCTGTACTGATCAGACCACATCTGAAAAATTAGTTCTGGATGCTAAATTTTAGGAAGGAACTTGATGAAAGGAAGTATGTCTGTAAAGAAAAATAAGAGTATTAAGAATATTGGAGATTATATTGTACAGGAATGTATTTGAGAAAATTTGGTCATTTAATCTATAGAAGAGAAGATTTGGGGAAGAGGTTAAGTTAACAAACTTGTTATCTATCTTCAAATGTTTTAAACATCATCATTTAGAAGAGGATCCAGAGTTCAGAAATAAGGGCAATCATGTATATTATATGAAGGCAGATTTTAGTTCATTGTATGAAAAAAAAAATCTTTCTGATTAGAAATTGGTAAAAATAGAATGGGCTACATTGGGAGATGGTAGAGTCCTTCTCATAAGAGAATCTTCAAGCAGAAGCTGATTGACAAGAGATAATGTTAAAGTAACTCTTAGATACATACTGAATTGCTTGACTTATCTGTTCCCTTTGCCTCTTAGATTTTATCACATAACTAAGGACACTTACAGCTCATTCATGGCAAAATTTGGACTATAATTGTGCTCTTCCTACTCTCTGATCCATATACTCTAATACACCACTCTGTCTCTCACTATTACGACATCATAGGATTTCACATTCTAATGCTTTGAAATCAAGGATCTAGACAAGCAGTGATCAATCAACTGTAGACATAGTTGCATGAAGTATGATTTGGAAGGTATTGGTTATACTCACTGTTCCATTTTGATGGCCATTTCTTTGACCAATGAATCTTAAAACAAATTCCCCTGGGAGAAGTAACCCTGGGATGAACTTATCCCCACTATTATGCCCTATTATTCTATAGATCCAATAAACTTGCAGTCCCCTAGATCCCTCAGATCTTTTTCCATTATTCTTCTCTAAACATCAGTTTCTTCATCTATAAAATGAAGGCGTTGGATTAAATGATATGAAAGGCCCCTTTTAGTTCTAACATGCTATGATTCTATGAATGGAATGGATATCAGAATCCTTCCTGGAATGAGGGTTTTGATAGGGATTGAAAAATAGAATAAATGTTCTAAGGTTCCTTAAAAGGTCAGTATGGATTGGCAAAGAACAAGCAAATGAAAAGAAAGGATAATTAGAGAATCAAAGGTAAACTCCAAGTTTGTGAATTTCCTCCTATATCCCTCAGGATATAGACATAAAAAATAGAGGGAGCATGTTTGCAAAATACACTTTAAAATGTTTGGATGGCTTAGAGGTTGAATGAGTCACCTCAATTTTTCAAGGCACTTGACTTAACCAGTTTGATGCTTTAGCTTTATGTTATCTTTGTAAAGTATTCACTATTTACCTACCTAATTGTTATTTTCTCATCCTTTGATGAGACTTCCCCAATGTCATAGAATGAACCTATAGCAATGTATTTTAACATCCCATCTCATTTCTATGCAGTAATGCAAGCTTTACTTTGTATCTTCAACCCTTTCTCTAGTTGTCCAGTTCCTCATCCTTATTTGGAGAGGTATTTATTCATTGTTCATAAAGTCATAGAATTAAAAGCTAGAAGGGATCTGAGCAATTATCTCATTTATTCTTTCACTTTGTTTTACAGATGAGAAAACAGGTAACTTGCCTAAAGTGACACCTTAGTAGCAAAGCTACGACTTTCTAAAGCAGAACATCTAATTTGAAATCCACTGATCTATTATTATTCCAAGATATCTTTATTTTATTTTATGTCCTTTCCATGCATTTATCATTCCCCAAATCCTACTTGTGCATGGCTTTTAACAGGTACTTTTTGAATTTTAAGTTCAAATGCCTTGCTTCTGACTTTGGTTTAGTTTGCTTTGGGTTGTTTTGTAGCAATTGTAAAAAGAAACAGTTATTTCATTAGTTAAAGATCCATGATTTCATATTTCTGGATAATACCACTAACATGGCAGAACCCTTTATGATTCATCAGAGGGCCTTGTGGAACTATTGCGGTTGAAAAATGGATTAGTCTATGACTAATCTAGTGGTGAACTTCTCCAGACTTAGCCAGGCTGGTCCTCAGAAGCAATACATGCACTCCATTGCTGATCTCACACTCAAATTTATTCCAGTTTGATAAGATGTGGTAGTGTTTTCTCTGGCAGAGCCTTTGGATTTGTCTTGGGATCATCTTCATGCTACAATATAGGGTATCTGAGGACTCTAGAATGAATGCTGTTTTGTAATAATTCCAAAAATGTTAGCCACAATTAGACATACACACACACACTTAACAAGTTAGCCTTGCTGTTCAAACAGACTCGAGTGACATTTTCATACCAATAAAAATACTTGTTTGAGGCAGTTTAGTTCTGAGGGATAAAGTGCTAAAGTCAAGTAAAAATTTGCTAGGATCTAATCTAAAGTTATTTAGACTCAATAAATCATTGGAATTAGCAAATATTTTAAACATAAACTATGATAGGCATTAGGATAGATTCTGAAAAAACAAACAAAAATGAAACAAATCTCTGCCCTTAATGTGCTTATATTCTGTTGGGCAGAAGGAAAAGAAGGAAAATAAGATATAGAAAATTATTTATGAAATATATATTAAATAATTTTTGGGTATGAGTAGGGGTAAGGGAGGACCTGATGAGAAAATGATCAGGGAATAAAGGAAGTATTTCTGAATCAAGTCTAAATAAAATAATAATGAAGCATTCACCAAACAGGACAGTGGAGGTCAGAGTAGGAGTTTCACAGTTTAAAAGGTTAAGTCCTTCAAGGCAGGATCTCTCTGTCTTAGTGGCAAGGTGACTGGTAGTAAGGTAACCAGGGCGTAAAGTAAGGCACTACTATGATGAAGATGTAGTAACTTTGGCCTCAGGGGTTCCCATCTGCACAAGTCCCATGAATGAGTTCCATTTTAAGTGCTGGGGAAGAAAAAAGATCACCACTACCATTAGAATTCTTCTGGTTCTTTAGAACAAGAAGCACGAGCCTTTGATGATCCTAAGTTGGATCTTGGAGGCAAGCACTTGATAATAAAGGCTTTGGTTCTAGGGTTGGGGAGTCTGATATCTGAAGGTCTTGTCCTGGCTTGGGTTCTAGTAGTGAGATGTACAGCATGTGATCCTCTGATCCTTTGCTGTGTTCTTTTCAGTAATAGAATCAGTTCGGTGACTGGAGAGTTTTAACATTAATATAATAAATTGAGTCTATTGTGGAACAGAAATGCAGTAGGGGAAGAGGCTGGAAAATCTGCTCATTCTCCATAAGTACACTACTCCATCTTCCCCAAATGATAAGTCATTAGAACTGAAGTGTGCTCTTACAATTAATGAACAAATATTTAGTCTCTTATATGCCTAGTAATGTGCCAAGTGGTAGAGATAGAAAGACAAGGAGCAAAAAGTCTGTGCCTTCAGATAGCTTAATTTAATTGGGGAGAGATGGAGACTAACATAGACATGCATAGATATCTATAATGTGCATATAAAATAAATGGCAGTGTTTAGAGTGTCTAGAGAGGAAGTCTCAAAGCCAGGAAAGTCTGTTTTACTAATTTTGTGTAAATCATTTAACTTTTAAGTATTGTACGTGACTCTCTTAAGACTACACATCAACCTGGATTGGTAAGAGGACTTCTCGACTAAGAGGTCCTTTGTTACCAATACCAAATAAATTTCATTCCAAATAACCCATGGAAGGTAATATTTGCTTATTTGTGAGATTTTTATTTTTATATTAAAAACCAATTATTAAATTAGGATTGAGAGGTTTTTTTTTCCCTTTCTGTTTCCTCATTCAGGTATCAATCCTTGTAAGTCAGTCAGTCCTCTGAAGGACAAGGTATAATGCCAGAGAAACTGAGCAAGACAGAGATTAGAAAACAATTTAATAGTTTATTAAATGGAGAGATTTACTGGGACCAAATGGATCCATGGTTGGTCCTAGGGCTGAACAAGACTAACATCTCAAAGAATCTAGCCCTGAGTATTGGGACAGTAAGATTTTTGTAGGATAACAAAAACGATGACATAATGGGGGAGGTACCTGGATAGGGGTAACCTAATGGGGAGAGGCACCTAGGATAACACAATGGAGGGAGGTACTGGAGAGGTTACTGATATTCTAATGATGTCTAAAATGGATAGACCTTTATTCTGTCAAACATTAAGAAGGAATGATTATAGCCTAAAGATATAAAACCTTTATCTCATCAAACATTAAGAGGGAAAGGTTATAACTGAGGCAGAGTAACTAAATAGAACAATTAGAGAAACTGGGTCAGGACATTAAAAGGGAAGCATGGCATAACAAAGGCTGATGATGAGACTGATCCAATCCTCTGAGAATCTTGTCCCAGCCAATTAGATTATACTTCTGGTTAAAGTATGAAGAGAATTTAATCTAGGTGAATTCCAATCCTAAAAGTATTAGGCTCATTCCTTGAATCATCTCCCTCCCAATTCTTCATCCCTATCTCTAATATTGTTCATATTGAGTAGGATGAGTGAGATGGATTCTTTTATTCAGAGTTCTAGGCTGAATGTCATGATGAAGTCACATTTTCATCAGGAATTGCTGAAGAATTTTGGCCCACTTCTTCAATATGTCCACTTTCTTATTGACTGTTTACCAATAAACTCTGCCTGTCCTGGGCACCTATTTCCCTAAAAGTATTTAAACATTCAATGATTTCCATGGTCATTGTCTTTGGTTACCAAGAGAAACATGTGATCATTGATTTATTATTTACAAGATTAATTTATAAATGGCTTATTAATTACCCAGAAACTCTGTCTTAGACTTTGCATTTGTCATAATTGTTTCTGGCTAAGAGTGGGAGAGTTAGCAGTAATAGGAGAGGAGTGCATCAAAAAAGGCATCAAATAATTTTTTAACTTAGCTTTGAATGAAGACAGGAATCCTAAGATTCAAAGGGATGAGGAATGCATTCTAGGCATTGAGATCATAAATGGAATGCCATGTATATGGAACAAGAAGAAAGCCATTTTGGTGGTACTATGGAGTATGCAAAGAGTAGTAATGCATGATAAGATTAGAAAGTTAGCTTGGAGATAAAGGAAACATTTAGAGGGATAAAGAAAGTTTGCACTTTATTCTGAAGATAACAGGGAACTATTTTAGGTTATTTTAAAGAGACAGTACATGGCAAGATCTGGACTTGGGAACATCACTTCCGTAGTTCTGTGTAGGATTTAATATTAAGAGAAGAAACTTGAGAGAGGGAGAACAATTAGGAGAGTGCTGCAATTGTCCAGGCAAGAAGTGATGAGGGTCTGAACTGAAGTGGTCTATGTGTAAGTAGAGAGAAGAGAACAGATGCAAAACATGATATGATCATAAAATTAAGCCTTCCTTCTGAAAAACACTAGTATAATTTGACATATTGCAAAAAGGCCATCCTCAGGAAAGGACTCTTGGACAGGGGATGATGGTGAGCAATTGTGAGATCATTGAGCTGAAAGAAGAGGAGACCAAAAATAAACTTCAATAACTTCAATGGCTTGCTGTTATGTTCTTTTGATTTTAATTTCTGCACCAATTTACTTCCTTTTTATTTTATAAATAGCATTTTATTTTTTTCCCCAATTATATGTAAAGATAATTTTCAACACTCATTTTTAAAATAAGATTTTGAGTTTCAAATATATTCTTCCCCTGTCTTTCTCATCCTCCTCCCCAAGATGTCAAACAATTTGATGTTTTATATATATGTAATCATGTAAACATATTTTCATATCAGTTATATTGCAAAAGAAGAAACAGAACAAAAGAGAAAATATGTGGTACTTTGACCATTTATCAATTGGTAATGGCTTGTATTCTTACAAATTTGACTCAGTTTTTTATATATTTTTGTAACAAATGTTTCCCTTCTTTCTGCTTCCCTTCTAATCTTCATTGTATTGGTTTTATGTATGCAAAAACAAATTTAATATGATCAAATTACCCATTTTGCATTTCATAATGTTCTCTATCATTTATTTCATAATAAGTTCTTCTCTTCTGCATAGATCTCACAGGTTCACTATTTTTTGCTCCCCTAATTTGCTTATTGTAACACTTTATGTCTAAATCATTTATTCATTTTGATCTTATCTTCTTGTGTGGTGTGAAATGTTGTTTTATGCCTAGTTTCTGTCACATTATTTTTTAATCTTCCCAGCAATTTTTTGACAACTAGTAAATTCTTTTTCATAATGTTAATTTGGCTTTCTTTTTAAAAATCAAATTAAACAAAAATTTATCTATTTAATTGGTTTTTCTCATAAAATCAGGTCAGTTTGATTTATTAGTTTACTACTTTTCTTATTTTCACTTTTATTAATCTCTCACTTGATTTTTGGAATATCTAATATGATATTTAATTGGAAATTTTCAAATTGTTAATTTGTTTTTCTAGCTTTTTAAATTGCTGTACAATTAATCAGCCTGCTCTCTCTTTATTTTATTGATGTATAAGTATTTAGAAATATAAAATTTCCCCTAAATACTGCTGTGACTGAATTCTATAAATTTGTTATGTTGTCTCATTATTGTCATTCCATTTGATGAAATTATTGATTGTTTCAATGATTTATTGTTTTACCCACTCATCTTTAAGACTATGTTATATAATTTTCAATTAATTTTTAATCTATCTTTCCACAGTACTTTATTGCATGTAATTTATATTGCATCTTGATATGGAAAAGATGAATATAATATTTTTGCCTTCATGCATTCCATTGTGAGGTTTTTGTGTCTTAATACATGGTCAATTTTTGTTCAAATGTCATGTACCACTGAGAAAAAAATGTATTTCTTTCTATATCCATTCAATTTTCTCCTGATCTTTATCATATCTAACTTTTCTAGAATTCTGTTTATTTCTTCAACTTCTTTCTTTATTTTGTGGTTAGATATATCCAGTTCTGAGAGGGGGAGGTTGAGATCCCTCACTAGTATAGTTTTGCTTTCTGTTTCTTCCAGTAACTCACTTAACCTCTCCTTTAAGAATTTGGATCTACCACTTGATGCATATACGTTTAGTATTCACATTATATCATTGTCTATGATACATCTAGCAAGATGCGGTATCCTTCCTTATCTCTTTTAATGTTTATCTCTTTTAATTAGATTTTTAAAGTTATTTTGTTTTGCTTTGTCTGAGATCAGGATTGCTATGTCTGAGATCAGGATTGCTATGTCTGCTTTTCTTTTTTTAAACTTCAGGTTGTTGTGCCAAAGTTCCCTTTTGAATGTCGTGACCCAGTTTCTCCAATTGTCCTATTTAGTTATTCTGCCTCAGGTTATAACCTTTCCCTCTTAATGTTTGAGATAAAGGTTTTATATCTTTAGGTTATAGACATTCCTTCTTAATGTTTGACAAAATAAAAGTTTATCCATTTTAGATGTCATTAGAATATCAGTAACCTCCCTCCATTAGGTTATTCCCACCTAAGTACCACCATTATGTCATTGTTCTTGTTATTCTATAAAAAGCTTGCTGTCTCCATACTAGGGTTTGACTTTTGAGATGATAGTGTCGTCTAGCCCTGGGATCAAACATGGATTCATTGGTCCCAGTATTTCTCTCCAGTTAATAAACTATTTAATTGGTCTCTAATCTCCTGTCTTGCTCAGTTTTTTTGGCATTACAAGGTGAAGCATGATAGATTCTGTTTAGCCTTTTACCTTTACTCATAATGTATCTCTTGGCTTTAAATGTGTTTCTTATAAACAACATGTTGTTGTAGTTTCTCTCTTTTTTTGTTTTCTATTCTGCTTTTTGCTTTTATTTTATGGGAGAGTTCATTTTATTCACATTTACAATTATGATTATTAACTATGTATTCCCCTTCATCCTATTTCTCCTCTTTTTATACTTTTTCTTTTTTTTTGCTCTGTCCCTCCTCATTAGTGTTTTGCTTCTGACTACCTCTTCCCTCAATCTGCCCTCCCTTCTATCAACCTTTTCCTCTTTCTTTCCCCTTTCCCCTCCTACTTCCCTATAGGATAAGATATATTTCTCTGTCCTGTTGAGTATGTGTTATTCCTTTTTTGAGGTAAAACCAATGAGAATAAGGTTCAAGTGATGCTCATTCCCTTCCTTCTTTCCCTCTATTGTAATAGTTTTTCATGCCTCTTTATGTGATATTCTGCTTCCCCCTTTCCTCTTCTCCCAGGATACTCTTTTTTTCACTTCTTTATGTTTTTTATCATCACATCAAAGTCAACTGATACCCACAATCTCTAACTGTTCTAACAGAGATGTAGTCCTTAAGAGTCATAAGTATCATCTTCACATGTAGGGATGTAAACAGTTTGACCCTATTGAATGCCATGATGTTGTTGTTGTTGTTGTTTTTCCTTCTCACTTTACTGTTTACCTATTTTATGCTTCTCTTCAGTCTTGTATTTGAAGATCAAAATTTCCACTAGCTTACTTCTTAACCCATGAGGGATGACCTCACTTCTAAGACCTTGATGGATTGACTGGACTTTCTCCCAGGGGAAAAAAAAAATGCAAAAACATTATTCTCCTTCCTCCTCATCCTCTAATTGTCAATTCTGCTAGGTGCTGGTAACTTTGGTCCATCATTCTCATTCCCAATACAGAACCCCCTTCCCTTTCACTTACTCTAAGCTTCAAACACATTCTTTATGGTCCCAGAGAAAGGGGAATCGGCAGCTGTCACAGATGTGGAGTGGGGCAGAATAATCCTGCATAAAGGGAGGAGACCCCGGAGTGCATATTTCAGAATGTGAAAATCATTTCAGTCTCTACAGCATCCCACTGAAAGCTTAAGCTGGAGCGCTGTTGTGAAATTTTAGCTGGCAGCCTGATATTTCATTCTCTTTTGATACAAGCATTTACATAAGAAATATTTTCTGCCAGCTTCCCCCAAGGAGGCAGCCATCATTTGCATGTTGATGGCATCCAAAGGTATCAGGGCACTTTATTTTTTAAGATTTCCTGAAGGTACATAAGGAAATGCTTATCCTAGTCAGAGAAAGTTTCATGGGGTTTCTATTCCCATCTGTGTGGAGATGAGAACCTACTCATCAATTTAGTAACCAACATTCAACCAACATCAATTTAGGGAGAGAATACTAGATTTGAAGTCAGAAAGATATGGATTTAAATTTTGTTGCAAACACTTAATTATCATTCTAGACAAATCACTTCACCTACCTGGGCCTCAGTTTATTTGTTTGTAAATTGAAGGATTAGTCTCAATCACCTATAAAGTTCCTTCTAATTTTTTGGTCCTTTGACAAGTTCTACTACATGTGAGGACCTCTGCTAGGTTTTAGCAATAAAAAACAATAAATGAAACAGTCTTTGCCTTTAAGGAGCTAATATTCTTTCTCCCAGGGAAAGCACACATATGTACACATATCATATGTATCTAAATGGTACGTGTGTACACATACATATATGTATTTATACACATGTGTGTATAACTTTAAAATTCATGTATATAAATATATGTATATATGTAGGAATATATGTATATTTGTAATTATATTCAAAATATGGGATGAGACCCAAGTTGTGATTTCAGTGGTAGAGAGAACTCAGCTGAGAAAACCCCTATCAGTTCAGATTGGTACCTTCTCTTCAATATAGAATAAAAGAAAAAAAGTTGCCTGGGCCACTGAGGGAGGTAGGGGATCAGTGAAAAGTTTCATTAGAATCATCAAAGATAAGCTTCAACTAATTTTCCCAAATTTCCTTTCCCTCTATGTACTACCATCCTCAAGTGTAATGTCTTGCCAAAATGGTTGCCTCAAAGGCAGGAAGACTGCCCAACTCTCTCATGCTTAGTCTAGCAAAAACCTGGAATTCTCACCAGACTGAATAATGATAAAGATTTACAATAATAAATGGCAGTAGGAAAATTGTTTTACTCCAGATATATATAAGAGGTCAATCAGAAGCCCAAGGGGACTATTTACAAAGCCAGTACCAGCACAAAATAATTTCCTAGGAAGACTATAAATGGTCTAGGCACTGGTTTACCCTTTAAGGTTCTATAGTCAAAGGAAGCATGAGTGGAAGGTTCCTATAAGAAAGCACAAGGGTGGTCAGAAACTAATATGGTGGAGAACTTAGAAACCTCTGGGGACAGCAGTAGACAGGCATCAGCTTGTTGCTACAACATTCAGATGGGGTCAGCTTAAGCCCAGGGTCTATGAAATCCTTCACACTCTATATGTGAGTGTGCCACACTCACATGCCAGATGTGAGATGCCAGAGAAGGATCTGAAGATCTAGTGTTGAATATCAAAGATCAAGGCCAGAGAGGTTTAGTCAGGAAGGTAGAAACTAGCAAAGGAACCCAGGGGACAAAAGACAAGAACAAAAAGAGTGAATCACCTCATCCAAAAGTGCAGCCCAAAGGGACCTAGCTTTGAACACAAAACCTCAATTTAAGAACTATAGGTGGGAAGATGAGTGAATAAAAGAAAACAAGAAATTGTATAAAGTTATTGTATGTAGAGAGATACCCTAAAAGGAAAATCACCATCTTCATCACAGTTCTAGAGACATAAAGGGAATTTTTTTTTTAAATAAGTATTATTTTCCAGAAGAATACCTAAAAGAAATGAATGAAGTATAATATAAAAAAGACATAAATCCTCCTGAGGAAAAATTTAGATGAAGAACAAATAGTTTACAAGACAAAATAGAACACTGTGACTAAGAAATAGAATGCATGAAAACTAAGATAGATCAAACAGAAATCAATGACTGCATGCTGTCGATATTGTTCAGTTGTGTCTGACTCTTGGTGAACCCATTTGGGATTTTCTAGGCAAAGGTACTAAAGTATTTTGCCATTTTCTTCACCAACTCATTTTACAAGTGATGAAGCAGAGGCAAACAGGATTAAGTGACTTGCCCAGGATTACACAGCCAGTCAGTGTCTGAGGTCGGATGAATTTAGAAAGACAAGTCTTCCTAACTTCAGGCCCAGTATTCTATTCTCTGTGCCACCCAACTGTCTACAGTGTCTCTAAAAAGTAACAAGAGATATTTGATCAAAGTAAAGATAGAATGTACAAATCAACTCCTCTAAGCTACCCCAAAGGAAAAGTCCCAGGAATGTCATAGCTAAAATCCAGATCTCTTACATCAAAGACAGATTACTGCAAGTATATAGATAAAAAATAAACTAGAGTTATACTTACACAAAAAATGACATATTTTACTAAAAAATACCAAAAAACAAAACAAAACAAAACAAAAACCCCTAACCATGATAGCTTTTATATTTTCAAAGAGCAAGTGGTATAAAATTGAGATTCAAGGTTTCATACATGCTTCTCTTTTGTGTGTTCCCTGTGTTATAGAAATGCTCTTTGGGAGTGTTTAAATTTAAAATAATAATAAAAAAAAAAGGTTCAGGTGTTTTTACCTTAGGTAAATCTCAAATTTTCACAGCCTCAATTTCTTCATTTATAAAATGAGAACTTAGATTAGATTGTCATTGAGGGTCCACCTAACTCTAAATTTTTTATATGAGACAGAGAGCTAGCACAGTACAGAGTTGCCAGGGTCTGGAGTCAGGAAGGCCTGAATGAATTCAAATCTAACCTCCAATATTTACTAGCTATGTGAGACTGGGCAAGTCATTTGATGTCTATTTCCCTTGTTCCTTTATCTGTAAAAAGGATATTAATAACAGCATTTACCTCTCATCGTTGTGATATAAAATGAGATAACTATAAAGTGCTTTTAAGAGTGCCTAGTAATATAATAAGCACTATAATAATATTAAAGCTAGTTATTATTACTATATGATCTCAGAAAAGAAAAAGCAAAGCCTTTTTTTTTTTGATAATCTTGCTCATCTTAGCTATTGTCTTTGTATGTTGCCCTTTCCCAGACACATAGACTGAAAGTGAGATCTTTTTGTTCACCACTCATGCTTTCCTTAATTGTATGAATAAATGAATGAATGAGTGAAAAAGGATGTATTAAATTCCTACTCTCTGCTAGGCATTGTGCTAAATACTGGGGATACAAATGCAAAAATGAGGCTTTTCTTGTGTTCAAGGAGTTTACATTCTAATGGAGGAAAACAATACATATAAAGAAGTGGTTAAGAGGGGCTGAAGTATAGACTTAGAGAGTCACAGAAATAGCAAGTGGAACCATAGCATAACCTTTTGGGTTCTCCCAAAGCATGAGATTAATGCTGTGGATCATCTATTACATAAGGAAACTT
The DNA here is from genome assembly GCF_902635505.1 of Sarcophilus harrisii. Taxonomy (NCBI): domain Eukaryota; kingdom Metazoa; phylum Chordata; class Mammalia; order Dasyuromorphia; family Dasyuridae; genus Sarcophilus; species Sarcophilus harrisii. The sequence goes on along the minus strand of NC_045427.1, from coordinate 184,707,019 downwards.
CTTACTCCTTGATTTCAAAGGTGCTAAACTATCCTAACTGTCCTCTTATTATTTATATAACTATTATTGTATTTTATTTGATGGATTATTTTTCATCTTCCCCTTAAATTTAAGTATGGCCAAAGGCTGAATTCTTATGGGCAAAGGCTGCCCTCCTTTCCTTAAATCATTTTAAGACATCTCAATCACTTTTACAACTTCAGGAAACACTTTGTAAAATAGACAGAACAAAAGAAAAATCAGTTGTTGTTGCTTTTATTGATATGCACATCTAAAGGATTCCCAAATCCATATCTGCAGCCTTGATATTGCTTCTGCTCTGGCTCTGAATTTCTCCAGGATAAAAGACACTCTTCACTTGAATGGCTCATTCCAGATTTAGTATGGCCAAAATGGAAATCATTGACTTTCCCCCCAAATCAGTTTTTATCCTGTTTTTTATCTTTTCCATTTTTTACTTCCATGTCTTATTCATGGTTAACCCCTCAAATAGCCTCTTCATCTATCTGAATATGATCATTCCACCAAAATCCAATTCGGATTTTCTTTGCAATGGAATCTTCTCTGATTTCTCTGGAATGCTCATGCCATTTTTGCTCAAGCTGTTTGTATGGTATTGGCACATTTGTAAACTATCCTACTATCCATATACAGAGGTAAATAACCATGAGTCAAATGAATGAATGGATATGTATATATGTGTATGTATGCATGTGTATATATATGTTTTAAATTTTCAGGTAAATTATAAACTCTTTAAGGACTGGTTAGAAACATGGTATATCTCACAGAATCTCGAGTTAAAAGGGAACTAACAAACATTCAAATGAAACCTATACATGAATAAAAATCTGCTAATAAGGCCAAAGTCTAGTGGTATTCCTGTCTCTGCTTGAGGATTGGACGTGGTTGTGGAAGAAGGAAGCAGGGAGAGACTGAATACCTTTTATGGAAGACCACTTCACTTGTCAAGATTTCTAATTATTGGGAAGTTCTTCCTCACATCAATCTCTAACCAATGCTCCTAGTTTTTCCTTCTGGGATCAAATAAAAATCACTTTAATCTCACTCACCAGGATATCCTTTCAAATACTTGAGGACAGTTTTCATGTTCCATTTTCTTTACCCTTCATCACCATGTCTTTCCAGGTTAATCATCCTCAGTTTAAATTACAACCTCATGGCTATTTCCCATTCTGATTGTTCTTCCTTGGCCTTTCCCCAACATGTCAATACCCATTCTATAATGTGAGACACTTAACTAAATAAACTACAAAAGTCACCTGATTAGTACAAAATAGCATAGGACTATCACTTTCCTAATCCTAGATGCTATACTTTTCTTATCTAAGATTGAATTGGATTTCTTGATTATGATAAAGAAAATTTATTCAAATTGAGTGCATTATATGTTAAAACCCCCAGATTTTTTCAGACAATGTACTGTCTAACTTTGTTTCCCCAGCCTTATAGTTGGATAATTCATTTTATTTTAAATCTGTGTTAAACTTTGCATTTATCCTTATTAACTTTCATCTTACTACATTTAGCTCATTGTTCAAGACTATTGAGATCTTTTGGTATTGTGACTATGATCCAATGTGTTGGCTGTCCCTTTCTATTCTCATGGTATCTGAAGATTTGACAAGTTTACCTCCTGTACTTTCATGCCATTCAAAGATAAGATAAAAAATTCTTAGTAGTACAAGACCAGGAACTGCTTTCTGAATGACTCCACTGCAATGCTCCCTCCAAATATGACATTGATCAATCAATGACTACTTTTAAGAGTCCAATAATTCAGCTAGTTTTAATCTTCTTAACTTTTTAGTTTACATTTTTTCCCTCTTGCCTCAGTGATTGTTTAAGCCTTTTGTTGAACTCTAACTACACTATGTCCATAGCATCCCTTTCATCTAGGTCCTCTGTCAAAAAAGAAAGAAAACTTAATCTTGCATAACCTGCTTTTGATAAAATTATTCTGGCTTTTAGTGGCCACCCACACCATTTTGTTAAGTGCTCACAAATCATTCCTTCTATAAAGTACTTTAAAATTCTCTAAGGCAGATAATTCAAGCTGCTGAATAAAGCTATTTACTCTTATTGTTTCCATTCCACTTCCTCTCCTCTCACTCTCAACCCCTTGAAATCTTACTTCCAACTTTATCATTCATTTGAAATTATTCTCTCTAGTACCATTGATCTCTTATTTATTAAATATAAGGGATGTTTCATCAGATGTCATATATCTTTGTAGAATTTGATGTGTTTAATTATTCTCTTTTCCTAAATATTATGTTTTCCCTGAGTTTTTGTGAGACTTCTTTCTTGGTTCTCTTTCAATCTGGCTGATTGCTCCTTCTGAGTTATCTTTTTCTTCCAAGGCCTACCCTATAACTATAATGTTACCATTAGACTCTGTCCCAAATCCTCTTCTCTTATTATTTATTTTAGGATGTATATCCTTGGCATCTGCAAATTTTCCCCAAAGAATGGATGGATTAGAACAATTTGTTCCAGTGGTCATGAAGGCAGCTGAGGCAGGTGCTATGGAGTGCATGGCTTAGACAGGCATTGATGATCATCCATTGAATCTTGGACCCCATCCAGTCATCTTGACTTTTGTTTTGCTTCTGGACTTTGATGACTTAGGAAGAATCAGGCTACCAATGTTGAATGACTGACTCACAAGTCCAGTTCACAGGCAAATCAATTGTCATTGGAGTTTTTTGAAAATTAAGGACAAATTCACCAAAACCATTTGGTACTGGCTAAGAAACAGATGGGTGGATCAGTGGAATACATTAGATATACATGATACAATAACCAAGACTTACAGTAACCTAGTATTTGATAAAGCCCCAAACTCCAGCTTCTGGAATAATAATTCAGGATTTGACAAAAACTGCTGGGAAAACTGGAAAATAATGTCACAACCCATACCAAAATAAAGTCAAAATGGGTACATGATTTGGGCATAAAGGATAATACCATAAACAAATTAGGAGAACAAGAGATAATTTACCTATCAAATCTTTGGAGAAGGGAGGAATTTATGACCAAAGAAAAATTTTATGCATTTATGAAAGGTAAAAATGGACAACTTTGATTACATTACACTAAAAAGTTTTCCACAAACAAAACCAATAGAAACAAGATTAAAAGGGAAGTACAAATCTGGAGGAAAAAAATCTTTACAACCAGTGTTTCTGATAAAGGTCTCATTTCTAAAATATATGAAGAACTCTGTTCATATCCTTTGACCATTTATCATTTGGGAAATGATTTGTATTCTTATAAATTTGACAGACAATTTTCAGATGATGAAATTAAAGCCATTTATAATTATGTGAAAAAATGTTCTAAATCATTATTGATTAATAATTGCAAACTAAAACAACTCTAAGATAACACTTCGTATCTTTCAAATTGGCTAATATGACAGGAAAAAATAATTATAAATGTTGGATGGGATGTGGGAAAACTAGGACACTAATGCATTGTTGGTGGAATTGTGAAGTGATCCAAGCATTCTGGAGAGCAATTTGGAATTATGCCCAAAAGGCTATCAGACTCTGCATATCCTTTGACCTAGCAGTGCTAATACTAGATCTATATCCCAAGGAAGTCTTAAAGGAGAGAAAAGGACCCATATGTGCGAAAATGTTTGTTCAGCTCTTTTTTGGGGTAGCAACAATTTGGAAAATAAGTAGATACCTGTCAATTGGGGAATGACTGAATAAGTTATGGTATATGAAGATAATAGGATATTATTATTCTACAAAAATGATGAACAAGCTAATTTTAGAAAGGCCTGGAAAGATTTACCTGAACTGATACTGAGCAAAATAAGCAGAACCAGAAATACATTGTACACAATAACAGCAAGAATGTGCAATGATCAACTTTGAAAGATCTGGTTCTTCTCAGTGTGATCCAAAGAAAGCCCAATGGACTTTGGACAGAAAATGTTATTTGCATCCAGAAAAAGAATAAAGGAGACTGAATGTAAATCAACATATGCTATATTCACCTTTTTTTCTTTTTTAATAGCTCCCATGTTTTTCCCTTTTGCTCTGATTTTTCTCTCCTAATATGTTTCATAAAGTACTGTGTATTAAACATAAATTTACTAAAGATAAAAAAAAAAGAAAATGAAGAGCAAATCATTTGGTCTATATCTCAAAGAAATCACAGAAAGGGAAAAGGATCTACATGTAGCAGCATTACTTTTGTGGTGGCAAAAAATTAGAAAATGAGTGGATGCTCATAAATTGAAGAATGGCTGAATAAGTTATGGCATATGAAACTAATGGAATTTAATTTTCTTTAAGAATTGATGAATATGTATACTTGCATTTAATTCACACTTTAACATATTTAACATGTATTGGCCAACCTGCCATCTGGGGGACGGGGTGGAGGGAAGGAGGGGAAAAATTGGAACAAAAAGTTTGGCAATTGTCAATGCTGTGAAATTACCCATGCATATAACTTGTAAATAAAAAGCTATAATAAAAAAAAAAAGAATTGATGAATAGACTTATTTTTAAAAAGCCTGGAAAGATTTACATGAACTGATGCTGAGTGAAGCAAGTAGAACCAGGAAAATATGACAACAGCAACACCATGTAATGATCAACTATGGTAGATTGAGTCTTTTCAGCAATTCAGTGATCCAAGACAAATCCAATGAACTTTGGGTGTAAAATGCCATCTGCATCCAAAGAGAGAACTATGGAGATTAAATGTGAATTGAAGCATACAATTTTTATCTTTTAAAAAAAATTTTGTCTTGTAGTTTTTCCCTTTTATTCTAATTTTTCTAGTCCAACCTGACTCACATGGAAACATGTAAAAATGATATACATGCATATCGCAAAATACATGTATAACCCAAAATAAATAAATAAAAATAAATCATTATTGATTAGAAAAAAGAAAATGAAAGACAAGCAACAATAATTATTTCCTTTAATGATTTCATTTGATCTTTGGGGTTCACATACCATTTTTATATGGATTGCTCCCCTTTATAGAACTGTAGCTCCAGATTTTTTTTCCTGAATCCCAGTATCATATCATCAATAGTCCTTTTGAATACTTTGAAATTTATGGTCCATTCAAACAAGGGTATTCACTGTCCCTCATACATAATATTCCATCTCCTCTTTCCATACCCTTGTATAGCCTAAAATGAATTCCTTCATCATCCCAGCTTCTTAGAGTCCCAACGTTAACATGCATTCTATATGATATATTTCCAATGCCTTCAGCTATGACTACCTTTCTCTGCCCTGAAATCTTGTATTTTGTACCAAGTAAGTACACGATATAGGTAGGTGTATTTCTATCAATAGAATGCAAGATGCCTAATGGCACCAACTGTTTCATTTTTTTAACCTTTGCAATAATGGTAACTCATTCTCATTGAAAGTATTAAAAAATACATAAAGGAAATACAAAGCAATTTGATTGGGAGATGGAACAGAGGTCAATGAAGGAACTAATAATTTTTGAGGTTGAAAAATTTTCATAGAAAGAAATTGTTTGAACTAAACTTTGAAGGAAGTTAAAGATTCAAGAGTGGTGAGAAATTTTAAAAACTATCTCAAGTATGGAAAATAGCTTGAGCAAAGGCATGGAAACAGGAATGGCATATATAAGAACAGAAGGCTTATTTTAAGCTATTATTGAGTGTGTAAAAAAGAATGTAACATCTAGAAAGAGACTAGTCAGAGTATAAAGTGCTGTGAACAACAAATAGAGGAATTTGCATTTGATATTACAGATAACAGGAAGTCTACTGGTTAGTTTACTGATACAACCTGTGCTTTAGGAATATTACATTGGCCGCTGTGTATAGAATAGATTTGAGTGGAAGAGATTTGAGGCAAAGAAATTAATTTAACAACAAATTAATTAAACAAACAATAGTTCAAGCAAGAGCACATGATTCCTTGATGAGAGTAGTAGCCATGTGAGTGGAGAGATGATGAAAGGGAAATAGATATGGTAGTTGAATTGCTTAGACTTAGTAACTAATTCCATATTGGGGTGACAGAGCTAAAGATAACTTAAGATGACAAAACTTTTATTGATTGGGATAATTTTGGTGCCCTTGACCAAAATAGGGAAAGTTGAGAAGATGAGTTTGGGAATGCAGGGGACAAAATAATAAATTGCTTTTGACTGGTTGAATTTGATATGAATAAAATAATTTTTTTTAGAAGTGAAGGAAAAGTTGAGTACTTTTGCCTTGTCACCCATATCAGTTATTGTTATCACATCTATTCAAAACAGTGATTCTCTTAGCCATTCTTTGATCTTTCTCTTACACTGGTTATATCAAAAGTGTTATCTTTTGTTTTCCTTGGCATTCATTACTTACCTTGACTCACTTTGGTCTTATCACTAATATTTTCATGGGGCTATGTTACTCTTTTGTGTCCATTTTCAATTGCTTTCAATAGATTTCCATCTTCTGTTCATTGGAGTTTCTCTGGTCATCTCTACTCTGCTGGTATTAGAGTCAGGAATTCTGGAGATGGAATGAAATTCTGTATTTGACACTAGTTGTGTGATCATGAAAAAATTGGATAATGTCCTTAAGCCTCAATTTACTCATCTGTAAAAAGAGGAGGGGAGTTATCATACTGTTAGCAATTATTCAAGGGATTCTTATAAGAGTAAAATGTAATTTCATATATATATATATGTATATGTGTATACAAATACAAATAGGTATATATATATATATGTGTATATATACATACACACATACATACATGTGTTTGTTGTTGAGTTATTTCAGTTGTGTCCAATTTTTCATGACTCCATTTGACAAAAATACTAGAATAGTTTGCCATTTCCTCCTCCAGCTTATTTTACAGATGAGGAAACTGAGTAAACAAAGGTTAAGTGACTTGTCTGGGATCACATAAAAATAAGTGTTTGAGGTCAGATGAGCCTTCCTGACTTTAGGTATGGTATTTTATCCACAATACCACCTCATTGTCGCTCTATGATATATAGATGCAATATATGTATATGATTTAATATTATTATATTATAATTATTCACATATTAATAAATATACATCACTATTTATTTACTAAATATTTATACTAAATATTTGTAATATTATAATTTATATATACATATATACACATACACAATATGTATATATATTTTGTAAATTTAAATGTTCATTATTGTGAATGTGAATTGGTCTATAATTTCCCAGTACAACCACATAGGTCTCTGCAGTCATTGACACCTTTTCTTCATCATTAAACTACTTCTGTTGTAAATCAGTATTTTAGCCTTGTGATTTTCCTATATCTTCTGGGTTTCCTTGGGGAAAATTACACCCTGAGGGTTCAGTCACATATTAGTGCATCCCATCTGTTCTACCTCAACACAAGCTACCTAACCATGTCCCTTCTCCCACTTTGAGTATTCTTTTACATTTTATTTCCCCCCATTAGTATACAAAGTCATCAAAAGGAGAAACCATTTTGTTTCCTTGTTTTTGTATTACAACTTAGACAATCTGCTTACCTACCTACCTACTTCTTTTTCTTCTTTATAATTTTTTTTCTGGTTATACATATATATTAACTTTTAAAATGCACATTATGAATCATGTTGGGGGAGAAAAATCAGAACAAAAGGGAAAACCACAGAAGAGAAAAAAAAAGAAAAAGTGTTGATTTACATTCAATCTCTATAGATTTCTTTTTGGATGCAGATGGCATTTTCTATCCAAAGTTTATTGGGATTGACTTGGATATCTGTACGACTGAGAAGACTCCAGTCTTTCATAGTTGATCATCACACAATCTTGCTGTTACTGTGTATAATGCATTCCTGGTTCTGCCTACTTCTTGTTCAAACTTTTCCCACAGAATATTAGACCTTTGGGTCCTCTCTATCTATCCTCTGAACTGTTTGAAATCCACTCTAAGTAGCATGACAGATTGTTCCAGATTTTCTTTTATCATGAATTCCAAAGCAGAGGTGCTCTCTTATATGTATGGTTACCTTTATTCAACTTCAGAAATTCTTCCTTTGTTGGATGGGTCAGAATAATGGTTCCTCTTGTTCTTCATTTTACCTTTGCTCTGCTCCTGTCTAGAGGTATGCTAAGAGAGGGATTGTGGCATGATATTTAGAAAGATGGTGTTACAATGTAAGAAGGCTCAGTTTTGAATCCCTCAAATATTCACTAGCTGTTTGGCTCTTTGGAAATCATTTCATCTTTATCAGTCTGTTTTCTCATATGAAAATTAGGGATGACAATGGCACCTATCTCACAGGTTGAGAATATCAAATGATTTATGTATCAAATCATGTATCTATACCTTAGTGCACTTTGTGTAATTTGCATGATTATTGAGCTCCAAAAGTCTAAAGTTTTCTTCTTTCTTTTTTGTTTATTTGTGAAGCATTCTTTTACCTTCCAATTTCCTCATATATTTAAATTGTACCTATGTCTCTTCATATCCTTCTCATTCTTTAACTCAATAAATAATTATTAAGCACTTACTATGTCTGAGACATTGTGATAGATTGTGCTAAATGCTTGAAGCATTTCTTCCATCTTTTTGATGAAAACATCATTTTCCTTGATAATCTATAGGGTAGAGTCCTTTCATGTCCCCTAAATTATATTGATATATAGATGCTACTTAGCACTTGTAGAAATGCAAACACAACAGTGTACTCCCTGATAGTAAGCACAAAGTTCTCCTTGTCCTCCATATTTTCCTGAAGTAAGATCCACCACTTATCATCTCGCCTTTTGTAGATCTTCTCACCTATTACTGTATAAACAGCTTTTATTGAGGACTAAATTGCTTGAGATTCCTGAGAGAAGCTTAATATACGAGAAAAGAATTTTGTGTCTTTCTTTCAGATTGGATGGCACAATCTGTTTGGTTGCACTTAATTGGTAGTTAACACATTTCGGCCAAGTCCTAACGAAATGAGAAACAAATAGAAGCTCATCCCAAAGCAGAAAACTAATTTATTTCACTCTATATCCTCACCCCATACATATCTCCTTAGTGAAGTTCTCCAGATATCTTCTGGTATATTTCCTTTATTGCCAGAAATATTTGGATTTCTATTCCAGATCCTTCATTCCATATAGGTGATTTTTGTTTCCCTAAATGAAGCTAATTAGATCCACTCTAAGGGGGGAAGACAACAAGAAGGGTAGTTTAGTCACTAAAGTCACAATGTGGAATAAATTGCGCTTATTGATAGAGATAGATAGTATTGAATTTGTAATCAGTAATCCTGGATTCTAATTTTAAGCTCAGCCATGTGCAATTTATGTGATTTTAGGTATGCCATGTTCCCTCTCTGAATCACAATTTCTCTTCTTTAAAATGAAGAGATCATTCTATACAATCTCTAATATCCATTTCACCCTTAAAATTCCAGTTCCAGTATTTGTTCTTTTCTTTTCATAATGATAATCTGTTAATTAGAAATGATATAAACCAGATACCCAGACTTGTGATCAGCAGAGACTTGTGTTTTAGGTTAGATGTTGACTTTTCCTGGCCACATGATTGTGAGTGAGGAAATATTCTCTCTAAGCCTCTGTATTTCTATCTACAAAATGGGCATAGGAGCTGAGATGGCATAACAGATATGACTGTCCTTGGAATTAGAAAACACAAGATTCAAAGATCTAGATTCAAGTCCTCTGAGGCAGTGTAGTTAGGTGAATATGGGCATGTTAGCTAATAATTACCTCCTTTAGTAGGTTCTCTAATACTATAAATGATAGAAAAGTTGCCAATTTGTATCTGATAGACTGAGTTTCTCCATTGGTAATATTCTCTATTTGTGAAATCATAGGTTTAAAACACCCTTGGGACAGCTAAGTGGAGAAGTAGTAGAATGCTAGGACTGAAATGGTGAGTTCAAATTTAGCCTCAGAGATTTACTAATCATGTCACCTTGGGCAAGCCCCCTTATCTGTAAAATGGGTTGGAAAAGGAAGTAGCCAATCACTCCAATATCTTTGCCAAGAAAATCCCAAATAGGCTTCATAAAGAGTTAGACATGACTTCAGTGAATGAACAATGACAGAAGACTGCCTTTCCTCCAATAAAAATGTAGATATTAATCCTTACACTGTCTCATGGGGTTTCAGGGACTAAAGTGTTTTATAAACAATATAGTGCTATGTTTTTCTTTAAGTTTGGTGTAAATTTCCAGGAATTCCAGGAATAATAGGTTAAGACATTGGCATGAATTTTCAAACCTGGCTTGGTTTTCTATGAAGTAATCCTCATCCTCATGCTTTTGATTTTCCACTGATAAGAATAATGCATTTGAAAGAATTCTGGATTTGAAGTCAGATTACCTCGAGTTTAAAATTTTCTACTTAGTATCGTATGATCTTGCAAAAATTCCTTAAACTACCTTTATCTTGGTTCCCTTATCTATAAAATGAGGTTTATACACGGGGATCTCTGAAGTCCCTTCCAACTCTAAGCCTATGAATCTCCAACTCTATTTCTTAATTAGCTTCTCTTAAGAAGTCCCCTAAATTTGAACTTTTGAATTGCCATATTTTCCAGAAACACTTGGATCCAGAGCATGCAAGAGACCCTAAATGTGTCAAGGACAAAGCTATGTTCCCACTCCAACTGACCAAATTTGTTTTTTGCACCTCAAGTTGGACTCCATATGTGTCCTTGGGAGTCAAGCCAGGAAGCAGTCAATCAGTTAACACTTTTTCTATGCTCTTTGAGTTGCCATGAAGCTGTGCTTCTCTCTCCCTATGAAATGGCTGGCAGGATGCTCAGATGGTCCAGGGGAGCCTGTTTAAAAGAAAGAGAGCCAATCTGACATCCTTCCCAAGGGATGCCCAAGAGATCAAGGCTGAGGCACCTGGGCCTGTTAGACACTGAGCAACAGGGCAGGGTTGGGGCTGGGGTAGGATAGGAATGGTGCAGGGGGTGTCGTGTGGGGAGCTGGGAATACTGTCAGTTGAGTAGTGGAAAGGGACAAGCAGCGATGTCAAAAATGACACTGAGCCTTTTGCTAGTCTTGCAGAAGATGTCTTCAGTGATGTGACTGCTGCTGACATCAAACAGCATAAGTGGCTGGTTTCTGTGGTAGATTGAAATTCATCCAGCGCCCTGCATTCACAGTGATGACTCTCCATGCTAATTCTCAGTGAGTGAGGCATGAAATATATTCACAGGCGATACACAGTTAGGACCCTTTTGAGTTATTGGAGGTACCTGTGATGCAAACATCTGTGCCACTTGCTTTGGTGGTGAATTTTTGTTCCCTCAGTTTCAATTATGCAGTCAAAGAATCACTGGGCAAAAGGGGGAGTGAGTTTGCTGATTTAGCTCTTTCTCTTTGTGATAAGAGCGGTGCCTGATCTGTCTGCTGCCTGAGTAGTGGGAAGTATAATAAGGACAGGCTAACTTTCATCTTCTGCAACAAGGAAGGCATTGCTTAGAAGATGTAAATGGGATTTTCTTAAAACAGTCTCCAAAGTTCATCAGTCCCACTGAGCTGACTCAAGGTTCATTTAACAATTCTTTTGGCAATACGAATAGTAGGTCAGTTTATTGGAGCTCATATTTATGCAAATACATCATTAGATTTCAAGCCAGAAGATATCGGTTCAAATCTCACATCTGCTGCTTACTAGCTATTTGTACATTGAACAAGTCATTTCAAGTCTCTAGGACTCAATTTTCTCCTGTGAAATGAGGGTGACTTCTGGGCACCTAAACTCTTTCCAAGTCTAACTCCTATGTAAATAAATATGGACAACTATGTCAAAGAAGTCATTATGAAACGGAAAACTCCCTGACTGGTGATCTGAATGTACTGGCATCTACTTGCAGCCCCTTTTCTCTTATCCAATGTCTCATCTGGTGTTGACTGTTCTCAATTTACACTAGAAGGGTCAGACCTCCCCACAACCTAGAATTAGCTTTTACTATTGTAGAGAAAATATATGAGCTTCTTGGCTGAGGCAGATGCCAATACTTATAATGGACAGAACCCTGAATTTCTAGTTAGAAGATTTGAATTTGAATCCTAGTTCTGACATTTACACATATGGGGACTTTGGTGATTCATTCCTACTAACTGGATTTGGGCTCCTTATCTGCTACAACACTCCCATCCCTTCAGAACTAGATTAAATGTAATTGGGACAATTAAAAAAATAGAATATAATATAGCTTACCTACAGAGATCCTTATGTATGGTTTAACAACCTTATTTCTATTTGAATTGGATGCCAGTGGATTAGATTCCCAGCTTCTTAAACTGTGAATTGGGACTCCATATGAGGTCTTGTAACTGAATGTGGAGGTTATGAAATTATGATTCTTTATCAGTAAAAGTTTGATTTGTGTACCTATATTATATACCTTTACATTCTGGGTCTTTTAAAAATTTCTGGTGTGAAAAGGAGTCTTGAGTGGAAAAAAATTGAAGAAGCCCTGGGCTAGATGATCTCTAAGATTCCTTTTATCTCTGGAACTCCAAGGCCCTAGTCATGTTCTGATGGCTGGTACTTTGATCTGGTTTATTTATTTTTCTAGGTTTCATATTTTTTTTTTCTTTGAACTCAGCTACCTGCCTACTCCCAAGCCTGTATCTCTGACTATTTGGACTTTTTTTCTGCCTTGGTACTGAATTCTAGTAATTGTGTGTTCTCTAATCCTCTTGTTTGTCTGAATTCCAACATGACCTATTTTGACCTCTGATAATGACAATTCACATATATGTAAGGCATTCTCAGACTTAGGAACTCCCCTATTAACCACAAGTCTGTCAATAGCCTGGGCTAATGCAAGCCTCCTCATTAGGAATCTTGAGTTTTGGTAAGAAATCCTTCATGCCATGCACATGAATAACATTGTACTTCTTCAGGTTAATTCTATCTCCTGTTTTGTAGCAGGTCAAAGATGTTCATATTGAACTTTGGTTTTTAGAATCAAAAAATTTCAGATCTGGAAAGGAACTTGTAATTCAAATAAGGGAGAACCAAATGAACCATAATATTTTTCTCATCTTCTCTAATAATCTACTGTCAAAATCTTGTTTTTTTTTTAACAAGGTGAAATCCAAGATTAAAGTTTATATTAGAACCAAAGAATGTTTGGACTAACAGTAAAATTAATTAATTAATTAATTAATCAAACCTAGCTCTAAAGTAGTAGTAGCAGTAATCAAAATAGTGGTGGTGGTGGATGTAGCACTAATAATTAGAATTTGCAATGATACTGTGCTGTGTTTCAATAATAATAGTTATCAATAATAATAGCAGCTAATATTTATATAATGCTTATCGTGTATCTGGCACTATTAAGTGCTTTGCAATTATGATATCATTTAATTTTCACAACAGTGGATAGGTAGGTGTTATTTTTATCCCTATTTTATAATTGGAGAAACTAGGACAGAGAGAGGTTAAATGATCTGTCCAGGGTTACCTACCTAGTAAGTATGTGAGGTCAGATTTTTAACTCAGGTCTCTCTGATTCTAGGTTTATTTCTCTATCCTACAATTAATTCTTTTCATTTTTCTAAGATTTCATGATAACATCAAATGGAGATGAATTTCCAAATCCCACAGATAGAACTAGTGAGAACTTAGTATAAAGATTTGTCAGGTGTTTAGGGGAATATTCTCAAAAGACCATTGTGGAGGCCCTCCTCCTTGCAAAGCCTCACATTGTCCATACAAGAGATTTTCTGGACATATCCCCAGTGGTGTCACTTCTATGTCCTTTCCTATGTCACTTAGGATATTTTGATCTTATCTCCAATATGGAATATTAGCAGGATACCTTCATTGTAGAACCTTTACTATAACTATGCCAAATTAAAGGGCCTATTGTGTTCAGCAATGATCTCCTTAAAGTTTCAGCAGTTCTCAAAAGACCTTAAATAAAAACATTATTTTGTCATCTCAATAACAATGACTTTTATATTTTTGTAGAGTAGACATTTGATTATCTTTTCTTATTAATTTGTAATTGTTTATTGTTTTATTCTTGAGGTGTTATCTTGTCCATGCCCTGTTAAGGCTTGTTCAATTTTGTCAGTTCCACTCAGGGTTATATTGGAGTGAACACTCATCAACTTTTGAGAGGTGATTGTTAAAATTTTAGTGTGATCATTTACACTTCAGAAATCAGAAATCATTATAAATCGGCACCAGCTTTTTTAATTTTTAGACTTAACAAAAGAGTTAATAATGCATATTAAACTTAAAATATGGGTGCTGCTTTCTCTCCCCCTTTCTTCCCGACTTTAGTATAAACTGCTTGAGTTCAATAGAAAGTAGAAAGCTCAAGGAATGAAGTCATCACGAGCCAATTCTGGTGACTGGAGGCTAGTAGTAGTAGTAGTAGTAGTAGTAGTAGTAGTAGTAGTCATAGTAATAGAAGAATGAGGAGGAAGAGGAGAACAGAAGAAGAGGAGGAGAAGAAGGAAGAGGAGGAGGAAGAGAAGGAGAAGTAGTAGCATTTGTTTGAGTACTTTAAGGTTTGTAAAATGCTTTATATCCATTATCTCATTTGAGCCTAACAATACCTAGCATTTACTTTGAGCTCTAAGACTGTCTAATGAGCTTGAATCCCAGTTAAATTTGAGTCACATTTTCACTTCCATCATCTAAATCATTGAAAACAAATATTAAAAACAAACAAACAAACAAATTGAAGCTGGGCTGACACTTATGGGCATTAATGAGTCCTTTTCTATTTAAAAGTCAATTTTTTTTGTTTGAAGCCCAAATCTAGGGACAGATATATGACATGATTTCCATGGCCACTACCAAAAGAAACTCCTGACTTTGACAATTCACCATAGGACTTGAAAACTTATCATTTAGAGCTTCATTCCATTTTTTCAAAGGCTTTTGGGACTTCAAAAATATTTACGTAAGCAGAGAAGAAAAAAGTATAATAGATTTCTGCTACTTCTATAATTTATGAAGAATTGAAGTCCACAAATTAAAGTGTGTAATTTCCTCATAAAATGTCATAAAATTGAAGAGATAGGAGCAATGTATTCTATAAAACCAGGACCTTCTCTCTGATGACAGTTTAAAAAACAAAAAAAATAAAAAACCTACAACATTATTTTCTGTGTCCTGGAATTTTCACAAATAGCCAGTATATGTCAGAGGCAGGGCTGGAACCCAGATATTTCTTAATCTGGGGATGGTACTCTATCTATTACATTAGCAGTTCTCAGTGTGGTCTGTGGACATCTGTGAGTACTGTCTTCAGTAGTGTGTGCCTGCCAAATTTAATTGACAGTGACAAGTTACAGAATTTCTAAAGGAAAGTGAACTGAGTGGTAAGTAGACTTGATCAACTGAAGGGTCTGGAGATTAGTTGCTTGGAAAAGAAGTCTAGGGCAGACTGGTATCTTCAAGTAATGAATGGCTTTCATGGAGAAGGAAAGTTAGGCTTTTTCTTCTTGCCTTCAATTGGAAGGACTAGGCTCAGTGGGGAGCAAAGGGAAGCAGATTTAGGTTCAATAATGAAGAAATATTTTCTAATATTTAGTTCCACTTAAAAATAAAATGAGACTTTTCTCTCACCTTGGAGAGGTGGAAGAAACAAGGTTCTTCCCTGGATATTTCTAATAAAAGGCTATTTAAGCAATGAATGGGAATATTGATATATTTATAGCTTACATTGGATGACCTCTCAGGTCCATTCCAATTCAAGTACTCAGTGATTCTGAGGGAGAACAGAAAAGGGGTCAGAAAGTGTTATTATGAACACAACGATCAGTTTGACTTATTTCCTTGTAAACTCATTCAATATTTGGACTCCCTTCTTTTTTTCAGTTCCTCAGGCATTTAAATTCTGGTTCATGTTCTCAGATTAGGCTCTGTAGCTCCCTCTAGGAGCCAACAAGGGGAACTTCTTTACTGGAACTCATTCTTACTTAAACAAAAGAACTGGTTGCTGAGTGAAAATTATATAAATCTTGAAGGGAGTGGAGATTCTCCCTTCTTAGAAATTTTTGATAGAAGAGAGTCCAGTCAATAGTGATTTTGTCTATAGCTTAGATTTTGCTAGAAAAGATTTCACTGAGTTTTGAAAAAGGATAGGCAGGATCTCATTGACTAAAATTCTACAATAGAAGTCAGTTCCAAAAGAATAGATACTCTAAAGAATAACATTATGGGTAAATAAAAAATAGAGATATCTAAAGAAGCCAACATGAATTCATGGACCAATTTAGATAATGAAAAACACACATTCAGAAAATGGAAGTAAAAGCAGGTAATGGAGCACAGATATAATACCATACTATGATTCTGTAAGAATTATGTCAAGTGCTAAATTGTAGACTATTCTGTGGCTAGTGAGGAAAACTCAGGAATAAAATTTAAATCTATGACTTAATTGACATAGGGAACTTCTGGGTGAGGAAATATCTCTATTAATATAAATATATACCTTTTCTGCAACTTACAAACAAGGAGCTGTCTTGAAAATTGAGAAAATAAGTGATTTACTTAAGGATACATAATATATGTAAGAGGTTAGTCTGAAACCCAGGTATATCTTACTCTGAGGAAATCTCTCTATCCACCATACCAGTGAACTTCAAAATAAGGTCTAAGGATTCCAAGATCTATTTGGGGGTCCAGAAGGTCAAAACTATTTTCGTAATGATAATTAGATATTTCTACTTTCTAATTATAGTAAATTATGATAGATAAATGCTATTTGGGGGGAGTTTCAATAATTTTTAAGAAAATAAAAGGATCTTGAGACCTCAAACTTTGAGAACCACTGTACTATATACCACACTGATCCTTGAAGAATGCGAAATGAAACAATGATTTTTAAAATTATATTTTTTAGCAAAGTAATGGTAGCATGCCCTCTTAAACTGAGCACTTAGTTTTAGAATCCAGCAAACCAATGTCCAAATCCCACATCCGATACTTACTAGCTTTGGGGAAATGAGTCAAACACTTAATCTATATTTGTTTGGACAGCTTACTAGGACTTATCTACTAAGTCATAGATGGCTTATAATGGGCTTGGTTTGTTCCAATGTGGAAATAATATATGGAAGTTTATTCTATGTGGAAATAATAGGTCCTGTATACCAAAATAAACTCCAAGAGAATATATTATTTAAAAGTAAAAGATAACCTCATGAGCAATTTAGAAGAACAAGAAAGAAATAACTTTTCAGATTCAGTGAAGAGTCAATGACTAAATAAACCAGAGAAGATCACAGAAAATAAAGTAGGCAATTTTGATTATATACAATTTCATCATCATCATCATCATCATCATTGTCATTGTCATTGTCATCATCATCTTCTTTTCTCTTCTTCTTCTCCTTCCTCTTACTTTTCTCCTCCTCCTGCTATTTTTCCTTCTTTTTTTCTTTCTTGTCTTTCTCCTCTTCCTCCCACTCCTTTGGATTCTTTTCACATACAAATATGTGAACCATTATATAATATTTTCCTTCTTAAAATCTGAAGGAAAGAGGCAAGTGAAAAAACACTTTTCATTTTATTTCTCTGTTAAAGGACTCATCCAAAATATATAAAGAATGAATTCAATTTTATAAGAATAATGAGCAGGCAATTTTCAAGAGAAAAAATGGAAACTATCAAGAGTGATATTAATTTTTCCCAAATCCCTAATATTTAGAGAAATAAAATTAAAGCAACTTTGAAATTCTACCTTATACTTGTCAGATTGGCAATGATGACAAAAGTAGAAAATGGCAAATCTTGAGGGGACTTAATCAAAATATAAATTTCTACTTGAATTCCTTGTAAAATCACTTTATTCTTGATATTAATTTCGGAACACACTATTAAAAGAATAGTTAATGGGAGGCAGCTAGATGGCGCAGTGGATGAAGTCAGGAGGACCTAAGTTCAAATCTGGCCTCAGAAACTTAATACTTCCTAGCTGTGTGACCCTGGGAAAATCACTTAACCCCAACTGCCTCAGCAAAAATAAATAAAAATAAAGTTAAAATAAATAAAATAGTTAAAAAATAGTTAAAGTACCTCCATAAAGGAAAAAAAAAGTGATCACAAAGTGTCAGAATGTCTTCATTAAGAATAGGTGATTACAGACTACCTGCACATTTAGGTAGATTTTAGAACATTTGACATTATGTAATTCTTACTATTAATTACTTTGCCATGTCATATAAGAGTTTTAATTGGATTGCTCTTATTAGCTCTCATTTTATTGTCATGCTTTGTTAAAATTTAAGTTTCTGAGTTGATTGGTAAGTATCCTACACGTATCCATTTTTCTTAAACCACACCCTTTTTTCTACACCTCATCAGAGAAAAGTAAGGATACATGACCAAAATATCAGTAAAGTTAGTTGGATCAGAAATTCTTGAAAAGCAAGAGAGGATAGTGTCTTGGTGTTATATTGGAAGTAAATTACCCCAAAGACCTGTGATTAGCTCTTTGCTGTTTAAGATTTTAAACAGCAACATAAGTAAAAGCATAGTTGACATATCGATCAAATTTACAATTAAAACAAATGTAGAAAGAGTAGTTAACATCTTGGGTTACTGAGTCAGGGCAGAGTATAATAAGATGAATTGATTATGCTTTTTCATTGGGGTTCAAATGTGATTTTTTGCAAGTACAAAAAGGGATTCATGTACCTAGATTGCAATTTGTTTCTTTAAAACTTAAGTAAAATTTAATAATCTAAGAACTATTTTTCTTCTACCCATCCCAACCCTATAATAAAATAAAAAACAATGACATTATAACAAATATATAAAATTATATGAAACAAATTTTCATATTAGCTATGTCCCAAACTCTATATACTTCAGTCTTTCCTCTGAGTCCACCAATTCTCTGACTGGAGGTAGAGATACTTCATTAGTTTGTACCACATCAGTGGTCTTCTGGAATTTGGTTAATTCTTGACTTGGACAAGATTCTAAAGTCTTTCAAAGCTATTTGTCTTTATACTATTAGAATATAATTTTCCCCTAATTTTGTGCACACTATAAAGTTCATATAAGTCTTCCCAAGTTTTTCTGAAACCTTTCCCTTCATTAATTTTTATAGCTTAATACTATTCCATTACATTCATATGCAATAATTTATTCAGCTATTCCTTAGGTTCCCATACTTTACTATCACTGCTGTAAATACTTTTGTGTCTATTTGTACTCTTTTGTATCCATTTTTTCTCTTTTTTTGATCTTTTTGATCAAAGTATACAAAATATAGACCAAGTGAATCACTGAATAAAGGGGTATGCACAGTTTAATAACTTTGGAGGCATGTTTTCTAGTTATTTTCTTGAATAACTATACCAATTATCAGCTCTGCCAGTAATTTCTTGAAGCCTTTTCAACATTTGTCATCTTCCCTTTTTGTCAAGTTTGCCATTTTGATGGATATGAGGTAGAACCTGAGAGTTGCTTAAATTTTCATTTCTCTACTTGTTAGTGACTTGGAGTATTTTTCACATGACAAGTGATAGCTAGGATATGTTCATAGAAAACTACCTCTTTGTAACCTATGACCATTTATCAGTTGGAAAATGAAAGACTCTTATTCTTTTAAGAATAAATTAATTTCATAAGTAACTTGGAAATGAGACTTTTAGAAAAAAATTCTTCCCAAATACTTGCTTACTTTCTAATTTTAGCTGCAATAATTTTGTTTGTATGATACATTTTACAAATATATATTTATTTGTAAAATATTTGAGGGTTTAGTGAATTTCAAGCTCAATATGAACCAATAGTGTGATACATCAGCAAAAACAAAACAAAAACAAAAAACAACAAAAACAGCTAATAAAAGAATCATGGTTTTCAGTAAGAGAAAAATGAGAATGATTCTTTAGTCTACTTTAACCAAAATATATGGCAAGTGCTATGTTCAATTCTTGGTGTCACATTTTAGAAGTGAAACTGTTAAACTGAGGAGGATACAAAGGTCACCAGCTGAAGATAAATCAGAAGAAAAAGAGACTTGATGTTTGGATTGGTTGACAAAACTGGGAATTCTTAGCCAGGAGAAAAGAAGACTTCTCATAGACATACCTGAATTTAGTAAAGTATTAACCTCTTTTAGCAGATTAAATTATTGCATGATGTATACCTGTCATAGGTGAGTTAATTTAAAAAAAAAAAAACTTTTAATGATGGCAATAAATTAACCCAAAGGAATGGCTTCTTAATGATGGAATTTCAAGTAGTGTGGTCAAGTGAGTTTATGAGGGAAGGGAAGATGAGGCCTCTCATATAAGATAGTGACTGAAAATACTTTCAATGTTCAAAGTCATTCTGAATGGCTTCATTCATTAGCTCCAAGCCCCTAAAAGGATAAGAATTATTTTTTTTTTGTCTCACCCTCTTTAGTGAAGAGACATTTAATAAGTGTTTGTTTAGTTCAACTGAACTTATTAGCTTTGTGACTGCTTCACAAAAATCTGGCATTTAGCCCCTATCAAATCCATCCTCTCTCCTAGCATAGCCTCAGTTGCCTCAGCTCAATATAAATCCATTCAACTAACCTTCTAAGCTTCACCCCAATGTTGTTCTTTCTGTCTTTTGTCATATCTTCCATGACGCTCAACTTTTTAAATAAAAGTATGGCCTTTTAAAGACATTGCTTATGAATCAGAGATAAGAACAAAATCCATTTGGTCTCAAGGGAAAAAAATCATAAAAGCATAGAGTTAGAGCTAAAAAAGAATTTAAGAGGTCATTCAGTCCAAGCCCTTTCATTTTCCACTCATATGACCACTACACTAGCCTAAGCTTTTTTCAGCTTGTCATTGGATTTTACAATAGATTCCTAAAATGAAGGAAGAGTTGGTGTATGAATTTTATTTTGCAGGTAATTATATACTCAATGCAGCATCTGAAGTTGAGATTCAATAAAGTATGAACCAATTCTCTGTTGCTTGTGCTAATTTTGGTCTAATAGCATTAAGAAGACTGAAGTTCCCACAGGCCAGAACTATGCTTTATGTACATGAAACCACTAGTTACATCAAAGGAAGAAATTTTGAATAAGTTTACAGGCATGTATACACTAATAATGAGGTTTATGTAGACATTGTCAGAACTCTGCAGAAAAGTGTGGGAAAGCAAAGGTATTTAACCACCTACCAAACTGAAGGTCTACAAAACTACTGTGCTGACCTCATATTGTATAGCTATGAAACCTGGACAGTAATACCAGCATCATGCCAGGAAACTGAATCCTTTTTATTAGAATTGTCTTAGGAAAATTCTGAAGAATAACTTGCAAGATAAGGTATTAGACACTGAGTTCCTTTCTTGAACTGAATTGCCAAATCATACATATTTTGCTATAGAGAGTACAACTTCAGTGGGCTGGCCATGTTGTTTGAATGCCAAATATTTGTTTGTCTAAAAAAAATTATTTTTAGGAGAATTCACAAAGGCAAATACTCACATGGAGGCCAAAAGAAAGGCTACAAAGACACTTTCCTTTTTTTTTTTTAAATTATAGCTTTTTATTTACAAGTTATATGCATAGGTAATTTTTCAGCATTGACAATTGCAAAACCTTTTGTTCCAACTTTTCCCCTCCTTCCCCCCATCCCTTCCCCCAGATGGCAGGTTGACCAATACATGTTAAATATGTTAAAGTATAAGTTAAATACAATATATGTATACATGTCCATACAGTGATTTTGCTGTACAAAAAGAATTGGACTTTGAAAGAGTGTACAATTAACCTGTGAAGGAAATCAAAAATGCAGGAGGACAAAAATAGAGGGATTGGGAATTCTATATAATGATTCACACTCATTTCCCAGAGTTCTTTCGCTGGATGTAGCTGGTTCAGTTCATTACTGCTCTATTGGAACTAATTTGGTTCATCTCATTGTTGAAGAGGGCCACGTCCATCAGAAGTGATGATCATATAGTACTGTTGTTGAAGTATATAATGATCTCCTGGTCCTGCTTATTTCACTCAGCATCAGTTCATGTAAGTCTCTCCAGGCCTTTCTGAAATCATCCTGTTGGTTATTTCTTACAGAACAATAATATTCCATAACATTCATATACCACAATTTATTCAGCCATTCTCTAATTGATGGGCATCCACTCAGTTTCCAGTTTCTGGCCACTACAAAGAGGGCTGCCACAAACCTTCTTGCACATATAGGTCCCTTTCCCTTCTTTAAAATCTCTTTGGGATATAAGCCCAGTAGTAACACTGGTGGATTAAAGGGTATGCACAGTTTGATAACTTTTTGAGCATAGTTCCAAATTGTTCTCCAGAATGACTGGATGTATTCACAATTCCACCAACAATGTATCAGTGTCCCAGTTTTCCCACATCCTCTCCAACATTTCGCATTACCTTTCCCTGTCATTCTAGCCAATCTGACAGGTGTGTAGTAATATCTCAGAGTTGTCTTAATTTGCATTTCTCTGATTAATAATGATTTGGAGCATCTTTTCATATGGCTAGAAATAGTTTTAATTTCGTTGTCTGAGAACTGTCTGTTCATATCCTTTTCCCATTTATAAATTGGAGAATGGCTTTATTTCTTATAAATTAGAGTCAATTCTCTATATTTTGGAAATGAGGCCTTTATCAGAACCTTTGATTGTAAAAATAGTTTCCCAGTTTATTGCTTCCCTTCTAATCTTGTCTGCATTAGTTTTGTTTGTACAAAAACTTTTCAATTTGATATAAACAAAATTTTCTATTTTGTGATCAATGATGATCTCTAGTTCTTCTTTGGTCATAAATTCCTTCCTTTCCCACAGGTTTGAGAGGTAAACTATCCTATGCTCTTCCAATTTATTTATAATCTCATTCTTTATGCCTAGGTCATGAATCCATTTTGACCTTATCTTGGTGTACAGTGTTAAGTGTGGGGTCAATGCCTAGTTTCTGCCAGACTAGTTTCCTATTTTCCCAGCAATTTTTGTACAAAGACACTTTCACAGTCTCTCTGAAAAACTCTGAAATTGAGTGTATGACATGGGAGATGCTGGTAAAGGATCAGCTAGCATGGTATACCCATAGCAAAAAAGAATTGTAGTAATTCAAAAGAAATGTAAAATGTGCAAATTTAGAATCACCTCCATTCCAAATGTTCTCATGGATTATTTGTGCCTACTCTGTGGTATAACCTTCCAAGCTTGTATTGATCTTATCTGCCACAGCTGGATATACTGTATCATTACTTCAAGACACTGGTGTCATTTTGGTCCTCTTTGGGAATGAAAGAAAACAACCAGTTAGTCACTTCATTTCTCACCAATTCATCATCCACATAGTATTCTTAAAGGATAAGCCTGACCATATCACTCTCCTGATCAAGAAAGCTCCCTTCTCCTACCATTTCGTCTAAGCTAAAATACTAACTTTTCTCTTTGAAGTTTAACAATCTGTCCCCAAACTTTTTTTAGGACTAATTTAAAAGTACTTACCCTCATCTCTTCTACATTCTGACCCAGTTGCAATACCTCTTATTTTGTGTCCACAGCATTCTAACTCCAGATTCTGTGTCTTTGTACAGACAGTTATGCTTTCCTGAATATAACTCCTTCCTTACCACTTCTTTGTGGAATTCTTATTTTCTTTTCATGATCAACTCAAGAACTGATACCTACAAATGTCCTTTCTCAGGTCTCCCAGTTGTTGGAAGGGTTTGTCATTTTGTATTTATCTTTAGACTATTTTCTGTTTGTCAGTATTCATACTCTTTTAGATTGTTAAAATGCTAGTTTTTGTTTCTACATCTGTATCTCTCAGCTTGTATTATTGGAAGATAATTAGTAGACACCTCATAAATTATCTCAAAATCCAACACTCTTTTCATTGCACTGCACCAATTATTCTTTCAAATTAAATTACTCTTTCCTCCTCCTTGGGTTGACCAACTTTGGGTAACATAAGATAGAAGTCAGGTCCCAAGTGACAAGGTGTTAAGGTTTCTTAGTCTCTGTGTTTGATGATTCAACAGTGTAGAAGTCCAGGAAACCAGAGAACAAGGGTGTTTTGTAAGAAAATTACTAGTGAGATTATATAATCTAGTAGAGAGTCTGGTCATGAAGTCAAAAGCCTCAGATTGAACATACTCTGATCTAGCTCAGTGAATTGTTTTCCCCATTTGAGTTTCCTTATCTAGAAAGAGAAGATAATGATATTTATAGTTGTGAGTAAAACATTTTGTGATATATTGAGCACTTTATAATGTGAGCATTACTATTAAGCACTGCATAGCTTGGAAACTTTGATATTGGAGACATGGAATTTGGATTGAACAGTGCTTCTTGATAGGAAGAAGGCAGGAAGTCAGGAAAGAAAAAAAAAAGGAAATTAGGGAAAAAAGGAATGAAGGAAGGAGGAAAGGAAGAAACAGAGAAGAAAAGAAAGTAGTGGGAAGGAGGGAAGGAGAGAAGTAAGAAAGAAGGAAAAAAAGGAGGAGAGGGAAGGAGGAAGGAAGAAATGAAGAAAGAGGAGGCAGGGAGGAATGAAGAAAAAAAGAGAAAAGAGAGAGGGAGAAAAGGGAGGAAGGGATGAAGAAAGGGAGAGAAAAATAGAAAGAAGGAAAGGAAGGAGGGAAGGTAAGAGAAAAAAGAGGGAAAGAAAGAAGAGAACAGAGAGGGAAAGAAGAAAAGAAGGAAAGAAGTAAAAGAGAAAAGAGGGAGGAAGGAAGAAAGGGGGAAAAGAGATAAGGGAGGAAGGGAAAGAAGCAAGTCGAAGAGGAAAGAAGGAAGTGGGGGGAATGAAAGCATTTATTAAGTATCTAAGTAGCTAGTACTATATAAGTACTACATATTGTAAATTTAAACACTTTACAAATATTATGTTATTTGATTCTCATATAATCCTGGGGGAGAGTAAATATTATTAATTATTATTATCATTATTATCCCTACTTACCCTTGGGATAAACTGAGGCAAAAGTTAGGGTCACATAGTTGGTAGATGTCTGTGGCAGGATTTGTTGTCAGGTTTTCTGGACTCCAGGCCCAAAAGTCTATTCATTATGCCATGTAGTTGCCTTTGAATGAGTAAGGTGAAGGGATGAACCAGTATGAGGCTAGATCCAGTATTGGGATAATAGATTAAATAATCCTGAAATTCCAGAAGAATACATCCAGAGACTCCTCGCCTTTTAGGGAGAAAAAGGCAGGGATCCCGGGGGAAGTCTCAATAAGTAGTCTCTGCCTCTAAACTGGAGGTTATCTATCCCCCTAACTCTTAGTTAACAGCTAAGCTCTTTAACATTTGGCTTCAATTTATTATCCTGGTAAAAAGAGATATCTAGTCTCTATCTAGTCTCTGTCTTTGAATTTACAGTTCAATGCTTACCCTCAGCCATTTTACCTCTGTGCATTACTCAGTGACTTTTCTCTACTAACCACAAAGACATCGGAACTCTTTACCTACTATTCGGTGCTGCCATTCAAAGACATGTACTTAGATGACATGTATAGACTCTTAAACTGCTTTGTCTTGCCCCTTAAAGAGAGGTGATATGGTGTAGTGATAGTCTGGTATCATGTAACTAAGGTTAAAACTCTGTCTTTTCCACTTACTACTATCTCTATGATATTGGGTAAATCACAGAATCTCTGGCCCTCTATTTCCTCATGTTTAAAATGATGAAACTGATTTTGATGACCTCTAAAATCCTTTCAAGACTCCAAGACTGAAGAAAACAAAAAATAGAAAAAAGACATTATTTTTGTTTTTGGAAACTTACATTTTAATATTGTAAGACTAGCCACCTCTATAATTATTAGATCCATCTAACACTGAACATTGAAAGAAATGTCTTTATTCTAAGAGAGGTTGGGAGAAGGCCCAGAACCTTTTTCTTCCTTAATTTATTTTTCCCAGATGTGGGATCAGTTTTAGTATCTTTCTAGAAATCCAAGTTAAATTGATTCATCTATAATTTCCAAAGTCATTCTTTTCCCCTCTTTTACAGTTTTCTCTGGCATTGTTCAGATACTTCCATTGCTTTCTACCAGTTTTCAAAACAAATGGTTAATGGTTTTACAAAAAAAATTCATCAATGTCTGATTCAAGTATTCATTTATTGTGGGACAGACAGGATGAGTTCAATTCCCTTATTATTCTAATGGTGTTCAAGGCCAACAATTTAGGATTGTATGGGAGAAGGTGATAATTTGAGGATGTTTATAACACCTTTGCCCTGTGTAATCCCTCAAATGTTTCAAAATGTTAAAGAACAAAGCACAGTGGCTCCTTGTTATTTGGGAATGATGGATGAAATTGTTCAATGAATACCCTATGTGTGCAGAATAATATCTAAATTTTTTAGTCTAATATTAAATACCCATCACAATCTGGCCCAAATCAACTTTTAAGCCTTATTTTATATTCTTCTACTTGAGAAACCCCCCTTCTGGAGAACTGGGTTTATTGATTATGCCTCGATTACCCAATGACATAGAGAGGACACAAAAGCTTTGAAAACTGTAGTGCTATGAAGGCATAAGAATTTTTAGTATTCTGATTTTTTTCTCTTCTCTATTTGACCATTCTCTTGCTTTGTGGAATGTTTCTAATGAAAAGCCTGGTCTTCTATAATTATCAATGGTACATAAAAGAACTCCCTTTCTTCTGGGGGCTGAGATGATCAGTTTCATTATATTAGGTATAAAAGTCTTCAACACCATAAATATTTTTTCTTTTTCTTTTAATTTTAGTAGGTGTTGGTCTTGGAAGATACTAGCGAAGAATTTTTTCAGTTGTTGGAAGGTGCTGTGAAAATGAGCTCAGGAGAATTGAGACTTTTGTTTTGTTTTGTGTTTTATATATAACATGTACCATTTTAATTTAAGCTACTAATGCCTATTGTCTTTCCCTTAACATAGATGTATATTTTCTGTTTCTATTCTTTTCTCCTGTACTTTCCTTTATGTTCTAGTCATTATACTTTGGTCATTTTTTGGTTTAAAAATAGCTCTAGTCATGGTAAAGACAAGATATATTTAACATTTGAGGGGCATAAAATAATTCTTCATTATACAAAGATTTCTACCTAATTAGCTTGCATTGTGACTAGAATTTCCATCCAAACTACTAACTAAAAATATAAGTCAAACTTCATAAGAATTTATATAAATTCAAAACTTTCTTCTTACTGGCAGGAGGGATATAAAGATAAACAGGATACTCTTGCTTCCTTCAAAGATATGTATGCTCCATAATGGGATTATTGACAGGAAGTAAGGGTTATTTAAGAAGCCTTAAGATAGGGATAAGAAATCCTTAAATTTATGATGTCATTAAATTTAAAATTCCATTGAAAAATATTACATTTTAGTATATATTTCTGTCATAATGCTAACATTATGAAGAGAAAAAAAATACAACGTTTGCCTTCAAGGAGCTTACAATCTATCTGGGTCATATAACGTGATCAGATAAACATGGTACAAGGTCATATTTACTCACAAAACATCAGTATGCAGAGATATATTTGGATTATATGGATGTGGGAAAGACATGGTATGGAAAGATAGAAATGATTTTGAGGCTTGGTGAGTCCTTTCACATATGAGGTCCTTCCAACTCAAATTCTGAAATTTGGTGAAATGTGAGATGACACAGACTTGAGCCACGTTATGGAGCAATGTTGATTCTAGGGAAAGAAGTTTAGACTTTACTTGATAGATAATGCATAAACAACAAAGATTTTTGAGACAGAGGAATCAAGTCTATTCATTAGAAATATCTTTCATTTATGTAGTTTTTTGCATTTATCAGTTCATTTGAACTTTTGACCTAACCCATGGCTTGACTATTGAAGTTAGCACTATTTTCATTCTACACTCATGTGAATTGATACCCAGAGAACTAAAATAAACTTCCCATATTAAAACAACAATTAAGTGTCTGAAGCACAAGTTACATCCTGGCTTTCTGAATCAAAGAGCAAAATTCTTGCCTAAATGGTACTCTGCCAATGCTATATGTGATGAATTCAAGAAAGGGATTAAAAGATACCCAGACTGGAAGCAGAGAGTCATCATTTCTAAAGCTATCAAGATAGTTTAGGCAACTCAGGCAACAAGTAATTGAATTAATATGCTAGCAGTGTTGAATGAAAAAGTCAGGATAGATGCAAGGTTTATTACAGACTAGTATCTATTGGACTTGCTAAATATTAGATTTATACAGGAGAGTAGTGATGCTATTAACAGACTGGGAAGACAGGAAGATGTACAGGATTGAGGAGAAAGACAATGTGTGTTGATTTCAGCTGTATTTATACAGATGTGGAAGTGTTAGACCAGTGCATAAAATAAGTTGGTCTGACTCATTGCTGCTCCTCTAAAGAGGCAGCCTAAAGATCCATGATCCTGCACTACAACTGTCACTCACTTGGATTCAGGAAAGCCTCTGGGGGAATTGAACTGACTGCATTTTATCAGAGTATGCCTGATCAGGTTAGCTTCAGAATGAGGCAAAGAGACTTACCCTTTTAGTATCCTGCTTCTAAGAGCTTTCCTCATTTCATTACCGTTACATTTTTTTCTTTGTCCCCTCCCAGTTTATCCTTCCCCTGCCTTTTTGTTCTACTATGTTTCTAACAGGCATTTATAGGGTCATAATAGCTTGAGGCCTATATATAATTATAAATGATTCAATCAATAGATATGAATAGAAATGCATATAGAAATAAAACCTTTTTTTGTTGTATAATTGCAATTTTCCCTTCAGTTTATGCCACTGCCCTTTATGCCTTCTACTAGCTTTATCAGCACCCTTCTTTTCATAGCTGGCACCTTTCTCTTTTACTTTCAAGATAGCTTCATAGTACCTGCTGCCCATATGTGCTACAATAATGGCCTATATCCATAGAGGTTGAGATCAAAGGGTGAAGAGGGATTCAGTACTCTGGACAGAGATCAGATCTAGTGGTCTGACAAAACTGAAATTCTAAGGAGACTATTCTTCACTCAGTTGTCAAATTGATTGTCCTAAGGTTCAGGTCTACCCATATCATCTTCCCTTGTCCCCTCCCCCAAGTCATTAAATTCTGGTTTCTCCCTATCATCTTTAGAATCAAATAGAAAAATCCTCCTTTTAGCACATAAAGTCCTATATAACTCGGTCCCTTCCTACCTTTCAACTTCTTACACCTTATTCCTCCTTTCCCATATGCTCTTTGATTTGGTGACATTGGGATCCTTGAATGACACTTTATTTCAGGTCTGGACATTTTCTCTGACCGCTTTCTATGCTTGAGTTTCTCTCATTCTTCATTTTTACCTCCTATCCTCCCTGGCTTCCTTCAAATTCCAGCTATATCAATCTTTTTACAACCTCCTTAATATTTACTAGTGCCTTCCCTCTGTTGATAATCTTTAATTTATCCTGTCTAAATTGTCTATACATAGTTGTGTCCCTCATTAAACTCTGAGCTTTTTAAGAGAAGGCACTAGTTTAGGGTTTGTTTGTTTTCACCTTTCATTGTATTTTCAGCAGTGAGCACAACATTAGAAAGACAGTAAGTACTTAATAAATACTTCTTGACTTAATTTGAGTCTTAGAATCACTAATATCATTAATAAGGATAGAGATTGTTAAATTGGGCAAGTGTGGCATGGTAAAAAAAAATGAGAGGATCTGTATTTAAGTCCTAGTTAAGCCACTACCTACATGACAATGTCTAAATTTATCTACAAAGTTTTCTCATCAATACATCTCTATCTATCTATCTATCTATATCTATCCTAATAGACTTGTTCTTAGGACTTACTATTGAACTCCATGTCATATTCTGAAGAACACATATTAATCCTTAGTTTTTCTTATGTGGATTATTAGACTGATCATCTTTGAATAAGCATTGTGTCACTGAGGAAACTCTAATGTTCTAGAACTTGATACAATATAAGCACAAGATATTCACAAAAAAGCATCTCGGGGAATTCATCATCAATAAATACTAGGGCTTTGAATAAAAAAATTCTCTTCAACAATACCAAACACTATTGGAAAGCACACACATTTATGTTTTGAGTCTAGTTTGGTATCAGCAAAGTGGTCATTGAATAGGGTGAGGGCTTCAATCTATCATATCCTAGAAATGGAAAAGATTTTCTGCAGAGTAGGAAACTATGATCCAATAGGTGGAAGTGATTGGAGCACATCCTCTTGAGCTGGAAGGGCCTCCCTGATTGCTTATTTAGATCAATCTTTCCTTTTAGAGATGAATAAATTAAGATCAAGATAGAGGAAGGTTTTGCCCAAGGTAACACAAGGCGAGTATGGTACAATGGAAAGAACATTGGATTTGCATTCAGATTTAAGGCTGAATCTTGACTCTGATGCTTATCCCCTCTATGTCCTTGAACAGGCAACTTTAATCTCTTTGAGTCTCTGCTTCCTCATCCATAAAATGAAGACTTGCACTAAATCAAGGATACTTAACCATTTTTTATGCATGTGCCTTGGACTCCTTTGATAGTCTCACAAATCCTATGAAAACTCTCCCAGAGTAAGGTTTTTAAATAATTGTAAAAATTTACTTTAGATTTTGCCCCCATCCATGTTCATAGAGCCTCTGAAATCTATTCATGGGTACCATATTAAGAACCCTTATACTAGTTCTTCTCTGAGGTCCCCTCTAGCTTTAAATCAATGATTCTATAAAACATATCTTGTATGCTTTTAACTATAGTTCTTTCCTCTCCCACGATGACTTGCTGAAAGTTATCCAGTAGGTTAATGGTAAAGTTTGGAACTCCCAACTCCCAATTTCAGACCAGGAAGGAGGCTCTTTCAAATTTTTTTTTATTTCACTTTATTTTTAATATTGAACCTAAGCTGTGCTATAATTACAGGAAGAAGGAATCATGAGCAGATCAGAGGAGAGAGTTGCAGGAAGTTATGAGGGGAAAAGAAAAGAAGTGGTCAATATTGGTAATGGGGAGTCAAATTATATTCTATCTGTTAGCCTATGGTCACCAATAAATATACTAGGGCCATAGCTTTTCTAAAAGGAAAAGAGTAATTTCATTAAAATGCAAATTAGTTAGAAAGGAATATGAAGTCATCCAATTCATTTTTTTTTGGAAGAGGACCAATGACATCACACAGGTGATCAAGGGCCAGCTCACTTTCTCTTCTTTCTAAAATCATTAAATTCAAGTGCCAAAAAAAGTCAAGATGACTAGTGATGGCCCAGGACATAGAGGATGATTTGGTCTCTGATGTCTGACCAAACTCTAAACACTCCCCAGTGCCTCCTTCAGTTACCTTTGTGGCGAATGGAAAAATTGTTCTCATTCCAAGGTGGGGGATGTCTTCACGTGCTTGGAGTAGACTTTCTCCTAACTCACCAGTGAGTTTGACTCCTGTCAATTATCCCATTTGGGGTGTTCTTTAAAAAGAGCAAAAAATTGGCTTTTAAAACAGAAAAATGTCTCTTTGGGGGAGTTGAATTTTCTCTTGCTTATTTTTTGATAAAGGTATCTTTTCCTCTTCTGGTTTGAGCTGCATTGCTCAAAGTGCCTTCACATCAATAACGACTCAGTCTGATAACACTTGGAAGGAGCCAGCAAGAGACATTTCACCCTCTAAAAATCTTGAGCTGTCAGGAAGAGTACAGTCTAAGGGATTGGGTGAATACCCAAGTTCAGGAAATTAAAGGCTCTGTTGTTCTCTGCAGTGATATTCATATTAAGATCCTTTTCTTCCCCTTTCTCTTTAGCTACAGATAAAGCTTCAGGCCAGAACAGGGAGGATGCTGAGGTCTGGCCAGAGGGTGTGTCAGGTTGGGCTTTTTTGTGTTCTGACTTTTTTGCATTACAGTTTCTCTCTGACTTTGGACAAAATACTACCTCATAGAGCCAGAGAACATACCAGCTGGTGTGTACTTTAATTATAATTCAACTCTCTTATTTTGCAGAAAGGGAAATCAAGGCCAAAGGAGAAAAATGGCCATAAACAAATCATATGTCGAATTCATAGCAGATTAGGGAGTAAAATCTCATTTTCTTGATCTTCAAGCCAGAGTTCTTTCTATGTCAAGCCATAGCCTCTGAGCTTCCTTCAAGCTTCCCATATTCTTTAACTCTGAAGTAACACAAATAGCTCAAGATCTGAATTCTACTTTTGTCTTTATTAATTACTAGCTGTGTGAATTTGTTCAAGGCATTCACCCTGTCTGAACTTTGTTTCCTAATTTTGAAAGAGAGACAATTATGTTACCTGTTTATTGGTATAATAGAAAGAATCCCACTTATGTAGTCAGAGTGTCTAGGTTCAAATCCAATCTGATCCTTAAAATTTGTGTGACCTTAGAAAAGTCAGCCATCATCTCCTGGAGCCTCAGTTTCCTCTTTTTATAAAAACAGTAAGTTGGACTAGATAAACCTATGGGCTCTCCAAAGTCTATAGCTATTATTTCCTGAAAATAATCTTTTATTTTTGTTCATTGTGAGTATTAAATGAGATCATGAAGAGGAAAATACTTTGAATGCTTTCTCTTTATACAAAAAAATATAGGGCATCATTCTATCTAGGCAAAAATTTCACCCAAGTTTTCATTTAGAAGACCAAAGTGTAGTTTTTATAGAAGTTAATGACACTGAAAAGGCTTCCTGTTTTCATTCGTCCTTTGTAAAATAAAAGGGTCTGACCATCTAGGTGACTTAAAAGAACACTGAAACTTTAAGTCTGAAGGCATGCTATTTTAAGTGATTCTGTGATGCTCTGTACTTTCATAACATCAAGTATATTAATTGTCTGGATATAAAAAATATTGTCTCTCTCTTCTCAGTCACACATGCATTCCCACTCATGTGAGCAACAGAGGGACACTAACTGAACTTGAAACTTAAGTTCAAATGCTAAGTCACCTAAGATACTTTGGACAGTCATTCTAATCCTTTGGTTTTTAGATTTCTCATCTTTCAAATAATAGACTTGGAATTGATAAGTTCTAAAGTCCCTCCAAACTCCAGATGTATGATCCTGTGATTTAAATTCCCTTCTGGCTAATTCATATTTGTTTTTTCAATAAGCATTTACTTAGTGCCAACTGTATGATAGGCCATATGGAAATTACAATTTTGCCCTCAGAGCTCGAGGAAGAAAACAAAATATAAAGTCCTATGAATTCAAATGATAGGGATGAGGAAGATTGATCATATGCCTTAGAGTTGTGAGAAAGCTTAAATATTGAGTCCAACCCTCTAATTTTATAGATGACGAAACTGAATCCTCCAGAGATGATATGTTTAAGATTATACATAGAAAGTAAAAGAATTGGATTTAAAAATTCAGGTTCTCTGAATCCAAACTCAAGGCTTGTAATATTATAATTCATTACTAGTGGGTAAAGACTGGCTGAAAAGGATGGATGAGGGCTCCATAAAATAAGTAGTAAGTGAGGTATTCCCTAAATCAGAGGTCCTCAAACTTTTTAAATAGGGGGCCAGTTCACTATCCCTCAGACTGTTGGAGGGCCGGATTATAGTAAAAACAAAACCTTGTTTTGTGGGCCTTTAAATAAAGAAACTTCATAGCCCTGGGTGAGGGAGATAATCATCCTCAGCTGCCGCATCTGGCCTGCAGGCCATATTTTGAGGACCCCTGCAAAGGATGGATAGAATTTAGAAGGGGTGGAGATGAGAAGGAAAACTTCCAGGTATAAGGAACACCAGGAATAAGATACAAAGGTAAGAAAGCATAGGTTAGAACCCAGCAAAAATGGATATTGCCTATAAACTTGTTCATATAAAAGGAACCTTAGATAACCTCTCAAATCCTTTTATTTTACATATGAGGAAAAAAATTTGTTTAGAGGATGGGAAGTGACTTATCCAAGATCCTATAGGTAGTTCATTAAAGAACCGGGACAACAAAGATTTTTTTTTTAATTCTTAGTCTATTGTTTTCCTTCACTACAGGACAAAATACGAGATTAAGCTGGAGAGGCTGACAGGTTGTTGAGAGTCTTGAATGCCAATTTAAACTTTTTTCTCATTTCTTTTTTTTTTTTCAATCATTTGCTATCTTTTTTTTAATGTCTATATTTGGCCAGAGCCTCACATTAAATCACTTGGGTTTTCTTTTTAGTAAAATGGCAGGAAGATAGGAAGTAAATAATGAAGAATCCTGTTAAGTGAACTTCTAGGATCTATATAGCTGTTGACTAGCCACTGGTCTGGTCTGTCCCATCACATTTAATAATGCAGGCAAAAGATTCTTGTTTTATTAATTATTAATTTATCTTTTTTTCATTTCTAAGGACAGCAAGGAAATGAGAGCTGAGATGGATGAAAATAGAGAACAACAGCAAATGAAACGAAGCTCCCCTGGTCTTCCCTGAGAAACCTAAAGGTTTTTTATTTCTTTTTTTTTTATCACTATTAATAAATTATTTCATATTGGAATAGATAAGTCTTTCACTTTGTCCTTTATTGCATAGCATGTATACATATGTACATGCCTGAGATGTGATGGAATTAAAATCTATGATTCTGATTATATATTCTATAGTAAGAGAAAGAAAAAAAAAACCTTCATTCCTTGAAAGAATTTTCTTTGTCTTTGTGAAAACAGCACAGAAGCTTCTTCTCCCTTTTTTTTGTTTACTCTGGATAAGGTGAAGCAAAAACTCAACATGTGGCTGCAGACATGATAATTTCCTTGTCAGTTATGTGGTGGGGAAATCACTCTTAATGATAATTGGTGTATATTAAGGATTTTTTTTCCTTCAAAGCAGCCTGACTATTCTTTCTAAACAGCCCACTCCTCTTGGCTGCTATTTGTTCCAAGCTCACATCCTTATCCCTGTATCCCTGCACCCAACTGCAGGCAGATGAGGATCTAGGCTGTTGGATCTGTCAGAGCACAGCTATTTCCAGCCCTGAATCTACTCAACTCTTCCCACTTGGCAATGGGGCTTATTACAATCAGATGTGCAGGAACAATTATGGAGCAATCCAAGCTTCTTCTTCACTGACAGAGCAAATAACTTTTTCTTCCATTAGACATTCTCCTGTTATCTTACTAATATGTCCCGTAGCTTCAGAAATGTAAGGAAAAGTAAAACACCAATGTTTCCTTTCGATTTCACTTTAGTTTTTATTTCATTTATGCCAGAGGTAGGCATGATTTCTTATCTCTTGTTTATGCCATGTCAAAAGTTGACCATTTCTATCAAGTTTAGCACTTTATATAATAAATATCAGCAATTGTTACTGTTGTTACTATGTCATCATCATTTCATCATTACTTCCTCTCAGCAACACAGGCAAGTGGACCTGCAAGTTAGAAAACTTTTGTTAAGCACGTACTATGTGCCAGATATTGTGCTAAGAGGTAGAGACATAAATTCAGAAAAAAAGACAGTCTCTGTTCTTAAACAGATTATAATCTAACGGGACAAGGCAAACACAAAAGAAAGTTAAAACAGGGATGTGTATAAAGAATATGACTAAGTGGGAAATGAAGAGACAGCTATCCTTGGCATCCTCATTAAATGAAGGTCCTGAGAGTTCTTTTCTTCACCCTCCCATCAGAGGCGCAGAGGGTCAATCTTGCAGGATGACAAGGTTTCTGGGGACAGGATGTCCCATTTCAAAGAAATGAAGCTAGGTAGGAAATGAGGAGGGCTAGTATTTAAGAAAGTGAACTGAGAACTTTTGGTTTTTTAAGAAAAAATCAGTTATAAAATACAAAGTAGTCTAGTTATTTACACAGAGCTTTTCGACCTGTGTAAATTGGCCTTAATAATCTAAAAACACAGCCAATCTGAGGGAAGGATAATTATTATTTAAAATGGAGTTACCATTCTGGAAGAAAGAACCTGATGTCAGTAACTCTTTAGTTGGAACAACCATTTGACTGTCCTGTTAAGAAATTGACATACTGACCAGCAGACCAGTAATAAATGGGAAATCCCTGACCCATGGAGGGGGGAGTGTTATCTTTGTAAAGCTGTTGGGTGATGTGAATGGAAGGCATGAATAATCATTGAGCCTAGACCCAGAAAAGACAGTACTGAGGAATGGGGACTGGCAAGAAGAATAAAGCTACAGAAAATACACCACAATCTGTCTTGAGGCTTCTAGGCCAGCCTTTTTTTCACTTTTTTTTCTTTTTCCTAATAGTACTTCCCTTTATGTTCTCTATGTTCCAGCCAAACCGGACTATTACCTATTCTCTGAACTCACTTTGTCCTCATCTCCTTTCCTGCTTTTGTGCAGACTGTCCTCTGTGTCTGGAACGTACTAATCTCCTCATCTCTGTCTATTGAAAATTCTTCCTTCATAAAGCTCTGTTCATTGTCAAACTCTCACCAGTCTATCCCTGTTTAACCTCTCCTAAGCTTCTATCATATTCTAACTTGTGTTTCTGTTCTCTATGCAACCACAATAATAACTGTAATTTACAATAGGTTTGCAAAGCATTTTACATATATTAGGTGCACAGATGTAAAGCTGAAAGCAATTTTAGGAGCCACCCAGCCCACTACCCTCATTTTATAGGTGAGGAAATTGAATAACAAGAGTTTGAGTGACTTGTCCAAGATTCACCTATGTTTTAAGTGGCAGAGTTGAAATTTTAAAACTCAGGTCCTATGACTTCCAGCCCTGTGAGGTACATTCTATTCTTTTCATTCCCATTTTAACAAGGAAAGTTGAATTTCAGATAGGTTGTAAGTAACTCAAGGTCACAGGATCATATATTTAGCATTTACATTGCAAGTGGGTACTGTGCTGGACTTAGTCTTGGGAAAACTTGAGTTTTCCTCAAGTAGAGACACTTACTAGTTGTGTCACTTAATTGTTTTCAGCTTCACTTAACTACTCTCAGAGTCAACTTCTTCATGTGGAAAATTTCACACACATTTCACAGGGTTGTGATGATCAAATGAAGAAAAAAAAGTTTGATGTTTTTATAAGCCTTGAAGTACTACATAAGTGCTTATTATTTTGAGTTGGAAGAAACCTTAGAAACGTTTTATTCCAAAAGACACTTATTTTTAGAGATGAACAGTTTACAAGGTTATAAGGATAGTTTGAGCCAGGGCTAGATTCAAATTCAGTTTCTCTTATTTCAAATTCATTACACTTTCTATTATGCCATGTTATTTATCTGTGTAATCACACAGTTGAAGTGAGAGACTGGATTTAAATGCATCTCTTCTGATGCTTCTTATCTTCCCATACTATACTATAAAATACTTGAATTTATGGGATTGTGATCTTTTTATTTTTGATTGCTGTATGTATAGTATAATATTACAAGCAATTCAATTAAATTTAACCAGCATTTATGAAGCACTTATTATGTCTATACCTTTATGATCCAGTCCCTCCAATCAAGAAGCTTAAAATATAATAAAATTTTGTTATGAATACAATAACTATGATAGAATGTGATTGGAATAAAAGAGAAATAAAGAGAATGAGTTTTAGAAAAATATGGAAGAAGAGATCACTATTAACTAGCAAGAGAAAGTGGCTTCCTAGCTGACTGATTGAAGGAAGAGGATTTCCTTGAATGAATGAATGAATGAATGAACATATGAATGAATGAGTTAATTAATCAATGAAAGAAAACATCTGCAAAGAGCTTACTATGTGAATAGTGATTCTGGAGGACTAATGATGAAACATGCTATCCATTTATAGAGAAGTGATGAGTTTAGAATAAAGAATGTGATATACTTTTTTTTTTTTTTTTGGTTTTGTTCTGTTTTTGTTTTTGTTGGTTGGTTCTTTTTGGTATACAGCCATTGAGGGAATTTGTTTTGCTAGACTATGTATATTTCTTTTTTTCTTTTTTCTTTTCCTCCATAAATAAGAGGGAGGGAATGTGGAGTTAAAAAAATAAACAAATTGGAAGTTCTACAAATGTGACATATATGCACTTTGAAATAAGGTCACTGTTAGTTTTATAACTGTCTTGTTTTGTTACAAGAGTCTTCTCACAAAAGGGGTAATCTTTAAATATTTATAATGTAAAAAAATAAAACTTTTCTAAAAATTAAAAAAAAATACTACATGAGAAGCATTTAGCAAAATCTCAGGAAAAATACAAAAATGAAGACAGTCTTTGCCCTTCTGAAGTTCATGTTTTAATAAAGAAAAAACACATATATGTCTAAGAAGAGGTATTTTGATATGGGAAGTCACAGAGATGGTGAATGGAGATACGAGAGAGTAACCTGGGTGGCAAAGTTACTAATGAGAAGATGTCTATGATATTGAAAAGTATGATTGGCCCCCACCTAAAATAGTGGGTCCATTAAAGGAGCCTCTACTTCTCCCAAATCAGGACAACAGTCCCCAGGCAGGGAATGCCATAGTTCAAAGAGTTGAGAACTCCAAAGCATAATCCTGCTGAGGTAGTGAGAAAATGCCCAAGGATTACTGATAATTTAGAAGGAAGTATGGTTCCTTTTATGAAAGACATTCTATATGAATGGACAAAAATGAGAGAAGGCAAAATGAGACTGGTAATCTACTTGTCCAGCATAAAAAGTTCTTTAACTGAATTCTTCTACTTAAAATATCACCAGAATAGAACTAATCCAATTTCCCCCCCATCCCCTTGATCCCTTTTAATCTTCTCTAATCACTTGTTCCATTAACTATTCCCTCCATTTTACATTTACTAGACCTTCATCTCCATTCACTCCCATTGTCCAAGAAGCATGAAAACGTTCAGTTCTATGTCATATACTCCTAACACTTCAAACTTTATCCCTTTCAACTCTAGCTTTCTATATTTGATTTTTCTCATGTCCTCACAATTTATTCACTCTTCAAGCCCATGTGACTTTGTTTCTTTATTCTACTAATTCCCAGAATGATATAAATATAGAATCTCAGAATAGTAGGGCTTTCAGGAATCATTTGTCCAATCCATATCTAAATAAGAATATTCTCTATATGGGAAGGTTACAAAAAAGCTACACAATTTTCATCTATCAAATCTCTTGGCAAATATTATTAAGCTTCCAATAGACAGCATAACAATGTGAAAGAAAGTGAAGGAAAACAAAATGTTTTAGTTCCTGCTCTCAAATAAATTCCAGTCTGCTATCAGTGGATATAGAATATATGTATACAAACAGTAGAATGCTAGAACTACCTTGTATAGGCTCATGATATTCAACTATTAAATTTTCAGGGGGAGCGTGTACATCTCAAAATCAATAAATGCTAGAAATGAAGAAGACTTGATTCTTTGTTGTGTTGATTGTCTAGACATTAAAAAGTGACAGTAGAAATATTAATAATGTAAATTAAACTTAAAGTGTGTTATGCTTACATTGTCTTCTGTTCTCCACTGAGAGAGTATATGTTAAGCATATACCAGCATACTGCTTCATATAAGAGTATACAAATTAATAGAAGGTAATTTTGAGAGAAGAAGGCATTAACACTCAGGAATATAAGGTAAGATTTCATGTAGGAAAAAGTGTTTGAGCTGAGTTTAGAAGGATGCAGGAGAAAGGAAAAGAGAATATAAGAGGGATGGGACATAGACTTTGCAAAAGAATTGAAAGTGAGACAGAATACAATGTTTGAATAACAGTTAAGGAGATCATTTTTACAAGAATACAGAGTTCATGAAAAGGAATATTAGATAACAAACCTGGAAAGGTAGGTTGGAATCAGAATGCCAAATCAATCAACTCATAGTTGTCCCTAGAGGTAATAGAAACTCATAGGAAATTATTGAAGAGGGGGCATTCTACGGTCAGGCCTCAGCTTTAGGAGCATCATTTTGGGAGCTGTGTGGAGGATGAATTGGAGAGAAGGAAGACATAAGGAGAATAGCTAGGAAGAGATTGCAGAAGACAGACAAAACATGCTGTGAGCCTGAACTTGAGGAAACTTGCAAAGAGAGACATAAACATGATAGAGATTATGGAAGTAGAATTAATGATACTTTTCTAGGTCCTAATCTCTTTTGACTTCTCAATTTGCTCTAATGCATTCTCCAAAATATTTTTTCCTATGCTTTGATGACACTGAATTGTCTTTATTCTTTTCTGTTACTTCTATGAGTCTTTCACTGGGGTCTCTTACTCAATTTTGGATTATGACCTCTATGCTGATAACTCACAAATCTCCATCTCTTGCACAAATTCCTCTCCCATGTACCAATTCTGCATTTTAATGGTGTATTTCAATGTAGTTTTTCTTCCTGCACCAAAAACCAAAATGTGTAAAACTCAACTTATTATATTTAAAAGTCATCAATATGATTGATTTCCTTATTCTGTTACTACCATCACTATTTTTCTAGTCATTACTTCAATCATTATTATTGACTCTTTCCTCTCCCTTGCTTGTTACATCTAGTAATTCACAAATTGTAGATGTGGAAGGAAAGGAAGGAAAGGAAGGAAAGGAAGGAAAGGAAGGAAAGGAAGGAAAGGAAGGAAAGGAAGGAAGGAAGGAAGGAAGGAAGGAAGGAAGGGGAGTAAAGACTGACAGAAAGAAAAAGATAGAAGGAAGGAATTA
The DNA here is from genome assembly GCF_902635505.1 of Sarcophilus harrisii. NCBI lineage: Eukaryota > Metazoa > Chordata > Mammalia > Dasyuromorphia > Dasyuridae > Sarcophilus > Sarcophilus harrisii. The sequence continues at coordinate 184,666,470 of NC_045427.1, read as the reverse complement.
AGAAAAGAACAAATTCTTCATCATTAACACCACATTCTAGGAAGCACATAGTTAAAATGGAAAGAATCCAGAGGAGTTTAACAAGGTTAGTGAAGAGTTTCAATGTCATTCTATAAGATCATTAGCTGATATAATTGGGAATATTTATGGAAAAAAGAAGGCTTAGGGAAAGTGTGATTTAAACTTGTTCTAAATGGTTTTAAAGGGCAAAATTTTATTTAAGGTAAAGAGAAAAAAAAACAAACAACTCAACCTCCTAAGTGTTAAATCTGTTCCAAAGTGGACTAGGTGTTTTAGAAGTTATTAGTTTGCTTATCATGGAAGATCTTTAAGTATCACACATCATATAGAAGGAAGTTGGACTTCTACTGAAGTATCTTTCACCACCAAAAATTTTTATTCTGTGATCTATCACTAAAGTACAGGACAAAAAATGTCATTTCTCCCACAAAGCTTTGCATATACCCTCTTTAGGACCTAAATGACCTTGCTTTGTTGTAAATTCTTATAACAATTAATATATCAAATTGACATTAAAGATATATTATCTTTCTTGTTCTGTAGCTATTTATGTTTATGTCTAATCTTGTAATGCAATACAAAGTGACTTGTCATTAGAAGAAAGGATTTTTGAGTCCTGGCTTTGCAATTTAGTACTTGAGTGACCTTAGACAGGATATTTTATTTTCTTATGGACCTCTCTTTTTTTCTCATTTGTAAAATGAGGGGGATTCTTATTAGATCACAATGTCAAATTCAAATAGTAATGGATCCCTTCAGATTACTTATTCACTTAGGAAATAAAAATTTGACATTATTTATGGGCAAAATATTTTAGGATAGCTAAGTGTCAGTAGATAAGAAACCAGACCTGGAACTGAGAAGACTCTTCTTGAGTTCAAATCTGGCTTTGAATACTTATTAGTTTTGTAACTCTAGGTAATTCTCATAATCTTATTTGCAAAGTTTCCTCATCTGCAAAATGACCTGTAGAATGATTCCATTATTTCTGCCAAAAAAACACTAAATGGGATCAGATACAACTGAAAATGATTGACCAACAAATGCAGTATTTTTATTTATTATGATAAGCATTTTCTAATTATTTTTTAAATCTGGGTCAGGTGAAATTTGGGAATGTTATGGTTCACATGCCCTGACTATGACACCTCTGCATTGGGTAATCTCCAAGGTCTCTTCAAGCTTCAGATCTATGATCCCATGATTCTTTGATCTCTAAAGTCCCTTTCCAGCTCTAAATTGGATCGGATATGGGATGATTTCATTGATGAAAGGAACCATCCCTTACTCATCTTTCTATATCAGTTAGCATAATTTTAGTAATCAGTCAACAAGTAGTCATAAATGTGCTAAGTACTGTGCTAAACACTGGGGATTCAAATAAAGGCGAAAATATGGCTGGTGCCTTCAAGGAACTCACTTTCTAATGGATTAAAAAAAACAGTAAATAAAAAATACATGCAAGATATATAAAGAAAAAGTAGAAAGTAATAATGGACAGAAGGCAATACACATGAATATATGCATGTTTCTGATTATGAATTACTCTATGACTTGCTGGATAGGTTGATGTATAGATTATTAGTCCAAAAATAATGTATTAATACAAGTTATTATCTGTCCAGCTTTTATTTTCTCTATGATGGCCACATTTTTATCCTAGCAAATATTTTTACTTATAGATTTTTTCTCTCTAGAGGATATTCTTGCACTATGGAGAAAGGGCTCTGAATAACACAGTCTTTTTATTGTTGTACTTCATCAGAAAATATTAAAAAATAAAAGTCAGATGATATAAGAAAATCCAAATGCTTTGTCTTTCCCATTGTTTCTATTCCATGTACATATGACTAATTATATGTATTTTACTCTGACTTAACTTTCTCCAGGAATAGAATCTAGCAAAATAGGATAAGGTGTTATTGGGATAAAAATTTACCTGAGCATAACCCATTGTTTATGACACATAGAGCATTTGACATTGTTCTCATGGAAACTGATCAACTTAGAAGAGTGAAAAGAGTTGGCCACAGAGTTGAGGGGGTAGGTTAAAATCTTGCCTCACTTACTATTTGCATGACTTCTAACAATTCCCTTAATTTTTTTGTACCTCGCTTTTCTAATCTGTAAAATGAAGAAAATGGACTAAGTGGCTACTGAAATATATTGTATTTCTGTATTCATTAACCCAAGATGAAAGAATAGTTCAGATAAGGACAATGAAAATTGCCTTAAGAAGCCTTTATAGAAATCTCGAGTGTTTGGAAGAAACTACTTGCAACATAGAACTGCCAGGAGACTTTTAAGGTATATTTCTTTAAAAGATTGTGCCAATCAGACATTGGTGATAAAGCAGAACATCTTGATGTTCAAAAGTAAATGAGTCCCTTAGTCATTTATTTACTGGGGGGAGAAAGGGTGAAACTGGTGAGGAATGAATGTAGTTGAAGAGGAAATAACTATTTCAAGTGAATTGTGTGTTTGCATTACTCCTTTAAATGAAATAAAGCAAGATCTTCATAGGATAGGGGTTTGATTCAGGTTTTCATTTAAAGATAAATGTCTACAAATGCTACCCCATTGCTTATTTCTGGCAACAAGGTGGAGTTGGGATGTAGTAGAAAGAAGAAAAATCAATCAAAACTAGCATTTATTCAGCATCTATTGTGTATAGATTTTATGAGTAAACAAACAGTTTGGGTAAAATAGTCCTCTGGACTTACAGAGGTTGGGGGCTTACCAGAGGCATTTCACAGAAGGAGAGGAGAGAATGAAGAGAAGAAAAAAGAGAAGAGACAGAAAGGTGAGAGAGAGGGACAGACAGGAGAGAGAGAGAGAGAGAGAGAGAGACAGACAGACAGACAGACAGACAGACATAGACAGACAGAAAGACAGAGACACACAGAGAGGCAGAGAAACAGAAACAGGGACAGAGTGAGACACATACAGAAAGACAGAGAAGGAATCAGAGAGTTTGTTATATGCTGAGCATTAGGGATAAAAATGCATGAAATCATGATAGTTTTATTCTAAAAGAGCTTAATTGGAGAAAACAAAACAAGGGGAGCTGAAAAAGAAGATGCCCGGGCAGGTAGCCTAAATTAGGTGTTATAGTCTGAAGAATGAGTTGATCTGAGAGTGAAGAGAAGAGGGGCTGTCCAGGGCTGCTCAGGCAGTGGCTATCAAGTCCAGAGACTCACCAATCAGCAGCACAGGCCTTAGGGCAGAGTCATGGAAGTTGGGGAGGGAGCAAGGATGTGGCAGAAAAGTGAAGAAATTAGGAGAATTGAGCAAGAGCGAAGTCAGTAGCACAGATAAGATCACCAGCTTCGGAGCTGAGAGCAGCTTTAAAGATCATATAGATCAATGCCCTCACTTTATAGAAGCGGAAATTGAGGTCCAGAGAGGTTAAGAGACTTTCACCTATGGTTATGCAGCTAGCAAAAGACCCAGCCTATCTTCAGACACAGGTTGTCTATTTCCAGATATAGGTGTTTTTTTTTTTTTTTTTCCCAAGACACTGAGCAACCTATAATACATACTAAGAGATGATATGTGCTTTAGGATTACAAAACAAAGTACTCTATAAAGTCAGGAATGTAGGGAAACAAAACAAGGAAGGTTTCCTAGAGGAAGTAGAATTGAACTTTAAAGATTCAAAGAAACTTAATAGTAAAAGAAGGGGACTTCCCCTGTGGTAGCAACAATAAAGAGGAAGAGAGAACAAGACACTGAACAGGAAAGTGCTGCTCACTCCTCCTACTTTGTTCCATCCCCTGAGCTGGGAGGACCTTGGGCGGCATCAGTTGCTATGGAGACAAACTTAGGTGATGGGTTCCAAGGAAGTGAATGCTTTATCAGTCAAGCTGTAAATTCAGACACTAAATCTTATTTTCAGTAACGCCCCACTCTCACAGTCTTCCCTTCTCTTTTGAATTATTATTCTTCCCTGCATTTCCCTTCTCCTCTCTCTCTCTCTCTCTCTCTCTCTCTCTCTCTCTCTCTCTCTCTCTGCTTTCCTCCCTCCCTGCCTCCCTCCTTCCCTTCCTCCTTCCATCCTTCTCTCCCTCTCTTTCTCCTCTTCTACAATTAATCTCTTTGTTTTAAGTTAGAAGTAACATTCAATAGATCAGAGGATCTTTCTAGAACTACTGGTCCTATTCTCTCACTTTGAAGATAAAAAAGGACTTTAGGGTTTAAAAGCACTTTCCCTGTATTGTCATCTGATTCCCACAATAGCCTTTTGTCTTAGACAGTACATTCATGATTTTATTTATTTTATCAAGCCTTCAGAGAGGTTTACCTATTTGTCCATGGTTGCATGATAGATGTTGGATCTAGAATTTAGATATTAATTTTTCCTGATACCATATCCAGTGGTCTTTACTATTGATCACACAATCTCAAACTCACACAAGAAATAGATAACAGTTAGTATTTGCTTCCATATCTTTTGACACCAAATCTAAAGCTCAGATTAATTTGCCAGGGAGTTGAGCTGATAATCAATTAGCATGGTCACCACAACTGCTTCTCTCTCTTCCTTCCTGTTTTTCTACTTGGTATCCTTCTTCCTTCCTTCCTTCTTTCCTTCCTTGCTTGCTTCTTTTCTTCCTTCCTTTCTTTTTTTCTTTCTTGCCTGCCTGCCTTCCTTCCTTCCTTTCTTCTTTTCTTCCTTCCTTCCTTCCTTTTTTTTTTCATTCTTGCCTTCCTTCCTGCCTTCCTGCCTTTTTTCATGCCTTCCTTTTTTTTCCCTTTCTTCATTCCCCCTAATTGGCCAACATTTGACCCCAACACCCAATAGATGCATGAACAAATGGGGTTGTCATTGAAAAATCATGTCAATTCTTTATATTATTCTCTTTCTACTTAACTTCAGATATGCCATTTGAGAAAGGGAAATCATTTTGATTTGCTAGATAATAAACAGAGGAGATTGGGCAGGTTTTATGTACTTTTCCCAGAGCAATATGGCATGGGCCTAGAGGAAGTTGACTAAGATCCAGAAGTTTTCCATTCTTTTCTAGCTTATTAGTTTGATAAAGGGCTCCTGATTTGCCATTTCATTTCAAAATTTTTATTAAATATTAATTATGTAACTAGCACTAGGTGATGCAAAAATGTATCTGGCATGGTTCCTGCTCTGAGGTATTTAAGCTCTGGCTTCTCCTGTATAATAACCAAGTACTCATCATACAATGAAGACAGAGATAAAAGGTCTCAAAACCTCTGACATTTCTCCCTTACTCTCAAATTTTACCATCTCCCTTCAAGGTATCTTTTGAATAGATAGAGTTATCAAAAATAAAACTCAGACAAAATAAGCCATAATGTAATGTAGCATTAAGAGCAGTCCTCTATCAGCCCCATGGAATGCTCTGTCCATTAGGTGCATTGTATAATCTAAATCTTACTTCTCTAGTTATAAATATTTACCCTCTATAGATTTATTTTTTTAAATGGACTCATAGTATCATGAGTATAAGAAACTTTCTCTACCAATATAGTTTAGCCCCTTTTCTTTGAATTAGACTCTTAGAGAGTTGGCAGAGTTATAACTTGCTCAGGATCATATAACCAATATGTGACTTGAACTCAGATCTTCCCTATTTGGGTCTAATCTTTTATCTACCAAATCACACTACTTTTCCTGTCATAGACTTCAGTGACAAAATGTTAGCCAAGCCAGTTAAATATTACAGGGTTGCTTATCAGCCTTATTACTGAGCCATATTAATATATGTAGAGGAAGGTAGCATTGTAGTGTGGGTTAGACTTAGAATCAAGAAATCCTAAATTCAAATTTGGTTTATCATTTACATGCCATGTGACTCTGGACAAGTCACTCAATGTTTCCCCTTAGTTTTCTTTTTGTAAAATAGAGATAATAATGGTATCTATATCATAGGATTGCTTTAAGGATTCATTTAATCTATGTACAGCATTTTGTAAATATTAAAGGGTTATATAAATATTAGCTATATCATATCAAAATATGAAGATTAAAGTAAATAATAGAGAGGGTTACATGCATCCTTGAACTACACATATTTTACTATTTAATGATAGACTATCATAATTAGGGGAAGTCAATTAAATTTAGTAATTATTAAGTACCTGGAGTGAATAATTAATTTGCTACTATGGAGTTATATAAGGGGAGAAGAGAAAATGCGTTTATTAGCACCTACTATGAACCAGACACTATGCTAAGCCCTTTGCAAATATCATATTTGATCCTTACAACAATCGTGTGAAGTAAATTCTATTATTATCCCCTATATTTAGGAAACTAAGACAGAGATAAAGTGATTTATTTAGGGTCACAAAGTTAGTGAGTATCTAAGGCTAGATTTGAACTCAGTCTTTCCTGACTCAAGGACCAGTCTCTATGCATTGTGCCATATACTTTATGTATATACTTATGTGTAAAATCCTTGATAAAAAAGCAAACTGTTATACAGACCAGAACTATTATAATTTCTTTTAGTTGTGAGAAGCAACACAGTTAAAGAAAGATCCTACCACATTAGTTCAAAGACCTTCAAGCAGTCATTTAACTTCTTTAAATTTCAATTTCCTCTTTTGTAATATAAAGAAAAGCATAGATTTGGAAGAGAAAGATGATTCCCTACATGGGTGATATCTAGCTCACAATGAAATGAAGGAAATTGTGGGTAAATCTTACTTTCTTGTAGGAGACCACATATAAGCTTACTTTTCCAAGAAAGCTTAAAATTTTAAAGGCAAAAGAAGGAAGTACCTTTGAAACATAAACAGCTTAGTAAGTATGAAAGGGGGTGTGATATGGCATGGTAGGAGGCAGACTCACCATCATGATTCAGAAATTTTTTTTAAGTATAAAAGAAAAAATGGCATTATAAGGAAATCCTTCTGTAGACTTTAAAACTTCATAAAAATATGAGTGATTTGTTCAATTGCTCTAATGGAAAGGCATCATGGTATAATGGGTAGGATACTATACTTGGAGTGTTAGATATACCAACTCAAATATTACCTTAAATACTCACTGCTGGGTGAACCTTAGCAAGTAATTTAATCTATTTTTGCTTCAATTTATTCAAGTCTAAAATGAGGATGTTGGAATCAATTATTTTTAAGAAACCTTCCAGTTCTAAAATGATGATCCATCATCATATTTAATATTAATAGTTCATATAATTATTGATACTGTTAACAATAATAAAGAGAATAAGAGAATAATAAATTGAGGAAATGGAATACACTATGTCATCCACAATAGAAAGTTTTCCAAACTTTTATTCCTCATCAGATTTCCCATATCTTCTCCCTATTCTTTCAGGGAGGCTGATAACTTTGTCTCATATTTTACTGAAAATACAGAGATTATTTGTGGAGGACTCCTTTTTATCCCTCCTCTTCATCACATCGCTCAAATGTTTTTTCATATTATCTTCACTCATATCTCACATAAAGATATGGCCTTTACTGTGAAGGTGAAGCCCTCTAGTTGCACAAAAGATTTCATTTCATCCCATCTTGCTTGGGAGAATAATTTCTCTATCATTCCTATGCTCTCAGTAATTTTCAATTACTCCTTGTCTTCTGGCTACTGCCCCACAGTCTACAAATTTGTCCATTCATCCTCATCCTCAAAATACCTCCTCTTGATACATCTGGGCTTGCTAGATACCTATAGAGTTATATCTCTTCTCCCTAGGTGGTCTTCTATTTTTTCTCTCTTTATTATTTCACAGGGTGATTTAATCAGTTCCTATGGATTCTATCCTTTCATTTCCATGAAGATGATTCTCAGATTTATTTATCAATTTCTAATTTCTCTTCTGACTTCCATTCCTGTTTCTCCACCTCAAACTAGTTATTCTATAGAATCTTGAACTTAATATGTCCAAGACTGAACTCATTATCTTTTCCTACAAACTTTTCTTTTTTCCTAAATTCCCTGTCACTATTATAGGGATCATCATTCTTCCAGCCATTCAGGCTCACAACCTCAGCTTTTTTATTCTGACAAACCCTCCCCTACCAATCAAATATGCTTCCAACTTTTATTGATTCTACATTCAAAGCATCTCTAGCACAGACACATCTTTTTCCCTTCTGACAGTTCCATCACCTCATGCCTAAATTTTTGCAATAGCTCTCTGGTGGTTTTCTCTGCCTCAAGTCTCTCCCCACTCCAGTCCATCATCTTTTTGACAGTCCAACTGTCAAAATGATCTTCTAAAAACATAGGTCTGTGTCACATGATCCTCCCACCTCCAATTCAATAATCACTGGGAGGCACTAGAGATTACTTTTAGGATCAAATATAAAATCCTACCTGCTTCCTTTCTGCTTTTCCAACCTTCTTAGATTTCATTTGGCACATATTTACTGGCTATACTCCATCCCCATATGGGATTCTCACCTTTCTCATCTCTCTTCATTTTCCTGACTTTTTTCAGGTCCCAGCTAAAATCCTTCCTTTTTTAGATGTCTTCACTGACCTCTTTTCTTTCTATTAGGTCTATTGGGACCTTCTTACTCCCAATATATATCTTATATATCTTTTTAGTGCATAGCTATTTGCATGTCATCATCACCATTCTACCACTTAGATTGAGAACACCTTGAGTTCAGACACTATTGTTTTGGCTTTTTTGTTTCATTTGCTTTGCTTTCCTTATATTCCCAGTGCTTATTATTGTGCCCAGCACATAGTAGTTACTGAACATAGGCTTCTTCTTTACTGGCTTTGACTCTGAAAGTCAGACCACTATTAGTTGGAAGGTGCTGAGGTAGGTTCCAGTTTGATAAAAGGAGCTGCAAAAAGAATTATCCCAAAGTAACTCTTGCAAGATGATTTTCAATGGAGGTTTGAAAACTTCTTATAAATAGTATTATTGCACTTAGTGCAGCACATAGTAGGCACTTTCTAAATGTTTATTGGTTCATTGATTGAAGATAGGATTGCAATTGAGATTTGAGTTGGACTATATGACCTTTGATGTCCTCTTCTGCCCTTAGATTTTTTTTTTAAATTTGCAAGTCAGCCAGAATGAGTATATAACCACATGGGTGGCTAATTCCTGCCTTGAGTTGATTTGGATATTTACTGACCAAATTAATTTTGACCAAACCTCTTTCAATTAAGGACTCCATGTAGACAGACTGTCTCTTAAAGCTTATTAGTACCATCCTTTCCATCCCGGAATTATCTCTCCCTCATCTTCCTAATTTTTTATCTCCCAATTAAAGTGAAGTCCTCTTTTTTCTTTTATTTTTAACTCATTTTTTCTTTCCTCCCCCTCCCCTTTTGCCATGCAGCATGTTGAAATGTTGTGCTACTCCTAGGGAAGAAGAAATACACGTAATTACTAGGGAACGGCAGTGAATTTACTATCTGCTACAGCAGAGTTAAGAGTGCTCACCCTCCTGAGATTTCAGAGCAGGCTGCATTCCTTCTGGAACAGGTGGCCATATGGGTTATTGGCATGACATTAGCTAGAGATAACGGTGCCATTAATGCATGTCAGCCCCATGCCAGACAGGTCTAATCTGAGGGGGCTCGGCGGCCCCAGGCAAACTGGAATACATTCAATGTTCACAGCCCCTAGTTACTTTCCTGCAGAAACAGGCCATATTAGCCAAGGTTTGGTTTTAAATCACACATCAGGCAGCCACTGTGATGCTGGATTTCCCTGAGCTAACAGCTTTTCAGTGTTCCACCTTATAGTGTTAGCATTACAAGGTGATTTTTTAAAAAATAAAATCTATAGGGTCCTATTGAAGGTCTAGCTTTAATGACTTGGGAGAGATAATAATGACAGGATGACAAGAACAATCTCACACTTGATTTTCAGTAGCTGCTGGGGATTTATTTTAACATAACCTAAGAGAAAAGATAGGATGGATATAGAAGATATTTGGGTTAACATGGACAAGAAGACAGTTCAGGTCATTTAGGCAGCAATTTTAATATGTAAATGGTACTTTTCACATGAAGCTGTTCCTTGCAAAATCCAAAATTTATTCAGTTTTCCCGATGTCTTTTGAAAAATCTAATCAAGGCTGGTGTCATTAAAGTGGGTTATAACAATAGAAGGTAAGGGAGGAGAGCCCATTGTGGAGGTGTCTGATAAGAAGGGCAATTGATTATACTGGCATTTCCATTGGCCCTTTTGTGGGTAACACGGGCATAGAAAGCTGTTGGCCTCTTAGTGGTTTGATAAATATAAGAGATTTACTATGATTTAATAACATAGATTTGATAAACAGTGACTGCATGTATTACAATGATAAGGTTATTTATTAAAAGAGAATTGAATGTAAATCAAGATCAGTATAGAACAGGAAACATAGGGGTAATGACTCCAATTAGTCTTGGGTCTTTTTCTTTGATTTAGTATAAATAATGCTGGAAAATCCTCTCTGCTACTGTGTGACCTTGAGTAAACCATTGCCCCCTCTGGACCGCTGAACTTTCCTCATCTGTAAAACAACAGAGTCATAGTTTTAGACATAAATGGGACCACAAGTGTTATTAGATTCAGGTCCACTTATTTTCAGATGAGAAAACTGAGTTCCAGAGAGATAACTAAGTACAAAACCCTATGATTTCTTGTGTGTTCCTTGCAGTGTCTATTCAAGAATGTCAGTGGCTAGATACCTTGTTTGTGCCACTCTAGTAACCTTCAAGGTGTAAAGCCATAAAATGAAGCCATAAAATCCAAGATGGAAAGGTTAAGTTAGGGTTCTCCTCTCTAAGTCAAGGTCTTGCTTTCATAACAATGGCAAATTGTAAATTAGTTAACACTTACTATGGGAAAGTTGTGAATGTCAATAATGATCTTCCAGGTTTAAGTGACATCTCAAAGACTATAAAAAAACCCAAAACACATCAGACTTAGGGGATGAACCAGAAAGGCCACAATTAAAATAAAATCATGGTTCTGAAATGACATTTATAGAATAAGAGGGCATATCCAGAATATAATATATGAAGGATGAGGCAATGTACCAAAAATCACTATTTTATCATGTGTGAGCTATTATCTTCCATAGCCTTAATTTCCTCATCTGTATAAAGGGATATAATAATATTCATACTAACTACCTTAAAGGGCTGTTGGAAGGAAAGTGCTTTAAAAAGATTAAAGTGCAATCTAAGTATGAAATATTATTACTGTCACCTGCTCAACCAGTCACACATTTACCGAATACCTACCAGGTGTCCAATACACTTACTAAATACCTACTGTGTGTCTTATATGTTAAGAATTTTGCAAAAAAAAATTATATCATAATCCCTATCTCCGGGTTCTTAAATCTAGTAAAAGAGAAAACTAGCACATATGAACCAATTAAAGGAAAAATCAAGAGAATATATAATCCTTTTTCACAGTAAAGAACAATAGAAGGTCAGAAAAATAACAGCCTTTGGGCAGTGGATAGTTGGGAATTTTTGTTGGAAATCAGTCCAACAAGAATCGCATGTGTTGAGCCTGAATTTGACTTAGGAGTAGAAACAAGCTAATGTCAAGGTGCATAAAAAAGTTTTTTTTAAGCTATTTAGGTGTGGAAGAGAGAGAATCTTAGCTGCAAACAGAAGGTAAAAGAAGCATGTGTCAGGTAGATCCCCAGGTAAAAGAGCACCAGCAACTCCGTAGCTGTGACCATCACTGTCAAAAGGGGAAAGAAACATTTCTTTCAAGATGAACATAGATTTTCCCAGGTCCCAGTAGCCCTACAGTCTGGAAGCAGGTGGCATCTGCATGCCTGGCCATTCATTTACTTAGCTAGTTCTTTGCTGAAAACAAACTAGAGGAAAAGGTTGGAAGGCATGATACAGATAGTCATTTATTACCTTCTTGCCAGATCTTTAAGAAAAATACATACTTTCTATGGGATTCTAAGTTCTCCTTTTGGGTTCTATTGTATGTACATTTTTAGGACATAAACAATCACTTGAAATTGAATTAAATAGGTCTAGAGAAAAATAACAGCGCCAAAGAATTTGACCACTTCATATTGAATTTCTTCATGGAGGCCTCTGGCTTTTTAAAAAGCTGAATTCTCTAAGTGGATCTCCCTGATGCAATTTCAGGAGCTCCAGGAAAGATTGCCCACCGTGTTTGGCCACTAAAATTACCTCCAGCTGCCCCTGATGCTTTAAATCCTTCTAATCATGAAATTGAGGAAGGGAAGGACATCCTTTTCCTTAAAGTTACAGACCAGGTTTAACTTGTTGGGGCTAGGAAAAATGAATTGAAGCATTTCATATGAAAAAGTAGAACTATATCAGAGATAAATTAGGGATGTATAGAAGGGAGCAAGAAGGACATTAGAGATCAGCTAAATCCAACCTACTCATTTTATAGACAAAGAGTTGAGGGCCAGAGATGTTCTTATTTACTTAGGATCATACAGGGGGAAGAAGTCACAAAACTTTCATTCTCAAACTATAAATTCAGCACAAATCCCACTGGAACAACCTTGCCTTTGAATGAGGACCTTTCTAGCTCTAATGAAAAACACATAAAATGGAAGTTTGAAGACAAAGCAATTTTTCTCTACTTGATAATTTGGCTGAAATTTGGAACTATGCTCAAAAAATTATCAAACTGTGCATACCCTTTGATCCACAGTGTTTCTGCTGGGTTTGTATCCCAAAGAGATTTTAATGAAAGAAAAGGGACCCACATGTACAAAAATGTTTGTGGCAGCGTTTTTTGTAGTGGCTAAAAACTGGAAACTGAATGAATGTCCATCAGTTGGGGAATGACTGATTAAATTATGGTATATGAATGTTATGGAATATTATTGTTCTATAAGAAACAATAAGCAGGATGATTTCAGAGAGGCCTGGAGAGACTTACATGAACTGATGCTAAATGAAATGAGCAGAACCAGAAGATCATTGTATACAGCAACAAGAGGATTTTAAGATACTCAATTCTGAAGGATATGACTCTTTTTAAAAGCAAGGTGATTAAGGCTAGTTCCAATGATCTTGTAATGAGGAGAGCCATCTACACCCAGAGAGGGGACTGTGGGAATGCAACATAGTATTTTCACTCTTTGTGTTGTTTGCTTGCATTTTCTTTTCTTTCTCATTTTTTTCCATGTTGATCTGGTTTTTCTTGTGCAGCAAGATAATTGTATAATATATATATATGTTAATATGTTTAACATATACTGGATTATTTGCCATCTAGGGAAGGAGTTGGGAGGAAGGAGGAGAAAATTTGGAACATAGGTTTTGCAAGAATCAATGTTGAAACATTATCCATACATACATTTTGAAAATAAAAACATGAATAAAAAAGATAATTTGGCTGAGGGACTGCTGGCAATTTGAATTCAATTAAACAAATCTTCAGTTATCCATTCCTTTTCATTATGCCAATCATCTGTGGTCTTATAGTCTAAATAATGTTCGATATTTTGGCTAGCACTCAGCCCTTCTTCTAGGAACCCAACCTCATTCTTTAGGATATCACAATGTGAATGGGTCTTTAAACCCAACAACTGCCAAGGAAGCATTATCACAGCTTAAGTTTGGACACGTTTGATAAATTTGGTACTTAAATATATGGTTCTAGTCTGGCTGAATACTGCTAAATTTCAGCATTTTCCAGCACAGCATGGAGCAGAGTAGGTGACTTATGAAAAGAGTGAAGTTGATGGGGTGGGACCTTCTCTGATTCACTGGCTGCCGTTGCTGTTCCTAGCTGGTGAACTCTCATCTTTTCATTGACTTTGAACAAAGCAGGGCAGCAAAGGATCTGGGTAGGTTATAACTGCTATTTCTCATATGCCTCTTCCAATAACAGAGGGAGAAAGGTCCAGCTGTGCTTGACTTTATTCCCTATTCCCCTGCCATCTTCTCAGGCTGGATACCAGCTTTGCCACATGAACTAGAAAACATGTCCTAGAGGTTTTAACCCTTTCATCTCTAGTGCTCTGGTGTTTTGCTATTCTAAACTAACTTGTTTCAGGTTTCAGCTGAAATTTCACTTATTGCCAGAAATCTTTCCCAGTCCTCCTTAATCTTAGTTCCTTTCCTCTGAGGTTAACCCCAATTTATACTTTATGTAGCTTATTTGGACATGGTTATTTGCTTGTCTGCTTTAAGGCTCTTGAACAAAGAGAGTCCCTTCCTTCCTCCCTCTTTCTTTATATCCTAAGCAGATAGAGCAATTTCTAAGTATTAATAAATGCTTTATATTAGGTGACTGACTGACTGACCATGGTAACCCATGACAAAGAAAAAATCAAAAATGACACTCAAGTCTATGTTGTTCCGTTCTGTTTCTTCAATGACAATTATAAAATAGTGGAGAGGTCTAAGAAACAATATGGCAATATAATGCTTCCTGGAGTTTCAACTGAATCCTATCAGTGTTAATGATCTTGCTGTGAGTGAAGTAAAAAGACAATGCAAAATTGCAACTAAGGGAAAGAATGGATCATAGGCTATCCATAAACAAGTAAAAGCATTGATGAAGTGGTTTTTGCATGTGTCTAAAGGTAAAAAGGAATCTCATCCCCTACTTAATTATGCCCTCCAGGGGTCCTCAAACTAGGGCCCTCGGGCCAGATGCAGCAGCTGAGGATGATTATCCTCCTCACCCAGGGCTATGAAGTTTCTTTATTTAAAGGCCCACAAAACAAAGTTTTTGTTTTTACTATAGTCTGGCCCTCCAACAGTCTGAGGGACAGTGAATTGGCACTCGATTTAAAAAGTCTGAGGACCCCTGCAAGCTAACGTGACAATGAGGCAATGTGTGTGTATGTATGTGTGTCCTTGGGGTGACTGAAACAATGATATCGCAGGTGATGTTTTGACTTGTGAGCAAAGTAGATTTAATTGAAGTAGAGTTGCCCAAAATCATCAGCCACACTATTTCTTCTAGAATCATCAAAATGGTGGCAGGACAAAAATCAAGATGACTGTTAATGGTCTGGGATATAGTGGGTAACCTTGGCAACTTTGATATCTGATCAATCTCTAAGCATTCCACGGAGCCTGCTTTATGCTCCTTCGTGGCTATTGGAACAAATTGTCCCCATCCAAACATTCTGTCCGGGGAAGTATTCACATGCTTGAGGTAGACAACTCCTAATTAACTAACTACACTGTAATATATGTGTGTATATATGTATACACACACACACACACAGATTCCCTGAGCTATTATGGACTTTTACTTCAAATCTGATGATACTATCAAGCTGAAATTTGCTTACATTATAGGCAGGTAGATGGGCAAATAGGTGGAACATGAAGCCTGGAGTCAGGAAGTTTCGTGCAGTTATATTCAGCCATGTTTGATCTCATTTTTAGTTTTCATGGCAAACATCCGGCTTGCCACTTCCTTCTCTAGCTCATTTGACAGATGAGGGAACTGAGGCAAACAGGGTTAAGTGATTTGCTCAGGGTCACATAGCTAATTAAGTATCTGAAGTCACATTTGAACTCAGATCCTACTGACGCCAGAGTCAGTACTCTATCCATTAAGCCACCTAGCTACTTTTTTATTTCAGTTTTTCATCCAATTCTTTGTGGCCTTATATGGGGTTTTCTTGGCTGAAATGGTTTTCCATTTCCTTCCCCAGCTCATTTTATAGACAAGGAAACAGGGACAAATGGAGTTAAGTGGCTTGCCCAGGGTAAAAGAATTAGTAAGTGTCCAAGACCAGATTTGAATTCAGAAAGTAAATCCTGCTAACTCTAAGTCCAGCACTCTGCACCACTGCATCCATTTCACCAGCAACCTGACAAAAATCGGTAAGACTCAGATACTCACTAGTTATAGAACCATGAGCACGTTATTTAATGTCTACTTGACTCAATTTCTGTAAAACATCTGTAAAACCTGGATAGTGATAGCACCTACTTTCTAAGGTTGTTTTGAGGACCAGTCAATAATATTTGAGAATCACCTATCATTGTGCCAGGTACATAGTAGATATATAAATGCTATTTATTGTTATTGTTTTAGTTATAGCAGTGCAGATCTTGGACTGTCTTTCTACTATGCTGTCACCTCCTTGTTTCTGCGCCAAATTCCTCCATATCATCTTAAATGCTTTTATATACTGATTGTACACTGAATTATCACTTCTATGAAGACTTTTTCATTTATTTCACAGTCTCATGATCTTCATATCTCCCCAAACCAGAAGTTAGGAAAGCCTTTGTACATTTCTATCTTTTCACAGAATTACAGAATTTGAGGATAGGAAAAGATCTCAGCAACCACCAAATCCAACGTTTGAAAAAAATACCAACTATAATATTACTGATGAGTGTCTAGTCTTTACTGGAAGTCCTCCAAGAAGTACCCCCATCTCTTGGGATAACTCATTTCATTTTTGGATACTGAGATTGTTAAGAAATTGTTCATTGCATCAAACCTAATTTGCCTTTTTGTAAGTTCTAATCATTGTTTTTGGTTCTCCCCTCTGGGGCCAAACAGAACAAATCTAATGCTTCTTTTTCATGACAGACCTTTAAATCCTTAAAGATAGCTCTTACCTGTTTTTCCTTCTCAACCCTCATAAAACCTTTATTTTTAAAAAAAAAAAAAAAAAACAAACACTCTCATTCATGTAAACTATACGCACATATCATGCATTCCTGCCCTTTACCATCATAGTTTCCCCCCCACCCCGATTTGGACACTCTCCAGTTTTTAAATGTCTTTTAAATGCAGTGTTCTGGATAAGGTCTAATAAGAGGCAGATTACAATTGGGACTACCCTTGCCTATTCCTGGAATGCTTCTCTAAATGCAGACCAATATTGCATTAGCTTTTTTGGCTGCCACATCATACTGCTGACTCATATTGAGCTTTCAGTCCACTAAAATCTCCAGATCTCTTTCAGAACAGATACTAACCATAACTCTACTTTTTGTTTATATAACTAATTTCTTTCAAAATTCAAGACTATACATTGATTTCTATTAAATTTCATATCACATCTTTTTGGATCCTGACTGTGTCAATTTGTTAACTGCTCTTCCTAGATTTATATCATCTGCAGATTTGATAAGCATGCCATCTATGCCTTATCCATGGATAAAAATGTTAAATAGTAAAAGGCCAAACACAACTCTCTGGGATATTCTACTGGAGACATACTGCCAAGTTGACACTGAACCATTATCAATTACTCTTTGAGCCCAGTTGTCTAAGTACTTCTGAGTCTACTTGATTCTGTTATCATTTAATCCACATCCCTCTAAATCCTCCAGATTCTTCTGATATATGCAACCTTTATCAAAGACTTTGCTAGGATCTAGGTAAATTATATTAATAGAAGTTCCTTCTTCTATTATAATCATACTATGAAAACAGAAAATCAGATTAGTCTGGAACAATTTATTCTGGATGAAGCCATTATAGCTATTTGTAATTATTGCTTCTCTATCTAGATTTTTTAAAAAAAAATCTTGTAAATGATTCATTCTAAAATCTGAAATTTCTAGATTTTACTGAGAATAAACAAACAATCATATATTCTAATTCTTTTGGAATGTAGATGTACCTTTTCATGGAGCAGGTGACTCCTCAAGGGCTCATTCAAGTATGCTCTCTTATTCCCTCATTACTTTTCTTGGTATGTCAACACATGGTTAGTAATTTTTCCCCATCATTTTTAGTTCAGAGGATAGTCTCTTTAAGAAATTATTGTTTTATGATTATCCCTTGCTATTGCTAAATAATTTTCCTTACATGAAAGAATGGATGAAGGTGATAGGCCTATTGTCAAGAAGACTTGAGTTCAAATATGACTTCAAGCACTTACTAACTATATATTCTTTGGAAAGCCACTTAACATCTATTTATTCAACTATAAAAGATATTCATAATTTACTTCCCAGAATTCTTGTAAGCACTAAATGACTAAATATTGTAAAGCACTTACATAGTGTCTGCCACATGGGTACTAGACAAAAATTTGTTATTATTATTCTTGAATCTGGGCTTCCAGGCCAGCCTAAATCAGGGCTCACCTAAAATAGTTGCCATATGGAAGAATTATTAAATTTGTTCTTTTTGTCCCACAGTGAAAAATTAGAAATAATGAATGAATGGGAATATGTGTAAATGTGTACATATATACACACATGTATACACATACACAAACACATACACACGGTTGGTGCCCTTCATTCCTGAAGAGGACCAAAATATATCAATATGTTGGAATCTAGTTCCAGCATGTTAGACTGTGGCTAATCAGACCAATCCAAGCTCGGAAAGCTCTGCCACAGATCAGACATAAATAATTCATAGGAACTAATTTTGTGCATCTCACACTTCTTTTTGGCTAATTTAATTCTGCTTTGTTCATAGACCACAACATCTCTGATGAGGGCACACCCTGCTGATAGGTCTTGGGCCAGTATCTCCCATGTCATGCAATTGATTCTAAAGTTCTTAAAAGATACCTTGAGAGTGTCCTTGTATTACTTTTTCTGACCATCTTGTGAATGCTTGTCCTGCATAATTTCTCCATAAAATGGAATTTTTTGGCAAGTATCCATTAGGCACTTGAATAATGTGGCCAGTCCAGTGGAGTTGTACTCTCTGTAGCAGAATTGGAATCCTTGTAGTTGAGTTGGAAGGAGCTCAGTGTCTGGTATCTTATCCCACCAGTTACAACAGCTTTGTAAACCTTCAGTTTGGTACCTCTCCTGTCTCATGTTTTCCTTCAGAGTCTCCCAAACAATGAGCTAGCTCTGGCAATGCAGGTATCAATATCATTTCAGTGTGGACCTCCTTGGACAATATACTGCCAAGGCAAGAGAATTTATTCACAACATTCCAAACTTCAACATTTACTCTTGCTGATGGTTCCACATATGGATAGTGTAGTGCTCGTAGATGGAGAACCTATGTCAGGAACCATTTTAAGCATGAGAAATGCACATAAAATTAGGAATCCTGAATGAATGGAAATAAGGATGTGTGTATATGAGTATATGCATATGTGTGTATACACACACACATATACACATCTATATATAGATATTTACCACATGTCAGGAACTGTGTTAAGCACTAGAGATGCATATAAAACAACAACAATATAGTGAGGGCTCTTAAGGAGCTCTCTTTTTGACAGAGGGAGATAGCGCCTATAGGGAAGGTGTAATGAGAGAGGGATGTTTTAGATTGGGAAATTACAAGAATGGTGACTAGACCTCATAGGTCAACTAATTAATATGTTCCTTCCATAAATAACAAAATTGACTGATAATAGTTCAGGGAATTAAAGGTAAAAAAGGGATGGGGATGGTGGAGGGAATGAAAAGTGAGAAGTTAGGATGGCCAAGTTACAGCTGCAAAGAAGAATATTTAAGTTTGATATGGAGGAACAAAAAGCAACTTTCAAATAATGAGGGTTATCTAAAAATTTACTGCAATATTTTTAAATGTAAGGTAGATAGGTGGTATAGTGGAAAAACTGTTGGACTTGGAATCAGAAAGACTCATTTTCATGAGTTCAAATTCTTTTTTTTTTTTTAATTTAATAGCCTTTTATTTACAGGATATATACATGGGTAACTTTACAGCATTAACAATTGCCAAACCCATGAGTTCAAATTCAATGTCAAACACTTACCAGCTATGAGACTTTGGGTAAGTCACCTAACTATTTGTCTCAGTTTCCTCAATCATAAAAAGAGCTTGAGAAGGAAATGGCAGACCACCTTAATATCTTTGTCAAGAAAACTCCAAATGGAGTCATAAAGGGTCAGACATGACAGAAATGACTGAACAACAACATTTTGAGAGGTGACAAATTCGGCCTCATTGGAGGTAAATAAGCAAAGGTCATATGGTCACTTGCCCATTTTTTTCATTATGGTTTGGATCTGGCTCCTTTCAATTCTGAAATTCTGTGCTGCTATAAAGCAGTATTGCTTGATGATCTGAGACATCTTACTATCCAACTCACTATTTGGCAAGGTATCTGCAATTTCAAGAGGAACAATGGAAATAGATAATATTAAATGACAATTTGGCTGACAAGCAAATGGGGTCAGGAGAACTAGCACCAGACACTCAATGGGAGGGTGCAGGCAATCATGTAGGATGATGTGAGAAGCATGATGAGAAGTAATGGGGCAAAATGAAGGTAGAATAAAAAGTTGGTTGCATAATCAGGACGAGCAGGTGGCAAACACTATTGCTCAGTGGAAAAGCCTCCCCAGAGAGGTGATGGAGTTTCCTGAGACATTGGAAACTAGACAAGGCAAAGACATAATATACACATGGGATCAATTCTGCCCTGGCAAAGAATCATCTAGATGATCTAATGGTCTTTTCTGTCTCTGATTTAATGACAGAGAACGCAAGAATAGATCAGGAGAAGATTTTGCCTTGAATGTAAAGATATAAAATGGGAGATGACTGGGTAATATATCATATTTTTGGTATATGCCTCTTCCTTGATATTTCTGTCCACATAGTAATAATACTGTTAATTACTAATACTATTAATAGCAACAATATTGAATTTTGAAGTTTACAAATAGCTTTCCACATAATCTCTTCATTTTCACAAAAATCCTGTGTCAGTGGCTGTTTTTTAATCTTCATTTTGTATATAAGAAAACTGAGTCTAAGAATCTTTCCAAGGTTACCCAGCTAATAAATCTCTAGGACAGAATTTGAATTTATGGCTTCCTGACTTGAAGTCCAAAATCTATATTCTATGGAACCCATATATAGTCATTAAATGAAATTTCTCTGAAGACACGTTTGCTCATCTAAGTGATGTTTTGCAAGAAAAGAAATACTAACCAATGAATGTTTAGGAGGGGATGTGAATTAACCCTTCTATGTTGTCCTGCTACATTTGCTGCTTAAAATAAAATAGAAAAAGGAAAGGAAACAAAATAAAAATGGCCATTTACTTGAAATATGTTGCTTGCAGTTACCTGTGACATTAAGAAAATTAATATATTAGTTTTGCAAAACTTTTTCAATTTTACATAACCAAAAACATTACATGTTATCTTTTGTGATCATCCAAAATAGCACAGTCATATAAACAAAACAAAATGAAAATGAATTAATGTAGCTGATGCAGAAAGGAATATAGTTGTAGTTGTCATATGATTTCACCTAAACTTCAGATTGAAAATATTTAATAAATGCCAACTTTGTCCAAGACAAAATCCACGTGAATTTGATTAGACAGCAGTTTATATCAGAAAGGATCTGGCAATTTTAGTAGGCCCTAATTAGGCTCAATTGAATTATAGCAAGGGTTTGATAACTTCTTTCTGAGGATATTGTAGAAGCAATAGCCTGAAGAGGAGAAGTCTCTTCCAACTATGACCTTTGAGGATTCTAAGATTCTATTCTAATCCTGATATAAAACAACAAAAACAAACCGGTCCTTTCCCTATGAAGCTAATTTTTGACTTTTTCTTGGTTGTTAAGTTGGTAAAGAAAAAGAGGGAAGATATACTCCTACACAAAAGTGCAGAATTGATTGGTTTGGATCATACAATTATCTGGATTTTTCAGACAAAATTCAGAGTCTTTTAGCTTGGAATTATATGGATAGATTCTAAGAATTCTATTTAATTAAAATAGCTCACTTAATAAATGATTAACCATCTTAGGATAAAGTGACAGTATGAAGTAGGGAAATGAACTCTGGACCTCACCAGAAACATGAGTTTGAAACCTGTTTGCTGCACTTAGGTAGTGTGAGCATCAGTTTGTCACTTTACCACAATGATCTTCAGTTTTCTCATTTATGAGATAAGGATGATTATAACTATAATCCCTATCTCCAATGGGAAGTTGGTAAATGTTTAACAGCTAGATCTCTAGGGGTAGAAAAGTATGTAAAATATCTTTATAAGTTTAAGCTTCATCATTATTTTCTCCATCTCAATCTGATATATAAACAACCAAAATATCCAACAAATGAAACCCTTATTTGTAACATTTGGTGACTTCATTTATATGAATTATGACATAGAAAATTTAGCCATTGCTAAATGAGCCAAAACAAGTTGGTTTTCACACATTGAAGCTACCTTACAGTATTATTAAGGCAATCAAATGAAATAATATATGTAATGTTCTTTGTAACCCCTGAATTTTAATATAGATGTCAGAAAGTATCATTAGTGTACTATTAAATGCAGATTTATTTGTAATATTTGGATTTATTATTTTTAAAAATTATGATAAATTCATTGTAGCACTCATTTAAGAGAGTCATCCTGTTGAGCTCCAGGAAATGTAAATTTTATATTTACATTGATTTGGGTACCTATGTTTTCATGCATCATTTCACTTTTTCAGAGATAGTGTTCAAATCTTGCCAAGGTAATAAATTCTAATTTCACATGAACTAGGTCTAGCTCAAGGTGCGTAACCTTCGATAGAAGATGCCGCTGTTCATCATCTTCCCTAATTGTTCTTGACTTTATCTCATTTAATTCCTCCTAGATGACCTTGAATTTTTCTGATAATCTTCCAAAATGATCTTCTAAGTTCAAAATATTTAACTCATGCTTTTTCTGAGAAGCCATAAAATTACCTTTGAGTCTGACATTACATTCTATCAAATTTCCTTTTATTTTAAATGATTTTCTATCACATTTTAAAAAATATCAGTGACAATACTCCAATTTTATTATCTGTCTGGACAATGGAAGAAAATGGCATCATATATTTTCTCCTCCAACAAGGTGTCTACCTTGTACTTTTAGAATCTAACAAAATTTCTCGATAACAAAAATCACTAAGTTTCAAGGAAGAAATGATGGGATAAATTTTGCTAAGTTTAGGCATATTTGATGAGTATTTATTATGGAATAGGCACTATGGGAGATAAGAAAAAGGTATTCAGACTACCTACCCTCAAAGGATCTGAAGTCTTATTGGAAAAATGATACACATACCAAAATCATTTTCTAAAAGCAACCAAGAACACGTTGTATCAAAAGAATAATACAAATACAATAGTAATATCCAGAAGTACCAAACGTGATTTTATTGGTATAGGGAACTTGCAGGTAAAGATAACTTCCCAGGTTAGCACCTTTTCAAGTGTAGCTGAACCAGATTCAAACATAATCAACAAACATTTAACAAAATAAATAAAAAATACATATTAAAAAAACAAATTAGTAAAAAATACATTGTCAATATATATCAAGTCAATATAAGTATGAGACCACTGACCTAGAACACTGAGAAATTAAATGATATTCTCAAGGTCATACAGTAAGTATGTGCCAGAGGTAAGATAAGAACACATGTTTTCATGGTTTCATGTCCTAATCATTTTTACCTAAACCATGATGCTTCTTAAAAAGGTTCAGAAGAGGGATAAAACAAAAACAAAAACATAAACAAACTGCTTTGAGTTTATGTAATTATGGAGCACAAAATTGGCCTATGCCTTGAAAGATGGATAGGATTTTGATCAGTAGTGAGATAGGATTGAGGTAAAGAAAGTCTAATATAAACTGATATGTTCATCATTCATCAGCTTATATCTTGGTTAGAGCTTGCAAATGACAATGAGTTTGGCTCAACTAATCAGGAGAAAAAACCTAGATTTAATTTATGAATATACAAGTTTTTTTTTTAAATGACCCCAATTTTTAAATTTTTTATTTGTTTTATTATTGTTGTTGTTGTTGAGGCAATTGGGGTTGTGACTTGCCCAGGGTCACACAACTAGGAATGTTAAATGCCTGAGGCTAGATTTGAACTCAGGTCTTCCTGACTTCAGGGCTGGTGCTCTATCTCCTGCACCACCTAGCTACCCCCTCCACTGCCACATTTTTCCTAAAAACAAAAGTTCAACTTTTTAATACCAATATTCTACCTGCATTGTTATATGACTGTTAGTAATTAGTAACTAGAGTCTAGGAAAAAGGAGTAAAAAAAAAAAAACAGAATCATTATCTCAAACTTCACTATCATCAGCCGTAACTGTGCTGTATTAATGTTTCTGAATTCAGAAATAATTTTCTTTTACCAGTAAAATCTATCATCCTTTGATTTCTCTTAGACTTCTTAGTTATCTTCCCTTTGAAAGCTTTTGGCCACAAGAAACTACTAAGCATTTCTCCTAAAATTTAAAATTCGATTTTCTTAAATCTAGGCTATTTGTCTAATTATGTCTACTATTCTATTCCTTGACTTTTAGACACTACAACATGAAACGACACCCTCCTATTAAGTTTCCATACATTCAAATACTTATACATACATGCATAGGCAAAGTTCTAGGTTTCCTGACTCCAAGTTCTTTTTCTACTACACCATATTTAACAAACTAATGTTGGTGTACACACACATACACACATACACGTATATAGCACATATATGTATCATATACACATAATATATGTATACATGTACATAATACATATGTACACATATGTCCTGTATAAACATACATAATGAATTATATATATACATGCACACATACATATGAGTGCATTGTGTATATATAATTTCTTATTCATCAGTCACAAAGTAGTTAATATAGCCAATCTTTGACAAGGGAATAATCATCAAAAATGATATTACACTAATTTTCTGCAGGTAATTGATATCATCTTCCTGGTATTTCCATCAATTCTAATATTTTTCCACATATAGAAGTCTCAGAACTTCAAGTGATAAAAGAGACAATGATTTTGAAACTTGAATCATAGTCTTGTGATCCATGGAATGGCAGAACTAGAAGTATTCTCAGAATAAAGAAAGCTAGATCTGGATAAAATCTTAGAACCTGGACTACAGAAGGTCAAAATTGTAACAGACTTAACAAATCATTTGAGTGAATTTCATTAGTGCACAGATGAAGTTAAAGATAATTAATATTTGGGGGTTTCTAAAATTTATAATCATTTTTATTCTTATAGATTTAGATTTAAGCTGTAAGCTATGAGTATGGTTTGATGGAATGATTTATAGTTATTGTGAACTCATTAATCTGCATGACTCAGGACATCTATCTGACTCAGGATATCATATATCTAGTTTAAAGTTCTTTAAGGCTTTATCCCTAATTACTTTACTTAGTTATAGTATGTGGAAGATCATATAGCGTGAGGGAAAGAGCACAATACTTGGAGTCAAATGACATGCATTCAACTTCCTGCCAGGGTATCTTCTGGATACATGGGCTAAGACAAATTGGTTTAACTTTCTGGACCTTTGGCTCCTCGTAAAATGAGGTGAAAAAGCCATATGATCCCTAAAATCTTTTTCAACTAAAAATCAGATGGTTTTATTTATTTTTACAAAAGCCCATCAATATGTATTAAAATTTCTAGGAATAATCTAGGGCAAATCTGTGGAATGTCTACATATCTTTAATGGCTCCATTTATTTTATATTTTCTTCTCCAAAATGCCTAATTCTGTTCTTCCTCAATAATCCTTAATTTCCATTCATATTTTAATAGTCAGTGATCCTGTGAAAGAAAACACCAGCATGGAAATTGCTTCCAGAAAATATTGCAATAAGTAGATGGTAACAAAGGGCTTTTTTACTTTTAACTCCTAACAGATGATGATTAGGATGTGAGAAATTCAAACATTTAGCCTCTATTTTAATTCCCTAAATTGTTACAGCGGTAGAAGCACATTGATATGTGTGTATCCTTGTAGGGCACTGGAAATGAATTCTCTGACATTTCGCTCTTAAACAAAATGTATATGTGTTGCCTGTCAAGTTTGGGGTTATTTATTTGCCACTGGGATGCCTAGGTCTCTTTAGCTAATCTTCTAGAATATTACTTGATGGCCCATTACAGACAAGATTTACTTGATATTTGACCTATTTCTAAATTTGCACATTGATTTTAAAGATGGTCCAGAGTTCTCAGTTGAGGAATGCTCTCCTTTCTTAGCTTTTGGGATGCTGGAACACAGCCAAGCATTGATTGTTCATGGGGTAATATTAGTCAAAGAAATGACTTATAGAGAAAAAAAAAATTAGTACTGTAAATAAAGAAATGATTAAGAAAGTCCTTAGATGTCTATTGGTCTAGAAATGCTGCAAACAGTAATAAAGTAGCTAGAAATAAGTACCACAACATTTTAGGGGTCCAATAAGCAGGTCACTGCCCCAACAGCTACCATCATCATGGTGAAATGGGAAATTGCATTGGGAAGATCTATAGCAATTGGACCAGAAGATGCTGCCTGATTGTTATTACAGCAAAACAATTAAGCCTCAGGCAGAGGGCCTGAGAGTCTATTTTTTGAAAGGCCAAATATAAACAACAACAATAATAACAACATATCACTTTTCTATACTACTATTCAGTGCATTCCTGACTTCAACCTTTTGAAGCAGGGAGTTTCAATATCATTATTATGTTCATTTCATAGATAAAACTACATTTTAAAATGAAAAAGGGACTTAATCAAATTGTAGTGAAAGGCTGCTTTCTTAAAAAGGTGTAGATTAGTTTTTCTTTTCTCAAGAATTTGGAAACTTTTTGTTTAGTATGCTGGACAGGGTGGGTGGGGTTGGAGAGAATTGTATTTAGAGGTAGAGACCTATACTGAAGTCTTGGCTCTGTCACCTGCTAGAAGTGTCATATTAGGTGATATATTTTGTTACTCTGAACCTCAATTTTCTTCTTTGTAAAATTTGTGGAATAATACTCATTTTGTAGGGCTCCTGTAAGGATGAAATAAGATCATGTGTCTAAAGTATTTAGTTAACCACAAAACACTAAAGATTCTTCCTATCATCAGTTTTATTATTTATTTTTATCTTTTGAACTCAGCCTATATTCAGTATTAGTTTATTGCTAATGTAACAAAGACAGATCGAAGGTAGTGATTATTTTTCATTTTTGGTTGTGTCTACAATGTCCAGTACAAGCTGTGATATACAGTCAAGTATTCAAATGGATCTATGATTCCCTTTATTTGGTGGTTCCCTCCATCTATACCTACAACACTTGCCTATGTTCTCCCCAAAGTTTGCCAAAAAGAAGTCACCTTGAAGGCCTTTCTCACTTTTACTCTTCATCTCTAAAATGTCAGTGGGACATCCCTGAAACAAAATTCTTAGATGATATCTTTACTCCTATTTCACAGAGCTCTTTATTGGCTTTACATTACAGATAGCTCACATTTACCATTTGCTTTTGCTTTTCTATTTTCCTCTGTATGATACTCATCTTTAGTTTACTGATGGTAGTGGTATCCCACATTTTGCTGCCATAAAGCAAGAACAGTAAAATGTTTGTATTGAAAATGTTGGACTTTGTTTTATTAAGTAGTTTGGGGTCAGTAAAAGAGCTTTGCAATTTTCCCAAAAAAATACAACGTATTCTTTCCTTTTTCAATTCTGAGCCTAACAGGATTCATCCATATTGTCTGCCCCATATATAAGTACTCTTGGACTAATTTAACAGAATATCCATTAAGATTCATTTTGAAATCTGATAAATAAACATTATTTATTTGCTTGGTCTTTCTTGTATGTACAAAAAGGTCAAAATTCTTTTAATAATTATAGATCTTCTATAGGAGTCTCACCAATGTCTTGGGGCTAACTATGATGAGTGTAGGGTTATCCAAAATAGTTTTAACATCCACAAAGGATCCTTTTTTAGCCTGGGTCTCCTCCATCCTAGTGTTATGTAACTCTGTTGGATGTACATTTCCCTGTTTTATATCTTGGTTACTGTTTATTGTCAGAAGGTCATTGATCAATGATTTAGGTTATTAATATTCTAAGGAATCCTGAATGATCTTGATATATGAAAGGACCTTTATTTTTGTATTTTGTTCTACTTAATCAAATCCCTGTATATAATCAATAAACAAAAAACACAAGGAAATCTTATATATTCTACATCTTTTAGTTCAACATGATAATAAAGATGCAGTTCACTGTTGAATATCACTTGTGAAAGGTAATTTCTAACAACCTTAAGACTCATCAAAGATTTTTAATTTACATCTGACTCTCATAAAGATCTTGTACAGAAGGAAAAGTAGTCACAAAGGTGACAATATAGTTATTGACATTCTATCTTGCTTTTTAAGCTTTTTAATGATGAGCAAGAATTTTTTCTTGCCTTTCATATCACTACTTCTTCATATAACATTTATATTCGTTTCTCAGTTGCCTTCTACCTCCACCATATTTCTCTACATGTTTGATCTAAATTGGTTAATATCCCCTCTTTGGTCCCTTTAGTTCCATTTCTACCTTTTCTATCAATATTTCAAGGGTTGTGGTTCCAATATCTTTGATAGAGAAAACAGTTCATTAATTCATTTGAGGTATGTGAAATTTTTTTCAATTTTTCTAGGTTTGTAGTCCTTTCACTTTTATCCTTGAATTTATTGGGAATAACTTTGGTCAGTATATCTTTCCAAACTTTCTTTAAAACTTTCTTCACTGCTTCTCTGTTTTTTATAAGATAATCTTCTATCATCCTTCATAGAATTTTACAAATGCGTTTCTAGTTTAACCCAGTGTTACAAGCAGCCAGGCCTCTCTAATTGAAAACAAACATGCAGAATTTTTCTGTGCAATTTTCTTTCTGGGCTGGGCTGCTGTATTGTAGCAATTAATTTATACTGGTTTTGCTTATAAATATTTATAATCCAGTATTGATATCATTTCTATTGTCCATGTCCCATTTTTGATTTTCAATAATTTGCTTAAATAATTTTTAAAAAGTTAAATTGTGTATGATATATTTTCTCCTTTTTAAAAAATCCCAATCTTATAGGAGTTTTGAGGAGTTGATGGCCTCACTGTATAATGATAGCTGAGTCAGGGATAACTGTCAGATTAACAATAAAATTTTCTACTTTGTTAGAATGAAGTTAGGTTTAATT
Source organism: Sarcophilus harrisii (assembly GCF_902635505.1). Lineage (NCBI taxonomy): Eukaryota > Metazoa > Chordata > Mammalia > Dasyuromorphia > Dasyuridae > Sarcophilus > Sarcophilus harrisii. Next base: position 184,637,573 of record NC_045427.1, on the reverse strand, counting down.
TTTATAAGTCTATTTGATGCTCACCAAGTCCAGTGACCATAATTTTGTAGAAAAAGAAAATATTGGCAGTGGAGGCTTGAGCCTTCTGTATGATCTATAAGTATTTGTTTTCTTGGATTTTTTTCTTCTAAATTCCTATTTTCCCATCTCCTTCTCATTTTCCCTTCTCTCACATTTGTAACAAAATCACCAATTATCAAAAGTGTATGTTGGTTTGATTTGGAAATGTCTCATCAAGTTATTCATAGAATTCCTAGTGAACAATAAATTACAGTTATTTTCAAGATGATCATTTTTGCTAGTCATTATCATTAATATTGCAACATATGATAGCCACATGTCTCATGGAATAATATTTCTAGTGGCTTTGTGGCATAAAATAAAATCTATTTTGCCAAGTCATTGTTTTTTGGTGGTAGACTCTCTCCAGGCAGGGTCTATGAGCCTCATTTTAGCTTCAATTTTCTTCTTTTCTCTGTTTTCAGTTATGATAAGAATGTCAAGATGAATATTATTCATCTCTTTCAATAATATATCTACTCATTAGTCCTTGAATAAGGATCTCTCATTTAAGGTACCAATAGTCAAAGTGAAATTTGTTGGTTTAAAATCAGTGTGATTCCTAGCACCCTCTGCTAATATGAATATGTCTGTCATCAGTAGAGAAACAGAAGGGGGCTCCAAAGGTTCCTTTAAAAATGTTCTTTGCATCTGGTACATAGCAGATGCAAATTTTTATTGAATGAATGGATAGATTTGGCTTTCTGAGATATCCAGAGGCAACTTGAGATTTCTGTTTCTGTTACTAATTATGGTGTCAAGTATTTTCTAATCCTCAAGTTCTGCCTCTTTCTGTTCTCTGTCCTGATAGGATTTAGGAACCACTTCTGACTCTAGCATCTTATATTTTTGGCATAGATTTTTAAATCCATTAACTTGGAAAAGACATTTAAGGGATGCATGAATTAACTTTCTATCATGTTTTAAACAAGAACCCTAGTAAAGATGTTTAGTGATAACTCACTACTTCATGAATTTCTATGTTTTAGGAAAGTGTTTCTTATATCTAGTAGAAATGTTAGTTCTCTTTTCTGAAGTCATGTAGATTAAGTCTACAGAATAGCATTTCATACATTTTAGAGTAATATCATATCACCTTGCTTTTTCTTCTTCAGACTACATTTTTCCTACTATAAGACTTATAGTTTTCCATCCTTTGAATATCCTTATTATTCTCCTCTGGAAAAATTCCTCCTAAAAAGTGTTGATAAATGGTCTAAGATATGAAAATACTTTTCAAAAAGTAAACATGATTATTAATAATGACTTGAAAAAATGCTCAAACTCATTAATAATCAAAGAGATGAAAATTAAAGGAACTTTGAAGTAATATCTTCCAATCATCAAATTGGCAAAACTAATTAAAAACAACAAAATTCAGCACTGGAAGGGGGTGGTAAGAGTTGTGGAGAAGCAAGTACAATCATTCATTGCTGGTGGAATTGAATACACAAAGAATTTTTGTGAAAAGCATTATGGATGTGTAAAGTAAAAGGTAAATAAATATACTATCAAGGTTATTGAAGTTCACTATATATATATATATGTATTTTATCTATATATACATATATATATATGTATATGTATTTTTTCTAGATGGGTTCTAATGTTACTCTTAGATTCAAATTTGTGATATTATAATAATGTTACTTTTTCTTAATGAAGCCATGATGGAGCCTATCAATAACCATTAACTTTTCAAAGATATCATGAATGATTCATTTGATAATCCTTTTCCAGGATTTTGCTAGAAATATACATCACCTTCTGCAGTCTAGAGTTTGAAAAATCTACTTTCTTCACTTTTTTGGGTATATTAGAATATTTGCTTATCAATGATCCTTCTATTCCCCAAGATTCCTCAATACAGTGCCTAATTATATTGCCAATATACTTTTTTCCTTTGTTAGGCATGTGTGATTTTCTACTTTGTACCTTAAAATTTTGGGGAGATAATTCATTTTTCTTTCTAGTTTTATTTTGCACAGCCAAAAGACAACTTTAACTGTATTCTTTCAGAGACATTTTTAGATGTATATTGTTATTACCACTGAGGTACTTATTACAGAACTAAGATGAATGGTTGCCAAAATTCTGGATTTATTTTATTTTTATTTTTATTTTTTCTGTATTTCTAAAAACAGGCAACCAATTTACCTTCTGTTCCTCTGCTATCCACTTCTTTCTTTTCAGGTAGCAAAACCCTTTAGGTCAAGATTACATTCATCCCCCATGTTAAAAATTTAAAGTTATTTTAAATATGCAAAGGGGATGAACAAACTCTTATACTAACATGGTTTCCAAAATGTATTACCATAATTCAGGGTCGCCAATATCAATGTCTACTAAGATGAATCTTTGGAATAAGATATTTACTTTGAATATAAATGTTTAAAACTTAGTGAATTAGAAATGACAGGCTTAAAAATAGGATCTATTATAAAAAGCATAAAGATAGTAACATTATCCTTCCTCAAAAGAAGGAAAATTGACAGATAATTTAATTATGGTATTTTGGGGAGAGGCAATTGAGGTTAAGTAACTTGCTCAGGATCACATAGCTAGTAAGTATTAAGTGTCTGAGGACAGATTTGAACTCAGGCCCTCCAGGAGGACCTATTTTTCTCTATTCATTGTTCTATCTAACTGCCCTATTAATTATGATATTTAACAACAAAATATAATAATGTAAAGTTTCATAATAAGTATTAAATCAACTATCTATGCAACATTAGATATAAACATTATAGAGGCAGTTGGTAGCATAGTGTGCTAGGTCTTGGAATCAGTCAAAATTTCTTTCAGTTACTAGCTGCGTGATCTGGAACAAATCACTTATTTTGTTTGCCTCAGTTTTCTCAACTTTAAAATAAAAATACTAATGCCACTTACTTCTCTGAGGGATTCTGAAATTCAAGTGAAATATTTGTAAAAATCATGGGGCATTCTCTCTGGAAAATATTAAGAGCTATATAAATGTTTATTCCTTTCTCTTTTCTAAAAAGAATAACTTGTTATTCTTGCTAACTTGTTAACAATAACTTGTTAATAGCAACTTATCCCAGAATAATTTAGATTTTGCTCCTTAAGAGCAGTGACCATATTTTGTCTTTCTTGGCAGAGTGCCTTGTACATAACAGGCAATTAATAGATGCCTAGTTACTATTGACCATTTCTATGTGAATGCCAAAAAAATAATATTAAAAAGAAAGTTGTGGCCAAATAAATTAATAGACTTAATAGGCATCCTGAAAATAAAGTAAAATTAAGAACAAAATTTTAAAAGTTAATATCTACATAATACCAATATTTATATACATTTTGGGACCTATAAAATAGGTCACAATGAAAAATACTTTTTGCTAAACACAACATAAAGCAGCTTAAATAGAAAGTTTAATACTTCCTCATCAAAAAAGAGGAATTATATTCTATTAACACATGATAATCAGATCAAATACCTGTTTTTGAAATAAATACCCATCATTTTAAGGGACAGTAGTAAAGGATAAGAATACTTATATGCCACTGGATTTGTCAAATATATCTGAAAATAGTTTACCTCTGGATTGAGCCTATGAAATGGCTTAGACTCAAGAATGACATTCAAAGACTGTCCTGGGTAACATGTGCAACTTGGCCAAAGTAGTCAAGGAGTCAAAAAAAGGAGAAACAATTGGCTGAGTCATATGGATTTTTTTGTTTATAGAAAAACAGTCATGGTGGTAGAGGAAGAACTTTGATTGGTTTTCCTTCATTCTTGAAAAAAAATGTTAGAATCAAGTCACACAGTATGTCCAACTATGCTGATCAGAACTTTTATAATGACAATTTAAAGCCAATCATTGTTGCAATAAGTCATTTATGGATTATCCTTCAATGATATGAGGTTAGTGATTGATGTAGATAAAGTAAGTAAATGGTAGAAATTTATTACCATTAGTAAATGGTAGTCATACATTCCTGCAGGAAATAAAACAAAAATGATCTCCACTGAATATATAATAAAATGTCAACCTGTGGTTTAGTGTTACATTAGAAGTACATCTTCTATAGGCTTCAATCTAAGAATGAAACCACTGAGGCAAAAAAAGATTACCCACCTCTAGGAATAAGTTTGGAATTTTTTTTGCCAGTTCTATAACAGTCAGCTCCACAATATTAGCTAGGTCAAAGACACAGAGACAGAAACAAAAATACTTAAAAATGCAAAGGCAAAGCTTAATTTTTTCTAAGCATACATTTTTTATGATGCACATAGACATCATTCCATCTATCCTTTGCAAGTGCCATTCCTCACTCCAACCTGAAAATTCTTACCCATAATCCCTGACCACAATGCAAGGCCACTACCATTTACTCATATGCATGGTAAGCTTTAAGGTCACTAAAATACATTTATCTCTCAATGGTAGCTAATGGCCCATTAGCTGAATAGTAATACTAAATAACTTGCCTATCAAACCCTTGTCAGAGAAATTTGATTTGAATATTTCCCCCATCCCTAACCTGGGTGCATTAATTTTATGTGTGTGTGTGTGTGTGCTTGTGCCCACAGAAGCTTTTCAATTTCACATGATCAAAATTATCTATTTTATTTTTTTTTTAATGATCTCAATCCCTTGTTTGGTTAAAAAAACATTTTCTGCCTATAGATATTCAATCTTCTCTTCTGATTTTTGGGTAAGCTATAATCTTTGATGTTATGGCTATGTATCTATTTTTCATTTATTATAGAATATAGTATAAAATATTCATTTAATTTAATTTCTGCTAGACTTTTATAATTTTCTGAGCAGGTTGATACACAATGAGGATTTTATTCTAGCAATGGCCTGAAGGACCCTCAGACACTGAAGACTTGTCCTTTAGTGGTAATACTTGATGTGTTAGCACACTTGACAGTGTGATAGACTATTCCTAGGCTTCAAAGAAATAACGTGGGCAGCATAAGATTGCAGCTTGATCCTGTTTTCCATCCTCTGTCAAACTGGTCAAGAAGATTTCAGAGGATTTTTCATATTCTAATGATAATAGAAAGCAAAATATTTCAGAACAGAAATATCACTGTCACACCTGCCTGAATGTTACTGTTCAGATGGCATTGACCTCTAAAACTTGCAAATAATAAATGTAAATGAAATTGACTGAAAACTGTACCATCTAGCTGCCTCCACAATTAGTTTTATGCAATGAAATTTATATTTACTTTACTTTCTCTAATATTAACTTTTTTGAATTGTAACTAATTTTTTAAAATTTTATTCCTTAATTAATTTTTCTTTCTTCCTTATTCCCACAAAGTTCATTCCTATCACAATGAAGTCTCAATTAGTTTTGTAGTTTTACCAACTTACTAATTTTTTTTCTTTCTTTTCTCCAACTACATAATAATTCTCCTTATTTTCCCTGTTAAGTAAATTTCCCATTCCTCTCTTCCCCTTTGATTTCTTTTGGTTTTTAGGATTTTTACATTTTTATTTTATTTCTGTGTCTTTTCTTGGGGGGGAGGGGAGCTCTTTCCCTCACTCTTTTCACTATTTTGTTTCCTTTTCTCTATATTATAATTTCATTTTAGTTCCTGATCCTTAAATTTATTTATTCATTTTTTAGTTTTCCTTTGCTTCATTAAATTCAAATTTATAAAGCATCTATTTTGAGTTTCCTCGTTTCTACATTGTGCCCGTTCACCCTTTATTTTCTTGTATCTCACACTTAGAAGCATCAGTTCTTTCAGGGGATAAAGAGGAGGGAAATGTTCCTTTAATAGGAATTTTGCTGTGATTCTGATCATATTGTCTATTTTTAGCCCATTGCCCTGATATTCCTTTCCTTTTGTCATGATATCTCTTCTCTCTATCCATGCTTCATATCTTTCTGGATATTGGTTGTCCCCCTTCACTCTTCTTCTAAGGGAGAATGATATCTATAGTGTCAAAACAGTATTAGAAATAGGACATCAAAATCCTGCAAATTTGATCCATCATAAGGTCTTCATTTCCCATTATAGAATGTCTCCTCATAAGAATGTTCTTCATTGGTACCTCCTCCCACCAATGAATTGAGATGTCTTTCTTTTCTCCATCCCTATTTCAATCCCTCAACTAAGATATATAACACATTCTTTTTATGTTCTTCCTCCCGTCTCTCTTTTAAAGCACCCTGGATCCTGTACTTAAAGCATCCTTCTACTCCCTATGCCTCATGCAAAAGTGATTCACTTACTATTAGGTTTTATGCATGGTGTTTCAGATCTGTTTTTATTTAACCGTTATTTATTCTATGTAAATGCCTCTTCTTTATCTTCATGTTTATTTTTAGAATAAATCTCTTAATGATCACTGTTATTTTATCAATCTTTATTGTTGAATATCACATCTATCTTTCTATTTCTAGGACTTTTTTTTTCATTTTCTCCACATGATTGTCTTCATCTTATTAATTTTATTACTTCTGCTTTCTTTGATCTGTATTTATTTGCCTTTTGTACATTTCTTCTTTCTGAAGTATTTGCAAAACAGATAATCTAATTAATAATTTTGAAAGAATACTTCAAATGTCTTTGAGCATCCATCTTTTTTCATTGATTCTCAGAAGGTTTGTACTCATTTCGATTTCTTTGAGTTCATTGTCTCTTCTATTTTAATATATTTCCTGTTTTTATTTGTTTATGCTCAGTGATTAACTGAATTTTATATTTTCCTTAGATGTTCAGTAATTTCTGACTTTGATAGCAGATCCACTGAAAGGTACACCTCCACTCTTTTAGCTTCCTCTCATTCTGAGGAATTCACTTTTCAGTTGTACCAGTGCCTGAAACAAAAGAGTTCTGGGAGAACAGAAGTAACCCCTACCTTGGATATCAACTCTCTTTCATTTACATTTTTGAAGCGTTTTTCTCTCCTAGAATATCCACACCCTGGTACCTTGCTACAGTATGCTCTGTTTCAATGTTCTCTGACTTCTACCATAGTAATGTACTATGACCAGTCAGAGGAAGATTATGATCAAGGAGAATTGGCAGAGTTTAGGGCTTCTGTTTTCATGTGTAATCCACATTAGGTTCTACTCAAGAAATAAAAGTCTTTTTTTTTTTAAATTTTGTATTCCTGGTACTTAGCACAGTGCCTGACAAATTATGAGTGCTTAATGATTGTTGACTTACTTGTTGCTACAAAAATTAACATTTCAGAATATAATTAAGATGTGTAGACCAAGACTGAAGTAGTAAGTGTATTGCTGAGTGTTTGCTTTTTAGAAGACATTCATGAGTCATGTTATGTCTTCCTTATAAAGCCAGTTTAATGTTTCTACTGGATAATATATCAAAAAGTTCCAAAAGTTAGCAATCTAATAAATTAACAGTAGGGAACAGATCTCTATTCCCTAACTCCCTCAACTCTTTCTACTCTACTAGGCTGCCCTGTGCATGTATTTGAGCTATGTGCTGGGCTCAGATTTGTTTCCCATCCCTTATCCTTACAGACAAGCTTGCCTATCACATTCATGTTGAAAGGATTACCACTAATAAAGTAAGGGTGATATCAATGATAAGGCATAACTCCTATGGATATAACACCCAATATAATAGATTGAAATATTCTTTCTCTACCTGGCAGTTCTAATTAGTGATGGATATCTTGTGCAGGGCACTCAATTCCAGCCCTGATGATGCTACACAATTTCTTCTTTTCTAAGGCCACTGGAAAGTGATGAGGTAGATATTATCAATTCTTAAAATGCAAGTGCTTATGTTTGACCTGTAGAACTCATTAGCTCATTCCTCTAGAGAATACTGATATATCTACATTCCACTAGTACAATGATAATAATCTAAACAATTGGATTTAATGGTGTCAACTTTTCTTTCATTAACATTTTTACCAAAGGAAAAAAAAATCCTTGGGAGATTCCTGGAAGCACCTCACTGAGAAGGAATGAATTATAAAAATCCACAGTAACTGGCTGAATTAATTTGAAATTCTGCTACTTGTTTATTATAGTAGAGTCTTTGTAGAATTGGCGAGATAAAGCAAGAGCAGATTTTTAGAGTCAGAGAAATATATGACATTGAAGAATCCCTATCTGTCTCAGATTCTTCAACTGTAAAAATGGGGGCAAAAACAGCACTTACCTTGCAGAATTATTGTGAATATCAAATAATAAAATTTTTCTAAAAAATGCTTGCCACATAGTAGATACTTATAAATGCTTATTCCAATCCCTATTATATCAAGATTTCAAAAACTGAGTTGGAAGTCTCGGTATTGGGATAAACAAGCAAACACAAACAGTGATAATATAGTTCACTTTACAAATGAAGAAATTGAGAAGCAAAAAATTTAGGCAATTTGCTCATGTAATAGGTAGTAAATAATAGTGGCAGAATCTGAACCCAGATCTTCTAAGAATCAGTGCTCTCTCCACTGTATTATACAATCTTTCAGTCTTTGTTTCTCTTTTTACAAGGGAAGACATTTATACCTCAAAGGCAAGTGAATTTGTCTAAGGTCACATAAACAACTATGAAATATAGTGCTCCAAATTCAATATTTTTCCCTTTTTACTATTTTGATTCTTCTTTGTTGTGAAAATATTCTCCAATTATTGGCAAAACTGATATTTCCTCTAAGAAAAACAAGAGGAACTAGTGAGACATGGGTTGTTGTTGTTTTTTAAAATTATTCTTGTGTTTCCTATGTCAGATCAAATGATTGCATGTGAGTTTTCCCTAAAGTAATTTGGTGGACTGAAATAAAGATTAATGATAATCTGTGATTGTATACTCTTAGAAAGAAGAAAAGTGTTATATATTTTGAGGTATTTTAATTTTGCGCTTTTTTTCTGACCTAATTTTGGGTCTGTTTCTCCTCACCAGAAACCTAGAATTTAAGCATTAAAGGGGACTTGAAGAATAATTCCTTTACCACATACCTAATAATGATCATCTAATATTCACTTAAAAATCTCGACTAAGCAAGATCATACCTTTCTGAGGTAACTCATTCCATTTTTAAAGGTCTTCATGTTAAGAATTTTATTTTTCATTTATTTACTTACATCATACCAAAATCCCTCTGTATATAAGTTCTACCTATTATATATACTTCCCTTCTCTGGGGCCAAGGAGATCCAGTTCAATTTCTATTCCACATGATAGTCTTTAAGATACTTGAAGACAGTTATCATTTCTCCCCAAGCCTTCTCTTTTCCAGTCTTAAACATTTTCAATTCTTGCAATTGATTCTTATTTGGCATAAAATGGGTGTCATTCAATATTCTTTGCTTCTTCCCCTGAATAGACTTTAGTTTACTAATGTCCTTCCTTAAAATGTGACTCCCAGATTTGAATTTAGGATTTTAGAGATGATGACACAAGAGAAGAGTATAGCAGCAGACCCTGGACAGATCTTAATGCATACAATATGCAGCCACTTTCATGGAATCACTAAATTTCGCTTTTGAAGGATGGTCATTGCAGTAATCATAAGGTTAAGCAACAAACAGTTGGAGGAGATATCCCTAAATATCATGTTTGATACATGAACATGTACCTTATTTTTAAGAAGGGAAATCCACCATCTCCTAAAGTAGTTCACTCTATTGCTGAATAGCTTTAATGATTAGAATATTTTTCTTTACTTGGCCCCTTCCTTCTGGAACCAAATGAATCATTCCTGATTCCTCTTCCATATGATAAAACCTGACACACATAAAAATATGTATGTATATACATATATGGATATGGATACATATATATGTTTATCCTGGGGAAGAGAACCTTTGGGGGTATACTGTTCTCTTCCCCAGGATAAACATTACTAGTTACTAGAACCTGTCCATAAATACAGGCACTCCAAGTCTTTTGGATCCTGGATATCATCCTTTGTTCATTACACAATTTATCATTGTCCTTAAACTGTGGCATCCAGAACAGAATATAATACTTTAGTGGAGGTCTGATCAGGGCATAATACAGAAGGATTATCACTTGCCTATTCCTGGAAGAAATTATACTCCTAATAATACCCAAGCTTTTTCCTTCCTTCCTTCCTTCCTTCCTTCCTTCCTTCCTTCCTTCCTTCCTTCCTTCCTTCCTTCCTTCCTTCCTTCTTTTGGTTCCCATGGCACATATGCTAAGTCACATTTTGTTTTTGTTCAAGAAACTCTTTACATCCTAGGATCACAAAATTGGAGATTTAGATTTGTAAGTGTCCATATTGTTCTTCAGTTTGCAAATAGGACATCTGAATCTGAAACTCATATATGTTAAAAAAATTGCCCAAGATCACACAGATAGTGATGGAGATGGCATTTTTAAAGGGACCTGAAATAAGCACTGTGGAGTGTTTACAATTTGGTCAGATACAGAAAATGTCAAGGTCACATGCTACGTCCCAAATTGTCCCCAGGCATCTTAACTTTTGTCATGCCACTAAACTTCAATAGCTAGAAGACAGAGAATCTGACAAATTTGTGCAACTGTGCCTCATGTAAATCCAAATCACCCATCAGTTTTTTTCCCACATGATAACAAGAATCCTTTTAAAAAAGGAGGGACCAACAAAAAAAACAAACAAACAACAAATTGACCCCAATCCCGCTAAAACTTTTTGGAAACCATCCTCCTCACTTTTTCTTTCAATTCATGTACTCTGATTTGTTCAGCTGTTTTCCAAGTGATGGGCGTCTCTTATGCACTGATTCTTTGATACCACAAAAAAGGAGTACTGCCAAATATTTTTGTACATATAGGCTATTTTTCTTTATCTTTGATCTTTGAAGTCTCAGAAATTCTGATCAATCCAATGAACAGCCATGGTTCTAAAGGACTAATGACAAAGAAGGTTACTCAGCTCTTGTCCCAAATATATGAGACTAAATATCTACAATGAGACATACTTTTGTGGCTAATAATTTGATTGCCTGTATATATTCATTAAATATTTTTCCTTTTTTTCCCCTCTTTTTCCTAATGAGGAAAGAGAAAAAAAATGATTGAAAAAGTGAAGTTTAACTTAATAACAATTAAACCAGATGGTCCCAGTTCTCAAGATCTTTATATTTTAATGGTGGAATACATACAGAGGAGGTGGAAAGTAGAGAAAGGAATGTTGAGATTGGGAAGTTGCTTGGAGGCATGGCTCTTGTAGTTGAAGGCAAAAAGTTCACTTATTAGGACAGAGGGATCAAAGAATGGAATCCCAATTTCTGGTGGAGTAGACAGTTGAAGAGAAGGGTCATAGCAAAGAGGCTGAAGGAATAATAGGAATCATTCTTTAAAATGTGGGTTAATGGGATTAACAGCTGCAGTTAAGCTTAAAGGAGACATATCAGACCTTTAATTTCCATAGTGGCATTTCCACAAGATGTGGCCATGGACCATCTGCATATTGTACATCGGTTGAGGAAAATCTGCAACTGGGAAATCCTAAACTCAGTTAAGATGAGTTTCTTCCTGAAGCCAAACTACCTGACCAGCAGCTGTGAGGAGACCTAATGCAAACAGAGCTGAGTTCTACTTCACGATTCTAACCTGGCATGTGGAACAGCAATCACGTAGCGAGATGCAGATGTTTCCCACAAAAGAATATACGTGGAGCAAGGTATTCATTCCTAAAGGGTCAGAAAAAAACTCTGCCCAAGAAAAAATTCAGGGGGCAAAAGGATCAAAAGAAGGAAAAGAAAAAAAAAAGATAGCAGGGAAACAAACAAGAAGATTAAAAAGCTTAATTTTCATTCTGCCCTGAATCTTAAGCAGGTTTTGCTCTGTTTCCATCGTGGATAAAATTGGGAAGAAAAAGGGAGGATGAGGTAGTTTGGTTCTTCTGCCCTGATCCCCTTCCCTCCTGTAGGTCATGGTCTATTTAGGTAGCTACTGACTTTGAACTGAATTTGTAATTTGTCACCAGCTGGGCTTTCTCTCCTGGGTTCCTATGTGAGACATTACAGAGATGCTTGTCTGAGGAAACCTCAATACGGTCAATGAGCTCAGGGAGAAAACACTTGGATCATAGAATTTTATAATTAGAAATTTGTTTTACAATGAAAGAAACTGAGGCCCACAAAAAATGACTGAAGTCACATAAGTTAGAAGTAGAAGTGCCAAGATTCAAACTCTACCCATTTGATATCAAATTCGGGACTCTTTCTCCTAACACCTCATGCTGTTTTTTTTTTTCATTTGCCAACCTTCAAATGCCAAAAAATAGCTGTTGGGGGGGGGGAATGGTATTGCTATATATATATATATATATATATATATATTATATAAATGCATATTCTCATTCACACACATACATATATATATATATATATACATACTAAGAGACATTTTAGGCATTAGTAGAAACCTAAAATAGATTCCACTAAAAGGTACAGTCTCCATAGTGTGGGCTTCTTCTTTTTAACCAAAGTCAATGGTTCTAGTCAATAATTTATTTGTATTTGATAATCAAGAAAAATTAGAAATTTACTTTTAAATAAATTAGGACAAGCTCAAAGTGTCTAGGAGTTAATATGGCTTAGGTGAAAACAGGTCATGGGAGCCAGGGGAGAAAGACAATGTCATAAAAAGTCTTGGTTCAAATTCAGCTCCCAATATTTATTATGCATTCATACTAGGGTGACTTAATTTTTCTGAGTCCCATTTTACCCATCTGTAAAATGAAGATAATAATTCAGATAGGTTTTGCAGGATAAAAATGAAGCATGTAAGTTAAGACTATAATTTTTTAGTTGGGATATACAAACAATTCATGATTTGTCAGTGTTCAGGACTCCTTCTACCAATGTAATTTTCCACATATCTATGACTTTGCAGATAAATCTTAGGGAACTTCCTGAACCATGTAGAGGATTGTTCATTAGGGTCACATAACTTGTAAGTGTAAGAGTATATTTGATGAGAAAACTCCCTGCAACAGTACAGAACCATAACTAATCTTCAACTTCTAGATTTTTAGTCACCTAGACAAAGCTTCTTAAACTATGGCTCATAACCCTATATGAAGTAATATAACTAGATGTAAGGGTTGTGAAAATATGATTTATTATCAATAAATGTTTGATTCGCATACCTTTTTGATATGCTTACTTGGGATCATGTAAAAATTTCTTGAGCAAAAAGGGATTGTGAATGGAAAAAATGTTTAAGAAGCCCTGACTTAGTGTTTATATTGCTATTCTCACAGACTCCTCTGCCTGAGTCCAAATCTAGCCTCAGACATTTATTAGCAGTGTGGCTCTAGGCAAGTCATTTAACCCTGTTTACCTCAATTCTTTAACTGTAAAATGATGTGAAGAAGGAAATGGCAAATCACGATGATATCTTTGCCAAGAAAACCCCAAATGGGGTCACAAAGAGTCAGACATTACTGAAAAACAACTGAACAAAACACTAAGAAGTTTAATAATTTGTTCAGCATCTTTCAGACAGTATATGTTACTGGCAGAACTTGGGGTCTTCCAGACCCCAAAGTTGGTCCTCTTATTTGCCACAACATTCTGCCTTTTTACTACTTCCTTTTATACAGTTCTGGCATTGGAATTGAACTGTATACATGGAGAAGTGGTTCAATAGGTTTATTAAAGAAATGATAATAATTAGTATTTATGTAACATTTTAAGGTTTACAAAGCACTTTGAATGTGTTACCTCATTTGATCCTCATAATAACTATGAGATAGATGCTATTGTTATCTCTATTTTACAGAAGAGGAAATTGTGACTGAGAGAGGTTCAATTGACTTTACAAAGGCCATATATGCAAGGGTGGATGGATTTGAACTCAGGTTTTACTGCCCATTATATACTATACCATTTAATGTGCAATATAAATATAAAAGCTCTAGATTATGATCTCAAGGGATTATTTTCATCAAACATTTTAATTTTACAGAGGAAGAAACTGAACCTCAAATATTTTAAGTGATTTGACCAGAGTCACAAATGACACATCTGAGATTTGTCCAATCATTCTCTCTTTCCATTGCAGCTGTGATGGCATATTGGAAGCTCTGAGTGACAAGGATTGCTCAAGATCATCCTCTTAGGCTTCGATAGCTAAAGAACTTTTCCTAAGCCCTGATTCTCCTCCATTCACCTCAGGCTGGGTTAAGATGGACCTTGGATTTTCTTACACCTCAATCTGGGGGTGGGGGAAAGTATTAAAGAATTCCTAGTAACCAGAAAAAGAGATAAGAACAGCTGTGCTTACAGATCTTTTCCCATCAGGAGAAATTTGTTTATTTTGTTTCTCATAACCCTCCCCATCTCACCATGTAACTATGTACAAATTTAGGCATGTGCAAACAGATGGATGGACAGACCCATAGCAATAGATGAGTTATCATTTCCAAAATATGCCTAAAAACTATCTTCAAGGAACCAGTCTCATTACGGAAGTCATTGCTGTCATTCTCCATCAGTCACACTGCTAAGGATGGATTTGCTCACCAACATTGTGAAGCTTTCACAAGCTCCAGGGTGATACTAGTGTTGTAAAGATGAGTTTCTTTATGAAATGCTATGATCCCCTCTCACTTATTGAATACAAACAATATGCTTAGTTACCATTGGCCTCAGTATTATTACCCTATGGGCTATCTAAGGAAATATTAGATATGGTACATGAAAAGGATTAGTCAAATATTATTCCAAGGTTTTAAGCCTCAGGGGTCTGAAAATGGTGATGCTACTAATATACTTTCATTGCTTTAACAAACATTTGTAAAGTACTTGGTCAATCAAGGGTTACAAAGTTCATATTACATACATACATTACAAACAAATTACAAATTATAAGTCCTTGTAATCACTTTGCAATTGGCCTTTATTCCTTTAGCATTTGATTTCTCCAATACAGATTTTATAGAGTTGCCTGTTTCCTCCTTCCACCCCACTCTGATCAGCTTTAAAGGATAGTAATTAAATTATTCTATTTTACAAATTTGGCAATTGGAATTAGGAAAAAGGGAAATGATGTCTATGGTTTCTTGTAGCCTAAAATTCTATTATTTCACTTAAATAAGGTAAGATACGATGATGGAAGCCCCCAGGAATAAGAGAGTATCAGGGTGGTATAGGATGTGTGTGTATTTATATGCAGTGTCAAACATCATAAAGAAACATTTGTTACAAATGATATCAAGCAGAAGGTTAATATTATTTGTCCCTCAAATTTTGATTCCCAATGTTATTTTAATTAAATATTCATTTAAAGGCATGTTCCAATATTCATATCCTCAAAATATGTTGATCAATAAGAATATATCTCAATGCAAACTGCTCCTCCATCACCAAATTTCATCTGGTATACATTGATTGTTTTCTTCAAAGATGAATGATAACTAAGTAACTAGCTTGAGGTGTTTCTTCTTGCCATGTGTTAAACAGCAGAGATTGCTGTAGCTGAAAATGGCAGGCTTCCAAGTCACAGAGGAAGAGCTTGCTAGCTATCCCTACTAAGGAGATGAATTTATAATTATGGTTTATGATTATGCAGAACAAAAGGTGAGACCTTTATGGATCAATTCTCCCTACAAGTCAAGCTCCTGGAGAAGATTCATACTCTTTTTTCCATAAACCCATACTGAGCCTTGATTGTATATAATATGCAGGTTAAAAATGCCAAGTACAATCCAAGGGGAATAAAATATCCTATGTAAACAGTTCTCCAGTCAGGTATCCTGACAAGATGTCTTTATTTCTGGTATTATAGATAGCAGTTTTGACATAGGTCAAATCTGATTTTCAAGTATTTTGTTTGAACTTCTCCATTGCTGTTATATTACTTTGCCTTTTATCATAACTCTATATGTATGTGTTACCCTCATTAGATTTTAAGTTCCTTGAGAACAGGGATTCTGTCACATACATCTTTTTATCCTTTGTATTTAACATAAGCCTTCGAGTTTTAAGAAATCTTTGCTGTCCTGTGAAATGCAGACAAGTGCTTAGTAGTAATGACACAGAAGAATTAATTACACATGGTAGGGCATTTGCAGGACCCTCTATTTTTTGCTAGATATCAGAATAGCTGATGTTTTTCAATGTCAGAGTAGCTTCCTAATCAGGTCTTTAAAAAAGTATTTTGTGTGTGGATGGGGGGAGATGTGGGGTAGTAGTGGGTAGTGATGGGGATGGTAGTGGTGGTGATGCTGATGATGGCAATATACAGCATTCAAAATATTAATTCACGAAGGAGTAGAATAGATAGAGAAGCCTTTTATGAAGAGTTTCTGCAAGGAAGTTGTCATTGAAAGAGCCAGACCAATAAAAGGGAGCTGAAGACAAATTGTTCAATGATGGTAAAGCTAGAGAAGTCTGAGAAACAACAAGAGTCATATAATACATATATATGTATAAGGTATATGTATTATAAGTTAATATATATGTATTATACATATTATATGTATTTATAAGGTAATTGTATATGTGTGCATATACATTACATATGTATTCACATATTTATATAATATCAAATTTTGTCCATATGTACACACATATGTAATGTGACGCATAACACTTCTGAAATATAGATAACAGAGTATTGTGATATGAAATGGGTATAGAATATAGCATAATACTCACATTTCAATTTTATAATATGTATATTACATGAACATCATAGATGGCATATTGTACCAGTGAAATTAGTAATATATTGTTTTGTGGTCTACTCAGTAACACATTATGCACACATTGTAAATGACATATTTATACCAGCATAAGTGACATCTAATATGGATGCAATGAATGATATGTACAGCAGGCATAATATATTATATATATATATATTACATTTTATAATTCTTATGTAAAATATATATTCTAACAGGGATTGTCCTTTGGATTTTACATCATAATCTGTGCATCATTCCATATTTTATCTGTGTAAATTGTCATAATCAACAGTGCCAATTTCAAATAGTAAAGGACTTCAACCAATAGACAGATCCATGGTAGGTAGAAGTAAGTGTTAAGGACCATGCCTAAGTGAAGGGGAAGGTCAATTCTCCAAGAGCTTCCACAGCTGTGAATCATAACAATTGAAGGAGTTGCAAAGCAGCCTTTACTAACACAGATGTTATTTGTGAATTGGGAATGAAACAAATAGGAGGCAAGAGGGAAGAGGAGAGAGGTCAGAGAATGCAACTGCCTCTTAGTCTCCTTGTATTGTCATCATCATCCTCTCACATGAAGAAATCCATTTTACAGGTCTGAGTTAGACCTCCAGCAGCCACTGGCAGGTGGCTCCTTTATCACAACAAGTAAGCAGCAATTTATTACTGAAATGCAAGAAATACTCTGAAGAAATATATTAAAGATCTAAAAGTTTATTGGTGGGACACTCCCTTCACCAATGAAACAAAAACTATTTTTTTCTAATTTAATAGTCTTTAAAAGTTGCTATGGCCAACAAAACAGGTCATCCTACAATCAAGTTGGTCATAAAATTCAAAGGATACAGGTAGATCAATCTTAAGGCAATACATATAAAAATCCATCATTTTTCCATTATGAGAACTTAAATCTTTTTCAACTTTTTGTAGCAAATGCCTTCCAGATTTTTATATTCTGCTGACATAGCCTTTGAGGGTCCTGAGTCATTTTCATGTCTTACGAAGGTATTAGAGTAGGACTACAGTGGGAGGACAGTAAGAGAAATCATTCCAATAATGCATAATCAGAAAGAAAGGATAACAGATTGGCAGTTGGGAAGAGGAAACAAACATTTATAAAAGCATCTAGTATGTGCCAAACATTATTTAGGTGCTTTACAAATATTATATTATTTGATCCATGGAATGTTTAAAACTAAGGTTTAAAACCCTGCCTATAAAGGATCATTAATAGAAGACTTATGTAAAAACATAAGCAAGAACTGAAAAAAAAAATGAGATGCAGTTAAGTTGTGATTTGTACTACTGAAGGTAGTACAACATTAATAGTACCACATTAATAAGATCATAGATTCTTTGAAATATAGCTATTTTAAAAATCTGTGGGTATGCTTAACAATTAATGAGTATGGGACCAAAATATGATTTTGAATATATGGATTTTTATTTTGTCACTAAATTATAAACTCATAGAAGGATCAGCTTAGAAAGGATTTTGGATGTCATATAGTCTAACCTATATCCAAATTAAAATCATCTCAACAATGTAATAATAGGCATTTAATTAATGGGTACTAATTGATGTGATTTTTCTCAACAATTATCATACATCTTTGATTTGAAAGCCTATAGTAATAGAAAATTGATTGCCTCAAAAGCAAGTCTATTTTATTTTCAGAAGTTTTCTAAGTGCTTTCTTTTTCTAAAATATATATTTCATTTTTAAAAGGCTAAGTTTTAAAGGGCTGGGTTTGGGTAAACATGACTGAATGAACTTCATGTAAGTTCAGCATGTAAAAGTTGGATTTAAAAAAAAATGAAAGATTTCTCTTGAACATGGAAGCCTCAAACATTTCTTCAACACCAGTACACAGAATGAGAAGAAAAAGACATCAATCTCTCCCAAACTGTATTAAAATTCAGCCATTTAATTGAGGCAAGATGTATTAACCATTTGTAAAGGTACTTTGGAATGGAGACCTATTGGACCCTGTGCCTTGAGATCCAGTGAGAAATGAAATATTAAGAACAAAATAAAATTTAGTAATCTGAAAAGGCCATCTTGCCCTGAACACCTGTCCTCTTAAAATTTATCTTAATCCCACATTCCTGATGTTTTACCATCTGTCGACATGCTTTCCCTTTCCTGAAATAAGTCAGGGGCTGGAATTAATTTTTTGCTACATTTGCCTCATCTGTTATTTATTCCATATGTTCATTATCTCCTATGTGCACTCGTTCCTGCCCAAGTCTCCCAGTTTTTATCTCACTTTATGTTTTTTTTAAAATCCCTTTACCTTGGTCTACAAAATATGCTTTATTGTCCTTATTAATTTTTCTACAGATATCACTTCAAAATAGTTCCTTTTTGCTACTAAAATTCAGACTATTTTTTAAAAAGACTTATTATTTTAAAAGAGTAGGATGAAAATAATGCCTTTTAATGGGGCATGTCTTCTCCAAATTTATATCACAGCCAAATTTTGCTTTTATACAACCTGGATGTTCTTTAAAAAAAAAAAAAACTCACAAAAAACAAACAAAAAAATCCCATAGGACTTTAATTTGGTTCACGATAGTAAATCAAACTCATCGAGAATAATAAATTTTTTTAAACCCCATAAAAGTAAGGAATTTCAGAGAGCCTCCAATGAGATGTTGATAACCTGTTTAAAATTTAGACTCAATTTATTGATTCTAATTCTCTCCTTGGAATAGGGCATGCATGGGTTAATTTTCCATTAACTTTAATAAGAAATTATACCTAAACATTAATGAAGGAAGGTAGCATTTTGTGCTTTTTGAGGAGGGAAATATGGAGTGATTCTATATTACATTTACTTTTCATTTCCCACATATCTCATGGGCATTTCACAGGAATATGTTCATCATTTCCTTATAGTTTCTATTTAGACCAAGGAAGCAAAGATCAGTTTTCAGAAAACAATAAACTAAATGAGTAGTTCCAGGAAAAGCATGTGAGAATGGATATGTAGGTATGTAGGTTTTCTTGATAGATGTGGCAGTTTAGAGTTTAAGTTTAAACAACATGGCAGATCATGGTATCATAGGTTAAGAACCAGGAGAGAACTAAGGGCTCATTTAATCCAATCCCTTCATTTTACAGATGAGGAAATTGTAAAATATTAGATTTGAGATAAGGAAAGGTAAATTCAAATTCTGCCTCAGGCACTTTCTATCTGTGTGACCAGAGGCAAAATATGTAACTTCTCTCTTCCTCAGTTTCCTCAATTGTAAAAGGTGAATAACATTAGCACCTGCCCACAAGGCTATTGTAAGGAGTAAAAAAGATAATTCTTAAAGCATTTAGCAATCCTTAAGGTCAATTTTATTACTGCTAATACTAATGATAAAATTGCCCATGGTCACACAGATAGTGCTATGGGAAAAAGACCCATTTTATTGCAATATACAAGTAAGTAAAAAGGTTTATTCTGCACATTTGTTACAAATCTGGACTGAAAGAAACATTAATTAACTCAGAGTAAAGTAAATCCTATGGGATAAGTGGGCTTCTGAATATGTTATTTCACACAAGTCCTTATGTTAAAGATAATATATAGCTATGCTTGGTTCACAACTGGTCAGTTATTGTCCTTTGAGACAGTATGTTGAGTTTCAAGGAATGGCAAAAAGGACATTCTATTAGCCTGTCATTGACCTCAGGAAACTGAGACAGGATGGCTTTTGGCTTTTGGTTGTTTCTTCATAAGAAATGGAGAAAATTTGTCACAGCAGAGTGTTATATACAATTACTTATTTGTATATGAAAGGTTCCTGATTCCATAATGACATTCATTTCAAGAAAGGAACAATACATTGTACTTTCAGAGAAATGATTGAAACCCAGGTTCTCTAACCCCAAACCAATTTGCCCTTGAACCCTGATGGACCATTCAGGAAAATGGGTTGATATAGGAGAAAAATAAATGGACCTAGAATCAGAGGACATTGGTATGATTTCTTTTTTTTCTTTTTTTTTTTTTTTTTATTTAATAGCCTTTTATTTACAGGATATATACATGGGTAACTTTACAGCATTAACAATTGCCAAACCTCTTGTTCCAATTTTTTACCTCTTACTCCCCCCACCCCTTCCCCTAGATGGCAGGATGACCAGTAGATGTTAAATATATTAAAATATAACTTAGATACACAATAAGTATACATGACCAAAACATTATTTTGCTGTACAAAAAGAATCAGACTCTGAATTATTGTACAATTAGCTTGTGAAGGAAATCAAAAATGCATGTGTGCATAAATATAGGGATTGGGAATTTAATGTAATGGTTTTTAGTCATCTCCCAGAGTTCTTTTTCTGGGCATAGCTAGTTCAGTTCATTACTGCTCCATTAGAAATGATTTGGTTGATCTCGTTGCTGAGGATGGCCTGATCCATCAGAACTGGTCATCATATAGTATTGTTGTTGAAGTATATAATGATCTCCTGGTCCTGCTCATTTCACTCAGCATCAGTTCGTGTAAGTCTCTCCAGGCCTTTCTGAAATCATCCTGTTGGTCATTTCTTACAGAACAGTAATATTCCATAATTTTCATATACCACAATTTATTCAGCCATTCTCCAACTGATGGACATCCATTCAGTTTCCAGTTTTTAGCCACTACAAAAAGGGCTGCCACAAACATTCGTGCACATACAGGCCCCTTTCCCTTCTTTATAATCTCTTTGGGATATAATCAGAGTAGTAACACTGCTGGATCAAAGGGTATGCACAGTTTGATAACTTTTTGAGCATAGATCCAAACTACTCTCCAAAATGGTTGGATTCGTTCACAACTTCACCAGCAATGCATCAATGTCCCAGTTTTCCCACATCCCCTCCAACAATCATCATTATTTTTTCCTGTCATCTTAGCCAATCTGACAGGTGTATAGTGGTATCTTAGAGTTGTCTTAATTTGCATTTCTCTGATTAATAATGACTTGGAGCATCTTTTCATATGACTAGAAATAGTTTCAATTTCTTCATCTGAGAATTGTCTTTTCATATCCTTTGACCAATTTTCAATTGGAGAATGGCTTGATTTTTTATAAATTAGAGTTAATTCTCTATATATTTTGGAAATGAGGCCTTTATCAGAACATTTGACTGTAAAAATATTTTCCCAGTTTATTGCTTCCCTTCTAATCTTGTCTGCATTAGTTTTGTTTGTACAAAAACTTTTCAGTTTGGTATAATCGAAATTTTCTATTTTGTGATCAGTAATGATCTCTAGTTGCTTTGGTCATAAAGACCTTCCCCTTCCACAGGTCTGAGAGGTAAACTATCCTATGTTCCTCTAATTTATTAATAATTTCATTCTTTATGCCTAGGTCATGAACCCATTTTGACCTTATCTTGGTGTACGGCGTTAAGTATGGATCAATGCCTAGTTTCTGCCATATTAGTTTCCAATTTTCCCAGCAATTTTTATCAAACAGTAAGTTCTTATCCCAAAAGCTGGGATCTTTGGGTTTGTCAAAGACTAGGTTGCTATATTTGTTGACTGTTTTATCCCTTGAACCTAATCTATTCCACTGATCAACTAATCTATTCCTTAGCCAATACCAAATAGTTTTGGTAACTGCTGCTCTATAATATAATTTTAGATCTGGTACAGCTAAGCCACCATCATTTGATTTTTTTTTCATTAATTTCCCTTGAAATTCTTGACCTTTTGTTTTTCCATATGAACTTTGTTGTTATTTTTTCTAGGTCATTAAAATAGTTTTTTGGGAGTCTGATTGGTATAGCGCTAAATAAATAGATTAGTTTAGGTAATATTGTCATCTTTATTATATTTGCTCGCCCTATCCAAGAGCATTTAATATTTTTCCAATTGGTTAGATCAGACTTAATTTGTGTGAAAAGTGGTCTGTAATTTTGCTCATAAAGTTTCTGATTTTCTCTTGGCAGATAGATTCCTAAATATTTTATATTATCAGTAGTTACTTTAAATGGAATTTCTCTTTGTAACTCTGACTGTTGGATTTTGTTAGTGATATATAAGAATGCTGATGACTTATGTGGGTTTATTTTATAACCAGCAACTT
This sequence comes from Sarcophilus harrisii, assembly GCF_902635505.1. Classification (NCBI taxonomy): domain Eukaryota; kingdom Metazoa; phylum Chordata; class Mammalia; order Dasyuromorphia; family Dasyuridae; genus Sarcophilus; species Sarcophilus harrisii. The sequence goes on along the minus strand of NC_045427.1, from coordinate 184,614,809 downwards.
TGCTAAAATTGTGGATTATTTCTAATAACTTTTTAGCAGAATCTCTGGGGCAATGGTATGATTTCAAGCTTTTGCACAAAAGTTTGTAAACTTGATATAAATATTTTTTCCCTTTCTGATCTTCAGTTTCCTCAACTGTCAAATGGGAGAACTGGTGTTAGACCAGATGATCTCCACAGGCCCTTTTAGCTCTAAATTTTATGATATATAGTGTTTCCTTCTGTAAATATTTAATCATTATTCCTAAATCTAGATATCTTTGAAGATATGGAAAAGTCAAGTTAAATAGTCATAACACCATAAAAGATATCTTAGGTGATTCACTGGATAGTGTTGGATCTGAAGTTAGGAAAATTTAAAGTTGAATATCACCTTAAACACTTAATATTTGTGTTGGAGAAGTTACTTAACATATCTCAGCCTCAGGTTCCTCACCTGTAAAATGGATATGATAATAATAGCATTTAACTCACAGGACTGTAATGAAGATGAAATGAGATAATCTCTTAAAGCACTTAGTAAAACATAAAGCTATATAAGAGCTGGCTATTATTCAATTAGAATCATTAAATAGGCCATAAAATCATAGAATGTCAGTATTGGAAAAAATCTTAGAGATTTTAAATATAACCTCTACCATCTTCTTATCTTACAAATAGAGAAACTGATGTCCAAAGGTCATACAAAATCTATGCTTTTGTACATTTTACCTTTCACATTCTCTTTCTTCACTCAGACAATCAAAGCTGGCAATAGACATAAATGAATTAATGACTATCTACTTAGTTGGATGATTAGCATAGGGGTGCTTAGCACAGTGTGTAGCACATAGTAGATTGTTAAAAATGTTTCTTGTTTTATTAATCTGTAAAATGGGGATAATAGAGGTAGAACCAAGATGGTAGAGGGAAGCCAGAAAGTTGTCTGCACCCTCCTCCATTTCTCTATGAAACAATATTAACTCAAACATCTAAACATATTCTGGAATGACAGAATATACAAGAAAAGGTGAAGTGAAACAATTTTCCAGGTTGAGATAAATTAGAAGGATTTTAGGAAAGATCTGTTTCATTTGGGTAAAAGAGGATCACAGTTCAGAGCAGATGGGGTTTAGTGATCAGGAGGCTATTAGCCATAGCATAGATAAGCAAACAAGACCCCCTAGATCCTGGCTCAATAGACTAGTGGCATAGCAGAACAGTAGATACTCTACCCCAGAGAAGAAAGCAATTTGCCAACCCTGGAAGCCTGGTGCAATAGGCATGATGAGACTATGTTACCCATGCAGTGGATAATCTACAATTATGTGAGATTTGGCATAGAAAGTCAATGACCACAACCTTGGTTCCTATCACAAGAAGTTTGGGACAGTATCTACTATAGCCTTGGAGAAAAACTAAACTTTTAAAAATGAACAAAAAAATCAAAAAGTCTCCTAATCATAGGAAGCTATTATGGAGACCATGAGGTCAAAATCAGAAAGGGAGATCAATGTCAAAATGCCTACATGTGAAGACCCAAAGGGGAAATGCAGATTGGTCTCAAGCCCCAGAAGTCCTCTTGGAAGAATTTTAAAAATATTTTAAAAATCAAAGAAGAGAGGTAGAAGAAAAAATGGAAAAGAAATATGAGTTATACAGGAAATTTATGAAAAAATGACTCAATGACTTGAAAAAAGGAAGCATAAAAATTGACAGAAAAAAACAACTCAATAAAAATAGAATGGGCCAATTTGGAGAAAATTTGTTAAGAAAACAATTCCTTCTAAAGTAGAATTAGCTAAAGGGGAAAGAAGTTACAAAAACTAACTGAAGAAAATACTTACAAATTAGAATTTAACTAATGAAGCTAATGTCTCTTAAAGACATTAAAAATGTCAAGAATTGTACACAGCAACAACATTATACAATGATCAGTTCTGAAGGAAATGGCTCTTTTCAACAGTGAGGTGATTCGGGCTAGTTCCACTGATCTTGCACCAAGAGAGAGGGCTGTGGGGACTGAAAGTATGGATCACAGCATAGTATTTTCATCTTTTTTATTGTTGTTTACCTGCATTTTGTTTTCTTTCTTATTTTTTCCCCCTTTTTGGTCTATAGTGACAAGGAAGACTAAAATACCAACTCAGATGAGGACAAAATGTCAACAGTAGAAATCTCAGAGTGATATAAATTGATTTCAAGGCCAAAGAAGCTTCTTGGAAGTGCTCATAAAAGACTTTAAAAGGCAAATAAAAGGAATAGGACAAAAAATGAGAAAGTAAACTAGAGATATGCATGGGAAAATCAACAGCATGGAAAAGGAAGGAAAAATTATCTAAAGAAAACAATTCCTTAAAAAGTACATTGGTGGGGCAGCTAGGAGATGCAGTGGATAGAGGAGCAGTTCTAAATTCAGGAGAACTTGAGTTCAAATCTGGGCTCAGACATTTAACACTTCTGAGCTGTGTTACTCTGGATAAGTCAGTTAACCCCAATTACCTCAGCAAAACAACAACAACAAAAACAAATTGGACCAAATGCAAAAAAAAAAAAAAAAAATCCACTAAAGAAAACAACCCCTTCAAAAGTATAACCAAATGGAGAAAGATATTTTAAAAGTTTACTAAAGAAAATCTCACATTAAAAACTAAGTTGGTGCAAATGAAAGCTAACTACTCTATGAAACAGCAAGAATCAGTCACACAAACTAAAAGGATTGGAAAATGAAAGAAAATGTAAAATACCTCATTGGAAAAACAGCCAGAAATAGATCCAGAAGAGACAATTTAAAAATTTTGGTCATACCCAAAAGGCTATGATCAAAAAAAGAGCTTCAAAGGCTCATTAAGGAAAATTCTCCCAATATCCTAGAAACAGAGGGGAAATATTCCTTGAAAGAATCCATCTATCATTTTCAGAATGAGATCCCCAAAGTAAAATCCCAAGGAACATTGTTGTGAAACTCTAGACCTTCAATCTCAAGGAAAAAATACTGCAAGCTGCCAGACAAAAACAATTAATATATCAAGAAGCAACACTCAGGATCTGGCAGCTTCCATAATGAAGGACCAGAGGACATGAAATATCATATTCTAGAAGGAAAAAGACATGGGGTTACAACCAAGAATTAACAACCCAGAGAGACTGAGCCTCATCTTTCAGGGGAGGTGATAGATCTTCCATGAAGTAAGAGATTTTCAATAATTTTCATTGGGAGGGGAAAAAAAAAGCTAAACACAAAATTTAGACAACAAAACAAGACTCAAGAAAAGCATAGAAAAGTCAACAGGGAAAATATATATTATTGAAAGTTTAAATGATTTACATCCCTACATGGAAAAATGATAGCTGTAATTCCTGAGAACTGTATTTGTCTCTGGGGCAGACAAAGAGGGGCATCACATGGACTGAGGGTGTAGTTGCAAATGGACTCTGAGGAGACACTATCAAAGAAGAAGACATTAAGGGATGTAAAAAGGTATTTACTGGAAAAAGAGAAAGGGGGAAGTATAATGGGACAACTAGATCACATGAAGAGGTGCAATAGATCTATTAATATTGAGGAAAAGAATGGATGGAGATGAGCATTGTCTTGATCTCATCAGTTTTGGCTCTAAGAGAGAATAACTTTATCATTCAGTTGAGTATAGAAATTTATCTAATCTGTAAGAAGTAGAAGGAGAAAGGGAAAGAAAAAGGGAGAGGCAGGATAGAGGGAAGAGCCAAACCACCAGGAAAAAAAGATAAGAGAAAGGGGGAAAGAGTAATAGAAGATAAGATAGTGGGTGGCATGTGTTTAAAAAAAAACACTACTAAGAGAAGATAGGAGGGGTGATAGGAGATAAGGAAATGGCAAGGTGGGTAAAAAAAATCATGATTAAGGACCTGGTGGAAAGAAAGAAGAAAAGTATATGAAAGGGAGAAAATAGGATGGAGGAAAATAAAGAGCATAACTATGAATGAACTCTCACATAAAACAGAAGTGAATAGTTGATTGGATTAAAAAACAATCCTACAATATATTGTTTATAAGAAACACTATGATCACACACAGAAAGAGACACATATAAAGTAAAGATAAAGGGCTGGAACAGATTTATTATGCTTTAGCTGAAGTAAAAAAAAAAAAAAAAAAACAGGAGGGGCACCTATGTGGCAAAGTGGATAGAGCACCAGCCCTGAAATCAGGATAACCTGAGTTTAAATGTGGTCTCAGATACTTATACTTCCTAACTATGTGACCCTGGGCAAGTAATTTAACCCCAATTGCCTCAGCGCATAAAAAAGAAGCAAGGGTAGCAATTCTGATCTCAGATAAAGCAAAAATAAAAAAAATAAATCTTCTTAAAAGACATAAGGAAGGAGAGGATATCTTCTTAAAGATTCTGTAAACTAGGAAGTTGTAACAATACCAAATGTGTATATACCAAGTCTTAGAGCAGCCAAATTCCTAGAGAAGATTTTAAGCCAGTTATAGGAAGAAATAGACAGTAGAACTATCCTAGTGGGTTATTTCAAACTTCTCCCCTTAGCATTAAACAAATCTAGCCACAAATTAAACAATAAATAAATTAGGGGGCTAATAGAATCTTAGAAAACCTAGATATGATAGACTTCTGGAGAAAACTGAATACACCCAGAAATGAATAAATATTTTTCTCAGTACTAAATAGCACCTACACAAAAGTTGACCATATATTAGGGCATAAAAACCTTACAATCAAATTCAGAAAGGCAGAAATAATAAGTGCTTCCTTTTCAGTGCACAATGCAATAAAAATTATATTCAATCAAGAGCCAAGAAAAGAGACTAAAGACCAATCTGAAATTAAATAATCTATTTCTAAAAAATGAGTGGGTCAAACAATAAATCACACAAATGATCCAAAATTTCATTCAAACAGAATGACAATAATGAAACAATATACTAAAACCTATGGGATGCAACCAAAACAGTTCTAGAGGGAAACTGTATATTTCTAAATAGCTACATGAATAACAGAGAATCAGGAAATCAATGAATTGGGCATGCAACTAAAAAAGCTAGAAAAGAACAAATTAACCCCCCTCCCAATTACATACTAAATTAGAAATTCTGAAACTCAAAGGAGAGATTAATAAAATTGAAACAACTAACTATTGAACTAATAAATAAAATTAAGAGTTGGTTTTATGAAAAATAAAACAACAAATAGATAAAACTTCAGTTAATGTAATAAGAAAAATAAAAGAAAAAATCAAATCAGCATTAAAAATAAAAAGGGTGAACTTATTACCAATAAAAAATATTGAAGCAATAATTAGGAGCTAAGTGTTTGGCAACAAGTCTGACAATCTAATTGAAATTTTTAAAAAATATAAATTGCCCAGATTAACAAAAGAGGAAATAAATTACTTAAATAGTACCAATTCAGAAAAAAGACATTAAACAAGCTATTAACAAGCTATATAACAAGCTAAGAAAAAATCTCCAGGGCCCAGTGGATTCACAAGTGAATTCTACCCATCATTTAAAGAACAATTATTCAAATGCTATGTAAACTGTTTGGAAAAACAGGTAAAGAAAGTGTACTGCCAAATTCCTTTTATAACACAAATATGGTATTTATACCTAAACCAGGAAGAGCCAAAGCAGAGAAAGAAAATTACAGACCAATCTTCCTAATGAATCTTGATGCAAAAAATTTAAATAAAATATTACACAGATATTATAGCATTTTATCAGCAGGATAATACACTATGGTCAAGTGAGTTACACAAGGAATGCAGGGCTGATTAAATATCAGGAAAACTGTTACCATAATTCACCATATCAATAACAAAACCAATAAAAATCATATGATTATCTTAATAGATGTAGAAAAATCTTTTGAAAAAAAATACAGCACTCATTCTTACTAAAAACACTATGCAGCATAGGGATAAAAGGAGTTTTCCTTTAAATAATAAGCAGTATCTACCTAAAACCAATAAAAAGTATTATTTCTAATGGAGAGAAACTGGATGTCTTTCTAGTAAGATCAGGAGTGAAACAAGGATACCTGTTATCACCACTCTTGTTTAACATTGCACTAGAAATATTGGCTTTATCAATAAGAAAAGAAAAATAAATGAAAGGAATTAGAATAGGCACTGAGGAAATAGTTATTTGTATATGATATAATGATATACATAGAGAATCCTAGGAAGTCATTCAAAAATCTACTGGAAAAAATTCACAGCTTGGGAACAGTTGCAGGATGTAAAATAAACCTGAACAGATCATCAGCATTTTTATATATTATTGACAAAGCTCATCAGCAAGAGATAGCAAGAGAAATTCCATTTAAAATAATTATAGACAAAATAACATACTTGGTGGTATATCTGCCAAGACAATCCCAAGTACTATATGAATGCAATTACAAAACACTTTTCACACAAATAAAGTAAGATCTAAACAATTGAAAAACATTAATTTTTTATGGCTAGACCAAGCTAACATAATAAAAATGACAATTCTGCCTAAATTGATCTACTTGTTCAGTGCCATAGCAATCAAACTGGCAAAAAAATGTAGTTTATATAACTATAAAAATAATAACAGTCATCTGAAAGAACAAAAGAATATCAATGGATTAATAAAAATAAATTAAAAAAAAAAAAAACCAGTGCCTTAGCAGTACCAAATCTAAAACTATATTATAATGCAGCAGTCACCAAAATCTTTTGATACTGGCTAAGAAATAAAGTGGTGGATCTGTGGAATAGGTTAGAAACACAAGTCACACTAATGAAAGCCTATAGTAATCTAATATTTGATAAACCCCCAACCTCCAGCTTCTGGAATAAGAGCTCACTATTTGACAGAAATTGCTGGGAAAACTAGAAAATAATGTCAGAAACTTAGCATGGACCTACACCTCACACCACATAGCAAAATAAGGTCAAAATGGTACATGTTTTGGCCATAAAGGATGATACCATAACCAAATTAGAACAAGGGATAATTTACTTATGAGATCTTTAGAGAAGAGAGGAATTTATGACTAAAGAACTTGAGAACATTATTAAAGGTGAAATGGACATTGATTACATTAAATTAAAGTTTTTGTACAAACAAAACCAACAGAAACATATTAAAAGGGAAGTACAAAGCTGGGGAAAATCTTTATAATCAGTGTTTCTGATAAAGTGATTCATTTCTAATATATATAAAGAAGTCTGTCAAATTTATAAGAGTATGTCATTCCCCAATTGATAAATAGTCAAAAGGATATGAACAGACAATTTTCAGATGACTAAATTAAAGCCATCTTTAGTCATATGAAAAAATGCTGTAAAACACTATTGATTAAAGAAATTCAAATTAAAGCAACTCTGAGGTGCCACCTCACACCTCACAGATTGGCTAAGATGACAGGAAAAGATAATGATAAAAATTGGAGGGGATATGGAAAACTGGGACACTAAAACATTGTCGTTGGAGTTGTGAAAGGATTCAACCATTCTGGAGAAATGTGCATACTCTTCAACCCACCAGTCAATTACTGGGTCTGTATTCCAAGGAAATCATAAAGGAAGGAAAAAAATGCACATGTTCAAAAATGTTTGTAGCAGCTCTTTTTGTGGTAACAAAAAATAGGAAAATGAGTATATGTCTGTCAATTGGAGAATAACTGAACAAGTTGTGATACATGAAAATAATGGGATATTATTGTTCTATAAAAAAATGATGAACAAGATGATTTTAGAAAATCATCCCGGCCTTTAGAAAGGCCTGGAAGATTTTTATGAATTGATGCTGATTGAAACAAGTAGGACCAGGAATACATTGTATGCCATAATAACAAGAATGTGGGATGATCAACAAGGAAAGACTTTATTCTTCTCAGTAGTTCAGCGATCCAAAGCAATCCCAATAGACAGAATTGGACAGAAAATGCTGTCTGCATCCAGGAGGAAAATATGGAGAGGATGTAAATCAACATAAGCTATGTTCACATCTTTTTTCTATTAAAAAAATTCCATTTTGCTCTGATTTTTTTTCCCAACATGATTCATAAAACAATGTGATTTGAAAATAAATAATCAATTTTGATCTAAAATAAATAAATCTTCTTTTAAAAAAGATAAGGAATGAAACTTCATCTTGATAAAAGATACCATAGACAAGAATGTCATATCAACACTAAACATTTATGCACCAAATGAAATGGTACAGCATCAAATTCTTAGAGAAAAAGTAAATGAGTTACATAATGGAATAGACAACAAAACTATATTAGTGAGAAACCTCAGTCCTCCTCCCCAGAACTAAGTAAATGTAACCAAAAAATAAATAAGAAAAAAGTTAAATTGGTGAACAAAGTTTTTGGCAAAATAGATAAGGATAGTCCTCTTGAGAAAACAAGGATAAAAAGAAATATAACTTTTTCTCAGCTATATATAGCATTTATGTTAAAATTAACTATGTATTAAGGCATAAAAACCTCACAATCAAATGTAGAAAGGTGGAAATAGTAAATGAATCTCTTTCATGATGCAACAAAAGTTATATGTAATAACAATCCATGGGAAAATAGACAAAAAATTAATTGAATATTAAACATAATCCTAAAGACTCAGTGGGCCAAGCAATTCAGAGAAACAATCAATAATTTTATGAAAAGAATAACAATAATGAGACAATTTATCAAAACTACGTCATGCAGCCAAAGCTGTTTTGTGAGAAATTTTATATCACTAATTGCTTTCATAAATAAAATAGAGTAAAAGGAGATAAACAAATTGAGTATGTGATTTTAAAAAGCTAGAAAAAGAACAATTTAAAAACCCCAAATAAATAACAAATCAAAAATTCTGAAAATCAAAGGAGAGATTAATAAAATTGAAAATAAGAAAACTAATTAAGAAATAATACCAAAAGCTGATTTTATGAGGGAAAAACACAATAAAAATAACAAAAAACTTTTTTTTTTTAAATTTTTTAAAAGGAAGAAAATAAAATTACCAGCATCAATGAAAAGGGTGAATTCACCACCAATAAAGAGGAAATTAAAGCAATAATTGGGACCTATTTTGTCCAATGTAAAGTCAATAAATTTGACTAAGTGAAATGGATAAATATTTACAAAAATATAAATTGCTCAAGTTAACAGAAGAGGAAATAAATCAGCAACCTACTTAGAAAAATAAATTGAACAAATCATCAATGAACTTCTAAGAAAACAATTTTTAGCATCAGATAGATTCGCTAGTGAATTCTAACCAACATTTAATGAACAATTACTTTAAATACTATACAAACAATGTACAAAAATAGGCAAAGAAGGAGTCCCACCAAATTCTTTATATTAAACAAATACAATGTTGATACCTAAACTTAGGAGAGCCAAAAGAGACAAAGAAATTTATAGATCAATTTCACTAATGAAATTGATACAAAAATTTTAAATACTATATTAGCAAAGCAATATAGTAATTTATCATAAGGATAATACATTATCACCAGATGGAATTTATTCTAGAAATGTAGGGCTGGTTCAATATTAAGAAAATTATTGACATAATTGACTATTTCAATAATAAATCTAACAAATCATATCATTATTTCATACGATCATATAATACACAGAAAAAGATTTGGTAAAATATAGCACCATTCTTATTAAAAACCCTGGAGAGTATGGGGATAAAGTTTTTTCTTAAAATGATAAGCATATCTATCTAAAACTAGCAGCAAGTGGGAGCCAAGATGGAGGAGAAGACACACACGACTTTCTAAGCTCTTCTCTTACCCTCTTTATCAATATTATATCGAGCCTCAAAAATAGTCTTGACTGCTACAATTCGTAAAGATAAGAAAGCAACTACCGGCCAAAGAAAAATCGCAGTCTCGCCAAAAGGTTGGTTCCGGGGCCAGGGGAGATCAGGCGGGGAGAAAATTTGGGTTCCGAGGAGACTCTCAAACCGAGGGTGAAGGCACAGATCCTCAGCAAAGGCGCAGCCCCAACCCCAGACAGGGCTTTTCCTTGGGGGTTGGCCGCACGCAGGAGGACGCAGCCCGGTTACCTCAATCTGCGGGGGAGCCCTTGGGGCCAAGAGCTTTTCCAGGGCCGATTTGCATCAGGCAGAACACTGGGCAGAGTTTGGGCAGTCTGCATGCCAAACTAATCCCTCAAGAGGCTCTGGCCTGGGGCGGCATTTCACCACTTAGTCCAGCCTAGGGCATGATAACCATTCAGCCCTACTGCAGTTTGATAGCTCGGCCAGTGGAATCCACCTCCTGTTGGGGAAGGAAAATCCCTACACAGAGCACCCCAACCTTGGAGCCGGAAATCTTTTACATCTCCCCTATTCTGCAGGGAAGCTTAACCCCTGCCTAGAGACCCACCCTGGCTTTTAAAACATGAAAAAAAGATGAAAGAACAATTGACAGCTTCTATGCAGAAAAGAGCAGGTCGCAAAACCTGAAGAGACCCAAACAGCAAAAATGCATCAGACTGTCCTCCTTTACATAATTTCCCCTAGAAGGACCATTAAAAGTCCAAAAAGAGGTTAGAAGATAAATGGGGAAAGGAAAAGAAGCCTTTAAAGAGACAACAACTTCCTGAAATAATTGGAAAAGTTAAAAAATTTGGAAGTGGGGAAACAAATTTGTTGGAAAAATAAAAATTCAAGAAAGTAGGATCTGTAATTGAAAGAAAATAATCACTAAAAAAAAATTAGTGAAATGGAAAAATTCCACAGCCAAAACAAACATTAAAAACCAATTGGACAAACGAAAGAATAAAAAGCCTTGAAGAAAATAATTTTTAAAATGAGAACTGAAAAAATTAAACTAATGATTCATTGAGACAGCAAAATGACAAAACAAAAAAAAAACTGAAAAACCAGAATTATCACTTAAAAACGACAGACTTAAAATAGACTAGAGATAATCTGGGATTATTGGACTTTCTGAAAACTAGATGAAAAAAAAAGAGCCTAGATATTTTTACAAGAAATCATCAAAGAAACTGCCCAGATGTAATAGAATCAGAAGGTAAAAAGGATTGAAAGAATTCATCGAACACCTTCTGAAAGAAACCCTAAAAAAAAAACCCAAGGAATATTTGGGGCAAAATTTCAGAACTATAAGATTAAAAAAAAAATTTTAAACAGCCAAAACCATTTAAATACCGGGTGCCACAATAAGGGATCCCCAAGATCGGCTGCTCTACATTAAAGGAAAGAAGGGCCTGGAATATGATTTCCGAAAGGCACAAGAACGAGATAAAAAGAATAAACTCCCAGCTAAGCTGAGCATTTTCCAGGGAAGAAGATGGAATTTAATAAACAAATGAATTCCATTTGTTTCAAGAAAAACCAGAACTAAACAAAAAATTTGATCTCCAGAATAGAACCAAGAGATGCAGAAAAGGTAAAAATAACTTGAGTTGATTTGTTTGGATATAAAAAAGAATACATGTATAATTTGATTGTACTGATAAACATGAAAAAAGGGAAAGATAGGAAAAAGGGATGGCAGAATAAGGTGGGGAGGGAAAAAAGAGGCCACATCCCACAAAAGGGCAAGGAAACATCATTCTGAGGGAATTTAGAGGGGGAGAATTGTGAATCTTACTCCATCAGAGTTTCAAAGAAAAATAATTGACATTTGTTTTAGAGAAAATTCCCCGCCCTATTAAAAAACGGGGGAAAAAGGGAAAAGGGTAATGGGGAAGGAAGGGGAAAGACCGGGGGGGGAGGGATTATAAAGAATAAGATCGTGGAACAAATTGGGGAATAAGTTAAAAGGGGAAAGAGGGGGGGAGGCAAGAATAAGTCCCAATCTGGGGTTATTGATGGCAGGGAAAAACAGATTAGTAATTCTAACTAAATGTAAATGGGATGAACCCCCAAAAGAGGAGGGCAGTAGCAGACTGGATCAAAAGTCAGAAAAATGTTGTTTAAAAAAACATTTAAACAGGGAGATACATATAGAGAAAGGAAAAGGCTGGAGCAAAATCTTTATGCTTCGGTGGTCAAAAGGGGTGCCATCCAAGTCAAAAAGTAAAATTGATCAATTAAAAGAGATAAGGAAGGTAACTACATCCTGCAAAGGGTGCATAAACAACGAAGCAATATCAATATTAAAACATATATGCACAAGTGGTATGGACTCCCTTCCTGAAAGTTAAAGAGTTGAAGAAAAATAGACAACAAAACTGTAATAGTAGGAGATCTCAACCTCACCTCAGAATTGACAAATCAAACCAAACAAATAAGAAAGAAATTAAAGAATAAATATAATATTAGAAAAATTAGGTTGGGATCTTTGGAAAAATTGAATGGAGATAGAAGGGAATAACTTTCTTCCCAGCAGTTCATGGAACCTATTCAAAAACCCATATTTAGTACATAAAGACCTCAAAATTAAAAAGAAAGGAAATAGTAAATGCTTTCTTTTTCAGATCATGATGCAATAAAAACTACATTCAACAAAAAGTTAGGGGAAATAGACCAAAAGTTTGAAACTAAAAACTATTTTAAAAATGTTGGGTTAAGCAAATTAAGATACAATTAAAATTTCACTCAAGATAATGACAATGATGAGACATCATACCAAAATTTGTGGGATGGCCAAAGGGTAATAAAGGGAATTTTATATCCTTGAGGCTTACTTGAATAAAAAGAAAGAAAAAAGATTAATAAATTGGGCTTGCAATTAAAAAAACTAAAAAGACCAAATTAAAACCCCCAATCAATTACTAAATTGAAATTTAAAATTAAAAAGGAGAAATTAAAATATTGAAAGTAAAAAAAAACTAGAACTAATTAATAAAACTAAAGTTGGTCTATGAAAAGCCAATAAAATAGATAAGCCTTTGGTAAATCTGATTAGAAAAAGGAGGGAAAAATGAAATTGAGTCTTAAAAATGAAAAAGGAAACTTTCCACCAATGAAAGGAAATTAGAGAAAAAAAGGAGTTATTTTGCTCAACTTTTATGCCAATAAATTTGATAACCTAATGAAATGGATGACTATCTCCAAAATCAGACTTCCCAGACTAAAAGGAAAAGTAAATTGTTTGAATAGTCCCATTTCAGAAAAGAAATAGAACAGGCAATTAAACCCCCCTAAGAAAAAATCCCCAGGACCAGATGGATTTTAATGTGAATTTTACCAAACATTTAAAGAAAATTGGCCCTAATGTATATAAATTATTTGATAAAATAGGGAATGAAGGATCCAAAATTCTTCTATGACACAGACATGGTACTGATTTTAAACCAGGTTGGCTGAAAACAGAGAAAGAAAATTATAGACCAATCTCCCTAATGAATATTGATGCTAAAATCTTAAATAAGATATTAGCAAAAGACCCGAAAATCATCTCCAAGATAATACACTATGATCAAAGGGATTTATACCAGGAATGCAGGCTGGTTAATATTGGGAAAACTATCAAATAATTGGCCAAAGAAACAAATTAAAAAAAACCATATGATATCTAAAGATGCAGAAAAGCATTTGATAAAATCCAAATCCATTCTATTAAAAACACTTGAAAATTATAGGAATAAATGGACTTTTTCCTTAAAATAATCAGCAGCATCTATTTAAAAACCATCAGTAACATATATGTAATGGAGAAAACTGCAACATTCAATAAATCTGAGGAAAAAGGTTGCCCACATCACCGTTACATTTTATTGTGTTAGAAACGCTAGCTATAAATAAGAGCTGAGAAAGAGATTAAAGGAAAAGAATAGGCAATGAGGAAGCCAAATTATCACTCTTTGCGATGACAGATGGTATATTAGAGAACCCCAGAGATTCTGCTAAAAGTTTTAGAAATAACCACAACTTTTAGCAAAGGTTGGTTATAAAATAAACCACATAAGTCATCAGCATTCTTATATACAAAAAATCCAAAGTCAGAGTTAAAAGAAATTCCATTTAAAGTAACTACTGATAATATAAAATATTTAGGAATCTATCTGCCAAGGGAAAATCAGAAACTTTATGAGCAAAATTACAGACCACTTTTCCACAAATTAAGTCTGATCTTAAAATTGAAAAATATTAAATGCTCTTGGATAGGGCGAGCAAATATAATAAAGATGACAATATTACCTAAACTAATCTATTTATTTAGCGCCATACCAATCAGACTCCCAAAAACTATTTTAATGACCTAGAAAAATAAAAAAGTTCATATGGAAAACAAAAGGTAAAGAATTTCAAGGGAATTAATGAAAAATCAAATGATGTTTATGTACCAGATCTAAAACTATATTTAGAAAGTTACCAAAACTATTTGGTATTTAAGGAATAGATTAGTTGATCAGTGGAATAGATTAGGTTCAAGGGATAAAAACAGTCAACAAAATAGCAACCTAGTCTTTGAAAACCCAAAGATCCCAGCTTTGGGATAAGAACCTACTGTTTGATAAAATTGCTGGGAAAATTGGAAACAATATGAAAACTACGCATTGATCCATACTTAACGCGTACACCAAGATAAGGTCAAAATGGGTTCAGACCTAGGATAAAGAAGAAATTATTAATAAATTAGAGGAACATAGGATATTTACCTCTAGACCTGTGGAAGGGAAGGTTTTATGACCAGCAGAACTAGAGATCATTACTGATCACAAAATAGAAAAATTTGATTTATAAACTGAAAAGTTTTTTGAAAACCAAAACTTGGACGTTGGGGGCTAAACTGGGAAAATATTTTACAGTCGGTTCTGATAAAGGCCCATTTCCAAAATATATAGAGAATTAATTAATTTATAAAAATCAAGCCATTCTCTAATTGAAAATGGTCAAAGGATATGAACAGACAATTTAGATGAAGAAATTGAAACTATTTCTAGCAATGAAAAGATCCCAAGTCAATTAATCAAGAAATGCAAATTAAGACCTCTAAGATACATACACACCTGCGATTGGCTAAAGACAGGAAAAATAATGATGATTGTTGGAGGGGATTGGGAAAACTGGGACATTGATTCATTGTTGGTGGAGTTGTGAACAAATCCAACCATTTTGGAGAGTAGTTTGAACTATGCTCGTTATCAAATTCAACCCTTTGATCCAGAGTGTTACTACTGGGATTATATCCCAAAGGTTATAAAAAGGGAAAGGGACCTGTATTGGGAATGTTTGTGGGCCCCTTTGGTGGTAGAAACTGGAAACGAATGGATGTCCATCAGTTGGAGAAGGCTGAATAAATTGTGGTATATGAAAATTATGGAATTTACTGTTCTGTAAAAATACCAACAGGATGATTTGAAAGGCCTGAGAGATTAACGAACTGATGCTGAGTGAAATGAGAGGACCAGGGAGATCATTATATATTCAAAACAATACTAGATGATGACCCAGTTCATGGTCAGGCCATCCTCAGCAACGGATAAAAATCATTTTAATGGACAGTAATGAACTGAACTAGCTTCCCCAGAAAAAGAACTCTGGGGAGACTAAAACCATTACATTGAATTTAACCCTTTATATTTATGCACACCTGACTTTGATTTTTCACAAGCTAATTGTACAATAATTCAGAGTCTGATTTTTTGTACAGCAAAATAATGTTTTTTGGTTGTATACTTATTTTTATCTAAGTTATATTTTTAATATATTTAAATCACTGGTCATCCTGCCATTTAGGGGAGGGGGGGGGGTAAGAGGTGAAAATTGAAAAGAGGTTTGGCAATTGTTAATGCTTAAAGTTACCATGTATATATCCTGTAAATAAAAGGTATTAAATTAAAAAAAAAAAAAAAAAAAAAAGAGAATAAAAAAAAAAAAAAACTAGCAGCAAGTATTGTATGCAATGGATAAGCTAGAAGTATTCTCAGTAACATTTAGAGCAAACAAATATTCCCATTAACACTCTATTATTTAATATTGTACTAGGAAATGTTAGCTTTAGCAATTTAAAAAAGACAAAAAAATTGAAATAGAGTAAGCACTGAGGAAATAAAATCATCATTCTTTGTAGAGGATATGATCATATATTTTAGAGAATTCTTGGAAATCAACTAAAAAATTACTAGAAACTACAACTTTAGTAAAGTTGCAGGATATGAAATAAACCCACACAAATCATCAGCATTTATATTACCATCAAAGCCCAGATGAAAGAGAAAGAAAGCGAAAAATCTTTTATGGGCTAGAACTTGAAACAAAGTGCTAAGTCACTGGAATTGAGAGAAATAATGCTTATATATTTGGCTCACACCTTTGGAGTTCACACCTTTGGAAGAGTTCGCACATTGGTTCACACATTAGAGTTCACACCTTTAAGAGAGGATATAAGGAGGAGCTTCCACAAGCCCACTAGAGACTCTAGGAAATTCACAAGTCAGGATTCACTTCGGGAGATCATAAGTCAGAAACCCACAATCCCACTCTTGGAGGAGGAGTCAAGATTCATTCCAGCTTCCACCTTTGTGTAGGCTGGAGGCTTTGGATTCAGAGGGATGAAAGGCTGAAGCTGGCAGAGGCAAAAGACTAGCGGCAAGAGCTCTTGGAACCAAGGAAAGAGATAGGCCTCTAAGAAAACTAACCCGGGCTATTTTGAAGGAGACAATAAAGGATTTGGAATTTAACAGCTGGCTGCATTTGAGGTGATTATTACTTGAACTGAAACTAAGGCTGCCTCCAGAAGCTCCCCAAGAAATCTGCTCCCAGAGAACATTATATTCTAGAGAAGAGAACATTACAAAAATCCATTTAAAATAATTGCAGATGATATAGAATTTTTTGGAGTCTACCTGCCAAGACAAGCTCAGAAACTTACATTTTTCACACAAATAAAAGCACATCTAAACAATTGGAAAAGTATCCACATATACAACCAGAAATGAATGTTGTAAAATACAGGGAACAAACAAACCTCCCAAAAAAACCCTATGAGAATACATTACCATATAGTCTCTTTGTAAAGATTAGAGAACTATGAAAGTGATACATTGTACATCTCTACTTTTTGGTTTATTGATCATTTGCTGTGTTTCTTTTTCTTGTTTAAAAATATTGTTGGTTATATGTAATGGTTCTCTGAAAGCGAAGAGATTTTGGAGGAAATTATACTCAAATAACAATTTTTAAAGAACTACATCATTAATTATCCTTTTGTTTCTTCAATAAAATTCTTAATTTTGAAATGGTTTACTAATTTCTCATGTACACTTACTCAGTAATCCACAGAACATTACTTTTATATAAGAAAAAAGAATGAGAGAAATTGAAGTGATTTGATACCTAACATTAGAGTTATTATAACATAAAGGCTCAGAGGGTAAAACTAAAAACTGATAGAGATTGATATAAAAAGAATAAAGGGTCACTTCAGTCTGGATGTTTCTCCAGTGTTTTTTTAAAGGTGGTTTCCCTAAAATTAGATCAATTTAACTTTTCATCTTGTCCCTGACAATGCTAAAGTTCTTTAGAAAGACCTTGAGAATGTTCTAGTTTCATTTTTTTTCTGATCGCTGTGTGTTTGCCCTGTGTGAGTTCTCCATAAAATAATATTCTTTTCTCCAGTTCTCCCTTCCTCCCTTCTATTCCCCCTCCTTTTTGAACTTTTCTCCTCTTCTTTCCTTCCTTCCTCTCTCCCTTCTTCCCTTCCTCCCTTCTTTCCCCTCTCTTTCTTGCCTTCTTCTTTTTTCCCCTCATTCCTAAGTTATTTCCTTTCTTCCTTCCCTTCTTCCTTTCTTCATTTCCTCTTTCCTAATTTCCTTCTTTACTTCCCTCTTTTCTTCCTTTTCTTCTTCCTTCCCTCCTTCCCAACTTCCTTCCTTCATTCTTTCCTAACTTCCTTCTTTCCCTCTTTCCTTCTTTCCTTCCTCCCTTCTTTTCTTCCTTTCTTCTTTCCTTTTGTCCTTCCCTCCCTCCTTTGCTTCCTTCCTTCCTTCTCTGCTTGCTTCTTTCCAAATATCCTTTCTTTCATAGTACAACCTGTTATTTCAATAATTTATAGAATAGTTGATAAAGAGACTTCCTTTACCATTTATGTGGGTCAATAATTTCCTTACAACTTAAAATCTTAGATAATGTTGGTAGAATAATGAGGTGAAATTATTTTATCAGAGGCAGAAGTCTGAGCAGCAGGACTTGAATTATCTTTCTAAGTGTGAGATCAGCCCTCTGTCTACTATACTATACTACTTTTCCTTCTCCATTCTTGCTGTTTTTATTATTTCCCTTGAGATTCTAGACTTCTAGTTCTTCCAAATAAATTTTATAATTATTTTGTTTAGTTCTATAAAATAACTTATTAGTTTGATTGCAATAAATCTATAAATTAATTTAAAGATTATGGTGATTTTTAGTTTCAGAGAATATAACTATAAACAATAAATTTCCCATAAATCATTTGTCTAGATTTATTCTGCAAAGAATATTTAACAAATATGTATTTGCATATTCATAAACAATGACCACTTCAAATTTTCTTTCATTTTTGTTTTGTACACATTCATCTCTGCATGTTCATATTGTCTCTTCCTTAAAATATAAGTTTTGAGATCAGAGATTGTTTTCATTTTTGTTGTTGGATTCCTGGAGGTTAGCAAAATAACAATTAAATAGTAAGAACTTAATAAATATATTCATACACATACATTTATGGTTATATCTATAATGACATCTCCTCAATTTTCAATACTCTGGTACTACCAAAAGAATTATAAATATTTGTGTACATATAGGTTTTTTTCCTTTGTATTTAATGTCTTTGGGGTAAAGACTTAGGAGTAATATTGCAAGATCAAAGGGAAAGCAAATTTTTAGATCCTTGAGAATAATTCTACATTGTTCTCCAGAATGGTGAGGTTAGTGCACAACTCTACCAACAGTGAGTTAATGCCCCAATTTTCTCACATCCCCTCCAACATTTATCATTTTCCCTTTCTGTCATATTAACTAAATTGATGGGTATGAGGTGGGACTGCAGAATTGTTTTAATTTGCATTTCTCTAATCAATAGTGATTTAGAGCATTTTTATATGACTACAGATTACTTTGATTTCTCCATTGGAAAACTGCTCATTCATATCCTTTAGCCATTTATCAATTGAAGAATGATTTGTAGTCTTATAAAATTGACTTAATTTTCCACATACTTGAGAAATGGGGCCTTTATCAGAGACATTTGCAGTAAAAATTTTCCCTCTATGTTTCTGTTTTGCTTCTGATCTTGTTTAGTCATAACTTCTTCCCTCCTCTTCAAATTTAACAGGTACACTATTCCATGCTCCTCTAATTTGCTTATGGAATTACCCTTTATGTCTAAATCATGTACCCATTTTGACCTTATCTTAGTTTACAATGCAATGGATCTATATCTAGTTTCTGCCATACTATTTTCCAGTTTTCCTAGAATTGTATTGGATAGTGACTTCTTTTTGATTTTTAGAGTATCCTGTTTCTATCTTTTCTACAATTTCTCAGGGTTGTGAAACAATGACATTTCATTCAAATTGGCATGCCTATATGACAAAAGTTTTGTCTCACAAATGTTTGCAATTGTTTTTGACTGGTATTAAAATTATGAAATATAGTCATTACAAATCTTGGTGTTTCAAAGATAACTTTTTTTCTAGTGATAATTTGTTGAGTTGATTAATCACTAATTTGTTATCTATTATCACAATTCCTGGGCAACTTTACTATTTTCTGGTATTATTTTCTACAGAATAGCTCTGTAGGTTTGTTTGTTGGTTTTTTTTTTTTTTCAATTTCTCAATTTCTTTTGGGAGAACTATGAATTGTGTAATTTCATTGCAGATTGTGGTTAAGGTCATTAGCTTTGTTTTATGTTGAATAAAAGAATATTGTGTCTTTTTCTGACAAATTTCCAAATTTGTTTTTCTCTATTTCCAAGTTCCTGATATGCTGAATAAATTCTTCATTGTGTGTTTTAAGTTCTTTGTCCTGTTGTTTGTCTTCATCAATTCTGTCCTGAGAACTCTGATCTTCAAGCTAATTTATGTCTTAATATTTTCTTTTAAAAGGGATATTTCTCTTGTAAACCACTGGAATGTCTTATGATTATTTCATAGTACCTTGGAGTTTGCAGATTTCACATTTTCATTGAGGATCCTTAGGTCATTTTCTTTCATAATATTTTAATGTGTCTTGCATTTTCTTTGAACTTTTAGGTACTTTTGTTTTTATAAGCTTTATTATTGAGTTAGGCACTTGGGAGATAATTTTATACTATAGCTTTTTTTCTGGAATTTTTCTCCTCTTTGTCTTTTTTTCTTTCCCTAATTCTTTATTTTTGGATTGTCTTCTCAAACTTCCCTTCCCTCCTTATTTTACAGCTGCACAGATTCTAGCCCAATTTTATTCCAACTAAAATGGAGAGTATGGTAGTGGTAGGATGGTTGGTCCCTGGCCAGTAATTTCTACAGAAGGAGACTGACACCAAATATTCAGTCCTCTTTCCCTTAGAAGTAGAATTCCCCTGGATTCTCTACTTAACTAGCTCTTTCATACTATCTTCTATCTTGCCCTAAATAGCTCTATTTA
Source organism: Sarcophilus harrisii (assembly GCF_902635505.1). NCBI lineage: Eukaryota > Metazoa > Chordata > Mammalia > Dasyuromorphia > Dasyuridae > Sarcophilus > Sarcophilus harrisii. The sequence goes on along the minus strand of NC_045427.1, from coordinate 184,594,311 downwards.
CCCCTCATGTTTATGAATAGAATCTGTCTTTTATCTTCTAATTTGGATATGTGAACATTAAGACTAGAAAGGACCTTAACACCCAGACTTTTATACACAATTGAAAAAGTTATGCTTAAACTTAGGGTTTGAGTGATGCCCTTAGTATGGTTACAGAAAAGGAATGCTGGATGAAAAATCTAAATGTTAATGTCCTTATTTTTAAATATTAAAATAGACATCATTGATATATTTTGGTTTTATGTCATCTATACCCCCCTCTTTTCCCTTCTCTTCTCCCTTCTCAGTGAGCTGTTCCATATCAGAATATTATTAGAATTCTGTGGGACTCATTTTCCTCCTCATATTTCCATAAAATGAAGGAGCTATATTAGATGACCTCAAAGATTCTTCTCAACTCTAAAATTCTAACACTCTAAGGAATGGGAAGGTTAAGGCAGGAGCTGGTGAGATTGAGCAAATTGAGAGCAGTCCACAGCTTCTAAAAAGCTCTTCACATTATCTTTGTGAGATTTCCTAATTAGTTCCAAGCATGGCTAGCAGCTACTATTCAGTCATCCTAAAACATTTTTGCCCCTGGGGCTTTTGCAGGTTAAAGTAGGTAGCAAAGAAAACTGCTCAGATTTATAGTGACTTTCAGTGACTTTTAGTAATTCCCTGGAGGAAGCCTACATGCAGGGAAACCTGCCCCAGGCATTGCCATACCTGCTTTAGGGCAGAAGCTGAAGATGTTCCATTGGGGCAAGTGTCAGCACAATTTATCCAGGTCCACGGAGTCAGAAGAAGTGAAAATGGATTAATAAAATAAAATCCTTTTAAATGGCCAAATAGCACAAAAAAATGTAAATATATGCATATATGAGTGTACCAATCACATGAGACCAGAAGTGGAAATTTCCATTGACATCACGTTGTTCTACACTCATTTCACAAGTGAGGACCCCAAAGTTATTTAGGAGATTAAGAAGAAGATTGAGGCTGAAAACTGAGAGCTTCTAATTGCAAACTCTGTACCCTTTCTCTTTATTTCTTGCTATTATTGTTGTTGTTGCTGTTGTTGTTGGCACCACTATACTTCCAATGAACTTGCAACCTTTGAGTTATTCTTGATGCCTCACCTTCTGTTTTCCCCAGTATCACCAGTAAATACTCAAATTACAATTTTTGTGGATTTTTATTTTACAAAATTTCTCAATCGTTTCCTTTACACTTACTAGCCTCTATCATAATTCAAGCTCTTATCAACTCTTTGCAGTTCTGTTTTAATAGTTTTTTTATTTAAAAAATATATAAATCAGACTTTATTTAGTGCAATAGAAAGCAAATTATTTGCACATAAATTCAGTAATAATCAATAGAATTCTCTTTTCTTCCCCTGTGAACTTCTATGTGTTTGTGAACTTATTCAACTCTTGACATATATTGTACTATTCAAAGGTTGAGGCTCTCCACAAAAAGAAGTCACTCAAAGTTCAGATTTAATCCTCTTCCATAAATCTTCAGAGCCTGAATAAATCAGATATTTGTGATGAATAAGATCCAGGTTTTTTCATCCATATTATAAATCTAGTCTTTCCTGTTGATGCCTATTCCATCTGGTGCCTATTCCATCAGTGCTATTTGGAAAACCTGTTCTAGTGGAATAGTTCTTTCACATAGGGACAGAAAAAAAATCTTTCCTTTCCTCAAGCCATCTATATCTCTCCTTATACACTTTTTTTCAGCAGAAGACTTTTCTTCATATTTTGCAAAGATAGTAGAGACTATCATTGAGTTCTCTCTTCTCTTTGATTCTGTACTTCAAATCAACTCAAGATCCATACCATAGTATATTAATAAAAAAAGTTAATTGTACATGAAACTGTAAATCTATTATGTATAACTTGCTATTCTTTTAAAATATACAACAAAGTTTTATATATATATATATATTTGTTTTTCTTATTTTTGCTTATCCCCCTACCTTAGAGGTATCCACCATTAAACACAGTTATGTGTGTGTGTGTGTGTGTGTGTGTGTGTGTAAAATCATTCTAAACACAAAGTATTTTTCTTTATGTGTCCAATCTGTTAATTAGGGTATTTAAAAGAGTCAAAATAATTTATTCTATCAAAGTCATTCTTTTTCTTTCAATGTCATTTTTATTCAAATCATTGTAGTAATTGTGTATAATATTGTTTATTTCCTTTTGTCACTCTTTAATGCCTCATTCTCATGTTTCTCTGTATTTTTACTATTCATCACTAATAATCTATTCCCAAAATATTGGCTCATGTCTTGTTTGCAGGTATTTGTTATCACAAGTACTTGTGTTATCATGATTTTTTGTACATGAGTCTTTTTGTTTTTTCAACAAATTTACTAGGATATAGTCAAACTAGTTGAAACTGTGGGTCAAGAGACATTTTTTCTTGTATAATTTCAAATTTTTTAGTAAAACAGTTGGACCCATACTCAGCTTTACCTACATTTAATTATCATATCTGGCTTCCCACAGTCATTTCACAATGTATTTCTCTGTAAAGGATGATGAGCAATTATGTGAGCAGTTATGCAACACGGTTGTTTTATTGTCATTTATCAGATGATAATTTAATGACTTGTACTGTTAAAAATTTTCAGTAGTATTTCATTTTTCCAATACATGTAAAGATAGCTCTCAATGTGTATTTTTGTATGACTTTGTGTTACAATTTTTTCTTCCTCTCTTCCTTATCTCTCCTCTTCCCAAGGCAATAAGTAATCTGATATGGGTTAAATATGTGAAATTCTTTTAATTATATTTCCATATTTGTCATATTGTACAAGAAAAATCAGACCAAAAGGGAAAAAAATGAGAAACAAACAAAAGATTTGTTTTGCTTTAATCCATGAAATCTTTATGAAAACAATATTGCTGTTACTATATATAATGTTTCCTTGGTTCTTTTTATTCATTATTATTTTGTGCAAGCCTTTCCATATTTTTATAAGATTATTGAGCTCATCATTTCTTATAGCACAGTAGTATTCTATTATAATTATATCATAACTTGTTCAACTATACCTTAACTGATAGGCATCTCTGCAATTTCCATTTATTTACCATCACAAAGAGAGTTGTTATAAACATTTTGGAAGATAGGTTCTTTTCCTTTTTTCACAATCATTTTTTATTTATCGTTTCACTAAGCAGTGATATTGCTAGGTCAAATGGCATGGATAGTTTAATAACTCTTAAGCATAATTCTAAATTGCCCTCCAAAATGGTTGTTATTTCACAATTCAACCAACAATGAATTGATGGAGTTAGTTCTTACCCAGACCAACACTAATAGTAGGCTTTACTTCCATCCCATTCTATTTTGTTATGTGATAGCTTCCTCACTACTTTTCCTGTTCCTTGTATTTCTTCTCTCTTTTCAGTTTATTACACAGCTGCCAAAATAATCTTCCTGTAACATAGATCATACCAAAGCACTTCCTGATTCAAAGTTTTAATGGATCTCTATTACATGAAATATTTTTTAAAAAGTCTTCTTAGCTTAAGATTTAAAGTCTTCAACAATATTATTCCAATATAAGTTTTTTTAATTAAATTTTTCTTAGTTTTGTCACTTTTTAAAGTTTTGAAATGTCTCCCTCCCTTCCCTCTACTCCACACTAGAGAAGATAATCATTTGACCATTTGACATGACATAAATATAATTAAACCATGCTATGTATAATTCTATTTTTCAGTTTTTTCCCCTGGAGGTGGAGAACATCTTCTTTCATAGATCCTTTATAATTGATTTAAGTATTTATAATCCTCAGAATAATTTGGTTGCTCACAATTATTCTGCTAACAATATTGCTGTTATTTTAAACAATGTTCTCTTGGTTCTGTGCACTTCATTTTTCGTTATTTCATGCAAGCATTTAATGTTTCACTAAAATCAACTAAATATCATTTATTATAATGCAATAGTATTTTATCACAATCATATATCACAAACTGTTTAGCCATTCCTCAATTGATGGACATCCCTTCAATTTCTTGGAGTTTTTTTCCACCATAAAGAGAGCTGACAAAATTATTTCAAAACATATATATGCTTTTACTTTTTTCCCTGATCACTTTGGGAAACAGACCTAGTAGTGGTAATGCTGGTTCAAAGGGTATCTACAGTTATATAACTCTTTAGGCATAACTCTAGATTGTTCTGCAGTGATTAAATCAGTTCATTGTTCCACCAACAGTGTATTAACGTCTCCTCCAACATTTGTCTTTCCCCCCCATTTTGACCAACCTGACACATATAAGTTGATACCTCAAAATTGTTTTAATTTGTATATTTGTGATCAATGATTTATATTATTTTTCATATCATTAGATACAGTTTGGATTTCTACATTAAAAAAACTGTGTGTTCATGTCTTTTGACCATTTATCAGTTGGGAAATGATGCATATTCTTATAAATTTGACAAAGTTCTTTACATATTTTGGATATGAAACTTATTTGAGAAACTGTGTCTAAATTTCCCTTGTCAATTTTCTTATAACTATTTTATTTCCTTCTAATCATGACTCGATTACTTTTTTGTAAAAAAATCTTTTCAATTTAATATAATCAGTTATCCATTTATTTTATTTTTTTAAAATTCCACTTAATAGTATTTTATTTTTTCCAATTACATGTAAATGTAGTTTTCAACATTTACTTTTTTATAAGTTCTTTATTTTCATTTTTTCTCTTCCTTTCTTCCCCACTCCCAAAGATACCAAACATTCTTATATAACTTATGAATGTACAGTCATATTAAAGTATATCCACATTATTCATGTAGTAAAAGAAGAATCAGAAAAATAGGGGAAAATCACAGAAAAGAAAAAAAAAAGACAACAAACCTGAAAATAGTATCCTTTAATCTGGATTCAGATTCCATAATTGTTTCTCTAGATGTGGATAATATTTTCTATTGTGAATCTTCTGAAATTGTCTTTATTATATTGCTGAAAAGAGCAAAGTCTATTAAAAATTATTGTTTCACAATGTTGCTATTGTTGTGTATAATGTTCTCTTGGTTCTGTTCACTTTTGTTCACTTCACTCAGCCTCAGTTCATGTAAGTTTTTCCGGGTTTTTCTGAAATTCATCAGCTCATCATTTCTTATAGAACAATAGTATTCCATTACATTCATAATTCAATTTATTCAGCTATTCCCTAATGCTGGGCAATAATATTGCTGGATCAAAAGCTATATACACAGTTTTATAACCTTTTGGGCATCGTTCTAAATTATTATCCAGTATGGTTGGATCAGTTCACAACTCCACCAACAATGCATTAGTGTCCAAATTTTCCCATATCCCTTCCAACATCTATAATTTCTTTTTATTGTCATATTAGCCAATTTGGTAGGTATGAGGTGAAATTCACACTTGTTTTAATTTGCATTTTTCTAAACAGATTTCGAATATTTTATATGACTATAGATGACTTAATTTCTTCAACTAAAAAACTGCTTGTTTAGATACTTTGATCATTTATCAATAGGGAAAGACTATATTCTTATAAATTTGATTCAGTTTTCTCTTTGTTGAAGAAATGAAGTCTTTATCAGAAATACTGGGTAAAATTTGATTTCTAGCTTTCTGATTCCCTTCTAATCTTGATTGCACAGCCCTTGTTTTCACAAAACCTTTTTAATTTAATGTAATAAAAATTATCCATTTTGGATTTTATAACATTATCTTTCTCTTGTTTGATAATAAACTCTTCCCTTCTCCTTAGATCTGGCAAGTAATCTTTTCCTTATTCTCCTAAGTTACTTATGGTATTACCCATTATATATTTATCAGGTATTCCTCCATTTGATCTCATCTTGGTATGTTGTATGAGATGTTGGTGAAAGTGTGGTTTCTGTCATACTATTATCCAGTTTTCCTACCAGTTTTTATCAAATAGTGATTTTTTTCCCCAGAAATGGGGTCTTTGAGTTCATCAAACAATAAATTACTATTTTTTACTATTGTATTTTTTTTTTACTATTTTACTATTGTATCTTGTGAATCTAACTTATTCCCCTAGACTCCTACTCTATTTCTTAGCCAATACCAACTAATTTTAATGATTGCTGCTTTATGATATAATTTTATATTTGGTAGAGCTAGAACCCCTTCTTTTCCATTTTTTTCATTATTTCTCTTGATATTTTGGACTTTTTGTTCTTCCAAGTGAATTTTGTTATTATTTTTTCTAGATCTATGAAACAATTTTTGGCATATTGGTATGGCACTGAATAAGTAAATTAATCTAGATTGAACTGTCATTTTTATTATATTAGCTCACAACATATGATATTCTTCAGTTATTTAGATATGATTTTATTGGTGTGAAAAGTGTTATATAATTTTGTTTATATACTTCCTGGGTTTGTTTTAAAATTATATAACTCTATTTCTTACTTATTGATAAATTCTTTTCATATCCATAAGTCTGATAGGTAACATGTTTCATGTTCTTATGGTTTTTGTTATCTCCTTTTATATCTCCTATTATATTCTTTTATATTTAAATCCTTTTATATATTTATCTTGGCAAATATACTGTAAGATATAGATCTATCTTCAATTTCTGCCAGACTACTTTCCAGTTTTCTCAACAGTTTTTACCAAGAAGGATATTTTTATCTCCAAAGTTTAAATCTTTGCATTTCTAACATACCTTTCCATCTATATTTCATAGGATTACATAGTAAAATCTAGAGAAAACAGAAAACAATCTTTCAGTCCAATCATTTTAAGTATTTGTTAACTACCTACTATGTGCCATGCACTGGATTGAGCACAAGGGATAAGAAAGGCAAAAGATGGTTTCTGCTCATAAGAAGCTCTCAATCTAATAGAAGAAGAAAACAAGAAAATAAATAGGGACAAGCAAGATACATACAGGATAAATAGGAAATAATTCAGACAGGGAAGGCATTAGAATTCAAAGGGGTTGACATCCATAGGCTTTCCATAGATTACATTTTTAGTTGGGATTTAAAAGGAATCCAGGAATCAAAAGATCTGCCCAATTTCAAGGGTTCCAAGTCGTATTTATCATATGTCTAGTTGTGACAGAACTAGTATTTAAATTGAAATCAGCAGACCCCAGATCTATACTGTACTATATAGTACTGTACTATAAGACATAGCCTTTTATTAGAAAATAACTAATGTCAAAATTAGGCATGTCATTCACTAAGTCCATAAATCTACAAAAAGTGTTGCCTGTACCTGGAATGCACACTCCACTTCTCTCTATCACAATCTTTATCTTCCTTACAGGCCCATCTCAGGTCTATAAGACCCTATGAGGGCATTTTTTAATCACAATTAATACTTGCTAATATTCCTTCCCCATTCAAATTGCCTTTTATTTACTTCTCTATGTACATGTTGCATCCTGAATTTATGTTTCTTGAGGAATGGGATTCATATGGTTTTGTCCTTGTATAACTAGAATTTAAATGTTTTGCATGCAATGGGCAAGTAGATGAGTCAATGGATAGAGTCTGAAGCCAGGAAGACTCCTCTTCTTGAGTTCAAATCTGACTTCAGACTCTTACTAGCTATGTGACCTTGGACAAGATACTTAATTCTCCTTGTTTCAGTTTCCTTTTGTGTAAAATGAATTGTAGAAGGAAAGAGCAAACAATTCCATTATTACCTTGTGTAAATCACTGTAATTTTTTTTAAATTTTAGACCAAAACCCTCTTTGAGACTTAGAAGGCTCTGGTAACCAATGCCTCGTGATACTTTTAGAGCTTTTGGTCAATTGTGTACACAAATCCAGAACGTAAGAATGCCCAGCTTCTCCCTTATGCTTGATCAACTGACTGATACAACAAAAAAAGGAAAAAAAAAGTTTTGCTCAACTGACTGAAGGCTGTATTTTCATTGAATAGTCTTTCCTTAATCTGAATGCTGCTTCTCAACTGTACCTAAACAAACTTTTTTTCCCTAGTCCTTATCTATACTTCTAATACCTTCCCTTTGAGATTATCTTCCACTTAAAAAAAATCCAAACCAGTAGGGAAAGGCCCACAAGGTTTCTGACCCAAACAGAAATAATTTCTAATTACATTCATTCTGAGTCAATTAAGGTCCAAATAATGGCCAACTGGGGCTTGACCTGAGACTTATCATTGGCCAATCATTGAGAACCAGAGTGATTTGTGTTTAAGGTATGATCCTTAAGAAAGAAACCTAGCTGGTAACCCCCAGAATATTTTGGGGTTTCAAAAATCAAAAACAATTATATTCCTTTTGGAAGAGCACCTGCAGATAAAGGTATAATAAAGAATGAGGGAGAAAGGAAGGAAGGAAGGAAGGAAAGAAGGAAGGAAGGAAGCAAGCAATGGAGGGAAAGAAGAAAAGAAGGGACAAAAGAAGGAAAAAGGGAGAGAAGGAAGGAAGGGAAGAAGGAGGGAAGGAAGGAAAGAAAGAGGGAAGGAAGGAAAGAAGGAGGGAAGGAAGGAAAGAAAGAGGGAAGGAAGGAAAGAAGGAGGGAAGGAAGGAGGGAGGGAGGGAGGGAAAGAAGGAGGGAAGGAGAAAAAGAAAGTAGGAGGGAGGAAAAGAAGGAAAAAAAGAAAGAAAGGAGAGAGGGTGGGTTGTTAACCAACTGATCTATTCAATTGGGTTTCTACAGGGTCAGTTCTACTCACAAGTTTTTTGTCCTTCATTCTCTAAGAGAATCATATCAGAGAATTGGTGCCATGACATGCAAGTGAGTTGGCTTTAAGTGAGGGTGGACTATACAAAGCTTCTAGCCTCATTTTCTCCTCTGGAGTCAACTGGGTTAATGAACAAAATATAAATTAGGACAACTGAAAATGGCCCTGTTGGAGAGAATAGCTTGTGTGACTTAAAAGGAATCTTTTTCTTATAAGTTTATTTGTAAAAATATTTCTTCAATATCTTTTGCTTTCAAATAATGCTTAATTGGTAAAAATAAGAAAATTGATATGGGCCCATGGGCTATGATTTTGAATAGATAATGACTGACTGACAGCACAACAAATCTGAAACATTTTTATGGGGGTCCACGTATGAGAGATGCTATGCCAAGTTTTATAAATAAAATGAATATTAATTGTTTAACAAACATAAAACTTTATAGAAATATTGACTACTAGTAGAATAGCAACAGAAGTTATAGTAATTAGTATATTGGTCATTGAGTAGAAATATTTGAATCAGATAAACTAAGTATGAATCCTGGCTCTATCACATAACACTGGGAAAGTTTTATAACTTCCCTGCTCCATACATTCCTTATTTGAAAAATAAGAATTATATAATTTCATATAATCATTAAGAAAAGTGCTTTGTAAATGGACTTATGGCTTGTAAAGAGTTCATAGATTTGGAATCAGAAGACTTTGAGTTGAATTGTCCCTTTTGTCTCTATGCTCTTGGACAAACTATTTAACTTCTTTGAATCTTAATTCTTCTGTCTATAGAATATGAAAGTTAGACTAAATTATTACCCAAGTTCCTGGCAGTTCTAAACTATGATTCTAAATGTTTAAAAAATATTAGTATAATTTTAGAACTAGGGAGTGCTCAGTTACACTGCATAATACAATAACTGTATATATCTAGAACATTATATTCAAATCCAGATGCTATATTTTAAATATTATTTTATTTATTCCTAATTATATGTAAAATAATTTTAACATTAATTTTTTTCTAATTTAGGGGTTTCAAATGATCTCCCTTCTTTCCTTCCCTCCCTTTGAGGTGATAAGCAATTTGATATAGGTTATGCTAAGTGCCACATTTTAAGGGAGATATTGACAAATTGGAGAGTGTTCAGAAGATACTGACTAGAATGAGAAGGGGACTCAAAGCTATATAATGTTAGAAATTGAGGATGATACCAAAAAGAAGATTTAGGGTTAAGATTCCTGTCTTTAAATATCTTGAAGGGTTGTCACATGGAATAGAGATTAGACTTGTCCTAAGAGGCTCTCTTTGCTTCATATGTAGCCCTTAACTAGAGTGCTATTTTCAGTGCCATGCTTTTATAAGTATTTATCCTTATGTATGGCTAAAGCATCATTAATCATAATTAGCCAGTAGCTATAAATATATGCTTCAACTCTCTGTCAGTCTTTCCAGACAACATTTTCAACTAAATATCTCATTCAATAGCTATGAAGGTTTTTGAAGCTTTTTTGATGAGCTCTCCAACAATGATGTGATCTCTTTTTAAGTCATTCAACTGTAACAGAAGATATGTATATATATATATATATATATATAGAATAAAGTAGATCTAATGTCAGTCTACATATATTTATATATATATATATATATATGTAGACTGACATTAGATCTACTTTATTCTTAGAATTTTTCTGTTAGTTGTTTTTCTTCTTTTAATTCCTCTCTAAACTTCAACTAAATATAATTTCTTTGCTCTCTACTGTATCCCTTGAATCTCTCAGTTAAATTGTCACCTAAGTTATGGTCAGATATTCAACATAGTTCTGAAGTCTCAGTATACCTCCTAACCAAAATAAATAGCCCCAGGACTCTATTTCCTTAAAAGGAAAAGGGATTTAGAGACCTTGTAGTAAGGAAATTATTTTCATTTTTCTCTTATGTTTTCAACCCTTCAACCAAAACTTCACATAATGGTCTCTTTGTCTGACCTTTTTACATATAGAAGTATAAAGCTCTTTCTCTCTTTAAATACTCATATATATTTATACATATACACACATATGTATATGTTAAGAGTCTTAATAAATATACCAGACCATACTAAACGTGCTAACTTATAAAAAGCTACACAGGAAAACTGCTCCATCAATAAATGTCCATAAATTATATTTAGGAATTGTCTTCTGGCTAAGATTATGAACCACAGAAGAAAATAATTCACAAAACTTTTGTTTTCCTAACCAAAAATGGTATTCTCCAGTTTGATCAAGCATATGGTTTGGAAAGTTTGGCTTTTAAGAACTTTCAGCTACTTCAAAAAATCAAATTCATCCTCAAAGAATGATGAGATGTCACCACTGAATATATTCAAAGAATGTGCCATGAACAATGAAAGATTTTCCTCAGGAGAGTGCTGAAAATATTTATATCAAATCAATGACATTATGAGAATCATTGTCCAGCTTCCCAATGATATGATTTTTAAGACTAAACTCTTTTTTTTTTTTGGTAAATTTTTCCAACTGGGAAATAAACATCCACAGAGGCTCTTTCATACCAACATTTTAATTGAAATTCTGAGACCAATTCAGGCTATGAAATTTTCCCTATTTGATCTTTACCCCACCCCATGTTTAGCATTTCCCTAGAGGCTGCTTCTTTGATCAGATTTAGAGTGCCTATCTGCCGGTGCAAAAATGCCTCTTCCCTGCTACCTTTCCCTACACTCTCATCTTTATCCAGATTATCCCTAGCCTTTACTCATCCTATCCTCTTCAGTTCTCCCTTATCCTGTACACTCTGTAACCCCTGCTTTATTATGAACAGACTTCTTTCCATTGTTGCTTTTTTCCTCTCTTACTCCTTACAATTTACTGCAAATATCAAGACTTAAAATCCTATTTCAGGTACTCATGAAGTCTTGAATAGATTTTTTAAATAAGTTTCCCATGAGATCTTCCTGAAGTTTATCCTCAATCAATCCTCTGCCCAAGAAATGCATCATCATGATAATTTATAATTACAATAATTTCACTAAAGTGCTTAGCACAGTGACTGGCACATGGTGGGATACATCACTCAGAAAATGCTTAATTCTTTCCTTAATACTCCATGCCTTAGTTTCCTATTGTCTTTAGAATACAATATAAAACAATTATAACATTCAGAAACCCCCACAATCTGTCTCCAAACTACTTCTCATTCTATTCCTCTTCTGCTCTATGCTATATCTAAAATAGACTATTCTTTGTCCTCATTTTCACCTCTGAAATTCTACTTCTATGACTTTTCTCATGCTACCCTTTCTAGCAGAATATATTCTTTATTCTACCTTCTAGCCTAAGTCTCTACCTGTTAAAGTTTCTTATTAATTTCAAGGTTCAGTTCTGACACCTCTTCCATTAAAACATCCCTGACTTCAGTTGAAGATGAGCTCTTCCTCCTTAAATTTCCAAAAACAAAACAAAACAAAACAAAACAAAACAAAAAACCACAACTGAACCTCTTCTTTGTACTTCTTACATATTCTCATTTATCACAGTAATTTGTGTGTACAATGAAACCAAAATACTTGATGGTAATAGGAGAGTCTAAATCACATCTATTAAAATGGCAGCTACCACACTATCTTACAGATAAGAGTCTATGTGAATGTATGTGGAGTCAAAGTTCTCCTTTAATGTCTCAACAAAGTTATAGAGTGATCTTGAGCTCTCAAACCTAGTTTAAACTCTGTAGCATTAGGGGCCAGAGCTCTGAGGGTTTCTACCAAGCTAAGAAGGTTTCAGATGTAAAACTGGCAAAGATATATCGGTGGTGTTTGTCACTTAAGGATCTGTTAGCGTAATTGAATGTGGAATAGCTCACCACCAGAGAACTAATCATCAACTAATGAATTTTTTTGGCCACAGAAAAGGCAGTAAGCCCTTTGTTTAAGGAAAAAGAAATTTTAATTTGCATTGATTACAGAATAATGTATATTTTTTACAGGTTGGGTAAAAAAAAAACCATTTTTAAAGTTCATACAATATATGGGACTGAATCCACTAATTAATTTATCTGTATTCATTTTCTTCACTCAAAATCAAAATTTCTGAGCAGTAACAAATATAAAAAAGGTGAAAACAGAACAGCCCCTGACCTCAGGCAGTTTATATACTAAGTGGGAAAAATGACATGCTAAGTGGGGAAAAATGACATACAAAAGGGAAATACAGATCCAATACAGAGTAAAAGGAAGATATGTTTTTAAGGGAAGATCCAATTGACTTGTTGAGAGTGGGTGTGAAGTTGAAGAGATCCAGAAGGCCTTTTGGAAGAAGTCATATGAGCTGAATCTTGAAGCCATGGATATCAAGGCAAAGGAAGAACAAGAAGGAAGAACACTCCAGGTAATAGACAGCTAATGAATGCAAAAGCACCAAGATAAGAGAAAGAATGGAATGATTTAGACCAAAAGAAAAAAATGAACTGGACAATATGGGTAGACTTGTGAAACTATTGAAAATACCAACAAGTAGACTTTGTTTTTGATCCTTGATGTAAAGGGACTGGTGGCTTCTCACTGCCAAAAAGCAAAATCCATTGCAGTGTGTCCAAAAGAAGGAAAAATGGAGACAATTTCTAATTCAGTGCCTTGGCCACTCACTGTGGGTATGCCTCCATTTTTCATTTCTAGAGCAGTGACAAGGGATTTCAGGGTATGTCATAGAATCACAGGATCTCTGAATTGAGAGAGATTGCAAAAGCCATCAAGTACCAACTATACCTGAATAAAAATTCCCTCTACTATATCAAGATATGTGGTCAGCTAGACTTCATTTTAAGAGCTCTATTAAGACATCATTCTCTCTTTTTTTAGAACAAACTTTTCTGCTTTGGGATAACTTGAATTTATTAGGATTTTTGTTTATTTGTTTGGTTTAAGGTATTGCCCTTAAGAAAAGAAAAAAGGGAAAAAAATCTAGCCCATGAATTCCAAAATATCTTTTGAAATTTCAAGCTATTGAAATTTACTTTCTTTTAGGAACAGCACCCACAGGAAAAGGTATGATACCCTATGTGTGTTATTGGCCAAAACTCTGAAACAAGGATTCTTACAAGGTGTTAAGTCAGTGGAATTGATAAAGACAAAGGTTATCTAGTTTAGCATGGTTCTTAATGGTTCTCTAGTTCAGCACATGTACTTAGTACTTAATATAGTTCCACAAGATTCACACCTATCATAATGGAGTATATAACAATCACAAGGACTGGATGAGATTCATTCTTCAGGCAGGCTACTGGTGGCTCTCCTGGGGGGATTGGGAGGCTTGGAGATAAAGCCAGAGAAGACATGTGGACTGGAGGCAGGAGCTCAAGCTCTTGGAACCAAAGGGAGAGAGATTCATTTTCATCTTCATCAGCCTTGTGGTGGCTGGCCTGTCCTCCTGCATTTTTCTCCATTGAAACCAAGTCCCCTCTGAAGCCCTGAGAAAGCTCATGGAGCACCAGATGAAGGAGACAATAAAGACTTTTGGATTTTAACACCTGGCTATTCTTGTGGTAATTACTCAACTGAAAAGAAGGCTGCTCTAAGACCTCCAGAAAAACCAAACAAGAACATTACATATGTGGACAGAGGGAAGGAAGGGAAAGAACAAAGGAAGAAAAAGGTGAAAAGAAAGGAAAAGGGAAAGGAGAAAAGAAAGGAAAAAGGGAAACAAAGGAAAAAGGAAAATGAAAAAAAAGGAAAAGGAAAGGAAATGAATTGTATTTCTCAGCTGACCAGTTCCATTGGGGTTCCCAGTAGGATAACTCCTACTATTACTCACTGGGATTCTTGTTTGTTCATGACATCAAGGAAATGATGCCATGACATGCAAGTGAATTGAATTTAAGTGGGAGAAGTCTGTGCAAAGTCACCAGCCTTACTTTCTCCAAGGGATTTTCTTGGCAAAGATACAGGAGTGCTTTGTCTTTTCCTTCTCCAGTGGATCACCTTTTGTCACAACTCTCCACTGTGATCTATACTTCTTGGGTAACCCTACATGGCATAGATCGGAGTCTTATTGAGCCATGCTAGCCCCTCTGCTGCGTCAAGGCAGTGATCCATGAGGGGAGACATATAATACATGTTGGCAAATTTTCTGCTTTAGAGAGTTGTCTGAGAAAAAGGAAAGAATAAACTTGTTAACTTGTCTAAAGTCAGTATTATCAGAAGCAAGATATGAACAAAGGTCTTTTTGACTCAGTCTAGTTTTCTAACAATCACTTCTCCTATTTTTACTTACATACACCTACACACTCACTGACACATATCTATGTATTTATGTATGTATATCTGTATCTATCTGTCCTCCACTGGTAGTTTAAAAACTACTCTTGGCCTGATCCCAATGCTGAACCTGGGGCAGTTTAGCTCTACTTAGGTAGGCTGGTGGCCTTAGGTCTCTGGTAAAGACTTGCCATATTACTGAAAATTTGGTATGGATATCCAATCAGCTTCAGCCCTTCTGCAACTTAGAACCCCCAAACTCAAGCTATTCACCAGCATCTCCTTTTTCTGGGGATTGCAGGCATTCCCATACTATGGTCCAGTTATGCTCACCTACTTCATCTCATCCAACATTCCATCTACTATATCCTTTACTTTGCACTATTGTCTTTGTTAGAAGGCTGTTTCTTCTTACCTCCAACATAGTTTCCCTAGGTTCCCTTAAAACCCTTCCCAAATACTCTCTCATTCCTACTCTACAGTGTCTAGAACCCTTTCTTCTAAGCCTTCTTCATGTTTATCTTACAGGTTTTTAATGTTTTTTCTCTCTGGATCAAGTATAAGCTTTGTGTTGTTCAATAAGAGAAACAACACCAAGTCTCACTTGGTCATTCTTTGGTCCCTGATTATCTCAGAGTGAATATAAATAGCAATTGTTTGGGTTTGGACCAGAAATCCTGAGGGTCTTACTTCTCCAGATTGATTTTTTTTTTCCTTCAACTACGTAAAAAAGACTATTCTCTGACTCATTTCTTACCTTGACATAATCATTGATTGAGCATTGCCTCAGTCAAACAAAGACCTGTTAAAGACCTTAATTTAAAAAGGCCATGGTCTCCCACTGCATGCATGGCCATCTCCTGTTGTGATCTATATTTGGCCCGTGGGCCAAGATGGCTCTATAAGGCAAAGTGAGGCACATGACCTTGTGTAGCCTCCCCTCTTATAAATCCAATTCATCTGTATCACCTTCTTGATGTCATGTTCATTTTTGAGAATGAAAGACAAATAACAAGAGCAACGAGCTCTGTCAGAAGGACTGCTTTGGGCCTTTCTTTGTATTCCCCAGTACTTAGCACCGTATAATAAGTGTGCCGTATAATAAGTACTTAATAAATGCATCTTGATTGATTAGTTGATTGATTGAAGGGCTTCATTTTAATATCTCATTGCAGATTATTTATATGTCTTCAAAAATTAACAGTTTTCCGAGTTAAAAGCCCTCCTGATTTATTAAAGGCATACATAATATGATAAATTTGAGGTTACATAATCATAGAATTGATATACAAATGAAATTGTTAGTATGTTTTAGATTTTGGCCTGAACAAACAATGGAGGGAACTTCTGATAAGCAAATAACTATTCATGCAGAAAAGAACCTGCTCCCCAATTTAGCCTTAGAGAGTTATATAGGAAGTGTAGGGGCTTGGCAGCTTGATTTAGATCACAAAACCAATATATATCAAAAGCAAGACTTTGAACTAGCCCTGTATTACTCCAATTATATCCAATATAACTTGCTGCCTCTCTATTACATAATAATATTATTATGATTTACTGATAGAAACCTTTTTCTCCATGATTTTATATATTTTACATTATTTTGGAAAATACTAGTTGAATATGTGTTAAATTTCTCTGCAAATTTTTCTAATATTTTTTCTATTGTATCAGCTTTCTAATCCTCTCCCCCAAGATTTTCCTTTCCTAAAACAATGTAATTTTTTCATTCAAAGCAGTTGCAATCTCCCCCACACACACATACACACATACAAAACAAAACAAACAAATAAACAAAATGATTTGCCTTTTCCTTGGTTAGTTGTTATCCTTCATTCTGGAAGAAGACCAAAACAATATCATTATGCTAGACTCAGGTTAGCACATTCGACTATGACTGAGCAGACCCATATTTGTGACCTGCCATAGGTCAGCCATAAATAGTCCCTATGAACATTTGTAGTGAGTTCTCTAACTTTGTACATCTCATGTTTCTTCTGAGTGAATTCAATTCTTTGTTCAAAGAACATGGTACCTTCTCTGATGGAGATTTGCCTTGCTGAGCAGTCCCATGCCAGTGACACTCATTTCATACAATCAATTCTAAAGTTCTTAAGAGGGACCTTGAGGCTATCTTTGTATCACTTTTCTGAGCACTTGCCCTATATGAGTTGTCCATAAAAATAGTTTTTTTTGGGGGGGAAACAAACATACATTTGGCATTCAAACAGTATGGCCAGCCCAATAGAGTTGTGCTCTCTTCAGTAGAGATTGGTAGTTTAGTTCGAGAAAGGATCTCAATGTTTAGTATTTTACATGCCAGATGATCTTCAGAAGGTTCCTAAGACAATTCAGATGGAAGTGATTCAATTTCCTGGCATGATGCTGGTAGACTGTCCAGGTTTTACATGTTAATCCACATTAAAAATAGCTTAAGATGATGTCTTTCTTTAATGATCTCAAGCTAAATGCAAATAAACCTATCAAAAGATATCACATTAAATTTAGAACTAAACAACCTGAGATCATATAGTCAATTCCTCAGTTAATAAATGAAGAATCTGAGGCTCCAAAAGGGAAAATAATTTGCCTAAAGTAACACAGATAAGAAATAACTGAACAAGGAGTCAAAATTTTGTCTACTAATTACAAATCAAATTTTCTTTCTACTATGTCAGACTGGTCAAATAACATTTATTTTCAAGCTCCGCAAATAATATTGCAATTAAATACTTTCCTTTCCTAGAATATATATTGCAATGAATTTGTTTTGGGGTATTTTGTTTTGTTTTGTTTTTTGTTTTTGTTTTGTTCGCTTTCAATAACTTTAGTATACTGGGGGGTGGGCGGGGTTGCCTGAAGATTATGATCATCTCTCCTTTATAGAGAGTCACCTAAAATTCTTCTATATCTCTTTCCCCACTGAATAATATGGTTTCCAGAGGAACAGAGAAATTACTAGGGAAAGTTATACTGCCAATGAAATTATGAGACCAGAAGTTGAAATCCAGCCTCTGCTACTTCTTATATTTGTGATCTTGGGAAAGTCTTGGCCTTAGTGATCTCATATGTAAAATGAGGAAGTTCCCTTCCAGTTCTAGATCAATGATCTGTGGATTAGGTTCCACTGTTGATATGAGATAACTTTTTATTTACAAATATTTTTGATGATATAAATATATTTATATCACTCAGGGCAGTTCTTTGGTAATTGTTTTATTGATGCCCATAAGATTACCATGTGCTTGTCCCAGGGTAATAATGAAGGTAAAGCAAGTGTAGGGCATAAGAATTTAGAAGATTTTGACAGCATTTTTTATTAATTTACTTCTTTAATTTAACAGTTTAGCATCTAGTCAGCAGGAATAATTTGTTAAATGTAATTAATAGTAATTAAGAAAGAACTCAGCCTGAGTCTTCTCTCTGTCAAATGTAAGAGGAAAAAATCTTGCCTTCCTTTAAAGAAAATTTCATCCTTTAAAAGGTAAAAGAACCAAATTAAGAAAATTCTATTCTGGACCTGATCTTGCTAAAATAGAATAAATGTCTTTTGGGGTAGACATGATGAATTTTTGGAAAGGGGGAGAACAGGGAGCTGTGATAAAGTTTGTGATAAAGAGTTTGTGATAAAGAATGGCAGAAAGTTAGAGGCAGTATAATTATAATCAGGAATATTGTAAGACTCAAATGCAATTATGGATATAAATCACTTTGCAAACTTAAAGAATTATATACATGTCAATTGTAGTTTTTATTGTCAGCCAACAGTCTCTAGGCCTCCAGACTGGTTATGACTTCATTTCCTAAACCATTCATTGTACTCCTGACTTCAGGACTGATGCTATATCCACTGTGCCACCTAGCTGCCCCCACAAAATACTTTTAAGGTCCATCTGTATTGAAAATGGTTCCAAAACAATAATAAATCAAGCTCTGATTTGGAGGCAGTTGCTAATTTCTGACATGTAAGTGTTCACCTAATTTTAAGGTAAACAACAGGCTCTTTAGTGGAGTAGAGCTGGCTCTAGCACATTCTTGCATACAATCCTGATTTGGAGAAAAGCAATTTTGAAAGTTTTGGAGGAAAATAAGTATAATTCTGTAGCCTACAATTCTATAGAGGAAATCAATTCAGGAACATTAGAAGGAATGAAAAATGTCAATGACTAAAGTGAAACCATTCCAGTGGGGAGAAAAATGGAGTTTCCTAAAGAGACTAATATATTCTCAGGGAATTCACCAACCAACTTAGATTTTTGAAAGACATCTATAGAAAATCAAAGAGGTTGAGCACAAAACTATGGCAAGGTGTTGTACTAATACTGTCAAAGGCAACAAAGTTTAGAATGAGTTTTTGAAGAAAGTTAAGGACAATAAATAGTGTCTGTATTTTTGGTTTTAAACTAAGTAGAAAAGAAGAAGAGTATCAGAACAACCAAGGACCACTCTTCAGAGTAAAAGAAACAAATCTATCTGACAATAAAGAAGAGTTCTTAAATTGATATTTTGCCAAAAACATTTTCAACTGGAAAAGTCATGGGGAAGGGAATAATTAATGAGAAATTAATATACAAGCAAAGGAATTAAAAGAGAATACCTAACTGATATTGATGAGTTCAAATCTCTGCCAGGCAAACTATAGTTTTACCTCTTGCATTCCCCATAACCAATTTTTAACATTTCCCATATAATCTGTCCTCTAGACTTCCTTGATTCCATTTATCCACAGGAGCTATAATTTATCCTTTTCCTTAAAGCAATATGATGTCCATGGAAGCATACTACTTCTTCAGAGGAAGTATTCTCTCTTGGCTACTTTATTTTTCTTTTTTGAACAGAGTACAAGGGCTTTCTTTCTACCAGTGATAAGCACCAGTCCCTAATATCACCGATTAGGGTCTGTTATAAAATCTCTATCTCACATTACGGACATAAATGTACTCCTTTGAGGAGTATTCTTCAGGAAGATTTCCTCTATCAATGGATTTAGAACTTCCTTTTTCATTTCCAGTATATGAATCTCTCATTCCCTTTCCTACTCTTTCATTCTCCTGTAGCCCCTTTTTATTTTAAAGGAATGCAGGAATTTCATTTGTGGTTTACATATGAATTGACTTTATCAGAGTGCATTCACATACCCACACCCATTCACACATTCTTCTTGATCTTCCACTTCACTACTTCACATTTATGTTTCCTCTTCTTCTACAATTTAATTCCCCAAAGTACATTGAGTCACTTGTAAGGTTTAATCAGAGATGGTACTGGACTACTTCACTTTCACTTCTAAATTCTTTATATTTTATTTACATCTCTATCTTTTTTTGACTAATCTGATTTTTCTTTAGATTTTAATTTTAATTATGTTCCTCTTGAAATCATTGTTAATTTTATTCCTTTCACCTTATATTCTATTTTCCAGTTTCTCCCTCTTTCAATTTTAGATTTATTTCAAGTGTTAGACTCCAATGCTGACAGCATCCTCTCAAATCAGGATATTAAATTTTCACTGACCTTAATTCTTGCCCCAAGTAGCTTCTGGTTTCTGGACATAGAGAATAGAATAAAACAAGCCCCAGTTACAACCCAATCCCCTTTTCTTCAGAAGTTTTGCCCCAGTCCATCTATTCTTAAGTTTTTTGACTGGGCTGAACTAGCATTTACCCCTTTCTGCAGGTTTAGGGGGAGGCAGAATGAATGTTCCAGGAGAATATTCTATAACCTTGGAAAGAAATCAAGTAATCAGTCCCTTATATTATAAAACCTGATTTTCCCTTTTAATATCTCCCCTCTTCTTCATGTTTCTAAAAAGAGTTAATTTCTGTTGTTTGTTGGAGATGGGTGGTAAAAGGTCAAGAATGTGGTCTACTGATAAATTCTTTCTAACATGAAAGAAATCCCTTAGTGTGTTGTAAACCCTAAGTCTCTAGGTCAATTTATGCACCTGGCTGGAGCATGAAGATTGATAGAGAAGGGGTACTGAGGGAAAATGGCATGGATTATCATTTTCTATTGTAAATACAGAAGGATGTTATCTTCCTGGGTTTCTTGTTTTCTTGTACTATGGATTTAGCTGTAATTGCTCCACCTTTAGTAAATAATTCTTTTGAAAGATTTTTGAAAGTTAATAGGAACTAGAGAAAATCTCTTGCTACATCTTGTTAATCAGGTGATCTAGAACTCTTAGATTAAATTTATTTCCTTTTTTGAAACTAAATTTAATTAGTAGTTGAAGGGAATTTTAAATAGATAGATCTAGATCAACTGATAATTCTACCTGGATTTTTTTTTTTTTTTAAAACAAAACCTGTTAAAGAGTAGGTAGGAATGAGGTCTGGAGACACTGATATAATTAAATGTATTCAGAACTGGTTGATAGACCAGATTCAAAAAAGTAGTCATTGTTAATTTGAAATCATTTGGAAGGTAGTCCCCATAAGAATTCTCCAGGGATCTGTTATAAGCCTTGTAACCCTTAACAAATTTATATGTGACTTGGATAAAAGCCTGCTTATCAAATTTTCATATGAGGGAAAGCAGAAGGAAGAATGCATAGTAGAGTCAAGAACTGTTCTCCCAATAAACAACTTTAAATTCACATCTCAAATTGAATTCTGGAGTAAAATAGCCAACAAAATGTCAGGTTGATACATTTTTCCTGCCCAAGACAACTTAGGAGGATGGAAAGAGAGGTCAGTAATATTGGGTTTGGTACTGACTTGAAGCATTGGTGGTACCAGCACCACAGGTAGATTTTGGAGGAACTAGGAGCATCAGGAACAGCCTCTGGAGCTCTCAGTGCAGAAATGGAAAGGAGATTGGATAACTGATCAAAAAAAAAAAAAATAGAAATTGGTGTGCTAGCCCTAGAAACAGGGCAGGGTGCTGTTTGGCAGTTCCATTGACCATACTCAGTTCTGGGTCTCCCCTCCAAGGGTGAGAGAACCACTAATACTTGTATCTACAAGAGAACAGGGATTCTTCCTGGCTAAGGATCAGAACACAGACCAAGAAAACAGTGAGCACACTTTTCCTTGCAAGCACCAAAAGTTTAGAAACACACACACACACACACACACACACGCGCGCCAATATTTTTCTCACTCCCCAGGTAAGCAGAATCCAATTTTAACATAAAGTTCAAGGTGAAAAAAATAATTTGATAAATGAACAATCAAAAACAAAATGCTAATATGATGACAAGGAAGAACAAGACAGAAACTTGGAAGAAGAAAATGACATGATACAGCATGACATATGTAGATTGATATGAGCCCAACAAAAATTTCTGTAAAAGCTGAAGAAAGAAGAAAAAAATAAAATATGGATAGTTAAAAAAAAAAAGAAATGAAAATAAAGTAAAAAAGCCATAAAATGGGAAATAACAGCTTGATAAAAAAGGCAAAAAATACTAAGAAAAGTAATACCTTAAAAACCAGAATGTTCCAAATAGTTTTTAAAAAGGAACAAAAATTCATTAAAGAAAAGAATTCCTCAATCAGCAAAATTATCTAAATGGAAAATAAAGTGCAAAAGCTCAGTGAAGAAAATAATTCCCCCAATATTAGAATTGGCAAAGTGGAAACTAATGACTCTATGGAATATCAATGAACAAAATTTGTAGATGACACAAAATTTGAAGAGATAGTATACTGAAGGGCAGTTCAGAAAAACAACAAAATAAATTTTTGCCAGGCTAGATTAATAAGCCAAATCTAATAAAATGAATTTTTGTAGGGACTAATGTGAACTTTTACATAAAGGTTCAAAAAATTGATTGCATAAATCCAAGATATGGGGACATGATAAAAGAGCAGGTAATTTTTTTTTTCAGATTTGGGGGTTGAAACAGGATGATTTCAGAAAGGCCTGGAGAGACTTACATGAACTGATGCTGAGTGAAACGAGCAGGGCCAAGAGATCATTATATACTTCAACAATAATACTAGATGATGACCAGTTCTGATGGACCTGGCCATCCTCAGCAATGAGATCAACCAAATCATTTCCAATGGAGCAGTAATGAACTGAACCAGCTACGCCCAGTGAAAGAACTCTGGGAGATGACAATGAACCATTACATAGAATTCCCAATCCCTATATTTTTGCCCACCTGCATTTTTTATTTCCTTCACAAGCTAATTATACAATATTTCAGAGTCTGATTTTATTTGTACAGCAAAATAACGGTTTGGTCATGAATACTTATTGTGTATCTAATTTATATTTTAATATATTTAACATCTACTGATCATCCTGCCATCTGGGGGAGGGGGTGGGGGGTAAGAGGGGAAAAATTGGAACAAGAGGTTTGGCAATTGTCAATGCTGTAAAGTTACCCATACATATAACCTGTAAATAAAAGGCAATTAAATTAAAAAAAAAAAAAAAAACAGATTTGGGGGTTGAAGTATGCTAAATCTTAATGTGCTATTAAATTCAATATTGGGCTAAGTCAAAAAAGTATAGCTTCAAGAACCAAGAATAAAATAGTTTGACTAGTCTCTATTCTGGTCAGACTACCTCACTCTTAAGATGTATATTAAGTATTTGCTATTTACCAAGCACTGTGAGAAGTTCTGGGGATACAAAGACAGCAGTTAGAATAATCACTGCCCTAAGAACCTTACATTCTAAAGGGAAGATTCACATATGGGTGCAAAGTAGCCACAACTGAAAAGTCTATGAAAGTACTGCTGGTGAAGGCCTTGAAATTTAGCTGTGGTATACAGAGTTCAGGGAATAGGTCATTGCTACTAGTACATGTAAGGCACTTGAATTGAAGGATCTTATTTCATTCATTTGGCATACATTTATTATGATCAATTGAATGAACTTGTGATATTTATCCTAGAGAAGAGAATATTCCATAGTGGATATAACAGCTCTATTCAAGTATTTAAAATTCTAAGAAAGGGATTAAGACTTTTTTTCTATTTAACTCCCAAGGAAAGAATAATTTAAGTTGTAAGGAGGTGAATTTAGGCTTGAGGACAGGAAAATCTCCTTAAAAATTAGAGTAATCTAAAAGTGGAAGGTAGTGGGCCCTGACTTCATTAGAGATTATCTAACAGAAGACAGATAACAGACCTCTTCTCAGGTATATCATAATAGAGATTCTCTAGAGAGTTAGTTTTGGACAAAAAGATTATGAGATCATATCCAACTTTAAGATTCTGTGATTCTCTGAAAATAGGAAGCTTTTCATATGTTCTATGATTTGCCATTAGCATTCAATAACTCTTCCAACAATACCAGTCTCCCTAGCAGTGGTCTCCATCTGCAGGGGCCACTGATTCAGTATTTTACAACAGCTTTTTTTTCCCCCTGAGTTTATCCTGAAATCCATTTTTAAAGCTAATTTGAAGGACCACCTTATATCACCTGCACCAGTATGCTTTGTGAACTTTTCCTGAATGGCCATAGGTGTTCCTTCTGGTGATTTTATGTGACTCCAGAGGATGAAAATCGACTATCTCCAAACAAACAAACAAAAAGCAAATTTAAAAAAATGACTAAAAAACAAGAAGGAACACTTCTTTGTCCAAGACTTTCCCCCTACTATTTTTTTCAGTGTGTCCACACATAATCTCTATAAGCATTTGTATGTAAGACTCAACACACTAGCCTGTTGCCAAGGGAATTGGTTTGATTTAGCTGTCAGCAGTATAAACTTGAATTCCCTTTCATCTAAAACAAGTCTCCCACAAAGGTTAGAAAAAAAATCCTGACTATCCCAAATCTGGCCTGAAATCATGCCTACTCAGCTTTTTAGGCCTGCCCAGTAAAGGGAGTTTTTAGAAGATATGAAAGTAAAACAAGAGTAAAGGGGGGATTCATATAGAAAGGGTATTTAATGTGTTATGCTTAATACCTGTAAGCAAAATTTCAAGTAAGTTGTGGAACATAAACAGAAACATTAAGTTTAATGTGAAGAAAAAAACCTCAAAAAATTAGAACTGTCCTAAAGTCAAATCTAGGTATTGATTTCCCTATTACTGTTAATCTTCATGAAAAGTCTGATTGAAGCTTTATTGGAAATGATAGATTTATACACCTAGAAATGGAAGTATATTCAGAAGCCATCTATCAACTTCCTCATTTTACAGATAAGGAAACTGAGACCCAGGTTGCTATAAAGTGAATTACTTTTGAATAGATAATTCTTAACAAAGGTTTGTTAAATTCCTGCTTAGATACAAGTTGGATTAAAACACTGCTAGGGAAGTTTCTACTTCTCAAGTTCTATGATTCTTAAAGATTTGTGTTTTAAACATTTCTAGCCATTTTCAATTTCTAACATATTCGTTAAAGAAAATATGTTTTTTTTTTCCTCTGTGGAATGTTATCTCCAACTCATTTCCCATTTTATCCAAAATGGAATAGCCATGTTGATCTCAGATTATACCTGAGAAGAATCTTCAGACAACCTGAGAAATTGCATATGCAGCAGTCTATGTCTGTACTGGATATATTATTCATAGCTGCATGTTTCATGGAGTGTAGCAATTTAGACTCTCTCAGATAATACTGTCTGCAGCAAGGATAAAACCACATTCTTTTGTGCACCAGGGGGGAATTACTTTTCCCTTTTTTAAAGCCAGGGGTCACACAGGAGAATTCACCAGATGAACTAGAGAAAAAAAGAGATTAGACTAAAGGTATACGTGAACCAATCATGAAGAAGTTCCCAAATCAATCTACACTGTTCCAATAAAAAAAAAAAAAAGTTGATAGCATTTATGTAATAAAATAGATGAAATGCAGGAAGGAAAAGGAGATGGAAAGGAATATATAATGCCTGGCACATAGTTAACACAATATAAATATAATTATTATTACCAAAAAATATCTCATAATAGGGGCAGCTAAGTGCCATAAAGTACTTACCCCGGAGTCAGGAATACCTGAGTTCAAATCATCCTCATATCCTTAATAGCTATGTGATCTGGGCAAGTCACTTAGTCTTTGTTTGCCTTTGTGTTCTTATTTGTAAAATGAGAATAATAATAGCATCTACCTTCCAGGGCTTGTTGTGAGGATAGTGAAATAATATTTGCAAAGCAATTACCACGGTGACTGGTATATAGTAAGAACTGCATAAATGTTAGGCTTTATTATTTTGAGCTTTATAACAACTCTACAGCTTGGTACTATTATCTATTTTACAATTGAAGAAACTGAGGCAGAGGGTAAATGACTTGCCTAGAGTCACACAGTTAGTAAGGGTATGAGACAGATTTGAACTCATCTTCTTATGTTTGGAATTTTATCCACAGCCACCTAGTTACTTTAATAATGGTGTTGAGTTTTCAACACCAATAATAGTATTGAGTTTTAACTTACACACAATAATTATTTGAGAGATGAGTAGGACACAGAGTATTGGCCCTTGAATAAAGGTACAGTTTTATTATCAGTGAGACCTTAAGTAAGTCATTTTAATAAGTCATTTAACTCTAAATCTATGGCCTTTATAATAATTTTCCATATTAGGCTCCCCATTGTAGCCATTTCATAGATGAGGAAATTGAATGTAACAGAGATTAACTAACCTGCTGAAGGACACAAATCTACTCATTATCTAATACAGACTTGAACTAGTCTTCTGGATTCTAAGTCAAAAGTTCTATCTATATTATCAAATAAGCTCTATTTGTTTCATGTATCATATACTGTTATAGTAGAAAGAACAAAGACTTTTGAGTCAAAGGACATGTATTCAAATATTATTGACCCTGTTTCTGTGGTAATTTTGATTGATCACTTCTGTGGGTTTACTTTTCTGTAAATAAAGCAATTGTACTAAATATTTTCAAATTTTTATTCAAGCTCTAAAGTCTATATTATGTTGACTGTGCAGTTTTTCAAAAGAATATGGTTGAGGTAAAAAATTAAAAGAGTGGAGGACAGTGTAACACATTCCAGCAAAATACTAAGTGGTAAAAATGACTGTGAACAAAGAAACGGAAGTGGGCATGTATTTCTTAATTTTTGTATCCAACTGAAAAGGTTGACATACAAATTAATTTGTGATAGGGAAGGCTTTATTACCCACACCAACCCTCAATATAATGAGAGAAATCTACAGAGAAATTATCCCAGAAGGTATGGGAAACTCAAGAATGAAATTCTAAAGCTACCAAGGGAAACAATTATGATGAAGAGAAAGAATGAGAACCCACGTGCTTGGATTTCTCCTTTCTTCCTGCCATGGCAAGTTCTCATTTGTATTCCCCCAAAGCTCAGATGCAGGAAAATAAATATTAGAGCCTTCCAAATAGGGACAGAATATTGTGTGTGGAGCTGGAAATATAGATCCTAATCCCCTGTCCCTGTATTGAGCATTGTAGATATTGTCAGACTGCTCCTTCTAGTGTAGTCCCTCGTTAGTCAGGGTCTGGTGGAGGCACAAGGGCAAAAACCTCCATATTTGGCTGCTTCCCCCAGAACTTTTTCTCCTGTGTTCCTGTTGTCCTGAGACAAGGTCATACATTTTCATTCTCAGCAAGAGAAACCCAACACTTTCTTGAGATTCTCATTATGCCCACCCATGTGATTACAAATCACAATCCCCTTCAGAGTTAAATGGGAACCAGAAAGCCCTGGATGAATGAGCTGATTGGAATCTAACCACAGAAAATAAAAGTGATAATAGCCGCATGCCTCCATGTGGCCCAGGACACATCAAATCTTTTATAATGGAAGTCTGCCTGTGCAATGGTTTGGGGCTAACTGCAACTAAGGCACCCAGGACATCAACTTATGGGGTCATTTTTGCAACAGACTAATGCATTACATTTATTCTCCCTTTACCCCACTCAGGGAGAAAATAAAAATCCCCTTAAGAACACCTTATACAAATCTTTAAGTAAAAATAATTAAATAATGGGAAAAGCACCCAAGCAAGCCCATAATATGACTATATTTCTAACATGTATTATTTCAATGACTAATATTAGCCATGTAAATTATAACTAAATATGTGTATGTGCCTATATACACATATGCATATGTATGTGTACAAATATATATATATATATATATATATATATATATATATATATACATAGGTATGTAGAATAGACAAGTAGATAATAGTTTAATACTTCAGGGATTGATTTTATCAGTGCAGGAATTTTTCCCACTTTCACAAAATCTGTCAGTTGCGACCAAAAAAAAAATAAATTGCTAGTTGCTGACACTTTCTGAATTTTGATGAATTGGGTCTTGAATGAATGATGTAACCAATATCATGACTTATAGGTGAAGACTTTATAGCTTGGATTTCAGATGGTACAATGGACAGAGTGTCAGGTCTGAAATCAGGAAGGTTCAAATCTAGTCTCAGACACTTAATAGGCGTGTGATCCTATGTAAGTCACTTAATCCTGTTTGCTTTTGTTTCTTTAACTGGAGAAGGAAATGATAACAACTCTAGTATCTCTAATAAGCAAACCCCAAATGGATTCACAAAGAGTCAACATGACTGAAACAACTGATTAAGAGGTCAAATCTATGTAATTATGAGGCATCATAATAGTATGTAGAGAAACAGGAAAAAAAAAAAACTTGAGGGGGATACAGGATTATGGGGAGTATGGGAACTGGTCCATTAAATGTGAGCATATTGCCAAGTAGTCACAAAGAATCCTGGAATAATATTTCAAGAAATTATTCCAAGGTCATTGGACCAACATTCTTAGCCATTCTCCAACTTAGCTATCCAGTTGTTAGCCACCACAAAAGAAGAGCTATAAACATTTTTGTTCTAATAGATCATTCCCCTCCATATACTTTTTTTTGGATATTTTAGAAATACAGACCTAGTTGTGGTATTACTGGAACAAAGGGTAAGCACAGTTTGCCTTTTCAGCATAGTTCCGAATGATTGGATCAGTTCATAACTCCACAAAAAATGTCTCGGTTTTCCAACATCAGATCCCAATTGGTGTGAAATGGTCCCCCAGATTTGTTTTGATTTTTATTTCTTTTCTCAATAAGAATTTAGAACAATATTTTATACTATTATAGATAGTGTTGATTTCTCTTGCTGTTCGTTCATATTCATTAACCATTTATCAACTGGGAAATGATTTGTGTTTTTTATAAATTTGACTCAGGTCTTTATATATTTGAGAAATAATGATTGTATCAGAAATACTTGTTACAAAAATTATTCCCAGTTTTCTGCTTCCCTTATAATTTTGGTTACATTGGTTTATGCAAATCCTTTTAAAATTTCACATAATCAAATTATCTATTTTACATTTTGTAATGTTCTTAATATCTTCTTTGATCCTAAATTTTTCCCTTACCCAAAATTCTGACAGATGACTTACTCCATGCTCTCTTAATTTGTTTAAGGTATAACCCCTTTTGTATAGATTATATAGCCATGTTGAATTTATTTGGCATATGGACTGAAAAGTTAGTCTCTAGTTTCTTACATACTGTTTTCCAGTTTTCCCAGCAGTTTTTGTCAAATAATGAATTTGAGATCTTAGAGTTTATCATAAACTAGATTACTATGATTATTTTATATAATGTAATTTCTACCTAATCTATTCCATTGATCCAAAACTATATTACTTAGGTCCAGATTATTGTTGATAATTACTACTTTACAATATAGTTTGAAATCTGATATGACTAGACCACATTCTTTCAAAATTTCCCCTTGATCTTAAGCTTTTATTCTTCCAGGTGAATTTCATTATTAATTTTTCTAGTTCTATAATATAATTTTTGAGAGTTTGATTGGTAATGGCTCTGAATAAATGGATCAATTTAAGTAAAATTGTCACTTTTATTATATTTGGCTCAGTTTACCCATAAGCAATTAATATTTTTACTTGTGTAGATCTGATTTTATTTATGTAAAAAGTGTTTTATAGTTGTTTTCATATAGTTCCTGAGTTTATCTTGGCAGGTAGATTCCCAAATATTTTATATTGTCTATAGTTATTTTAAATGGAATTTCTCTTTCTATCCCTTACTGCTGGACTTAGTTGATTATTCATAGAAATGCTGATGGTTTACATAAGGTTATTTTGTATGCTGCAACTTTACTAAAGTTGTTAATAATTTCAAGTAGTGTTTTACTTGATTCCCTCATATGTTCTAAATATAACACCATATTATTTGCAAAAAATGATAGTTTTGTTCCCTTGTTGCCTATTTTAACTCCTTTCATTTCTTTTTCTTCTCCTATTGCAGTAGCTGACATTTCTAGTACAATATTGAATAATATAGATGATAATGGGTATTCTTGCATCATCATTCTTTGTGTTGGGAAGGATTATAGCTTAGGCACAGTATAGATAATACTTGTGATGGTTTTAGATAATATTACATTTGAAGGTAAAGTCCATTTGTTTCAATATTATCTAGTATTTTTAACAGGAATTGGGCTGTATTTTGTCAAAAGTTTTTTCTTCATCTATTGAGACAATTCTATGATTTCTGTTTTTTTTTTTAATTGATATAGTCAATTATGCTGAAAGCTTTCCTAATATTGAACCATCCTTGCATTCCTGGCATAAATTCTACCTGGACATAATGTATGAACCTTTTGACATATTGCTACAATCTTTTTGCTAGTATTTTATTTAAAAACATTTTATCAATATTTTAGTGAAATTAGTCTATAATCTTTTCTGTGTTTTGACTCTTTCTGATTTGAGTATCAGTATTGTCACAATAGGAATTTGATAGGACCTCTTCGCGTATTTTCCCAAATACTTTGTATAACATTGGGATTGTTCTTTAAATGTTTGATAGAATTTACTTGTTAATTCATCTGGTCTGGGGAATTTTTTCTTAGGAAATTCTTTAATGGCTTGTTCAATTTCTTTTTTTAAAATGTGGTTATTTATACATTTTATTCCTTCTTCTATTAATTAAATCTGTTAATTTATATTTCTGTAAACATTCTTCCATTTCATTTATACTGTCAACTTTATTGGCATATAATTGGACAAAATAACTACTATTAAGTGTCTTAATTTCCTTTTCATTGATCACAAATTTATCCCTTTAATTTTTTATATTAATAACTTAGTTTTCTTCTTTCCTTTTAAAAAAATCAATTACCCAATGGTTAACTTTTTTATTCTTCCCCCCTCATAAAATCAGCTTCTAGTTTTATTTATTAGTTTAATGGTTTTATTTTCTTGTTTGTTTGTTTAATATTTCCCCCAGTTACATTCAAAACAACTTTTTTACATTTGCTTTTTAAATTTATTGAATTCTTCTAGTTTCTCTCTCTTATTCCCATTTACAGTTAAGAAACCACATGTGAAATTGTGCAAAATATTTCCATAAAAGTCAAGTTGTAAAATAAAACATAGATTTGCCACCCTAATGAAAATAAAAACCCTCAAGAAAAATTAAGTTAAAACTGAGAGATAGAGATACAGAGAATGAGACTTTTAGAGTAGTCAAAAGTGATTATACAACTAAAAATAGCAAAGTCATTTTAAACTGGCTATCCCAGAACATTGCAATTGCTTTGTTTTTGGTACATTTCACTTTGCTTGAATTCATGGGGGACTTTTCAGGTGTTTTTTTTTTTTTTTTCAATAGCATCCTGCTCATTATTTCTCATAGAATCATCCTATTCCATAACAAACACATACCACAGTTTATTGAACCATTCCCCAATTGATGGACATCCAATTAATTTCCTTTTTTTTTTTTTTTCCTCTAAAAAGACAGTTGTTTTGAATATTTTTTTTTGTAAAATGAGTCATTTTATTTTTTAAAAAAATCTCTTTTGGTATTCATGTCTAGTAATGGTGTTGTTAGGTCAAAGAAATCGCATGAATTTATACCCCTTTACTCATAGATCATATCTTCTGATCATTTAGCAATTGGGCCATGGCTCTTATTTTTTTTTATAAATTTGACTCGGTTCCTTCTGTTTGAAAAATGAGACCTTATCAGGGAAACTTGCTTCAAAATTTTCACCAATATAGTTTTATTATCTATTTCCTTGTGGAACTCATTCACCTTTTTCTCTACTACTCCAATTTGCTTTTAAAAATCCTTTTAAAGTTCTGGGAATGCTCTTTGTGTCTGAGAACAAATTGTGTTTTTCTTTGAGCCTTTAAATGTAACTATTTTGATGCTTTTGTCTTCTTCTAAGATTATGCTGTGATCCTCTATCATCATAATAACATTCTGCCTTCCCAGGGCAAAAAAAAAAAAAAAAAATGAAAATTGAATGGATACCCATCAATTGGAGAATGACTCCATAAACTGTGGTGTTGGTTACACTTGAAAACTCAAGAAGTATACTGTATACAAAGCAATAGTAATGTTCTGAGATGACCAGTTATAAATGATTTTGCTATTCTTAGTAGTATAATCACTCACAACTACTCTGAAAGACTCATGATGAAAAATCCTATTCATACCCAGAGAAGGAACTTATTGTGTCTGAATACAAATTGAAACATTTGCTCTGTCTCTATCTCTCTTTTTTAACTTAATTTTTCTTGAGAGTTTTTATTTTCCTTAGATTGTCAGATCTTTTTTCTTTCACATCTTGACTTTTATGGAAATATTTTGCATAATTTCACATGTGGTTTCTTAATTGTAGATGGAAATAAGGGAGAGAAACTAGGAGAACTCAAGAAATTTTAAAAAATAAATGTAAAAAAGTTGTTTTGAATGTAACTAGGGAAAAATATGAAAGAAAGGAGGAAAGAAATGAAGGAAGCAAAGAAGGAAGGAAGAAAGGAAGGAAGGAAGGAAGGAAGGAAGGAAGGAAGGAAGGAAGGAAGAAAGGAAGGAAGGAAGGAAATCAATGAACTAATGAATAAATCTGGAAACTGGTTTTGTTGAGAAGAAAGAACAAAAAAAGTTCATGAAGAAGAGTATTTCTATCAATCAGTTAATCAATAACCAATGTGATGGAAAGATCAAGGTTATAAGTATCCCTTTTGGTAGATCTGAAAAGTAAGATATGGGGATTGAATAGAATGTGGAAATGGGAAGTTAGCATCTTTAAGAAAACATTAATATATATGTTGAATTTCCCTAGGAAAAAGCTGGAGTGAAGAGAAAATTGTGAACCAAGCACTGAATTGTCCTTGTGGTTGGTACACTAAAAGTATTAGAGTAAGAATTGGGTGATAATTAAGTTACACAGATATTCATTATGTGTTAGACTGTAATTATGTCTTAGATTTTTTATTTTGGCAATATTGATAGTTTTTATGGCAATAAAAACTCCAAAGAATGATAATATTTCCATTTCCAGTAGATAGTATTTCTATTAAAAGAGAAATATTGCTGAGAAGGAATTTGGTATGTATTCTATCTAGTCATGTAGTGAGAAGAATTCCAGATTTTCTGTAGGTTTGAATTCCAGATCTTCTACTGTGTGAACTTGGAAAAGTTTACTACCCTCTCTAGGACTAGATACTCCATTATACAATGAGATGAGTTGTAAATTTAGACCAACAGTAGAGAGTTAAAATCATGGCTCTGCTACTTACTATTCATGTGATCATGGAGAAGTCACAACATCCTTGGGACTGCTTTTCCTCATCTATTAAAACAACTTAGAGTTAGGTCTTGAATTTTCCTTGCTCCTTTAAATCTATGGTAATTAATAAAACCCATGTTCTCAAATATTTTACATTTATACAAGTATGAAAAAAAGCAGAGTGAACAAGAGATACTAATGTAAGGAGGTAAATTTGTCTACATAGATATTCAAGGGTCATATAAAATGTGATTTGTGCCTGTATTATAACCTTGGAAAGTTATATCTTTTTCTAAAGGAACCACATAAGCAAAGATTAGATGAGTAAGATAACCTAATAAATCATATTTTCTTTGACTCATCATGCACATGGTTAGTTTACTCTAGAATGTATAACTTAAATTTAGGTTTCGATGTTTATGGAGAGGAACATTGCAATTTTCATGGAGAAACCCAAGATAATAAATGTATATTGTTTATAGGATAATTTTCCTACCCTAACAAAAATTTAGAATAAACAAGAGACACAAAGATCCCATAAAAATGGAAAAAACACATAAAAAGATTCACAATAGTTCATAAACAATTAATATAATTCTCCTCCCTCTCTAGCTACCTTTCCCAAAGGCCCTATCAAACATCCTCACCCAGCCGCTTCTAGATTAGTATGTACCAAAATGTGGCTTTGACTTCTATCAAAAAGGAAACACACTTTGAACCCCCTGATAATAATGGCTAGCATGTATGAGGTGTTTTGAATATTACAAAACTTTTTCATGTTATTTCATTCCATCCTTGCAACAACCTTATGAAGCAAGTACTAGTATTATCCCCATTTTAATGATGATGAAAATGAGGCTGAACAAGGTATGTGGTCCTGGTTTATACAGCTAACAAGTATACAAGGTAAGTCCTAAGCAGGCAATCTCCTTCTATATATATATACCTGCGTAATAAAATAGCATAGATAGCAGAAGGGAAAGCCTTCATCTATCTAATGTTGTGACTTTATTTTCTTGCTTTTTCCAGACATAATGACTTTGTTGAGAATCTTCTTCTTTATCCAAGAGAAACACAACACAAGAAATTGTACTTCTCTTTTGATAAATCCAGCTCTAATAAATAATAAAAATTGGGGTTTCTCATGGGAAAAAAGCCTGATTTGGAGTTTCCCAACACATCTCCTATCTTTGTCTAGAAGTATACAGTATAGGATCACATTTTTAGGTCATCCCCCTTCTCTGGTTAGAAGATCAAATTCCAATGCTTGTAAACTAGGAGTTTCTCACAAGGTAATCTCCAAAATTTTATGCTTTCTGGGAACTTCCTTTTGTATATCATAGACAATCCCATGCAGTTTGCTATGTTCTGTAAGTAAAGGTAGGCAATAGTAGCAATACTTCCAACCCCCAAATCCATAAGTACAGGGTGATAGAAGAGGAAAATATAGGTAAATTTGCCTTCCAATTGGAAAAGAAAAAGATTTGACATTACTTTTGGTGAGTAGAAATTCATATGGGGAGAAATTCTAGTACATATCAGGTTAATGTTAACTCTGTGGAAAGAAGGATGGATAGCCTTGTTTCTTGCCTACTTTCTATCACTCTACTAGTAATTAATCAGTGAAAGGAATGATTATAATCTTTCTGGCTGAGAAAGTTAAAGCAAGAAGTAGTTGGATTATCAAAAGTTTTTACCTGAGACATAATAATGAGGAGAAAAGTAACACCATTAAAAATATATTTTGGTCCTAAAAATACTGTCACCAACACTGTTAGCTTCAATCCTAGGCATTGATCTTTTTACCTGGGAGACCTTGAGTCACATAGACTGGAAATTTTTTTTTTTAATTTAATAGCCTTTTATTTACAGGTTATATGTATGGGTAACTTTACAGCATTAACAATTGCCAAACCTCTTGTTCCAGTTTTTCACCTCTTCCCCCCCACCCCCTCCATCCATCCATGGCAGGATGACCAGTAGATGTTAAATATATTAAAATATAAATTAGATACACAATAAGTATACATGACTAAACTGTTATTTTGCTGTACAAAAAGAATCAGACTCTGAAATATTGTATAATTAGCTTGTGAAGGAAATCAAAAATGCAAGTGGGCATAAATATAGGGATTGGGAATTCAATGCAATGGTTTTTAGTCATCTCCCAGAGTTCTTTCTCTGGGCGTAGCTGGTTCAGTTCATTACTGCTCCATTGGAAATGATTTGGTTGATCTCATTGCTGAGGATGGCCTGGTCCATCAGAACTGGTCATCATATAGTATTGTTGTTGAAGTATATAATGATCTCCTGGTCCTGCTCATTTCACTCAGCATCAGTTCGTGTAAGTCTCTCCAGGCCTTTCTGAAATCATCCTGTTGGTCATTTCTTACAGAACAGTAATATTCCATAATTTTCATATACCACAATTTATTCAGCCATTCTCCAACTGATGGACATCCATTCAGTTTCCAGTTTCTAGCCACTACAAAGAGGGCTGCCACAAACATTCGTGCACATACAGGTCCCTTTCCCTTCTTTATGATCTCTTTGGGATATAAGCCCAGTAGTAACACTGCTGGATCAAAGGGTATGTACAGTTTGATAACTTTTT
The DNA here is from genome assembly GCF_902635505.1 of Sarcophilus harrisii. NCBI lineage: Eukaryota > Metazoa > Chordata > Mammalia > Dasyuromorphia > Dasyuridae > Sarcophilus > Sarcophilus harrisii. The sequence continues at coordinate 184,558,252 of NC_045427.1, read as the reverse complement.
GAGCATAGTTCCAAACTGCTCTCCAGAATGGTTGGATTCATTCACAACTCCACCAACAATGCATCAATTTCCCAGTTTTCCCACATCCCCTCCAACAATCATCATTATTTTTTCCTGTCATCTTAGTCAATCTGACAGGTGTGTAGTGGTATCTTAGAGTTGTCTTAATTTGCATTTCTCTGATTAATAATGACTTGGAGCATCTTTTCATATGACTAGAAATAGTTTCAATTTCTTCATCTGAGAATTGTCTGTTCATATCCTTTGACCATTTTTCAATTGGAGAATGGCTTGATTTTTTATAAATTAGAGTTAATTCTCTATATATTTTGGAAATGAGGCCTTTATCAGAACCTTTGACTGTAAAAATATTTTCCCAGTTTATTGTTTCCCTTCTGATCTTGTCTGCATTAGTTTTGTTTGTACAAAAACTTTTCAGTTTGGTATTAGACTGGAAATTTTGTTCTATTTTCCATACTCCTTTGTGTTATCCCAGAAGCAGTACCCATAAAATAACTTAACTCAGTTTTACTTGGAATTCAGGAAATTAAAGCATTTTTATCATTTAGCTAAAGACAACCTGGGTCAGTAAGAATCTGCCACATATGCCATGATGTGTGTGCATGCATGTTCATTTATGTATATTATATACACATACATATGCATATGTGTATATATACATATATGTGCACACATCAGCATATATATACACATTGATATGTTATATATACACACATTTATGTATATATAAAGAATATACATATATTTATATGTACACAGATTATATATAAATATATTTCATTTGCCAATTCTCTGTAAAAATTATCATATAATATATTTAAATCTGAGCAAGGAAACAAACATTTATTAAGTGCCTACTATGTAGCAAGTACAGATATTATCTCATTTGACCCTCACAAAACTCTGTGAGACAAGTGCATTAAAATCCCTATTTTCCAGTTGAGGAAACTGAAGCAGACAGGGCTTAAGTGACTTTCCCAGAGCCATACGACTAATAAACATCTGGAGCTGGATTTGACTTCCAGTGCACCATACACTGCACCCATCCATGAAGGTTCTACCAAGGTCATAGTGTCTTAGTTTCACTGAAAGATATAATCAGTATAAATTACTAAAGAGCTAATTCATATTAAGCAAATAAATATGATCACACATTCCTTAGACTAACAAGATAATGATGGCAAGCTAGAGAATTGCCCACTCTTTTTGAACCATAGGGAGAGAAAGGAACACTTCCCCAATAATTTCTCTAGAGCTAGATAAGGCATGGGACCCTCAGAGTAAGCATGGGACTTCTCATAATCTATTTTTGTATCTTTCTTCTAGTGAATGGCATCATGTAAGTGTCTAAATGGGTTGGCTATTCTAAAACTGGCGCTGGTTGTGTGTGTTATGTGTGTGTATGTGTTTTCAAAGTGGTTAAGGGAAGCTTATGTTGATATTGGAATTTTGTAAATTTCCCTGGAAATTTGATTTTGGAGGGACAGTAATGATTTTTGAAACAATTTCTCCTTCTATTTTCCTATAGGGGATCCTCTTGTGATTTAAACTGCAATTTTTCATTTTCTCTTGAATTTATGTTAGCATCCTGTTTTTATGCTATACTTATTTAGTTTCCCTGCTAATTTGCATGTTTTCAGTGCACCTTGAATTTATGTTAATGCCTTAATCTTATGCTACATATATAGTTTGCTCATTAGTTTGCATCTTTGCATGGTACCCTGAATTTATGCTTCTGAGAAAGATCTAATGCTTTTATTTTATATTACAACTCTGTAGCTTGCTTATTGTTTGCTAAGGTACTGATATTCGTTTCATTATCTACAATGAGAGTATGTTTTTAAACTAAAGTGAGTAGTAGAAATGTTATTACTTTGCAGTGTTTATTTAGCTTATTGATGTGACATTTCTGAATTGAATTTTCATCAAGAACTTTTGATACTGTACCACTTAATGACAATGAAGACAAAGCTTTAGGGAAAGCTTTGAAAGCAGTTGAAAATAATTGGGAAAAATATACACACACATGTATGTGTATATATATATATAAACATATATATATATACACATACATGTATGGGTCTGTACACTTACATATATACATACTGTTCCGGTGTTTTGGTCATAGACTTGTATGCTACCTATATTAGTGGAACATTCTAGTATCACCTTGAGAGACAAAAGGAGAAGAAACTAACCATTAAAAGAAATAACCATTTCACCTGTTATGGGAATGAGATATTACCATGGATAGAGTTCTGAGCTTGGAATCAGGAAAATCTCAAATTTGGTTTCAAACATTCAGTGGTTGTGTAATCCTGGGAAAATTTCTTAATCTATAACTCTGTTTCTTCATTTATAAAATAGAAATAATAAACATACTTTCCTTTCAAAGTGTTGTGAGAATAAAATAAAATAATATTCATAAAACAGTGATCCAAGAATCTGAAAAGTCCTACAGTTCTTAAGACCATTGTCTCATATGAGAAAAATATTTTTCTGTATATAGCTTTCTTGTCAAAATTCACTCTACACCATATTAGAGATTTAGAAAACAAGGAAGAAGTATGAATTTAGGGTGGAATTGAGAAATCTGTCACAATACTATACCAGCTTCTCAGATTCACAATCTGAATAATTCAATAGCCCAAAATTGAACATGCTAGTGACTCTTAGGCCTGAGCAGAATCCATATGTAGTATTTCTGGGTTGAATTATGCTTCTCTCCAAAATAACCCCAAAATCGATAAGCCTTAATGAAGCATCTATCTACTATGGCAGACATCCCTCCTCTGATACTTACTGGTTATGTGAACCTGGGCAAGTGACTTAATTTCTTAGTGTCCTTAGTGAGTCTCTAAGAATATATGTTGCAGGGAAGTTGCTGGTCTGCATTAGTAAAGAAAGTTCTTTCTTCTGAACTTCCTGTACCAATGAAATCATGTGTCTGGTAATAAAAAAGACAAAAAAGGCTAACCTCTGTGGTAAGTATACTAGGGATACCAAGACAAAGTCAAAATAGACTTTGCCTTCAAGGGGTTTGTAGTCTAATTCAAGACTGATTCCCCAGACTTGACATTATAATTGTTCGTGTTTGGGTATCATTTGTCCATTGATCTGTGCTTTGTATTCTCAGAAAATGCACAAGAGGTTGACAATCACTATGTCTCTTAGCTGAGAAATAAGGTGGAGAGGGAGGAAGAGCTGACTATTAGCCAGCTATTGTTTTTAGTTAGAAAATATCTGATTAAAAACAACAAGATTATAATGTTCAAGACAAGATCATAGCTGTGTGAAAGAATTAGGAATGTGAGTGGAAGGCCCAAAGTAGCTGACTGATGGAAAGCATCTTGTTAAAAGCTCAATATCTCTCACTTGGATGAGGAAGACTATCAATGTTGCTGTTTACCAGAAAGTTAGAAAAGTCATTAAACATTTACACCTGAAAGAATCTGTTTTCAAATGAGGAAAGGGTGAATCCAAAGGCTGTCTTTTTCCAACTGAATCCTCCATTGTGGGTATATCTATAGAAGAAATCTAGAAAACCTGAAGATAGTGACTCTAACCATGCATAAGCACAAGATTTGGATTGCAGAGAACTACAGCTATGAATAATGCAACTATGTGAATAGAGTTCTAGGTCTATGGTCAGGAAGATCTGATTTTAAATCTTTCAGACATTTACTAGCTGTGTGACCCTCAGCAAATAATTTAACTTCTCTTTGCATAAATTTCATCATCTGTAGAATTGGAACAATAATAGTAGCTATTTATTAGTGCTTTTATTATTTATAAATACTCATAAAGCACTTAGCATAATGCTGTAACATAGCAACACAATATAAATATTAGCTACTATCATCATCAGTTATCATGACATTTACCATAGTGTTATGTATATATATATATATATATATATATATATATATATATATTAGTTATTAAAATGCATTATTATTATTCCTGATAGTTAGCCTGTTTCATGATAGGAAGCCATGATAGAATCAATAGACCTATTTAGTTCAATGATCAAAATTTTATTTATTTATTTATTTTTTTATTATAGATTTTTATTTACAAAAGATATGCACAGGTAATTTTTCAGCATTGACCTTTGCAAAACCTTCTGTTCCAACTTCTCCCTTCCTTTCCCTCACCCCCTCTCCTAGATGGCAGGTAGATGACATGTTAAATATGTTAAAGTATATGTTAAATCCAATATATGCAAACATATTTTTACAGTTATCTTTTTGCATAAGGAAAATAGGATCTAGAAAGAAAGAAAACCTGAGAAGGAAAACAAAAATACAAGCAAACAACAATAGAAAGAGTGGAGATGCTATGTTGTGGTCCACACTCATTTCCCAGTGTTCTCTTTCTGGGTGTAGCTGATTCTCTTCATTACTGAACAATTGGAACTGGTTTGAATCATCTCATTGTTGAAGAGAAGCATGTCCACCAGAGTGATCAAAATTCTTTAAGTTTTTAGAGAAAGGACAGAAGTTATTACTCATGGAGCCAAAAATGCCTGATGTTTGAACACTTGTATGTTTGGGACAGAGAGAGAAGTGTGGAGAGTTGATTGCAGGATCCCTGACTAATTGATTTTCACCAAGTTCAGTTAATATAACTATACAAAATGGTGGACAGGCAGTAGAGACAAAGTGTTGATGCTTTGAACAAAGTTTAAGAAAAGTGTTTCACTTTTTAAATCATTTATGGCGAATGGAGATCTCCTTGTGATGGTGAGAGAGGGTACCATGCTATTGCCTGGGTGAAGATAAAGTACACATACAGCTTCTTGTATTTTAAAATGCAGAAAATTTTCTCTAGACAGTGAGACACAGTTTAGTCTAGAAACAGTTTCAAGTCTAGAGGAAAGTGCATTACGGAGAAAGAATTCTAGAACTGTTACTTGCTCTTTTGCCTATTTTTCCTTATATTTTTGGCAGAAGGCAGGAAATGGTTAAGGGGTTTTCTTCTCCCCTTTACCTCCATGAACCATGAGGTTTTGCAGTAGAAAAATGCCTTTCTACTAGGTGACTTCAAAACCAGGATTGGGGAGTGTAACCCTGGTAGAGGAGAATAAGGAGATAATTTCTTGAGCTGGAGAGAAAAGCAGGCCCAGGAGGCATAGGTAAGCAACCTGTACAATAGATTTTGTGCATGAGATAGGGATTATTATAAAAGGAGAAAGGACATTAAGAAATGAAAAACCTAAAGTAGAGGTTATCTTGGTGATATGGGTCCATTAAACATGTCAGTCAGTTAGCCAGTCAAGTCCTATTGTTCTCTACCATTGTACTCTCTGTTATGCCTACTCTTCCCACTAATTCTGTGTGAAAATACTCCTTATGGGGAAATATTTTGTTATTATATAAGCCTTTTGATAACATCTCAAGAAATATCTTTGCTTTGAGCTATTTTTTCTATTGATTTTCTGTTAAACAATTTTTCTATTTATTAAACAATTAAACAATTTTCCTATTGACTTTCTATTAAATAATGGATTCCTGGTGGGGATTTGTGAGTTCTATTTTTATTAACAATTTTTGCATCGATATTCATTAGGGAAGGTGGTTTACAATTTTCTTTTTCTGTTGTGACAACAATATTTGAGTTAATATTCTTCAGATAAAATTTGGAAAGGATTTTTTTTTCTTATGAGGGCATATATAGAGGCACTATATATATATATATAGTGAATTCCCTATGCATCATTGTTCTCCCTTTGAGATTTCAATAGTCAGTAAAAATCTATTGAACTTCTCCTCTAATGCTTTATCAAAGGTGTTATTTGCATTATATGAAGATGTGAAAAGAGAACAGCCATTTTAAAAGATAAGAATTGGAATTTATAAGATCTTATGAACCTTCACTCTACCCCACCTCCTTTCACTGGGAGAAAATAAAATATAGAGATAAAAAAGAGAGGCAGTGGTATTGTAGATAACACCATTTAGGGAATTTTGAAACCTGGTATAATTTATCATTATATAAAATGCTTTGGTTTGCAACATCTAAACAACTGACTGTATTTATCTATCTACATGCAATTGAATTGCCTCTTCCACATCCTAGACAAACATTTCATTAGTTACCATTCATCAGTAAATTGGGATGAGGCACCAAAACATTTCTCAGTGAAACATTTTGGATTGCATTTCCTACATATGGTAATTAAAAAACAAACATTCATATCACACTTTCCTTTAAATCATCCAAACTCTGCTATATTCTAAATATTTGTAACAACCTTTATAACCTTTCCCTTTGGGTCGTTTTTAGCCTCATTTTACCAAGTAGAGAAAAATGAAAGTTAAGTCTATAGAAATAATAGATTCAGACTATTGAGTCAAGTTACTTATGAAAATGGCTGAGTTAACCAACAAGTTAAAGTTGGCTTTGTTTTGGTTAAAGTGACTAGAGACAGTCTGTTAGTGAATTGTAAAATGAAAACAGAGGACTAGGATTCTCATCCAGCTGTTTCTCACTTATGACATGGGTGACTTTATTTGTCACTGAAATTTTCTGATGCTCCTTTTCTTTGAAAAATAAAGATTGGAATGAAAAATTGGCATTTTTTAATCCTACTATGTACCAGACTCTGTGCTAAGTGCTTTACAAATATTATCTCATATAATCCTCATAACAACCCTAGGAGATTGTTGCTACTAGTATCTGTATTTTACAACTGAGGCAACAGAAATTAAGTGACTTGCCCAGGATTGTAAAGTCCGGGCTAGCTCCCTGGAAGCCTCAGGAACAACCGGAGTCAGGATAAGTAAAAGTCCTTGGTCTTTAGGGGGAGAAGTGAAGGAGACTGACAAACTGTCATGAGGCTTGTCACCAACTTCTCTCCTCCTCATCCTGCTGCAAATTGAGTCTCACTTGTCTCACCCCACCCTCTAAATCTTGCTTACAATTATCTGTATACACCAAACACTGAGCCAGCACTGAACAGTAAGAGGGCCATTTTTCCAAACATATGCTAATAAAGTCATTATTGAATAGGTAATTAACCTTAAGTGCTCTGTCATCTGATTCAAGCACACCTTTTAAGAGTTTCAGCCCTTTACACAGGATCACATGTATTATGTCTCAGGCCAGATTTGAAATCAGCTCCCACTCATCCAAGGATCCCTTGTCTAAGCAACTACACTAAATGACTGCTGAAGTCTGTTCCAACTCTAACCATGTAGCATGTTAATGAGATATTTTCCTTATATTAACTGGTCAGTTAAGTTAAAACTATTCAAGCACTTTTGTTCATGGATGCCCCAAAGTGGCAACCCTACTGATAGATAACAAATGAATAGCAAATGGAGTAATAATATTATTCAGACATAGTATATTCTAGAACCAGAATTCCAATTGCATGCTCAAATAAACTATAGATAAAAATATTTTTGATTTAGAGGGTCACAAATAAACAATATACATACATATATATGCGTATATGTGTGTGTATATATATATACGTATATATATATATATATATATATATATATACACATATGTGTGTATATATATATGCATATATATACACACACACAAAATCTAATTTATATCTATAAATTAAAGTATATATGCAAATATATACATGTATTATGTAATGTTTATTTCTGAAAGTAAATCAAAATGATTTTTATTCATAATTTTGGCATTATCAGCACATTGTAACTGGAATTAAACCCCTAGAAAATAGTCTGAATTCTATTATACTGTGTGTTATTCAGAGATAAACAATTAGTATATATAATGCATATCCATTAATTGCAGATACTTACTAGCTATATAGTCCTGGGCAAGTCATTTAACCCTGTTTGCCTCAGTTCCTCATTGGTAAAATTAGCTGGAGAAGAAAATGACAAACCAATCTAGTATCCCTGCCAAGAAAACCCCAAAGGGAGTCAGATATGACTATTAAATAACAAACATACATGCTTATATATACCTATATTTATTTTTCTTTAACACTAGAAATTAAGGTCAAGGTTTCATCCTTTGCAGATAATTTACAGTTTTGGAAAATAAGGAATAACTAGGAGTCTATAACAATATGTTTTGTACAACTCAACTTATATCTTCTTTGATCTAGCCATTTATTAATTTATTTAAATTTTGTTTTTGAACTAGGTGAAAGTGGAGATTATTTGCCTCAATTGCTATATAGCCTAAATCACTGAATGAGTATGACCTCAATCAAATTGAGACTTGTAGATTATCTTAGCTTAAAATCTCCAGGCATCTTGATCTATATTTTGCCACTGAACCCAAATGGTTCTAGAGGAGAAAGTGAGGCAGGTGACTTTGTCCAGCCCTCCTTCACTTAAATTCAGTTCACTTGTAGGTCATGGCATTACTTCCCTGATGTCATGATCCTTTTCAAAACAAAGGATAAACGACAAATAATGAATAAAATAAGAAAACATATAATATTTCTTGGTGTTTGTTGGAATAATCTTGAATTGGAAGATAATTAATGCTATAGCACAGTTTCTAGGTAAGATGTGAAAAACTGAAACTGAAGACTGCTGGGTTTTATTCTCAGCTTTTCCATGAATTTCAGGGCAGTCAGATAAGCCTACTTGGCTTCAATTTCCCTAGTTGCAATCTATGTCTCTACCTTCTCACTCCCTGAAGAGTCTATTCTTGGCACTGTAGGACTAAAGTGTGTTCTTATATCCCATAACCAGAACCAAACTCAAGAGGTTTCTTTTTCATTCTTTACCCTGAGCTATTAGAAGTAAAAGAAGATAAGTCGAGTTTAGAGACTGTCAAATTTCAGCCTGGCGCAGAGCTTGGAGCCTAACACACAAGATCCATCAGAATATAATGGAAATTTTCATATATTTAACTTGCCCTTAAAATTTGTTAAGCATCATTACAGGACAAAAGAATTTGAAATCAATTTCCATTTGTCAGCCTCAAGGAAGAAGTAGTGTTGTATGATGGATAGTGTAATACACTTGGAGTCCAGAAAATCAAGGTTTGAACTAAATATGAGCAAACCATCTTCATCCTTACAAGCCTCAATTATTTAATCTATGAAATGGGGACAATAAAATTTATACCACTTAACACAGAAGGTTTTTTTTTTTTTGGTAACAACAAAACAACTCTCTGAAAATCATAAAGGGTTACATTTCTCTCCATCTCTCATGTTCTTTTATTCTGGCTTTGTTATTCTCTTTGTCTCATTTGCCCCCTACTTCAGAAAGGAAACTATTAAACACCTACAATGTGCCAGTTTACAAATATTATATCATTTGATCTCCACAACAGTACTAGAAGTTAAGTGCTACCATTATTATCACTTTATAATTGAGGAAACTGAGGTAATCAGAATTAAATGATTTACTAATAAGTGTCTTAAGACTGTATTTGAACTCAAGTCTCTCTGGCTGTAGGACCAGCTACCTAGGCACTATGCCATCTCTCTGCTTCCACTTAGGGTCTTCATTGTCTACTACATAATAGCCTCTTAAACAACTTAAATAACCTAATTATTATTATTATTACATTATCATCATCATAACCTTAACACACTTTGACTCCAGGAAAACAACAACAAAAACAAAAGAAAAAAAACAATTAAACAAAAAAACAAAACAAAGATAACCAAACAACAAGTAAAAAGAACTCCTCTGGAAAATCAAATTGTTAGTCTTAAAAATGAAAAGAGAGAACTTTCAACTAATGAAGAGAAAATTAGAGCAATAATTAGGAGTTACTTTGTCCATTTTGATGCCAATAAATTTGATAACCTCTGTGAAATGGAGGAATACCTACAAAAATATAGATTATCCAGGTTAGCAGAGGGGGAAATAAATTGCTTAAATAGTCCAATTTTAGAAAAAGAAATAGAACAAACCATTAATCAACTCCCTAAGAAAAAAATCCCAAGGACCAGATGGACTTACATGTGAATTCTACCAAACATTTAAAGAACAATTAACTCCAATACTATATAAACTATTTGAAAAAAAATAGGGAATGAAGGACACAGACATGGTAATGATACCTAAATCAGGTAGGACAAAAACAGAGAAAGAAAATTATAGACCAATTCCCTAATGAATATTGATGCAAAAATCTTAAATAAAATATTAGCAAAGAGATTACAGAAAATCATCCCAGGATAATACACCACAATCAGGTAGAATTTACACCAGGAATGCAGGGCTCATTCAACATTAGGAAAACTATTAGCATAATTGACTATATCACTAACCAAATTAACAAAAAACATAAGACTATCTCAATACATGCAGAAAAAGCATTTGATAAAATCCAACACTCATTTCCATTAAAAGCACTAGGAATAAATGGACTTTTCCTTAAAATAGTAGCATCTATTTAAAACCATCAGTAAGTATCATATATAATGGGGATCAATTGGAACCATTCCCAATAAGATCATGAATGAAACAAGGTTGCCCACTATCACCATTACTATTCAATATTGTATTAGAAATGCTAGCTTTGGCAATAAGAGATGAAAAAGAGAATCTACTAAAAAGCTATTAGAAATAATTCACAACTTTAGCAAAATTGCAGGATACAAAATAAATCCACATAAATCATCAGCATTTTTATACATCCCTAACAAAATCCAAAAGCAAGAGACACAAAGAGAAATTCCATTTAAAATAACTGTCAAAAATATAAAATATTTGAGAATTTATCTGCCAAGGGAAAGTCAGGAACCTATATGAGCAAAACTATAAAACACTTTCACTGCAAATAAAGTCAGATCTAAACAATTGAAAAAATATCAAGTGCTCTTGGATAGGTAGAGTGAATATAATAAAGATGACAATACTCCCTAAATTAATTTATTTATCTAGAGCTATACCAATCAAACTCCTAAGAAACTATTTTATTGACCTAGAAAAAATAACAACAAAATTCATCTCAAAGAACAAAAGGTCAAGAATTTCAAGGGAACTAATGAAAAAAAAAAAAAAAAAACAAATAAAGGTGGCCTAGCTGTACCAGATTTAAAATTATATTACAAAGCAACCATCATCAAAACCATTTGGTATTGGCTAAGAAATAGTCTAGTTGATCAATGGAATAGGTTAAGTTCATAGGACAAAATAGTGTAAGTAGAGAAAATAGTCAAAGACCCCAGCTTTTGGGATAAGAATTCACTATTTGACAAAACCTGCTGGGAAAAATGGAAACTAGTATGACAGAAACTGGCATTGACCCACACATAACACCATATACCAAGATAAAGTCAAAATGGGTTCATGATCTAGATACAAAGAATGATATTATAAATAAATTAGAAGAACATAGGATATTTTACCTCTCAGACCTGTGGAGGAAGGAATTTGTGACCAAAGAAGAACTAGAGATCATTATTAATCATAAAATAGATAATTTTGACTATATTAATTTAAAAAGGTTTTATACAAACAACATCAATGCAGACAAGATTAGAAGGGAAGCAATAAACTGGGAAAACATTTTTATATCCAAAGGATCTGATAAAGGCCTCATTTCCAAAATATATCGAGAACTGACCCAAACTTGTAATTGTTCAAGCCATTCTCCAACCGACAAATGGTCAAAAGATATGAACAGACAATTTTCAGACAAAGAAATTGAAACTATTTCTAGTCATATAAAAAGGTGGTCTAAATCACAATTGATCAGAGAAATGAAAAGTAAGATATCTCTGAGATACCACTCCACACCTCTCAGATTGGTTAAGATGACAGGAAAAGATAATGACGCACGTTGGAAGGAATGTGGGAAAACTGGGTCACTGGTACATTGCTGGTGGAACTGTGAATGAATCCAATCATTCTGGAAAGTAGTTTGGTCAAACTATGCTCAAAAAGTTATCAAAATGTGCATACCCTTTGACCCAGCAGTGTTACTGCTGGGCTTATCCCCCAAAGAGAGCTTAGAGGAGGAAAAGGGAACTGTGTGTGCAAAAAATTTTGTGCCAGCCCTTTTTGTAGTAGCAAGAAACTGGAAAGTGAGTGGATGCCTATCAGTTGGAAAATAGCTAAATAAATCATGGTATATGGATGTTATGGAATTTATTGTTCTGTAAGAAATGACCAACAGGATGATTTCAGAGAGGCCTGGAGAGACTTACATGAATTGATGTTAAGTGAAATGAGTAGAACCAGGAGATCATTATATATGGCGACAACAAGACTATATGATGATTAATTATGATGGACCTGGTTCTCTTCAACAATGAGATGATTCAAACCAGTTCCAATAGTTCAGTGATGAAAAAATCCATCTACACCCAGAGAGGACTGAGGGAAAAGAGGGTGGACCACAACATAGCATTTTCACTCTTTCTGTTGTTTGCTTGAATTTTTGTTTTCCTTCTCAGTTATTTTTTTCCTCTCTGCAGATCCATCTTTTCTTGTGCAACAAGATAACTATATAAATATGTATGCATATATTGGATTTCACATATACTTGAACATATTTAACATGTATTGGACTACCTGCCAGTTAGGGGAGGGGTTGGGGGAAGGAGGGGAAAATTTGGAACAGAAGGTTTTGCAAGGGTTTATGTTGAAAAATTACCTATGTGTTTGTTTTGTAAATAGAAAACTATAATTAAAAAAAGGAAAAAAAAACTCTTTTGATTATTAAAGTTTTGACAATCTTGCTCCTATTTTTCCAGAAATATTGCTTATTTTTCTCTTTGACAAAACTGCATTTCATATATATTTCATTAGACTGTCTTCAGTGTCTGGAATGTAGTAATATAGGAATGACAATGGTTTATAAAACACTTTCTTTATATTAAGCACTGTGCTAAATTCTTCAAGTATTAAAAAAGAATCAAAATATTTTTGTCCTAAAGGCGTTTATATTCTAACAAGAAATAGAATATATGTTGAGGAGACTTGGTCAAAGAAGGATAATTTGTTTTGGGATGTCACAGGGATGGTAAATGGGGCCTTAAGGTAATTGATGGATGGACTCTTTCTAATAACAATAAAAAATTATTTTGATTATGGGTCCTTAAGAAAGAAGTAGAAAGTTAGTTGCAATGACAGTTTGGGACATGGCAACAAGGTAGATTGCAAGAACATAGATAGCCACATTGAGGCTAGCTAGATGCAATAGACCATATGTATATGTATTCACTCATTCATAAATAAGATTACCATTCTGATTAGACCCACTATAAATTATGTGTTATATAATCTCAAATGTGCTCTCATTTTAGCACTTCCAAATTGCTTCATTATCCTACTAAACAGATGGCTATTTGATATCGTTTGGATCCTCTTCAAATTTCCTACCTCACCTTCTCATTTCAACCTGTTAGCCAAGAACCTCATCTTTTATTCCAGTGAAAAATTTGAGGCTGTTTACTGAAATCTTCTCTTTCCCCCCTATTTTTCATTTCACATTCCATGAGGATATATTTGAGCTCAGGTCTTCTTGACTCCCTTCTTTTCTCCCTTCCTCCCTCCCTCTCTCCTTCTCTTTTTCTCCCTCCCTCTCTCATTTTCTCCCTCCCTTCTTCTTTCCCTCCCTTCCTTCTTTCCTTCCTTCCTCCTTCCCTCCTTCCATTCCTTTATTCTTCTTCTTTTCCTTCTCCTTCTCTTCCCCTTCCCCTTCCTCTTCCCCTTCCTCTTCATCCTCTTCCTTTTCTTCTTCCTCCTCCTCCTCCTCCTCCTTTTCTTTCTCCTCCTTCTTCCTCTTCTTCCTCTTTCTCCTTTCCCTTCTCTTCCACCCCTTTCCCCTTCTCCCCTTTTCCTTTTCCTTCTTCTTCTCTTTCCTTCCCTCCTTTTCTCTCTCTCTATATCTCTCTCTGTCTCTGTTTCTTTGTCTCTGTCAATCTCTCTGTCTCTCACTCACTCTCTTCCAATGCTAATCTTCCTTTCTCACTCAAGCATGATCTTTAACCTGCTCTATTTTTCCTACCTGGACTGGTTTGCTCCTTTTTAAGCAATCTGGTTGCCCTTCACTGTCAGGAACTCATCTTATTGGTGGCAAACTTAATGTAGTCTCTAGTTGCCATTAATCCTTCTATAATTCAAAACACCTGAACTAGTATCCCTAGCCTCTATCACCCAAGCAGCAAGTCTAATTGAAAAATTGGATTTGGGCAAAGATGTTATGTCAAGCTTTACAATAAATTCAAAATTGATACATAAACCAAATATAAGTAATCATACTATTACAAAAATCAGAGGAGAAACAAATCATCTGCCATTTACAGTTGTGGGTAGAAGATGTGTCGCTAAAGAAAAGAAAGGGCAATTGCAAAATAAAATAATAATTTCTATCTACACAAATTTCAAAGGCTTCTATAAGAAGAAGACAAATTATTGACTGGAGAAAAATCTTTGTATCAGATTTCTCAAATAAGGATTTGCTATTTGACATTTATAAAAAACTAACAAATATGACAAAAAGTCATTCCCAAACATGTAAGTAATAAAACAATGTAAACAAAGAGTATTCAAGAGAATTGAAAACAAAAAATAGCCATCAGAAATTATTTTCCAAATCGCTAATAAGTGAAATGCAAACCAAAACAACCCTGAGATTTTATATCATATCCCACAAATTGTCAAAGATGACAAAATATAGAAATCATCATTATTGGAGTTATAGAAAAATAGAAACTCTAATGCATTTTTGGTAGAGCTATCAATTAGCATAATCATTTTGAAAAGTAGCAATGTAGTATTTATTTAAATAAAATTCTTGAAATGTTCATTCCCTTTGTCCAAGAAATTTCTCTAACAGGCTTATGCTCTCAGGATATTGACAAAAAGAAAATCTCCATATATACTCAATATTTATAACACATTTTTCATGGAAGCAAGAAACAAAGTAGATGGCCATCTATTAATTGAAAATCTAATCAGATATTACTGTGCTATAAGAAAAGATAAATATGATGAACAAAAAGAATGGAGTTACTTGAAGTGATGCAAAATTAAGCAAAAAGAACCAAAAATATAGACAATAACCACAATAACGTAAATGAAAAGAACACTCACAGAATAATTCAAGATGAATGTTGCAAAATTATAAAGAACAAATCTAATTTCAAAGAAGCAATATGAAAATACATTTCCCCTCATTTCATTGCAGAAGTGGGGGGAACATGTTCTATGGATGTAGAATATTGTATATATTTTCAGTTTTTCCAGTATATTGATTGATTTTGCTATTTTTTTCTCCTTTCTTATTTTCTTTCCTAAAACCAAATAAAAAAAACACCACTTGGTTATATGGGATGGCTCTCTGAGAAGAAGGGAATTGAAGAAATATAAAAAACAAAAAATAACAACAAAAATTTATTTGCAAAAAAAAATAGATAATTTTTTCTCCTTTGTTAAGTATAACACAGTAAAGGGAACTGAACTTTGATAAACTTTAGAGCATGAAGTTATAAAAATAGCTCAAATTCATAGCTTATTAAAATTGACGAAGTACTTTATGAATAATTTAAATCTAGTCAGCATTTATTATGTACCTATGTTCAAGGAACTGTGCTGTGTTCCTAATAAAATTTAAAAAAGGGAAAACTATCCCTGTCCTCAACAAACTTGTGTTCTACTGAGAGATATCTATAACATAAATACGTAGCTAGATATAATGGCACATACACTAATTAGGAAGATCAGCAGAATTTTTTTTCTTATTCCAATGATACCTAACCGGAGTCTCTAAAGGAAAGATTCTAAAACGGAGACATGAGTAGAAAATGTATTCTAGACATGTGACATAGTCTATGGAAAGACGTGGAGACATGAGATTGAACTAAGAGATTAGAGAACAATTAGGCTAGTTGAACTGAATGTATACTTTGGAGCATTATATGAAGTAACAAAAAACATTTAAGAGAAATTGTCATTCATCCTTTGCTAGATCTTCAATGTTGGGGAGGAGGAGAGGATCTACTTTGTGAAGGCAGTTCATTGCACTTTAGCAATCTTTCATTTTTTAGGAATTCTGTCTAGCAATAAGCATTTACTTCTTTGAAACATCCACTCCTCACAACAGATTTTGCTTTCTTGAATAAAAAAAAAAAAAAAAGTCTGATCTCTCTTCCCAAATGGCAATTGTTTAAACTTTTAAAGAATGCTGTCCATCCCTATTTCCCTATGCCCATCCTAGAAAAATCTTTTCTCCCTAGTTCTTTTATTGATCTTCACATGATATGAATTCAAGACATTTCTCCAATATTATTCTCCTCTGAACAGTTTCTAGCTTCTCAAAGTCCACTCAACTGTGACACCTAAAGCTTTATACAACTCCCCAGAAGAGGCCTATCTAGGACTAAGAGAGAAACTAAAAACTCATTATTTCTAGAAGTTCTGTCTTAATTCCCTTTTAACTTTAACTTTTCAATCTAACACAGAATGGAAGACAAAATAAAATCTCTTGCAGCTGGAATAGCAGGATTTTTTCTTCTTTAGTAAACATCTTTTCTGAAAAACAGATGAATGGCCCCACTTAAATCACTAGTATTCTGCAGCTGGAGAGGCAATGTGTTATAGTGGTTAGAGAGCTAGATTCAAAGCCAGGAAAATTTGGATCAGGCCCCACCTCTGACACATGCTGGTTGTTTGATCCCAGGCACATTATTTAAACTCAATGTTCTAGGAAACTAAGACGATAAATCCCAGAGATGGTGCTGACCTGCATTAACAGAGGGAATTTCCTGTACCATTGAAATTACAGGTCCAATATATGCCCTTGAATCAGTCATCTGGAAATCAGGTTTACTTACCTGTATATTCTATCTAGACATCATAGCTAAGAAATTACCATTGAAGATATCTTATCAAAGACAAGGGTTCTCTGTGTGTATGTTTCTCTCTGTGTGTCTGTCTCTCTCTGTCTCTTTCTCTCTTTCTCTATCTCTTTTTGTCTCTCTTTCAACATTTCCCATAGGACTGTACCTCATTGGTGCCAAAGATTTTCCCTGACAAAAAGATCTTTTGCTGTACTCCCCTTCACTCTGAGATATAGAAGGAAAATGTATCAAGCTATGAGCCTCATCTTCACCCTAAACTAGTTTCTGCCTTGGGAAATGAAAGCTCTCTTCAAACATGGCGTAGGAGAACACCTGAGAATAAACAGTCTCCATCAGCCAAAACCAGAATCCTTTCCTGGCTTGAGAAAAAAAAAAAAAAACAGATAAAACAAAACAAAAGTCAAAAATTTCTCCCTAAAATATTTTCTCTCTATCTGTAAACCCCAGAATGAAGCTCTGACCATGAAGAACCACTCAGGTCTGCATGTTCACCTTACGTACCTGTACCAACACAAAAAGAAAGGTTAGAGGAATAAGTCTCTGGGGAGGCTTTCATTGACACTCCAAGATGTCTCTTTTTCTTATGAAGGGCAGGAGTTTTACCTTCTAAGGAATCTATCTAAAGATATATTTCATTTTAGTTTGTTGCCCTTGTCACACTGACCCGTCATATAAAAAGCATTGTTTTTGCCTGAAAAAATCACACTAACAGAACCAGTTTACTGCCTTCAGGATTCAATAGTCACATAGTTTAAGAGTAAACTCAGTTTGTTGGAAGAAAGCTAGAAAAGTCTTATTGTAACAGTTTTCCCATCATTTTGCTTCACTGATGTATAGAAAATAGACTGCTGATCTTGGAATCACTCTGTTTACTATGTGCTGGGGACTGTGCTAAGTATTGGGGTCACAAAGAAAAGAAAACTTTTTTTACACAGTATCATAGAAGAGAAATATGAAATGGATAAATTGGAGATAATCAATAGAGAGAAAGAACTCACATTACAGGGGATCAAGAAAGGCTTTCTGTAGAAGCTGAAATTTTAGCAAAGGCTTGAAGGAAGCTAGGGAAGCTAAGAGTCAGAGTAGCATATTCTGACATGAGAAACATTCAGTGAAAATGGAGTTTCTCACTCTAGTAATATAAAGGAAGTCACTGAATCCTAGAATATGTAATGTCAATAAGATATAAAACTATTAGGAAGGTAAGAAGGCATCAAGTTGTTAAGGATTTTGAATGCCAGGGGATTTTAAAGGTTACAGGAAACCCCTGGAGTTTATTGAAAAGAGGGATGACATGGTCATATCTGTACTCTAGGTTAATTGATTTGACAGCTGCATCAGTGATAGACTAAAGTAGCAAAAGACTTTAGACAAACTAACCAGCATGCTATTTTGATAGTAAACATGAGTTGATAAGAGCCTACACCAAGGTAGTAGCAGCATCAGAGTAGAGAAGAGGACATTTGTAAGAGATATTATGAAGGTAAAATTGACAGGACCTAGAAACAGATTGGATATGGGGTTAAGTGAGAGAGAACAAGGAGTCCATTTTGACACCTTGGTTGCAAGCTTTACCTTGGTGACTGGGAAATGGTGAAAAGGAAGGCCTCAGAAGATTTTAGTCATAGGCCATTGTTCAAGCCTAAGATGAGGATGTAGAAGTTCTTTTGACTTTTAGAACTTCTTCTTCCCCCAGGGTCATTCCTTCCAGTACCTCAGAAGTATGTCCAGAGCATAAAGCCTCTGAATTCCTCACCACGGAATTCCTTCTGATATTCCAATTCTAGGAGCCCCTATGTCTTGATTTAAAATGAACAAGCATTCCTTTTCTCTTTTTTCTGTCCAAAGAATTGTTAGACTGGAGAGCTACTTTCCCAAGCTAGCTGCACTTCAGTTAATTAACAAATATAGTACTTATTGAGTTTTTACTACTGTTATTAAAGCCTGTGATAAGTGTTATGAAGATCAATAAAGACTAGTCTTGATCAGCTTGATATGTATATTGAGAAGACTAAATTTACCCAATTAGAATATTTAAAGATCAAAGACATAGAGCTTGATGAGACTGAAGGGATCTAATTCAATCCTTATTTATTTAATTTAAAAAATCACAAAGCAAGAGAGAGCAAAGATAGCAGAATAAATGCAGGAACTCACCCAACCTCTCCCCCAAACCACTCTAAATTTCTTTAAATAATTACTATAAGCAAAGTGTAGAGCGCTGGAACACCCCAAAAGATGGGTAGAACATTTTCCAGCCAAAAACAACTTAATAGATCTTTGACCAGGGTGAATGTTCAGCTTGCAGTTCCAGCAAGAGCCATTCCAGCACAGCCCCAGCCCCAGTGCTAGCCAAGCAGAACTCTGTTGCTTTAACACATTAGATTTTATAAGTACAGTGGGACAGAGACACTCCTAACAATTCCAGGGCTGAAAAGAAGGCTTCTGGTCAGGTCCCTAGATGGATCTCTGAAAACAGATGCACAAAATTATTGAAGCTTGGGACAGTGTACCTTCCATCCTGGAAACAGAGACTTACTTTAAACAAATAATTAAAAGCCAAGTAATAGGTTAGAAAAAAAAGATTTTTTCTTCTCACCAAAGAAAAATTTTCTCACCAGAGAAAGTTACTATGGTGAGATGGAATTTCAAAATGTAGACTCAGATGATAGCAAAGGCAAAGTTCCTATATCTAAAGCTTTCAAGAAAAATAAGACCTGGGCTCAGGCTATGGAAGGGCTCAGAAAAGATTTTGAAAATCAAGTTAAGAGAGAGAGGAGAAAAAAAGGAAAACAATTGAGAGTTTTGCAGAAGGGATTACAAAAAGCTAATGAGAACAATGCCTTAAAAAGCAAAACTGGCCAAATATAAAAGGAGGTACAAAAACTCACTGAGTGACATTATTCCTTAAAAATTAGAATTAAGCAAATAGAAATTAATGACTTTATGACAAATCAAGGTGAATAAAAAACCCAAAAAATTAGAAAAAAAATATATGAAATATCTCATTGGAAAATCAACTGACCTGGAAAGTAGATCCAGAAGAGATAAAATAAAAATGTTTGATCTGCTTGAATGCCATGATCAAAAAAAGAGCTGGGGCATCATCTTTCAAAACATTATCAAGGTAATCTATCCTGATATTCCAGAACCAGGAGATAAAATAGAAATTGAAAGAGTCCACAGATCATCTCCTAAAAGAGATCCCCAAATTAAAACTCCCAGGAATATTACACTAAGATTCTGGAACTCCCAGGTTAATGAGAAAATATTGCAAACATCCTGAAAGAAACAATTCAAGTGTAGTGGAGCCACAGTCAAGATAACACAAGATTTAGTAGCTTCAGCATTAAAGGACCAGAGAATCACCTACCCAATAAATAAATAAATATAATTCTTTGGGGGAAAGGTGGATATTCAATGAAATAGATGATCTTCCAAGTATTCATGATGAAAAGACTAGCACTGAATAGAAATTTTGATTTTCAAATGCACAACTCAGAAGAAACATAAGGAAGTAATCAGGAAAGTGATATCATAAAGGACTTAATAAGATTTATCTGTTAACATTTCTACATGGGAAGATGATACTTGTAACTCACTAGAACTTTCTCATTGTCATGGCAGTTAGAAAGAATATATGACAGGGCATAGTGTGAGTTGAATATTAATGGATAATATCTTTTTTAAAAAATGAAATTGTCATAAGAAAGGAATCTACTGGGAGAATGGGAAAGGGAGAAGTGGAATTGTGTAAAGTATCTGACATAAAAAGGCAAGAAAAGGCTTTTACAATGGAGGGGAAGAGGCAGATGAGAGGTTGATGAGTGAAATTCATTCTCTCATCAAATTGACTTAAAGAGGAAATAACATATAACCTCAATATGAGTACAGAAATCTGTCTTACTCTGCAGGAAAATAGAAAGGGAATGTGATATGGGAAGGATGGAAGGTGACAAAAGAGAGGGCATTTTGGGGGATGGAGTGGTCAGTAGCAAAATACTTTTGAGGAGAGGTGAGAAAGAGTAGAATAAATGGGGGAAATGTAGTTCACAATAGCAATTTTTTAAAATAATAGTTTTAATATTTTCAAAATATATTCAGATAATTTTCAGCATTCATCTTTGCAAAACCTTGTGTCCCAAATTTTTCTCCCCCTCTTCCCTCAACCCTTTTTCCTATATAGCAAGTAAAAATATAAGTTCAACATGTGCAAAATATATATATATATATATATATATATATGAGCAATAAGATCAAAAAAGGAAAAAAAATGAGAAATGAAAAAAAAAAAAAACAAGAAAACAACCAAAAAATGTGAAAATGCTATGTTGTAATATACATTCAGTCTCCACAATCCTGCTTCTGGATGCAGATGGCTCTCTCCTTCACAAGTCCATTAGAATTTATCTGAATCACTTCATTTTTGAAAATAGCCAAACCATTAAAGTTGATCATCACATAATCTTCTTGTTGCTGTGTATAATGTTCTCTTGGTTCTACTGACTTCATGTAGGAAGTCTTTCCAAGCCTTTCTGAAATCATCCTGCTGACTGTTTCTTATAAAACAATGATATTTCATTATGTTCATATACCATAACTTATTCAGCCATTCCCCAACTAGTGAGCATCTATTACATTGCCACTACAAAAAAGGACTGCTACAAACATTTTTGTACATGTGGGTACTTTTCCCTTTTATTTTTCATCTCTTTGGGATACAGGCCCAGTAGAGATACTGCTAGAGCAAAGGCTGTGCACAGTTTGATAACTAGTAGTAGTAATTGTATAAAGAATTTTAAGGTAAATTTCTCAGTTAAGACCTTATTTCTCAATCATAGAGGGGTTTGAGTCAAATATAAAAAGAGCCATTCCCCAGTTTATAGATGATAACTGGAAAGTCCTCCATGAACTTAAGCAAAGTGAAATGCACTGCACGCAAAGTAATAGCAATGTTTTGGCATGATCAGCTGTAAATGATTTTGCTATTCTAAGCAGTACAATGATCCATGACTACTCTAAAAGACTTAAGATAAAAAATCCTGTCTCTTTCCAGAGAAGGAAATGATTGTGTCTGAAAATTGAGTGAAGTATAAAAAATAAAAATAAATAAATATCCATTTATTTTAAAGATTCATTAAAAATGTTTTGAGTTCCAAATTCTCTCTTCCTTCCCACCTTTTCCCCACCCAATGGGAAAATTAGCAATTTGATATTGATTATAAAGGTGAAATCATGCAATGAACATACATATATTAAGCACTGTGATAGAAGTTGGGTAACAAAAAATGAAAATAAAACAGTCTCTCAAAGAACAAGTATTCTAGTGAGGGAAGGACAGTGTATTAAGATAAGTAAATGGAAAACATTTTTTAACATTGCTCAGTTATTTCTGACTCATTGTGACCCCATGAACTTGTCCATGGGATTTTTTTTGGCAAAGGTACAGGGATGGTTTGCCACTATGCTTCTTCAGTGTGTCCCTATTTTATAAATTAGGAACTGAGGCAAATAGGGTTATTGAGACAAATAAGGAACTAAGGGCATAGCTAGTAAGTGCCCAAGGCAATATTTTAAACTCAACTTCTTGATTACAAGGCCAGTGTTCTATCCACTGTACTGCCTAGCTATCCAAATAAATTTTAAGCAAATACAAAATATTTTGGTGATACAGTTACAACTAGGGGACTAAGAAAAATCTGATGTAGGAACTAAGCATCAGGAAAGTACTAGGGATTTCAAGAGATGAAGGAGAAAAGAAAAAAAGGGGGAAAGGCCTGTGTAAAGGACACATTGAATGAGATGGAATATCATATGCAGGAAAACTGGAACCACCTAGAGGAAGAGTAAACAAATGGAAATCAAGCAAGAAAGAATTGGAGTCATAATGTCTCCTTTAAAGAAGGCATTTGTATTTTACCCTTGAGGCAACAGGGAGACACTGAAATTTCTTGAGTTGAAGAATGCTATGATCAGACGTGTTTTAAGAATGTTGACTTACAGGCATTGAGGCGGCATATTTGAGAGGGAAACAAATTAAGTACCTATTAGAATACTGTAGGTGAGGTGATACGAGTCTGAATTAAAATAGTGGAAGAGAAGGGGACAAATGTGAAATGTTATAAAGATAGAATCACTAAGACTTGACAACTGATTGAGTGCAGCCCTTCTTATTTTACAGATGAGGAAACTGAGGTCCAGAAAGTTTAAATTACTTATCCAAAGCCAATCAAATAGAAAATCATTGAACCTGTGTTTAAGTCCAAATCTTCCAACATTCTTTCCATTATATAATGTTAATTATTGCTGACAAAGCAGAATAGAATAATACCAAATTCTGGGTATGTTTATATGGTTATGATACAGTTGAAAGAATGCTGACCCCAGCTTCAAATACAAATTCTACTTACTATTTATTTACTAGACATGTGGCTTTGGGCAAATTAACCTTATTGGACCTCAATTATATTATATGTGAAAGGAAGGGTTGGACTAGATGACTCCTGAGGTCTTTAGAGGTCATAGATTTATGAACCCATGATCTAAGACAACACAAAACAAGACAAGGCAAGACTTAAAAAAGCATGATATGTAGATGCTTTCAAGTATTTGAAGAGCTGTGATGTGAAAAAGAGATTCATTTGAGTATAGAAGTAGTAACATTGAATGGAACTTGCAAAGAGGCAGATGTATGCTTCATATAAAGAAAAAATGAAACAAAAAAATATATAGTTATTGAAGTAGAGAATAATATCCCTTAGGAGGTAATAGTTTCTTCTTCAATGGAGATGTTTGGTTGAGGTGGTTGAAAAATGAATTTGTTTTCAGGTCTGGGATGAATTAGGTGGCCCTTGAAATATCTCCCAATTTTGAGATTCAATGGAGGTAGAAATGACATATTTGGCTCATGGAGTAGATGTGAAGATGAGTGATTGAAGAGTGAAAATAGTTCTAAGGTCTCTAGATGGCACTATATGAGACACAAAATATTGAAAGCAAAGAAGTGAAAATGATAGTTTGAATCTATAAGCAGAGCAAGGTAGAGAGAAAGAGAGGAAAAGGGAGAGAAAGACAGACAAACAAATAGAGAAAGAATAAAGAAATATCTTCCGAGCTCCATACATTTTATAGTAAAAGGCATAATTAAAATTCCATACTTCCTGATAAGGAGTGATGAGTCATCTTTGGGGTAACATCTCAGAGATTGTCATATCTTTTTCGCATTGTATTATAGGAACCACAAACTGTTTTCTTAATTTTCAGGTGAGGTGATTATAGATACCTATCCCAGAAAAATGCTACTGTATCTTAGAGATACAAATAAGATTTAAATGATTTTCCTTCCATACAAGTTTTTTTTCCCTCCCAGTGAAAACTAGAAATACTGATCAACTGTACTTAAAAAGTAGTGTGTCCAAATTCTATTATACAAATGCTGTTGTAATATTTTTTAAATGTCAGCAGATATTATACCAAGATAACACAGACCATCAACATGAAGGCCTTGAGGAACAAAGGAATACGCCCAAATAAGAAAGAGCTTTCTTGTGGCACATCTATTTGGATAGTAATGCTTCCTGTTTCACTTGGAAAGTCCTTGTCAAATTTCAGCTAAGAGTTCTGGGTACTGCATGTGGCTTAGCCATGATACCATCATGGATTTTTTGGGAGAAAACAGTATCAGATATGATTTGAGAGATTGAAGTCCAGGATGAATTTAGGTTCTGGGCAATTAAGTGGTAAAGCAGACAGAGGACTAGTCCAAGAGTTTAAATCTGGTCTTAGACAGAGTTTTATGATCATAGATGTGTACTCTCAGTTTTCTTATCTGTAAAATGAGGACAATAAGGTTTCTCTTGGAGTTGTGAGAAAAAAATGAGATAATATTTGTAAAATACTTTGCAAATGATAAAGTGCTATGTAAATTAGCTATAATGATGATTATTAGTATAACATTACATTTGTTATATTAAAAAAAATTGCTGTCTTAGTGATGTTCCTAATAATTAATTATGTCTTTTGTCTTAGATTATATTCTATTTAGTTATTTCTTGGAATTTAAATCTTTCAATATATCGTGAGTTTTTTGGAATAAAAACATTTTCATTTTGTCATTTTATCTCTAGGATGTAGGATAGGATCTTGCAAAAAGTAGATTATTCAAAATTTTTATATTTAAACATATTTATGACATGACTAATATGGAAATATGTTTTGCATGTTCACAATAACTTTTTATAAATTTCCTATCTTCTTGGTGAGGGGAAAATGTAGGGAGGAAGGAAGGGAATTTGAAACTCAAAATTTTCAAAAATGAATGTAAACTTTGCTTTTATAAGTAACTGGGAAAATATCTTTTAAAATGTTTGATCAGTTGAATTGAATTGAATAATAATGAAAATATTATACCAAAGAAATTGATAGTAATGTTGCTGATGAAGGTGATGATAAAAGATGACAATAATGATAACAAGCATCTTGTTACAGTGGAAAGAGTTCCTGAGTTCAAATTGGAGACCTCAGTTTTAGTGGGTCTTACTCTGCTTTTTTTCTATATAATACTGCATGTCACTTAACTTCTCTATTCCTTAATTTACTCACCTATAAAACCAGTATTATAATAACTTTGCCCTAAGTACTTTCAAGATTATTATGAGAAAAGAAACTTTAATCACTATAAATAGACTTTACCTATGATAATGGGAGTTATAATATAATGTTCAGGCTAGCTCTCTGGAGGAGCTCAGGATCAGTCATAGTCAGGATCAAAGTCCTTGGTCTTTAGGAAGAGAAGTAAAGGAGGCAGGCAAGTTGCCATGTGGCTCATCAAAGATGGATTCTGGACTCTGGAGCCTGAAGTCCTCCCTGCTGAGCATGCTATGGCAGAAAGACTCTGACTCTCTCCCTCAGCCCTACAATCCTTCCCTACAATTACCTCACCACAACACATTCAACAGGTGCCAATCTTGAAAAGAGCCATCACACCACCATATCATCTAAGTATATGTTTATAGAACCATTATGTCACATTGAGTTGGTACATAGCCTTAATTGCTCTGCTGTTCTGGATTCAAGTACACCTTTTCAGAATTCCAACCTTCTGCATTAGTTCCAGCCCTCTACACTGTAATATTTCAAATTATGGTCTAGTGTACTATTTTATATCTCCATCATTTATATTTTGTCTCTCTAAATAGATTCTAAGGTCTTTTAAAGGAAATTTTGCTTATCCTTTCTCTCCCTTGCAGTATGTAGCAGAGTCTCTAGATTCTAGTAAAAGTATGATGACAATACCAACAATAATAATGTTGATAATACATTTATATTACTCCTTATAATTTTCAAAGTATTTTTACTGAAAGCTAGGCAGAGGAAATATTATTGTGGCTTTTAGGTAAAAAACTGAGGCTCAGAGAGATAACATGACTGATCGAGTGACTGAGACAGTTCTCAAGCCTGTGGTAAATCTTATAAGTGAGAAAAGATTAGACAAAAGGAATATTGACTTCAGGGGTCCAGAAACTGGGGAACAAAACTGTTATGTCTTCCCAAGTGATACTTCTTTAGGCAGCTTCTCCTGGACATCAGATAATTGTCTAAAAAAAAGAAATCTGGAGTCACAGAGTCCTTGCACTCTCTTCCCTATGAAAAGCAGCAGTCACTTCAGTAAGTATTCAAAACTTCTGCAGAGAGTCACAATCCCAGTATAATTAGAAAGACTGACTAGGCAGTGTTTGGTCCAGAGGCAGGAGTAACCACATGGGAGACTTAATTCCTCATTACCATGACTGGTATATGGTACCTGAACAGGAAATGTGTCTGACTTTGGAGCTTTGGGAGACCAACAGGTAAAATTAGCTATAAGACTAATTCATCCTGTTGTAACTGCAAAATAAAAGAAACCAGTAAATAGCCACCTTCCATTTCCCCTCCTCCCCCCGCCCTGCTATTGGCAAGATAGGAACAACTTTATGAGAATAGAATCCCTTCTTCATGTGAGATTTAACAGATTAAAAAAAGAAAAAAAACACTTCCTGAAATTCCTAAAGTTCCTGAAATTTTATCATTAACTATTTATTTGTTTGAGACATAAGTGTTAATGAACTGAAAATCCATGTGGAGATACCAAGCAATCATGAGACTAGAAAGGATCTTTGAAAATGTTTCCTCCTGCATTATATTGATGATGAAATTAAGTCTTGGAGAGTTGAAATCATATAAAGTCATACTGGTTATAGTTCAAACCAAAATTCTGGGCTCTGGCCCAGGTTATAGAACTCCCACTCCTCTAACCCCCATCCCCATTCCTATCAAGTTTAGCACACTTTTAAAAGCACTTATGACCCTCCCAATAGCTTGGCCATTATGGCATCATAGAAATGAAGGTAAAGGATTCTTGATATTTTACTTGACATATGGAGAAGCAAAAGCCCAAAAAGTTTATGATAAATTAAAGCAAGGTCATTCAGGTAAGAAATAACAAAGCCAGGATTCAAATCTATGTCCCCTGATCCCAAATCTTTTCTACTATATCCTGTTAACTATGGTAACAAATAACCAGAGTCACAGAGATTTTACAATCACTGTTATGTCCAAAAATACTTAAGAGCTGACAAGATTATAAACAACAAGCTTATTGTTGGGGAAAGGAAATAAGACACATATGTCAGGGCCTCCTCTATAGGAGACCCAAGGCTAAATCTTGATTTATAGATTTGTGACTAGAGAAAGAATTAAGCAATATAATATAGCAACAATGGTGAGTCATAACAGCAACAATAAGGCAAGGTTGTCTAGTGACAAAAAGTCCACTAGATAGCAGGGCTTCATGTCTGGGCCTGTTGGTGCTTGACCAAGCTCAGGGACCATCAGATTTGTCATAAAACTGCAGTAGAGTTCATCCAGAAAGTGAGTTCAAAGGAATGCTATGCCAATCTTAGAGCATAACTTGCTTGCTGGGCCTTAGCTCTGGAAAACAGGGTGTCTCCTAACAGTAGAAAGAAAAGAGTAAAAAGAGAGAGGTGGACTTGGATCTTGATAACCTCTACCATCAAAAGACTCGGTTTGAAGTTCTGTCTCTTCCTCCGACCTTGGGAATTTTTTTATCTTTTAGAGTAACCACAATTTCATTGATGCAAATATTCTTCCAGTCTCTTCACAAGCTATTCATGCCTATTCAGACCATGTGAGACTTGCCCATATCCTTCCATAAATTGTTCACAGAGAATATTTCAAAGGGAACTTAAGTAACAGGGAAATTTTGGAGAAGCAAATTTCAGTAAAAGAGGAAGAAAATCTTCCTAATAAAACTATGAAAAAGTCAAATGGGTGATTTCAGGAGGTAGGAACAGCTTCCTAATTAGAGGTGTTTGAACAAAGATTAAATAGCCACTTATTTATTGTATTGTAGAGGAGATTCTCAGTGAGATAGAGATTGGATTATATTACTTCTGAATTGCTTTCAACACAGATTCTCTGAGTCCATGATACCCAACATGCTTTGAGTTTTCCTCTGAATTCCTTAATACTATATGGATGCACAAATTTCTAGTGATTCATCTGGGTTTTTTGGGTTTTTTTTTTCTCAGTATACAAGAACAATTCCTTTTTTGGATCATGCATTCCTTGGATGGCATCTTTCCTCCCCTATATTTTTTGTGTATAAGTTATAATGTATATGATTTTGAAGTTTAGGTCCATCATGGGTCCCTCCATTGCCATTCGAATCACTAGCAAGAAAAAGTGGATTTAAAAAAGAAGCTTTCAAAGAAGTGAACAGTTTGCAATCCCTAAAAATTTTACTTCTGCCCCAAATACTTATCTCCTGTTGTCTTTCTATTCAACCTGAGCATAGGTCATTGTCAATTTAATGGCACATATCTAAAATGTATATGCTAATGGAATTAATCCACTCCATCTCCTCAAAAATTGTGGGGGTATGTGTATATATATATAGGTGTGTTATATGTGTGTATTTATATGTTCTACATCTACAAGATTTTTTTTCCACGTGGACTTCAATGTCAATTTCCTTTGAGATGATCAATTGAACATATCCTGTAGGCTTCTGATGTTTGATACAGAATGGTGACTGAAAATAGAAATATTTGTAAAATCTTATCAGCTTATAAGAACATTCTCTTTCATACAGACTTTACATACAGTGTCTTCCATAACACTAGTGAAGATCATCAGTGAAAATTTATTTTGTAGTTCCCTTTTTGAAAAAATAATGAATATTCCCATATGTGAAAAAGGCCAGAAAAATGAAATATGTTTATTATTAATATTCAGAGCATCATTGTACAAACTTATCTTTATAGTTCCCTTTGACTAGGAATCTTGAATAGTTTTAATATTATTATGAGAGACTTGTAAGAATCTTTAAGAATGATTTTTGCTCTATTGAATCAAATGCTTTTTAAAGAATAAATAATAAAAGATAGTTTGTTCCCTTCATTTTAATTATGATACTAATAAGATGCATCAAACTCTAAAAATCTGAGGAATCCTGTTTGTTCCTTTGTTTTTATCACAAATACCTTTCATATATACCATCTTTAAAAGGATTTTTATAGATGTTGGGAAATAGGATCATTGGTCATTTACATTCTCTTGCTCTCCCCCCCACCCACCTATACACACACCTTTTTTAGAGGAAACAATGCTATGCATGAGATTATTTTTTTAAATGATACTTTCTCTTCTTTGAGCTATATAGTAATTTCATCCCTGTATTCTTTTAAAATCAATGAGTAGTTAGTCCCTTTATGGTATATATCATCACTGAACATGACTGAAAAGAGATATAAAAATATACCAAAGCATTGGGTTCTAGTTATATTATGTCTCTGTGTCTTTGCTGAGTTGGGTGTGTTGTATATCCTATCTATCACACCAGAGAGCAAACTAGGAGAAAAAGGTACAAGTTTAAAAGAGGGAAGTTAAGACTGTTATAGAATTTTTTTTTAAATTAATTTTTCTGTTGTTCAGTCATTTTCAGTTGGGTCTACCTTTTTGTAACCTAATTTGGGATTTTATTGCCGATGTTACTGGAGCAGTTTGCCATTTCCTTTTCCAATCCTTTTTACAGAGGAGGAAGCTAAGGGAAATAGGGTTAAATATCTTGCTAAGGTTCACACAGCTAGTAAGTATCTGAGGCAGGTTTTGAACTCAGAAAGATGAGTTGTTTTTTTGTTTTTTTTTTCACCAGGCCCAGTAGTCTTTTCATTGCACCATGTTGCTGTCCTTTTTAATAATAAAGCTGTCCAAAAGTAGAACAAGTTGGGTTAGAAGGTAACGAATTACCTATTACTTGAAATCTTCATTCCAAATCTGGATAATTACCTATCAATAATATTGTAAATGTAATTCTTAAATTTGAAGTGAACTAGATGTACACTGGGTTCCAAAGGAATTTGAACACATTTCTCCCTGAAAATCTTCTCTCTCACAGTCTTCCCACATATTCATTCAGGGCTAAGTTTTTTCAAACACTTGCTGAGTTTTCTGCTCTTGTCCACTCTTGACCATTAGAGTCACATTTTCCCCTTATATTTTTTTCAATGCAAAACCTCCTAGTAGGTAGTCTGTCTTACTGAGGTAAAAACAAACAAACAAAAACAAAGAAACAAAAAAGCCTAACCAACTTCCTTTTTTGTTAGTTATAAAATTGTTATTCCTTATTTAATTATTAATTAATTATATGATTTTTCATTTTGTGTTTTAACTTTTGAAATCTTTTTTTAAAAGTTCAATGGAAGTCAGCAGTTACATCACAATGAGCTACTACATCATCCATTCTATAGTTCTCAAACTGAACCTCTTTAATATTTTATGTGTCAGAAAATTTTTTTCTTCACACTTGTATTTTACAACTTTTGGTACATAGAGTTTCTCCTTTCTTCCCTGCACCTTCAAGTCACCATTTTGTTCATAGATACATAAGATACATAACCTTCCTATTTGGGGAACAGTTGATTTTCTGGTCCCTTTTGGGGAAGTAATTATACCACATCCTGCTTAAAACTATTTCTTTACACATAGATTTTTATTATTAAAAAAAAAAAATGATTTATCTCCATTTAGCCACCAAAGTGATTACCAATGAAAGGGACATTACTTTACATTCTTCTCATGTGGATTTATTTATTCTTTATGTAAAAGTATTTTTCTACTCATTTCATCAATCCAATTGCTCATATAGTAAAGGAGTAGTATCTTACCTATATAACCCTTTACCACCTGGCTTGTCAATCAGTGAGCATACCAGAAGTTCCTATAGCAACTGAAATAATTTTTACCCAGAGGTCACAGACATAGTTACATTTGAACTTGGGGATGAAAACTCTGAGGAAGAAAAAAAGGAAGAAAATTCATCTTGCTAAGCTATGTGAAGAGAAGGAGGCTAGAGGGTCAGAGAAATGTATCCTGTTCTGAATTCCTCCCTCCTCACATTTTGTTGTAAATTCCTACAAGTAATCTGGCAGATTTCTGATATGAACACTGGATAGTAAGAACTAAGATGATGGGAAAAAAATTGACTGGCATGTTGATGAGGTCTTAAGTGTCAAAAGCCATCTGGGAATTGAATTTCTTCCCTTGTCTGCTAAAGGGGAATCAAAGTACCCATTAGATTTCACAAATAAAGGTATATACATTATTATGCTCTGGTACCAACACTGTGATTGCACTTATAGCTCCCAACACAGATTATCTCTCAGGTCCACATTTACTTTGTACCTGAGAGCTCAAAAGTTAAGAGTAACTATATTATTTAACTTACTATATACCCAATATGCCAGATAAATTTAGATTGTGATTGATGTGAAGTCTCTGTTTTATGAGAATCAATTGAAAGACCTGGGGATGTTTATCCTGAGGAAGATAAGACTTAGAGAAGATACACAATAGCTATCTTTACTTTATTGAAAGACTTTCATATAAAAATGAGATTAGACTTCTGCTTAAAATAGGCAGTTTGAACATGCACAATGGGTAGAGATGAAGCAAAGTCATATGTAGGATAGATTTTTTTTTAATTGCCCAACAAATAGAAGTATCCAAAAATGGACCTAGTTTATGAAAAATTATGGGTTTTCTTTTACTAGAAAATTTCAAGTGAATACTGTATGAGCCCTGGGCAAGGACATTTCTTTATATTTGGGTTAGATTATTTATAATAACAGTCACAGACCTTCATGAACATTTTTAGTAATATTTTAAAAGAAATTCTTGACTGAGTAGAAATTGGACTATACAGCCCTTATAATTCTTTTCAGCTCAGAAATTCTGTGATTTATTAATAAAATAATAATAAATTTTGTTTATTATTAAATAAAATTATTATTGATATTAATTAATTAAAATGATAATATTGAATAATAATTACATAAATAAATTGTGAGGACCCTGGACTAGACTACTGGAAACACCAACAACTTGTAGGTCCCCAGACAGAAGCATCTATGACAACCTGAAATAACCTCATATTTAATGCCCACAAGAAAACACCAAGACCAATCCAGATCTTCCTTCCAGAAGTGCAAAATCAAGGTCTACCATAAAGTCCCAAATCAGGAAGTAGTCTGAAAGAATGAGTGGGAAAAATATAGTTTAGTGACAGAAATATTTAACACATAAACCCAGAAAAGAAAGAACACCAAAGAACTATAAGCAAAGCCTTGAAGAAAAACATGGTTTGGATACATAAAATTTTTGAGAAAAATAAAGCAAGAATGTTTTTTAAGAGTTATTTTTTTTAAATGAATTAAATGAGAGAACTACTGGAAATTATAGAAAAGAAAATAAGCACATTTGGGTACATAAATACATTTCAAACAATAGGGAAATTGCAAAGAGAAAAAGTGTGTGTGTGTGTGTGTGTGTGTGTGTGTGTGTGTGACTGCAAAAATGGGAATGTGAATGAATATCCATCAGCCTGGAAATGGTTGAATAAGTTATAATAGAATACTATTATATACTATAATAAATGATGAACAAGATGGTTTCAGAAAAACCTGGGAAGACATATGAATTGATACAAAGTGAACATAACTGAGAGGGGGCAGCTAGTTGGTGTAGTGTAGTGTAGTGTAGAACAGCAGCCATGTAGTCAGGAGGACCTGATTTCAAATTTGGCCCCAGACACTTAACACTTCCTGGCTATGACGCTGGGCAAGTCACTTAACCCCACTGTCTCAGAAAAAAAAAAAGCATAACTGAGAAAACAGTTCATGCAATTACAATAATTTTATAAGACAAAAGCGTGAAAGATTTAGAAATTCTGATGAAAGTGTGACTCCAGAGGATTGATGATGAAAATTCTACTTCCTGATAAATTCAGATGCAAAATGCAAATATATATATATATATATATATATATATATATATATATATATAATATGTATATATACATATAGTACCTACATGTATGTATTTATACATATTAATATATGTGTATATATGTACATGTATATGTATGCATGTGTGAATATATTATATATTGACATTGACTGGTCCCTACTACCTGAAAGACAGGTATGATACATTTTATATCTGTCCCCACAATTCTCTAGTACCCATGGTTGGGATAGGGGTTCTAGATTCTCTGCCAATAGCTCCAGCCAGCTCCACAATTAATGTTCCCTCAGTTGAAGGAGCAAGACCACTCTCCTCCAGTTCCATTTAGCCATTACCAGATCAGTTTTGAAAAAGAAATAATTACTTCAAAATTATATTAACAAAAACACAAAGCACAAACATGTCTCAACATGTAGGACATATTCCCCCCCATCCCCATTGCTCTTATACCACCTCAGTGTCTGGTAAATGGATGAGGATTTAGGTTCATAATTTAGCTCATTTCCTATGCTGCACAGTCCAGAGTTCCAAGTCTAACCCCCATCTTGGGCGTGAACTCCAAGGATTCTGGTTTCTCAGGTGTTACCTATGGAGCTGGCTGGCTACAACATTCTGCTTGGAATCCTGGCTCCAAGACTAGCAGGGCTAGAACTCCCGATATAATGAAAATTAACACTTTCACTTTAAAGCTGAAAAAGAAAAGGAAAAACCCACAACAGAAACAAATGCTACCTCCAGTTTCTTGGGGCCAAGGGGTAAGAGGGGAGGGGAGATATTCTCCCTTTTTGCTTCAATTCACTATGCTCAAGATATGGGTAAACTCTGTGCTATCTTCACCCTCTGTATGCAGCAGGAAAAAGCATATGGGAAAGACAGGGACACTGTCCAAGTCTGGCAGTTTTAAAGACTCAGCCTGTTCCTGCTGTGCTGTCAATTGAAGGAGGTTAATCCCACCCACATGGTAAGGGAATGCAGAGAAACATCCTTATTAGGCTATGTGTGTGCTCCAAGGTCCCATTACATGTAAGTATACATGTATGTATGTGTATATGTTTCTCTTCCCCAACAGATGTTTATATGTGTATGCGTATATACTCACATTTTACAAACCTGCATTGGATAAGACCTCCTTCCTTCCCTCCTATCCCATCTCTTCTCAAAAACAAAAGAAAAACAAAACCCCAATTACAAACATTAATAATCAAGTAAAACTAATTTTTGTTTTTATCATATCTAAAAAGGGTATATACATTTATATGCACATGCATAAACACGTTCTGTATAAAAAAATGTGCACATGCATATGTGTACATATATACATTTATATTTTATATCAAAAGAGAAGAAATAGGGGCAGCTAGGTGGTACAGTGGATAGAGCACCAGTCTTGAAGTCAGGAAGACCTAAGTTCAAATCTGATCTCAGACACTTAACACTTCCTAGCTGTGTGACCCTGGGCAAGTAACTTAACCCCAAGTGCCTTAGCAAAAAAAAGAGAGAGAGAGAAAGAGAAAAGAAATAAATGTGTGTGTGTATGTCTTTGTGTGTGTGTGTGATCTTTTTGTACATAATGCAGAAACTTACTTTATTTGCTTTTTTGATTTGCTTTTTTGATTTAATATTTTACTTTGCCCCCGTTACTTATAAAACAATTTTTATATTTATTTTTAAATCTTTGAGTTCCAGATTTTCTTTCTTCCCTTTCTACCTTCCCCAACATGCCATTGAGAAAGCACATATGAAGTTATGCAAAACATTGAGAGTTTTGTTTTTGTTTTGTTCTCAATGAGGGAGAAGGGAGGGAATGAAGGAAGATTTGTTCAGAATGAAGAAGACAAACTTTTATTTTTTTTAAAAAGTGAATTTCTAAAAGGTTGCTGAAAAGGGCTCAGGACTCGCTTCTTTCTGATCCTTCAATCTCTGGGAAGGTAGTTAATTCAAACTGTATGGTACAGCAAATCCAATTTACAAATACTCAGAGATATCTCAAATGAAGAAGTATTTATTCTTAGAATCTTGCAAGAAGCAAACTTCTCCAGACTGGACTCCAAACCAGTCTGGAGAGGTTAATTTCCACAGAGATTGAAATGAGTTATATAGTCGTGACCACAAGAATAATGCTTGGAAGTAACATGAACTTGTTAAATTTTGACCTAAATTTTTTGATAATCAGTTTTGCAAGGGCTTACAACTGTTTACCTTATTTCATTTCCATAGATAAGCTAAATTTCAATCTACTTTAGTTAATGATTTTATAAGAATCCCTTTACATATAATCCCCTCACAAAGAGATTTGTTTAGAGGTAAGTAATCCATTAAATTTGGATAACCAAGGAGACTTGATTTACCTCAAGCTTCCTCAACAAATAGAGGTTACCCAGTTTACAGATCCCTTAAAATGTCTCATTCTAATTCATTAATAAGTTAGCTTCTTCTAAGAAATTAAGTAAAGGTCCAGGAGATCAGATATTTCTACTGAAGGAGCAGGTCTTTTGTTCTCCTTCCCAGAGCAGTAATGATTAACAGACCCTTGAAATTGGGTCTGGAGTTGATGAGGTTTAGGTTTTGAGGTTCTCTTCAGAATTATCAAATGACTATGGGGAAGTCCTCAGTTTCCCAATACATTCAAAACCAAGTGATTTGAAGTTATCAAGGATAGCTAGGTGTTCCACTGTCTTCTATTCTATGTTGATTATTAATTCTCTATTAGTCATATTTGAGCTGTTCTTTCAAATCCAGAGAACATATTCCTTGGAAGAAAAAACAGAAGCAGTATGTCAAGTCAACTGTCATTTATATTCCTGTTATGTATGTACCAAGCATTGTGCTAAAATTGGCCATACAATTCAGTGCAAAACCAGCTTCTGTCCCCAGGGATCTCACATTCTAATGAGGGAAATAGCATGCAAAAGAACAAATTTAAGATAATCTCAGAGAGAAAGCAGTAAAATCAAGGAGAACACAGAAGTTTAGAGATATTAGAATGTTAATTCCCTGAGGGCAGGGATTGTCTTTTTTCCTTTTTGTTTACTTAACTGCATGCTTAGAACTTGATACGCACTTAATAAATACTTATCAGTTAAATGATTGAAATGTTAGCTGACATCAAGAATAGTAAAAGAGGCAGAGATGAGATGGGAGAACATATCAGGCATGGGGGAAAGCCAGTGACAATCTTCAGAATTGGAAAGAGGAGTTTAATGTGCAAGAAACAACAAGGGAACCAGTGCCAGTGGAGTATAAATTATGTGGGACAGAATGGGATGTAAGAGAAGTCCAAAGTTAAAAAGGGTATGGGTTATGAAGGGATTTTAAAGACAGAGGATTATATATTTCATCTAGAGGTAAGAGGGAACCATCAGAGTTTATTGAAACAGACCACATTTTAGGAAGATTGATTTGACAGCTAACTGAAAATTTACTAAATCTTCCTTCTCTGTCATCAGTTATCATTGCCCTAAACATTGGTTCTGTTTTTGATTAGTCCCTTTTTTTCTACTAATATGTAGGAGACTGGAGAATCCTCATGTAAAGGATTTTAGTCCTCAGATTCCTATTTTGCATCAGCTCATTTTGAGTATTAACATCCCTGACAGATCATAATTTGCTTTTGTATTCATGTTTTATTAACTATCTTTTGTTCCCTATTCTTTAAATGTCTTTAAAAAAGATCTATTTTGTTTGTTGAATTCCATCGTGTACATCATGTTTTAAACCTTTCCCTCCTTATTAAAATTGTTTCTCTTTGTGCCTTCACAAATTTTTTTCTTGAGCGTTTCCTTATCCCCTCTGCACCTATATATTTATGATATATAGTTCATGATCTACTACTTATCCTTTCGCTAATACTTTTGAAATGTTTTCTTCCCAATTCTAGGATTCAGGCAAGATTTTCCTCTCCATCTCAAATTTTGAGATGTAGTGATCAGTGCCTCCCACTGTCCCATCATTTTCACTCCAGAAACTAGTTCTTCATTGTTGGTGACCATTAGATACAGACTAGAATTTCCACTTTTGATATCTTCACTTTTTGAAGAATATATTCTGAAGGAATGGAATGGAACAGAAAACAGTTTCATTTTATTATAGAGCATGGAGCAAAATTTGGTGGGCAGTTATAGAATTGAGAGTGAAAAAGTAATTTAAGGATCATCCTTGTCCAATTCCCTCATTTTCAAGCTGAAAAACTTGAGCACTAGAGAGGCTAACTAAATTTCTTAGTTTCTATAGGTAGAAAGTCATAGAACTAAACATTATCTTGGGATTTTCTGACTTTACATCTAGTTGTCTTTTCACTATAGAAATTCAATATACTATTTGTAAGTAACATGATTATCATGTCAAGATATCATGATTAAGTCTCTGAAAGGAGAAAAGTGAGGGCAGAAAAAAGAAAGATGGAACAGGGAAATCTGGAGGGGTGGAGGGACTAGTGGTCATAGTGATGAAGAAAAGTAAGCAATAAGGAGAGTTGAAAAGACACAAAATTTGGGTATCTAGTTGGTGTAATAGATAGAGCACCAGCCCTTAAGTCAGGGGAACCTGAGTTCAAATTTGACTTCAGATATTTAACACTTCTTTACTGTGTGACCCTGGGCAAGTCACTTAACCCCAATTGCCTCAGCAAAAAAGAAAAGACACAAAATTATACTCAGAACAGGTGTCTTCAATGTTAAAGATCATGGAAGTGATATCGAATGATGTGGAACTTGAAAATATGCCCATTCTAGAGGGTATCTGACACAAAGTGAAGATGTAGATCATAAGATTTAAAGAAGTTGAATGAACTGGAAGACTAAGGTTTTTTGTTTTTTTGTTTGTTTTGTGTGTGTGTGTGTGTGTGTGTGTGTGTTTTAGAAGCTAAGTAAGTAGCTTCTTTATTTATTTTTTTAATTACAACTTTTTTTTTTCTGATATTGTTTTTTCCTATTTTCCCTATTTCCCTAGCTTCATGAGGTAGGCGTCTTCATGAATATGTTACTTATTATCAATCACCCAACCTCCCTATCCTATCTATTGCAGAGGACTTTTGATTTCATCTTTGCAGCATCTTGAATATTCCCCCTTCTATTTTCAGATACTGTTTTCATGCTAATAAAGACCTTCATCATCTTAGACTACTGCAATATTCCACTGCCTTATATCTCTCCCTACTCCAATTCATCCTACATTCAACCACTAACATGAGTTTCCTAATAAGTAGGTACAACCATCTCCTCCCTCTACCCTCAATATACTTCAAGGCTCCCTACACCTTCTAGAATCAAATAAAAATGACCTGTTTTGAGCTCTTCTTGCCTGGAGCCCCTCAAAACTGTTCAGCCTTCTTACACATTAGTTTCTGATACATATTCTTCAATCAAGGGACACTGGCTTCCTGGCTCTTCTATGAAAAACATTGCATCTCTCAACTCCAAGCATTTTTTTATTTTATTTTATTTACTAGCCTTTTATTTACAGGTTATATGTATGGGTAACTTTACAGCATTAACAATTGCCAAATCTCTTGTTCCAATTTTTCACCTCTTACCCCCCACCCCCTCCCCCAGATGGCAGGATGACCAGTAGATGTTAAATATATTTAAATATAAATTAGATACACACTAATTACAACTTTTATTGACAGAGCCCATTCCTGGGTAATTTTTTTTACAATATTATCTCTTGTACTCACTTCTGTTTCGACTTTTCCCTTCCCTTCCTTTACCCCCTCCCCCAGATGGCAAGCCGTCCTATACAAGTTAAATATGTCACAGTGTATCCTAGATACAATATATGTGTGCAGAACTGAACAGTTCTCTTGTTGCCCAGGAAGAATTGGATTCAGAAGGTAAAAATAAGAAAGACAAAAATGCAAGCAGTTTACATTCATTTCCCAGTGTTCTTTCTTTGGGTGTAGCTGCTTCTGTTCATCCTTGATCAATTGAAACTGAGTTAGAACTTCTCTTTGTCAAAGAAATCCACATCCATCAGAATGCATCCTCATATAGTATCGTCATTGAGGTATATAATGATCTCCTGGTTCTGCTCATTTCACTTAGCATAAGTTCATATAAGTCTCTCCAAACCTTTCTGTATTCATCCTGCTGGTCATTTCTTACGAACAATAATATTCCATAACATTCATATGCCACAATTTAGTCAATCATTCTCCAATTGATGGGCATTCATTCATTTTGCAGCTTCTAGCCACTACAAACAGGGCTGCCACAAACATTTTGGCACATACAGGTCCCTTTCCCTTCTTTAGTATCTCTTTGGGGTATAAGCCCAGTAGAAACATTGATGGATCAAATGGTATGCACAGTTTGTAACTTTTTGAGCATAGTTCCAAATTGCTCTCCAGAATGGTTGGATCCATTCATAGTTCCACCAACAATGTATCAGTAAGACTAAGGTTTTTGAGGAGATATAAACAAGTAGATTAAAATAGATTTGCCATACATTTTGAAACTACCCTATACAGAACCTCTGAACCTACTAATAATTTCCCTAAATCAACTCAAAATAATGATATACTAGAAAAATGGATGGATATTCAGAAAATAAAAAAAAAAATAGTATATGTATTGAACTAGTCTTGAAAATATTAATAGAATATATTCATATGTTCATTCTACAAAAATTCAACAATACACATATGTCGTTTTTACCTGCATATAGCAGGTGAAAAATTCAAAGAAGAACAAAATATGGTCCCTGTCCTCATGAAGATCCTAGTCTAGATAACATTTGCTCACAAATATTCATAATCAAAAAGAAAACATAAATGTGTAAGAAAGGTACAAATATAATGATCTCAGAATTCAGGAATATAAGAGATGATTTCCAGGGTATAAGTTCAGATGGAATTAATATGACCAAAATCTTTTTCTTACATGACTCCTCACATTTCCTCCACATATCTGAAGTACTATCAAGTCTTTTACTTTCTACTTTCACAGTATCTCTTATATATGCCCACCTTTTCTTTTCTTACACCAATCTCATATTAGCCTTCACATGTAAATATTTCAGTGGTCTTTTTGTTAGTCTCCCTGCTTCAATCTTTTGCTATTTCAATATTTGGCTACCAAAATTATCCTCTTAAAGTATGGATCTGACAGTCACTTCCCCTATTCAATAAATTACATTGGCTCCCTATTTCCTCCAAGATCAAATATAAAATTTCATTTTTTGATGTTTATGTCCTTTAACAGTGCTCTTTTTGACCTTTCTTGTCTTCTTACACTTTCTTCGCTACCATGTATTCTACAATCTAGTGACTATAGCCTTCTGGCTATTTCTCACACATGCCATTCATATCCCCTTACTCAACTTCACTCCTTTTCACTGGCTATTCCTCATATCTAGAAATCTTTCCTTTCTCATTTTTGCCTTCTGTTTTCCCTGACTTCCTTCAAAGCTCAACTAAAGCCATCCTCAGCAACGAGATCAACCAAATCATTTCCAATGGAGCAGTAATGAACTGAACCAGCTATGCCCAGAAAAAAGAACTCTGGGAGATGACTAAAAAC
Organism: Sarcophilus harrisii; assembly: GCF_902635505.1. NCBI lineage: Eukaryota > Metazoa > Chordata > Mammalia > Dasyuromorphia > Dasyuridae > Sarcophilus > Sarcophilus harrisii. The sequence continues at coordinate 184,517,572 of NC_045427.1, read as the reverse complement.
CATTACATTGAATTCCCAATCCCTATATTTATGCACACCTCTATTTTTTATTTCCTTCACAAGCTAATTGTACAATATTTCAGAGTCTGATTCTTTTTATACAGCAAAATAACATTTTGGTCATGTATACTTATTGTGTATCTAATTTATATTTTAATATATTTAACATCTACTGGTCATCCTGCCATCTAGGGGAGGGGGTGGGGGGGGTAAGAGGTGAAAAATTGGAAACAAGAGGTTTGGCAATTGTTAATGCTGTAAAGTTACCCATGCATATATCCTGTAAATAAAAGGCTATTAAATTTAAAAAAAAAAAAAAAAAAAAACAAAGCTCAACTAAATTTTCACTTCTGCAAAAAGCCTTTCTCAGTTTTTCCCTAATTTTATTGCTTTCTCTCTGAGACTACCTCTAGCTTATTAGGTAGATAGGTAGGTAGATAGATAGATGGATGGATAGATAGATGATAATTATTTCCTCCATTGGAATGTGAGCTCAATGAGACCAAGAACTGTTTTTGGCCTTTCATTGTATCTCTAGCGCTTAGTATGGTGCCTGGCACATAGTAAGCAATGATCAAATGACTGAATTACATAAATATCTGTGGCCAGAGGTGTGATGGAATTAGTTCACCAGCTGGAGTCAATTATTAAATTTTCTATGTGAGCCCTTAACTTAGGAAACTTACAGATACTATAGATCAGTGATTGGTTTGTGGTTTTGTGGACTACCTTGACTTAAGAAAGTGATGTGGAAAATGTTAATAATGTAGATTAAACTTTTGTCATTTATGTCAGAGATTCCCCCCCCCCCCCTCCAATATCTTATTATTCAATGTTTATAAGAATATTCCAGCCTGTGGCCATCCAATATCTAAAGGTGTCAAGGTCATAAAATAGTATAAATTTTTAAAGCTGAAATGGCATACCCAATGTCTGTAATGCTTGGGCAAGAACACAATATCAATAAGCAAACAGTATAAACTAAGTATAATATATATTGGATGTGAGTTCTGGGCATATTCTACAGAAATGTTATTTATAAAATGTATTCACAAATCTTTGTTATAGGCATAAACTGAAATTGATGAAATAACTGTTGTCTTCTTCCTTTAAAAAAAAAGGGAGGGGAATTATGGATAGCAGATATCTCATTGAGGAGCTAAATGGCATATCTAGGTTAACATTAAGGTTGAACTTCATCCATATCCTTATTGACATCCAGGAAGAAGGAATAAATAATCTCCTTAGAGAATCTGCTGATGGCAGTAATGTGGGATATATTATTGACATACATAAGACTAATGCTTTTATTTTTTAAAAGAATACTTGGCACACCAGAGTGACCTACTTGTCAAGTCATATACACTAAGAAGTGATAGTTAGGGGAAAATATCATGGATAGTACCTTCCTCAATTCACTTAATGGTTATGTATCAAACATCTATTATGTTTACACTCAGAACTGTTAGGTCTAGGAGAGGATAAAATTCTGAGTCTAACTTCAAGTATTTTTTACTAATTTTCCTTCAAATGAATTTTATTGAGTTTTTTTTTAACATGAAATTTAACATAAAATTTTAACAAAATTTTCTTCAGGGTTCCTTTCCTCTTTCTTCCCAAGAGAGATACCTCATATAAAAATGTAAGGGAAAAAAAACTGGAAAGAAAATCAGCAGAACTGATTGATACAATGTATAAGTCTGAAAATACATGTAATGAGACACAAAAGAATGGGAGTGAAAGTGGGAATATCTTTTCATATCTCTTCTTTATAACTATGTTTTTTAAAAAAACAACTTTGTGACATTCCTTTTTATTTGTTCTTATTGTTTAGTGTGATTGTTCTATCTACATTGTTTTAATATAATGTTTATTGTCTTCTTGGTTCTGCTTACTTCACTCTGCATCTATTTAAACTGATCTTTTTATGTTTCTCTGGATTCTAAGAACATCTCTCATTTTGTCTCATTCCTCTCCATGCAAAATCCACTCTGGATTTTCTCTACCATGCCCCAGAAGCCTTTTCATTTTGAAAGCTCACTATACTTATGGAATTCATACATAGAAAGTAACACTCTCATATTCCATCCCTAGGCCTCTCCTTCTGATTAGATGACTGCTCTAGAGTCTCCATTTAAAGAGAGCACCCAGACCAGTCATATATATCATTCTTTTATTGGTTATATTCCAGACTTTTCTTATATGTACCTTCATTTCTCTCCTATCCTTTTCAGCTTCGTTGCATGTGCTATCTTGTCCCATTAGAATACAAACTCTATATGTACAAAATTATCATTCTTTCTGCTTCTATGTGTATCCTTCACATTTAGCCTAGTACCTAGTGCTAAAACAACATTTAACAAATTCTTGTTGATTGACTGAATGATTTCATTTTATTTCTTTCTCAAGTGCAGTAATTTTCCGTTTTAATCACATACTATAACTTATTTAAGCATTCTGAAATCAATGGGCATCTACTTTGTTTGGAATTTAATATATTTTTTAGAGATCACAGAATCATGTAACTGGAATGGTCATCTACTCTAACCTGGACCCCTAAAGGAAGTGATATTACAACACTATTTCCCATTGTTCAACTAGTTTCTGATTATAGACCCCAACAAGGTGAAAACCATTGTTCCTGAGACAGCTAAGTTATTGGATAGCTGTTTTTGTTGTTGGTTGGTTTGTTGTTTATATCTGACATCATGTCTACATTTTCTTCTTGACAAATGTCATCTGATGCCCCTCCAAACAACATTCTGGATTTTCTCTACCATGTCCTAGAAGACTTTTCATTTTGGAAGCTTATTATACTCATGGAATTCACACATTGGAAGTAACACCCCCATACTACACCCCCAAGCCTCTCCTTCTGGTTGGATGACTCATTTTCAATCTCCATTTAAGGAGAGCACCCAGGCCAGCCATACATTGTTCCTCTATGGGATTCTCCCTTCTGATCATCCTTTTGCATGTTTAAATAAATCTTGTATATAATTTGTTTTGCATATATTTGAACACACATCTCCTTAATTAGGTTATAAACTCTTTGAGAGCAGAATTTATCTTTTGTTAACCCTTGTTAGCACAGAGAATGGCTAGTTTTTCTTATTCATTTTATAAAATGGAGAAACTGAGGCAAACAAGGATAAGTGACTTGTCCACACAACTAGCAAGTGTTCTGGGGCTGGATCAGAACTCAGCAAGATGACTCTTCCTGACTCCAGGCCCAGTTCTTCTAAATAAAGGTTTATTCAATGAATGAATGAATGTTCAGAAGGATATCTCTTTTTAGAATATTCATAGGATGAGGGGACAGAGCCAAGATGGTGGAGAATAGACAAGACTAATGGTGGACAATAGACAGGACTAGCTCTTCCTGGCTTCTCACAGAATCAACACCAGCCCGATCAAGTCTCTGAATGGATTTTGGAGTGACAGAAACACACAAATATTTGGAATGTAAGGAATTCCCAGCAGAAAATTTTGGAAAAACTTCAGGAAATCGGACAAGGGGGGAGGAGGAGGATGCAGTCTAACACATGCATAGTACAAGGAGACCCAGGGAGGAGAGGTTCCACTCAGAAATCTAGTGAGAAGTTATTAGACAAAATATAGCAGCTTTGGCTACTCTGTCCTGGTTCAGAAGCTAGTGACTCAACAGACTGGATGTGGATCTCTAATACAACTACAGAAAGCAAAAACTGAGACCCTGATTATAACAAATTATAACAAAGCAGGACTTGGTCACACCCATTCCAGCCTAGGAAGAATGTCTGTAGCACTGACCTTAGGGCAGCAAAAAACCCCTATATACCCTGTAGAGGAAGCTTGGGACAATCTCCCCTTTGCCTTAGGGGCAGACCTTACCCATTAAAAATGAGCAAAAATGCAGAAAGAGCCCTGACCATAGAAAGCTATTATGGAGACAGGGAAGAACAGATCTCAAACCCTTAAGACACTTAAGGCAAAACACCTCCAGATGAAGGCTCAACGAGTAATATGAGTTGGCTCCCAACTCAAAAGACTCTCTTGGAAGAATTCATAAAGGATCTTAAAAGAGAATTAGAAAAAAAATGGGAAAAGGAAATGAGAACTTTGCAGGAAAATTTAGAAAATGAAACAGAAATTGACGAAACGAACTTGAAAAACATAATTGATGAAATGGAAAAAAGAGAACAATTCCCTAAAAAATAGAATTGATGAAATGGGGAAAAAATAATCCAATGAGCAGAATATTCATAGGATTAAAGGATTTAGGGATGAAAGAAACCTTAAAAGTCCTTATAGTTCAATCTTTTTTTTATTTTTCAGATGAGGAAATTGAGGAACAGGTAGGGAATATGATTTCTTCAAGGTCATAAAATTCAAAAGTATTGAAGCATTTGAACCCAAGTTCTCTGACTCTGAATGCAATTCTTTTCTAATATACCCTGCTGTTTTATTCCTTGTTAAAAAAAAAAAAAAAAAAAAAAAAAAAGCCTTGGAAATGTAATTCAATTATGCAGAAAATTGAAGAAACTTGATAAATAGGATTATAAATCCTCTTACCTGTCAATCAGAAAGCAAAATGGATTTTAAAGAATAATTTATCTACTTTAAAGGTTAGTAAAGATGATCCTTCTGCTAAATTGCTTAAGAGCATAATTGGCTGATGAGAACATAGAAAAACAGTAATAAAATGTAACTACATTTAATTTGAGTCTGTGATTTTCAGCCTTAGAATCTGGTTTATTCAAAATGAATTCCTCCAGTTTTCAAAATTAAATTACTTTCCCCCCCTTTTCAAAGACATTTATGTTGCTTCTTTTAAGTATGCAAGCTAGTGAGGGGAAAGCTCATGGATGAATTTGTATGTTAAATGTGGGAGATTCTTAATGAACAAAGAATTATTTTGTGAAATAATATAACATTATTATCAACTCCAAAACATCATAAAGAGTTTGGACATTTGGTTTGTTTTCTCATGATAAACATTTGTCAAAATGAAGCTAGGCCAAGGAGGATGTATCTTGTTTCCACTCTGACCTTTTATAACCACATACGTGTTCTATTTTGCCCCCTCTGAGAAAACCTGAATAGCATTCTCATCATCATGAAGAGCAATTAACTGCCTTCAGCCAGCTGTGCTACCAAAGTCTTTGGGGACCCAAATAAAACTTGTTCTATAGTACAACTCTGCCCAGCCAGGCAAAGCGGGCAAGTCCAACCCAGGCAGAATTTTTGAAAGTCATAAAAGAAAAAAAAGAAAAAATCAGTAAATCAGTTCCTGGTTTAGAAGCAAGAAGAAACCAAGGTTGCCTTAATACCTGAAAAGCAGCTATTGTTGGGAGTTTGGAATATCCTGGAACTGAGTCTCCCCACAAAGCTTTTTTGATGTCTTCTTATGGCATTGAAGGAAACATTCATTTCAATTCTACAACTACTTATTGAGTACCTATGGTAAAATCCATCAATATGCAAGTACTTATTAAGTACCAACTATGTATCTGATAAGGTATTAAGTTTTGGAGTTAAAAAGACAAAACCGAAATGGTCTCTATTCTAATGAACTCACTCTATTGTGGTGATAGTATGCACAGGCATAAGTAATACAAAGTAATTTCAAGAGAAAGAAATTATTATCAACTATGGGTGATTGTGGCACTGAAATCAGGAAAAGCCTTTTGGTGGATGTAGGACATGAGGTAGGGTTGGAAAAAAACTAAGTTTCTAGGAAGGGGAGATAAAAAGGGAATACATTCCATGAGTAAGTCAATCTTTTGTTTAAAGACAGAAGTCTTTGAGTTTTCACAGACTATAGTGGTGGAGAACAAGCTGTAACAAGTCCTACCAATATGAATATAATTTGTATTATGCAAAAGGATGCCCCGTGTCTGTCATCTGAGAAGCAATTTATAAATTCAAAGAAGTTTATCAATAGTGGGAAAGTAGTGGATGACTCATTTTTTGTTCATATAGGTCCCACAAAACAGAACCAGGAAATTGTAGAAAAGAAAATTTTGGCTGAATATAAAGTAGAGTTGGATAGAAATGGGAGTTTGTGGGAAGAGTAACACCAGAACTTAGAATCTCATATTCTTTAATAGTTGGAGTTGATCTAAAGCAGAATGGTCTATATTCATTTTGTACTACTTGAGATCTTCAAGTGAATACTGGATTAACACTTACTGAGAAAACTGCATAAAGGATCATTAATATGCTCTATGTAGACATCAGTGACTGCTGAGGTTCTTTATAACCCTGGAATTATGTGCTTTTAGGGTTTGTTACCATGTGATAAAATTTTGTTACAGCATACTTTATGTATATCTCCACTAATTCTTGAAGGTTCATAATCTGTATCATCTCTCACATGGATAAAATCATAGATTCTGGAAGTATCAACAAAACAGAATCAGTCAGTTATCAGTGGTATGTATTGTGCCACAATTTATGCAAAGCACTTTGTAAACTTTATAGTGCTATTTAAATGAGCTATTATTATGCCTTAATCGACTTCATGTTCTTCCAAAGTGCCTCAAATGTATATGATAAATACTCATTGAATGCTCAGCAATGTACTATGAATTAATATTATAAAACAAATTTTTTTTTGGAAACAGTTTTTTGTGAGAAAGAACAAACAGCATATCCAAAGCCAAGTGACTACTTGGTTCAGTACCACATTGAATGCTCACCAGTCATATACCCATGGACAAATTATGAAACTCTTTGGACCTGGGTTTTCATCTTTAAATATAGGATAATAATACATGCCTAACCTAACTTAAAAGATTTTTATGAGGCTTAAAATGAGATAATGAATGTTTGTAAACCCTAAAGCTTTCTATTAATACCATCTGGAATTACTATAAAGGTGTTTTACTTTAATATTTCAAGGATCTACAATTGTATCTATATGAATATTTCTTCCACTAGGACATATGATTACCTCTGGTTGACTCAAGGCAGTAAGATTTGTTTTTTATATTACAAATTTTTGTTTGTCGTTTCTTAGTTTTTTTTCCTTCATAACTAACAGATTTCCTTGTTTAAGTGCTTAAGATAATGTTTATAATATTTACATGTTCCACTTAAAATGAACTCTTTTAGCTTGCTGATGAAAGTTCTTAATAATCTGGTTTTGAGCTGTTTTTCTCTAGCCTCATCTCACACTAGTGGTTTTTACATACTCTACAATTTAATTCAAATTGACTATAGCATTTCCTCTTCCTCAGTGGCATCCTGTTGTTTTTTTTTTTTTTTCCTCCAGATTTCATTCTTTCATGCATAACCATCCACTGCCTCCAGGACTGAAATGTATTCTGTCTACATCGCTGTTCTTATGTGTTAACCTTAAAAGTCAGTTGTTCTTGATGCAACTTGTATGATTCATTTTTCAAAGAGGAAATCTGACGTGCATTGGAATTGGATCTGGAGAGAACCTGACCTAAATTCAGCCTCTAAGATTGTGCAAAATCACTTTATTTCTTTGGCCTTCAGTCTCTTCATCCGTAAAATGAGGATAAGTATATATAATAGAATATGCTTTTTTGGAAATTATTGTTTTGACATAATTGTTCTATTAGTTGAATTTGTGTCATAAAATGTTGGAATACACAGGAGAGCTGCTGGAATACATGGGAGCCACCTGACAGTGGCTGCTGGAGATCCAACCCAGAATGGATCTCCTCTTATGAGAGGATGATACAAAGAGACTGAGAGACAGTTACTGTTCTCTCACCTCTCCAGTGAGAAGCTGTTACATTATCTGACCTCTCTCCTCTTCCATCTGCCTCCAATTTATCTCGTCCCCAATCTGCAACACCTGTGTTAGCAAAGGCTGCCTTGCAACGCCTTCAGAAGTTATGATCCACAGCTGTGGAGGATCTAGGAGAATTAATCTATCTCTTAACAATAAAATAAAATAAAATAAAACAACTTGAAAATTCTAGTCTGAGTATTATTTTTCATCACAAAATAATTTATTTTTTTAAATCAGTACTATTTTGTGATCCTTTATATTATTGGATATAATTATTAAAATGTTCAAATATTCAGTGCTTCTTGAATCCTAATCTCATTCGATTTAATCCATGTAATTTATTAAATTAAATTATTAATTAAATTAATTTTATTAATTAATCTGTTTAATTTATTTATGATTGCTCAGTACTGGATGGCAGCATGTTTTGTTTGACTTGGAACTGAGTTATTGTTGATAACATACTAGAATGTAGCCCTTACCATTACTACTAAGATCTGTTTCCAACTGTATTATGGTATAACAATGACATGCAATGAAAGCACTTTTATCCTTTGGACCATGTCATGAATATCCATGATTTGTTCACTTTATTAGTTATTGGCTTATGCCTTAAAACATTTTCAGGAGATGGGCAATTGCTATTTTTGGTTTGCTTTAATGTGTCTTGTGGGGTTTTTTCCTCTGTACTGCCCAAAGGGACACCACTTGTACTGCTCCTTAGTGCTAATCTGAACATCATGACAGTTTCAATTGAAGCCTGTCTAGAACTGAATGCCTCTCTGCCTATTTCTTTGACTCTTAAGAGATGCATCATACTGATCAACCTACTAATAGGAATAGTAGAATCACCACACTCTATTTCACTTTTTCAATGATTCTTTCAGAGATTTTCAGCTCTTATAATGGTCTCAAGATAAATGAGGTTCTCATGATACATTACCCTGCCTGATGTTCCCTTTCTTTGATATCTCTAACTTAACAACAATATAACAATTATGGTTATTGTATTGGAATTTTGGGGGATCAACATTATATTAATGGTAATTTGGCAATATAGTAGAATATAGTTGAGTTATATTTTGGTCTCAAGTCCTTACTTAATGACCCTGGGTATGTCACTTAAAACCTCTTTGCTTCAATTTCCTTAAATGGGAATAAAAGAAACAAGTTTACAGGACTTTTTTTTTTTTTTTTTTTTTTTTGGTATGAGATAACATATATAGCTCACTTTATTCTTTAAAGTACTACTACTAACACTAACATTAGATATCATTATAATAAAATCATAGTCATTTTCTCCCTACGATGCACTCCTTACCCTAGATTTTCTCTATCATGTCACAGAAATCTCTTCATTTTATAAGTTCACTCCATCCCTAGCTTTTATATCTAGACCTCTCCCTTTGATTAGAAGGTTCTTCCCAGAACCCATATTTTAAGGAAGACCAATGAGCAAACCATTTCTTCATTCCTCTTCAGGATACATCCCTGACAATCTGAACTTTCACTACCATGCCTCTCAACCAGGTCACTTCATCTATTCTACTCTTCTCCCAGTCTCACTTTTTGGCTCCTTTTATGTATTGCCTTCCCTTATTAGAATGTAAGTAAGTTCCTTATGATCAGAAACGCTTTCTTTCTGTTTGTGCTTTTTTAGCACTTGCTCTAATCCTTAACATATATTAAGTGCTTGCTGAGGTAGAGCCAAAATGGTGGAGAACAGGCCCCAATCCAGCTAAATTGTCCCAATATTCTAATCAAACAGTTTTAAAACAAATGCTGGTGCATTAGAGCCAACAAAAAGTCAGAGGGAAACATTTTTATAGCCCAAGACAACTTAGGAGATTGGCAGGAGAGATCTGTGACAGCAGGTAAAAGCCAGGCGAGAATATGACAGCTCCAATAGCTACAGTATCTTTGGGAACTCTCAGCCTAGAGACAATAAGATTTAAAAAGAAAAAAAGGTTAAATAATATAATTGTGAAAATAAAAATGAATAAATGTGTGTTGATGATTTATTTTTACTTGTTGATTATAATACACAGTGATCAACTCCTTAGGTTGTCTCCTTTCTTCTACCCATCTGACTCTTCCTTCTCAGTCTTTATTCGATGACAATCCATATTCTTTCCCTCTCCCTCTCCCTCTCCTTCTTTCTCACTCTCAATATCAAATGAGATCTAATGGGTTTAATATTCATGTCTGTACAAATAACTCATAAAGCTATACATGGACCATAATCTCCCTTTAACTTTACTCCTATATCACAAAATCCCCATTGGATATTTCAGATTGGATGCATTGGAGATATCTTAAGCTCAATATGTCTAAAAGAGAACTTATTTTCTTTCCTCCTATACAAACCCATTTCATTCCCAAACTCCTATTTATGTCAGGATATCATCACTGTTCCAGCTTCTCAAGTTTGTAATTTCAGATTTTTTCTGAACTCATTTTTCCTCACCTCATAATTCCAAATATTTGACAAATCTTGACATTTCTACTTTCACTATATCTTACATCTGAAAACTTGTTCTCTACTCATAAGCTAATAACATAATTCAGACCTTTGCCATTTAACATTTAGATCACTTCAGTGGTATCTAATTGAACTATTTCTAAATTCCAATTATGCTGTACACTGTTGTCATGCAGATTTGACCATGAAATACATACTCAGAAAAACTTTAATGAATACTTATTGCCTATAAATAAAATCTGTACTACTTAGTTGATCTTATGAAATGCTTTACACATTATCCTCATCCTATCTTGTTGGCCTTATTTTACATTACCTGCCTCTTCACTCTAAGAGTAGCCAAATTATCCTTCTTTCTGTTCCACAGATGTATCGCTTCATTGCTCCTCTCTTACCTTTTCAATGATGATCTGCTATTTCAGTTCTTCAGATAAATTACTGGTTTTAAAACTTATCTCTGACATTACCTTCTCCATCATGCCTTTTCTGATGCCCACAAATATTAATATTACTTATCCCTAACTACTTTGTATTTATTTTGATTTTTTGAATTTACTGTATATATGTTTAATATATGTATATTTATTAAAACATAAACTCCCTAGTAGCTGGGATATGTAAATTCTTTGTATTTGTACATGCAATGACTAGCATAATGCCTGATGTGTGATTGTTGTTTAATAAGTGTTTATTATTTGATTGATTGAGCATCAAGATTGTCAACATATATATTGTCCATAATACAACCTGTTTCATTATCATTTGTATTAAAATATTATTACCTTTACTAATCTGAAAAGGATCATGGAATTTTGAGCTGTAAAGGATCTCAGAAACCATGTTATTTAATCTCCCCATTTTTCATAAATGGATATAAAGTTCCAAAAAGAGAAAGTGAATTTTTCAAAATTGTACATGTAGTAAATGGCATACTGAGGAATCAAATCTATTACTTCTAATTCTAAATTTAGCATTTTTTATTATGCTACATTATACTATGATTTCATGAGAATATAATGGCAGGTATTTCAGAAAAAAATGCTATATATTTTGCAAAATCTCATAGTGAAAGTTGACTATGTTTGCATCTATATAGCATCATCAAATAGATTGTTGTCAGATTGACCTGGCAGTTCTCCTGCCTCCCCCACAGAAACTAAGACATATTCAGGAGGACCTTAAGAAGCTGGCAGAGGCAGAGAACACAAAGGACTGGCAGCAGGAGCTCAAGCTCTTGGAACTAAGGAGAGAGATAGGGCTCTAAGAAAGCTAACCGGGCCCAGGAAAGGAGACAAGACTTTGAAGGAGACAATAAGGATTTGGACTTTAACCCCTACCTGTACTTGTGGTGATTTCTCTGAACTGAAATGAAGGCTGCTCCCAGAAACCCCAAGGAAACTGAAACAGAGAACATTACAAGAAATATATTTGATTCTTGTAATTGCCATTTTTAAGAAATAAATATGTACCCTAAACATATATAAGAGGCAGTGAAGTTTTGTCCCAGCAAGGGGATGGAGGGTTTTTTCTGGTAGATATACATAATGTAGAAATGTTTTTCCTCAATCTTCATTTGTATAACGCTAAAAGAAATTCCTGGGAGCAAAGTAGCCTCTTTTAACTGTAGCTTACACAAAGCTCTACAGATTTTATAGAGGATAGAAAAAATTAGGTTTGGAGAAATAAGACTATAATTATGAATATAATAGACTTCTGAAAAGGATAGACATGATTAAAAGAGTAGACAATCTTATCTGGGGACAATCTGCTAGCATTTATTGTCTTCCCAGATGGAATGGTGCTTTATACTGCTCAGATATATGTAAAGCTATAGTTCTCCCTGTCAGGGTGCAGCTTTCTAGCCCCTAAACTCCAAAAGACAGACTTAAAGAGGTTAAAGATAGTAACAGCTGGTCCTGAAATGTCTTGATTGCCAGAATCCCACATGTTATAGCAGATAGCCTGCTGCTCACAAGACCAGCAGAAACAATGTGATAGAAATGGAATGATAAAGCATTAATTAAGTACTTACCATGTGTCAAGCACTGTCCTGGTGCTTGGAATGTACCAATACTTGGAATACTAATAGAAAATTGAAATAGTTTCTGTTCTCAAGGAACTCACACTCAAATTGGGTGCAATGACACATTAAAAAAGTTTCAATTTCATGGCAAATGGAGAGATTAGGTAGTCTCTCTGGAAGGTACAAAGAACTTTAAGAAACAGTGACACAGAAGATAATCCCCAACTATGACAGAGAGTCTAAATGACTGATTGGTGTCAGGGATACCTCTGACAAAGTTGGGGTTGGAGGGTTTGCTATTCAGATGAGAATGGAGAACGCAGAGGAAGATGCATTTATTAAATGCTTACTGTGAGCAAGGCACAGTATTCAATATTATATAAATATTATCTCATAACCCTCACTGCATTCCTAGGAGGAATTGTGCCCATTTTGCAGCCTGGGTGCTTTTTTTATCAAAAAAGATAAAAAAATGGTTGATATGGTGTTTGCTGACCAACAAAATAAGAAGCACATTACCCAACAAATAAAATTGATATTTCTTTAGTTTAGAGTTAAAGTGGTAATACAACAGGGTTTTTTTGTTTTTATTTTTGTTTTTAAAATATGATAACATATTAAGAAACAAAGTAATCTTTAATACTGTCTAGGTTGCCACAACTCCCTTCCTTTAATTTTCTCTTAGATATGAACAAACTCCATCTAGAAATGAGTCTCTATTGTTAGTCCCACATATTGTAGCAGAGAGTCTATTGCTCACTACACCAGTAGAAATAATGTGATAGAAATAGATTGCAAAAGGAATTATATAATGTGTACTCTAGAAGAGAGTATATCCCCTGTGTTCAGGTGAAAATATGTTCTTATCACTTTGTTTTCTATACTGCTGGTTTAGATGTTATAGTATGACTGTCTTTTATTTTAAATTATGTATTCTCTGACTATTAATTTTAAATATATTGTTGGCAACTTGTGAGCTAATATTTGAAATGCATTTTAACACAAAGATTGTCCTAAATCTAAGATATCTTTTTGGGAGATCCACATATGAGGTAGTGATTCTGAAGCTGTACAGACATAGATATTGCTTTTTGATTAGGCAGAACGTAGTGAAAGGTTTTAGATCACTTTCTGCAAACCCATCTTAAATGGTAGAAAACCTAAAAATAATTTTATTTGGCTTTTGAATCTTTGCTAATCAGTCATGCAAGTAAAAACCTTTATATTAGTATTACAGACAGTGAGGTATAGAAGAGAGGTACTTACCAGGAAAATGATATCTAGAAATGATATCTTCCAATCCCAGGGCTAACTGGATGATCTCCATGAGTAAGCTGATTTATCTTTCTAGATGTAACTTTTCTCATATCTAAAAGAAAGTTAAAGGAGGAAAGTTGTAACAGCCTAGATGGTCTTAAAGATTGCTTCTCTTCCTAAGATTCTATCATTATAAAAAACAAAAATAAAAAAATACCATTTTAACTCTAAATGGAAGAAATATCAGTTATATTTGTTAGGTAATGTGCTTCTTGATTTGTTGGTCAGCAAACACCATATCAACCATTTCTTTGCCCTTTCTGAAGCACACAGGCACTAAGGAAGATCATCGTCTTCCAGATCAAGGATCAGCCTATTATGGAGGATTCTGCCAGGAAACTTGCTAACAGTGACTAATAGGATACCCCCTTATGATTATCACAGGACAAACAGTTGATATGGTATTTACAATCCAACAACTCCAGAAGAAAAAGCCAGAAGCAGAACAGAGGCCTTTGATTCTGTCATTTATGAAGGTTTGTAGAAGATCACAGTAAAATTTGGTCACTTGGGAAAATTCATCAGTATTTCTTGCACAAGTTCTGGATAATGGACAATGTTTTTACACTTCCCCAGTCACCAGTGAAGCAGACTTGTGTACTTGCCACCATGATTTTTAGCATCATGCTTTCAGCAGTGTTGTAAGACATCATCAACAAGGACACAAATAGCATCAAGGTCAGCAACCATATTGACAGTAAATTATTTTTGTTTCAAGTATATGTGTATATGTGTGTGCCCATACCTATGTAAAAGCAAGTCAAGACTAAAGTAGAGGAAAAGGTGGTGCACAACTGTTTATTAACAGATCACTGTGCACTCAAGGCAACCTTGAAGCTGACATGCAATAGGGTATGAATCAGTTCTCTGCTGTTTGTGCTAATTATGGCCTGACAATTAACACCAAGAAAATACAGGTTCACCATCAGTCATCTTTTATCTGTGGAACAATTCATTATAGCAGTTACAGAAATTTTGAATGCTGTGTATAAATTCACTTACTTTGGCAGATTACTTTCCAGGGATGTACACAAAGATTATGAGATTGACACATATATTGCCAGGGCTAGTGCAGTGTTTTGGGGACTGTAAATGAAAGTGAGGGAGAGAGTAGGCATTAGAGTGCCTACCAAACTGAAAATCTACAGAACTATTGTACTGACTTCATTGCTATATGCTTGTCAAACCTGGACAGTATACCAACTCCATGCCAGGAAAATGAATTGCTTTCATTTAACTGTTTTAGGAAGAAGTCTTCCTAAAAATCACCTGGCAAGATAAAATACCAGAAGCTGAAGTTCTTTCTTGAGCTGAACTGCCAACCATTTAAACACTATTGCATAGAGTGCAACTTTGATAAGCTGACCATGTTGTGTGAAGGACAAATGTACATTTATCTAAAAGATGATATTATGGAGAATTCACAGAAGGCAAGCACTCACATGGTGATCAGAAGATATAATACAAGGAAACTTTCAAAGTGTCTCTGAAGAACTTTGGAATTGATTGAATGACATGGGAGATACTGGCACAGGTCTGGCCAGCATAGCATGCCCTATCAAAAAAAAAGCAATATGATCTATGAACAAAGTAGAGTTGTAGTAGCTCAAAAGATATGTGAGATGCACAAATTCAGAACTATCTCCACTCCAAATGTTCATATGGATTATTTGTGCCCAAGTTGCGGTAGAGCCTTCTGAGTTCATATTATTCTGATCAGCCACAGTTAGACTCTGCTTTAATAATGATGTTGTTTTGGTTCACTTCAAGCACTAAAGACAACAACTACTTCTTGATTTAGCTAGAGGAGACTAAATGATATAAATTATATATGCAATAAGTGATTAATTAGACAGAGACATAACTCAGAGTGAAGGTGAATAGAGGTAGAATGATATAATAGATAAGGGATTGGGTTTAGAGTTAAGAAGATTTTTCTTTAAACCTTATTTCTTCTTATCAATTATGACTCTCTATCAAATCATTGAACCTTCTTCCTGGCAATGGACTCCATAATTCAGTGGATCCAGTGACATTATTTCTTTTTTTCCTTCATATTCAAAAAAAGACCAAAAAAAGGAAACAAATAAGGAAATCAGGATTGGATTTGAACTCAATGAGTTTATATTCTGGCTCGTTGAATTATACTTTCATGTACTTGAGTAAATCAATGCATCTCTCAACCTCACTTCATCTATAAAATGAGGGAACTGATCTTTTCCTCCTCTAAGCATTATTAGAAATATCTTTAGCATTGTCAGTATCAGGAATTCATTCATTCTATAAACACTTATTGAATGTCTATTCCATATAGTACTGTGCTAAATGTGGAAGATAGAAGATAAATGCATTACCAGAGCTATAATTAGTATATTTTTTATACCTGAAGTAAGCTTCACAAATGCACTCTCAGATCAAATGTTGAAAGCAACTGAACTTGATAGGTGGGATGGAAAGAAAGATCCCAAATGATTCACTTGGGCATAAAGACCTAAGGTAGGATGTCCCAACTGGCTAGACAATGATGAATTTGATCTTAGAAAAACATAGATAGATTTGAATGAAATAATGAAGAGCAAAGTGAGCAGAACAAAAAGAGCATATTATATAGTGAGAGAAATATTGTTTTAAGAACAACTTTAAATGAATAAATCAATTTGATTATTGTAAATATCCAAATTAACTAGAAACATAGAACATAGACATAACATTTGAAAGAATATTTTATCTGAATCCAGAGAAAGAACAAATAAATAGGAATATGTATAGAATGCTTTTACATAGGTATGGGCACACACACATATATGGATATTTGTGTCTAATAGTAGTCTGCCTTGGGGAGGAAGGAGAAAAGGAAGAAAATAAATTTACATGATAACTTTATTATATATTTAAAAGAAATAGCAAATGATTTGCAGTTACAGGTATAATCATCTTTTTGAGTATTATACTGTTATGGGAATGTTTGCTTTGTTCCATAAATTAAACAAGGTAAATAAAAATTTAAAAAGGAAGCCATTTCCTAATTTAATCATTTTTTATAACTAGAGGTGAAGTTTAGTTGTTTCTACAAAAAGAATATAATTGATGAAGAAGGATAAGTGTTGTCTGTACCCTCAAAATTCTGTTACCATGAAAGAAAGTGCCTCTTACTCTGCTCTAATCATGTTTCTGATCACAATCTATGTCCTCAAGAACTTATTGTCTTGCAAGGGAATTAAGAAATATTCAAGAGACTATAATGCAAAGGAGACTGTGAAAGTGTGATAAAAAAGGAAGAAAGTGATATTTTATTTTAGCAAGGGAAGAAATAAATTCTGCCTGCATAGATAAGCGAGGGCTTCATGTAGGCAGTAGCATTTGAGGTGCAGTTTGAAAGATGGGTAGTATATGAGTATGCTGGCAGAACTGGAAGAAAAACAACACTCCAGGCAAAAGAGCCAAATATTCCTTGATCAAGTTGAGCTTGACTTGTATGTGTTCATACATGCTCAATACTTATTGTCATAAAATCCTAAATGAACTTCAGTTGGGCTTCCTCATATTTTCCACTATGCAAATGAATAACCATCAACTTTGCACTTAGAAGCTTATCTACCTTATCCTATCAGCAATATGGTAAACTGAATAGCTTCTTAGAAACAGGAATATCTAAGTTCAAACTTTGACTCTGATAAAAAATAGTGGTGTGATCATGAGAAAAATCACACTTTCTCTCAGTTCCCCCAGGAAAGATTTTTAGACTGTAAGTCAATGAGGAGTTGCTGATCTATACATGTGGAGAGATTTTTAGCACGAGTAGTTCCCAATGCTGATGAAATTATAGGTCAGGAAAAAAAAAAGTATCAAAGAGGATTGAGAAGTGGTTGATTTAATTCTTACTGTTTGGCACTTGACTTTTATTTTATAAATATGCAGGTTGGAGGACAAGTGATAAATGGTAACAATAGGGTGATGGTTAATTCTTTGCTGATCCACATCCAAATAGGCTATAAAAATGGTAATGTATGTATTTATAATTAATATGCTAACTATAAATCATCTCTGTTCTAAATTATTAAAATGATGAAATGCACACATCTCTATTAAGGAGGAAAATTTATTTGTGGAAAAGTTAGGAAAGTCAAAACTTCAGATTGCTAAGGTAACCTTTCCTCTGCTCACATATGAGTCAGAACATAAACCTGATAGGTATAGAAGTAAGATTCTCATGTTGTCCTACTTAAATCTAGAGCAACATGAAATTTCCAGTCAGTTTCAGGGAGCATATTATAAGCTGTTAAAAAAAAAAAAAAAGAGATAGAAACAGTATAAGTGGGTGGGTTATCCAGTAACAGTAGAAGAACTGGATTTTATTCCCAACTGTACAATTAACTTTCTGAGTTACCTTTGGTACGTCATTTATCTGTCGACAAGTGCCTCATTTAGAGTCACAGATGTGTTCAGCTGAAAGAGTCATAGGTTCACAGGATTTGAAGTTAAAAGTAACCTAAGAGATCCCTTCTAACTTCCCTGATTTATACCTTCAGGCCCATGGGGTTTGCCCAAGATCATGCAACTAATTAGATATAGTACTAGCACCAGAACTCAGATCTCTGGCTCCTGAGTGGGGACTCTCATGGGGACAAAATACCTGTCCCTCATTATACATGACAATTATTGAGATGGAGGGCCTAATTTGGGGGTAATCTGGAATGAGTGAGAATTTCTCTAACAATACTATGCTCACACATGGAAGATATACTTATTTTTCCAAGACACAGGGATACCCTTTTGTAAACTACCTTTTCCAGGGCATGAATAGTCCCCTAGTGTCCTCAAGATTTAATGTTCTCTATATGGGTGAGCTTCTCATATCTCAAGTGCCTCTTGTTCAGCCTGCCTCACCATAGCCTTGATCCTACTACCACTAAATTTTATAGGCAAAAGATTCCATCCCTAAAGGGAGGAGACTGAAAATAACTATCATGGTTCTGAGTGTTGACGTGCCTTACTGATCTGGGTTTTTTTTCATAAATAGACTAAATCAAAAGTTTTAAACATGCTTCCCAATGTACTACTCCTAAGTGCTGCTGAACAAGATTAAAATATAATTGGAAAATATTTAACAAAATAAAATTCAACAAAACCACAGAAACTTCCGCCTCCCAGACAACTGAAGTAGTTGGGGGTCTGAGTCTGGGAAGATTGAAGGAACTTCTGCTGATTAGGAATGCCAGGAACAGCTGTGCTGCAGAAAGGCAGGCTTGGGCGAAAAGGATTCCACACATGCAAGAAGTGCAAAAGCAGTGGTGCTCTATAGCCTATAGTCTATAGGAACTAGGGGAGAGGGGAGCTCTTGGTCTAGGGTTCCAGGTCAGAGGGGGGAGCTGAAGTAAAGCTAGAGGTGCCATCTCCCTTACCCATGATTAGAAGTACTTACACTAATACTTCTCATTAAAAAAAATGAATTGGCAAAGAAGAAACCAATCATAGAAACCTACTATGAGAATAAGGAAGACTGGGGTTTATCTTCAGAGAAGGAAACTGAAGTAAAAAACAAAACAAAACAAAACAAAAACAAAAACAAAAACAAACAAACAAAAAAAAAAACTTCCATCCCAAAGAGTAATGTTAAATAGCTCCCTGCTCAGAGAGAATTTATAGAACTCAAAAAAGAATTTAAAAATCAAATGAGAGAAAAAAAATAAAAATAAGAGCCAATCAAGAAAAACAAGATTATAAAAAAAAATTAACCAACTAGAAAAGGAGATATAGAGTCTCAAAGATGAAAATAAATGCTTAAAAATTAGAATTGGGCAAGGGGAAGCCAGTGAAGCTATGAGACCTCAAAATAACAAAACAGAATATAAAGAATGAAAAAATAAAGTGTGAGATATCTTATAAGAAAAATAACAAATCTGAAGAAGAGATCAAGAAGAGAAATTGAAACTGTGACCAAAAAAGAAACCTTGGAACAATAATGCAAGAAATAATTCTGAGAAAATTGTCCTGGAGTGATAGAGCATAAGGGCAAAGTAGAAAAAGAAAAAAAAAAAAATCATTGATCACCACGTCAAAGAGATCCTTTGTGGAAAACACATATTATTGCCAAATTTAGAAAGCCCCAGAAATTTAGAAAAAATTCTGCAAGAAACAAGAAAACAAAAACAATTCAAATATGCTAGTTACAATTAGAAACGCACAAATGATCTCAGAAAGGCCTGGAGAGATTTACATGAACTGATGCTAAGTGAAATGAGCAGAACCAGGAGATCATTATACATGGTAACAAGAAGATTATATAATGATCAGTTCTGATGGAAGTGGCTCTTTTCAACAATATGATTCAGGCCGTTCTGATCATCTTATGATGAAGAGAAACATCTACACCCAGAGAGAGAACTGTGGGAACTGAGGGTGGATAACAGCATAACATTTTTACTTCTTTTCTTGTCGTTTGCTTGCACTTTGTTTGCTTTCTCATTTTTTTCCTTTTCATCCGATTTTTCTTGTGTAGCAAGATAATTAATTGTAAAAAATATATGCATATATTGGATTTAACATATATTTTAACATGTTTAACATATAATGGATTATTTACCATCTAGGGGAGGGGATGGAGCAAATGGGAGGGATTTTGAACACAAAGTTTTGCAAAAGGCAATGCTGAAAAATTATCCATGCACATGTTTTGAAAATTAAAAGTCTTAATAAAAAAAAAAAAAAACAACCCTATTAGAACTGCACAAGACTTAGCAGCAACTACAATAAAAGACTGCTGGTCCTAGAATCATATAAATCAGCAATCAAAAAAATTAGGCATGGTAGTCAAAAATGTCATATCCAGCAAATTTTTCCATAATATTGAATGAAAAAGAAAATGAACATTTAATGAATTTCCATATTTTCAGAATTTTGCTTCAACCAAACCTGAACTCAATATAAAATTTAATATATAAGAGCTAATATCAAAGATCAGTATCAAGGAATTTAACATGGACAAATTGTTTGTTTTTACATGGAAATACATACCATATGTTTAAATTTGATATCTGCAACTAGATAGCTCAAAAGAAAGATTGAGGCAGAATTGAATAAACTCTTAAAAAATCAAAACCACCTAGAAAAAAGTAAAAATATTAATTATTTTATATAAATAAGGTTCAGAGGAAGAATAAATACAGAGGCATTAGAGGGAGGAGGGTGGGTCATAGTTCTCAAAACCTGCTAACATCAGGAATGGATTAAATAGACAACACTACATATATACCACCAATGGTATAACAGCCAAAATAAGTGAAAGCAATCGGCAGAAGGGGAAGCAAAGGGTGAGGAAATGAGATAAGGAATGGATACATGGGTAGAGGGAAACTAGGCAAAATAAAGAACAGATTTATAGTAGAAGAGTTAGCAGGGACAGGAAAGAAGAGATAAGTCAAACAAAAATTCAATTAAAAAAGAAATCTACATTATATGTCAGCCATACTGATGTTTGGGATGCATATTTGCATATGGGTGAATGTATGTGTGTATATGTCTGAGTGTATGTATATTGCTCTATGCATGTGTGTATATGTATGAATGGGTCTTGGGCGAGTGTAAATGTATATGTGTTTATATACTATATACATATATACATATACATTTGGGGTGAGTATATATGCATATAGATGTATGTATTTATATAATATATATCTATGCTTAACTTAACATAATTCCTCCCTGAGGGAGTTGGGGGAATGAAAGTGGAAAAAGGAATAAAATTTTTTAAAAAGTGCACAATAGTGAGCAAAAAAAAAAAATAATAATCTATAAGGAAGCAAAGAAAAATGAATATGATTTCGTCTGTTATATGTCCTTTCTTCAACTGGTAATTTATTATTCTATATTTTGAATCCTCCCTGATGTTCTGCTGGACAATTGACAATGTTTTGTTTTGTTTTCCTTTTCTGTGTTTCTTTTTCTATTGTTCTTTTTAAATAAATTAATAAAAACTAAATGCCATTTCTCTTTTATCATAGATCTAGATCTGAAATGGATTTCAGAGGTCATTTCATTCACCTCCTATACTTTATAAATAAAGAGAGAGAGGTTTAAGGAAGAGAATCAGTGAAAGAAACTAGGATATTGAAGGGACACATGAAATAATGAAAGTCTAATAGAATAAGAATACTGATTCTAGAGTTACAGAGCCTAGTTTCAAACAGCCTACCTGGTACTGTAATATATGGCATGCTAAGGAAACCTAATATATCTGGTATAAGGGCTTGCCAAGGCTTTTTTGGGGATGTTCATCTACCTTCCAACTCTCACTTATAATTCCAAGAAGCTGTAGCATTTGTAGTGGGCATACCCCAATAAAACTGACTTGGCAGTTTGACTAAACCAACTTGTAGGTAACCAAAAAGTCTCAAGCCCATTGATGACTTAAGGAAATATCTACTCCTAGAAAATCAAGACTTTTCCCAGAAGAATGGGTGAATGAGAACAATTTGTTCCAGTGACCATGAAGGTGGCTGAAGCAGGTATTATGGAGTACTAACAGCTTGGCCAGGCACTGAAGATGCCAAAATCATCCACTGCATCCAGCGCCATCTCCAATTGCCTTGACTTTTGTCTTGTTACTAGACTTCAGTGACTCAGGAAGAGAGAGTGAGGCTGACAACTTTATATAACTCTTATTCACTTAAATCCACTTCATTGAACAAGTCAAAATATTACCTGTGAAGTCATTGATCTTCAAAAATGAAAGACAAATAATAATCTGGCACTTATTAAATATGTAACTTTGGGCTACTCATTTAAATTGTCTTTCTTTTTTTTCAACTTTGAAATTAAGAAATCAGACCAGATAGCTTCTAATATAATTTCCACTTTAAGATCTTTGATCTTGTGACCTTTTATAACAAAATAAAGGGGTATGAGATGAATACCTCAGGGATAATCAAATATTTTTCAAGGACCTAAAATGTGCCAGACATGGTATTAAGAAGCAAAAATACAATGATAGAAAGGAATGTATATTTGTATGTATGTATGTATGTATATCTATTGTATGTATGTATTATATGTATATCTATATATACATACATACCTACCTGCATATATGTATATACACACATGTTCTATATTGTAATGTACACACACTTTATATGCATATGTGTATTGTATTGTGCATATAAACATATAAGTGTGCATGTATATGTGTATGCATATATAAGAATGTGTATGTATGCACATGCCCCCCAAAATTATAAGATTTTTTTTTTCTCTCAAGAAGGGAATTTGAAGCACTAATAGTTGGAGGTATCAGAGAATGTTTTAAATAGAAGCTAATGATGAATTTTGAAGAAAACTAGGTATAATCCATGCTCTGAGGGTCTTGTTCCAACTTCCACTCATCTCTCATCTTCAAAATGTGACTACTACATTCCCTCAGTGATCTAGGGGTAGCATTGAAGGCACTATGAATATCTTTTGCAATGTTATAGTTCATGAGCCCAGACCATAGTGCTTTCTCCTGAGATTATCAGTTGCGAATCATTTAATCAGCCAGACTTACGTAGTTTTAGAAAAAGGCATTTATTATAGTAGTATAGTTATATTAACATTTCCTTAAAAATCTGTGATGCAGTCTCTTAAGAATCCAAAGGAAAGTGGATTTGAGATTAAAGAGCTCTTGTTGCAAAAGAGGTAACTCTTCACTTTGTGAGGTGCTTAGGAAATTATCTTTAAGCACTTTATGTCTTCTTTGCTAGGTTCTTTGTAGAACCATGAATACCTAATGAAAGGTAAACATTAACATCAAATGCTATTGTGTTGAAGGGGTTGAAGAGAGGATGCTAGGAAAGATAGCAAGTACAAAATTGATTGAACTATTGAAAGTTCACAAGATCCTCCTCTATCCAAGAGAGTAAGTGGAGAGAAGATCAAGATTAAGACCAAAGTGAATTTCTTTCACATCTCCAAACAACTCTTTTTTAGAGGAATAAAGTCTAATGCTCCCTCTTTATTAAGGCTGCTAGATCACTGTTCCCAAAGACAGAAAACAGTGAGTTCAAATCTAACCTCAGACACTTACTAGGGGATATAATCCTGTATATGAAAATTAATTCTGTTTGCCTAAGTTTTCTCATTTGTGAAATGAATTGGAGAAGGAAATGACATACAATTCTAATATCTGTGCCAAGAAAACCCCGAATGGGGTCACAAAAATCATGTAAAACTGAAATGACTGAACAATAACAACTTTATTCCCTACTCTTTGGAATCCAAATCTCTGTAACATGCTTAAATAACTTGGTTTCTAAAACCAACCTTCTATTTTATTGATGAATCATCTGCATCTTATCACTTACTTTAAATGGAATGGAATAGCTTCTTTGATTTACTGAACCCAAATCACTTTTTGCATTAAGTATTCTAAGATAAAGAAGTGATAGGGGAATCAGTTCCAGGTATGTGAGACTGCCTTGCTAAGTCATAGAGATAGAAGATGTTGTGTCTAGTTTAGGAGAAAGCAGAAAAGAAATACCCCCCTGAAAATATGAAACGAATTAGAATCCTCCCCATAATTTGGATGGATTTGATGTATTTGACAGATGGAGAAATGCTGATGAGAACTGCACAAAATGAGAAGAAATAGTTGGGTTGTGATGAAGATAGGTGGAAGAAGTTCATACAACTTTACATTCACAACTTAATTAGGATATTGCTGTATACTTAAAAATACATTTTTATTTTAAATGTGCTTAAAATTTAAGAATATTAAAAGAAAATTTATAAAAGTCCATTTAGATAATGCTTATTAGTATTTTGAGACTAAAAAGATCTTAGAGGTCACCTAGTTGTCATAACACGAAAGATGACCAAGCATGATACCCAATTGCTACCTGCCATGGGACAATCTCAAAGAGATGTGAGAGATAGCTTATACCAGGTGAGTCAAATTACTTTAGTTATCACTCTCCCCTCAGATAGAGGTAGTCTAGGACTCTGAGCCAAGGAACTTTAGGAATAATGTTTGCCCAAATCTCCAACCTTGCTTCCAGTCTGGTCCCCACAGCCATCATTGTGAAGAGAAATGATTTTAGAAAAAATGACCACCTTCCTCATCATCATATGCAATAACTGCTGACCAACTGTTCACCACTAGACAGAAGAGTACAAGAGCCCTGAGAATGCTCATACTCAGTCCACTGGGGCTGCTTCCTGTGTAGTCCTCACAATCATCATCAAAGCAACTTCTATGAAGTTACAAGGGGCCAGCCACAACTGCTGACTGACTGCCACTCAGAGGACAAGCAAGCTAGCTTACCTGAAGCATCACAACATCCAAAGAGAGAGAATGTGTCAGACAAGTCAAACACCTCTACCACCCTATGACCCCGATCATTATTTGCTTTCTGATCCTAATGGAGATAACCCAAGACCCTAAACCAAAGATCCCTCAGAATAATGATGCTCTCTCTTTTTGCTTGTAATTCAGTACTCATAGCCATCAGTCTAGGAAGGATGGAAATCCAACTTGGCAATTGTTTCTTCAAGTACTATGGTCAAAATTCCTAAAGATCTGGGGGAAAAGTTCCTGTCCCCATGGAAACTGGCATTGCCTAATGGCTCTATAGCAGGAATTGATGATTTTATCACTGGAAATACTATTAAAGAAGAGGTATTGCTATTTTTTTCTGCTCCTCCCTGAGGACTATGGGACATTCCCATCTGACAGAGTCAAAAAAGATGTATTATCTCCCCCATTAGAATGTGAACTCCTGGAGAGCAGAAAATATCATATTTTTTACATTTATATCCCCAGAGCTCAGCACAATGATTTACACATAGATTCACTTTATAATGTCATTTTGTATTCTTTCATTTATTCATTCATTCATCAACTTTATATTCTTCAAAGCATCTCTCCATCTGTTTTACTAACATTTCTGGAAAATCAGGAGGAGAGGAAATATGTAATGACAATTGAATAACAGACTATAAAATCACAAATCTAAAAAAGGAAATAATCTTGTTTAGAAATACCAGAGATTGAAAAATTTTAACTAAATTATCAAATTACACTAACATCTTTGATAATGATAAGGATGCAAGAACTAACTACAAAAGATATAAATAATAAAAGTGGCATCAAGAAATGATCTAAAGCAGGGGTCCTCAAACTTTTTAAATAGGGGGCTAGTTCACTGTCCCTCGGACTGTTGGAGGGCCAGACTATAGTAAAAACAAAAACTTTATTTTGTGGCCTTTTAAATAAGAAACTCCATAGCCCTGGGTGAGGGGGATAAACATCCTCAGCTGCTGCATCTGGCCCATGGCCCATAGTTTGAGGACCCCTGAAAGCATCAGAGAGAGGTTTCCATTTTTCAATATATTATAAAATATATTAAAAGTGCCCCCAAAACCCCAACAAAGTATATCTGGAAAAGGAGGCCTTATATTGAATTTGGGAAGGCTGATTAAGTGATGACTTGTGCTTAGACCAATCTGGGAAAAGACTGAGATGTCTAAAGTGGGTAGATTAGACTCAGTGAAAGAACTTTCTATGTCTCAAAAGATAATAGAATCATTCATTTTGCATATATTTTGTAACTTATTTTGCATAAACATATGTATACATGTCTCCTCATATAAAATATGAACTCATTGGGGAAAGGGATTATTTAATTTATGTCTGTATTTCCACTATTTTATATGGTGTCTGACACATATGCAATTGATAAATTCTTTCTGATTGATTGATTTTCTGATTTAGAGTTAGAAAGAAATGGAAAATCATCTCATTTGTAGAGGAAAGAGTGGATGCTTAGAAAGATGAAGGAATTTACATTTACATACATAGTTAAGAAGGATCAAAGCCAAGATTCAAATACAAATCTTTGACTACAAATCCACTTCTATTTCTACAGTATTAAAAGTTAATGGTGAAATACCTTGGGTCTCACATTAATTCTTAGCAATGATCAATCATCCTTATTGTCAGCTAAGTAGTCTCCTAAGGATCAAGGTAAATAAGAATATGAAGTATTATTCCTTTTTACCATCTCTTTCCCTAACCTTCCCTCAACTCATGTGATCTGTGAGAGCTTTGTCCAAGATCACAAAAGAGTCTCCTGAATCCTGTTCCAGAATGTCATTCTACTCTAATACAGAAACTAATCCTAATTTAACCCTAATTGTTTCTATCACTTAAAGAGCAATAAGAAAGTAATCGAAAGCATCTATGAAATTATAAATGAATATGAAAATAAAAGTTAATTTATAAATATATAATTATATATATATATATATATACATATATATGCACCTCACACATATACATACACACACACACATGTGTGTGAATATATATACAGGTTCATGTGCAGACATCAAGAGCCTGATAAAATGATGTCTCCATTGGAAGATGCTAGAATATTACTTCTTGGAGAATTATAAATGAGGGAAGTTTACGCATAGACATTCTGTAACTTCTTCCAGTTGACCTACTACATTGTTAGGGGCAATCCTTTTTCCATTAACTTTGTAGCCAGAACCATTGGTATCCTCAAGAGAGCCATTTTAGCTCTGAATGTATCTCTTTCTGCATTGGAGTCTAAGAAACCCAGATGACTTATTTCTCTGAGTTAATGATGAGAGTTATGCTATAAGAGATGTAGGGCCTTTTTCATGAAAATTCCCAAGAAATGGTCTTGGGTCCTTGGCTTTTTTTTTTTCCTTTTTCATTATATATACAGGGAATGTGGTCTCTAGCCTTGGGAGTTTCAAAGGCTGGGAATAGGAGTCACAGGAATTTGGGATTCTAGAAATCTAGAGTAAATGTTGAGGGCAGCCAAACACAACCCTTTGAGAAATTTTTCAGGATACCAGCTTAGTTGAAGCCTTTAGATGTGAAGTTGATGAGAACAATGCAATATAGGAGCTAAATGATGACACTAATTCCACTTCCACATCTGCTGACGTTGTGTGTATACATGTGTATAAGGAGAGTATTATGTTCCTGATGTTTGGGGAAAATAAATGTTTGTTCTTTGAAGTAAAAATTACTTTGAACAGCTATCCAATATTAAGTAGTCACTGGGCCTCTAAAAATGGAGAGAGTATGGGGACTCTAGTCAGTTTCAGGAAAAATAAATACCAATCCCACAAACATTCAGGAGAAAATATAAAAGTCCTGACCCTGACAGAGTGGGACCAAAGTTTCTCAGTTTTTTCAAAAAATTAGACACAATTCTGTTCCCATATCATGCATTAATTTATTATTAATTTAATATTTTATATGTTTCGTGTGTAAAGCTATGTATGTATTCAAGTATATGAGTGTTTATAAATATATGTGTCATAAATGTATGGTGAAGAGATATAGTGGTGTTATGAAAGTGACATGTCATTTCCATGACATTTCCTGGAAAATCTCAAATACTTCCTTGTAATGGGCTGAGGTTTGAGTTGATGCACTGAGGTCCCAAGTATGTGAGGCTAAATAGTAATTGGGCTATACTCTATTAATATACATGATTGGATAAAGAATGGCCCCCGCCCACTCTCTGTGCAAGTCCTGATGTGTTGTAAAGGAAATGACGATTTTGGTGGGTGGAGGCAGAGAGAGACAGGAAGAGAAGCTGGGAAAGATTGAGCCTGGGTCCCATACTCCTAGCTGCTGGTCGTGTGCCTGCTGGTCTAGCTAGCTTCTTGACTCAGCTACACACATTGCTATTGCCCATTCTCTTCCACCTCCGATCTTTCTTCACTGAGAATAAAGACTGACGATTTTCCCCTAACCTGAATTCCTGACTCCGGCTGATTTTAAAATACATGATCTTCACACTTCCTAATCCTCTTGACAAAAAATCAGACATTTCAAAATTTCATAAGAAATCAAAATAAGAGAATAAAAATGACCATCTCTCTGCCACATCTTAAAAAATTAAGACTTTGGGCCTAATAATAGGCTTATTTAAAATGTTCAAATACATTATGGGTAGTGATCTATCAGAAAGACTGAAAAGAGACTCATAGACTTCTTATAGAATTTGAGAGTCAGAAGGGACTTCAGTAGCCATCTAGTCTAATCCATATGCAAAAAAAATCCCCATTATAAGTTACTTGACAAATATTCATCTAACCTCTTGGAATTCACCATAAAGAGAAAAGGGAAACCTGCCACTTCTCTTGGTAGACTAGACTATTCCAACTTGAGAGCTTCTTTCTCCCTCACCCCTCTTTGTGTAACACCATTTTTTTAGATTTTCAAAATATCAGGCAAATATATTTTTATCAGCCTTTGTTAGATATATACTCCATCTTTGGCCAGGAATTTATTATCTTTGTATTGTAAACCAGGTTGAAAAATCAAAATCCTCTTCTCAAATATCTTCTTCCCAGCCTGCTATTTACTTCCCAAATTATTTTTTTTTTACTCTCTCTATGCCTTGTCTTCAATGGATAAAAGTGAGGAAAATACAAACTTTGTCCCCATGGTCTTCAATTTCTTGCCAAAGACTCTCTGGTCTTTGGCAATACTTGTTAAGGTACCTTCTGGCAGTGTCCTTTGTACCACTGTGAATCACCAGAAGTGAATACTTGTCATCCATTTTGATAAGTCTCTGTTATATCTTGGATATATGCCCTGGGAAGACAACAAACATCTCTATTGTTATAATCAGCTGGATAAATAACTGCCTCAGTACTTTTCAGCAGGGAATAGCTTACCACTCTTTATTTCTCTGCTTTTTATTGGAAGGATTCTCACCTGATAGCATCATTAGTTAGATACTATACCATTCAGTATACATATATATATATATATATATATATATATATATATATATATTAGGTATTGATATAAATTTACTATCTATGATACCTTTAAAATAATGTAATTTCCTTGTTTATATCTTTTAATCATCTATTTTTACTGTTACTTTTTCTGAGATCATGATTGGCACCTCTGTTTTTTTGTGTTCACTTGAAGAATAAATACATTTTGCTGTACCATCTTACATTTATTCCATGTGAATCTTTGTCTTTCAAAAGTGTTTCTTATAAACAGTAGATTGTTGGATTCTGTCTTCTAATTCATTTTGCTATTCTATGTTTTATGGATAAGCTTGTCCATTTTATGTTTACATGTGTGATTGCTAATGATGTGAGAAATAAGGAAACTTAAAAGAAAGAAGACTTTGGGGAAAAAGATAGTGATTTCAGTTTGTGACATATGAGTTTTTGATACCTTTGAGATACCAAATTTGAAATGTTCAGTAGGTAATTAGGAAAACTGTATGGAAGTGCAGGAGAAAATTGTGACCAAATATATAAATATGTTGGTATAATCCCTTTATCTGCATAAAGATGAGTGTTCAGTTTATAGTCACCAAAATACAGAAATAGACACAGAAGAGAAGAAGCACTGAGGTATATCCTTGGGAAATACCCACCATTAGAGGACATTAGAGTAAAGTTTTAGCTGCTAAAGGAAGGCAAGAAGGCAGGGAGGAAAGACTTAGGGACATTATCTTGAGGAATGGTCTAGTGAAGTTATGTTGTTTTTGTTGTTTTATTGATGGGACTGGTTTTGTTATGTTTAAAGATAGCAAGAAGTACACAAATGTATAAATAGAGTTTGAAGATAAGGCAGAGACAGTGACAAAAAGAGAGAACCAAGATAATATTTTAGGTTAATGGAAGATGGTGAGAAATGATTCATATTTTTAAACTAAGAACATTCTTTTAAAAACATTTTGCTTTGAACCTATCACATTGTCTAATTAGCTAAGGAAACAGAAAACACATAAAACAAGTCCTCAAAATTATATTTTCAAATAGTTGTAGATAAATATCACAGATGGGATTTGAATCCTTGTTCTCTAACTTAAAATTTAACATTCTTCCCTATGATATGCCAGATGAAGTTGTATTTAGGTAACCTATAAGATTTCTTCCAATTCTGTAGTTTTATGATTATATATATTAATGGAGCATATTTCTAAGATCTCTAAAACACTAAAAAATAAAACTTTTAGAACATTAGAAAAATAAAGTGATTTTAAAATTTATTTAATACATCAAAATATAAATTATTTAATCATATATATATAGATAGATTTCTATAGTCTGACTGTGTTCCTAAAAATTATCACTAAATCTAGTTAACCATTAATAAATTTCAAGAATTAAAAAAAAAGTTATACTCTTGGACTAAATATGATATGACACTAATTGCATGTTGTATGGCTTTTAGTTTTTGACTCTTTGCTAAGGATGATTAAAAAAATTAAAATAAAACAATAGTGTCTTTGAAATGAAGAAATTGGGCTTTAGCATCTTATGGTAGAGAAGACAATAAAATGGCTTTCATATAATCCTACTTAAATATTCATTATATTCTAGAAAATAAATCCAAGAAAGTTAGAAATTAAAGGGTAGTTCTAATAGAGAAAAGTATAAGACTTTCATTTACAGGTAACACATTTAGGAGTTCATAA
Source organism: Sarcophilus harrisii (assembly GCF_902635505.1). Taxonomy (NCBI): domain Eukaryota; kingdom Metazoa; phylum Chordata; class Mammalia; order Dasyuromorphia; family Dasyuridae; genus Sarcophilus; species Sarcophilus harrisii. The sequence continues at coordinate 184,486,523 of NC_045427.1, read as the reverse complement.
ATCTATAGACAAGTCACATGTTTTTGTCTAATCATTGAAAGACAATTAATTTGAATGTCCATTAATGAAATTACTACTACATTGGGAAGAGTACATAATTAGGGGATAGGTCAAATTGCTCTGTTGTAGTAATGTTTATTTTGGTGCAATGTAAAATGTTATTTAGTTCATTATTAAATGCACTTTTAAAATATATTTTACATATATAATGGTGATAGTAAACAGCGGTAATTTGATCAAGTGAGTCACCTCCAGTTGATTACAAAAATTTGGTCCTGCTTACATAATGTAGGTCACAGGTAATAGAAATATTTCTAAGTGTTTTAATAGTTCATTCTATCCAGACAACAACTATGAGAGGGAGATTATACTCATTTTGTAGTGAGGAACCTGAGGCAAACAGAGTGATTTGCCCATATACATATACTCAGAAAATGTCTTAAGTTAGATTTGAACAGAGATCTTTCTCACTCCAGATCTAATCCTTTGTCTACTGTCTACTTTGTTATCTAGAAACAATAAGATCTAAGAGTGGGGTCTTTTAAGACTTATAGTAGTCTTTGTATATGAAAACATATTGAAAGAGATGGATCAGTTGACAGACACAACAGACTTGCCCTCATGTTATGAATTTTCTATGTGTTTTTGCCTAATCTAAGTTGGAAACTCTTCATAATGAGAGGTAGAAAGGTATTTTGTTCTTTAAAATTTCCCCTTATACCTTTTGTGAAGATACAGCAAGGTAAGGATGAGGATGAGTATTTCACTTCCCCATTCCCCATTCCCCAGCCTCACCCATTACATTTTTTTTTTAATGGAAGCACATGACCAGAAGAGACTTGGATTTCCAAGAAGTCTAAAAAAGGAATTCAGAGGTATTATGAGTTGAACCCCAATCTTCTGCTAAGAAGTCCTGCTGCAGATCTGTGGAAGTCTAGTGAAGTTAAACTGATGAAATTAGAAAAGAATTTGACTGCTTAAACTGGATTCCAAGAGAGGAGGTAGAGGTAATGAATGCAAATTAGAGAGCTGGCCTATAGTCATCAAGATCTGAGTTAAAATCTGGCTTCAGATACTTGTTGACTGTTTGACCTCAGACAGGTTTCATCAGCTCAATTTGCCTCAGTTATCTCATCTGTAAATGGATATTTAAAATAATACCTGTCTCCAGTATTGTGAAGAAAAATATGAGATAGTATTTGTAAAGTACTTTTCAAACCTTTAAGTGCAAACTTAAAGTATATGTATATATAGACATGCACACAGAATCATTTGAAAGAATGGCTATCTATCTAGAGAATTTATGAGTACTGAGGCATGAATATAAAGAATGTTTGGCCAAAGCAATCAAAACCTCTGTGATCTAGGTCCCTGTTTGACATCTTGAATGTGTTCTTTCTATGGTATAGCATCTCTGCTAGACAAGTTGTTCTGCCAGGATCCACAGGCAGGTTCCTGAGAAAGGTGTGTAAATATCATATTTCCCACTGTCTCTCACTTTGAGTTTAGCTGAAATTATGGTTGAGGGTACTGCTTTGCTGTTTCGGAAAGAACAAAAACTCACACCCAAAAACAAACCGGGCTCTTAAATCTTTTCCTAGAAAGATCCCATATCCAAGCACTTAATTCTCAACTCTCCTCACTCAATTTGTCTCAACTCAGCTTTACAACTGGACCCTAGAGAAGAAAATTGGTGTTGAAACAATGATGCTTTAAAATTACTCTATCAGACTGTGTGTAAGCTTCTCTCCTCCAGATATGAGCTCTGGCAAAAGTTGTCATTGCCAAAGATGTCCCATCCAAACTCCTTTCAAAAGGTATAAAGAAGATGACTCTTTCAACTGACAACTTATTTCCTTCATTCTGCAACTCCTAGTCTCTCCAGTTTACTCATTTAGCTGAGTGGATAGAAAAAAAGCATCTAGGAAATCTAGCTCCTAAGGACAAGTCCATTGTCTCTGCAATCATACATCCTAATCTTGACTTTTATATAGGAAGGTGATTACTCAAAGCCTTGTTGGGGTAAGAGGTGACGTGGTAAAATGAGGTATACTTTTGACCTACATTTGATTATAGCTCTCATCTAGGACAAAGAGCATCTCTCTCTAGAGAAAATGGAGACGTGGTAGGCTTGAAGTGTTTGCCCTCAGGTAGACAAACTGAACAGATATTGCTCAGAGTCAAGTTCCTGATCTATTTTTACTTTGAGGTACTTATGTGGAGACATAGCCAAGTAGACATATTGGGAAAAGAGTAAGTTTACCATTTACTCTGGTCAGAAACCATCATCCTCTCTGCATTCTAGCACTACAAATGACAATATTTCAGGTTCTTTTCAGCCTCCTTGTCTCCAATGAATATCCTGTGTTTCTCCTAACCTATACATGGGCAAAAAGGAGGAAACCTTGACAATATAAATGCCAAATGGTATCATTCCTCAGTTTGTCCACTTTTTAAAAGAACTTCTTCAAGGTCAAAATTCATGCAATTATGTATAAATCTCTGTAATGCATACAAAATGTAGGCAATTCTTTCAGCACCACAAAGTTTCTATGTTCTCTGGATGAGGTGTTATTCACCCAGAGAGTACAAACTGTAAATTCAGCTTTATAAAGTCTAAAAGGGCATAACCTTCTTTATCATTGTCTCTTTTACCTCTCCCTTTACCCTGCAAATGGGATAAAGTCTGAAAATCTTCTATACACCTTTATTAAATGAATTTAAGAATTCAGTTAATCAGAAGCATTTGACAAAATTCACTTCCTACCAATTACACACATTGGTAAAATTAACACTACCAAAGGAGGACTTGGGGAATTCCTCTAACAAAATAGCTTAAGTTTACATAGTGTTTTATAGTTACTAAAGCACTATCACAAACTTAAACCCATTTGATCTTCACACCAACTTTCAGATGCCTATAATTCAAGCATAGTTACCCCCAATTGAAATGGGAGTAATTTGGCCTTAGAATAACCTACTTGAAGTTACATCCCAGGTACATTTAGGATTTGAACCCCAAACTCTGAATCCAGGGCTCAGTCCTCTACTGTAAGCCCATTTTTCCCATTTCCAATTAAAAAAAAATAAAGATAGTGAATGAAACAGAATTAAGTGGCTTTTTTGGTGCCTACAGGACACTGAATATCCTGACTGAAACAGAAAGGTCAAAAACATGATCAAATTTAGGATGGGAAACCACCACAGAAATCATTTGGTTCAACTTCTCAATCTATAATGCAAGAAACTGAGTTTCAGAGTAAAAAAGAAACTTGCCCCTGATCATATAGATTATAATTTTGAAGCTTTAGATTCCCAAACACTATATTTTTTTCTTTTCCTTTTATTTACTTGTGGAGAGGAGAGTTGCCCTTGTCTGTCTTCAACATTCATTACAAGAACTTTGAACTAGTTTGTCATTTTATTTTTCTCCTGCTGGGCAGCTAAGTACTTTGTGAAAGGGAAATAGTAAGATCTCTCAATGGTTGGTAAACAGAGAAGGGTGGCAATTAGTTCCATTAGAATATACACAAATCCACTCACCCCACCCCCCACATATGTGTATAGGTATATGTATTATATATACACATATAATTATAGACCAATAGACACATACATACACACACATATATATATACACACATATACTTATATACATATGTATGCATATGTTTAAACACATTGTGTGTGTGTGTGTGTGTGTGCATAATCCAGTCTCCCAAAATTCCCCTTAACAATTTTTCTATCTTTCTGAAATAATCTTCATTTAGTTGTGGGTGTATTTGACTCAGATATTAAATATATCCTTTATATTATTTAAAAACAACAAGCTTTATATTAAAGAAGTTTCTCCCACTTCCTCATCTAAATCTCTTTTATAGTAAGAGAAACACATTTCCTATTATTTCTCCTACTCACTACCCCAGGACATGACAAATGACTTCTTTAGACTAGTTCATTATCATCATCTTCATCATCATCACAATTGCTAATATTTATCACAAATAACATATGTATGACATATTTTGGTTTCAAACTACTTTCACATGACATATTAAAACAGTTAGGCAATGTACTGGACAGAGTGCTGCATTCTGGAGGAATGCAAATTCAAATTTGGCTTCGGACACCAACTTATACAACCTTAGTCAAATCACAATCTATGTTTACCTTATTTTCTTTATCTATAAATGGGGGTAATAATAGTACTTTACTCTCAATGTTATTGTAGGGATCAAATGACACAATATTATTTAATATAATACTTGCATATATGCTTTATAAATGTTGACATTATCACTATATTGTTATAAATAACTATGGGCATTTGAGTTCAATTTCTGCTTCACAGAAATTCAGAGTGTAAAAGAATCTCTGAGATATCTAATCTAATGTACAACCAACCAAAAAAATGTCATTTCAATGTACCTGACAAGTAGCCATATGGATTTTGATAGAAGATTTTCAATGAGGATAAAATTATTAGATCCTAAGGCATACCATTAAACTTGAGGCTAACTCTAATTGCCTTTAAATTAATTAATTAATTGTGATTGGTATTTTATTTTTCCAAATACATGAAAAGATAGTTTTCAACATTCATTTTGCAAACTCTTGTGTTCTAAATTTTTCTCCCTTTCTCTCCCACAACCTACTCTTGAAGAAAGCTAGGAATCTGATATAGGTTAACTATGTACAATTCTTTTAAGCATATCTCCTCATTCTTTATGCCATGCAAGAAAAATCAAATCAAAAGGGGGAAAAACACAAGAAAGAAAAAAAAAATAAGCAAACAAATAAAAACAACAAAAGGTGAAAATACTATGTTTTGATCCACATTGAGTGTCCATAGTTCTCTCTCTGGATGTGGACTAACTCTAATTGTTAAAAAGATTTTCCTTATGCTCACTCTAAACTCCTCCCTGAAATTTCCATGCATTGATCCAAGTTCTGCTCATGGGGATCAAGCAGAACATGTCTCCATTCTCTTCTTCACATTTCAAATGTTTAAAAACAAGTATCACATCCTCCACAAGTTTTCTCTTCTACAGAACATGAAGTCCTTTACCCAAAACTTGTTTGTCAATCTCAAGTTTGTCATCCTTCCTGGTTTAATCAATCAAGACATATTGATAAAGTATTTTTTCTGTTTCAGACAATGGGGTAGGAGAAATACTGGAAATACAAAAAACAAAAGAAACAAAAATCCCAACAATACAAAACATTACCTTCTGTTGTGGTACAGGAGTTACCTGACAGTGGCTACTGGAGGTCTAACTCAGATGTGTAGAATGGATCTCTTCATGTGAGAGGATAATGATGACGCATGGAGACTGAGAGGCAGTTGCTGTTCTCTAACTTCTCCACTGAGAGGCAGTTTCATTGCCTGACCTCTCTCCTCTTCCCTCTGCCTCCAATTTATTTCATTCCCACTCCATAAGCAACATCTATGTCAGTAAAAGCTGCTTTGCAACTCCTTCAGATGCTATGATTCACAGCTCTGGAGGCTCTAGGAGAATTGTCCTGCCCTTTCACCTATGCATGGTCCTTAACAATTCCCCATTTTTAGATGTGATTATTTCCCTCCCACAGCATGATCAGTAAGTTTGTACATTTGCTGTTATCTGAGTCCACACATTGAGGAATGCAAGCAGTACTATCACCTCTAAATGGTTGTAGGGTGAAATACTATAGCAGGTGAAATGTCATGGAGGCAAACTTTCAAACAAAGAAGAGGATTACAGTCAGAAGAGGCATTTACATCTCTCATCAGTCTCCTGGCTCAGCCCTTTGATGTATTGACCCATTTAATTATCCTGACTAAAAACGTTTTACCGGTTCTTTTCTCCCTTCCCTTCCCTGCAGGTTACCGAAGGAACTCTGGGATGATCCTACTCACAAACAGCTTTTAGGCACTACTGCTTCTTTGTTTCTTGTGTTTCTTATGTCCCATGTTTGAGAGCCATAATGTAATGTCCAGACTAACTCTCTGGAGGATCTCTGGATGAGCCTTGGTCTTCGGTGGAAGAGTGACGAAGAGAGCCACCACAAGGATCTCTGTTTTTGTCTCCATCTTCTATGTCTCTTCTGTGTCTGAGTCTCTCCTCTTGTGTCTGAGTTTGAACTCTTGTCTCCAGTCCTCTCAGCCCTTAAATACCTCAGTATGATTACATCATTATATCACACTAAGTATATGTGAACTATAGAAGCATTATCTCATCAATCACACTGAGTAAATACCTGCTGTAAGTATCCTTGATTCTAGTAGAACACAGGTGGTCATGCCCTCCCTGACTTCTCAGGGGAAAAGATGAGAAATTCCAAAGGGAAAATGGGGAGCCAAACCAGATATTTTTAGCAGGTTTCCTTTGGGCTGAAGGGTTTTATACCTCACTCAGAGTTCCCCCACTATCTGTGGCTCTCTCCAACCTTGCTTTAAGGTCTTTACATCCATCAAGTTGGACATTCTTGACCTTTTTGCATCTGATAAAAATAGGAAACCTTTTGATAGTCTGGGGAAACAGGAGAAAATTGGTCTCAGTGCAACTTACTCAAGGATAGATTATTAATAAGTAGAAATTAAGGGAATATCCATGAATTGTAATATGGTTCAATAATATAGCATATATGAATATAATGGGAATACAATTGTGCTATAAGAAATGACGGAGAAGTTTCAAAAAAAGCCAGAGATATTTCTGTGAACTGATGAAGAAGAAAATGAGCAGAATTAAAACAACAATTTGTGCAATAGCAACACAATTTTAAAGATAAATCTGAAAGACTCAACATATATTTGCTTATTTGGTTTTTTTCCCCCTAATTTTTTTTTTCTTTTTAAAATGATTTTTCTTTTGCAGCATGGTGAATGTGGAGATGTGTTTGGAGGATTTGCATATCTTTGACCTACATTCGATAGCTTGCTATCTGAGGGAGAGAAGAGGTAAGGAGGGAGGAAGAAAGGTGTGGAACATGGGATTTGGAGGAGTGAATGCTGAGGACTATCATTGCATGTTTTGAGAAAAAGCTATTATTCATTTTAAAAAAAGACTCAACATAATGACAAAACATGATTCTAAAGGATTCATCATGAGGAAGTACACTAATCTTCTCTTGATACAAAAGTGATGAAAGATTGAGTACAGATTGAGACATGTATTTTTTTAAACAGCCAATATAGGAGGTTTTTCATTTGTTTGCTTTTAGTTGTTGTTATTGTTGTTTGGGAGGGGAAGATTATAAGTATTTTAATGAAAGTATTATTTTTCTTATTTTCTCAATAGTAACAATGAGAGAAGGTAATAAATTCAGACCTGAAATAAAATTTAATTAACAACAATCAAAAAACACAACTTACTAATAGTGCCAGGAATGAATCTAGAATCAGAAAGATCTTAGTTCAGATCTGATCTCAGATACTATGTAGCTGTGAGAGTTTGGGCAAATCATTTTATCTCTCTCTGCTTCAGTTTACTAATATATAAACTTCAAGCTGAAGGTGGCAAATGTGTAAATGATGAATTGGGCAGCATTGTGCATGCAATTTCATATCACAACAAAAATTTTCCTTCTATTTAAACTTTTCATTTGAGTCTCATGTAAATTTTTTAGGCAATTAGGACTGTAATTTTAAAACTACCCTTCATATGAGCTGTAGTTAATGTTTGGAGAATATTTCCATATCAGTTGAAGAGCTGTTTACTAGACACTCAATAAGCCTATGTTTCATATATCTAAGTCTGATTGATGACTTCCATTTAAGAAGAAAGTTTGACCTAGGAATTAGCATGGTGTAAAGAGAGAGAGAGAGAGAGAGAGAGAGAGAGAGAGAGAAAGAGAGAGAGAGAGGAAGGGAGTAGGATAGAATGAAGAGATGAGGTTAGGGATGGGAATGGGGGATGGGAAAGGGAAAGAGAGTTGTAGTAAACAGAGAGATTTAAACAGACGTGAACAAGTTATTTAATCTCAGTTTATTTGCCTGCACTAGGATTTTCAGGGAGCACTAACAGTTCTGATATTCAGGCTACTCACTTACATTTGGTGTCCGCTTCTCACCCACTCTTACCTGCAACTCCAAAAAGCTATAGTGTGCATAGTGGCCTTACCCCAGTAAAACAGTTTCCACAAATGGACTAAACCAAATTATGATCCCTGGTGAGTAGCATTCTATATTATCTGTTCTTTGGAATTCTGAGCAATCATTTTATTCTGAGTTTTAAATCTTTCAAAACAATTTGTTTTTATGATGTTGCTATAATGACAATTGTCTATTGCTCCTTACTTTGCTCTGTATCAGTTCATACAAATCTTCCCAGCTTTCTCTTTTTTCCATTCTTACAGAACATTAGCATTACATTAGATTCATTATTTATATTTTGTTCACTTTTCCCAATATAAGATCATGTGCTTTGTTTCAAATTCTTTGTCATTACAGAAGGAGATGCTACGATCATTTGTATACACATAGAATATTTTATTTGTTGATTTTTTTAGAGGTAGAGTTCTAGTTATGAAAAAATTGGGTCAAAGAATAGACACAATTTAGTACCTTTTTGAGGACAGTTCCATATTGTTTTCTAAAACAACTATACCAATTCATATTCAAACATGAGTACATACATATGCTTGCTTTTTTATAGCCCCTTCAATATTTGGCATTCTACCTTTATATCAACTTTGCTGATTTGATAAGTATGAGACAGAACCTTTGAGTTGTGACCATTTGAATTTTTCTAATTATTTATAATTTGGAGGATTTCTTTTTTTTATAACTATAAATAGCTATAGTTATAACCATAGTTATAGATATAGATAGTTATAACCATAGACTAGCTAGGTGGCTCAATGGATAGAGTGTCAGGCCTGAAGTCAGCAAGACATATATTACTTAGTTCAAATTTGGCCTTAGAGACTTAATATCTGTGTTACTCTGAACAAGTCATTTAACTCTTTCTCAGCTTTCTCATCTATTTTTGCCAAGAAAACCCCAAATGGAGTGTGTATGGGGGGGTCATAAATAGTTAGACATGACTGAACAGCAAGAATTGCTAGCTTTTATTTCTTCCTTAGAAAATTCTTTCTAGTGATGAATTTTGAACCAATCCTAAAGATATTTTCTTTCTGGAATGGACATACACAGAAACATACCCACTCATCCAATTGCACACCTCCACACCCTTACACACATGTTTTTGTAATCTTCTATCATACTCTATTTTATTGCATTTTAAATAGCTTTTATCTTTGCTGCCATATCACACTTTGCTGCCAATCATAAGATGTATTCTCTCCAAAACGTTTCTAGGGTCTTTTAACCTCTTCCTTGTAGCTATTGCTTTTTATCAGTTCAATTTTTGCAAAAAATCTATGTCAATATCTTTGTCTTTTTCCATTTCCTTTTTTTATGATTGAATAATTTAAATTGATGAGATGAGAGTTTTCACGGCTGTTCATAATGTCATCTTCTCATCTTTAAGCTTCTTGATAATTTGACAGTGATTTTCCACCTTTGTACTAATCAATTAATTCTGATAGCTGCTTCTGACAGGAGTTGCATACCAATAACCAATCATTTCCTGTCTGGAAATTTCCTGTCCTTCTGTCAAGAAAATCAATTTTCCTTCTCTTCTTCATGCTTCATCTTCTCTTCTTTTCTCCTCCTTCTCCTCCTCTTCCTCCTCCTGCTCCTCCTCCTCCTCCTCCTGCTCCTCCTCCTCCTCCTCCTCCTGCTCCTCCTCCTCCTCCTTCTTCTTCTCTTTATCTTCTCTCTTTTTTCTCTTTCCTTCTTTTCTTTTTCCTTCTTCTTACTTGTAACTGTGTCTAACACATTCAGACTCTTTTATGGAATGTAGTAGTTAGGAAATATAATATTCAAGAATATAGTAGTCATAATCTTTTGAATTGCCTATTAACCTTTGACTATTTGTAGTATGATTAAAAGGTAAAAAAGAGATTTGAGACAGAGGGACTCAATAAGAGTCTATTACAATAATTGGAGTAAGAAGTAATGAAGGTCAAAATTAATGTGGTAGCAGATGAGACTTCTGAATGGAAAAAAAAAGAAGACAGATGGAGAAGATGGCATTTAAATAAAAGGGAACAGTTTGAACAAATTCAAAGGGACAAAAAGGCATACTACACATTCAAAAATCTATGAATAGTACATTTTCTCTTTAGTGTGGAATGCTGAAAGTGAATAGTGTGAGAGATATGAAATGGGGGACTGACTAAACCCAAATGTTATGATCATACATAGCTGATGCATTTGCCACATAGACTTTAAAGCACATACAAGTATCCCAAAACTCTTTCTAGTATGTTAGCCACTCGGTGAAGAGATAAGCTCTTGATTGGTTGCTGAGTCAGACATGAAGTAGATTTTAAAAGCATTATGTGGTTCAAGTAAGTCTCTTCCTCTTTTTTTCCTGTCTGTGTTTGACCAAAGACACAGACTTCTATTAGCCCTCCATGGAAAGAGGGGTCTTAGATCTTCATCCATTCAGAAATAGAAACAGCTAAGTAATGAGGTACATAGAATCCTGGGCTGAAAGACAGGAAAACCTCAGTTTAAATTTGGTCTCAGATATTTATAAGTTATGTGATTCTGGCAAGTCCTTTAGCTTTTGTTTGCCTCACTTTCCTCAGCTGCAAAATGAATATTGTAATAGTACCTCCCCCTTCCAGAGTTGTTATAAAGCACTTATCCTAATGCCTGGCATATAAAGTGTGTTTAATAAATGCTTCTTTCTTTTACATTCATGGGAATGACTTTCATGGGAATGATTGCCATATGACTTGTAAGTCTATGGCTCTGAAGTTACTTTTCTGTCTATTCTTCCAGTTTCTAGGTGAAGATGTTTTGAAAATGACTACAATCTTTTGAGCTTTGAAAGGTCAAAAGAGTGAGAGAATATCAGAAATTCAGAAACTGGCCTCCATGCCAGGATTACATTTGGATGAAGTGACCTCCAAGGCCCTAAAGAGAAACCTGCTTAATTTAGCCGAGTTGTAGTAGCAGAGACACAGTTTCATCCATCAACCATGTCCCATTTGAAACTATCTGTGGGCCCATTTTTCCTGTGAACCACTCTGTGAAGTGAGAAATGAAAGTGGGGACCTTCTAACAGGGTAGGGAGTCTTCTTTTACAATTTCTGTACTTACTATATATTTATTGTAAGTACCCCTTATAAAAGCTAATTGATATTAACTAATTGAATGGTACCGATCAACTAATCACAAGTGACTGACTTTAGGGAGAACACACTAGAACCAGGGCTCAATCCCACTGAATTATAGGAAGATACCCTTAGAGATTTAGAGATATTCTTTAGAATTATAAAGAGAAGCTCTTTCTCAGAAACTTGACTTCCCTGCGAATATAGAAAAAGAGATAAGCATGTTCAGCGCAACCAAAGTTTGGAAAGGCAAGCCAAAGCTAGATTGAAATGGACCTTCATTATTAAACTATTCTAAGTAGAGCTCTATTCTAAGTAAGAACGTTTGGCACAGTGGACAGAATGCAAAGCCTGAAATCAGGAGTACTCAACTTTCTACATTCAATTCTAGCCTCAAACATTTTACTAGCTGTATGACCCTGGATAAGTCATTTAACCCCATTTGGTTCAATTTCCTCTTCTGTAAAATGAACTGCAGAAGGAAATCCACTCCAGTATCTCTGTCAAGAAAACCCCAAATAGGGATTCGATTGAAAAAAGATTGAACATATCTGTAAACATAAGCTTTTTGGCTTGACTTTTTGTAAAATACAGATAATTTTCAAAGGGTCTTTAATTTATATACAAATATATGTTATATATAAACACACATATATACATATAAATATTAGCTCAGTTAGGTATAAACTGCATCAACTCCAACTCCCTGGACTCCATATTTATTTGTGAAAAATGAGAAATAGAGAGGTTGTGAGTTGTTCCATATCATACTAGAAATAGCAGAGTCAGGAATTGAACTAGGTTTTCATCTGACTCCAAATCCAATGTTCCTCTTTACTCTATCATCAATTTACACAGCACATATGTGTGCTTTTACACACACACATACATGTATACAAATATCCTTTTACTTCTTTTCATGTATCCTTTGTTCCAACTAAATTAACATCCTTGCTCTCCAAGTTCAACAGCCCATTTCTTGACTCCATGCTTTTGGCAGAGTCTTTTCCTTACCTGGAATGTATTCATTCTTCCATAGACAGACTGTGTAATTAATAAAGCATTAAACTTTGAGATAAGAAGACTAGAGGTCAAATATGTTTGCAGACACTAATTATAAGACTGGGCAAGTCACTTAAATACTAACTGCCTCAGTTTACTTAACTGTGAAATGAGGATAATAATAGTACCTACTTCCTATAATGATTATGATGATCAAATGTAATAATATTTGCAAAGGTCTCAGCATGGGTGCTGGCACATAGTAGGTGCTTAATAAATACTTATTCCTAATGCAGAATTATTAGCTTTTCATTGCAGAGCTTTCCTAGAATGATCCAATTCTTACTTAGCTGTTTTTCTTGCTCTCAAGAAGTTTATAGCCTAATGAGGGAAGTCAGCACACAAAGGGAGTAGAAAAACCTGGAAGTGAGTATTTTGGGGTGATGTCAGGTAGAGGAGTGAACAGTCAGAAAGGTCCCAAAGTCATAGAGCTAGATAAAAAATTATGTAATGGGCTGAGGCTTAAGCTGATGCACTAAGGTCCCAAGCACTTAAGGCTAAATAGTAATTGGACTATACTCTATTATATTAATATACATGCTTGGATAAAGAATGGCCCCCACCCACTCTCTGTGCAAGTCCTGATGTGTTGTATAGGAAATGACAATTTTGGTGAGTGGAGGCAGAGAGACAGGAAGAGAGGCTGGGAGAGATTGGCCTGGGTTCTATGCTCAAAGCTGCTGGTGGTGTGGCTTCTGGTCTAGCTAGCTTCTTGACTCAGCTGCACACATTACTATTGCCCATTCTCTTCCACCTCCGATCTTTCTTCACTGAGAATAAAGATTGACGATTTTCCCCTAACCTGAATTCCTGACTCCGGCTGATTTTAAAATAGGCAGTCTTCACAAAATTAGATATTTTGATCTGAGCCTTCCTCCTTAAATGGAGTTTTAGAGTTCACAGCTTTACTTTCAAATCACAGGGACAGGAGCTGGTATATGAGGTGGAGTCTAAGAGAGATCTTTGCAAGATGATTGCAGATAGGGAGCAGAACCACCAATCAGCCACATGTCCTCTGAATACAGATCCAGGATTATTTCTATATATTCTAATTCCCAATAGACTGTAAGCTTCTCTGAAGTAAGAATATTTTTCTTTGTTTTTCATTCTTTTTGACATAGTGGATATTTAATAATTGTTTTTTGAATATACAAGAATACATAATATTATGTATTAACATCTTAAAACCAGAGATTTAGAGTTGGAATTTGCCTTAGAAGCCATCTATTCCCACCTCTAACTTGATAGATGATGAAAATACATCCTCAAGAAGTTAAATGACATTCTGAAGTTCATGTAGGCAGTAATCAGTGAAGACAGGATGTTAACTCAGATATTCTGACTCCACATCCAAGCCCCTATTCTACTTTATTCTACTTTTTCCATTGCTTCCATGACCTTATTCCTAAATGTTGAAAGAGAGAAAGAACTGAGAAGGCAAAAACCACAGTCCTTGCAACAGAATAGTAACTGCTTCCCATATTTTATAGGAACCCAGCTGTGGAACATTATTGGGCTCTGTTAAGTATGGTGTTTATTTGAGTAAAGAATGTGGTTGAATTATGTGTTCTAATTTTCTCATATATAGTGATATCATTTTTTCATTATTCTTTAGTCATCAATTTACCTTTGACTGTATCTTCATGAAATGAATGCATATGAAATTTAGATCCTTAAAATCAATTTCTTCCTGCCACATATGTTTATATTGTTCTTCATCTTGGATCTCATGCAGAATTTTTGCATGAATTCTACCAGAATCTCTTGAAGAATTCTTGAGCAAGCAACATTTATAAATAAGCATTCAATTTCTTTACTGATAAAATATTACAAATCTGAGGGTTAGAAGTGTTCTCCTTCAGGTGCTTACTCAGTCAACAAACATTTATAAAAACCTTAAAAGTCCTTGGATTCAAACTTATTTTACAGATCAGAAAAACAAGATTCAGAGTGGTTAAGGGACTCACAAAACTTTTAAAAATAACTAGGATGAGTTTCCAATTCAGATATTCCTCCCTTAAATCTACTACTCTATTTCTCTAACAAGTTTGCTGAGGCTTTTTTTGAACTACAGAACCATCATAATAATCTACATCAATATGATGATTTCATTTTTCTATGCTACTAAAACTACCTATATTTAGCCAAGTCTACCTGTTTAAATATGTCCTATAACAATATGAATAGGAAGGAAAGCAGCAAAACAAATGAAACAGTGGTGTGAGATCATGATGACTAGGCTTTATCTCAAAGCAAATCTTTAAGAAGGCACCTCCTCATTTTACCTCTTGGCAGAAATGAAATATGTAGTTGTAGAATATTGCCAATATCAGATTTTTTCAATAAGTTTTCCAGTTTTTCTGACCTAATTTTTTTTTTTCTTTTATTCCATTCTGATATAAGAGATGAATTTCTGGGAAATGATAGGGATATATTGGAAAACATTGATATTATTTTTAAAATGTTTAAAATATTGACCTCTAAAAAAATGAAAATGCCTTGGACTTCTTATGATGCTCTTTATCTGCATTGTATAGATACATGTATGTGTATATATGTATATGCATATAAATGTATGAGAGAAAGGAGAGTATAAAAATACAATGGTGACAGGGGATATGGATTAAATTAAACATATCAAAGAAGATATTTCCTTAAAAGAAAGTCTAAAATTTGTAGCCACATGTCCTTTTGGAACCATAAGGGCAATTGTTTACAAGGGAAGAGAATCTACAAAACTATCTTTGAATGCCCAAGCAGATGTGTGATATCCAGATAGTGCGGGGGTGGGGGGAGGGGGGAGCGGGGGAAGCATATAGCCCTTAGAGTGTCAAGAAAGAAAAAGAAAGAGTAAGCTTTAAAAGATAAAATGACAGCTACTTAGGTATAAGAAGCATGCATCTCAAGAGGAAGTAGGTGAGTCTCTAGATGCTTAGGAATTGGGGGGGATGTGGAAATGTAGTGGGATGTGAAAAACTGCTGTCTATTAAGTATCAGTTGCTTCGTGCTTAGTGACAGACAATTTCAATCACAGTTGTCAGCTAAATCAACCAGTTACATTCTAACTAGGCAGGAGCATTCCAACTAGTCTAAAGACTGCCAACTTTCTCTGCCTATGGTGCAGAAGAGAGATCATGACTGTCTGCTCTGACCAAGAGTCATGGTCAAAGCCTGCTGGTGGGGGTCTTAGTTTAATTTTTCTTTACTTATTTTCAAAAAAAAATGTTGTAGCTTTTCTGTTCTAGTTCATATTGTTAAATAGGGAATAACTGATAAGGAAATGTCCAAAAGGATGGCTACATAGAGGGAATAGAGTGATTGTTAATACTTAGAACATTATATATACATACAAATATATATATATATATATATATATATATATACATATATATATATGTCCCTAATTACATATAAAAACAGTTTTTACCATTCATTTAAAAATATGAGTTCCAAATTCTATCCCTTCCTTTCACCTCTTCCTCTCTTTCTCCTCTCTCCTCTTCTCTTCTCTTTCTACCTTTATCTCTGTTTCTTTCCCTCTCCTTCTCTGCCCTTTGTTCTCTCCCTGTCTCCCTCCATCTCCCTCCCTCCCCCTCTCTCTTTTTCTCCTTTCAGTCTATCTGTTCTCAAAATTGTTTTGCTTCTGACTCTCACCACCCCCAATCGATCTTCCCTTTCATCAGCTCCCATCTTTTTTTTTTTGTTGTTGTTTTGTCCCCTTCCCAACCTTCTTTCCTGTAGATAAGGTAGATTTATATAAACAACTTAGTGTGAACATTATTCCGTTTTTTTTAGCCAATTCAAATGAGAATCTTTTTGTGCACACAACCAACCCTCAACAATCTCTCATTATCTTTTCCACTGTAAAAGTTCTTTCATGCTTCTTTTATGTTATCCAACTCACCCCATTTTACCTCTCCCCTTCTCCAAGTGCATTCCTCTCTCTCATTCTTTAATTTCATTTTTAGATAATTATCCCTTCATATTCAACTTACTAATGTCCTAATAATGAGAAAGTATCATTTTTTCCATATAAGAATATAAACTGTTTAATCTTATTGAATTCCTTATGATTCCTCTTTCCTGTTTATCTTTTTATGTTTTTTTCTTGAGTTTTGTATTTGAAAGTGAAATTTTCTATTCAATTCTGGTCTTTTCAGTAGCTGTTAGCCCATTGTTCACAAAGAGGAATTATCGTGGCTTTTCAAGTAGACAAATAATTCTGAAATTATTGCTCCTCAATTTATTTCCTAGGTCACTTATTTTATCAGTGAAATATTTGAGGTTTTCTGTAGAGGGCCAAATTCTGGAAAAGTATATTTGAAACAAGGATACTTATAACAGGGTGTTTACTCAGTGTAATTGATGATATAATGGTTCTCTAGTTCACATATACTTAGTGTGCTATAATGATGTAATCATACTGAGGTATTTAAGGGCTGAGAGAACTGGAATTGAGATATTCCATCTTTGACCATCCTGGGTGTCTCTCCTGCCTCTTGCACTCCTCCACAAAGATCAAGGCTGGTCCGGAGATCTTCCAGAGAGCTAATTATGACAATACATTTTTGGCATCCAAGGCGGGGCACTGAAAGAAACACACTACATTTTGAGGCTCTGGATGTAAGGACCTACATACACTCAGCAGTTCAACTGACATGATCATAAACTCAGTAAACAAGTTCCTCTGACCCAGAAATAGGGTGAGAACAAAAATATACAAGCAGGAAACTTTGGTAAGGTCTAAACTAATGACTTTCATTTTTTTTTTCAGCACAAATGGGGCAAATGATAAGAAAAGAGTCTTCCATACCCCAAGGGAAGTGTATAGCAAGCATAGTTAGGTTAATAAAGAAGCAAGGTTTGTTGGTAACTTGGAAGTAGTTCAAGGGACTCTTAAAAATATGTGTGCCCATTTCCTTGGCTTTCTAAGGAATAAAAATTAGAGCCAGATACATAGAAACTAGCAGGAGAGCAATTAATTGAATATTAAAAGCTAACGGTCCTGATTCAATTCCTAAGGAAACATTCTATGAATACAACATAATACAATTGGATTTAAGAAACCCCACAAGTTTTAAAATAAGGAAAAATTTTAATATGGACAGCCAGACAAGGAGGCGTGGGGAGAAAGAGCAAGAAGGGGGATGGTACTGACAAAGCATCTGAAAATCATAATGAATTAGACAAGAAAGGAGTTAAGTACAGTGCTGATGAACTTAAGGAGTGTGGTGCTTCTCAGCAGGCACCCTTAGGGGATTTCCCTTCTCCTGACCCTCACCCCTCAATTTTGCTTTTGTGGGTGGAGGGAAGAGGGGCAGTGATACCATCAGCACCACCCCTGAAACAGCTTTGTCCACCCCCTATGACTCAATTACAAAAGGCATTAGTTAGAGGTACAGAGGAAGAACAGGATACATCTGATTTGAGAAAAGAAGCATACCCTGTGATTGAAGAGTTTGATTCTTCAGGTCAAAAAAGAAGTCTGGAAATTATCAAAGATCTGAAAAAGGCTTGCACTCTTTATGGGTCTACATTATCGCCTTATGTTAAGATGGTATTAGAGAATTTGGCTTATGAAATTTTAACCCTTGAGTGATTAGAAATCTATAGCAAAGACATGTTTAGAACCAGGACAAAATTTGTTGTGGCTTTCTGAGTATAGTAAACTCTATTTAATACAAACTCAATGAAATAGGCAACACCTGGAGTTAATATACCAGTCACCTTTGACCAATAGCAGGCATAGGTTCTTATGCAGACACTTTAGCACAGAATAATCCTATAATTATTATCCTTTAGCAGCATAGGAGCAAATTGCTTCTGCTGCTATCAAAGCATGGGGCACTCCCCGAGGAAGACGATAGAGGGGAAGTCCATGAAAATAGTGCAAAATTCAAATGAACCTTTTGCTGATTTTGTGGGACATCTGCAGATAGCTGTCACTATTAGGGAAAAAGCAGAAATAGCAACAAAAATTATGATAAAAAAAACTTGCTAGAAAAAATGCTAATGAGATTTGTGGAAGAATTATAGCAGGACTACACAAAGTTTGCTCCTTTAGAGGAGATCATAAGACTCTGTGCCATAGTGGGCACAAATGCCTTTTATACCCAGGCTATGATATAGACTTTTTAAGATCTGAACATGGGAAAACAGGGTCTCTTTTGGCAAGGTACTTCCAGAGAGACTCGTCAATGCTTTCAATGTGGTAAAGTAGGGCATTTGAAAACTCAACATTGACATAAAGATAGAGTGAGAAAACAGGGTGGGAGAACAAGACCCATAACCCTATATCCAAAATGCAACAAAGGCTTCCATTGAGCAACAGATGTAGATTGACTCAGAAAAACAGGAAGTGGGACTTGGCTCAAGGGCCCCAGGCAAAAAACACTTGGGGCATGATGGCAGCTGATGTTACACCCAGAGAGTCTTTAGAAGTTCAGTATTCCAACATAATCAATCAGCTGAGAACCAACCTGATGGGAGAAAGGGATTACAATTGGGGAAAGTAGAGTTGTATGCAGCTGGGACTACTGAGATATCCCCTAGAGAGGTGAAATCTGTCCCTGTCCAGCCTATAAAAGCCTTACCTCCACACACAGTAGGCTTGACCATTGTACCTCCTGAGAATGCTTACAAAACAGTGTCTATCCATAAACTGATTTAGATAACTGGGGAATATGTAGCTAATATCCCAGTCACTAATACAGGTAGACAACATGTGACTTATCACCCAGGAGAAGTAGTAGCATAAGGTTTACTGATACCAACTCCTAAAAAGAAATCTGGTGATATTTACCTAGATTTTGACTCCCAGCAACAGAATCCAGGAATATTCTATAGACTGCAGCTGTTACAGTTGACCATCCTAAGTTCACTATCTATGTAAATAGCATGCCATTGAAAGGGTTGGTAGACACAAGTGCAGATCATACAGGCATTAGAGGTGCCACTTGGCCTAGTCATTGGCCAAAGATTAAGGCAGACAACCATATGTCTGGCATAGGAGGATCAATAGCAGCTGAAATTAGTGCTACCCTTTTAAGATGGATATTTGAAGGTGAAACAGGAGTTTTTACTCCTTTTGTAGTTGAAAAAATCCCCATTAATCTATGGGGAAGAGACATCTTACAATAGTTAGAATTACAATTGAGTACTTCAGCTTTTTAGGCAGGGCTGCTGTTGAAGGCTTGCCTGCACTCTCACCTGTTCCCATTAAATAGAAAACTGATATCTTTAGACAATCACCAAATGTTGTGGAGAGATCCAGAAGTGGTGAATGGAAGGGACCAGATAGGTTAAATGCTTAGGGAAGAGGGTTTGCTTGTATCTCTACAAGACGGAGAAGGAATCAGATGGGTGCCAGTGAGCTGTATTTGCCTTGTCCATCAGAGAGAGACAGAAAAGACCCTTGAAACAAAGGAAAAGACCCAAGAAACATCAGATGGTTTCAATGCTGACTACATGTGCCACCGAAAAAGCATGACTGTTAACCCTGTGAACATGGCAATTGACTCATGAACATCAAACATTGTTGATGAGACTACTACAGGACTTCAAAACCCACAGGAATCATTGGATTCCCTGACCTATGAAGTATTGGACAATAGATTACATTTTGGACTATCTCTTAGCTGCTGAAGGAGGTGTATGTGTGATTGTTATTTATATACCCTCCTTCTAGGACTTAGGACATGTATAATTCCTCATGTTAATTCATATTGTTTGTTACATCACTACTAGCCTGTATTATAATACCATGTGCTTGTGTAATACCTCCCATGCTGATGGATTTATGAATACCTGTTTCAAGTAAGACCCTTCAGCCCAGAGGAAATCTGCTAACAATATTTGGTTTGGCTCCTCATTTCCCTTTGGTGTTCTCACCTCCCTTCCTGAGAAGTCAGGGAGGGCATGACCACATGTGTTCTAAAACAAAAGAAAGCAGGAGATGCCAGAACTCAGGAAAAGTATACTTGAAACAAGGATACTTACAACAGGGTATTTTCTCAGTGTAATTGATGAGATAATGGTTCTCTAGTTCACATATATGTAGTATAGTGATCTAATGGTTCTGTAGTTCACACATATGTAGTGTGCTGTAATGAAGGAATTGTACTGAGGTATTTAGGGGGTGAGAGGACTGGAAATGAGACATTCCATCTTTGACCATCCTCCTGGTAGCTCTCCTGCCTCCTGCTTTCCTCCCCTAAGATCAAGGCTGGTCCCAAGATCCTCCAGAGAGCTAGTCAGGACAATACAATTTTCTTTTATTTTCCATTCTTTCAATTTTGTTTTGTTTCTTGAAGACTCATAATGTCATTTGCCTCTACTTTCTGAATTCTAATTTTTAAGAAGTTATTTTTCTTGTATCTCCATTTAGAGTTCTTTTTAGTGAATTTTTGTATATCTTTTTTTCCATTTGGTCAATTCTACATTTCAAGGCATTTTGCTCTTCATTTGATTTTTTTTCTCTTTTACCACATGGCCTATTCTGGTCTTTAAGACTTTGTTAGTGTTTTCCCCTCCCCTCCCCCCCCCCAGTATTTTTTGTGTCTTATTTTGTTCAAGCTAGTGGACTCTTTTTTCCATGATTTTCTTGCATCATTTCTCTTCCCAATTTCTCCTCTACTTCTCTTACTTAATTTTAAAAATCTTTTTATCTCTTCCATGGCATGAGACCAATTCATATTTTCTTTGAAGCTTTGAAAGTAGCATTTCTGGCTTTATTGTTTTCTGAGTTTGTGTTTTGATCTTCACTGTCACTATAATAACTTTTATAGTTAGAATCTTTTTCTACTGTTTGCTTGTATTTCCAGACTAATTTTTGACTTTTAACTTTATGCTAAAATGAAACTCTGCTTATGGAGAAGCACTGCCTCAAGCTTCAAGGATTTTGTGCAGCTGTTTTAAGAGATAAATCTGGACAACTATAGGTTTTTTGGTTCTTTTGGCATAATAATTTAAGGAAAGGTATGTTTACTTCTCTCTTAGTCTGTTTTCTGATCTGTGAATGACCAAAAGCACTCTTTTCTGCCCTGGAACTGTGACAAGGATCCAAAATCCCCTCCTGCCACCAACTCTGGTATGTCAGTCTTCTTTCTTTCCCTGTGACTGAAATACAGGACTGTGATCCATATCCAAGTATAGTCCAGATGCCTTTCCCAAGAGTTCAAGAAAGGACCCCTGTAATCTCCTTCTGATCAGTTGTCTGATCTTCCCATATATGGGCTGAGAGATTAGAAACTATCATTGTTGCTCCAGATTCAGTCACCCCCAAGGCTTACTGCTGATTTGTTAACATGCACCTGATCTGAAGTGTGCTCCATTCTTACCCCAATGCAACTGATCTTTCCTGTACACCTTCTAAGTTGTCTTGGTCTGGAAAATTATTTCATCCCACCCTTTTTTGGATTCTGTTTGTTTTGAGAAATTATTTAAAGTTTTTTAGAGAAATTTGGAGGACAAGTCAGGCAAGTCCCTGTCTTTTCTCCACTATCTTAACTTCACCCACCACCAGAAAGAACTTTTATTTATTTTTTTTTTTTTTAGTGTTCTTTTTTGTTTTTATTTATTTATTTATTAAATAACTTTTTATTGACAGAACCCATGCCAGGGTAATTTTTTACAACATTATCCCTTGCACTCACTTCTGTTCCGATTTTTCCCCTCCCTCCCTCCACCCTCTCCCCAAGATGGCAAGCAGTCCTATACATGTTAAATAGATTACAGTAGATCTTGGATACAATATATGTGTGCAGAACCAAACAGTTTTCTTGTTGCTCAGGGAGAATTGGATTTAGAAGGTATAAATAACCCGGGAAGAAGAACAAAAATGCAAGCAGTTTACATTCATTTCCTAGTGTTCTTTCTTTGGGTGTAGCTGCTTCTGTCCATCCTTGATCAATTGAAACTAAGTTAGATCTTGTTTTTGTTGAAGAAATCCACTTCCTTCAGAATACATTCTCATACAGTATCATTGTTGAGGTATATAATGATTTCCTGGTTCTGCTCATTTCGCTCAGCGTCAGGTCATGTAAGTCTCTCCAAGTTTCTCTGTATTCATCCTGCTGGTCATTTCTTACAGAACAATAATATTCCATAACATTCATATACCACTATTTACTCAACCATTCTCTAATTGATGGGCATCCATTCATTTTCCAGCTTCTGGCCACTACAAACAGGGCTGCCACAAGCATTTTGGCACATACAGGTCCCTTTCCCTTTTTTTAGTATCTCTTTGGGATATAATCCCAGTAGTAACACTGCTGGATCAAAGGGTATGCACAGTTTGATAACTTTTTGGGCATAGTTCCAAATTGTTCTCCAGAATGGCTGGATGTATTCACAATTCCACCAACAATGTATCAGTGCCCCTGCTTTCCCGCATCCCCTCCAACATTCCGTGTTATTGTTCCCTGTCATTCTAGCCAATCTGACAGGTGTGTAGTGGTATCTCAGAGTTGTCTTAATTTGCATTTCTCTGATCAATAGTGATTTGGAACACTCTCAGAAAGAACTTTTAAGGGTACTTTCTGTTGCCAATTTTTTCACTACCACACCAGTATTTAACATTATCAATAAATGATAATTTTATTGAATGCCAGTGATCACTGTGCTAAACTCTATGATTAATGTAATAAAAATCTTCTTAATAATTAGAGCCATTCAGAGGCGGGATCAAGATGGTGGAGTAAAGGCAGGAAATTGCCTAACCTCTCCCCCAAACTGCTCCAAAAATGCCTTTAAATAATAACTCTAAACAAATTTTAGAGCATCCGAACATCCAAAACGAAAGAATAGGACATTTTCCAGCAGAAGCCAGTTTAGAAGCTCAGCAGAAAAGATGGGAGTCCAGCATGCAGCCCAAGACCCAGATCCAACCCTGGCCCTGGGCCTGACCTCTGAATCAGTGGCAGTACTGGTGACTTCCAGACTTCTCAGCCCAGAGACACCAAACAGGAGCTGGAAAGTCAGCAGAAAAGGTCTGTGGAACCAGAGCGGGAAGCCAACGTGCAATTCCAGCATAGGCCCAGACGTGGCTCCAGCTCTGGCACCGACTCCAACATCAGTGAGGCAGGACCTCTGAATCAGCAGCAGTGCTGGAGCCTTCTACACTTTTCAGCCTAGAGACACCAGGGAGGACTCATTGTGGCAATGAGGTAGAAATCTGGTGTCAGTCCCAGCACAGCCCCACCAGCAGAGCCCCAGCCCCAGCCAGCACAGTATATCTTACAGCTACAGGGGGGGCAGGTATAAATTAAGAAAAAATAATAAGAGCCAAATATAATAGTGAGGATTATAGTCCCTATAGCTATATAGAGTATTAAGTTCATTCTTAAAGATCATTTGACCTAACAACCTCTTAAAAAAAAAGTTACTGGGCCTCAGAGGGATGAATTGATTTACCCATCATCACATAACTGACAAAAATCAGAATTATTTCTGACTTCTAGAGGATTGTCTTTTCCCCATGAAATATAAGAGGTCAGTAAGAAAAAACTCAAAAGAATAAACTAAGGACCTTGGTTTCTTCGATTCTGTCTTGCCTTGATTCATTTAGTGAACTATCTATTCATCCAAAGATACCTAGATATCACAGTATATAGACTACTGGACTTGATAATCAAGAAACTTGAGCTCAAACCTGATTTTAGACACTTACTAGCTATGTCACCCAGGGCAAGTCACTTAATCAACATTTGCCTCAATTTCTTCATCTGTAAAATGAGGATAATAAAAAGCAACTACATCTTCAGGTTTATATGAGAATCAAATAATATATTTGTAAGGCTGTTTGCAAACTTTAAAATGCTATGTAAATGCTATGTAAATGTATTAGTATTATTCTTTATTTAACACTTACTGAGTGTAGAGCACTGGGGCAGATAGAAAGTGCAATAAACCCTTCCTTTATGGAGCTTAAAGTTTAGCAGAGACATAAAATACAACATTGTTAGTTATAAAACATGATAAATATGCCTGAAAGGTTTAAGAAAACTGCTATGTGATGTTAGAGATGATATAATTGTTACTTACAGAGGTTTATAGAATAAAGATAGATTAAATAAGGCTTCATGAAGGAGTTGCCATTTGAATAGGGATAGGTAAGGACATTAAAGGATGGATAAGAACTAGAGAAGAGTACAGGAGAACAAAAGATATTACAATTATAGGGAACCATGAGAGGAAGAGTATGGGTGTGATATATCCCAAGATATACCAGTGGCTGGAGGAGGAGCAAATTTTTTGGTTGGAATATGGAATGGATGAAAAGGATTGTAATATGAGACAAGTCTAAAAAAGTTGAATGACTTTGGATTCTAGCAGTCCTTCAATGCCAAGCTAAGAAGTTTGAAATGTGCTTGAGTGGGCACCAGGGAACTACTAAAAATCTCTCAGTAGTGAAGTGACATGATTATGAATATGTGTAAGAAATATTATTATTGCACTAGTATGAAGGACAGTACAAAAGAGAGTAGGTGGAGTTGGGAAGTAGTCCAGATCAGACTTCTTAAATTTTTTGCTACTCACAACCCCTTTTGCCCAAGAAATTTTTATGTGACTCTATACACACACACACACACACACACATACAAATTAAACATTTACTGATAATAAATCATAATTCCATTATTCCCACATTCAGTTATGAGACCTAATATGGGGTTATGACCCACAGTTTAAGAATCTGGGGTCCAGAAAATAGTTCAGACAGGGGTAATGGCTTGATCAAAAGTAGTGGCAATGTGCATAGAGACTGGGTGGGGGCAGATTCTGTAGTTTACTGAATACGAGAAGAGAGGGAAAAGCCAAAGCTAGGTCAAGATTTTTGATGTGGCAGATGGAGTGAAGGGTGATACTGCAGAAAGAAATATTAAAGCCTGCATGAAGAGCAGTTCAATAATAGGATGAAGAATAAATTAAAAAAGAGACCAAGAAATGAAAAACTATACTAAATAATAGAAATTGACATGTCATAGATATCAATTTTAAAGGGTAGCTTTCTGAAAATCTTTCTTCCTTTTATTAGATCACAGTGAGTGTAAAGTAGACCAATCAATTTGCCCTTGTATTGTTCAAAAGATTCATTTCTTGTTTTGCATCTTATATTCTTTGAATCAACTTTCTCTGACTTAATTTTAAATTAACCATTGGACATAGAGGCAATATGACATTTGCTTGCCATGTTAGGCAACTGTGTTAAGTAACAGGAATTTAAAAGAAAAAAGAAAATGGTATCTACTCTCAAAGACATTATATTCAGTTAGGGAGGAGGAACCACAATATAATAGGTACACAAAACACAAACAAAATGCAAGGTAATCTTACTAGAAACAGAGAGGATCAAAAAAGACCTTTTGCCAAAGGAATTTCTTGAGCTGAATCTCAAGGAAATCAAGAATTCTAAGACATTGTCATGAGGAGAGATGGGAAAAACCCAGGACAAAGCAATAAATAAAGGAAATAAAGTGTCATATGTGAGGAAGAGTTAAAAGGCCAGCATGGCTAGACTATGAAGTATATGAAGGGGAAGAATGTATCAGCAGCATGAAAAAGAAAAATGGGGTCAGCTTATGAAAAATTTTAAATGCCAATGGAGATATGTGTATATAAATTAAATGTGTGTGTGCTTATGTGTAATCCTATTGATGAGAGGAAATTACATTACACTTGTAATGACTGGAGTCATTACAACTTGGATTCCCAATCTCTTGGATACTGGGTGACACAAGGATAGGCACTGGACTTTTACAAGAATCTAGCATCTTTTTGTGTCTTTCCTACCAATTCATAAGTAAGCGTCTTCTTTATTGATGGAGTGAATTCCTAAGGCACTGAAATCATATCACAATCATAGGGTATTATTTTTTTCTACTTTAGAAAAACATACTTAGCATACTTGTCATATGGTTTTTTTCCTTTTGTTAAATTAAAGGTTTTTATTTTTCAAAACATATGCATAGATAATTCTGCAATATTAGCCCTTACAAAACCTTCACATGGTTATTTGATCTGATGAATGCCCAAATGCCATTCTTGATTGGAATGTCTTATGACCTAAATTTCCTTCTATGGGAATTAGTCTTTTGGTTTAAGTCCTAGCTTTCTGAAACACCCTTTTAAGATGCACAAATGCCACCATCAGTGCAGTGAAACAGTAGTAGGCATATTTTGAAGTTAAAACAGGGAAGGTCAATTGCAAAAGATACAGATTATAGTGCCTATCTAGGGTTCCAGTTGTATAGGGCTGAGGTGAGGGAATAGTTGTATCGCTATACTTTATAGACATAAAACTATCTAGTGCCTGGGGGAACAGACATATAAAGAGGCAGGAGGATTATGGGAGGGAGATGAAATCCAATTTTACCTCTCTAACAACCTTGTGGAAAGCCAATTCTGTGGGTTATCATTCTAGCAAGGACTCTGTGTCCTTTCCTGTCTGTTCCTTTCAACCCCCCTAGTACAGTTATTCAGACCAGCACCTTTGGTAGAATTCTCTCCCGAGATGGGAAGGAGGGATCAATTCAGGCTTCCTCAGACTATTTATCTAGTAGCAAGTCCTAGCGGGGCTTCTTTTGCTTCTCTCATAAAACAAGTCCCGTACTTGCTTCAAAGGAACAATTATTTCATTGTGTCCTTGAGACTTCATACTTTGTTCTTTTCATTGCTGATTCTGGCTGTTCCTTCCCTCTACCCAGTTATGTAAGGACTGCTTCCTACAGTCTCAGGCATGTTCTTTGTCTCTATATCTGCATCTTGAGGTTGTGTTTACACATTCCCAGGCTCAGAGACTCTTGAGTTAAAAGGGACTGTAAGTGACCATTGCTGTGTCCTGGGATATTGCCTTTTTTGGTCATTTGTCTTTGTTCCATTTTGTTGTGTCTTCTTGGCATTGATCTAAGATTGTGATATAGTAGAATACTTAATTTGGAGGCTGAGAACAGAAATTTGAATCCTGAGTCTGCTGTTTGCTTCCTATATAATTCTGTGGAAATAATTTTATTTCTCAAAATCTCACTTTTCTATATCTGAAAAATGAATAGTTTGGATTAGAAGATTTCTAAGGTCCCTTTCATATCTTAATCAGTGCTCCTATGATTCCTAACTTCTCAATAGTTTCTACCTAAACAATAGTTTTTCTGAAAAGGCCACTAAGCTCTCTTACGCAATCATGCTATTTTATTTCCTCCAAGGTAATTGGGGTTAAATGACTTGCCCAGAGTCACACAACTAGTAAGTGTCAAGTGATTGAGGTTACAGTTGAATTCAGGTCCTCCAGACTTCAGGGTCACTGCTCTATCCACTATATCACCTAGCTTCACCTTCAGTTGTCAAATTGATCTCTAGGTCCAATCACATAACTCTCTTACTCAATAAACTCAAGTGGCTTAGTATCACTTGCAAGGTCAAATATAAAATTGTCTGTTTAGTATTCAAAGCTCTTTGTAACCTGTCTCCCCTCCTAACTCCTTATACCTTATATTTCCAATTACTCTACAATTCACTGGTACTGGCTCCTTGCTTTTCTTCATATATAACATCCTATTGAACAACTCTGCATTTTCACTGGTTGTTCTCCATATTTCCCCCCTTTACTTTCTTCAAATAACAGCTACAATTGCACTTTTACAAGAAATCTTTCCCAGTCTGCTTTAATGCTAGTACCTTCCCTCCAGTTTGTCCTATCTGTATCTTATTTGGACATTTTAGTTTTCATGTTCTTCCCCCACCTCACTTGGATTTTGAGTGTTTTGAGAGAAGGGAGATTTTTTAACCTATCCTTCTATTCTCAATGCTTAGCGCATGGCCTGGCACATATACTTGATGATTGACTGCAGCTTCTAAGGAGCATAATTAGATACCTCACAAAATCATAGAATGTTGGAATTAGAAAGGATCTTAACAATGGCAGAGTCTAATCCTCTCTTCTTACAGAGAAAGAATGGAAGCCTAGAGGAGGAAAATGTCTGAGACTACATGGACTTTAAGAGGTAGAGGCAGAATTCACATCCACATGGCTTGATTCTATCCCCAGGATGCTTTCCAGTACACTAATCATCTTCTCCCTTCCTGTTTCCACTAATCTCCTCTACTTACCTCCCTACTCCAGAATAATCCTCCTAAAAACTTACCTGAGAATGCATTAAAGAAAATAATAACTTAATTATCACATTTGGCTGACAGTTTCTCTCTTCTGAATCCAAGTTCAAAAGTTTCAAAGCATTCCCTGTAGTCTGATATTTGATTCCTTCACTAAACAAATGCATTGGAAGCATTTGTTGTTGCCTAACACTCCACTGAGTGTCATGGGGGATACAAAGAGTTAAAAAAGCAATTCCTGAACTTTGGAGTTTATATACTATTGGAGGTCTTCCACTTTCCCAATATCTATTGAACTCTAAATTTTTCTAAGCTAAATTTAATGTCACTTCCTCTATAACCCTTTCCTGATTTCTTTCAGAGAGGTAGCTGGGTGGAATAGTAAATAGAGAACTGGATTAGGAATCACATTTATATCTTACTTCAATTATTTAGTAGTCATTTGACTCTGGGGAAGTTACTTAACCTCTTAGTCTCAGTTTCTTCATCTGTAAAATAATAAGAAGAAAAATAATTGGATCAGCACTTACCTCACAAGTTCTATTGTGAGAATTAAATGAAAAAACACATGTATTATACTTGGCAAATTTGACAGCACTATGTAAATGCTATATATTATTTTTAATTATTATGTATTGAAATTATTTATTTGATATTTTCTCAAATAATAATAATATCTCAAAATGTTATGACATTTATGAAATAATAATTATTATTATTATTATTTATTAGTCAGATAGGTGGTAGATAAAGCTTTTGTTCTGGACTCAGGAAGATATGAGTTCAAATCCAGGCTCAGATACTTAATAGATAGATGTATAAGTCTGGGCAAGTCAATTAATCACTATTCGCTTCATTCCTCATTTGTAAGAAATGGGGACAAACTGGAGAAGGAATAGTGAATGACTTCAGTGTCTTTGCCAAGAAAACCCCATGCAATCCATGAAAAGTTGGACACAATTGACTGACTAAATACCAGCAATGAACAAGTTATCGATTTATTGTAAATGACATTTTCTTAGTTCCCACACAGCACATTGATCACACTTATTTGATGGACTTTTATAATCTCATACACTAATTTTGTATGTGCTTTTTGTTGTGAGGAAAACAATATTCCATCTATATTTTACCTAAACTCCATATCTTTAT
This sequence comes from Sarcophilus harrisii, assembly GCF_902635505.1. Taxonomy (NCBI): domain Eukaryota; kingdom Metazoa; phylum Chordata; class Mammalia; order Dasyuromorphia; family Dasyuridae; genus Sarcophilus; species Sarcophilus harrisii. The sequence continues at coordinate 184,457,024 of NC_045427.1, read as the reverse complement.
CTATAAGCCCAAAACTGTACCTGGTATACTGAAATTACTTAAAATTATTTTTTTAGTTCTTTGGACAAAAATCTTAATATTACCCTTGAAGCAGAAGACAATAGAAGTGGTTGTATAACCAAGTGTGCCAAGATGTGCTACAAGCTATAGAGATAGCAGGATAGATTAGATAAGGAGTACTGGACATGGAAGTAATAAGTACTGGTCCAAAGCTTTCCACATGACTTTTCCTAGTTCTATGACCATGAGCAAAATGCCTTGAGTTCTCTGAGATGGTTTGCTCATCTGTAAAATGGGCACAATGTTACTTTTGAATAACTATCTCACAGGGGTGTTATGATACTTAAAAGGTATGATGCATACAAAGTTTGTTGCAAACCTTAAAACACTACACATATATGAATAACTATTGTATCTGTTGGAAAAGTTGAAAGATGGGGAAAATGATAGTTTAAGATTGGTAAGTGAAAACTTCATGGTAGAAGTGAATATTCCAGCTAATTCAGATATCTCAGAGGTATGTTAGAAAAAACACTGGACTTGAAGTCCTCTGTGAAATCTTTCCTTCTGACTTGTTAGTTCATCATCCCTTCTCAAATTATTTTCCATTTATTTGTATTGATGTTATATCCCATATCCCAATCTCTAGCTGGGCATAGCCCTTTAGAGTAGAAACTGTTCCTTCTTTTTTTTTTTTTTTTTTTTTTTTATTCTTTATATGCATTCACCTGGTACACTGCCTTCCTTCCACATAACAGGTGCTTACTAAATGCTTGTTGACCTGAATAGACTTAGGAGGACAAATGCCTGATAAATTGCTGGCAGAAGTGTTTTATCCTATGGGAGGTGTATTTCCCTTAGGTTACATCATGAGCATCTTGCTTGAGAAAGATGCTGTTTCTTAGCACCCAGAAGTACTTAGAGATATACTGCAACATAGAATTAATAAACCTCTCTCTCTTTTGTAGCCTGCTTGCTTTCTAGTCCTGAAAGCAGAGGAAGAAATGTTGGAGGATGGCTAATCCTTTAGCAGAAAGCTAACCTTTTGTTTTGACAAAAAGAAAAAAAAATTTAAGTGTGTGTGTGTGTGTGTGTGTGTGTGTGTGTAAAATCCCTTCATACTTTCAAGAAGGCAGCAGATGCTTTTGATAGCAGGCACACTGAATTGTGATTCCAGAATCTGGCTTCTGTTGGAAAGCATATAGATAGATAGACAGATAACAAAATTGATTAACTTCATAATGTTCCAGGTCATTTTGTGTAGGTATTATTTCATTCTTTCTAGGTGGCACAATAGATAGAAAATCTGACTTGGAGCAGGTTTGAACCTGAGTTCAAATCAAACCTCAGGCACAGAGGTATGACCCTAAGCAAACCAGTTTTTGTTTGCCTTAGTTACCTCCTCTGTAAAATGAGAATAAGCATCTGTCATCTGGGAAGATATGAGGATAGAATGAGATAATAATTTTAAGAAATACTTTGCATAGTACATTGTGCTATATAATATTATTATATTCACTATGCCATTCTGCCTCCATATAATGATAAACACACATACACATATATACATACACTCCCTGTGATATTTGGGAATAGCCAGTTTACCAACTAGCCACATGTATCACAGTTATTCCTTCACCATTTGAACTCTGTCTACCTCTTCCTCACCTGAAACTGAGAATGGGCTCCTAGCTGTATCTATTCTCCAATGGAGTGGGGGTCAAGTAGGGTGGCCTAAGGAAAAATCTTGAAGTTGCTGTGGTTCATGGTCAGTGCCTCCAGACACTCTTTTTGGTTCTGCTATCACTTTAATGGGCCCTTCCCAGTATTTACTAAGTACTAAGCACTCTATCATTTTTAAAAGCTGGGAGAGGATCATATATTAGTCATTCACTCACTAATATGGTCAGCCTTAGAATCATAGAAAATGATAACTAGAAGGAATCTTCACAAATATCTCATGGCTCTGTAACTTCATAAATGTATGGTCTGGGGCAAACAATTTCACTTATCTAGGTCTTGGTACACTCATCTGTTAAATGTAAAAGAACTTAATTCCTGAATTTAGGGATTTTGAAAAAAAAAAGGATCTAATTCCATGAACTTTTGAAATTCACATAAAGTAGAAGGAACACTAGGAATCAAGAGATCTAAATTCTAGCACCAATTCTTCTATGAACTACCTAGTAATCTTGGACAATTTACTTGACTGCACCTTTAGGGTAGAAAGAGCACTAGATTCAGAATCAAAGGACCTGAATTCAGTGGTTACTGCATGAGTGATCTTGGGCAAATAATTTCACTTTTGTCTCAGTTTTCTTGTAGATAAAAGGAAAGAATTGGAATAGATGGCCTTTAAGATCTCTTTAATACCAAAACCATGATGCTATGAATAATACTTAATCTGACTTTAGACTATAATAAATCAGTCAAATCAAAAAAAAAATATGTATAAGTGCATATGTGAGTAAGTATATGTGTGTGTGTGTGTGTGTAAGTATGTACATATTGTCATTGTATTCAGTGTAGTGGCAGAATACAAAGAAGTAAATGATAAGGGTTCAGCTCTGCAGGGGTTTATAGTCTAGTAGTATAGACAAGACACCCACATAGGGAAATATAATTAGCAGTACAAAGCTACATGTGATAAGTGCCAAATGAGCAGTATAAACAATAAATGCTAGAATGGAGAAAACTCAGGGGGGACATGATAGCTATCTTCAAGTATTTGAAAGGCTGTCATGTGTAAAAAGCAATAGACTTTTTCTGCTTTGGCCCAGAGGGCAGAACCAGGAATATTAGGTAGAAATTGCAGAGATGCAGATTTTAGCTCAATGGAAGGAAAAGCTTCCTAAAGATGAGAGTTGTCCCAAAATGAAATAGGCTGTCTCAGCAGTTAGACTGGTAGATACATAAAGCATTTATTAAACAATTGCTATATGCCAGGAACTGTGTTAGGTCTAGGTGATGGCTTCTTTTCTCTTAGGATGATATTGTGTGGTTCAGATACCATTTAATAAAAAAGCTGGAGAGATCTCTAGAAGCAATACGATCTTGAGGGATCGGGCATCCCACCAGTCGAGCAGATAATTGAAGGGAGGAGGCACTGTAGCGGACAGGGTCAACGCTTTTAATCCCTAATGCAAATACCCCTTCCCACCACTGACCCTCATCCTTATTGGCTGAGGATCTTACATTCTAAACGTGGAACTACCCAAGAAATTGAACTTGACCAATAAGTACATAGTTGCCCATATTTGACTGAAATAGGGAGAATAACAAGAAGGGGACTTAAGTATGCCCTTAGGAGGATAGCAGGGAGGGAGCTTAAGTATGCCCTTGATTTAATGCTTAAAGTCCTTCAGGCCTAAGCAAACTTTGAAATAGATGAACCCTTACTCGATTTTCACAACTGTCTTGAAAGATCTCACCTCATCTTGTTCAATTTATAAAGGGAAACTGGAAAGTAGGGAAGGGAAAAGTGGTTTATGCAGCTTGGGCCTCTAGAAGATAAAGTAGAAATTGCATTCTTCAAGCAAGTAAGTCAAGGGATAGAGTACAAGCTGTGAGTGGGAAGGAAATCAAAGTTCAGATCAAGATTTCACGAAAATGAAAAGCAAACAGTTAAACAAATCATGAGTTCCCCATTACTGGAGGTTAAATCAGGTTAAATGAACATCTGTCAAAAATGGTATTAGGTGGTTTTCCATTCACATGTAAATTGAACTAGGTTCTCTCTGAGATTCCTTCCAACCCTGAGATTTTATGAAGATTTTAAGAAGAGATAGAGAACACTAAGGGCCAAGATAATCAGCAAAGGTTTTAGGGAATAGGTGGGGCTTCAACAAAGCCTCTATTTAAGGATAAATTAACAGTATTGTCATGGGGGAGGGAATGGTGTGACCAAACATAATCCTATTTTCTCTTCTAATCTAATATTTTTACTTATACATAAACTAAGGTCTAGAAACTTCTTCCAAGTGCAACCTTTCTCCCAAACTCCTTATTTCTGTTGAGGGAGTCCCCACCCTTCCACAAGTTCAGAATCTTGATATCATCTTTGTATATTCCTTTTTTCCTTACCTCTGCAATAATTTGTCAATTCTTATTCATTCTCCTTGTGTGACATCTCTTGAATCTCTTTTTCTTTTCATTCATACAGCTACTATCATGTTTCAGGTCTTATACATCTCAAGATTTTTCATCCAATCCTTAACCCCAACTCTAATGATTAATTTTTTCTGTTTCCCATCTTCCTCAGCCCTATCACTCACATTCCTGTTACAACTCTTCCTCTCTCTTCCTTGAGGCCACTGCAATTCCTGTTTCATAAGTAACCAACATTCCTTCATTTTTGATCTTTTCTTCTTATATACTTTCCATTTTCTGGCTCTCATTGAAATCTTGTTTTCTCCAGCTGATACTGTCTCCTTGGCTATCCTTTAATGAAATAATGTAAATAAACCCTTTGCAATCTTTATTATGTTACATCTCAGTGTAATATATATATATATATATATATATATATATATATATATATATATTTAATTTCTTTTGTATATGTTTGTATATGTTTGCACACTGCCTCATTTTTTAAAATAGCATTTTATTTTTCCAAATAAATGGAAAGATAGTTTTCAACATTTACCTTTGAAAAACCTTGTGATACAAGTTTTACTCCCTCTTCTTTGCCTCCCCTCTCCCCAATACAGCAAACAATCTGATTTAGGTTAAACATGTACAATTTTTCTAAACATATTTCTATATTCACTATGCTGCACAAGAAAAATCAGATCAAAAGGAAAAAAAAAAAACACTAGAAAGAAAAACAAACAACAAAAGGTCAAAATACTATTCTTTGAACCATATTCAGTTTCCATACCTCTCTCTTTCTATGGATGCAGAAAGCACTTTCCATAACAAATCTGTTGGAATTGCCTTGAATCACCTCATTGTTGAAAAGAGCCAAGTCCATCATAGTTGATCATCACCTAATTATTTTATTACTTTGTACAATGTTCTCTTGGTCTGCTCACTTTACTTAGCATCAGTTCATGTAAGTACATTGTCTCCTTTGACAGTGTTACCTTTGACTCCTCACTTTCCCTCATCCCACGTAGCCAATCACTTGCTGCATAATCTTGCTGGCTCTACCTTCATTTTAGTAGCATCTGATTCTCTTTTTACTCAAATAAATGCTATTGTGGTTCAACTTTCATCTAAATTAGTGCTACACCCTTTTAATTGGTATTCCTACATCGTCTCCCCATACTTCAATCCATTACATATGTTACTACCAAAATGATTTTCCTTAAGCATATGTCTAACCATGATTCTTCCCTTCTCAATAAATTATAGTGAGTCCTTATCCCTCTAGGATAAAATATAAACTTTTCTATTTAGATTTAAAGTTCTTCATAACTCTGCCCTATCTGATCTTTCTAGACTCATTGGATATCACCCTCCCTCCTGCACTATTCAGTCTGACCAAACTGAACAGTTGTTTCTTACAAATGATATGATATCCCTGTTCTTTCTAATGACAGTACCCCATTCACCATTCTTGGAATGTACAGTTTTTACTTCTGTGTATATAGATAAATGAGGCTTGATCAGATGGATTTGTCTTGCCTCCCTTTTGGGCGTCCCCTCTCTCTTGCCTTTATCTCTTTTCTTCCAGGGTCCACACACTCTGCCTCGCGGGTCGAGGCAGTTTTACTTTTCCTCCATGTAGTCTTAATGCTTAGCACAAATTTAATAAATGTTGCTGACTATAATGAATGATCAATTTATTGGTACATTTATTAGTTGTTTAATTAATGTAAAATACTGTTCTAGATGAGCTGGCTGTTATTTTAATTTCTAACCTCCTTTTATTCTACCTTTGTATTCTTAACATCTAGAACAGTATCAAGCCTCATTTTAATGGGTGAAATAGTACAGATATATATAGTAGTAGGAAAGAAGGCAGGGTTGTACAAACACAGTATAGGGTGGGGGTCCTAGACAAAGGGTTGGTATCCCGCCCAAGGATGAGCTGCTCAGGTGTTTCTGGTAGTAGGAAGCTCTATGATGTGATTAGGGGATGCCTATTCAAAGTTAGGGCATATACATATATAGGCATGTTTTATATATGTATACATACATAAATATAGGTGGAAAGATATCTATGTGTGTGTATATATATGTATCTATATACACAGACACATACCCATATAGAATGAAATTTTTCTGAGTATGTATGATTGTCTAGAGATAATTTATAGACTTGACATCTAGATAATAAATACAATGAAATACAAAGTAGTTAAATATAAGGTGATTTGGAAGTAGGGTAATAGAAATTGGAGGTTGGGTTAGAAGAGACTCTATGTGGAAGGTTGTGCTTGAATTATTTCTTGAGGAAAGGGAGAGATTCTACAGAACAGAAGTAAAAACTGTACATTCCAAGAATGGAATACTCCCCCAAACAACAACAATAATAACTAATGTATTCAAATGGTTAAAAAAAAAGGGACAAAAAAACAAAAACATAAACAACAACTTCTTAAAAAGTTGAATTGGAATGGTGCTGAGGTGGCAAATTAGAGAAGTATTGTCAAGCTCTTCCCAGTTCCCCTCCAAGTAACTGTTAAAGCATGCCTCAAATAGAATGCTAAAGTGGCAAAAGCAACAAGAAGATGGGGGGGGGGAAACAATTTTTCAATGCAAGATAATTTAGGAAGTAAATAATGCAGAAGCAGTGAAACTGGGACACTGTTGGCTATTGGCATTTGCAGGAATGGAGACCTCTTGGTTTGGCTTTCCAGGTCAGAGGAAAGAGCTAAAGGAAGTTCGAGGCACCATTCCCCCAAACTCAGAATTAGAGGTGCTTATACTAAATTTTTTTCATTGAAAAAAATAAATGGGCAAAAGAGAAAAAAAAAAACAATCATAGAAATTTATTATAGGAATAAGGAAAGTCCTGGGTTAATCTTCAGAGAGGGACAATGAAGTAAAAAGATCATTTTCTACTCCAAAGAGTATTGTTAAATGGCTACCCGCCTAGAAAAAATTTATAGAAGAACTTAAAAAGGCTTTAAAAATAAAATGAGAGACATTGAGGAAAAAATTTTAAACATAAGAACCACCCCCCAAAAAAACTACAAAATTATGGGGAAAAGCTAACCAGTGAAAAAAGGAGATACAGATTCTTATAGAAAAAAAAAAAATTCTTTGAAATTTAGTCTTGGGCAAAGGGAAGCCAGTGAAGCTATAACAGACTAAGAAATAACAATTTATATATATATATATATATATATATACACACACAGAGACAGAGACAGAGACAGAGAGACAGAGAGATACAGAAAGAGAGAGCCAAAGAGAGACAGAGAGAGAGAGACAGAGAGAAACAGACAGAGAGACGGAGACACAGACACAGAGACACAGAAAGAGAGACAGAGACAAAGACAAAGAGAGAAAGAGAGACAGAGAAAGATAGAGAGATAGCGGATTTGTTTCATAGGCCTCCTAAGGATTTGATTTTGGTAGTGTTTGATAAGTTAAGGGTTAGAAATGTAGTTAGAGTGGCTAAAAGAAAATGAAAAAACAAAATAGAATGTGAAACATTCTAACAAAAACAACAGATCTGGGAAAAAGATGAAGAAGAGGAAATATAAAAATAATTGGACTACTTGAAATCTGTGACCAAAAATAAAAAAAGAACTTTAACACAAAAATGCAAGAAATAATCAAAGAAAAATTGTCTTGGAATGATAGAACACAAGAGGAAAGTAAAAATAGAAAAAAAAAAATCTACTGATCACTACTTCAAAGAGACTCTATTTGAAAAACATACAGGGATTTTATTGTCAAATGTCAAAACTCCTAGATCAAAGAGAAAATTCTGTAAGAAATAAAAACAAAGAACAACAATAACAGCAAGAAAAATAAAACAGTTCAAATATGCTGGTATAAAATTGGAATTGTACAGGATTTATTGACAGATATAATAAAACATGGCAGATCCTAGAATAATACATATTGACAATCAAAAGAATTAGACCTGTGGCTAACAATATCATATTCAGCAAAACTATCCTAATATTGAATAATAAAAAAGTGAACATTGAACAAACTTGTAGAATTTCAGGACTTTGTCTCAATCAAACCTGAACTTAATTAAAAATTTAACATACAAGAATCAACATCAAAGATTAATTTCAAGTGACTCACCAAGGACAAATTGTTTTTGTGTTTTAAACATGTTAATGTATACTAAATGTTTAAGATTGACATCAATAATTGGGTAAAAAAAAATTGGGGCAGAACTGAACATAATTTGACTCTTAAAAACAAAACTGTCTAGGAAAAGGTAAAAATAGTACTTAGGCTATATTCATTCAGTACAGAGGAAGAATAAAATGGGGTGTAGAAAGGTATATAGATTTATGGCAGTAGGAGAATGAAGGAAAAACAAAAACACTGGGTAATAGAGAAGAGTAAGATGCTAGAAGAGCAGGAAAGCTATATAAAACATAAAACATCTATTTTTAATCCACTAACCCTGGCTGAAACTATGAGGTCACAGGATTTATAATTCTTTTTTTTTTTTTTTTTTTTTTAATAGCCTTTTATTTACAGGATATATACATGGGTAACTTTACAACATTAACAATTGCCAAACCTCTTGTTCCAATTTTTCACCTCTTACCCCACCCCACCCCCTCCCCTAAATGGCAGGATGACCAGTAGATGTTAAATATATTAAAATATAACTTAGATACACAATAAGTATACATGACCAAAACATTATTTTGCTGTACAAAAAGAATCAGACTCTGAATTATTGTACAATTAGCTTGTGAAGGAAATCAAAAATGCAGGTGTACATAAATATAGGGATTGGGAATTCAATGTAATGGTTTTTAGTCATCTCCCAGAGTTCTTTTTCTGGGTATAGCTAGTTCAGTTCATTACTGCTCCATTAGAAATTATTTGGTTGATCTCGTTGCTGAGGATGGCCTGGTCCATCAGAACTGGTCATCATCTAGTATTGTTGTTGAAGTATATAATGATCTCCTGGTCCTGCTCATTTCACTCAGCATCAGTTCGTGTAAGTCTCTCCAGGCCTTTCTGAAATCATGCAGGATTTATAATTCGATGTCATCTTAAAATTTGTCAAATACTGCCAACATATTTTAGGAATCAGGAAACTGAGGCCCAGAGAAAATAAGTATTATCAATGAGTTAAGGTAACATTCCCATTTCTCCTGGAGATTATTGTGAGGATAAAATAAGATACAATCTGTAAACTTAAAGTGATGTATAAGTGCTAGTCATTATTATCTATCCATGAATGTGTCAAAGTAAATAAAAAAATTTGCAAATTAGCAACAAGAGGAAATTAAAGATGAGTTACATATTCAGAATGATTCTAAAACATCTGAAATTATGAAGGTTTTACTTAAAAGAAAAAAAAATATCAGAAAAGGAGACAAATAAAAGTATATATTTAGAAAGTAAAATGAAACTCAGGAGAATAAAGAATTTATTGATTCTTTTGTGAAGGCAAAGCAGGCCATTTTCTACCTCAATTCTTACCTACCCCTTTACTACTGAATGGGTGTTTCCTCAGACAAACTGAGATCTAGGAAAGACCTTAGGTTTAAAAGGCCAAGGTCTCCCACTGCCTCCTGGGCCACTGTCAGTCATCCTGACCTATGTCTTGCCACTGGATTTTGATAACTTTAAAGGAGAGAATAGAGCTGATGACTTTGCACAAATCTGCTTCACATAATCCAATTCACTCTCCTGAAGTCATTGATCTTTGAGAACAAAATATGAACAACTATCTGTGAGTAGCTGCCCCCAACAGGGGACCCAACAGTCCAGTTCCAGTTGGCCAATGTTGCTATTTCCTCCTTCTTCTGCTCCATGTCTTCCTCCTTCTTCCTCCTCTTCTTCTTCTTCCTGATGGGGAATCATACCTTTACATGTGGGTGTTCTTTCCAAAAGAATATACATTTTGATCATTTATATTTATAAAGGTGCTTTAGGGTTTGGGGGCTAGATTTTTTTTTTCTTCTTTACTTATTTTATTATTTTTGTCTTTTTAAAATTGGGACAATTAACTCTTTTCGGTAAAGGTATTCATTTATGATTTTCCAAAATATAGCTCTGAAAATTTATTTTTATTTTTTTTTTTTTATAAAAAGCCTATTGGAATTCAAATGCACATATTTAACTATACCTTTAAACCCATATCATTCTGGCTCTCATTGATTGGCTAATAATGGAACTCAGCTCAAGTCTCACTTACGAGTGACTTTGCACAGCTCTGCCTCATTTAAATCTAGTTCACTTGTAAGTCAAGACACTATCCTCCTGATGTCAGGACAAAGGATGACCAGCAAGAATAACATAAAAACTTAGCACAGTGTCTGATACATAGTATATATTCATTAAAGATTTATTGATTGATTGATCTCGCTCTCAATTTCATCATCTATAAAATGAAGATAATAATAGTTAATCTACCTCATACTTGTTGTGAGGATCAAACAATATAGTCTATATAAAATAGTTGGCAAACTTTAAAGTACTGTGTAAATCCTAGTCATTGTTGTTGTTGTTGTTGTTGCTATATTAAAAATAATCATATCTAGGGGGCATGATCATAGGCTGGTCATTGGATTGATTATCATATTTACTGAGATATTTAAATTTATTGGCTGCACTGGTATATACCTTTAAATAATACACCTTCAAGAATAAAAACCAAGGAAATCTCTATTAATTAGAATGAACACTTGTGAAATATTGAAAGCATGCTACTGAGGGAGTCCACCATATCTCCATCCCAGAGGATTCAGAAAAATCATTTAATGGAATTTTAGAACTACTTGCAATCATCCCTGAAAATTAATACAGGGACTTAAAGGGAAAATTCATATAGGGATTTAAAAAATCAAATGGGAGAGAACTTATCCTAAATCTAAGTTATTCTAAAAGCTAGAATAATAATGGAAGCATTGTGGTCATTTGCAGACCAGGGTCAGACCTCAGAAGTTAGGGTAATTCAGGGATCTTCAGACAGGGTTTTCAATTAGGAACAAGAAGGAAGAATATAGTAGGCAGAGAGGGTGACTGATTCTTCAGGTCCATTGACTATAATGAGAAAATAAAGATTGAGTTCCAAGACAAAGAAGAGTCAGAGTCAAAAATTCATATTTTCTATATTGGTATACCTCAAAGATATTGTGGGTTTAGTTCCAGACTACTGCAATAAAGCAAATATCATAATAAAATAAGTCATATGAAATTTTTTATTTACTAGTGCATATAGGAGTTATGTTTGAACTATACTATAGTCTACGTATATAATACTATTATATTTTTAAAAACAACATACATACCTTAATTAAAAAAATATATATATTGCCAAAAATGTTAACTGTCACCTGATCATTCAGAGAGTTGTAATCTTTTTGCTGGTAGAGAGTCTTGCCTTGATGTTAATAGCTGCTGACAGATCCGGATAGTGGTTGCTGAAGGTTGGAGTGGCTGTGACAATTTTTTAAGTTGAGCCAACAATGAAGTTTGCCTCATCTATTGACTCTCTTTTTCATCTGAAAACTTAGAGGTTACTGTAGGTTTACTAATTGAACTAATTTCAATATTGTTGTGTCTCAAAGAATAGGGAAGCTTGAAGAAAGGGAGAGAGAAGGAATGAGGTATGCCTATATTGTTTTAAGTTAAATTTTAACCCTCTGAGGGAGGGATTAGAAATATCCTGATTTAAACAAAAATAAGGCAAATGAAGCTTAAGGAGCTTAAGTAAGTAATAGAATTGGATCTAAACCCATGCTTCTAACTTCAAGTCCATTGATATCTGAGAAGAGCAGATATCCACCTATATGTCAAGATTGCAGGGACAGAATACTTGCCCACAAATATCTTTCAGGGAATACAACTAATAAATGATAGAGATGAGATTCAAGCTTAGATCCTCTGACTTAAAATCCAGAACTTCTTTCCCTACATTTTCCTGCCTGCCTCAGGAAGTAGAGTGCTGGTGGAGTCTACTGTGTCTCATAGATGGAAATTATCTGTTCTTACCTGTTCTGTTTAGATACAAGCCAATTGGTCCCATAAAAAAGAACCACAAATATGACAGTTGCTGGATCTACATACTAATCAGTGAGTTAGAAAAAACAAATTGTAAATAAAAATAAAGGAATAATAATTTGTAAAAAAAAAAAAGTAATAATAATTGTTCATATATCATTAGCAATTTATAATTTACAAAATATAATTATTATTCACAATTTACCAACAAAGGGGAGAATTTTGGTTTACTAGTGCATATAAAAGTTATGTTTGAACTATACTATAGTCTAAGTATATAATACTATTATATTTTTTAAAAAATGGACATACCTTAATTAAAAAAAAAATATTGCCAAAAATGTTAACTGTCACCTGATCATTCAGATAGTCCTCATCTTTTTGCTGGTAGAAAGTCTTGCCTTAATGTTAATGGCTGCTGACAGATCCGGATAGTAGTTGCTGAAGGTTGGAGTGGCTGAAAGTGTGGAGTGGTTTAGAAAAAGCACCCATAGTGGTGAGATTCTCAACAACTCTATACATCTGGGACAGATGGGGGAAATGGAGGGCATAGCACAGTTGACAAAAGATAACTGAGAGATATCTTGGTGCCAATATCATCAAAGCAAGGAGTGGGAAAGGCCAGTAAGTGAATAAGAAGGAGCTGACACAGTAAGGACCAGGTAGTGCAGTTTCCTTCTTTCTTTCTTTCATTCCTTCCTTCCCTCCCTTCCTTTCCTTCCTTCTTCCTTCCTTCCTTCTTGCTCCTTTTCCTCCTCCCCTCGTAACTTCCTTCCCTCCTTTGTTCCTTTCCTTCTTCCCTCTTACCTTCATTCCCTGATTTCTTCCCTCCTTCCTTTCCTTCTTCCTTCTTTCTTTACTTCCTTGCTTCCTTCCCTTCTTCTTTCCCTTCTTCTTTCCCTCTTTCCTTTCCTCCTACTCTCCCTCCTTCCCTTCTTCCTTCCCTTCTTCTTTGCTTCCTTCATAATCCACAATTTGCCAACAAAGGGTAGAGAAGAAGCACCCACAATGGTGAGATTCTCAACAAACATATATTTGGGACATACACACCCTTTCCTCCTTCCTTCCTTCTTTCCTTCCCAGCCTTCCTTACCTTCCTCCCTTCTTCCTTGCTCTTCCCTTCCTTCCTTCTTTCTTCCTCTCTTCTATCTCCCTTTCCTCCTTCTCTCCTACCTTTCTTCCCTCCTTTTTTTCCTTTTTTCTTTCCTCCCTCCTTCCTCCCTTCCTCCCTCCTTCCTTCCTTTTCCCTCAAAAACCGCTTGATCTTTGTTTTGGCCTATATTGCCTTAGAGTAAATGTTAATAGTCATTGATGCTGTTTTGACCAGAAACCCTGAGAGTCTTCCTTTTTCAGATTAATTCCTTTTCCCCCCTTTTCGCACTAGGTAAAAAAAAGCCATTCTTTGCTTCATTCCTTTTTTACCCAGCTTCAATCACTGACTGAGATGTTGCCTTAGTTGAATTAAGACATGTTAAAGACTTTAGATTAAAAAAGCCAAGGTCCCCCAGTGAATTCTGGACAATCTCCAGTTGTCCTGATATATATCTGGCTGGTCGACTGAGGTGATTCTGAAGGAGAAAGTGAGGATGGTGATCTTGCACAGCCATTCCTCACTCAATTTACTTGTATGTGATGGCATCATCTCCCTAATGTCCTGGTCATCTTCAAGAAAGAAGGACAAACAACATTCTAGAAAAGAGGAAACTTGTTAATTTCTCAGAGATAATGCACAAATAGCAAGAAAATATAGGTGATTTAAAAGGGAAACAATTTTAAATGAAAAAATTCAGGAAGAAAGTGGGTCAGAAATCAGTTCTTCAAACATTGAAAAAAAAACTTACCAAACAATAGAACAGAAAAAAGTTAAAATAGAGTTGATAATCACTCCATGGAAGACACTTTGAGAAATAGAATAACTATTTTGGAATGCAAAAATAAAGATGTGGAAAACACTTTGAAAAGAACACATGACTGACTGACCGTAATAATAACCTGCTCAGAGACTATTGAGAGGAATATTACTGCCATCTTTCTTCCCTAAAAAAGAAATGAATGAATGAATTAATTAATTAATAGCTGGCATAGTATGGAGGAGAACAGAATACAAGAAAACTCCTCAACTTTTGAATATGGAGACCATGAACCAATCAATTAAACAAGGCCACAGATTGCCATGAGGGTTAGGGAGAGTAATAGAGAATTTACACTTCAAACTCCAGGTAATTAAATTTTATACTTTCAAGGAAAAAAATGCAAATTTTGAAAGTAATAAAGTAGAAAGACTTTTTATGAAAAATTAGTGATGAAAATGTAAAAGTAGATTTCAAAAGTTGCAGACTAAACCATCATATCCTATACCTTGTAAAACAAAAATCGATTGTTAAAAAAAAGAAACATTTGAAGAATTCCCCCCACCAATAAAACAGTAATCAGCCAGTTATTTAAATTAAAAGTAACTCAGTCACCAGAAAGACAAGAAAATTAAATACGTTTGATCATAAATTAAAGTCTAAATAATAGAATTAATTCTATCATGTTTATGAAGTGATAGTATCTAATTTTGCAAAATTTTTATTTTGAGGATAAAACAATAACAATAAATAAGGATATATCAGGAACAAATAGGACTTCAGTAGCTAAAGATTAAAGGGAGATTTTTAAGAATCCAGAGACGTAAAGGAGGGAGCCTCAAATTATTATTAAATGGACTAAAGTTCCTATTGCCCTATAAGTGAATCAATATATTTTGTGGAATTCACACAGTGAAATAATCTCATGGGAAAAGTAGAGTCAAGGAAAGAGAAGAATGGGAATAGTGAAGGGATAAATTCCCTTTAACCTTAACTACTTGAGGGAGGAGGGGCTGTGGTATAACAGAATAAATAAAAATTGGGAAAGGCAATGAAAGAGAATTACATTTGGTGATAGTTATCCTTCATTCTAGAAGAGGACAAAATGACATCACTATGTTGGATTTAAATTACAGTGTGTCTGACTGGCTGATCAGACCAATATGCGCTTGGAATCCTCTACCACAGGTCAGACACATATGAACATGAAGATATTTCTAAACTTATGCATCTCATGTTTCTTTTGAGGTATTGAAATTCTGCTTTACTTATGGAGGACCAGGTCTTCTTTGATAGGGGCATATCAGGCTGGGTGGAGCTGTGTCTGTCCATTCCAAAGTTCTTCAGAGACACTTTGAGAGTGTCCTTGCCTTCTTTATTTTAACCATGTGAGTACCTTCCTCCTGTGAGTTCTCTGTAAAACACTCTTTTAATTAGGCAGATTTGGCATTTAAAAAATTTGGCCAGCCCATAGAAGTTATACTTTCTCCAGAAGAGTTTGAATGTTCGACAGTTTAGCTCAAGAAAGGGCCTCAGTGTACCCTAGCTAATCTTGACAGATGATCTTCAGAATCTTCCTAAAATAATTCAAACAGAAGTGAGTCACTTTCCTGTTGTGGTACTAGTATGCAGTCCAGATTTCATAGGCATGTAACAATGAAGTCAGACATTTAGTTTCATATGCATTCTGATACCTCTTCTTGTAAAGCTGGAGAAACTGAGGCAGGATAGAGATTAGAAAACAATTTAATTTATTTGAAAGGGAGATATTTACTGGGACCAAACAGATCCATGATTTGGTCCCAGGACTGAATGAAACTATCTTCTCCAAGAATTGAGCAACCAATGTTGGATACAAAGATTCTTTTATAGGCTAATGGGGGGAGACACCTGGGATGGGGATGACCTAATGGGTGAAGACACCTCGGATGGGGAACACATAATAGAGGAAGGTACCAGAGATGGGGAGAGGCTCCTGTTATTCTAATTAATTGGGATGGGGAGAGGCACCTGATATTCTAATGATGTCTAAGATATAAGATCTTTATCCTATCAAACATTCTAATGATTAAGAGGAATGGTTATAGCCTGAGGTCTTGGGGCAGAGTAACTGAGGTAGGACAATAGGGAAACTGGGTCAGGACATTAAAAGGAAACTTTGGCACAACATTCTCTTCCACATTTTTCAGCAACTAGAAAATTTCCATAGTCTTCCAAACACTGAGTATACCCAGGCAATGAATGTTTTCAACCTCATTATTTATGTATACATCCCTGGAAAGAATACTGCCAAGGTAAGTGCACTTCAAGGAGAAAGGGAAGAATATCTCTTGAGAATATCCACAAAGAAGAAAAGGTAGATACACAAGGCTGGGGTTTATTGATTTGTCCAATCATTTTATTCCATTCCAACTAGTTGATAAGATTACTGTACCTTAACTAGGTGAAAACAACCAATCAATTTAAACAATAGGCTTCAGTTTTAATCAGTCAATCAAAGGCTTTATGTGAAATGTAAAAAAAAAAAAAACACTTGGAAGTGGAGGGAAGCTATACTGGAAGAAGATTCAAATAGTCTGAGGAAATTTGGACACATTCTCTGCATTGTCTATAAATTATCTATTGTCTTTTAAAAGTGGAAAAAGGAATCCAGACCACAGTGAAGCAAGTACAGTATTCCAGTAAGATCCCTAAGGAGGAACTGGCTGGGTTATAAAAGGGAAAGGTGAGATCTAGCATTTCACTTTGTCCTATGTCTCCTTACCTCCCCCACCCCTGGCTTACAATCCCCAGCTTTTAATGAAAGAAGATACTATGAATTTTAAAAAAATTTAGAAAACCGTGGATTCTTCATTTCCTTCCTATCAATGTTCAATGGCATCCCAGATCAACTGATGAAAATGATTACATGGGGAATGTAGGATAGACTGAAAATGCCAGTGGAGAACTTCTTGAGTACCCTACTCATGGCAGAAAAGGAATTCCAGCATGTAGGAGCTGGGGGCCTTTACCACGGATTCTGTTTTATCCTGGACTCTGTAGGTACTTATTGGAAAACATTTCTAATAGTCACAGATTTTTCCCTTTCCTTTTCCCTTTTCCCTTTTCCTCCCCCTTCCCTTCCCTTTCTCTTTCCCTTTCCTATTCCATAGGGTAAACTTTTTTTGGTGGGGGAAGCTTCTCTTAATTATTCTTACTGAAGTACATTAAATACCACTTTTGAAAAGCTACTTAAGGCTAGATAACTAAGATGATCTCAAATACAATTTTGGGAGAAAGAAGGGGGAGAAAATTTGGGGGAAATGAGTTAATGAGATTAGAGATCACTCCTGATTTCTCAGGAGTATCATTAGAATTCTTAGTAGAAATTCTCCAGGAATCTGAGACTTATCTGTGAGTGAGCTTTGAGAAAAAGATTCTTTAAGATTATATGAGCTACATGTGTCTTTAGTAAGAGATAGGGACCTTATAATGGAAATTTTCTAGGAAGAATTTACACATATAGGGGATGCTTTCTGTGAGAAATTTCTGTTTCCTGCATCCTACCTCAGATTAAGAAAATATGTTTCCAAGGTCAACTCCAAAGGGGTGGAGGAGAGATAGAATCAGAGATAACAGTGAGTTAGAGATGTAGACAAATTGGGATAAGGGCAGGGTAAAGAATAAGATCTAAGGACTTTGGAACAACAAGTAGCTTCACCAATAACATACTGTTTCATCTGCTATTGTTTCCCTCATGAATTAATATTTCTAAAATTAAAAAAAAAAGAAGAAAATAAGGACAATCAATTAAAACCTAGAAAGAGAATAACAGAAATTTGTACCACATAAACTTTATATTTATACAGGATAGGGGAGAATAAAGAAATATCAAGCAAAATTATAGCTGATGAATCAGAAAATAAATGTCAGAATTGAAAGAAATTTGGAAGGGAAAAAAATAACACAAAGGAAAAATAAAGGAAAACTTCTGGAAAAGAAGAACAAAAAAAGTTTTTTTTAAAATGAGAGTTTGGAAAGGAGGAGACAGGGAAGGCTTTTTAACTCTAAGAAGCTTCCTGACTCTAAGAATAGTCATTGCACTAAATTCAATTATGTGAAGAAATGAGAGACAGTGGAAAATGCATTGGATTTAGAGTCTGATGATATAGAGATAAGGAGGTTAAGGAATTTAGAGTGTCACTAGCCTTGTCCACAAATAGTTTTTCTCCCAAGCTGGTACCAGCTTGATTGTCAAAGGAGAAGGTGACCATTTGCATTTATTCATTAGCATTTATGACATTGCTTTTATTCATCCTCTATTCTCCAAGGAATCTACTGACATTAGGAGGGTGATGTCTTGTTCTGTACATGAAATGGATTTAAGTGAGGTAAAGCTGCTCAAAGTTATCAGCCTCACTCTCTGAAGTCCAGCGGCAAGATTCCTTCCCTATCATCAATCCTACTACTATTGTGGAACATATTCTTTTCTTCCTCTTTCCAATATCCTTAAAGAATTTACCACATTCTCTTCCACTGTAAGGACACAACATAAAGAGGAAGATTTCTTGAGCAAGTTACTTAGGACTTCAATTAAGAAGCATAGGTTTGAGGACGAATCCTTGGGGTTCTATACTAGAGATATTTCTCTAAGGTCATATCAACCAAGCAATGACTACCTCGTTAGTCTGTTCATACAATTAGTATAGAATCTTTCTTTATATATACCATTGTCTAAGACATATCTTGTATCCTAGAATACCATTATATTTTTGTCAAATGCTTCGTGATGTGTGTGTGTGTATGTGTGTATGTGTTTATATAGCAAAACTCTATAAACAACGTATATAACATTATCATAATCTCCAAGTCTAAAAAAAACCTGTCTAAAAAGATATGTGATTAGTCTGCAGTGACCCAGAATTGAAGAAACTATGTTTTTCTGGTTGTTTCTGATTACCACTTTTCTAGGAGTTCATTAACTAGCCCTTAATGCTGCAATCCAAAATTCTGTATGGAAACAAACTTCAAGTTCACAAGTCTATAGCTTGCAAACTCTTCCATTTTCATGAAAATCTGTTACAATATGTTCTGACTTGAGGAGAAGGACAAAATTTGTAAAGATAGGAATGGAAATATCAATCAGCAAAGAGAGTACATTCTAAAATAGAGGCTGGTTTAGCATTCAGGAGGGAGGAGGATTATAAAGTGGCTGAATCTCTTTCCATCACATATCATTAATATTTGTTCAGCCCAGGCTCCTCTCTTTTCTAAACACCCTTACAAGTCATGGCTCTTTATTGCTGAAATCCCATAGTAAACATGGATCCCTACTTTTTCATCAATCAATAATTCTATATAAAGAAGATCCAATGGGGCTTCTTCTCCCCATCAAAAGAGAAAAAAAAAATCTTATTCGACCTGGTGATGCTTCAAATTCAACTTCAACTAAAGGACTTGATTTCTGTTAAATTGCAAATCTCACAAGAAGTAAAAGAAGTAAAGAGAGTTGAGAGGGAAGAGCAATCCTTAAGTTAACCCTCATTTAAACCTGAGAGTAAAGGAATACTACATTCCTTCTTAAGTTCAGATTTTGATAAGTGAAAACCAGGAAGATTTGGGATGCTGAAAAGAAGGAAGGAATAGAAAAAATAGAAAGAATAAATAATTTGAACACCTTGATGTAATAAGATAAAATGAAAAAAACCCTGAATTTAGATTCAGAAAACATGGGTTTAAGTATACCATATTCCACTTAACTAGCTATATGACTTTAGCCAAATCATTTGATATCTCTCATATCTCTCATAGCAGGTTCTTCTACAAGTATAGAATTTGGACCAGATATTTTCTAATGATCCTTTAAATTCTTAAATATATGAACTATCTATTTTACAAGACCAAACTATTTCTCCATTTTATCTTGACCTCTTATATTTTGACATCTCAACTTTGGAGCTGGATGTTATTCTTATCCCTTATGTCCTTCACCCACTTCCCCCAATCCCTTCTCCCTCTTCCCACTCCTCTAACTTTTCTCTATCCTCTATCTATACCAAAACATTCCTCTGATATCTTGGTATACTCTCTGCAATTGTAATTAAGAGATGATTTCAGAATGAAACTGATAAACCAGTTCTCTGAATTTCAACAAAAATTCAATTTGTTTCAATCAATGTTTGCTAAGCATTTTCTATTTGCAATATTATGTTCTGGGGATACAATGACTGTCCTCAAGGAGGTTAACATTTTTAAGATAATGAGACACATTCACAAATCTCATATATAAAAATAAGAAAGTTCATGACCATAGTCAAATAAAGAATCAAGGGATATTGTACAGGATGCGATCTATTCTAAATCTATAATCCTAATATCTTATAAATTTTTATTTTGAAGTTAATACAAACTTGAAATCTACAAAAATCCCCTCATACAACCTGCCCCCCTAATTTTTCTTTCTGGTCCAATACTATTTGCAATTATTTGCAAATAGAATGACACTGGTATTCACTTTTAATACAAAAACAATAGTGTCTCATCTTCTCATTGTGACTCTAACTTCCAATTTAGAGATGAATAACAACTTAGAAATTTGATGCTATGTCAGATTAATTAAAATAGATTCTTCCTGTTAGATCGAAGAGAAATTAGTCCAGCACTTAAATAATTATCTAAAAAAATTACAAAGATTATAAACTTCTTGAGGGCAGGAACTGTCTTTTTTCCTCCTTATTTATATCCCTGGCACTTAACACAATGGTAAGCACATCATAGAAACTTAATAAATGTTTATTGACTGACCGACAAAACATAGATCCAAGACACAGAAACAAAAAACAGTTCAAATTATGTCATTCAAAGTAGATAACTGTTTTCAAAAGTATTACCAAGTCAGAGATGAAAGGAAAGCAACCGGTATACACAGATGGCTTTAGTAAACTAAGTGAGACAACCCGATTTCATTATCAATCAGAGCTGACATAAAAATGGACACAAATGAATATTGTTTTTCAAACTTCATGATGGATTCATGATCATATTCAAGTGGGCATTTCCTCAGTCCATGCAGATTTCAGCTCTTCCTCCTCTTGTATAATTCTATTCATGTTTTTCTTTAAATCCTCCATAAATGAACTACTCAATGCATTAGATGCCTTTCTTTAGGATCATTAATATTTTCAGATACCAGAAAGGCACTCTTTCTATCCATCTGTTATCACTCCCTGTCGTTGTACAGACAGCCCATTTCCTTTTCCAATCATGCATGCCCTTGATAATGTCTTTTCCACTATTTTTCACATGCATGCCATCATTAGTAATATGCTATAGCCTGTCTTCAGTCTTTATAAAACTCTCCACAGAGTCCTCTGACTGACCCATAATTTCAATTCTTCTGAAACTGAGGCATTCTGTGATTTGAAGTCCTATCACATATCTAGGAAAGTACAGGTAGGCAGACTATTTTGTTAGGGAGCAACTTGGGATCTTTGAATGAACAGATATTTCCCCAAAGCTGTCCACCTGTTCTCTTCCTTCTATTCAACGTTGAGCATACCTTACCTTTATTGCTTATCCAAGTAATGATGAACTAACTTGCCCAGCTGCCAAAAAAATGAATATCCTAATATTTAAAAGATAAATTCTTTAATCATTTTGTCTGTGTATATTTTTGAAGATCTGTAGTATTCTAGATGCTCCATGTTTTTTTTCTGCCTTAGAAGTTTATTATGAGACTCAAGTAAAATAAGGTTTGCAAAATGTTACATAAATATTAGCTGCTCAATTTATCCTTCCATGTCCATAACTTATTTTCTAGTATATCTCTTCTTTCTTGATTAAACTTCATGAAAATGTGTTTTATATTTGGTGAGCTAATTATAGGTTTCCCCAGAGTACTATCCTAATCTTCTTTCTCAACTCCTATGAATTAAATTATCATCTCTATACATTTCTTATACTACAAATAGTAATCAATCACCATCATATACAAAAACTTATATAGCTATTTCTCAGTTGATGGGCATCTACTCATTTTCCAATATTTTGTAATCACAAAAAAAGAGTTACTATGAATATTTTTGTATATAGAAGTCTTTCTACTAGCATTCCAAATTTTCCTTAAAGAATGCAAAGAAGAGGGGCAACTAGTTGGTGTAGTGGATAGACCAACTACCCTGAAGTCAGGAAGACCTGAGTTCAAATCTGACCTTAGACATGACCCTAGCCAAGTCACTTAATCCCAATTGCCTCAGCAAAAAAAAAAAAAAAAAGGTGCAAAGAAGAGGGACAACTACCCAGAATACATCCTGTAATTTCTTACTCCTTTGATCTTTTGTAGTTTCATTTTGTCAGCATCAGACCTTAGTTAATATCCAACACAATATTTTCTTTTCACTTTTCTTGGCTGCTAAGCTTTTCTCAAAAATATATTTTTTTAAAAAGCTATTGAAAAAGCTGCAGGTTAAATTCACTATAATTTAACTTTAGATGTCTTCTTTCTATGATTCTGTAATCAATCTCTATCCCTAAGTGCTTTACTATCATAATCAATACAATGGATATTCCAATTTTTTCTACTCTCTTTAAATCTTTAACTCATTTTTACTCTTTATAGGTTCTGATGATATCATCTTGTTTTCCTAACTACCTAATGTAAATCTCTTCAATTCCTCTCTTTTCAACCTAAAAAAGTTCTTCTGTAACTCCATCTCTTTTTTATTATGGCAGCTCTAAGAAATTCTATCGCTATACCAAAGGTTAAGCAGCAATACAAATAGAACAGTGATCCTTTTGTCTGCAATAAGATGATCTTTTCTTTCCAAGTCTAACCTCTGCCTCCTCTTTCATCCTTCATGTTTCATACAGGACTTTTCCCCCTTCTTTGCCTCTATCTACCTTTCTGTCTTCCTCTTTTTCTCTCTCCTTTCTCTTTCTCTCTCTGCCTCTCCATATCTTTTTTTAAAATTTCTGCCTCTTTCCTATCTCTCTCATCTCTTCCATTTTACTCATTCTACTTTACTTTTCTTTCACTTTTTCCACAAACATATTGTGTGTTAATTTTCCCTGAAAAAGAAAAAAAAAACTTCAATACTCTTCCCCCTTATCATATATATATATATATATATATATATATATATATGCACACACACACACACACACACACACACACACACACATAAATTTCTTTTAACCAACAAACATACTGAAAAAGTGATTTACATTGGATACCTTTAATTTCTTCATATTCATTGACCCTTTAATTGTAATGCCAGAGAAAATGAGCAAGACAGAGATTAGAGAACAATTTAATAGTTTTAAATTTAGAGATTTTCTGGGACCAAATTATCCATGTTTGGTCCCAGAGCTGAAGGAGACTATTGTCTCAAAGAATACAGCCCTGAGTATGGGGACAGCAAGATTTTTTATAGGATAACAAGAACAATGACATAATGTGGGAGGTACCTGGATGGGGATGACCTATTGGGGGGAGGCACCTAGGATGACACAATGGAGGGAGGTACTAGAGAGGCTCCTGATATTCTAATGTCTAAAATGGATAGACCTTTATCCTGTCAAACATTAAGAAGGAATGATGATAGCCTAAAGATATAAAACCTTTATCTCATCAAACATTAAGAGGGAAAGGTTATAACCTGAGGCAGAGAAAATAAATAGGACAATGGGGAAACTGGGTCAGGATATTAAAAGGGAACTGTTGCATAACATTCCACACTCTTACCATCCTCTAGAAGGTCTTAGCACCATAATTTTGACCAACCTTATGTGAAGTAAATAGACAAAATCAAAATCAAAATAAAGTTAGAACAATGAAAGGACTTATGGCAAGGTCAAGTCTCTCCCTGATAACCCCAGAGTTAATCAGCAATACACAAAGTTCCTTATTTCAATCATGTCAGGTTCTCTGCAGTTGGGGAGAATATGAACAGTTCACTGTGAGTTAGGTCTGTGGTCATTTGTGCATGACTCAGTCTCTGCTTACAGAGCAACAGGGCTCAAGACAGTTGTGCTGCCCATTCAGAGGGATAACCTGCTCCAGAGGAGAAGGGTGAGACTTAGAGTAGCTCCACCTATCCCTGCCTTGAGGAATGGACAGGGCTGCAGAAAGGATCAGATTTCTGAGGAGATTATGCAGTTAGTCCAAGGCAAGCAAACCCCAAACTTTCAGGGGCCCGATATCAAACCATAAGGTCCTTTTAAGTATGCTGAAATACTAATTAAGGACCTGGGGTAACAGGAGTGGAGAAACAAGTCAGAGAAACTGACAGTCCCAAGATAGGTATCCAGTTGCTGGTTGTTTCTAAAAACATAATCCCCAAAAACTGAGTCTGCCAGGGCAATTCCAACAGAATAAGGGATTTCAAAGTTAAAGCACAACCAGCAAATCATAGTCTAGTAAATTTAAACAAGGAGTGAAAAATGAAAAGGACTGTTTAAAGGACTTCCAATTAAATCTGAACTAGCAAGATAGGGGTTAGGGCAGAAGTGCTGAAGAAAATACACCAGTTTCCCCAATTTCCTATTTCTTCCTCCCTTTTTTTTCCTCATGGAAAGGATTTATCAAATAACCATCCCACACATAAATTATATACATATGCATATACATAACAGACTAATAATCCCTCAAACATAACAACAATAGTTACACAAGTTTAACAATTTCCATCCCAAGTCATAAACACACAGTAATACAGTTAAAATTCTAACAATTCAATCACTTTCCCACTCCCCCATATCTAAATCAACAAATCTAACAAAGAAAAGTTAGAACAGTCTGAGATAGAAAGACTGGTCCACAAGGCTACAAGATGTGGCCTCTCATTAGTTATAAACCTTAAAAAAACTTGAATATCCAGACATAATATCTAGTAACCAATAGATGACCAGACTAAATACTTATTTGCTCAAGTATTTAGGATATAATGATTAACGATAACCAGACTGGAAACAGCAAGGTATGACATAATTGAATTGCATTAACAATTTGTTCTTGACCATTACTCTGCTTATAGAAATCAGTTACAGGAGGGAAAAAAAATGCAGTGACATATTAACTACAAACCCAAGAAATTTTACCTCCAATAACAAATCCTAAACAGATATTTACCATAATATTATATTTATACAAATCAGTTTGCTGCTTTTAGCCAAGAACCAAGTAGCTACAACTTGATAAAAAACATCTGGAATAGTTTAGAGAGAGGGGGGAGGAGAGGATTCCATGTGCCTGCCCTTCCCCTCACTCCACCTCCAAAGAGACAGGGGGGAAGGGGAAGTCAAACTAAACTTCACTCCATGCTAACTAGGTGCTCCAATAGCTGAAGTAACAGCAGTGGGGGGCCAGTTTAAATCTTTACCTTTGAGGACAAAAGATCACTATCCCACCCAACATTTAAAGTAGCAAAAGTCAATGGGGAGGGTAGGGGGAAGATTCCATAAAACTCATATGTCCAGCAGAGCTGTATTTAAAGCATAACTTGTAATGTTATAATATAGGTAACAAACTCTGAACCAAACTAAATACAGCTTTAAATTCCCAATAATACAAAACTGCTTTTTCTATCATATTTCAAATAATGAAACAGCATAGTTTCTTTCTCTCCCTCTGGCCCCATGTGGCCATTATTCCCAATGGACTTCTCTCAAGTTCTAACGTGGCCAGAGTTGAAGCCTTCAGAAAAGTCAGATCCTTTTTGCTACATATTTTACCTGATTAAAGGCACATGACCCTTTTCAGGTAAGTTAACAGAACTTAACAAGCTATTGTTCTTTTTAAGATCTCATACTTAAAGTTAATTAAATCTAGCCTGCATAGGCAACGGTAAAATTATTTCTCACATTTAAAAACTGCCTAAAAGAATACTCAGAACAAATCTGGCATGCAAAGGCAATGATAAAATTATTTCCCAAATTTGATCATTGTTCTTAAACTTAACAGAGCTCTTAAATTAACAAAACAGACAAACAAATTACACAGAGCACAGAAGACACTTAGACTGTCCAGCAGTCAAACATTTAACACAGACCAGGGGCACACAGACAAACGAATCCTACAGAATACCGAGTACATCTAGACTGTCCAGCAATCAAAAAGTCAGCTCCAGTCTGCCCTCCCCTCCCATAATCCAAATGGAGCCTGCCGGTTTTTTGTTGTTGTTGTTGTTTTGTTTTGTTTTATTTTGTTTTTTTGGCCAGATGTCTTAAAAAAAACACCCAGATTTATACTCTGGAAGGGCCAGAGTTGTGCCAACTGACACACAGAACCAGATAATGTGTCTTAGAAGGCACCCAGGTAGTGACAACTGCGTCCAGTTAAACACTAATCAAAACCAAAGCCAAAACAGACAAACAGACAAAAACAGATCTAGGAGACACAAACCAGAGGGTATTATCCAGCTTCCTGAATAATAAATAACCTTCTCAGAATTCAATGCCCATCATCCTGTCAACATGCTATTTTTCTGAGAATCCAGGTGCTAAGAGATCAGATTGGACTTACTCTCTGAATTGAAAAATATCCACTGTCAGGTGTGGCCCCAGCTGGTGAACTGCTCTCTTCCTGGAGCCTCTGGAGGAATCCAGAGGACTAACCTTTCCTAAGAAAAAGAAAACCCAGATTCCCAACTCTTTCCAGGCCCAAAGTGGAAACTTGAAATGTCTCTAACACCTAGTCCTGTTCTCAGTTTCTGATACCTCGCTGAGGCCTCCAAAATGTAATGCCGGAAAAACTGAGCAAGACAAGAGTTTAGAGAATAATTTAATAGTTTATTAAATGGAGAGATTTTCTGGGACCAAATGATCCATGTTTGGTCCCAGGGCTGAATGAAACTATGGTCTCAAAGAATCCAGCACTGAGTATCGGGACAGCAAAATTTTTATAGGATAACAAGAACAATGACATAATAGAGGAGGTACCTGGATGGGGATGACCTAATGGGGGAAGGCACCTAGGATGGCACAATGGAGGGAGGTACTAGAGAGGCTCCTGATATTCTAATGATGTCTAAAATGGATAGACCTTTATCCTGTCAAACTTTAAGAAGAAATGTCTATAACCTAAAGATCTGAAACCTTTATCTCATTAAACATGAAGAGGGAAAGGTTATAGCCTAAGGAAGAGTAACTAAATAGGACAATGGAGAAACTGGGTCAGGACATCAAAAGGAAACTGCGGCATAATATTAATAACTACTTATTTCCTTAACATCCTGCTAAAATTAATAATCATAGCTAACATTTATAAAGCAATTCAATATTTGCAAATTGCTTTCCTCATAGCAATTCCATGAAGTAAATAGTAAGTGTTTTGTTATTCCCATTTTCTATGTAGCAGAGATGGACTAGAAAAAAGGAGTCAGTCTTTGAAGCATAGGTATATCCTGCTTTAGCTCAATCTAAGTGGCTGCTTGGAACATTGGTTTGATCCTAGTTCTACCCAAATAATTCAGGGGTCAGATTATGTAATAGAAAATTTTCCATTTGGTTACAAAGTATTAGGACCTGACAACTCAGAGATTATTAGATCAAAACTGAGTGTGCATTAGGAAAAAAAAAAAAAAAAAAAAAAAGTTCCACTCTTTCATTAGCCCCTTTTAATTCTGTATCTATTTGAGACAGGATTGCTCAGAAGTGGTTCCCAGTGCCAAATAGAGGAGGGGAAGCAGTTCTATGTCTCACCTAACCACAGCAACATCCGTTTTTTGTTTGTTTGTTTATTTTGTTGTATGTGTATGAGTGTATTTGTTTATTCTTTCTTGATCTTAGGCCAAAATTATTACTAGCCTGGAAGGGTTCAGACAACACTCTGAATGCAGGAGATTCTGAGGCTCTATCTTTGGTCCATCTATAAGCCACAGATAATTGGCAATAGTATCAATGGCTACCGGAATGGAAGTGATACAAAGTAGTAAATGCATCAAGATATGGATGAGCATGGTGACAGCCTGAGGTAGTACATTTGCCTCAAGATAGAAAGCAATGCTGATTTTGTACCAAAGAAAGACAATAATACTTGGAGCCCAATAGAAGGCTATGCTTAAGGGAAACCTTATGAGTAATCCATGAAGGTAGACAAGGACTGGGGTTTGGAATTGTATCTTTGCCATATGTGCCATAAGTATGTGTGCCTCACTTCCACGTTGACCTTTAAGTTTGATTCCACTCTACCCAAGGACTTTTTCTATAAAATGAGAAAAAGTACCCCATTGCTGGAAGAATTTTTTGTACCAAATACTTTTGCTATGCCTTCTTATTAAATACATTTTCTAAAACATAATGAAGTTCTTTCCTGTTCACTCTTCTGCTTTGTGTCCAGAAAGGGTGATTCATTTACAATGCAGGTACATGAACTGATCTGGCTTCAGTTTTAGGAACTGTGAACTTAAATAAACAGGTCTGGTGTTTCTGAGCTTATTTATTTATTTATTTATTGTCTTTTATAATTAATTTATTCATCAAATAGGCTTCTTTATTACAGTTGAAGTCAACTTTTTAAAAAAGTCATTCAAAATGATAGCTATGTGTTATGGACCAAAATTCTGAACTTGAAACAAGGATTCTTACAAGGTGTTAAGTCAGTGGAATTGATAAAGACAATGATTATCTAGTTTAGCATGGTGCTTAATAGTTCCCCAGTTCAATACATGTACTTAGTACTTTTTTTTTATTATTATTTAATAACATTTTATTGACAGAACCCATGCCAGGGTAATTTTTTACATTATCCCTTGCACTCACTTCTGTTCTGATTTTTCCCCTCCCTCCCTCCACCCCCTCCCCCAGATGGCAAGCAGTCCTATACATGTTAAATAGGTTGCAGTATATCCTAGATACAGTATATGTGTGCAGAACCAAACAGTTCTCTAAGCTTATTTTTAAAAATTGTTCTTAATTCTTCTTTGACCTAGCAGTTGCATTACTGGGTCTGTATACCAAGCAAATCATAAAGGAGGGAAAAGAACTGACATGTGCAAAAATGTTTGTAGCAGCTTTTTTTTTTTGTGATAGCAAAGAATTGGAAAATGAATAGATGCCCATCAGTTTGGGAATGGCTGAATAAGTTGTGGAATATAAAAAGTAATTGATTATTATTGTTCTAGAAAAATGATGAATAAGCTAATTTTAGAAAGGCCTGCAAAGGTTTACAAGAACTGTTGCTGAAAAAAACAAATAGAACCAGGAATTCTTTGTATACAGTAACAGCAAGATTGTGTGATGATCTACAATAACAACAAGATTGTGTGAAATCTAAGATTTCTTCTTTATGATCTCCTCAGTGGTTCAGTGATCCAAGGTAATGCCAATAAACTTTGGATAGAAAATAACAACAGCATCCAGAAAGAGAACTATGGAAATTAATGTAAATCAACCCATGTTATGTTTGCATCTTCTTTCTGTTTTATTTTCCCCTCTCTCATGGTTTTCCCTTTTTGTTCTGATTTTTCTCTCCCAACATGATTTATATAGAAATGTATAACCAGAAAAAAAATAAAAGTTGTTTTTAGTTTTATGTGCAGGTAGTTATACCCATTAGATGCAATCAAGCTACAGCAATTTGAGAACTAGTATTCCAGGTTAAATGTACAGATTAAACAACTACATTAGAGAAACCTGGAGAAGACAGGATGATTGGTTCTTGAAACAATAAGTCTTGGATTTGGAACTTAGAACTATGTTATACAGAAAATGAGCTAAATCTAATATGCTTATAAAACCCAGAGTATGAGATGGTTGTTTTTCAGTTATTGGCTCAAGTCCAACTGTTCAAGGAAAAGATAATAGAGTGATTAGCCATTCCCTCCTCCAGCATGAACCCATTTTATAGATAAAGGTCTGAGGCAACAAAAAAAAAAATGTTGCATAATTTGCTTAGGATCCCAAAACTATTAAGTGTCTGAGGTAAGATTTGAACTCAGATCTTTCTAACGCTCAATCCACTCTACATCTAGTTGAAGTTGTAATGGTGTAGGTGGTACAATGGAGGTGGTACAGTGTATAGAGCTCTAGATTTAGAGTATATGTACATTGTACATATCCAGTACTTTTAAACATATTTTCATATTTTGTTCTACTGTTCAAGAAAAAATCATACAAAATAAAAAAAAATACACAAGTTAAAAAAAAAGCAAACAAGCAAACAAAAACAGTGAAATATTATTCTTCAATCTATAATCAGTCTTCATAGTTTCCTTCTCTGAATGCAGATGGCATTTTTCAACCCATGTCTATTGGAATTGTTTTGCATTACTACATTACTGAGAAGAGCTCATCATAACTGATCATCTTAGTTCCTGTAAGTCTTTCCAGGCTTTTCTGAAATCATCCTACTGATCATTTTTTATAGAACAATAATATCCATTCCCTTCATATACTATACATTATTTAGCCATTCCCCAATTGATGGACATCCACTCAATTTCCAATTCCATGCCATTACAAAAAGAGCTGCTACAACCATTTTTGCACATGTGATCCTTTTTCTTCTTTTATGATTTTTGGGATATAGATCCAGTATGACATTGATGGATAAAAAGGTATGCGCAATTTTATAGCTCTTTGCAAATAGTTCTATACTCCTTTCCAGAATGGTTTGATCAGTTTACAATTCCACCAACAATGCATTAATATCCCAGTTTTCTCATATCCCCTCCAATATCTATTATAGGGGAAACAGAGAGATGGAATTTGTAGAAAGAGAAACAAAGAGCTACATACTTCTATACCAAGTAAACATATACCCTCATTCCCACATATATACACACATACACACACAGAGAAAATCAACTCAATGGTTGGAATAAGCCAGGAATGAAATAAGAAATTATTTTCCCAAGTTGATAGATGTATGAAGTATTGAACTAGTCATAAGAATGCTGAAATATGATGAAAAGATTGCAAGTTAATACGAAGTTGAAGAACCAGATTTGTTGACATGATCTTTTCATGATCTATTAATATGAGTTCAATTATATCTTCTTTTCAGTGAATTATCATATCATATTGCCCCTCTGCTCATGTCTACCCCCTTATTTCTTTGTAGATTTTAGAGGGTGCTATACCTTCATGGTGTATATGTAGAATTATCTATTTAACTTCTTCTCAATGTAAGTAGATTTTCAGAATTACCAGACCTCCAGACCTTAATCTAATGCTTTTGTATTTAATCTTTCTCTGCACCTCATTTGTATAAATCTTTCTTTTGAGTTACCCAATTAATAATATCAATCTTAAACATATGGTATACATTTCATGTAAAAAATAAATAATTTGTCCATGTTAAGTTTTTTGAAATTAATCTTGACATAGGCTCCATATGTTAAATTTTCGATTGAGTTTGGGTTTGATTGAAAGAAAATCCTTTTAATCTCAAAGTTTTTGGAATATTTCATTTTTTATTTGATATTATGAATAACTTTGCTAGATTGACATTTTTGACCACATGCCTAGTTCTTTTGATTGCTGCTTTATATGATTTCAGGATCTGTGGTCTTTTATTCGGGCTGCTGATAAATACTGTACAATTCTAATTGTAGCAACAGAGTATTTGAATTGGCTTTTTACCTTGCTTCTTGTAAAATTTTCTCTTTGATTTTGGGGTTTCAAAATTTGGCAATAATATTCCTATATGTTTTTCATAAAGAATCTCTTTGAGGTGGTGATTGATGGATTTTTTGTATTTCTATTTCCCCCTCTATTTTCTCCTCATGTCATATCACTTCCATGACAATTTTCTTGTATGATTTCATGCATTATTGTGTCAAGGTTCTTTTTTTGGTCAAGGTAGTCCAATTATTCTTATATTTTTTCTTCCTGATCTGTTCTCTAGATCTGCTTTTTTTCTTATAAGATGCTTTCTGTTCTATTTTTTTCATTCTTTATATTTTGTTTTGTTATTTCTTGGTCTCTTATTATTTCACTGGACTCCTCTTGCCCAATTCTAATTTTCAAAGAGATATTTTCATCTTTAAGACTCTGTATTTCCTTTTCTAGTTGATAACTTTTTTTTGAAAATAATCTTCTTTTACTTAAAAAAAAATTTTTTTCCCTTGGGCAACTAGGTGGCACAGTAGATAAAACACCAGTCCTGAATTTCAATTGCCTCAGGATAAAGTTTTTTTTTTTTTTTCCTCAATGTCTTTGATTTTTAAAGGCTTTGAGTTCTTCTATAAATTTTCTCTAAGCAGTGAGCCATTTAACATTGCTCTTTGGAGTAGAAGAAACTGTTACTTCAGTGTCCTCTTCTGAAGATGCTTCCTGGTCTTCCCTATTCTCACAGTAAGTTTTATGGTGGGGTTCTTTCTTTTTTGCCAATTCTTTTTTTTACGAGAAGTATTACTTTAAGCACCTCTAATTTTGAGGAAGGGGAATGTGGCCTCTAGCTTCACTTCAACTCCACTCTCTGACCTGGAACCCTAAACCAAAAGTTCCCCCCCTGCAAGTGTCCACAATCAACAATATCCTGGCCCCACTGTTTCTGCACTTACCAAGTGTGCTTATTCCTTCTCATCCAGGGCCACACTCCTGTAGGCCCATACCTGGGCCTGGTATTCCTAATGAGCAGAGGTTCTCTCAGTCTTCCTCAGACTTAGACTCCCAACTTCTCATGTTGTCTAGGAGGTGAAAATTTCTGTGGTTCCTACTGAGGCTCCAGCCAAACCCAACTAGTCCCAGGCCTTCCCAGTAGGTATTTCTGTGGAGCTTGTCTGAAGGTATTTGCACTTCATATTGGCTAATCCCTGGCCTTAATTTTTTTTTTCTTAGGGTTGTACCAGGAGGTCCCAGGTCCTGCCCCAAGTCTTGATTTTTCATAAGACTATGTTTGCTCTGAGGTGCAAATATGTTCTGTTTGTGTGGAAAATCTGGAGAACTTGAAATTTAGTGATTTACTCCATCATTTACCCAGAATCCTCCCCTGTTTTACTTAATTTTAAAAATTCTTTTTGAGCTCTTCTATGGACCGAAATCAATTTATATTTTTCTTTGAGATTTTAGATGTAGGAATTTTGACTTTGCTATCTTCTTCCGAGTGTGTTTTCATCTTCTTTGTCACCATACTAACTTCCTATAGTCACAAATTTTTTTTCTGTTTTTTGGTCATTTTTTCAAGCTATTTCTTGATTTTTTAATGCTTTGCTAAAATGGGCCTTTGATTCGAGAGTAGAGGGCACATTCTTTCAAGGTTCTGAATATTCAGAATATTCTGACAAGCATATTACCATATTAACAAATGATAGATATTACTTTAATCTGTGCTGGTAATTGC
Source organism: Sarcophilus harrisii (assembly GCF_902635505.1). Taxonomy (NCBI): domain Eukaryota; kingdom Metazoa; phylum Chordata; class Mammalia; order Dasyuromorphia; family Dasyuridae; genus Sarcophilus; species Sarcophilus harrisii. The sequence continues at coordinate 184,423,802 of NC_045427.1, read as the reverse complement.
TCTGATAGTGCAAACTGCATCTCATTCATGCTTTCTTATTCTTTATGAACCACTATTTTGCAGATGTCAAAACACATCTGGAATATCATGTGATGTTCTAAGTGTCTCATTTTGGGAAAAATAGTAATAGGCTAGAAAATATCCAAAACAGGGTCCAGGAAAAAGGCCATTATCTCCATGTGTGATGACAATTAGTGAAAGAATGTTTAAAATGGAGAATAAATGATTTGAGGGAACATGTTCCCCTTCCAATTACTTGTCAAAATAATTTTTTTTCCCTAAAGTGAATGTCACTCCCTTACTTGATAAATATGATAAATGGCTCCCTCTGAACCAGAAGAGCAAATAAAAACTCCTCTCTCTACTATAAAACATTGCCCTCAGCATAGATTCTTTGGTTCAACCATGCTAGATTCTTGATTGTCTTCATACACAATCTACTTACAATTTCCTTTGCTTTATATTGGCCAGGCCCATGCTTGAAATTTATTCATTACTTTCTTTTACCTCGTAGAATTCCTAGCTTCCTTCAAAATTGTCCTCAAGCAGCCACCTACATAAATCTTTTCAGGATCTTTCCCAATTGCTATTAAATTTCAAACCAAATTATCTTTTATTTACTTTGTGTACACCTATATTTCATTATATAACAACAACACTTGTAAAGTCCTTTAAGATTTTCAAGGCTCTTTACAAATATCATTCATTTTTCTCTTCACAGTAAACATAGGAGGTAGGTAATATTATTATCTTCATTTTTGAACTGAGGAAACTGAAGTAGATAGATTGTGACTTGCCCAGGATTACATAGCTTATAAGTGTCTCAGCAAGGATTTGAACTCTGGTCTTGACTACTACTCTAGCTTTATATCCAATGTACTCTCCTAGACACCTCATTTCTTCCCCTTTGCTTTATTAAAAGCTTTTCAATGGCAGAGACTGTTTCACTTTAGTCTTGGTATACCTAATTCATCAGAATATATAGCACCTGGTAGGCATTTAATAAACAGACTCTGGCTGATTCCTTGGTCACTTTTGCTGGATTATCTTCCAAACCAATCCTTCAAACAAAAAGTATCCCTCAAAGTTCAGTTCTGAGTCCCCTTCTCTTTTTCCTCTACACTGCTTCACTTGCAAATCTCATCACTTCCCATAGATTTAATTACCATCTCTATGCTTATGATTTTCAAATGTACCTATGCTACCCCAACTTCTCTGCTGACCTCCAACCTCTCATATGCTGCTGCCTTTCAAAAATCTTGAATTTGTTGTCCAGTAGATATCCTAAATTCAAAATATCCCAAAACAGAACTCATTATCTTTTCTCCTAATCCCTCTCCCACTACTTCCTCCCCCACTACCTTTTCTATTACTTGTATTCCCAGACCCTCAGGTTGCAAGCTAAGAGTCTTCCTGAATTCTTCAGTATCTTTCCCTTTCCCCATTCATATACAAGCTGCTGTGGAGTCCTGTTGATTTTGCCTTTGCAACATTTCTTACATATACCACTTTCTTTCCTGTCACACTGCTAATACTCCAAACCCTCATCATCTCATTCATGGGATTATTGTAATAACTTGCTGGTGACTCTATCTGCTTCAATTTTCTCCCCACTTTGACTCATCTCTTATTCAGATTTTCCTAAAGCTCAGATCCAATCATGGGACTCAATAATACTCAATAAATTTCAGTGGCTTCCAATTGCCTGAAGGATAAAATAGAAAATCATTTCTTTTAACATTCAAAGTTCTTCATAACCTAACCTCCTCCTACATTTCCATTCCCTGACATTATATTTAGTCACAGTGTCCTCCTGACTGTTCTACAAACAAGACACTATATCTCTCAGGTCTGACTGTACCTTCTTCCACTCTGAATATGGATCTTCCTTCTTTCCGAAAATCCCATTTCTATAGCAAGCCATACCCAACACTTTGTAATTTCAGTGACTTTTCTCTGTTAATTATCTTTTTTGTTCAGTCATTTCAGACTGTTCATAACCTATTTGGGGTTTTCTTGGAAAAGATACTAACTATAATGGTTCACCATTTCTTTCTCTAGATCAAGTTTTATAGATTAAAAAAATGAGGAAAAAATGATCACATTCCTAGTAACTATGTTATTATAGATTCGACTAAGGAAGATGAGTCTCCCAATTCCAAGCCCACTGCTCTATCCATAGCACCACCTAGATGCCTGTTAATTGTGTACTTATTACACAATACACAAGGTATGAATAATACCTTTTGACCCAGCAGTACTATTACTGCGTCTGTATCCAAGAAATCATAAAGGAGGGAAAAGTATCTACATGTGCAAAAATGTTTATAGAGCTCTTTTTGTGGTAGCAAAAAATTGGAAAATGAGTAGATGCCCATCGATTGGGGAATGACTGAACAAGTTGTGGCATATGAAAACAGTGGAATATTATTGTTCTTTAATAAATGATGAACAACCTAATTATAGAAAGGCCTGGAAAGATTTACATGAACTGAAAATGCTGAGTGAAACAAGCAGAACTAGCAATGTAGTGTACATAATAGTAGCAAGAATGTGTGATGATCAGCTATAAAAGACTTGATTCTTCTTAGTAGTTCAGTGAACCAAAACAATCCCAACAGACTTTGGACAGAAAATACTACTTGCATCCAGGAAAAAAATTAAAGAAATTGAATATAAATCAACACATGCTATGTTCATTTCTTTTTTCTTTTATCTCTCTCTCATGGTTTTTCCCTTTCCCTGTTTTTTTTTTTCCCCCAACATGATTCATAAAGCAATATGTATTAAAAGCAAATAAACTTACTACAAAAAAAGAAACCTGAAAAAATGTGAATTTATTTTGCATATAGCTTGCTTTGTATATATTTGTTTGCAGCTTGTTTTCCCTCATTAGATTGTAAGATTCTTGAGGGCAAGAACTATCCACCTGTTTTGAGGGCAAAAAAGCATCTTTTTTTAATCCCTAAAACATATCACAGCCCCTGGCACATAATAGCTCTTAAAAATGTTTATCTATTGATTGGCCAACTGAAGATAGTCAAATTTCCTGATTTTCATATGAGAGGAGAAAACGAATGTCTCCAATTATGATTCAATGAGTTTGACATGAACTCTTTTTTTATTTTTTTGGCAAAACAATTGGAATTAAGTGAATTGCCCAGAGTCATACAGCTAATGAGTATTAAAAATCTGAGGCCACATTTGAACTTAGATTCTTCTAACTTTAGGGCCAATGCTCTATCCACTGGGCCATCAAGCTACCCCTAAACATGGAATCTTAATAATATTTTAGATTATGACTAAAGAAATAAGTACTTAGAACTGGTGATCAGAATGAACATGAATTCATTAAGAAAGGACCATAACAGACTATTTCTATGTTTTCTTTTTTTTATTTTTGGACTTAATTACTAAACTTAGGGAGATACCCTGAGCTAGGTAGCATATTTAGATTTCAACAAGAGTAATTTAACAAAATTTTCTGTATCCTCATGAAAAAGATGGAAAAAACATATGATTGGTAATGGAATTAATGGGATCATGAACTCATTGGCTGACCAAATGATTAACTGATTGATGCCAATTTGAAGGTAGGTCTCCAATGGAGGACTTTAGGACTCAACTTCTTTGCACTTTGTGTTTTAGAATTATTATCAATGATGCTAGTGAGATCAGAGATATCATTTTTTTTATCATTTTTAGAAGACATAAAACTAGAAAGGAAAGCTAAAACATTGACAGCAGAACCACAATTCAAAAAGAGATCTTAATAGTCAAGAACAGTAAAGGAAATTTTATAATCTAATATTTAATAGAGATAAACATAAAGTCCTGAACTTAGCTTCAAGAAACCAGCTTTACTAGTAAAGGAAGATGAACAATTTTACTTGAAAGCAGTTTGTGCAAAAAGATAAAATAAAATGTAGTAAATTTCAAGATCAATATGAATATAGAACAAAAATAAATGGTTATATATCTTAAAAAGTGGTATTTTATGCTTCATGTTTTAGTTTGTATTTTTAAGGAAAGTCTGGCTATTAATTTTAAACATAAGCATAATTTGGATTTAGTTTCTTTAATATGAACAAAATTATTTCCTTCATGTTTGTATATTTCATAAATGTAAAAATAATGTAAATATAAATAATATTTTTAAACTACCTGGGTGCATGTCTTAATGAAATGTTTCCTAATACTCATAATGAGTACTGTAAATTGGCAATCAAAAAGCTAATATTAGCAAACTTATTTTGCATCAATTCCAGAGTAAGGGACCTGGTCGGGTCATAACTGGAATATATCTTATATACCAGGGATTCTTTAACTTTTTCCACTCCTGACCCCTTTTAACCCAAAAGATTCTTTTATGCTTTTATGTGATTCTGGGTATATAGATACATAAAATAGGCATACAAATCAAACATTTACTGATAATAAATTATAATAATAATTATGATTTATATAATTATATTAAATATAATTATAATAATAATTACAACATTTTCCTCTTCATTGTCTCCCATATTCATAATCCGATATGGGGTTAAAAAGCTTTGCCATATACTATACCACATATTATCAAATGACAGGAATGCAACCAGAAGGATAAATTGACTTAAAACCATTCTCTATTAGAAACTGTTTAAAAAAAAACACCTGGATATTTAGCTTTAGATTAGATACTGTAGCTGACTTAAAATATTTCATAGAGGATCCTTTAAAAAAAAAAAAAAGGATTACAACTTTTATGATTGGTTCCATGAGAGAACTGGGAGAAATGCCTGTGAGGTTCAGGGCAGCAGCTAATTGCCTCAATATAAAAGAATAATGGGGTATCTAGGTGGTACAGTGGTTACAGCACCAGCCCTGAAGTTAGGAAGACCTGAGTTTAAATCTGGCCTCAGACACTTAACACTTCCTAGCTGTGTGAACCAGGGCAAGTTACTTAACCCCAATTGCCTCAGCAATATGTGTGTGTGTGTGTGTGTGTGTGTGTGTGTGTGTGTGTGTGTATTTATATATATTTAATTCCTAACAATTACTACTGTCCAATCGAATCGAATCCAAAATCATTTATTTAATGCCTCTTCTATACAGCACAATATTCTAGGTTCTAGGAGTATAAAGGGAGAACAAAGGTCTGAAGGAGTTTACATTTTACTGGGTAGATACAACATGGAATGAGATAAGCACATATATAATGATTGGAGACAAAATGAGCACTAACACCTAAAAGGAGATATGGAATGGCTTACTCCCAGAGAATAAGAGAGTTCTGGGTTACTACAAATTTTCAAGCAGATGTTGGATGGCTACTTCTTGGGAATGTTCTAGTTTGGACTCAGGTTTAGGGTTGAAGTTAGATTAAATGATCTTTGGGTTTCTTTGTCTCTCTTCAATTCCCTGACATAGAACACCTTTATAATAAACCCCAGCCATGGTACAAGAAGAAAGTGTTCCATAGTCAGGATATCTAGGACATCAAATTTGAAAGGCATATATGCATTAAAGATCCTAGTCTAGCCTCTTCATTCTACTAAAGTGGAAAATACAGCTCAGAGAGCTGAAATTATTTTTTCATAAACTCATAACAAGCCCTTTGACTTTTGACCCTCATATATTGTCTACCATCATGAGCCACCAAATAAGCAAATCCAATAAAAAGAATCAGATGTCACCAGTTGTTGATGCTGGATATTTTTTTCCACTGGCATATTTTAAAATGATCCAAACAACCAATTCATTCAAGCTGGTTTGTGAAAGAAAGAAAGGGGGAAAAAAACATAGCCTGGGTGATTCCTCCTCTCCTCCAATTTTAACTGGGCCAGACCTGATAATCATCAGCCACAGTGTCCGCCAAGAAGAGCATATGCAAAATGAATTCAGCAGTGACTCAATTCCTAAGTCATTCAACTTCTGTCCCAAACTGGATCGGCACTGAATGGAGAGAGCCAAACTTTAGGAAGCTGTGATCTAGGGAGCCAGCTCCCACTAGCAAGCAGGCTGCTCCCTTCTTCACCAGCTGTGGCCTCCATGTGGCCCTCTGTGATTGTTATAGCCAAGGTCACACTGGAAAAATGAAATGTGCCTTGCTGGAAATGTGATTTGAAGGGCACATCTCTATAAAGAGACATTTTGGACTTCCCATTGGTAAAAAGTTCCTCCAACATTGCCTCTCAGGTATCTATGCTTTTACAAGCAAGAATTAAGGAGGTGATATATTTAAAAGTGGTTTATGTCTGTAAAATACTATGTAAATATAAGTTGATTGTTTCTGTCATTGTTTTTGCCATTATGGTAGGAGTGATAAGCAGAATTCCTGATTTTCTAGACCTCCCAAAAACATTCTACTTGTTCAACTCCATGAACAATGCCTCTGTCTCACAACTCAAAGGTCTCCTAATTCTCTCTATTGCTCATTCATTAAAGTGGATTGTACTTATACCTCAACATGGTGTGAAAGACAAGGTGGATAGGGTTTAGATATGGATTAGCACTAGCTCTGGGAAGTAGAGAACCACATGTTCAAATCCATTTTTTAGAGTTACAAGCTGTGTTTACCATAGATAAGTCCTATAATTTTCTAGCCCCAGTTTCCTCACCTATTAAATGAGAAAAATACCCAACCACCTCCCAGGGTTTTTGTGAGATTCAAATGATATGTAATGTGTTTTCCAAGATTCAAATCATTTAATTGAATATAATTTTTCCAAATATTCAAAAAAGAGGGAGATACCAAAGTTATGGGGAAAAAAAATCTTAGAGTTTGTTGATATCTCTTCCCAAATCAAAGTGACCAAGAGAACATCATCCCAAATGCCAAACAGAATATTTATTCTTCCATAGGTACAAAATTTTATGAAGATCATCTATCCACAAAATGAAGATATCATTGATGAGAGTATTAGTAAGGAACAAGATGGAGTTTGAAAATGATGAAAATGATGTTCAACAAAATACTACATCTGCAGCATCTCATAATTGACAACAAGGTATAGAGAAGAGAATATCCTATCTTGCTTCTTATTTGATGACTTTGAGAAAGCATTTGATCTAGTACAATAAAATGCCACCTTTAAGTGCTTTTACAAAAAGGTATCTTCCATCGATATATCAACGTCATTCAGGATTCCTTGGAATATATAGCAATGGAAAAAGCTCTGTTCAGTGATCTTCAGCATAATAAGGATCAGCCAGGTCATAAAGCATGTAGATGTCTCTCCCCTCCAAAAATGTAATGTTCTCTGGTTTGGTTTTCTTGGAGTCTCTGGGAGCAGCCTTCTTTTCAGTTCAGTAATCACCACAAGAGTAGCCAGGGGTTAAAGTCCAAATCCTTTATTATCTCTTTTTCTGATGCTGGGAAGCTTTCTGGAGAACCTGAAATCTGGCCTTGGTCTTAGTGGGGGAAGTTCAGGAGGCCAGACCAGCCACCAGGAAGATCGAAGATTGAATTGAATTTCTCCCCTTGGTTCTGAGAACTTAGCTCCCGCCTGTCTTCTCTGCCCTCTGAATCTCTCAGAATGAATCCTGGCTGAGGCTCCTAGCTTATATGTTCTATACTAAGTATAAGCCAATCATTATATCACTAGGAAACCATTATTTGTTGTAGGATTAAATCAACCATACTGAACCATGCTAAACTAGATAACCATTGTATTTATTAATTCCACTGACTTAGCACCTTGCTTACAAGGAATCTTGTTTCAAGTTCAGAGTTCTGGCCCATAACATCTCCTGCTTTCTTTTGTTTTAGAACATAAGTGGTCATGATCTCCCTGACTTCTCAAGGAGATGAAAACCCCAAAAAGGGAGGTGATCACACCTTCCCTTACTTTTCAAAAAAGGAATGAAAACACCAAAAAGGAGATGATCACACCCTCCCTGATGTCTCAGGAAGGGAAATGAAAACACCAAAGGAAATGGGAAATCAAATCAGATTTAGCAGGTTTCTGAAGGATCTCACTTGAAACAGGTATACACATAAATCCATTAACAAGGGAGTCATTATACATAATTACATAAATTACATAAACACATAGCAATATAACACAGGCTAGTAGTGATGTGACAAATAACATCAACATGAGGAATTATATATGTCCATAAGTCGTACAAATAGTTCAAAACCAATCTATTGTCCATTACTTCATGTGTGTAGGGAAGTTCGAGACTCCAAGCTGCTGGTTGTGTGGCTGCTGGTCGAGCTAGCTTCTTGACTCAGCTGCACACATTGCTATCGCTGATTCTCTTCCACCTCCGATCCTTCTTCACTGAGAATAAAGACTGACGATTTTCCCCTAACCTGAATTCCTGTCTCGTGCTGATCTTAAAATACACGATCTTAACATTTAGGGAATTCTTGCAAGTTTTGAAGTCCTGCATCAGTCTTATCATTTCTCAGGGAATCCAATGATTCCTGCTGGTTTTAAAGTTCTTTAACAGTCTCATTATCAGCCATGCTCTTTAAGTGTCAGATATTTCTTAAGTCTTCTCCTTTGTTTCAAAGTTTTTCACTGTTTTCTGTCTCTCTCTGATGAATAAGGTGGATATGGTTCATTGGCACCCATCTGATTCCTTCTCCATCTATAGAAATACAAGCAAACCCTTTCTCCCAAGCAGTTAACCTATCTGGTCCCTTCCATTCACCATTTTCTGGATCTCTCCTCATCACCTGGCAATTACATAGGAGCTGCTTGCACTGGACACTGCCCTTCTGTTGGGTATTGTTGGGTATGTTCTGTATTATCCTTAAGTGTAATTCCTTTCTCTCATCTGATTGCTTTTTTGCTGATTGATCACATCAGAGTCTTGACATTCTAAAGACTCTCTGGGTATAACCTCAGCCGCCATCATGCTCCACCTGTTTTTTGTTTGATATTTTGGAGCTGGGCCCTGCCTCTCATTTCCCTGGGTCAATCTACATTCTGAGGCCCAGTGGAAACCTCATTTGCATTTTGGACATAGGGTTTTGGGTCTTATTCTCTCCCCCTGTCCTTTCCCTCTATCCAATTTTTCTATACTGAAAGCATTGGTGAGTTTCTCTAGAAGTCCCTTGCTAACAGGGACCCTGTCTTCCCATGTTCATCATAATCTGGGTATAATAAGCATTTGTGCCCACTGTGGTACAGCATCTTATGATCTCCTCTAAAGGAGCATCCTTGTGTAGTTCCAGAATAATTCTTCTACAAACCTCATTAGCATTTTCCTTAGCCAGTTGTCTTATCATAATTCTTGTAGCTGTATTTTCTTCAATGGTTCTTGTGACAGATGTCCCACAAAATCAGCAAAGGATTCATTGGGACCTTGCTCTATTTTTGTGAAGGCTTCTCCTCCATCTTTTCCTGGGAGGGAGCCCCAAGCTTTTATAGCAGCAGCAGCAATTTACTCATATGCTGCTATGGGGTAATTAATTTGGGCTAAATTGTCTGCATATTGACCTTCATCTGCTAGTTGGTCAAAGGTGATTTGAATATTAACTCCACTTTGCCTATTTCATTGGGCTTGTACCCTGTATAATTCACTATATTCTAAAAGCCATAACAAGTTTTGTCCAGGTTCTAAACATGTCTTTGCTACAGATTTCCAATCACTAGGGGTTAAGATTTCATAAGCCAAATTCTCTAGTAACATCTTAACATAAGACAATGTAGCTACATAAAGAGTGCAACCCATTTTCAAATCCTTAATTTTTTACAGATCTCCTTTGTTGACTTGAAGAATCAAATTCTTCAATAACAGGGTATGCATTTATTTTTAAATTTTTAAATCAGATATATCCTGTCCTCCTTCCCCTCCTCCTTCTCCCTCTACCCACGAAGGGTTAATTGAGGGAGGTAGATCAGGGGATAGGGAGTGCCCTAATGGCTCCTGCTGTGAAGTACCACACTCAGAATTGTATTTAACTCCATTCTTATCTGATTCTTCATCCTTTTCACCTGGTTTATCTAGATCCTCCCCTTCCTGCTCTTTCTTTTTTTTTCTTATTCTAATACTTATATAATTTCTTAAAGCCAGTTGTATTAAGTTATATGTATAAAGTGTTTCTTTGGAAATTGGTCAGGTCCATTATCATTGTAGTATTCACATAGTTGCTCTCCTACTAATTTCCACTCCTCTGGATCTAATTCTTTTTCCTTTGAGAACCAAGGAGATGTATACTGTACTGTTTCTAAAAGTTCAATGTTCTGTTCCCAAGTTACAATCAAACCTTGTTTTTTTATAAGTTTAACAATGCTTTCTACACGTTTTCCTTGAATTGGAAAAGGCAGTTTTCTAAACATCTGTCCGATTTCAGCTGAAGTACTAGTTTAGCCCTTTACAAAGTTTCCTTCTTATACACCTTAATTTCTGGGTCACAGATGAAGATTCTTGGTCTCACGTTTGGACCTCAAAATGTAATGTTCTCTGTTGAGGTTTTCCTGGGGTCCCTGGGAGCAGCCTTCGTTTCAGTTCAGTAATTACCACAAAAACAGCCAGGTGTTAAAGTCCAAATCCTTTATTGTCTCCTTCAAAGTCCTATCTCCTTCACTTGGGGCTCAGTTTTCTGGAGGCCTTCCAGAGTCTTGGTTTCAGTGGAGAAGCAAAGGAGGAGAGCCTGCCACCAAGGTGGTGTGAGAGGAAGTGAATCAATATCTCAGAGTCCAAAGGTTTATGCTTCAGCCTCCAGCCACCACAAAGGTGGAGGATGGAATGAATCTGTCTCAGCTTTTGCTGGCTGATATATACTCCATTATCATAGGTGTGAATCTTGTGGAACTATATTAAGTACTAAGTACATATACTGAACTAGAGAACTGTTAAGCATCAGGCTAAACAACCATTGTCTTTATCAATTCCACTGAGTTAGCACCTTATAAGAATCCTTGTTTCAAATTCAGAGTTCTGGCCCATAACACAAAAAATATCCACTAATGTGATAAGGGAAATCAAACACAGCATCCAGATCAAAGAGATATTTCATATGGTGGATGAGTTCCTCTGTTTCTTATTGTTTTTAAATAAAGTTGTATTGATTGCATCAAGCTTTAAGACATTGCAAAACCTTTAAAGTAATCACTCAAAGGAACTTATTCTGTCCATTCACAGAAGAAGACCTAATAAATGAAAATGTATTACTCAGTTTTCAATATGTATCTGAATGGACTACCCTTAGAATATCTCCCAAAGTTAAAGATATTTAGGATAAAGATTAATTTCAATCCATCTTTGAAGAAAAAAAGAGAGTAGGCTGAAAGCCTTTCAGAAAATTGCAAAAGTGCTTTTATTACCTCCAAGATGACCATAATTGTAAATGCCAGTCTTCTCAATACAAAATATTTCACTGGTATTACTTTGTGGTGGCAAAATGTCAAAAACTACTGCCTATCGATTAGCATCAAACAAATGACAATGGAAAGGTTCATGATGACTGTCAGCAGGCTGAAAGATATAACCAATGAAAACTTCCCAAAAAGAATAACAGTAAAGGATGTCATCAGAGAATTGTGTGACAGAAAGATACTTGGTGGATGGTCAGAGTACTTTATTAATATCTTTATTATATATAAAGAAAGTGATTAAGTCTTCTAGCACACTGGGTAAATTCCCTGTGGCATATCTTTTGGAATTGATACCCACCCTATATGTCAATAGAGCCTCAATATTTTTATATTCTTATTCCTAGACATAGGTCAAGTAGATAAGAGCTACAGCAGGATGGATAGTTATTATTGGCTTTGGTTTGATCATAAATAGATGAGATTTCCAATCTACATGGGTACTTGAGTGAATCATAAACCCAAATATGAAAAGGATCTCAGAAGCCCCCAGATTCAGCCCCTTCACTTGTAGATGGGGAACTGAGCCAAAAAAGATTAAGTTATCTGTCCAAGATCACATAGTTAATAAGTAATAGAACCAGGAGTTGAACCCAGGTGAACTCTGTCCCCAAATAAAGCACTATTTTCATTCTTCTACACTGCCACTATAATTATTATTAGCAATCCTATCTAACTATGGCTCTCAGAGTACATCTTCAGTGATAATAAATAGGTGGGAGAATTGTATAACAATAATAATTAATTAATTATACTAATAGATAACATTTATAAGATATTATTATGTTTCAGGAACTAAGTGGTACAGATACACACCATATGACATCTATCTACACACATATATGAGCATATATGTGCATATATTCATATATAAAATAAAACTACATATACATATAGTTGTTCCATAATAGAAGGAAGCTCTATGAAAACAATTCACAGTTTTCTATCATTGAAAAAAAAAGAATAACAGAACAGAATCCAGAAGAAAGTTTTTTCTTAGAGCATTGGGTACCCAAAACACATTTTAAATTTAATTGAGGTAGGAAGATCTAGTCAAAGCAACTTCTGTGGAGGCCACAGGAGTGTTATAAAATATTAAATGGCTCGGGCACCCAAAGGAATTCACATAAAACAATGTCATTTTGAGGAAAAACAGTGTACCTTAATCATCTGCTATTTTGTTGTGGTTTTTATTACTGTTCAATTATTTCAGTTTTGTCAGACTCTTTTTGATCCCATTTAAAGTTTCCTTGGAAAAAAATGTAGGAATGGTTTGCCATTTCCTTCCAGCTCACTCTTCAGAGGAGTCAAAAGATGCATGAAGGGTTAAATGACTTGCCCAGAGTCACATAGTAATAAGTGTTTGAGGCTAGATTTGAACTTAAGTCTTCTGGACTCAAGACCTGGCATTCTATCTCCTGTACCACCTAGATACCTCACATAATATTTTAGTTTTGGTAATTTTCTCTGTTAAGACGAAGCCCAGGCACAACAATAAACAAAGTATGATTGATTTCCTTTGGTTTCTCACTGCACTTTTAATATTTATCTCTTTTTAAAATTGTTTTTATTTTTGTCATTATACATGTATATCAACTTTTAAAAATACATATTTCTTGATGAATCATGTTGGGAGGAAAAATCAGAACAAAAGGGAAAAATAATGAGAGAGAAAGAAAAACAGAAAAAAGAATGGAACATAGTATATAAAGATTTTCATCAATTTCCATAGAAAGCAGATGGAGCTTTCGCTCCCAAGTTTAGTGGGATTGTCTTGGATGACCATTAAAAAAGTCTTTTATAGTTGTTCTCTGCACAATCTTGCTATTACTGTGTACATTGTATTTCTGGTTCTGATTGTTTCATTCAGCATTAGTTCATATAAATCTTTCCAGAGCTTTTTAAAATCACCTTGTTCATCAATTTTAAAGAACAATAATAGTCTATTACCTTCATAACCACAACTTAATCATTTATTCCTCAGCATCTACTTATTTTCTAATTCTTTGCTACCACAAAAAGAGCTGCTACAAACATGTACATGTGAATCCTTTTCACTTCTTTTTTTTTTCCTTGGGATACAGACCCTGTAGTAGAACTACTGGATCAAAGGGTATGCACAGTGTTATAACAATTATATACAATTTATAACAGTTATAACAATTCCAAATTGCTCTCCAGAATGACTGGATCATTTCACAACTCCATCAACAATATATTAGGATCCCAGTTTTCCTACATCCCCTCCAACATTTGTTTTTGTCTTTTCCTGTCATGTTAGCCAATTAGATAGATGTAAAGTGGTACCTCAGAATTTTTTAAATTTGCAGTTTTCTAACCAATAGTGAAGTAAAGCATTTTTTCATATCACTACAGATGGCATTAGTTTCTTCATCTGAAAATTGTCTTTTCATATCCTTTAACAATTTATCAATTGGGGAATGACTTGCATTCTTATAAATTTGACAAGATTTTTAATATATTTTTAGAAATGAGACCTTTATTAGAAACACTGGCTCTAAATTCCCGCTTTCCCTCCCAGCTTTGCACATCTCTTTTAATCTTCTTTGTGTTGCTTTTGTTTGTGCAAAAACTTTTTAATTTAATGTAATCAAAGATACCCATTTTGCCTTTCATAATATTCTCTAGTTCTTCTTTGATCATAAATTCCTCCCTTCTCCAAAGATGTGATAGGTGTATTATTCTTTGCTTCCCTAATTTGTTTGTAATATCATACTTTACACCCAAATCATGTGTCCATTTTAATTTTATTTTGATATGGAGTGTGAGATGTAGATGTAATGCTCAGTTTCTGACATATAATTTTCCACTTTTTCCAGAAAATATGTTTCCATATTTCTATATATAGCATGAAAATATATTTGTTCTACAAAGAGCAAGGAGGGCATCAGTGGTATACAATCATTCTTTTAGGGAGATTAATTGGATAATTCAATAAAGGATGGTCAGAAGTGGAGAGAAACTTGAAGTGAAGAGTATAATTGCAACAACGTAGAAAATGAAGGCCTGGACCATAAGGATGGCAGTGCCAGAGGAGAAAAAGGAGGCATATATAAGGAATGCAAAAAAGGTAAAATAGAACTAAAATAGCATATGAGAAGAGAGAATGAGAAATCTGATGATAAGACTGGACGTCCTAGAGCATGTTTATCCTAACCACTAATAAAGAAACTCAGAAGGAAGAAAAAATCTTTTTGTGTATGTGGGGAAATAATGATCTTAGTTTAGAACATATTTTTGGACATCTTAGCATTATTGTTTAAAATTAGCTTTCCTAGATATGAAAATTAATCCAGATGTATCACTATAAACAAACAAACAAACAAAAAGATTGTCACAGAAGTAGAGATAAGACTCCTTTTTAAAGAAAATCCTTCTACCTGTGCGCTTAATACTATTACCTTTAGCCTTTTCGAGAGTAGTATTCTAGTAATGATGCCCATTCACTCATGCATCCCAATTTTTTCTTCCAATTGACATTAAGCTTAAGGGATAACCCACAGATTGTATTACACATTTTGGATCCAAAAAGATATTGATAAATTAGATTATTGAACATAATCCTTGAAATTAGAAGCTTAAATTCAATAGAAAAGTAAAGGTATTTATTGTATTTGGGTTAAAAAATCACTTTCACAAATTCAAATTGAGGAAGGTATATGATGGAAGCAATTTTTCTGAAATAAAAGTTTTTCATAAATGTAAACCCTAATATGAGTTACCAGAATGTTATGACAAACAAAAACAATTAATCAAAACTTTATCTGCTTTAGGAGAAGCAAAACTTCCAGAAACAAGCAGTTGAAAATCCTATTATATTCCATCCTTATTGGATCTCATCTATGATGTTTTCAGTTCTGGATTTCACAAGTTTAATAGAAATTGATAAAATGAAGAGCATCTAGAGATAATCACTATGCTCAAGACCTTTAAGACCATGTCACATAAGGATTAGTTGAAGGAACTATGATTATGAAGATTGCACACACACAAACACACACATGCACATACACAATAAGCATAGAAGAGCTGTCTTCAATTACTTGAGCATCTTGGAAGAGGGAATAGGCTTTATGTACTTGGCTTGAGAATGGAGTGAAGAACAATATGTAAAAGTTGTAAAGAGGAAAATTTAGGCTTGATGTCAAGAAAACTCAAAATTGGGGATTCCTTTTGGGGTATGAGTGTGACTAGATGGCTGCTGATGTCTTTTTAACTATCAAATGCCATGGTTCTATGATTCCTCATCTGCCTACAGACAGATTCAATTTTTTTTTTTTGGTATCATGTCTCTCTTCTCTCCCTCACTCCCCAACATCAAAGAAAAAAACAACTCTATTCCTAATGTATCTATTTCTTTACCATTCATTCTCTCATCAACTTTCTGTAAATAGGGTCTCATACAGAATGTATTACTGAGAATGCTTCTCAAAAATAGCATCCCAATTGCCAAATTATACATTTCTCAAACTCTTTTGATGTTATTCATCATATTGGTGACGTCTCATGTAAGAGATAGCTAACTATCACCTTTTGCTTTCTATTTGTCTAACCACTTTGAATTTTTGTGACTCCTCACTCTTTTTGACTCAAGAAACATTTATTAAAAGTCTAATGTGTGTCGTAGGTTATGGGAAGCCTTTGAAAACCAAAACAAAAATCAAGGAGATCTTAAGATCAAGAAATTTATGTTCTACTGAGGAGATATTCCATGTATTGAAATAATTTAAAATAAATACAAAGAAATAATGGGACCAAGATCCTAGCAACTGTGGAAATCATAATCATAATGATGAACTAAATGTAGGGACTGACACATAGTGGATGCTTATTTATGGATTAACAAAAAGAAGGTGAACTGCACTACAAGGTGGAAGTAAAAAGGAAGTGCTTGGAAGAAAAGCAAAGCAAAAGAAAAGCACATATGGAATGTTGCATAAAAAGAATGACAGGATAATTTGGGTAAAATGTAGTGTGTGATGTGAGTAATATATAATACACCTTTAAAGGTAAATCACAGACAGCTTAAAAGCTAAACTAAAGAAATATATATATCTTAACCTGGAAGTAAAAAAGAAGTTACTGAAGCTTTCTGAGCAAGGTTATAACATGGACTTAGTCCGCTGGAAAGTCAATCTACTACTATGTAGATTAAAGAAAAGAAAGATTAGAGGTAAGGATGCTATTTAACTGGCATTTCAAAAAGTCAGGTGGTATTCTTCTATTATTTGAATGAAGATGTTGGCCAGGTAAATAGAAAAATATGGGTAAGTAATAAGCAAATTTTAAAAGACTTGGAAAATAATGGATGTGATGAATGTGATTCTGATATTGAGAACATCTTCCTCTACCTTTACATAGATAATCTTTCTCTGTTCTCTTGTCCCTTTCTTCTTTTACTCACTCTTCTTTTTCCTACTTTTCACCTACTACTCATTTTCCTCCCTCATCCTTTTTCTATATAATATCCAGATCTGTTTTGGAGTTACTACTCTGGTCTCCTTTTGTTGTCTTTCATGAAGCAGTGTCTTTTTACCTAAGTATAGAACTTTATATTTATCTTTGTTTACATTCATTTCATTAAATTCATCTGTTCCATGTCTGAAGCTGATCTGAGGAGTGATCAATATTCATGACAAAACATCAATGGATTCATTGGCATCAAAAACATTCAAAATAAGAGATAGTATTTTTATCTTCCCCTCCTCTCCAAAGAAAAAAGTTATCAGGGGAAAATTATTTGAAGCAAGAGTCACTAATGTCACTGTTGAGTGACTGAACCCCTCTCCCCATTAGATAATTAATGTGGTATGGAAGGACATATAGTATTCCTATTTGGAACTTGTGACACAGAACACTTTGGATATTATTTCCTATAATGATGCATACTCTATTATAGATTTGTGCCCCCAAAGTACCAAAAAACCTTTCCCCCCTTTTCTTCCATTTATCCCCTAAATAGTTCTGTAGGAAAAAAAATGTAAAAAAGTCTCTTTTAGTTGGAAGGATTTAGTTGGAAGGATTATGAAAGGAAATATAAGGTATATGTCTCTCTATATGAGCACGTGAAAGAGAAACAAAACAGACACACATGTACAGAAGAGAGAGAGAGAGACAGAGACAGAGACAGAGACAGAGAGACAGAGAGATGAGATAGAGAGACAGAGAGAGACAGAGAGAGAGACAGAGAGAGAGAGAGAGAGAGAGAGAGAGAGAGAGAGAAGGAGGGAGGGAGAGAGGGAAGGAGGAAGGGAAGGAGGAGAGGAGGGAGGGAAGGAGAGAAACAATATATGTGCTAGAGATTGTGAAGAGATTTGCTGCCTATTCTGAAGGATACATTTAAAACATATTAAAGGATGAATATGAACAGATATTATTTAAGGTATCAAGAGCTTTTGAATAAGTAGATTGAGTTAGATTTAATGAAAATAGAATGTTATAGATTCTTGAGCTCAGGAATTACTGAATGAAAGAAGCATTTGGATAAGATTTGAGTTCTTCATGAGACAAAATGGAACAGGGATCGCCAACACTGAGGTTCACTATGAAATGGAAGAAAGAAAACATTCTGGTAAATAAGACAGAGGAAAAAAGCAATAAAAATTAGTGTTACTTTGAATATAGGGAGTTAAGGAAAAGAAGGTATTAATGTTGACAGCAAGATTTTAGTACTCATTGGAAGATTAAGTAAAATTGGTGTTTGGGAAAAAATAATTGACTTGGAGTCAAGATGAGCAGTTCAGTTTTGAGCAGGTTAAATGTGGGCTGATCTGAAAAAAAATAGTATCTATAAATGAAGATGTCCTAGACAAAGCCAGAAGTCAAGTGAAAAATTAGGACAAAGAGGGCTTACTTGGGAGTCATTAGCATAAAGATAATTTCTCATCATTTTTGATAAAGCTTTGAGATTAGATGAAACTTTCAAGAGAAAGAGTATAAAAGGAGACAAGAAGCAGAATCAATACTTAAGATTTGAGGAATGCCCATAGATAGGAAACTAGAAACAGAAAAAAAAAATTGTCAATGGATACAAAGAGGGAACAATTAGAAAAATATAAGGAATGATGGGATAGTCTAGTGTCAGAGGTCAAGAGACAGAAAATCTTCAGGAAATAAGGAATTATTAATAGTACACAAAACTGTAAAGAGGTCAAGAGTATGACAGAGGATAAACCTTTGATTTGACCATGGTCATCTTTTAAAGAACAGTTTTAATAAGAGTGATGGAAACAAAAGTCTGATTACAGAAGATTGAGGGACCATATTTAGGAAATGGAGACTGTGTGTCTAGTTCCCTCAGATATTTAAGTAAGATTAGATAAGGCATGATATTAGATAAACACATTGGGAAAAGACTATAAAAATCATTTCATCCTTTTTCATATATATGGCAGCATAATGTAGCAAGTTTTCTCATGAGAAAACTTGATTTATAAGATTTCCAGTGAGATTTTCAAATAGTAGAGATTTTCACATACAGTATCTAAGATTTTCAATAGTATCCCTAACTGTAATAATTGTCATCATCCAGTACAATTCAAAAATGAATTGGTAGGACAGCACAACTTTAAGTGTATGCAAATCACAAGTAATTGCCTACAGAAGCAATTTGAAGCTGAAAAGAAAAAAAATTATTTAGAGTACTTTTAAATATGAATCATATAATAATAATTGTAACTGACATTGATGTAGTACTTTAAATTTTGCAAAGCACTTTGTATACATTAATCCTTCTGAACTTCACAATATCCTGAGATTCAGAGAGGTTAAGTGACTTGTCGATATCAATACAACTAGCAAATATCAAAGGCAGGACATGAACCCAAGTTCTCCTGAACATAGGCTTAGCATTGTAACCATTATACAATACTAACTCTTTCCATTACGCCATGGAACAAGAGAACAAAACCATGAGATAATTCTAGGCAAAATGTTGAGATTAGTAAGTTTCTTCTACTAATAACTACTCGCAAGAAAGAATGTGCTTTCTGTGATTTTATACCATGTAAATCCCAGTTCCCAGTGTTATTGTTTCCAGGAATATTTGTATTTTTGACTTATTCCTACTCATGGAAAAATAAGATTTTTCTTCATTATTAGTGGATTTAAAACATGCCCTACAGGTGATGGAAACATTTAGTTGGGGGTACAGGGTAAAAACAAGCATTAACCACCAACTCTATATATTATTTGTGAGTAATGGCAAGGTCAAGAATATGAACATCTAGGTATTTAAAAATGAATAGAAGAGTAGATTATGGTAATGGAGTAGATTGTGGAACTGGAACACTAGGCTATTTTAGAGGGTGTCAATATGTATGTTAAAATACCCAAAGGTCAGAAAATGAAGAGAAAAGACTGACTGAGACACTAAAATTATTGATGAAAGAAGGACCATAACTACAGGAACAGGACTTGCATAAGATTAAGATGTAGATTTTATGCTAAATTGGAAAGATTGAGCCTCTAAGGAGGAGAGGTTTTTTATTGAATGTAAATCAGGGAGGATCTGGAAATGGCAATGGCAAGCAGAGAGTATAATCCCCATAATGATCAGGAAGTTAAGAAGTATGGAAGAAAGTATAGCTAGCACTAGAAAGGGTATTAAGGGAAAACATGTCATCAAGAGGGAGCCACATCTCAGTGAGAACCAAAACATGGAAAACAGGAGAAAGAAAAAAATTAAAATGAAAGTAATTTTTTAAAATTTTGGAGCAAGTATTCTGGAACAAAGCTTCTTAAATTGGGGGGTCATGAAACTGGATGTGAGTGTTGTGAAATTATGATTTATTATCAGTAAATATTTAACTCGTATACCTGTTTTATACCCATATACCCAAGGTTTTGTTAAATTTCTTGGGTGAAAAGGGGCCATGAGTGGAAATAGTTTAAGAAGCCCTATATTAGAAGGCATAAGAAAAGAGACAGGAAACTTTCTAATGAGGCATGTAGAGTAAAATTGAAATACATAAGCATATGAGAATAGTGAGTCAATGACTGTTAGTGTATCTTAGCCATTAGCAGCCAAGAGTTCAGGATGATGGAAGTATAAAGAAACAAGTATGTAAGCCACTGAGAAGTGAGTCCAAGTAGAATATCAGTGATCATAGAGAAGTCCATGGAAGGAGGTAAGAGAATAAATTATTAAAGGTCATTCTTTGAGATCCAACTTCATTCAAGATGGAAATACCGTGTCTACTAAAACCCAAAAGGGTCTCCCTCAACAGACTTTTTTAAAATTCTCAGCAAATGATGATGTGAGAAATGGGCAGTGATCCTCTCCTTACCCTTTCATGAAAAAGAAATGATATGATCAGATCTATGCTTTAGAAAATTCACTTTAGCAAATGAGAAGATGATATATTTGAGTGGAGAAAAATACCTAAAAGTAGACAGTATGGTTAGAGGGCTATTATCACATTGAAAGTGAAGTTGATAAGGATATGAAATAGGGTTAGGACCATGTGAGTAGAAAAAAAAAGGGGGACATATAAAGAGATATTGTGAAGATAGAAATAATAATATTGGGCAACATTTTGGATATTTCAATGAGTGCTAATGTCAAGGTTGATCCTAAGATTTTGAATGTTGGTACTAGCATCCTACTGTCTAAGAGACTATTTCAGAAAAATGAAAAGGTCAGGAGAAATGAGTAGGAGTTCTGTTTTGGCTATGGTGAGTTGACATGCTTATGGTACAGCATTTCAAAACATCTAAAATGCAATTGTTAATACATCCATGTAGAAAAGATATACTCATTCAAACTGAATATGCCTTTCATCTCAGCCTATCCCTTTCATCTCAGCAATGTTTTTGATACATAACTCCTTCTGTCCTCTGACACTATCAACACTCAAGCACAGATCTTCATTACACTACACCTTGACTATTGCAATAGACTGCTGCTGGGTCTGCTTGCCTTAAATCTTACTCATTCCAACTCATTCTCTAGCCAATGAATAAAGTGATTTTCCTGAAACAGAAAATCGATCATCTACCTGATTATTCAATAAATTCCAGAGGTTCCCTATAATCACCAGAGTCACAGTTAAACTGCTGTTTGGCATTCAAAGTCTTTTATATAAACCTAATTCCCCTTCTACCTTTCCAGTCTTATTATACCACACTTCCTAATACTAACTTTTCAATTGAGTGATACTTGCCTACCAGCTGCTCCACAAATAAGACACCCCATTTCTCAACCCCAGACATGTTGTGTCCTCCATTAGATTGGAAATTTCTTAAAATCAGGGACTGTCTTTTGCCTTTCTATAACATAGCGCATGGTACATTGTAAGGGCTTAGCACATGTTTGTTTATTGTTTGATGAGATCACAAAATAAGATAACATAAGGAGAAAAGAGAAGACCCAGGATTTAGAATCTTGAAGAATACAATATTTAGGAAATGTGACAATAATAAAGACCTACAAAATGAGAGTAAAAAACAATGGTCAAAAATTAAGATAACCAGGAGAAAGTTGTATCAAAAATCTCTATAAAAGTATATCCAGAAGGAGAAGATACTCATAATGTCAAATACAGCAAAGAGTTCAAGGGACATGAGGATTGGAAAAAAAAGACTATTAAGTTTGGCAATGTTCTGGTATGTCAAGGATCACAATTGACCTAGTGTATTAATTATTCCCCCAAATTTTATGTCAGTTTCAAATTTGTTAACTATGTCATCTCTACCTTAATCCCAATTATTGATTAAGAAAATATCAAACAGCATAGAACCAAGGACAGATTCCTAATGAGACTCCATTGGGAACTTTTTTCCAAATTTATATTGAACCTTTGGTTTGACTTTTCTACCAGTGTGTAATTGAACTATTTTCTGGCCTATATCTTTCCATAAGGATAGCATCAGTGACTTCATTAAGATCTGGATAAACTATCTATAAGCTTCTTCTCTTGATCCCTTTTTTGGTAATTCCATGAATAAAATGAAATAGAAGTATATTGATATGACTGTTTTGAGCAAAACATTATGAATCTTTGTAATTACTGTAGCCTTCTAAGTATTTCTTTAAAAATAATCCACATTCTACTGCATCACGTATCCTGGATATCAGCTATTTAAATACCCATTTTTATTAGTCCTTTACTATCTGAAGATCACTCTTCTTTTCAGACAAAATACTAGCAAAATAGGAGTTGATCAGCTCTGCTTTCCATAATCATTTATAATAATTCATTCTACCCCAAGAAGATTTTTATTTCTATTAAATGTCCCTTTCTTGTTACCACTGTAAAACATACCACCACCACCAAAAAATACCATTTTATTGTTCTTGGCTTTTCTTATCATACTCATATCATTCTATGCTTTGGAAATCCTGACACTGTTCGGTTATTCTCCACCCCCTTCACCACCCAACTTGCTAATCTCAAATCAGTAGGTTTGGATTTCCTGGAAATGGACCAACATCATGCTATTAAATTCTAGATGTCTCAATTTCTTTCTAGTAATTCTATTGTTAAGGGTGATACATTCCTACCTCTTTTCACTATATCGCATAAACCTTTATTGGCATATTTTACATTTATGCAAATTAATCACCATATCACTAAATATTAAATAAAACAAAATCATGATAAACTATAACTTCATGGTTAATATATGTAAAAAGTAATAATGATCCATACCTCAGAGTCCATTCACAAATCTTGGTCATACTATCCTACCAATAGTCTTAGTGTCTTTGAGGAAAAGTGGGCACACACTTATAGAAACCTGTCAGAGAGGCAAAAGAGTGAGAAAACTAATTTCTTATGGCAGTGTAAAATTCTAGAATGCATTTTTCCTTGTCCTTGATATTTTCGGAAAGAATCCATAATGTAAAAAGCTACCTGTTCCCTTTCTTACTCTCATCACTCTCTTCCAGAGCAAAAACTACTCTTATTCTACCTCTCAAGTTGATAAAGCAGTGACAATATATTTTTTTAATTTTCAATTGTTCTTAAGATGGTGTCAAAATAATTTTATGTTATTATACTGACAAGCAATTTCCTTAAGCCAGAAAAATGCAGAGTTCCTCATGTTGGTTCTCTGAGCAGCACAGAGAAACCAAGCCAAACCTTCATTCAGTACTATTCTGTGTTGTCTGATAATACCTCACCATATGATTACTTAACAACATAGCTCACAGCAAAGCTCCTCAGGTTGGTTCTCTGGGCAGTGGAAACAAACCCAAATATCTCTTTACTCAACAGGATTCTGCATCATAAAATATAATCACAGCATCTTATTACAGCAAGGCAAAGCTTTCAGAAATGCCCTTCTCCTTTCTACTATTCTCTCACAAACCAACAAACCAAAGAGGGCAAAGGAGAGCAACCCCATATTTCAAAAAGGTTTCTTTTCTTTCAAATCTTAGATGGAATTGATAGGCAATAAATGAAACTTAGCAGTGTTCAGCTTTTCTTCACTTGGAAGACTCCTAGAATTTTCTTGAGTCAATCCACAAAGCAATGCTTCTTTTTCTAACAGTAAGCTTACAAGTATTGCAGCTAAAGCCTTCCTGTCAGCTGATTGCACCTGCTAGTCTTCTCACTCAGCTCCTGCTGCCTTGTTAACTGTCCTGTTATATTTGTAACTCCTCTCCTGCTGGGTTTTTCACTGCTTCTAATGTCTCAAATCAGAGCTTGTTGGTGGTCTTTCTCTTATTAGGTAAAACTCTTAAAATCTGACTTTTGGTTAGTTATAAAAGCAACAGATCTCATTTAATCTTCCCATCATACCCAAAGAGCTATTTATTAATCTTTTTTGTGAATTTTACTCTCTCAAGCTCTACATATAGTCATAGGTAACTGAGCTGAAAGAGTACAATGTAATGCAAACAGTCATTTCTCTGCCTTCAAGGAAGTTTTTTGTGCCCTCTGTTCACTGCCCCCACAGCCTATATCTTTCCTTACAAATTAACAAAATAATAAATTTTTCCACCTATGGATTTTTCATGGAAAATAATTTTTTTCTCAATTCAGAAATCAAAAATTTTCCACATTAATTCCCAATATATGAATACTTTACTTCTTTTACAAAATCTTAATCATTTTTCTTTGCTCAATATCCTATTTTCTTTCCTATAAGTTCATTTTTGTCCCCTTTAGCATATTAGTCACATATAAAACGAGCATTTTACATGCACATTCTTGTACCCTGTGTTACCAGCTTTTGCTTACATATATTGTGTTGTTGTTACATTGATCTAATTGTGTCTGACTCTATGTGACCTCATTTGAGGTTTTCTTGGCAAAGATACCCTTTACCATTTCCTTCTTCAGATCATTTCTACAGATAAGGAGATGAGACAAACAGGACTAAGTGATTTCTCAGGATCACAGATAAGTATCTAAGGTTGGATTTGAATTCAGGTCCTTGTGCCTCTAGAATAGTCACTTTTTGTCCACTGAACCACTTAGTTGCCTTCTATATTCACTGTACAGATCTTTTAAAAAATTTAAGTTGGTTGGTGAGTTACTTGCCAATCTACATCAGAATTCCTTCTAAATTTTAGTTTATTTCTTCAGATATTGAGTTGGGATTTACAAAATAAGTAGAAATTAAAACAGGCAAGTAGAAGAGGGACATTCCCTACATAAGGGGCAAGATGATCACATCCATAGATGCAAGTAGCCAAATGGGTTATCTGAAGAACACAAAATAACCCAATGTGGTTATAGAATAGAATGAATGGAGAAAAGGTATATATTATAAAACTGGAAAAATGGGGCAGTGTCACAGTGTAGAATGATTGGAATTTCAGAAAAAAATTTAGAAGTTTACTTTATAGTCAAGGAATTAGAAGAGTGAAGACTTTTTATTTGATGAATTCCATGAAATGATTTATGAATAAGAAAGATTATTCTAGAGGCTGTGTGAAAGATAAATTGGAGGGAGAAGAAAGTTGAGGGAAAAGGTTTATAAGAAAACTTTTTCCACATTTGTAACAAAGAATTCTGGCACTTTGTGAAAATGTGGATTCCTCAGGACTCCAAATTTTTAACCCCAAAGGAGGAAGTGTAGGGTAAAGGAGGAGGTAGTTGGGAAAGTGATTTTGGGGAATGAGAGACTTCAAAGGAAAAAAAAAGGATTAAATCCTGACACTAATGGACAAAGTTAGGCTGACAAAAGGAAAATAAGGTTTGAGTAAGGAGAGTTTGAAAGAATCTATCTGGTCATCAGTGACCTCAGGCAAAATCCCCAAAAGCCTCTTTGCCTTAGTTTCAGCTTTTGCTATTACAATAACTGTGGCAGAATGAAACCTTAGAAAGTGATCAAATCCAACTCATTCATTATTGCAATTAGATTTAATCCAGTTAGCCCTAATTTGCATCATTCATATATATATATATATATAATTATTATTATTATTATTATGTATTATACCAAATATAACTTCAATAGTTAGAAATTACTGAAGAGATGTGTCATTTATATAGTGGTAAGTGGATCTTACAAGTAAATTTCCTTATTTAAAACTGATATGTTTCTACAGAAGTTCAGGCAGCTCAACCATGTCATGTACTCCCTACTGAGAATATAAAGACAGATCCCACATATTCTGATATAGGAGCAAAAGACCTCCAAGATTGGGTATCAGGCTGCTTCCAGAGGTCCAGCCCACTGATGATAAGGGGATTAAACAGGTAGTCAGAAGTTTACAAGGGGGCCTCTTTGCTAGCACTCAGGCAGAACTCTGTTGCTTTGGCCATACCTGGATGCAGAACACAATCTTGGGTCACAGTTCTAGGTAAGAAGAAGCACAGGTATACTAGAACTCAAATAGATTTGAGCAGATTGAACCCAATGACTTTATAAGAAATCAAAATACAATAAAGAAAAAGCAAAAAAAAAAAAAAAAAGAAAAGAAAAGAAAATGAAATATCTCATTGGCAAAACAACAGATTTGGAAAATAGATCTAGGAGAGAGAATTTAAAAATTATTGGTCTACCTGAAAGTTATGATCAGAAAAAGAGCCTGGATATCATATTTCAAGAAATTATCAAGAAAACTGTCCTGATGTTCTAGAACCAGAGAGTAAAATAGAAATTGAAAAAAATCCACTGTTTACCTCCTAAAAGAGATCCCAAAATAAAAGTTATAATTGTGCAAATGGAAGCTAATAACTTCATGAAAAATCAAGAAACAATAAAACAAAACCAAAAGAATGAAAAAATAGCACAATATAAAATTTCTCATTAAAAAAACTAACCTGAAAAAAAATTCAGAAGAGATAATTTTAAAATAATTATTCTACCTGAAAGCCATGATCAAAAAAAGAAGCTATACAACATCTTTAAAAAACCTGTTAAAAAAACTCCTAATACTCTGAAAAAGGATAAAACAGAAATTGAAAAATTCCATCAATTACTTGAAAGAGATCCCAAAATGGAAATTCCCAGGAATATTATAAACAAATTCCAGAATTCCCAGATTAAGGATAAAATATTGCAAGCATCCAGAAAGAAAATTCAAATATTGTGGATCCAAGATTTAGCAGCTTCTACATTGAAGAATTGGCCCTCAATATAGAATATAACATTCTGGAGAGCAAAGGAGCTAGGTTTGCAATCATGAGTCACCTTCCCAGAAAAACTGAGTATAATCCTTCAGAAGAAAATGGATGCTTAAGGAAATAGAGGATTTTCCAGCATTCTTGATGAAAATACCAGAGTTGAATAGAAAATTTGACTTTCAAATACAAGATTCAAGAGAAGCATAAAAATGTAATCAGGAAAGAGACATACTAAGGGGACTTAATAAGGTTAATCTTTTTATATTCCTACATGGGAAGATGATACTTGTAATTCATAAGAATTCTCTCATTATTAGGGCAGTTAGAAGTGTATATAGATGGAGGGCACAGGTGTGAGTTGAATATGAAAGAATAGTATCTAAAAAAAAAGTACAATTAAGGACTGAGAGATGAGTATACTGGGAGAAAAGGAAAGGAAGCGTAGAAAGACATAAATTATCTGCCATAAAAGAAGCAACAAAAAGGTTTTACAATGGAAGGAAAGAGAAGGAGGGGAAGGTGAGTAAATGAACTTACTTTCATCACAATGATTCAAAGATGGAATAACATACACATTCAATTGGGTATAGAAATCTATCTTTATAGGAAAATCGGAGGAGAGGGGCATACAAGAAGTGGCTAGGATGATAGAAGAGAGGACATATGTGGGAAGGGGAAGAGTCAGAAACAAAAGGAGGAGGGACAGGGTAAAAGAAGAGAGAGAGGGGAAGCTAGGTGGCAAAGTAGATAGAGCACCAGCCCTGAAATCTGGGGGACCTGAGCTGAAATCTGGTCTAAGATACTTAACACTTCCTAGCTGTGTGACCCTGGGCAAGTCACTTAACCCCAATTGCTTAGGAAGAAGAAGAAGAAGAAGAAGAAGAAGAAGAAGAAGAAGAAGAAGAAGAAGAAGAAGAAGAAGAGAGAATAGAATAAATGAGGTGAAATACAGTTAGCAATTGTAATTATGATAAAAATTCTGAAGTAAGTTTCTGTGATAAATGCGTCATTTCTCAAACATATAGGGAACTGAAGCAAATTTATAAAAATTATTACTGATAAATGACTAAAAGATATTACAGTTTTCAGATGAGGTAATCAAATCTACTTATAGCCACATGAAAAAACAACTTATTGTTGATGGGAGATATCATAACTAGATTGGCTAATAGGCCAGAAATAGAAAATGACAAATGTTGGAGGGAATTTGGGGAAAAAGAGACATTGATGTACTGTTGGTGGAATTATGAACTGACCCACCACTCTGTAGAACAATTTGGAACTATGCCTAAAGGACTACAAAACCATGTATACCCTTTGACCTAGGAATTCCGCTATTAGGCCTGAATTCCAAAAAAAAAGATTTGTTTAAAAATGAAAAGGGCCTATATGTACAAAATTTTTATAGCATCTCTTTTCTCAGGGCAAAGAATTGAAAATTGAAGGGACTCCCATCAATTGGGGAATGGCTGAAAAAATTGTAGTACAAGATTATGATGGAATACTATCCTGCTATAAGAAATAATGAGTAGAATGCTCTAAGAAAAACCTGAAAAGACATGAGCTCATATAAAAAGAAATATACTAAGTACAAAGCAACAAAAATATTGTATGATCAGCTGTGAATGATTTAGATATTCTTAATAATACAATGATCCAAGACAACTCTGAAGGACTTCTGATGAAAAATGCTATACATACTCAGAGAAGAAACTGATTGTGTCTGAAAGCAGATTGAAGCATACTTTTTAACTTTATGTTTCTTGAGGTTTTTTTGGGGGAGGTAGTTTCTATGTTTTATTTCACAGCATGACTTTGTGGAAATGTTTTACATCACTACACAAGTGCCTTCTCAATGAGGCGTATTGAGAAGGTCAATAGGAGAAAATCTGGAGTTCAATGTTTTAAAAACAAATGTTAAAAATTGTTTTACATGTAATTAGAGAAAACTAAAATACTAAATAATGGGGGAAAAGGATGTTTGAAGTGGCAAAAATTAAAATAAAATGATGAAAAATATTTCTATACTATATACATTATATAATTATATATTATATTATTATTAATTATATATATATATATATATATGTATATAGCATTGTAGATGTTCTAAAGCAAGCTGGAGATGGTTTGGAACCCAGATCAGAGTTCAGAAACCAACAGAATATAGAATAGAAGATACAGAGTAGGGCAAGTAATTTCTAGGAGGAGAGGGAAAACCCAAGTTGAATGTGGTTCTCTGAGTTTCATGGTTGCTAAGAAGTAAAACTGAGCTTTCAAATCATGCTCTCTGATTCCAAATGCAAAGCTTTTTTCCCTCACAACAATGTTTTATAGAAGATCAAAGCATTATTAGAAAAATAAGTTGTTCTTTAAACCTGTCTTCTATTGATAACAAGAACCCTTTCTTCTAGAAGTGTAAAGAGGGATAAAAATATTTTCATTACCTCTCTTCTGTTCTTTTGAATTGCAGTTGAGTTTATTTTGTGGAGAGGTAAAAAAAAAAAATGAAACAGGAAAGAGCAGTGGAACAAATTGCCAAGATCTCAGTGACTTACTATTAGTTCTGGAAAGGAAGTTAGAAACTTTAGTTCCCCCAAATTAGGGGTACTATACGGATACTGTTTTATTAGTTCTTAGAAAAATAGTCAATGTTAGTGCTTTGTGTTTCAATCGGAGAATGATGAAGTACATTGTAGTATTTTTAAGGATTGGTTTCTAAAATTTAGATCTTGAATAAAACACAATGGAAAGAGTGCTGAATTTGAGTCAGAGGACCATAGTTTATAATAGCATTACAAGTTGCTTTCTGTGTGAACTTGAGCAAGTAACTTCACCTCTGAGGGACTTACTGTCCCAATAAGTGGGAGGAATAAAATGACTCTTACTCTCCCTTCTGACTTTAATTCTATCATCCTATCATCTAGTACAATAGGATCCTTTTATAGATGAAGATGCTGAAGCCCAGACAAGGAAAATGAATTGCATAAAACCACACAACTAGTGTGAGTAGCAAAGTCAGAATTCTAAACCAGGTTTTCCATTTGAAAATTCTTTTCAGCACTTGACACTAATTTTTAACACATTCTCTAGAAGAGAACATTTTCATTTATATATTTATTATATGTATTTATATGTAAGCACATGCTTCCATAACACATATGTGACATATACTTCTAGAGTTCATGTATATTTTATTTCGTTTTTAATAGAACAATAGAAGGTGCAGTATACAGCTTGAATTCAATATTTCAGAGTGAGCCAGGGTTTTTCCTGCATTGAAAGAATGTTCACAGCTTGGCGCTTAAGCCTGCCATGCTATGCTTCCCACGCTTTTTAATTTAAGCTCCCCTGGCTATTGGAGATGGACTGCAAATGATGGTGACTCTCCTGATAATGCCATTCAGAGGTCAGTGTGTAGTAGAAGCCAGAAGCCCAGGGATGAAGTATAGTATTTAAAATAATAAAGATTAAAAATATGTATCCCCCAACTCAGTGGAGCAAAGCTAACAACCCACATAAAGAGTCTTCATGTGGGATGATACTGTCTCTTGGAGGCAGGAGTATTGCATGCAGCTGTTATAAATCTTTTGCCTGCATACAACTGCAGAGGGAGGACCTTGCTAGCAGCACAAAGCAGAGAATCTGGAGGAAAGTATGAGGTGTGCGTCTGTGTGTGTGTGTGGATATGAGAGAGAGAGAGAGAGAGAGAGAGAGAGAGGTGAGACAAAGAGAGAGAGAGAAAGGTGAAACAAAGAGAGAGAGAGGAGATTGGACACTGGGGGAGAAGAGGATGTGAGAAAAATTGAATTGCAGAGAAAGACTTGTACAATCACTTCTGTGACTGGATGTGAAAGTATTTCCCTTTTCTCTCATCTAAAACAATAGTTTTATCTACCTGATTCCAGGGTGTAGATTTACCTATTCAATTGTATTTTGTCATAAAAAGAGCTTCAGTAAAGTGACATCCTTTCTTTATCTCTCTCTCTCCCCCTCCCTCCTCATTCCGTTCTCTCTCTCTCTCTCTCTCTCTCTCTCTCTCTCTCTCTCTCTCTGTCTCTCCCCCTGCAGAGTATAGTTCAACAACAGCAAGTCTTCTATCCCACTCTATTTCTTAAAGAAATAGTGACTGTTTGCCTGTCAGCTTTTCTATTTCAAAGCTCTACCATATTTGCTTTCAACTCTTGGAGTCAAAGACAGAAAATACCACTTCCTCTGAATGTAGTAGTAAACAGTTTCTCTTCCACCTAGATTGCAATTGCTTCTGGGAATCATGAAGAGCTAAATTGGTGTAATAATTAAAGAATGGACAGTAGCTAATGTCTGTAAAATTTTTGTTAAAATAATTTATACAATTTTATTATTAAGAATATGCTTCTCCTTTTTACTTTTGTGTTTTAATAGCTTATTATTGTTATTTTTCAAACAATATTAATTTATTAACATGCATCCTCTTATTTCCTGCCACTGAGCAAATAAAAGAACAAAAGAAGAAAGGAAGAAGAGAAAGAAAGAAGGAAGGAAGGAAGGAAGGAAAGAAGGAAGGAAGGAAGGAAAGAAGGAAAAGAACTCCTTATATATATATGTGTGATGACATAGTTTGATTAAATTGTCACATTATATATGTATGAATATGCATATCTCTTTTTGAATTTAAGTCCACTACTTTTCTGAAAGGAGGTGAGTGATGTGCTTCATTTTTTCCTTTGGACCCATTATTATTCTGGTGATCAGAATTCTAAAAACTTAAAAAGTTATTTTTCTCCATAATATTATTATCATGTAAATTGTTCTCTTATTTCTACTCATTTTGATCTGCATCACTTCATAAAGATGTTTCCTCTGAAATTATTCATTTCATCATTTCTTATGATACAGTAATATTCCCTTACATCAATATACAATTTATTTAGACATTTCTCTTTAAAAGATTTAGGCTACCCTGAGAAGACCTGTCATAAATATTTTTGTATATATAATCTTTTTCTTCTTTCTTTGAATCTTTTGGGCATAGGCCTAGTGGTGGTACAATTGTATTAAAGGGTATGCAAAACTGATAGTTACAAATTACTTTCCAGAATGACAGGATCAAAAAAGAAATATTCCTTATTTAAGATGCTCCATCTCTCTCCTCATAATGAATAGTGAGCAATACATGTTTGAAATCACAGTCTTCTCCCTTGGATTGTGAACTCCCAGAGAGAAGAAATTGCATTTGTTTGCTTTTCTGTTTATGTTTTTGGTTTGTTTTGCCTTTCTTTGTACCCCCAGTACTAAGCACAATGCTGCACATAGTAGGTGTTTAATATATGCTATTTTACTTGACATGAGACTTTTCTGTGACCATTTTGTTTACTATGCAGTGTATTTACTGTATTTATTCAGTATCTCATTCAAATCAATAACATTAAGAAATAATTTGTATATGGTTCACTCTTCTGGAAAAGTGTTACCTCACTGTGTCATGAAGGCATGAAAGTCATATTAGGTTCTCCAAGCAATGCTAGGATAAGAAAAAAAAAAATCTGTGGAAGGTCATACCAAGATAAAAAGACTTTGAGTGTCATTCTAATGTCTAGACTATATTGATTATTTGAAGATCAGCCTAAATAAGTAGAGAAATGTCATACCCAAATGATTAACCACATGATAATGAATTGTATCTTTCTGGGATTCATATTGTCAAGCCCTAGATCCTAAGATCCAGAAGTGAAGTTGAATTCAGAGAAGACATATGTTCTCACTATAATTATTTATTATAAAAATTCATCAGATCTGTTCTATTCAAGTCCATTTGTTGTCATTTTAGTCATTTATTATAAATGACTTAGCAATATCTACCTTAAATGTACCTCATGAAACACTACCCATCAGGTTTTTTCCCTATATTTCCTCAATTTTTTTCTCTGTAATTGTGGGGATGATAATATTCTTCATTTTTGAGGTCCTGATTTGGATCCTCACAATTTATGTGTTTCAGAACACTGAGAAAGATTAGTGTAGTAGAAAGGTTATTTACTTTTTTTAAGTTAAAAGATCTGGATCTGACATTTATAAACTGATTTTGTGCAAATCACTTAATTTTGCTAAGTCCCAGTTCTCTCATCTATAAAATTAGATCAGATGTCCTAAGTGTCTTTTAGCTTCATAATTATGATTTTCCTTTCATATTTTGCAAAAGAGCTTGTATTCTAAACCAGGATTTCTCTTGGCAATTTGTCTCTTATTTGGAATTTGTATTTTATATCTAAGATAGTTTCTAGACTTTGCCGGTTTGACATGAGGATTATTTTGCCAAGTCAACAACAAGAATATATTAAGCACTTACCAAAAGAGAGGAGAGGAGATCAGAAAAAAAAAAAAACTGAGCAATACATCAAAAAAATTTCTGAAAAATGATCAATGTGCAACATTTGGGGAACTTCAACTTCTACAAAGGATCAGGGTGGGAATTGCTTCTCATGTATCTTCTTTGCAATTTGGTTTATATATATATATATATATATATATATATATATATATATATATATATATGTTGCCTTTACATTGTTTTAAGCGTTGTGTTTTGGGTCTACTCATTTCATTCTGAATCAGTTTATGTAGTTCTTTCCATCTTTCTAAATGATATTCATCATTTCTTACATTATAGTAATATTCCGTTATATTCATGCACCATAAGCTGTTTATCCATTCTCCAAACAATGTATTTATAATGTCTTAAAATTATTACAATTTTTTGATATCACAAAAAAGTGCTACTTTAAATATATGTGAAGATTTTCTTTTCAGTGTCATCCTTGAGCTATAAGTCTAGTAATGAAATTTCTGGGCCAAAGAATATAAAATTTTTAATAACTTTATTTGTAATTATACAACTTTTTTTCATGTTGAAAAACAAAAATTGTTTTTCATGATTACATGTATGATTATAACTCCATAAAGAATACACCAGTGTGTTTATCTTCCAACAACCCTTACAACATAAACTATTCCAATTGTTTGTCATCTTTGCCAGTTTGTAGTATATGAGGTGAAAATTCAGGGTTGTTTTATAATGTGCGAAATTAGCTCTCTGGAGGGCCTCAGGATTGGTCAGAGTCAGGATCAGTCAAATTTTGAAGGTCTTTAGAAGGAGAAGTGAAGGAGGCAGGCAAGCTGCCCTGTGGCTTGCCAAAGATAAATCTTGGATTTTGGAGTCTGTAGCCTGAAGTGCTCTCTCCTCAGCATGCTGTCACAAAGAGCTCTGATCCTTTCCCTCAGCCCTCCAATCCTTGACTCTTATTACCTCATCCCAATACATTCAGCAAACACCAATCTTGAGGAGAGCCATCACATCACCATATGTTTATAGAACCATTAACACACCTTGAGTAGTTAATTAGCCTTAAGTGTTCTGCTATCTTAGATTCAAACACACCTTTTCAAGTTCCAGCCCTCTACATTGTTTCAAAGTATAAAGTGAAGTTTTTGAACTTTATTATTAGTGATTTGGAACATTCTTGTATGTGATTTTTAAAAGTTTCTAATTCTATTTTAAGAAATATTAGATCATATCTTTTAACAACTTATCAAGAGAAGAATGGCTTTTAATGATAAATAGATATGTTTCTTGCTTGCATATTTTGAGCATTAAAACCTTATAGAGAAAAGTGATAACTTTTCCCATTTAAACACTTCTCTCTTTATACTAGGTATATTAATTTTATCTATGCAGAAGTTTTTGATTTTCACATCTAATAAAGGTTATCTATTTTATCCTTTGCAATTTTTTCCATCTCATCTGGTAAAGAGTATAAATCACCTACCCATTACTTTTTTAGGCATATCATCTGTTTCTCTTCTAATTAGTTTGATGATATGATAATAACAACAGGTATCCATTTATAATAATTTGGGGAATATAGTGAAAAGTACTAGCCTAAAATTAATTTGTGCCAGACTGTTCCCAATTTTATCAAAAGGTTTTATCAGAGTTCATTCATATGTAATTTGTGTTTTCTGATTATCAAAAACTGTGTTATTATGCTCTATTGTTTAAAAGTCTTCATTTTCCAGTCTGTTCCATTTATCTACCTTTTCATTCTGTTAACCAATGCCAGAATATTTTGATGACTGTTGCTTCATAGTATAGTTTAGGACTGGAAGTGCTATTCTCCATTCAACCCTATCTCTTTTCATTACTTCCCTGATAGTCTAGAGCTTCCCCTGGCCCAAGGAATGCTGTTATTATTTTTTAAAACTCTGAAAAGAATCCTTTCAAAATTGTATTAGCATAGTGTTAGAAGGATTAGCTAACAAAGTCAATGTTGTCATATTTATTACATTGATATTGCTTAACCATGAACACTGAGTATTCCTCAAGCTATTTGTTCTTCATTTCTTTAAGTAGCATTTTGTAATTGAATCTAGATAAGTCTTTTATATACTTTGGTCAACTTTTTTTTTTTTTTTTTTTTTAACAGATAGGTTACTTTCCCAATTTTTAAGGACAAATTTTGTAGTATGACTGCTAATTGATTTTTAAAAGTTGATAGAATTCTCCTGTGAATCCATGAAAACCAGGAGGTTCCCTAATTCCTTATGTAGTTGTTTTAGATCTCATTCTATTCCCTTTTCTAAGATTGGATTATTTAAGATTTCTTTTTGGTTATCTTCTAATAATTTGATATTTTTGTATTTTGAAAGTATTTCTCTTTTCTAAATTCTTAGTTTGTTAGCATTTATGTGTAATAAGTTTTGATTCTTATTTCTTCTAATTTTGTTGTGATTCCTCTTGTTCATTTCTTATTTTGTTCATTTGATTTTCTGCCTTCTTTTGATCACATTGGCTAATGATTTGTCAGTTTTATAGATCTTTTCAGAGACTCAGCTTTGAGTTTCATTTACCATTTCTAAAATTTTTGATTTATAGTTAATAGATTTCTCCTCTAATTTTAATATCTCTTCTTTTATGCTTATCTTAAATTTTTTTACTTATTGGATTTCCTTGTTTTAAATGTGTATTTTAGCTCATTAACTTCCCCTTTCTACCCACCCCCCAAATTCTGTTCATGTATGTTGGTACAGAGAACTACTTTAACTTCATCACAATAATTTTGTTTTTGTTTCCTTATTAATATTTTCTTTCACATTCCTTATTTCTATGATTTGTTCATCTTAATTCAGGCCACACATAAAAGGAAGCTGAAAGGCTGGGAGGGATGAAAGGAAAAAGGTATCCATGGTGGAAATTGAAGAAAAAAAGAAGTTCAGACAATGAGGTGAGGACCCTCAAAGGGAATGAAGAAATGAACATAAAAGGCACCATCTTTAATATGGATAAATACTCCTAGAAAAGCTGGTCAGGTAGAGGAATGGATCCTAAAGAGTAGATCCATCTTCCAAAGTGAGACAGTATCTGTGTCCTCAAGGGTAAACATGACCTTCAACTTGGTGAGGGTCTAGTGCACATAGTGCACAGCTAACACCTCATCTCGATTACCAATCTCTTCATACTAGTCCCTAGCTTCAATTACAAACATCTATATTATTTAAACAGATATTTGATCAGCTCTAGATGGGGGTTTCCTCAATCTATTCAAAAAGTATCTGATCCATAATTTTTCATCTTCATGCCTTCCATGAATGCCAAAAGAATAATCATTGTAAAACTGGTACCTAGAATACTATTTTGCATATAATATTATATGAATGTTTGCCAAATTGAATCAATAAATAGAAGAGCATTATTAAGTATTTACTGTATAGCATGCATTTATTATGTGCTGAGATCAATGAATTCAAGAAAACAAGTCAGTTCCTGCCCTATTTCTAAAGGAGGATATGACACTAAACCTGGAAGCTGAAAGACCTATATTCGAACATATTTACTAGCTGTGTGATCCCAGGCAAGTTACTTCACATTTCTAGCCTCACTTTCCTCATCTATAAAAGTGGAATAAAAACATAACACCTGCTTCCCAAGGCTGCTGTGAAGGTCAATGGAGAAAATTTATGTAAAGCAATTTCCAAACTTTAACGTGTTCTATAAATGCAAGTTACTTTTATTACATGTTAATGCAGAAAGAAAAAATAATAAAACCTATTAAAAAAGAAGCAGAGAAAGAACTGTCATACTTATGGTTGTATGTTTTAGAAATGACCAGGGAGAGATCCCAGGCCTGATTCCAGGTAGGATAAGAATAAATTTGCTTGTCTAGAAGTAAGGATCCAAGACTCTAGTGAGAGGAAACTCAGAAGGTTAAGGACAATTATCATAGAGCAGAAAGCATTAGAAATATCTGGAAACCAAATTAAGACCTTCTTTTAAATATCCTAACATTTTGTTTACATATCAAGACATTTGGGTTTATTCAGCTTTTATCTCTGCTATTACCACAGGATTAACAAACACCACCTCTTATAGTCATACATGTCTTCAGTAATACATTTTATGTCCCTTATCATAAAAAAGTCTTTGTTGTCAATAGCAACCTGCTTATATTCACTCTCCATACATTTGTTGCCCTTTGGGGTCACAACATTATTTTGATTCTTCAAAGATCATACTGGTCCATGATTCATCACCAGGAAATGGTAGTAAATGTCTTTAGTTTCAACCATTTTTTTTTTTAATTTTATGGAGGCAACAGCTTTTTAAAACATATATTTAAAATGTAGAGAGCTTTGTCTGCTCACAATTATCCTTTTAATTTGATGCTTATTTTTTGCTTTTGTCTCCTCCAGTCTGACTGCTGATTGGACATATGATTCTGAAATGATTATTATGTTTGTTACTAATTATTTTTTGCCAAAGAGATAATCATTTTTCTGTCAGATTTTTATATAGAATTATATCCTTAATTCCAGTAACTAAAAGGGACTTTTAAATCCTCTAGTTCTCTATTTGCCTCAGTTTCCTCAACTATAAAACAGGGATAGTGATAGTTCCTACCTCACAGGGTTATTGTGAGGATCAAATGACATGAAAGTGATAATTTGTAAAGCATTTAGCTTGTGTCTGGTATATGTTGGGCACTTTAAGAAATGCTTATGGCCTCTCTTCTTTTCTCCTGCCATTGTCTTATAGATGTAAAAACTGAAATTCAGAGTTTAAATGGTCCAAGGTCATATAACTACTAAAGGCTATAGTTGAGAGATGAACTCATATTCTCTGAGTTCAAATTCAGTATGTGTATTGTACTGTTCTGACTCTTCTTTTAATCATTTGGTATATTCAGCATCTTGGCAGCCATTTCTTGAAGAAAATCTTCATGATGTGTAAACATGAGAATTCTTTAGCAATAGTTTGACCTCTTCTATTTCTTGCTTTAAAATATTATTTCCTAAATCAGTTTTTGTCATGAACAGCTGCCTCACTTTTGAAGCCAACATATATCAAGTTCTTCATATAATTTCTTTCTTCATCCTCTAAAATGGATAGTGTTGTGGAAACTGTAATTATCTTCATAATGGCCTTTTTGTGTTGTACAAGGTGAGATGACTACCTCATGAAATAGTGTTTCTTTTGATACAAGATGAAATAAACTTTGAATTTTCTTCATTGATTTCCCTGATATAATGCATATCTGTGAACCTTCCACTTAGCTGAAAATGTTATACTTTTTTATTCTACTTAGGCCAACTGTCAGTATGGATGTGTCTGTTCTTCGAGTATCCTAATGCTTTTGCTGTTGGGCAAAAAATAATTTTTTATGATTTAACATCTTTTTTTGCAGTAATATCCAAATGGCTTTGAGAATAATCAAATAGAAACAGAAATACTTTTAACTAGAAAGTTTCAATGTAGAGAAGACAAGTAATGTCCAGAAAGTGATATTAAATACCAAAGTTTTAAATTCAGTTACCCAGCATTTAGAAAATCTGAGAACATAGGTGACTTAGAGAATAACTATCTATTTGATAAAGGCTTTTAGGAAAACTGAGGAACAGTCTGGCAGAAATTAGGTTTAGAACAGTATCTTATACTGTATATTACTCTAAACTCAAGATAGATATACAGCTTACATATTAAAGATCACCCTAGAAAAATTATAAGAGTACTAAATCAGGTACCTTCCATAGCTGTGACAAGGATAATTTTATTAACCAAAAATGGATAGAGAGAAACCCAAATGATGAAAAGAATAATTTTATGTACATGATTAAAAAAAAAAAAACTTTTACACAAACAAAATCAATGAAACTTAGATTTTCAAAGATGCTTACAGAGTAGATAAAAGATAATCTCAGAAAGATTAATACTAGAAAAAGCTTCCTATGATGAATGAAGGAAGCCTGGAAAACTAAGAAGTAGAGCTATTTAGATAGGGAATGCACAGAATTCTAGGCACCAGGGACGGTCTGTGCAAAGGCGGGAGAGATAGAAGATACAGTGCTCAAGTACAATATGCAGGACAATATGGATGAATCACAGAGGGTAAGGAGAAGAAGAAAGTATGAGAAGAATAAGAAGAAAGTAGGAAGAGGTCATGTTATGAAGGACTTTGAATGTCATAATGAGGACAGAACATTGTATCAACTGATGATGTATTGGTTAGTTTTGCTAAGATTTTTTTCTCTCTTATTTACTTATATATCTATTAATTAATTTATTTATTTGCTTATGTTTACAAGAGACAACTAAATGGATAGGAAAAGGAGAAAATAATATTCAGAAATGAATGTGATATAAAGGCAAAATATGTCAACAAAATTTATTGTTGAAAAGAAACCAAGACTTTGTGGGTTGGGAAAAGAAAAGTAAGAAATTGTGGTAACAGTTTAAAAATGAAACTAGATTTGTATGGAAGCCAGAAAAAAATAGTACCCCCAAATCATGAGATTATATTTGGGGAAAGCAATAAAAATGATAGATTTTTTTCCACCTATCCATGTTATGGTTTACCAGGTATCTGTTATGTGCCATTCGTGGTGCTAGGCAGTGGAGTAGAAGCTTCATTATTGGTGGCATGCAATAGGGCAACTTCTGAGTTGAAAGCAGATAAAATTGCATCTGTCCGCTCTGGCAATTGAAGTAGACAAATGATCATCACCCACTAATTCTCCTTAGAAGAACGAACTATAGTATAATCCATCGTTTTTTGTAACTCATTGAACCGACCATGTCCTCAGAAGGTTGGACAGCTAGGTTCTGTGAGCCCTGACCCAAGTTGGGAAGAATCTACAATAACTATCGTGTTTTTTTCTTCGGACAAAAGAAAGACCCTACAGTTTGGTCACTGCTTCCAATGTTACCTCCCCATAACAAGCTGCGTTTCTTTCTGAAACAAAATGATGTAGCTGACCATTTGCACAGAAGGAGTTCAGATATTTCAGACACCTAAAGTGCCGGTAATATCTGAGTGGGAAAAAAGTGCATTCATCTATGCCTACGCCTTCTCCCACACTTCTCTGAGAAGCTAGTTCTGTACAGGATGAACTTTCCCATCAAGGTGACTTTTGTTTAAAATAGAAAAATCTCTCTCTCTCTCTCTCTCTCTCTCTCTCTCTCTCTCTCTCTCTCTCTCTCGCCTGAGAACTGGAGAGAAACGGAGAGGCATAAATGGAAGCCCCATTTCCTCCCCTCTCCTCCCCCAAAGGAGGGCAGTGGCAAGTCTACAAGATGACACTTTCTCAGGGCAATTTACCATCCCCACAGCTGCAGTGCAGCTGTCCCGTGATCTCCTACCGTTTCTCCCTGGCAAGGCTGGTAAGGACCTTGCTTTGCAGGAAAGATTGCGCGTCTGCCTTCCCTGAGTGATGCCTCCAACGGGCCAGCCGTTCACGTGGCCTGGGGTCGCTTTCCTGCAGGGCAAGCACATGCATCTCTTTCCAGGAAAGAAGCTGCTTCCACAGGCAGAGGCTATACCATATGGGTAATCACAGGGCTTTATGGGAAAGGACACAGATTTGCATAACACCCAAGTGCATCGTTTCACTGACTCTTTTCTCTCAGAAAATCCCCCTCTCCATCTCTGACAGCAGCAGGGATTGTGCCTGGTCAGTGATCTCTCTGCACAAATTGTCTTTGTGAATCTGACCTCAGAAAGATAGTCAGATCATCCCCACACCTGCTTTCTCCCTGGACTGGAAGCTGGGTAAACTATTCTGTGTCAATAGCACCATCCTTTATATAAAGAGAAATAGGAATCCGCATGAAGCATTATGTAGGGCTTTCTCAAAGAGAGTAGGATGTTTCTGTTTTATTTTTAATATTTGGGATCAAAAAATATGCTAAATAATATCAAAGAATCAGAGTTAGAGCTAGAAGTATCTTAACAGTCATCTTGTCCAACCTCCTCATTTTACAAATTAGGAAACTGAGGCCCAGTAAGGTTAAGTGATTTGATTAAAGTGACAGAGTCAGTATTTAAACTCAGGCCTCCTGACTTCAAATCTAATATTTTTGTTTAGTTTAGTTTTCTTCCACATTATATTCTCCCTCTTCTCTGGGCCTTAGTGTCTCTCTTTATAAAAACAACCTAGCTCTGATTCATCTTATGAGGAACACAGCAATGTGTGTCTTCAATTGGATGAAGATATTGCTGAGGGGTCATTGTGTGGCCCCAAAGTTTGACCCACAATTATTTCCATCATCTTTTTTTTTCTGTCATGATTCA
Organism: Sarcophilus harrisii; assembly: GCF_902635505.1. Taxonomy (NCBI): domain Eukaryota; kingdom Metazoa; phylum Chordata; class Mammalia; order Dasyuromorphia; family Dasyuridae; genus Sarcophilus; species Sarcophilus harrisii. Next base: position 184,382,339 of record NC_045427.1, on the reverse strand, counting down.
GGTTGTTAACACCCACATTTAGTAACCTGAATTATTTTGCATCTTGGAAACCTCCCTCCCCCAATATTCCCCTCCTGACACTAAACTTTATTACCAAAGAAAATAAATATTTTACATTTCATTTCTTTTTACAATTATGACAATGCAAAATGATAATAGTTAATAGATATGGTATCAGATATGTATTAAGGTATCTTTATAAATGGTAATAGGTCCCCAATAGAAAAGAACTTGGACAAAATATTAGTGTAGTGCTAGATGCTATCTCCAAGGGGGAAAAAAACAGGGAAACCCAGATCCCCCTTGGGATGATTTAGTGAATATTATTCCTGGAACTGAGTTGGAATCCTGTTTTGACCCATATCTCAGCAGATGTGGGTTCATATAACCCTTTTCATGTCATTTAACTTTTCAGTTTATTCATCTGAAAAGAAAAATAGGGATAATAACACACTATTGACGAATGAAGTTGTTAGTTTTTGTTTTGTTTTCTTGAAGAAAATATTTTAGAAATTATAAAGACTATGAAAATGTTCCCAAACTGTACCATATAAAACTATAAGTAAATGGTAAGAAACATACCAAGTACTTCATATTTAGTTTAACGGTATTGAACTGGTCATAGTAAAGTAGAATAGAGTATGACATAACTTGAAGGTCATTAGGAAAATATCTCTATCATCCTTCTGCCACTTATGTCTTAAATTCTAGCATCATATATTCATCCCTTGGGTAGTTGGACATTGCCTCCTCTTCATTCTCTTTTAAATTGTTGATACTACTACTACTACTAGTAGTAATAGTAGTAGTAGTCTTACTACTACTAGTAATAATAATAGTAATAGTAGCAGTAGCAGTAGTAGTAATAGTAGAAGTAGTAGTAGTAGGAGCAGCAGCAGCAGCAGCAGCAGCAGCAAATTTTGTTGATGATCTAATAGCAATAAGCATTCACACAGCACTTTCAAGTTTTCAAAGCATTCATCTCATTCCCCTCACAACAACCCTACAAGATAGCTAGCTACTGTAATTATTACCATGATCAGTTCTGGGGAAATCATTATGATAGCTGAGCAGAAAAATGTATTAGATTAGGGAGAAGCTTAAGGCAGAAAGAGCAAGAAGGCTACTGCAATAGTCCAGGCATGAGTGGAAGTGATGGAAAAAGGATCATTGCAGATCTGACAAGATTTGTTAATAGTTTAGAAACAGTGAATGTGAATGAGGATTTGAAAAAGACATCAAGAATGTAAATTTAAAGTAATAGGAAAGGTGGGAAGAGGGGAAGGTTTGGAGAGAAAGGTATTTGTTTTGGACATGTTCGGTTTGAGATGCCTATGGTAAATCCAAGATGTCAAAAAGATAGTAAATAATGTAAGATGGAGCTCAAGGAAGAGGTTAGAACTAGATATATAGATTTCAGATTATCTTCATTGAACTCATTACTTATTATCAAGTAAGAATATATAAATTAACAAGTAAGAATATATAGAGGGAAGAGAGAAGGGAGTCCTGGATAGAACCTTGCTTTAAACAATTGGATCAGGATCTTCAATGGGCTTTAAATTTAAATTGTATGAATCTGAAAGGATGATAAGTTGCTGAGTGATTGAAGTTGAGGGAAATTGGGTTGACTAGGTGGCACAGTGGAGAGAGCACTGGGCTTGTGGTTAATCAGAAATATTGGACAGAGTTCAAACCTGACCTCCTGACTGTGTGACTCTGTGCAAGTTACTTAATCTCTGTTTGCCTTAGTCCCCTAGAGAAAGCATTGACAAACCACTTCAGTAACTTTTCCTAGAAAACATCATACATGGCTGGTCCACGTAGTCATGAAAAGTCAGACATAAATGAACAACAATTAGGTGGTGAAGTATATAGAACATCTGACATGGAGTTAGGAAGCTCTGAGTTCAAAACCCATCCTCAATAACAACTGTGTGATGATAAGCAAATCATTTAACCTCTTTTTGCCTCATTATCCCCATTTGTAAAAAAAAAAAAAAAAAAAGAATAATAATAGTACTAACCTCACATGATTGTATGAGGATAAAATGAAATTTTTATATAGTGCTTAGCACAGATCCTGGCTCATGATGGGTGCTATATAAGTGTTAGTGATAATAGTGGTGGTAGTGGTGAAGAAGACAATGATGAAGAAAGCAATAAAGGAGTATTCAAACTCTGCCACCACAACTTGTGTATCAGGGGATGCAAATGAAAATGGAGCCAATATTGGAAAGGGTGACAAGAGATAAAGTGTTGGCAGGAGGAAGCCAGTGAGTGCTGAGATGAAACAAGTGAAGAAAGGAAAGGTAAGGAAAGCAAGTATTAATTATGGTCTAGGTATTCCAGAGAGTAGGTTAAGTTGATGCTCACTAAATATTTGTTGTCTGATTGGCTCAAGTAAAAGTTAGGATAAATTATATGAAGTATTTTCAACAAAACATCCCAAGGGAGATCTGGGCTTCCCTGTTTTGGGTTTTTGTTTTGTTTTGTTTTTTCTTGGAGATAAATTATATAACTCTGTGAACTTTTCAGTATCTTTGTGGTGATAATCAGATGAGATGATGTTAGTAGAAAAATTTTCAATAAATTAATTATTTAATGCAAAACTTCTTTCACCAATGCAGATAAAACCTAATTGTGCTCTCTTGTTTACTATGAACATTCTACAAATCCTCCATAAAATACCTACTTCAAATATTAGAAATAGAGTAAGCTCATGTATGGAGAACTATCTCCTTAGGCAAATTTGATTCAATGAGATTGATGGGCATATACAAAAATAAAAAAAATATATCAAAATGAGTACGTGATTCAGACATAAGGAGTGATGTGAAAAAACAAATTAATGTAATATGGGGAAAATACCTGTCAGATATATAAATAAGGGAATACTTTATGACCAAACAAGAGATAGAGCAGATCATAAGAGTTAAAATGAATAATTTTCATGATATGAAATTAAAATGTTTTTGTACAAACAGAACTAGTGCAACCAATATTAAAGGAAAGCAGAAAATTGGGGGGGGGGGGAATTAATAGCAAGTTTCCCTGATAAAAGCCTCATTTCTCACATAAATAGAGAACTGAGTCACATTTTTAAAAATACAAGCCATTCCCCAATTGATAAATGGTCATAAACAGGGAGTTGTCAGAAGAAATCAGTAGTCAAAAGTTATCAATAACCAAATGAAAAATGCATCAAATCACTAATAATTAGAGAAAAACAAATTAAAAACAACTCTGAGGTAACACCTCACACATATCAGATTAGCTAAATAAGAGAAAAGTAAAATAACAAATTCTGGAGGATATATGGAAAAACTGAGACATAAATGCATTATTGATAGAGTTTTCTGCAGATAATTTGGAATCACTTCCAAAGGGCTATCAAATTGTGTGTGGCTTTGAAATCATCACAACCACTACTAGGCCTGTAACCAGGGAAAGGCCTATATTTATATCAACTCTTTTTGAGATGACAAAGAATTGGAAATTGAGGAGATATACATTATTTGTTATCTCACAAGCACTAAGTGCTTCATAGCAGTTGGTATAGTTGCCTTCGTGGCCACTGGAAGAAATTGTTCCCAGCTATTCATTCCACAGGAGAAGTCTTCACAAACTTGTCTTAGACATTCCCCTAAGTCACCAAGAGACTTGAGGCTACTTTCAACCTAGTTTAGCCCAATTGCTGATAGGGTTTTATTGGAGCTATAGCTTCTTGGAGCCACAGATAAGAAATATTTAAAACAAAAACAACCCTCTCTCTCTCCCCTCCCCTCCATAAACACCTTATAGTATGTGCATTTCCAATTTAGACTGTAAACAAAAGAGGCTCCTGAACAGGGCATGAATCTAGTGCTATAGGTTAATCAACATAATTGGACTGTAATTAAAAATTGACTAGAAATCATTGAATCCTCCTGGTGATGAAGATGAAAAAAAAAGATTTTTAGAAGGATGAAATTACTTTCCTAAGGTCCTACTGTTAGTGACAGAGCTCAGGCTAGAACCCAGGTTTTCTCACTCCCAGGTTGAGCTCTTGCCAGCAAATCATGCTGATGACAAGAGATGTCAATAGCAATCCTCTGCTCTCCTACACTGCACATGCTGGGCTTTTTCCTGCACCCTCCTGAGCAATCCATCTTGCTAGAGAAATACATGTTGTTATTAGTAATGACTATTTTTGAGCAAGCAAATTATTGTAAGCAATTTATAGAACATAATAACGCAGAAAAGGATAAAGAGAAAGTAGCCTACCATACACACACACACACACACACACACACACACACACACACACCTGGGGACAAGATGTGTAAAGGGACCATGAGCTTTTTGCCTTTGTGAAGGGTACAGTTAGGACAGTCAACTGCCTGTCCCTTCACCGTCTGATGATTTTCATGCCTCCTTGAGGTTTCAGAGACCTTTGGGATAATTTGTATGGCCTGAACTCTTACCTACTCACACACCAGAGCCCCTTTGTGTCATATAGACAGGCATCCAGGAGTAATATGAAGAGCATTGTCCTAGTGCTAGCAGAAGATCTGAGTTTAAATTCTAGCCCTACCACTAGCTGTGTGATTTTGGCCAAGTTAGGATCTGAGTCTTAGATCCCTTGTTAGGAAAATTAAAGACTGATCAAATAATCAATAAACATTTATTAAGTACCTAGCATGTGGCAGACATTGTGCTAAATGCTAGGAATACAAAGAGGAAAGACAGTATGGAAAAACTTATTTAACCACTGGGCTTCAGTTTTCTTCTCTGAAAATTTCTTCTCTGAAGATTTGGGGCAGCATTAGAGTGCCAATTTTGAAGTCAGGAGAACCTGAGTTCAAAAATGGTCTCAGACACTTAACACTTTCTAGCTGTGTTAGCCTGGGCAAGTCATTTAACCACAATTGCCTCAGCAAAAAAATAAATAAATAAATAAAAAATGGAGCATTTGGGCTAGATAACCCCTAGGTATATTCCAGTCCTAGACCCTCTGATCCTACAAAACTTCATTATTCAGAGCTTTTTTTTAACGTGAGAAACAGGTCACAGGCAGCCTGGGGAATTTTGTTATTATTTCGCTAAACTTAATATGCTACAAATAAACTCTCTCTGTCTCTGTCTCCTCTCCCCCCAATATGTGTGTATGTGTGTGTGTCTCTCTCTATATATGTCTCCATATGTATATAGCTATCCATATATATATATATATATGTATATATTTATAAAAAGTTCATTTCATATACAATTCTTTTTTTCTGTTCTTTGTATATCAAAACATTTGTATTTATAAAAATTCACTACATGTGAATATAGATAGAGACTTAAGTGAAGCAGTTAGACCAGATTTTAAAAGCAGTGTTTGCAGGATCCTATGAGTCAGTAATTATTCCAACTGCCTTAACTATCTAAGAATCTTATTATATAAGGAGTTCCAGGATCCTCACAAAGGTATTGTAATGAAAGAAGGAAGATGGGATTTGGAAGAAATAGGGCAAATACAAGAAACCTCTATAGGGTTGTATTTAAAACTATCCTGTAACATTTCTGCATATATGGACCAAATATCTAGTCACTATTAGCAAGAATTTATCACTAGAAATCACAATTTATTTCAATTGAAATCAGTAATAATTTGTTAAATTTCTACGTATCAGGCACTGTGCTAGGTACTAAGTATATATAAAAAGACAAAAATAGTCCCTGTCCTCAAAGAACTTATATTCTATAAGGGGGGAAATAATATACACTGATCAAAAATACAATTATGAACAAGGTAAATACACAGTAATTGTGGAAGAGGGAGAACACTAAAAACAACAGATGATATTTAAATTGAGTCTTGAAAAAACTGGGAATTTCAAAAAACTGAGAGAATAGGAGCATGGGTATTCCAAGCATGGGTCAACAGGAAATTTTCTATTTGTCTCTATAACTTTCATCTTTTTCTTCTCCTATATATTAATATATAGAGGGGGAGATTAATCTTATACTAGGGGGATGATCCATATGAAAAATGTAGTAAATGTAGAATAAAAAATATTTGGTAAATGAACTGTGTCAAATTCATAAGAATACAAATCATTTTGCAATTGATAAATGGTCAAAGGATACGAACAGACAATTCTCAGAAGAAGAAATTAAAGCCATCTATAGTTATATAAAATGTTCCAAATCAGTATTGATTAGGGAAATGCAAATTAAGACAACTCTGAGGAACCCTTTCACACCCTTAAGATTGGCTAAAATGACAGGAAAAGATAATGATAAATGTTGAAGGGGATGAAGGAAAGCAAGGACATAACTGTAATTTGGTGGAATTGTGAAATGATCCACCCATTCTGGAGAACAATTTGGAATTATGTCAAAAGTCTGCATACCCTTTGATCCAGCAGTGTCTCTATTAGGTCTGTATCCCAAAGAAATCATAAAGGAGGGAAAAGGACCTACATGTGCAAAAATGTTTATAGCAGCTCTTTTTATGGTGGCAAAAAATTGGAAAATGAGTAGGTGGCTGTCAGTTGGGGAATGATTGTATAAATTGTAGTACATGAAAATAATGGATTATTGTTCTATTAAAAATGATGAAAAATTGATTTTAGAAAGGCCTGGAAATATTTACATGAACTGATGCTGAATAAAACAAACAGAATCAAGAATATATTGTAAACAATAACAGCAAAATTGTGCAATGATCAGCTATGACAGCTGTGTTCTTTTTAATGGTTCAGTGATCAAAGACAATTCCAGTCAACTTTGGATGGAAAATGCCATCCTCATCCAGAAAGAGCTATGGAAACTGAAATTCAATCAACACATGCTATGTTTATTTTTTCTTTTTCTTTTTCTCGCATGATTTTTCCCTTTTGTTCTGATTTTTTTTCTCCTAATGTGATTCATAAGGAAATATGTAAAAAGGAAAAAAAAAGAATGTAATGTAGGCCAAATTAATTGATTAATTGATTTAAAAATATGCAGCATCTAGAATAGTACTTTGAATATTCAAGAAAAGAATTTGCATTTTATCCTAGAGATAAGAGGCAACCACTGAACGGGTTGCAAAAGGTAGTGTGCTTAGCAGAATACCAGCTTTATCACTTCCTAGCTGTGTTATTTTAGGCAAATTCATTTACTTCTAGTTTTCAATTTCTTCATCTTGCACAAGGGATTGCATTAGATGATCTTTTGATATGTTATGCTTTGAAATCTCTGCTCCTTTGAAACTAGGAACCTAACCATCCTGAATAGAAGAGTGACATGGTCATATTTTTGATTCAGCAATGTCCGTTTAGCAGCTATGGGGAAGGATATATAGGAAAGGAAAAAGATGAAAGTTATAGCAAATAGAAAAGTAATTACCTTGGCAAGTGATAATGATTTCAACTCGGGTAATGACCCAAGTTCCTATATATGGTGGTGAATTCTTATATATGGAGATATAACCCCCTATTAGAATGTAAGTTCCTTGAGGGTAGGAGCTATTTCCCTTTTGCTTATGCAATTCAAGTGCTGGGCATAGTGCCAGGCACTAGTATGATCTTATTGTTCAATTAATGTGAAGAGGACAGATATGTAGAGATTATACAGTGTTTGAATTGAGACATCTTGGTAGCTAATTATAAATGAAGAGGGGTGAAAAAATATGAAGAATCAAATATGACTCCAAGACTATGAAATCCTTTCCAATAAGTTAGTTTCCAAAAAAAATTATTCTCTTGTGGCAAAAACAATCATAATTTTATCTCAGATGCTTCATCAAATGCTTCCCTTACCCATCTCTTACCCACTCCTGCCTAGTGCAAACAAAATGAAGCACTCCTGTATAGCACCATTCTGGATGTGTTCCAGGCTGGGTTATTACTTAGAACAAAGACATATTATAAATATGGTCAATGTTTGAAGACTTTTCAACTTAGTAGATTATATAGGAGCTTAAAATCAACTGAAATAGTCTTGATAGGGAGTCCAGTGTCATCTCTCATTCTACATTGAGTTAGGAATTGGAGGAGGACTATAGCAGTAAAAGATCTAACACAACAAGCATAGTGTCCATCAAGGTGATATTGAAATATATTAAATCCAAAAGATATTCATTTCTTTTAATTAACCTTTTAAGCACTGTGCATACCCTTTGATCCAGCCATGTTACTACTGGGCTTACATCCCAAAGAGATACTAAAGAAGGGAAAGGGACCTGTATGTCCCAAAATGTTTGTGGCGTGTAAGTGATGTGTTCCAAGCTGGGTTATTACTTAGAACAAAGACATATTATAAATATGGTCAATGTTTGAAGACTTTTCAACTTAGTAGATTATATAGGAGCTTAAAATCAACTGAAATAGTCTTGATAGGGAGTCCAGTGTCATCTCTCATTCTACATTGAGTTAGGAATTGGAGGAGGACTATAGCAGTAAAAGATCTAACACAACAAGCATAGTGTCCATCAAGGTGATATTGAAATATATTAAATCCAAAAGATATTCATTTCTTTTAATTAACCTTTTAAGCACTGTGCATACCCTTTGATCCAGCCATGTTACTACTGGGCTTACATCCCAAAGAGATACTAAAGAAGGGAAAGGGACCTGTATGTCCCAAAATGTTTGTGGCAGCCCTGTTTGTAGTGGCCAGAAATTGGAAAATGAATGGATACCCATCAATTAGAGAATGGTTGGGTAAATTGTGGTATATGAATGTTATGGAATATTATTGTTCTGTAAGAAATGACCAGCAGGATAAATACGGAGAGGATTGGAGAGACTTACATGAACTGATGCTAAGTGAAATGAGCAGAACCAGGAGATCATTATACACTTCGACAACAATACTATATGAGGATCAATTCTGATGGAAGTGGATATCTTCAGCAATGAGATCAGTGATGAACAGAACCAGCTACACCCAGAAAAAGAACACTGGAAAATGAATGTGGACTACTTGCATTTTTGTTTTTCTTCCCAGTTTATTTTTACCTTTCTAAATCCGATTTTTCTTGTGAAACAAGAGAAATGTATAAATATGTATACATATATTGTATTTAAGATATACTGTAACATGTTTAACATGTATGAGACTGCCTGCCATCTAGAGGAGGGGGTGGATGGAAGGAAGGGAAAAGTTGGAACAAAAGTGATTGCGAGGGACAATGTAGAAAAATTACCCATGCATATGTTCTGTCAATAAAAAGCTATAATAAAAAAATAAAATATAAAAGATTAACCTTTTAAGCCTATATGATTTTTCTTCTCTAAAATTCTATAAACTTCTTGGAGTCTAGGATTTTATGTGAGCATATACACACGTATGTATTTTGTATTTTGTATATATTTATATATTGTATATGTGTACATTTAGATGCATATAATATACACACATACTATATATGCATGGATGTCCCAAAGTGCTTGAACACTATTACATATACAAACATCACTTTAACTAGATACATGCTGAACAAAAGTTTGTTCAGCTGGACAAAAACTGTTCATCTATTATTTTGTCTATTTGGATTATTGGGAGCAAATGTCTTTTTAGTGCTTGCAGAGCTCCCTAAGGAAACCCTTTCTTTCTCCTTATGCATCTGGGGCTTATTGAAATTAATACAATATCATTCTTAAACATTAGCATCTAGAGGGCTTCATCATCTATAAGAAATCTACTTCTAGGTAGAAATCCTCCACATTGGGTACAAGTATGTTTGCCAAGCATATATATCCATCTGATTTATATCTTATTTAATATTGATAAACAGAGAAAAGTTATTTTTGAGATTGTAACCATAAGGGTATATGATCTAACATGTATACATGGTACATGAAGGTTCATAGTATATGCTTACTGTGCCTCATTTATATGAAGATAGATACATAAGGTATAAAAATATATAAATACACAGATAGAGATAGGAGTGATTTACTTTGCTAGAGAAGATGCTTTTTCCATATCAGTTTTGGGGGGTAACCTATAAAAATTGGGGATTCATGTGAGTTTTATTCATCTCCGATAATTTTTATCATGAAGCATTTTGCTACAGTGACTAATAACTATAAACTAGCATAAGGGATATCCTCTAGGAAACGTATGCTTAGAAAAGAAGGCTGGCCATGTATCAAAAGCGAAGGGTAAGACAAGGACAGCTCAAGTGTTGTACTCATGCACACAAAATGTTAAAAAGACCTAGAGGAAGGCCTTCAGTGCGATGAATAAATCCTTCATGAAGGATTTATGGAGGAAACAGACAAGAATTGCACAGGATGAGGAGAGACGATAAATTGTATTCTCCACTGTTGGAAAGAGTGACCCTTTCAAAGATATCGTAGGTCTATTGAATTATTGAAGTATTCGAATGAATGAATGAAAATATGTGCACGGACAATGAGTTTTACTAGACCCATCAGGCAAGGGCAGTTATCTATATAGCAGTGATCTGAAAAACAGTGATGTTATTTTTTAAAATTGCTGCACTTATTACATACCTACCATAGACTAAAGAATAGGATATTATAGTATTAGAGGTAGTTTCAACACAGAACATATTCTCATTAAGCTTTCATCTGATAAGGAATAAGATATACCCACACAAACAATTATTACATATTTTTGATTAAATACCTGCCCCTAAGTTTGAAGTGGGGAAAGGATTTCAGTAAGCAGAGGTGGGGATGTTATGATCTTAGAGGCCTGAAAGATGAAGTATTCAAAAACATAGAGGCAAATGATGACAAGACGAAATTGAGAAATGGCTGCTAGTCCACTTGAGCCATAGGATGCGTTAAGGTGAGTGGCGTGTGATTATTCCGTTTTTAAGATAAATTACTATTGTTATACTCCATAATATAATTGTTGTTTTGCAAGTTAGCCTTTAGCTATATGAGGTTTTGTCTTTAATAGAGAGTATTTCTGACATAAATGGGATTGGTGGGATTAGAACAGGAAGTCTTTTAATAGGAGACAGCCAGCATGTCTCCAATCACATAATCCTCATTATGATCTTCACTATCCCTCTGTACCACCACACTCCTGCCAGGGCATAGTGAAAATGATCAAGATGGCAGAATGATTTGAGGGAGTGAAGCTCTGATCTCACCAGTTCTTTCCTATTCCCTTCCTGCCAAGTATGTTTACTTTGAAGTGTTAAAAGAGCTGGTACACTGAACTGTCTGTTAACATGAAAGGATCCTAGACTTAGTTGAGGAAGCAGTATCCTGAAGGAAACTGAGCTGAAATGACCAAAGCAAGTAGAAGATATGTCTCTGAATTCATTGAGCCATTGGTCACCTGAATGACCTATGGCACTGTTTACCAAAGAAAAAATGTGATTCTGTTGTGTAATGAGAGATTTGACACCTGGACCATGCACAGCTTTTGTAATGAAATTCCAGGGGTGGGCACTTAGCTATCTAGCCACTGATTGGGGATGGCTGCTGTTTCCATGGTGATTTCACACAAAATCCAACCTACCCTCCTTTCCCACCTCCTCCCCTACCCTGTAACCTCCATTAAATAGAAACAAAAGGAATAATACAGAAGAATCAGTTTAATGAAGTTGGGCACAGTATAGAAGCTTTTAAGTATCGTTTTGTGGTAGTGGTTTCCTGGAATGGCTATACAATTGCATTCAGCTAGTCTCAGGAAGGAGAGTGGATGGAGAAAGGCTTTCACTGTGTTTTTAATCTCTCCCTTATTGTCAAGCATCAAATGAAATAGTACTTAGACAGAAAGCCTCCTAGCTTGGGGGAAGGCCCTTATTTCTCACTACCTTTGTAAAACCTGCTTTATCTTTCCACATAAATATGGGGAAAGAATAGGGTATTCCAGAAAAATGACTACATCCTAGGTACCTTCTCTCCCTAAAGAGCATGAAGGTAGAAATACGAATATATGTAAGTGGTGACTCTTACCTTTCTAGCCAGCAGGAAAATTGATTTTTAAAATCATGTTTGTTGATTTATTATTATCATTATTATTATTTTGGCAAATGAACTGTGGTATAGTAAAGAAGAAAAGAAATAGTGTGGATGTGGTGCCAGAAGATCTTGGCAGAGAGGTGGTTCAATGGATAGAGTGATGGGTCTAGAGTGAGGAAGATCTGAATTTGAATTTTGCCTCAAATCCTACTAGCTGAGAAATCAACTTTACACTGTGTTTCTCTGTTTCCCACATGTAAAATGTACTTGAGAAGGAAAAGGCAAAGTAATTCAGTATCTTTGCCAAGAAAATCTCATAAACAACATGGTCCATTGGGTAATGAAGAGTTCAGCATCAATGAACATCTAGAATTCTTCCTCTTCCTTCTGTGAGACTTTAGCTAAGTCCCTTAAATTCCTTGGTCCCAAATTGTTTCTTATGTAAATTGAAAGGGTTGTGGTAATCTCATTGCACTCATCTATTATACTTTCCTGTATGACTGTATCCATTTAAAAAGCAGTATAAGCTTCCAGGCAGAGAGAGAGGCCTTGCATATTGATCTCCACTCAGGTCAGTAATGATTGGGCCTGCCAGTGTTTCTATAGGATTTATATAGTGCTTTAAGTTTTGCAAAGCATTTAAAAAATATGATCTCTTATAATCTTCACAACAATCTTGGGAGATGAGTAGTATAATTTTCTCTATTTTACAGATGAAAAAATTAAGGCAGACAGAAGTTAAGTGATGTGTCCAGCTAGTCATATTTGTGGCAAGATTTGAACTCCAAATTTCCTGATTCTAAGTTTCCTGCTCTAACCTCTGTACTGACTAGCTGTCTCTATTGTTTCTATTTTCTGTTGTTCTTAGAGGAAAGAGTATTGCCTAAGATCTCTTGAGCATTTTTCTCTGATTAAGGCCCAATTTCTCAAATATACACTGATTACAGAACTTAGTCAAATGTATAAACATGAGCCATTCTGCAACTGATAAATGTACAAAGAATATAAATAGACAATTTTCAGAAAAAGAAATCAAATATATCTTTCGTCATATAAAAAATGCTCTAAAAAATCTCTATTGATTGGAGAAATGAAAATAAAAACAACTTTGAGGTACTACTCCTCACCTATCAGAAGCTCTGGAGATTTCACCCATAAACAAAACAAAATTAAGCCTCAGAGCAAACACAGACCCGTGAAAAACAAAAGAAAACTTGGTGCAGAACAGGTTCCTCCAGGGACAATGAAAAGACCCTAATTAAGACTCCAGGCTGGAGATTAGCTAGTGGGAAATACAAACACCTCCAGGCTAGCTCCACTGAAATAGCCAGCCAGGAGCCCCAGGGCTAGCTAGGTTTTGGCTGGAGCTCAACCAGAACCACAGGAACTTTCACCTCCCAGGCAGCAAGAAGAGTGAGGGTCTGAGCCCAGGAAGATTGAGGAAACCTTTTCTGATCAGGAACGCCAGCCTCCGCTGTGCTGCAGAGACAAAGCCGTGGGTGAGAAGGAACCAGCACACTCGGGAGTGTAGAAGCAGTGGGGCAAGTACTTGCAGGAGGGTGGAGCTTTTGGTTTAGGGTTTCAGATCAAAGGGGAGAACTGAAGTGAAGCTAGAGGTGTCAACCCCCAACCCAGGATTGAAGCTGTTTATACTAAGAGTTCTCATGAAAAATGAATAACAAATTACAATGTTAACTATAATAACAACAACAATAAAAGAGATCCTAAAATCTTTGAGAGATCTAAGAACAAGTCCTTAAAGCTATGGTAGCTGGAATCTGTAGGAAATTTTGCAAATAGCTGAACCTAATGAGGTTTGAAGTCTTGGAACTGCTTGATATAGCTTAGAAATAAATTGAAGGCTGCCAAGAGGGAGCAACCCATGACTCATTTATTTTCTGTTACTTTTGAAAGAGATTTTGGTGGGTCATATGTTTCATTGAATCTATGTTAAGTTTGAACCCAGTATACCCAAGTACAGAAGTAGTAAAAAGGAGAGTGGGCCCTTGTTGTTAGGGAAAATGCATTTTGTTCTTGATATATTTTCTCAGCATTTATAAGAAATAAAATCAAATGTTCTTCAATCTCTAAATCACGTGAGATATAATTAATGTTTAAGATAAGTGTTATTAATCTGGTCTGTGTACATTTTTTCAAATTTTGTTAATGGTATTTTAATACAATTGGTTTCTTTTGCAATTCTCTATTTTATCCATAGGATTCACTGAGGTACCAAAAAAACCTATGTTGTTATTTTAAAAAATTATGAATTTGATCATGTTATAATGTCACTGTGACTGTATACAATGTTCTCCTGGTACTACTCACTTCATTCAACATCAGTTCATATAAGTCATTTCAGGTTCTTCTGAAATGTGACTGCTCATCATTTCTTATAGAAAAATATATTCATTATATTCAAATATCACAATTTGCTCAGCCAGTCCCAAAAGATGGACATTCCCTCAATTTCCAATTGTTTGCAACCATAAAGAGAGTTACTATAAATGTTTTTGTACATGTAGGTTTTTTTTCTCTTTTTCATGATCTCTTTGGGATACAGACCTACTAGAATTGCCGAATGAATAATTGTTCTCCCAAATTGTTGGATCACCAACAATGCAACAATGTCCCGATCTTTACACATCCTGTCTAACATTTATCATTTTCCTTTTCTGTCATATTAACCAATCTGATCTGTAAGAGGTGGTATCTCAGAAGTTGCTTTCCTTTGTATTTCTCTAATTAATAATTATTTAGAGCATTTCTTTTTTAATTAAAGCTTTTTATTTTCAAAATATATACATGGATAATTTTAAACATTCACTCTTACAAAACTTTGTGTTCTAATTTTTCTCTCCCTTCTTCTTTCCCCTTCCCCTTGATAGCAAGTGATCCAATACGTATTAAACATGTTTGATTCTTCTATACATATTTCCATAAATATCATGCTGCACAAGAAAAATCAGATCAAAAAAGAAAAAAATGAGAAAGAAAACAAAATGCAAGCAAACAACAAAAAAAAGAGTGAAAATATTATGTTGTAGTCTACATTCAGTTCCCACTGCCCTCTCTCTGAGTGCGATGGCTTTCTTTATCACAAGAGCATTGGGACTGACTGACCTGAATCATCCTATTGTTGACAAGAGTCATGTTCATCAGAATTGATCATCAAGTAATCTTGAAGGGCATTTCTTCATATGATTATAGATAGCTTTAATTTCTTCATCTGAAAATTGACTGGGGAATGAGTTGTATTCTTTTAAACTTGACTCAGTTGATAAATTTACTGGCTGTCATTCTCCAATTGATAGTCAAAAGATATGAACAGACAATTTTCAGATAAAGAAATTGAAACCATTTCTAGTCATATGAAAAGATGCTCTAAATCCTATTTATTAGAGAAATGTAAATTAAGACAAGTCTGAGGTACTATTACACATCTCTCAGATTGGCTAAGATGACAGGAAAAGATAATGACAAATGTTGAAGGAAATGTGGGAAAACTGGTACACTAATACATTGTTAGTGGAATTGTGAACAGATTCAGCCATTCTAGAGAACAATTTGAAATTATGCTCAAAAGATTATCAAACTGTGCATACCCTTTAACCCAGAAGTGTTTCTACTGGGTTATATCGCAAAGAGATCTTAAAGGAGGGAAAGGGACCCACATGTGCAAAAATGTTTGTGGCAGTCCTTTTTATAGTGGCAAAAAACTGGAAACTGAGTGGAGGCCTATCAGGTAGAGAATGGATTAATAAGTTATTATATATGAATGTTATGGAATATTACTGTTCTATAAGAAATGATCAGCAGGATGATTTTAGAAAGGCTGGGGAGACTTACATGAACTAAGTGAAATGAGCAGAACCAGGAGATCATTGTACATGGCAACAACAAGATTATACGATGATCAATTCTGATGGATGTGATTCTTCTCAACAACTAGATGATTCAGGCCAATTTCAATAATCTTGTGATGATGAGAAACATCTACAGCTAGAGAGGGGACTGTGGGAACTGAATGTGGATCACAACATAGCATTTTCACTTCTTTTGTTATTGTTTGCTTGAATTTTATTTTCTTTCTCATTTTTTCCCTTTTTGTTCTGATTCTTCTTGTGCAGCAAGATAATTATATAAATATGTATGCCTATTTTGCATTTACACATATTTTTACCATGTTTAACATATATTGGATTACTTGCCGTCTAGGAGACCGGGTGGGAGAAGGGAGGAAATTGGAACACAAGGTTCCTCACAAAAGTGAGGGTCAATGGTGAAAAATTATCCTTGGCTATGTATTGAAAATAAAAAGCTTCAATTAAAAAAAAAAAAGAAAAATACAGGAGGTACAAAGAGGAATGTTTTCAACAGGAGTGATGTTTTAAACAGGAGTCTTTATAAAATCCTTCCACTGAGCTCTCTAATCATTTCTAGAATCATAAATATAAATTTCAAAAGAATATTAAAGAACAACTAAAGATCTTAGAGATGAGGAAACTGGGTGAGAGAAGTGAAGTGACATGTATAAAGTTCGAGATATGGGGCATCAAAGTTGAACTTTGAATCACTATCTTCTGACAACACTGTCAGGGTGCTTTTTACTATTCTTGACTTTTGAAATTTAAAATAAAAATCTCCCTTTACAATTTTGCTGGGCAGGATAACTTGAGATGCCTTCCAATAAAATGATCCTATGTAAAAAAGAAAGAAAGAAATACTGACTATAAAAATTGTTTACCAACTTTGTGCTTCCCTTCTCATCTTGGCTGCATTGGTTTTGTATAGAAAAATCTTTTTAATTTAATATAATCAAATTATCCATTTTACATTTTATACTGTTCTCTAATTCTTTTTTGGCTACAAATTCCTCCCTTGTCCAAAGATCTGACAGGTAGACTCTCCCTTGCTCTCTTTATTTGCTTACAGTATCATTCATTATGTCTAAATCTTGAACCCATTTTGATCTTATCTTGGTATAGGGTGTTAGATGTTGGTGAATGTCTAGTTTCTGCCATACTATTTTTTAATTTTGACAGCATTTTTTTGTCAAATAGTTCTTATCTTAGGAGCTGGAGTCTTTAGGTTTATTAAATAGTAGATTACTATAATTATTAATCACTGTGATTATACCTAAGTCTATTGCACTGATCCACCACTCTATTTCTTAGCCAGTACAACTAGTTTTGATGGTCACTTTATAATAAAATATTACATCTGGAATGGCTAGGTCAACTTTTGTTGTATTTTATTTATTAATTCCTTAATATTCTTGACCTTCTGTTCTTTCAGATGAATTTTGTTATAATTTTTAATCCTTTAAGATATTTTTGGTAGTTTGATTGATATGGCATTGAATATGTAACTTAATTTAAGTAGAATTATTATTTTTATCATATTAGCTTGGCCTTCCAATGATCAATTAACATTTTTCCAATTGTTTAGATCTGACTTTATTTGTGTACAAATTGTTTTATGATAGTTTTTATCTACTTTTTTGGGTTTGTCTTGGTAAGTAGACTCCCAAATATTTTATACTCCCATATATTTTCAACATATATATTTTATTTTACAGTTATTTTAAATTGAATTTCTCTTTCTATCTCTTGCTTCTGGACTTTGTTAGTAATATATAGAAATGCCAATGATTTATATGAACCTATTTTATATCCTGCAACTTTGCTAAAGCTGTTAATTATTTTAAGTAGTTTTATTTTAGTTTACCTCTAACATTATTTAATTATACCATCATATCATCTGCAGATGTTTTTCTTGTTGCTAAAGCTAATATTTCTAGCACAATATTGAACATTTGTGGTGATAATGAGCATCCTTACTTTAACCCTGAACTTACTGAAAAAGTAACAAGCTTATTTCCATTGTATATAATGCTTGTTGATGATTTATATACTTTATAATTCATTTTTATGCTCTCCAGTGTTATTAATCAACATTTTAAAAATATTTAAGCTATTTTCTTTACTGTTTCTTGCATCTCATCCTCATCTCTTTGTAATTACTCAATAGACTCTAGAGTCCTTTTAGTCCTTAACTCTCAACCTTTCCTCTTGCTATGAGACTTCTTATTTCTTTTTGAAAATATTATTACTTTGTTATGGACCAGAACTCTGAAACAAGGATTCTTACAAGGTGTTGAGTCAGTAGAACTGATGAGACAATGGTTATCTAGTTTAGCATGGTGATTAATAGTTCTCTAAGATCAGTATGATTGCTTTAATCTTACAACAAATAATAGTTTCCTAGTGATATAATGATTGGTTTATACTCGTATAGAGCAAATAAGCTGGGACTCAGAGTCAGAGACAGACTCAGAAGGCCTTGGAGAGAGACTCAGAAAGGCCAGTCACAAACTCGGAAGGAACACAGAGACAGATTCATTCCATCATCCACCTTTGTGGTGGCTGGAGACTGAAGCAAAAGCTCTTGGAGCAAGGAGAGCCAGATTCATTCACTCCATCTCATGCCACCGTTGTGGCTAGCCTGTCCTCCTTAGCTTCTCCACTGAAACCAAGACTCTGGAAGGCCTCTAAGAAAGCTAGCCCAGGCCCCAGGCAAGGAAGCTAGATTGTGAAGGAGATAATAAAGGATTTGGACTTTAACACCTGGATATTCTCATGGTGATTACTCTGCTGAAAGGAAGGCTGCTCCCAAGACCTCCAGAAAACCAAACAAAAACATTACATTACTTTTTCTCCTTTTTCTGTCTTTTATGAGTTCCACCTGCTCTAATCTCAATACACAGATTCCAGTATGACATGTTCAGGCTGTGCTCTATAACTTTACTTTTCATTTTTAAAAAAATATCTTTGCAGCTACTTGTTCAGGAGTCATAATATTTGAACTTGTTTGCATGGCTGTCTTGTATGGTATCTTACCTGGGGGCATTTTACAAAGACTCCATCTTCTAGAACACCCAGTGTGCTCTTGGGAATTTTTTTTTTGCATTGATTAACTGTAATAAAATACAAATAGGAAAGTATTGTTTGTCTAAGGCTATAGACCAATTTATCCTGTATATGTTTGGTTTGTATATAGCCATTTTTATGTTGGCTCCTCTGTTACACTGTGAGCTCCTCCAGGGCTGGGATATCACTCAGGGTTTTTCTGAAGACTAAATGAAATATTTTTGAAGTGGTTAGCACACACACACACACACACACACACACACACAATATCAACAATGGACACATAGTTTATAACTGCTTCAGTTCTCTGGATCAGACAGAGAATATTAACAAGCGGAGAAACAACAGCAAAACAGGAAAAGGGATGGAAGACAAAGAATCCAAGTAATCAGACCCTAAACTTCACCCCTCAAAAGAAAAAGTCAGGAGAAAAAATAACAATGATAGTTTCGTAGAACTTGCAAAACATATCAGATCTGATTTGTCTTGTGCAGCATGATAATTGTGGAAATGTGTATGGAAGAACTGCTCAGGTTTACTATATATATTGAATTACTTGCCATCTGGGGGAGGAGGGAGGGAAAGAGAGGGAGAAAAAAATTTGGAATACTAGGTTTTATAAACTATCTATACATTTATTTTGAAAATAAAAAGCTTTTTTTATTTAAAAGGAGCAAGACTTCCATGGGGAAGTCATCTTGGAAAGACTCACACCAAAATATTGAAATTCTAATATATATATATATATATATATATATATATATATATATATATTCAGAAAAGTCAGGGTTCTCCTGATCATACTTATAGTTTGGAAACATTTTTGCTTTAAAAAGAATTGGCAATGTTAATCATTTTGCTCAAAAGAATTTCCCTGTATTGGAGATGATTTTTGTTTCTTGTTTATATATCTCTTCAATTCACATGAAAAAACCCAGATTTTCTAAGAACTTTTTTTTTTGAATGATTAAGTCAGATGTTTTCTTTCTATTACCTTGTTAAATAAAATAAATTTCATCCAGATAATGGTCCCCACATGGTACATACTAGATAGTATATAAATGCTAAATTGTTGTGATATGATATGACATCAGGGAGGGGATGCCATGACATGCAAGTGAATTGAATTTAAGCAAGGGGTATTGTGCAAAGTCACCTACCTCACTTTCCCCTCTAGAACCATCTAGTTCCAGTGGCAAGGTATAGATCAAGATGAGTGGAGATGACCCTGGATATAATGAGTGACTTTGGCCTTTTTAAGCTAAGAGTTTCCTCTCAGTTTAACTGAGGCTATATCTTTTCAGTGATTTAGACGAAGTAGCAGTTGAGGCAAAAAATGGCCTCTTTCATTAAGTCAAAAAACCAAAAGCAAACCAAAAGACATAAATAAGTAAATCTGGGAGAGGAAGACCCTCAGGATGTCTGGCCAAAGCAGAAATGATTGCTATTTATAATATTACAATGACCAAATGGGGCTTGGCCTGGGACCTATTGGTGGACAATCATTGAGAAGTATTGTATTTCTTGATTTAAGGCATGGTCCTAAAGAAGGAAATCAAGGCAATAAACCTAAGCTATCTTTGAGGGGAAGGGGGGAAGGGAAGAAGGGGGGCGGAGGATGTCAGAGATTCAAAAGAAAAGGAAAAAAAGCTTTTAAGAGCATTTGTGTAAGTAAGAATATGATAGTCAGAGGGAGGAAAGGAAGCAAGGAAGGAAGAAAAGAAGGAAGGAAAGTAGGAAAGAAGAAAAGAAGGAAGAAAGGAAGGGAGAGAGGGAGGAAAGGAGGGAAGGAGGGAGGAAGTGAAAGGGGAGTGAAACTATGTTCCCTTTAAAATTATCACTCTCTGAAACTATGTCCCCTTTCAAGAAGAGATCAGAGTTTCCCCAGGCTCCAAGGAGTCTAGAGAGAGAGCCCATTTTCCCAGTATGAGAGAAGCAGCCCTATTCAAGGCCAAATCAACTCCCATTGATCTTTTGGAAAAGTCACATCCTTATTCAGAAAATTCTAAAATCTTATTCAATTGAGAATTCCTGATCTGATCAGCTCTGACTATCCTAGGTAATCACTTCTTCCCCTCCCCACCAAGAGCCGCCCATAAAATAGGCTTCCTTTTATTCATTTCTTTGCAAAATATCCAAGGCAGCTTGCTCAGCTTCTTTTGTAATGATGCTAGGACCCTGCCCTATGAGAAAGCATTCTCTTCTCAGTGCCAGCCTCCATTGCCCTAATAGGACTTTGCCATTAAAGAAGTCAGTCTCTTAGCAAAACTGGCTTCCTATCCAAGAATAAACTTCCATTTTTTACCAATTAATATTTTGGGTTCATGAATTCTTTCACAAAGAACTGTGCCGACTAAAAGGAGATTTTAACAATTCTCTGACTGCCACTAACCTCCTGACTGCCACTAACCTCATCAGAAGGATGGAAGAAAGGGAGGGAGGAAGGAAGGAAAGAAGGGAGGGAGGAAGGGAGGGAAGAAGGAAGGAAAAGAGGGAAGAAGGGAGGAAGGAATGAAGGAAGGGACAGAGAGAGGGTTGGAGGAAGGGATGGAAAGAGGATAGGAGGGAGGAAGGGAGAGAGGGTGGAAGGAAGAAAAAGAAGAAAGAAGGAATAGAGACCTATTTACCTAGGTAGCTAGGTAACATCGATAGTGATAGTGGTGGTGGTGGTGGTGGTGGTGGTGGCGGCGGCGATGGTGATGAGGGTTATAATAGCAGTGTTAGAATTACCCCAGCCTGGGGCTTAACACAGTGCCTGCCATTTAATAATTGCTAAATAATTTTTTATTGACTGAAAATCTCTGCCAATCCTTATTCTTTATATATGTCTTCATGATTTTTCCAGGGTTTGCTACCTCAATTTTTTAAGAAATAAGTCTATTTGGTTTTAGTTTAAGATGTCCCCCCAGCAAAAATGAAAATAAAACAGTATCCCAAGTAAAGATATGAATCAGGAATAGTCACTTTTATTCCCACACAAAAAGGGAATGATGAACAATAAAGAATGATAGAATGGTTACAATTGCCAATGGACAAACCCCTTTGAGACACTTGCAATAAGGCTATTCATTAACTATTTGATATTATATCCCTACTAAATATAATAACAGCAAATGTGCTCTTTATTTTCCATGTTTTCTCTGTCTCTCTCTCTCTCTCTCTCTGACTTTCTGTCTCTCTCCTCCTATCTCCCACTCTTCTCTTTCCCTTTCCCGTTACTTCTCCTCCTCTATGAATCTTCCTCTTCCTCTTCCTCTTCCTTCATGTCTCCCATCTCCTTTTGAATATTTATTTGTGATCAACAAATCACATAATGATTATAAAAAATCTAATAATTTATCATTCCTTTTGTAATCAGAAACCAAATAAGTAAACCTTGTCATAACACAATTTCTGTATATTTTATTTCACTTCTGCCCTGTCATAATCAAGCAGTAAATGGAATCTCCTGAGGTTCTCTCTGTTAGCTATGTTTCCTTGCTGCTCCTCTCTTTCTACCATCTGTGAGGCCACAATTGGCTACTAGCTGCTCCTTTGGTTTCAGTCTTCTCCTGCTGCTTTTTTGCTAGGGAATGAGGGGTATGGGTGTAAAGGGTTGAAACTCTGAGGTGATGCACTGGGGTCAGACAACCGGGCACTTAAGGCTAATTACCTATTAGACAATACTCTATTAGCTTATGCTTGGAAAATGGCCCTTCCCACCATTCTGTGCTGGTTCCGTCTTTTGCTGTATACAGAGAATTGTGGGAGGTATTAGGGGGTGGAGTAAAACAAGCCAGAGTCACTTTGGCAGTATATGAGGAGAAGAAAGGTCATAGAGATGCTGTGTCCATTCCCTTCACTTCTAGGCCTAAAGACCAAGAATAAAGACCAACAACTTTTGCTTATCCTGATTCTGGCTGATTCTAAGGTATCCAGGGTGCTAACTCAGTCTTTACATATGGGGATTTCAGGTGTTTTTTTGCGATCTCATAGACATAGAAGGGATGCAGCTGCATCCCAAGCAGAGAAATGTGTACATTGGATGAGTATAGGTGGGGGATATGACTTCTGCCATTCTCTTTACTCTCCCCTCTCAGAAGCAGCTTCAAATCCCTTTCATCATTGTTGATGTCAGAACGAAGAGGAGAAAGCATATTCAGAGAGTTTTGCCTCAGCAGGCAATTAAAAAAGAGTTGGAAAATTCATGTGTTTGATTGGAATTCTGACTGAGTATACAGAGGGAGCCACTTTGGGGAGATTTTTTACTCTCCTCAATCTGTATCTTTTTCTTCCTTTCAAGACAATTTTTCTCTATTCCTTCAAGAGAAAGTAGTATAAAGAAACTGAACTTGGAGTCAGAGAATCTAGATACAAAATATAGTCTTTATAATAACTACATAAACTTGCACAAAAAGAAAGCAAATAACAAAAAAGGAATTTAATTCACAGGGAAGACGATTTTATGCACCTAAATGAAAGGTTCTTAAGAGTGTATATGTGTGTGTGTGTGTGTGTGTGTGTGTGTATGTGTGTGTTTGTGAGAGAGAGAGAGAAACAGAGACAGACAGACAGACAGACAGAGGCAGAGACAGAGACTCATTTCAAAGTCTGGTGAAAGCTATGGGGCCTTCTCAGAATAGTAGTTTTAAATAATAGAAGAAAACGCTAATTTTCAATTAAAAGACAATAAATATAAAGATATATTTTTCCCATCCAAAGTCATGAATCCCTTGTATTTGTCCATGGATGAATCTCTTATGTAGAACTTTCCTAATACTCTAGGAACCAAATGATGAAGACAGCTACAATTCTAAAAGACAAGCCTTGGAATATATATATATATATATATATATATATATATATATATATATATATATATATAACAAATAGAATATCACAAAAACATACTTCACATTAAAACAAAATTAATATAAAATAGTTATCTCTTCCACATCACAACCTTCCCCATTGAGGAGGTTTTGATATATTGTGGGTTGACATAAGAAATAAAAGGGGAATTTGGGGGGGGGTGTTGCAGAAGCTGCGGAAGATACATGAAAGCTAGCAGACAACATAGAATAGTTTAGAAATTCAGAAATGCCCAAAATGTTTGTATAATGTACAATATATTTTATCTTTTAATACCATAATAATTTAGACATTTTTCCTGATGCAAAGGGAGGACCAAATTTTTTTCAAAAAACAGGAATACTGTGCCCCTAATCCTCAAGATATGGAAGGAATAACTTTAATTTTCTTTTTATTGCCAAGAAAGCATTTCAGATGGATATAGCTCTGTGTAGGAGAAAAGACCCAGAAGATCTGCACTCACACACTGACTTTGGACCCTGTGTGACCCATTTGATCAAATAACTTAACTTTTTTGGCATTTGGATTCTCAGTTAAAAGTAAAAGAAGAGTTTGATTCAGAGTAATCATAGTTTGCTCCAATATTCATTAACTATGTGATCTTGACCACATCAATTAATTTCTCTTAGGTTATGTTTCCTCAATTATAAAATGAGGATAACAATGATGCTTACCTAACAGAATTGCTGGGAGGATCAAATGAGATAGTTGTGTAAAAAGTTGTTTTTGTTTTTGTTTTTGGCTAAAATCCAATATAGTCCTACAAGCATATGATAAATACTCTAAGCTCTGAGGAATAACAAAAACTAGACTTGTGATTCCAATAAGGTCCCCTAGGTGAAGAAATATTGTCTCAAATGTAAGTTAGCACCCTCTATACAACTTGTATCCTTAGAAAGTGAATTAAAACACCGAGACTTAAGTGACTTGTCTAGTTATATGGCCCCATATACGTATGTTAGAAGTAGGAGTGGTACTTTTGGTTAAATAATAGTGTTATTGGTCACTTTTTTCTTTATTATCTCTCAAGCAGTAAAAGTCAAAAGATTGCCCATTAAAAAAAATGGTTCCTGACTTCACAAAGCTTATATAAAGGGTTTGGAGTTAGGAACCTATAAGATTTTTTTCTAGATCAAAATCTGTGACCCTAAGATAATCTTGGAAGCATTAAAGTAGGTCTTCAATTACAATAATTGCAAATGATAGTACTCATTTAATATAACCAAAAAATTGTTATTTAATATTCATGATTGTACTCTAAAAAATCACAAATGTAAATCTTACAATATTATAATAAGGCAGATGTGTTAGAGAAAATATTGAGCATTTCCTACCTTTAACCTTTTGTTAAGGTTATCATATCATGTATCATATTATGAAAGAAACTATTTTTAAAACAATGTGAAGAGAATTACATATACTGTGATTTTTTTTTAACAAGACAGTCAAGTAGACACATATATGCATAAAAATGCAAACACAGGGAGGTAAATAAAGCTGCATCTAAGTGTATTTTTAGTTTTCTGTCCTGATGTCTATTTCATTCATTTATGTTCAGGAAGATTGCTTCTCTTTCTCAGGTAAAATTCTCCATCTCCACAACAGAAGGCTTTTGGGAGAACAAACACCAGGAAAGGGTAATAGGTGAAGAGTTTGGCTGCTTAGTGGTTAGGGAAACTCTCTTGTGGCACTGTTATTGAAAGCATTCTCTGCAACCTTTAAGAAATTAAATTCAGCTGAGATGAGGTACAAGTTGGTCTCACTTGGCAAGCTCTTTTTCTTTTTTTAAAGAAAAAGTTCATGTGAATGAATCCAACCATTCTGGAGAGCAATTTGGAAATTTGCTCAAAAAGTTACCAAACTGTGCATACTCTTTGACCCAGCAATGTTACTACTGGACTTACATCCCAAAGAGATCTTAAAGGAGGAGAAGGGACCCGCATGTGCAAAAATGTTTGTGGCAGCCCTTTTTGTAGTGGCTAGAAACTGGAAACTGAATGAATGTCCATCAATTGAACAATGGTTGAATAAATTATGGTATATGAATGTTATGGAATATTATTATTCTGTAAGAAATGACCAACAGGATGATTTCAGAGAGGTCTGGAGAGACTTACATGAATTGATGCTAAATGAAACAAGCAGAACCAGGAGATCATTGTACATGGCAACAAGACAACTATACAATGATCAATTCTGATGTATGTGGCTCTCTTAAACAATAAATTGTTTCAGACCAGTTCCAATTGTTCAGTAATGAAGAGAGTCATCTACACTCAGAGAGAAGACTGTGGGAATTGAATGTGGACCACAACATAGCATTTTCACTCTTTCTGTAGTTGTTTGCTTGCATTTTTGTTTTCCTTCTCAGGTTTTTTTCTTTCTTTCTAGATCCGATTTTTCTTGTGCAGCAAGATAACTGTATGGATATGTATACATATATTGGATTTAACATATATTTTAATATGCATTGGACTACCTGGCATCTAGGGGAGGGATGGGGGAAAGGAGGGGAAAATTTGGAGCAGAAGGTTTTGCAAGGGTCAGTGTTGAAAAATTACCCATGCATATGTTTTGTATATAAAAAGCTAAAATAAAGGAAAAAGTTCATTTTGATCTCTGATAAGGGGAAAATTTAGTTTGTTTTCTTCATAATACTGAGTAGGAGGTTTCAATGCTAAACTTTAATCCTTTCATATTAGTAGGAATATGATTTTTTTAAGGTAACAAGAAGAAATTGTCTATTAAAATATTAACATGAAATGGATTCCTTAAAAGTATTAATTTAAAAAAAAATACCAGCAAAATTAAAGGTTAGAAAGCAAACTTATACTAGCTAAAAATCCTGATTGGAAATAAAGTTAAATTTTTCTAACATATTTGAAACATGGCATACTCAATCCTATTCCTCTTTCTTTTCATTCTTATTATCTTCCCCTTTGGTCTATTGTCTGTTGTCTATCTTTTTTTCCATCATCATTTCTGTTGTTGTTCAATCATGTCATACTCTTTGAAACCTATTTTGGAGCTTTCTTGACCAAAATAATAGAGACGTTTGCCATTTCCTTCTCCAGATTATTTTTAGATGAGAAACTGAGTGAGAACAGGGTTAAGTGACTTTTCTAGGATCAGACAGCTAATAAGCATCTGAGCCCAGATTTGAATTTATGAAGAGAACTCTATGATTCCAAGCCCAGCGCTTGAAACTATGTCACCTAGATACCCTATCCATGTAACTGCCATGTTCTTCATCAATAGTTAACATTTATATAGTACCCTGGGTAACTAGATGGTACAGTATCCAGAACATTGGGCATGAAGTCAGAACAACTCTTCTGCATGAGTTCAAATCCAACCCCAGCTACTTACTAGGTATGTCTGATCCTGGGCAAGTCTTTTAACCATGTCCACTTCTGTTTCCTCATGGGTAAAATGATCTGGAGAAGAAAATAGTAAACCACTCCAGTATCTTCACCAAGAAAATCCCAAATAGGATGATGAGTTGGACATCATTGAAACAATCTAACAACAAATACAGTATCTAATATGTACTGTGCGCTATGCTGAATACTTTCCAAATATTATCTCATTTGATCCTCACAATAATCCTGGGAGGAAGATGACTTTCTTTTTCCTTTCTTTATATAATCTGCAGCACAATACTTTGCACTTAAATGCTTGTTGATTTGATACCCTTGTATTCAGTAGTAATTCACTCCTAGAATTCTTCTCCTAACTTTCTGGCAGTTCTTTGTTTTTAGTTGTTTTATTTTCTCTTCCTTCCATTATTTCCCAGGATTTTACTCCTGACTCCCTTTTTTTCTTTTTCTTGAATCTCTTCTTTTGATGATCTAACCTATTAACAGAATGTTTATGATTATATATGTAACATTACAGCCCCTGTGGAGACAACTCTCAAATCTTTCTATCTGAAATATGGCCTGTTCTTCTGAGTGACAATTTTTCAGTTTTAATTTTCTCATGAATTCCCCCATTTGATTCTTGCCAAACTCATATAAGAGTGCTAAAATGACTTTGCTAAAATCAGGATATCTTAGAATTGTCCAGAATCCCAATTAACTGCCGAGATGGCCTTAGGTAAATTATTTCCTACATTGAGCCTTAGTTTCTTTATCTAAAAGGTGAGGGAGTTGAACTACAAGATCTCTAAGGTCTTTTCCAATCCTAATATTTTTATAAGTCCTTAATTTAACTTACTCTCAACTTATATCTTCTAACGACATCACAATTCTTTTATGATTTCTGGCACACAATTTGTAATAATCTGACTTGTTCTTTCTTAGCCTAGTAAGTCTAATCATTCACTAAATCTTGCTGTTTCTACCTTCAGATCTCTGAATTCTATCTTTGCTATTGTCACTCCAGGGCCTCATAACCACTTGGTCTGAACTATTAAAATAGAAACCTAATTCATCTGGCTGCCTCTGACCAACTCCTCTCCAACATCTCTGAGACCCGAAATCAGAGAAATCATCCTCATCCTTAGTTTTGATCATAGTCAAGTTAGTGATAAACAATGTGAACAGAGTCAAGTCAGTGAAATCAATGGTGATAGTGATCAAGTCAGTGTAGTGGAGCAGGAAATTCCTTGCAAAGGGGACATGGAAATTAACCCCAGGCTTCAAAGGTACAAGCAGCACACAACGTGCTTCTTGACAGCCTCCAAAATCTTAGAGACTAAACACCATCTGAGAGGCAAGAAATTTACTTTTTTGGTTCCCAAAGAATAAACACCATCACCTACTGGAAGCAGGAGAGTGACTACCTGGTTTCAAGAGAGGCACACACTGTTAATAGGTATATTAATAATAAAAGGTAATGCTCCAAAATGTGTTCTGCTTGGAGCCTAGATTTGGAGTCTTCTTTCTCTGACTTCTCTACCTTAGAATCTATTGTTATCCTGCTCTGTCTCCATATAGAAAGACTATAGATTTCCATTATCACTGGATATGGAGCAAACTACAGTTATTGGATACCACCCTTCTCCTCTCTAAAATCCAGAAGATCAAGAAGAAGGCCGTTCATACCCATCCCAAAGCTTGATTATACATGAAGGAAATTTTGTCATACAATAGTTAGATCTAGTCTTAAGACTTTTTCCAACTTTGTTTCAGCTACCATCATCTTGGGATTAGGCAAGAAAATTTACTCTGAATATGTTTCAATCAGTCTCCTGGAGACCTATATATCTGGTTTCTAAAAACACGGTTTCCTGACCAAATCTCTTTTCTTCCTAAGTGTTAGAGAGAAAACTTGGTACTGGTGCTTTTAACCAATGTTTTAACCTGTAAGGTGAGAATCCTGTTAACTGTTCTATACTATGACTACTCAATTTCTTTTTCTTCTTCTGTTTCTGTGATAGAGTCTTTAGTTACCTAGGTTTAAAAAAGCCTCCTTCCCGTAATACATCCCAATTCACCTCAAATCCATCCATCTTGCACCCCTATTCTCTTTGTTTCTCTTCGTTGTGCCCTGTGTAACAAAATTTTTCCATTTTTAATTCCTATACCATCTCTTTAATGTGCTGAATATTGGTAAAACTAAAGTGACTCTATCACATCATTGCCAATCTTATTCAGAACTGTGGACAACATCTGTCATGGCCTACAAAACACTAGATTAGAAGGAAGACTGCCTTCTTCTCACTACCACTTCCAATCCCTCTCTCTGATGCCATAAATGCAATCTTTTATCTTTAAAAGTTCATTCCATCCATCAATATCCTCCCTCTGATGCCAAAACTGCAACCTTTTCTCTTTAAAGGTTCCTTCCATCCATCAACATCATTCTAACCAGACTTCTTTGCAAGTTACCTGCCATCCTAGTTCATTCTCCCTCCTTTCTCTTGAAGTCCAGTTCCTTTGTCTTCCTTTGTGCCCTAATTTCTGGTTGATATTTGGAGACACCCTCTTCTTATCCTCTTCTTCATACATTAATTTCCAGACAAAATAAAGTACATCCTGTTCCTACCAAACAATATTCTGTCTCTTGTATTTTTGCAAAAGCTTTCTATTATGCTTAAAATTCTCTCCCTTCTATTCTATTCACTTCAAACTCTCTTATTTCTCATGGACATGCTTTCATAATATCCCTAGGTATTCCTATTTTTCTTTGTGCTCTCTGTCTACATTTGTCTTTGTCTCTGTCTGCTTGTCTGTCTATCTGTATCATTATCTTCTCAATTAATCATGTTCTTATTTATCTGTTTACATGATATATCTCTTCAATAGACTGAAAACTCCTTAAAAGTAGGTACTGTTTCATCAATGTATTTTCTAGCATTTATGTCTTTCACATAGTAGGTTATTAATATATGTTGGATTAGAATGATTTTGAGATTAATC
Source organism: Sarcophilus harrisii (assembly GCF_902635505.1). Lineage (NCBI taxonomy): Eukaryota > Metazoa > Chordata > Mammalia > Dasyuromorphia > Dasyuridae > Sarcophilus > Sarcophilus harrisii. Next base: position 184,352,282 of record NC_045427.1, on the reverse strand, counting down.
CTTACTACCAATGTCTTGCTAGTTTCTCTTTCTATGTCCTCATTTTCCTCATTTGTAAACTGAGATTGGACTAGGTGATCCTCCATTTATCCTTTTCATGGATCCTATGGTATAGTCAAAATAGTATATTTATCCAATTTTCTGAACAAAATTCCATGCCTTTGTACAAGTTCTTTTGTGGGATTGACCCTTCTTCAGTCTTGGTATGTCAATTTTGACCTAGCCCTCAGAGTGCAATTACATTTCTTCTCCTCTCGGAATCCTTCTTCGATTCTCTCAGCAGAAATCATTGCTACCTTCTCGGAGCTTACACAGTCTTATTTCTTTTTGGCATTTATCATATATTGGTTTATAGTCTAATTGTTTATACATGACATTTCCCTACTAATTATCAGATTTGTGAAGTCAAGAACCACATTTTAGGCTTCTTCTTGTCTCTCAAAATGCTTTGTATATTGCCATGTACATGTTTGCATACACACAAATATACATATGTACTACTGAGTTCTTAGGTATAGGAATTTTAATCAAGAAAAGGTAGACTACATCACAGCATGAAATGAGATATGATATAATGAGAAAAAAGTAAGACCTGAGACTTTCAAAAATATGTGATTAAAAAGAAGAAATAAATGAATTCTTATGATGATATTGAATGCCATAATTAATAGCAGGCTATAGTAAAAAATCACAAAGATCTGGATTCAAATCTAGTCTCAGATACTTACTTGATATGTGACTGATCCTGAACAATTCAATGATGTTAGAGTTTCTTTCTGTAAAATTGGGTATAGTAATATTTAATTCTCAGGGAAGGTAAGTGGTATAATGAATAGAGAGGTAGTTCTTAAGTCATCAAGACTCATTTTCTTCAGTTCATCTCAGCCCTCTTATATGTTAGCTGTGTATCCCTGAGCAAGTCATTTAACTCTATTTGCTTCAGTTTCTTCATCCACAAATGAACTGGAAGAGGAAATGGAAGGAAATCTTTGCTAAGAAAACCCTAAATTGAATCATAAAGAATTTGATACAATTGAAAAATTGAATGGACAAGCACAACACGTAGCTCACAAGGTTGTTATTTGGGTCAAATTATATGTGTATATATATATATATATATATATATATATATATATATAAAATGCTTTCTAAATTTTGAATGGATTGTATGAACATTAGCCATTATTACATTGTGTTAAATAATATAATGCTATTATTCAGTACAATTAATGATATTACATCACCTTATATTCATGAAGCCACTGTATAAATTTTCAATTTAATGGAAAGAATTCTAAATTTAGAGTCATTGACTTGATTGAATTCTAGATATTATATTGATTTGGAAAAATCATCTGATCTCTCTGAGCCTCAGTGTCATGTGAGAAATATAGATAATATTCATCACTCAATTAATCACTAAGTACTTATTGGTTTCTTCTATTTTCCAGGAATGATATCAGGTATCAGCGACACAAGGACAAAAATGAAACTGTCCCATAAATTTGTCATGAAGAATGTGCTTTGAGAAGCTCAAAGAATCATAAAGGCAAGTGCCACAATAGTTCATGTAAGGAGACCTAGCTGTGAAATCAGGGGATAAAGGTTTTAATCTAGGATTCAGTTCTTACTCTGTGATATTGTACAAGTCATTTAATTTTCATGAATTTCAGTTGGTCCATCTAAAAATGGAGGTAGTAACATTCTTTAAGCAAAGGATTAAAAGAGAACATCAATAAATTTGAATATATAAATACGAATTATTATTGCCATATCATAAAGGCAAAAGCAACACTAATGACTAAAACAGGACTTCTAATGATCACTAAAACCTTTAAATCATGGAGAAGCAGGATTCCATCAGATCATGGAGTAGAGTCAGATGTGGCAAAGGCATGTACCACAGGTTTCATTTTTTTTTTTTAATTTAATAGCCTTTAATTTACAGGATATATACATGGGTAACTTTACAGCATTAACAATTGCCAAACCTCTTGTTCCAATTTTTCACCTCTTACCCCCCCACCCCCTCCCCTAAATGGCAGGATGACCAGTAGATGTTAAATATATTAAAATATAACTTAGATACACAATAATTATACATGACCAAAACATTATTTTGCTGTACAAAAAGAATCAGACTCTGAATTATTGTACAATTAGCTTGTGAAGGAAATCAAAGATGCAGGTGTGCATAAATGTAGGGACTGGGAATTCAATGTAATGGTTTTTAGTCATCTCCCAGAGTTCTTTTTCTGGGTATAGCTAGTTCAGTTCATTACTGCTCCATTAGAAATGATTTGGTTGATCTCGTTGCTGAGGATGGCCTGATCCATCAGGACTGTACCACAGGTTTCATAACTAAGAACTGAAAGTACTTTGTAAAGATAAATCTTACAAACTATATAGAGCCAATTAAAATAATATATTTTCATAAAACCAGTAACAGAACTCAGTCTTAGGGCACAATAACACATGTAGGGAGATAGTCTGAATCACAAATGAATGTCCATATTGTCTTAAATTATTGAACCAGAAGATGAAGATATTCTCTGGACTAAACTGATATTTCCTTCAATTTGGAGTTACTTCATAGGAGTAACAATAATACTGAATAATTGAGAGGGGGAACTAGTGTAAGGAAAATGTTATTTTTAATCTCAGGAAATTATAAAGGAAATTGGGTAGATAAAACACCAAGATTTTGGTACCTGATTCAAACTGTCTAAATAACTTGGCTTATAGCATATGGTGGAAAGTTTATAGAACTGTCACAAAGAAGAGGAAATTATTGAAGGTCAAGTATCCAGGAAAGTATCAAGAGGCATTATAAAGCATACCCAGGGACTATTACTGGAAAAGATGGGTAAAAAAGCATTCTGCTGAAATAATATAAAAATAGGAGTTTTTCAAATTCTGTGAAAGAATTAAAAATGATGGTTTCTGCTGTTGACTCTAATAAAAGGAATACATATTTATTGAAAGTCAATTTTATGGTGATATAGAAAGCAAAGAGGAAAAATATGCTAGACATGAAATCCACATTATTTAGGATCAAATGCTCTCTCAGGCACTAGGTATTTGACACTTGGACATATGAACTCTTTCAATCTCACTTTTATAATCTGCAAATTAGTAATTATGTGATTTATAGCTTTAAGGGATTTTAGAGATTATAAAATCTAACTCCTTCACTTAACAGAGGAAGAAACGAAGCCCTGACTTTATTCTTTAATTATCATGATCAGTGTTTATTAATTTATGAGATATTAGTACCTGTAGCACTTAACATCACAGGACTTCAGTAAGAACAAAATGAAATAATGTTAAATGTTTTGCAAACCATAAAGTAATATATAAATGTCATTTTTTATTAGTAGTGCAGTTCCTCTGAGGATACAAATCAATAACCAAGTTTTTATCAAATACATGCTATATGTGAAGCATCTTTCCTGATCCTATGGATAAAAAAAATAAAGGCATAGTTACAATACTTGTTATAATTTGAAAGATACTTCAAACACATCAAATAATAACAAAATCAGAGCCTAAATAATAAAGCAATAATAAAGCATGAAGAATGAAAGAACAAAATTGTATATAATGAAGAACACTAGGTTAGGAATCAGAGGTCCTGGATTCAAATTTGGTTTCAGGTATTTTCTATCTGGATGATCATTGATAGGTAATTTTACTTATCTACGAAGACAACTTCCTCATATTGAGTTTGACTCATGAAGGGTGTAGACTAAGTCTTTGCTAAATTCCCTTTAAATTATAAATCTATTTCCTGTCTCTCTCTACAAATATATAAACCCTTTAATGACAGTTATCATGTCTTCTTTTCTTTTACTCCCCTAGCTGTTCCAGTATCTAGATCATTGCATTTTATGTTGTAAGTACATGATAAAAATAAAATGAAGAATTGGACAAATGATAATAAATGAATGAATGGTAGTGTATCCAGAGAACAAAATTGACTTTTTAGTCAGAGTGCTAGGTTTAAACCTATATGATATGAGAAAATAGAATATAAGCTGTTCAATATAAGGGACAGTTTTATTTTTTCTGTCACTGTAGATCCTTAATTTATGTTAGTTGAGGTGAATTGAAATAAATTTCTCTGATCTGGGCTCCAATTTCATCTATAAATTGAGGGACTTAAATAAGATAATCACCAAATTTCTTTATAATAATAAATCCCATGGGACTTAAAAGGTTCAAATTATACAAAAAGCCCCAATAAATTTAGAGATAGACTACCATGTAAGTGAATTCATCTAAGCTTGATATGCTTCAAATCAATAATACCACAATACAATGATGTTTACTACATGTGTGACTTTTAGCAAGTCATTTAATTACCGACTGCCTCAGTTTTTTCATTTGTAAATGAGAGCAGTTAGACTACATGATTTCTTCTGGCTCTAAATTTATGGTCTTACATATGTGAGTTACTTTATGTCTTCAAGGCTTTAATTCCCCATTTTTAAGATGGCAACAATAATTCCTGTTCTGCCTTTTCCATAACTTGCAATAAGGTTCAGACAAAAACACCATATAAACATATGCTATTATTACTGATATTTATGAAAAATACATGTTTCTGGGAAACTATATATAAATCAAATTTTTGTAAACCAAATCATATTATCCCCTTTTACTTACAATTTAATTCTAATATGGTTTATCTCTATTCTTTGTTTATGATTGATCCTTCAGTCTCAGCTCTCTTGAATCTTAAGCTGTCTTTTTCTTTTCCATTGTTAAAAACCTATGATGTATAAACAAATTCTTAAGTGTATTGGAGAAACTCATGAGTTAAAAAAGAAAAAGCAACGTTAATATAAATCTTTTGTTAAATGATAATGTGAATAATCACCCCCTAGTTTGTCTACTGTATAATTTCAAATACTTATGATTTTCCTTTTTTTTTTTTCAAAAATGGTGGTTTTACTTTAAGCTGAAAGAATATCAAATAATTGCTCATAAACACTCTCATTTTCATAGTACTTTAAAGTTTATAAAGCAATTGTTTCAGAATAACCCTGTGAGAAAGGCAGGAAAAGCATTTTTATACTCACTTTATAAATAAGGAAACTGAGACTTGGAAGGGATAATTAGCTTATCCAATGTCACAGAATAAATAATATAGTTGAAGATAGGAATTAAGTGACCTCTGGGTTCACTCCCTATTTTAACTCCCATATAGGTTTTAGAAAACTAAGCTTTTAGACTTGGAGTTGACCACAAAGAAGCAAATCTATTCATGTGATAGAGTATTGATCCAGTTGCACTGGACACCAGAAAGAGGAAGTAGAGCCAATTTTATAGCACACAGAATCTCACACATAGGTGGAGGACTGCTGGCATTTTACTATTATGAATGTGATAGTTCTCTTTTTAATTAAATTGTACTTTTACTTTGTTTTCTTGTTTATTTGTTATTGTCATTTGTCTGTTTCCTTTTTTGCTCTTTGGAAACCCCCTAATGTGAAGATCGTGTATTTTTAAATCAGCAGGAGACAGGAATTCAGGTTAGGGGAAAATCGTCAGTCTTTATTCTCAGTGAAGAAAGATCGGAGGTGGGGAAGAGAATCGGCGATAGCAATGTGTGCAGCTGAGTCAAGAAGCTAGCTTGACCAGCAGCCACACAAGCAGCAGCTCGGAGTCTCGAACCCAGGCCCAATCTCTCCCAGCTTCTCTTCCTCTCCCTCTCTCTGCCTCCACCCACCAAAATCGTCATTTCCTATACAACACATCAGGACTTGCATGGAGAGTGGGCAGGGACCATTCTTTATCCAATCATGCATATTAATAGAGTATAGCCCAATTACTATTTAGTCTCATGTACTTGGGACCTCAGTGCATCAACTCAAACCTCAGCCCATTACATCCTAACTTGCCCAGGTTTGAACTATAGTTGCCACCCACATATCTAATTCCACTTCTAATCAACACTCATTTTCTAGGTTGGTTGGATTTCCCTCTCTAGAGAGCAAAGTTCTCTCACTTCAGGAAATTTACCACATTGGTGCCAGACTTTAATGTAATCATCAGATTAATGTTAGTAGTATTGCAGCTGAAAACTCTCAAACACAGTTAAACCATGGTATCAGTCTTTCTATTGGCAGAGATTACAAGCATGTACTACCATACCTGATTTATTTTTGTTTTGAAAAAAAGAAGTGTTTTTTTTAATCACTGTTTTTCACTATTTTTGCAACTTCTCACATATTTTTGTTAGCATATATGGTATAGAGAAGGAAAGGGTGGGAGAACTTTTCTTCATAAATTATAAATTCTCTGTGATCAGAAACTATATTTTATTAAATTCAATCTAATAAGTATTAATTGAACACTTGCTATGTACAACAAATTCTCTTAGGCACTAGGCATACAAAGGCAAATATAAGAGTTGCTGACCACAAGAAGCTTATATTTACTTGTGGGGGGATGGGGGTGGTAAGACACAAGGAATACACAAATAAATAAATATAAAATACATATACAACAACAGTTCTTCAGAGCTAGATCACTAAAATGTCGAGGATTCCATAGCTTTTGACCTATGCATAATAATGCTAAATTCATTCCCAGAACAGACTGAGGCCTATAAAAATAGGTAAGGTTCTTTTCTTCTCAGACAGAATTTTTACACTCACACCCTCATGTCACAGGGATTATAAAATAATGGTCTGGCTAAGGCATAAAGGCACATCCTATAAACAATTTCTGAGACTGCTGAATTTGCATTTGACTTCACCTTGGCACTGTACTGTACAAATAGTCTTCTCGAGGTATATTGGTTCTGGCAAATCACTTTAAGGGTTGGTCTTTCTCTTATAAGTAATCATTTTTACTAAGAATTGCTGTGGCTCAAAATGTATATATATATATATATATATATATATATATATATATATATATGTAGCTAGCAATGATTGAAGGATACAATACCCCACAATTTAGCATAGTGCTTGGCACAGAGTAGCTAATAAATGTTCATTGATTTAGCTTCAAAATAACTATGTTTCTAAAGTCTATATTTCAGACTTGCTATTCAGGCACCTATGCTCAGGGATATAACCACAAAGCAGGAAGCTCATATATCTGAATATGCCATGATTTCCAAGGTTTTAATAGGATATTTCTCTTCCCCAGGAAGTTCCAGAAAGAGAAAATTACATGACAAACATTCTGAAGAGAGGAAGATAGGAGAGGGAGAGAGAAACAGTGGACACTTACTCCTTTTATGGTCCAATGAATGAATAGCCAGCCCTTCTGATATAAACTACTCTCCCTATTGTTATGGAGGCTGAGGAGGCCAGACTCCATCTCAAAGTACTAAGTCTTTCAAATCTGAAACAATGCATGTGGCTCACTCAAAAGTACCAGGGTAAATGTATTGCCAAATGGGGCTTAACCTTTCCCAGAAAGGAGACCAAGAACACAATAAAGCATGGATCCTAGACAAGATGAAATGGGGGAAATAGTAAATCTCATATATGAAGTACCATCTTTATGGGGGTAAAACTGTGTCCCCTTTTTGCCACAAGTCCTAGGCTTTTCCAATTTTATGGCTTTTTGTTCTCTTTAAGCATCCCTCAAGAGAGAGAAAGATATGACAAAAACTTTCCCCAATTAAGAGGACTTTTTCTCAAATCACAGGAATTTTCTGGCCGAGTGTCCTTGGACAGAGAATTCTGCTGGGCATGGAGCCCCAAACAACCCAAAGGATTCCCGGAAGTTTGGGCTATCCTCGCTATAGAAAGGACCACCAGAAAAGGGGGCTTACCTCAGCCAGGCTCTTGGGGATCCCCATACCGGGTCACCAAATGATGATGTGTAGGAATGAGAGAGAAATCCCCTCTCTGCTTGGAGATGCAGGTCTAAATGCAAAAGAATTCACCAACCCAAAATATTAGTGGCAAAAAAGGAAGTTTCATTGGCACTGAGAAGTCAGCTTTAATAAGAAGACTGACTTCCTCAGTGGCAAAATCCTGGCCGAGAAATAAAAGGATTATCACTGAGAAGAGAATGTCTTCACAGTGGGAAAGAGTCCTGATAGGCAGCTGTGCCCTACTCTGGACTTCTGCAAGGATATGAGTTTAGAATTATCCTTTATAGAAATCTGAGGCTAATAAGGTTCCTGGCTGAAAAGAAAGCAAATGCCCCCAGGCCTGGACACTTGGAGTTTCAAGCCATTCAATATCAAACCCAGATCACCCAATGGAATGAAAATCACTCTGAAGGCTTCCTGAATGGGGATCTGGCTTCCCAAAAGAGCAATGGGGGTAGATGGGGGAGAGGGGGAGTTGATTTGCCTTAGAAAGGCCCAGTCTGAGAAATATGCCTTCTCCTAGACTCTCTGAAGTCTATCTGGGTACTCTCTGGAGTCTCTGTTCTTTTACAGATCAAAAGGGGACATAATTTCAGAGTGTTAATTTTACAGATTAAAGGGGACACACCTTATTGATCTGAATTATTTTGAAGGGGGCTAAGGATTCAAAAAGATGAAGATTGGGAGAGAGAACATTCAAGGCACAGAAGACAGTCTTATTTATCCTTCTGTCCTCTACACAAATAGCAAGTATTCAATAGAGTTTGCTCAATTGAATTGGGTTAGAGGGACTTCCATTCCATTTCCTCCCTTTTAAACACCTACAAAAGACTTGGCAGTTCACCTGACCTCCTACTATTTGCTCTGTTCGCTGCCCCTCTGCTTTCTCTTGCTTCCTTTTTTCCTACTCTATCTAAATCTAAAAATACAGATGTATGAATGGGGTAAGAAAACCTCAAGCCTGAGGTAGAATAGGGTCACAGAGAACCATTTCAACTTATTTCTTTCCTTATCTCAATTTCAGTATAGAAATATGAATAAAATACTAATCATCTCAGAAAAGGATATGGTTACAGGACATTAATTAATAGAATATTTACAATGCATGTTACCAGTCAGATATAGTTATTCTAGATTACATACTTGGAATTGCATAGAACTTTGAAAGCTTTATATTTTATTTAGTTATAATATTTTGATGTGGGAAAGTGACATGTGGACAAGTAACTGTCAATGGGAGTTCAGGGGACTTAGAAATGGAAGGATCCCAAAAGAGCACTTAATTCAACCCTTTTATTTTACAAATGAGGAAACTGAGGCTCATGCTGATTAAGCAAAATGGCTTACAGATCACAAATAATAATAATAATAATGAAAAGGCGGAGCCAGATCTGAACAAAAGTTTACCATGCAGTACTTTTTTATTTTATCTCAGAACAGATGTTAAGATTTTACACACACACACACACACACACACACACATACATACACACACACATGCTGACCAAGAATGTATGATTTATTTGACTTTCAAAAATCATAAAATCTACAGGCTAAAGTTTTTAAAAATAAAATTGTGTGCTTATCATTTTTCCTCATTACTTTAATATAAATAGAGAATTTTTAAAAAGTGCCTTTTATAATGATGATGATAGCATCTTTATCCATTTGTGGGAAGCAAATATTTTCCAACTTGTAGGCAAATAACTATATGTCTGGATATCAAAAGTAAATATCCAAAAAAGGACAAAATGCAATTCAAATTTCATTTATTTTTATGGAGAAAATGCCTTGCCATTTTATCTATAAAATCATATTGCCTTGCTAATTGATAATACACATTAAAAGGTTACTCATAGAAAGGTACCTTATTCACATAATATATAATGACCTTCCTTATGCATTTTCCATTATTCTGTCATCTCATGCTCACCTGCAGTCTTTAATCCTCCTCTTATTGTTTTTATGGGATTTGTGTTGCTTCTCCCACTCTATTTTCATTATGAAGAAGTTATTTTAAACGGAAAGGAAAAAAGAGAAAGAATTAACTCTATAGCTCATTTCTTTGGTGAATCTTTACAAAGAAACTGGAAAAGGTTGTTATTTTGTTAACATGTCAGTGAAAATGTCTGAGAGTCTATTCACTTATCTAATAAACTAATGTCTGTTTCATTGCATTATAAGGGGATTTGTCTGAACTCTGACCCAATCCCAATTTTTAACAATCTGTTTTCCTGTATTTTATTATCAGTATTCAGGATACCAAAATTCATGATTCATTACTCACAGGAATAAAAATTAGCCAATTTAATTAATAGTAAATTCATGAATTGTCATTTTCTTTCAGCTTCATTTTAAAGGATTAGCTATTTGTTTGTTATTCTTTATACCATGATAAATTGTTTTTAAATTAGAGTATGTCCTGAACTTGATTCCCTGGAGAGAAGTGCATGTGTACCCTATGGTATCATTTAGCTAAACAACAAATCTAGAATTCAGTTATACTCTGTCAGTATATTTCTTTCCCAATTCAAGGGAAAGGACAGGAAAACATTAAAGTATCTGAGGCATTGAAAAAGTAGTGTCATAGAAATCTAAGTAATATGTATATATATACATATATATATATATATATATATATATATAATTTATTTTTAGTTCATATTGCATTATGAATCATATTGGGAAAGAAAAATCTGAACAAAAGAGAAAAACCATGGGAGAAAAAAAATCAGAAAAAAGAAGTGAACATATAACATGTTGATTTACATTAAATCTCCATAATTCTCTTTCTGGTTGTAGATGGTGTTTTTCATCAAAAGTCCACTGGGATTGCCCTGGTTCACTGAGCCACTGAGAAAAACCAAGTCATTCATAGTTGATCATCGCACATTTCTTGCTATTATTTTTACAACATATTCTTGGTTCTGCTTGTTTTGCTCAGTATCTGTTCATGTAAATCTTTCCAGACCTTTCTAATATCAGCCTGTTCATCATTTTTTATAGAACAATAATATTACATTATCTTCAAATATCACAACTTGTTCAGTTATTCCCCAATTTATGGGTATATACTTATTTTCCAGTTCTTTGCTACCACAAAAAAAGAGCTGCTAGTAAGTATTTTTGCACACGAGGGTCCTTTCCCCTCCTTTATTATTCCCATGGGATACAGACCTAGTGGCGACATTACTGGGACAAAGAGTATGCACAGTTTTAGAGCCCGGTGAGCATAATTACAAATCACTCTCCAGAATGGTTGGATCATTTCACAGTTCCATCAACAATGCATTAGTGTCCCAGCTTTCCCATATCCTTTCCAACATTTATCATCTTTTCAAGTCATCTTAGCCAATATAAGAGGTTTGAGGTGGTATCTCAGAGTTGTTTTAATTTGCATTTCTCTAATAAATAGAGATATGATTATAAACAGGCTTTAATTTTGTCATCTGAAAATTGTTCATATAATTTGACCATTTATCAATTGGGGAATGACTTATATTCTTATAAATTTCACACATTTCTTTATATATTTTATAAATAAGATCTTTATCAGAAACACTGGCTGTAAAAAAAAAATTCCCTGCTTTGTACTTTCCTTTTTAATCTTGTTTCTGTTGGTTTTGTTGGTAGAAAACCTTTTTAATTTAATGTAATCAAAGTCGTCCATTTTGTCTTTTGTAATGTTCTCTAGTGCTTTTTTGGTCAAAGAAATATAATCATAATTCTTATGAACACAAAATATATATTTTTCCCACTTTGCCTCTAGCTTAAAAAGACTGCAATTCAAGGCCCTCAATAAAATGTTTCCTATCTACTTTACTAGCTTTAATTTATATTACTCTTGTTCACACACTCTATATTCTAGCCAAAATGGACTGATTGATGTTCCCCAGTGTAGGCCTGCAATCTCCCACCTCAATACACAGAATCAAGTAGTACAAATTCATGAGTAGAAATTATTCCTTTCTTGAATTTCTTCTCTCTTTTTTTCCCAAGATTCAGCTCAGACATCAACTTACCTGGACAATTGAAATTGTTCTTTCCTTCCTCAGATTTTCTTAGAATACTTTAGTTTTATTTCTTCTTTGTCATGTCATAATCAATGCCCTCCTCCTTTTCCCAGATTTCCCTTAAGACAGTCCCTATCTCCAACCAATAATTTAAATAATTCACACTTCTATTATACTTTTATGCAGTGCTTTCTCCATCTACAGTTAAGTAGGATTTACCTCCTTTTATAAAGAAGGAAACTGAAGTTGAGTGAAATGAAATGACCACATCTAAAGTCACAAAAATTATTAGAATGTATATATATATATATATATATATATATATATATATATATATATATAATAAAAAGTATTGTACTTATGTTTCACTTGATCCTGATGGCACCTCTTGATTTGGTTCTACAAAATAAGAGAACTGAATTGAAATCCTCATGTTTATCCCATATACCTCATTTTGCACTGCTTTTGTGATCAAATTATCTGATAAATCAAGAGGACCTCCCTTTCATGCAAAAGGTGGGGAGCTTTATTCTTGAATACACATTTGTTTGTGTTAAAGTTTAAACTCGATCGAAGTGTCCTCAATAAGTTTTAGAACCCTCATAATTACCTTTTATTTATCTTGATATTGCTTATATTATAATCCTCTCTATATAAATATATTTTGTATGTATTTTTATAGATCTTATATATATATGATATACAAAACATATCTATAGATGTGTATGGATTACATAAATGTGTGGGTTGTATTGTGGATTGCATGAAATATGTAAAGAGTACATGTATGTATGGATTAGGGGTTTAATATGTGTACAAGTTTTCTTCCATGATGAAATGTAAACTCCATGAAGGTAGTGACTATTTAATTTTATGTTTGCCTCTGGGTCTAGAGCATCTAACGCAATGCCTAAAACATTCCAGGACTTTGGACAAATAGATGCTAATTGATCTACTGACATTATTATTTCTTAAGCTTTGATCATGTACAGAAGTAATGGATTTTATAAGTACAATCTGTGATTTTCCTCTTCATTAAGTTTGTGTTTGATGCTTGCAATGGACAATAAATATTTATTAAGCTGGGGGAGATACAAAGTGAAGATTATATTCATTTTCTGATCTCAAATACTTTATAAGTTAATTGAAAGAATTCAGTGATAAAACTTAAAAGTGAAAGGGACCTTAAAGATCTCTTCATTTTGTAAATAACTATGAAGAAATAAAGAGATCGCCCAAAACCACATGTTTAGTAAAGAGAATTTAAACTTGCATTGTGCCCGGCACTTAGTAGGTGTTTACTAAATTCTTGGTTTACTTAATGATTCTGTTCCTAATTCAATTAGGTTTATACTATACCATGTTACCAAATGGCTACTAAACTATTCTCCTTATGCTCTCTCCTTCCCTGGTCATTTCCAGCACTTTAGAGTAACTGACTTTAAGTTAAAAAGCACTTTGGTCATCTTCTAGTATAATCATTCATTCATTCTTAACCAAAGATAAAAGACTTGCCTAAGGTCACATGAATAGCAAATTGTACAGGATTTGAATTCCAGTCCTTAGACTATAAAACCATGTTCTTTCCACTATATCATACTGATTTTTTTCACTCTATCCCCATATACACATAATCATCGGATGTTTTCAAAGAAATTCATATTAACACTGTCCACAATGAAACTAGATCCTTAAAGGTGGCTGCAATGATTTCTGGTAAAAACAATCTTTGAATTGTGGCTCAGGAAATGTATGCAAAGACACTGTTAAAAGTAAACCTAACAAGCTGTGTGGTATTGAGACAAGTTCCCTAATAGCTCCTTGTTCTTGGAATATATGTTGTTTTAATACTGTGGTAATTATGTGAACTTGAAGCAGTACTTGGGGTCTAGAATTGTCCTTGAGTGTGTTGTGCAATGAATAATTTAAATAAGATGTGGAGAAACTAATTGGTTAATAACCATAATTGGGATTAAAGAGTAATTTTGATTTTTAAAAGATGTTTAAAAGGATAAATATTCAGTTTTCTCATTTTACTTAAAAAACACTTTTTTAAAGCTTACCTCTCTAAAAGGCAACACATAATGAAAAACACTGGTAGATTAAATGAGGTGAGTGGTAATATTACCCTTGATGTTAAAGTGACATGCTATCGTCAAAGAGAGCCTGCTGCTGACAAGCTGGTGAAGGCAAGCAGCCGGCTTGTGCTCTACCCAGAGGATATTGACTGTTAGTATTTATGTTTTATGTTGCTTGGGAAATGTACATGGTGTAGCGCAAAAGATTAAATTGTGCTGAACAAAGAGCACAATACCGACGCCCAGGAGGAGGCTAGCTTTTTAAAAGCATGAGTGACATGGGGCCAGACTAGCACAGGGTGGGTGGAAGTAGGAAGTTCTAATATGAATGTATTAGAGGACTGATGGTTTTTAAAGAAGGGAAGAGAGAGGGCTAGTTGAATATTTGCCTGACTGGAGCATTGTGTTTTAAAGAACCATACATCGGGGTTTATTAGTAGGAAAGAAAGTAAGGGAACAAGAGAGCTCTGGCTCTAAAGAAAGAAATACAGAATACACAGCAAGAACTGATAGGAGAGACATGATTTTAAATTGCACAAATAAAAAAACACAATGTACACTAACTAACACAGACTAGATGAGGATCAATGTCCAGGATTTCTACTGGTCAGGAAAAATTGTTTATGGCGAGAGAGGAAACTAAGTTCCAAGTCACATCAGACTGTGACCTTATTTGGGGTTTTGTAGGCAAAGATACTAGAGTGATTTCTCGTTTTCTTCTCCATCTCATTTTACAGACAAGGAAACTGAGGCAAACATGGATTAAGTGACTCAGAGTGACATGGCTAATAAGATCTGGGTAGGATTTAAATTCAAAATTCACATTTTTAAATGTAAATTTCTATCTCTAAGATCAATACTTCATGTCCTATATCACCTGGCTGAATCCACAATATTGGGTAGATATTATAAGGAGAACTTATGGGAGGCTTTATGTGATAAAATTGATCATGAACAAGAACTAAGATCAACTTCTTTTTTAAGCTTGAATTTCTGCTACCCAAATTTATTCTTATCCATGCCTATTCTAATTGAAGGGGAAATCTAGAGAGGCATATAAACAACATTATTTCCTTTGTTCTAATGAACAGTGGGAAAAAATATGTCTTCTAATGATCAAAGCTTCAGGGGTTAATGTCAAAAGATATGCATGAGCCAAACATTCTTTTTAGAATGTGTAAATGGCATGGTAAACTAGAGACCATTACACTTGGATTTAAAAAAAAAACAAAAAACAAAAAAAAACAGACTTATTAGTTGTGTGGTCATAATCAACTCACCTTAACTTCTCAGAGACAGTTTCCTTATCTGTAAAATGGGGATAAAGTTTTTGTACTACCTATATTACAAGGTTGCTGTAGAGAATACATTTGGTAAGCCTCTTGGAAAAGAATTTGGTGTGACTGCACAGCAAGAGAATTTTGTTAAATTCTAAACACCAAAGTCAATGAAGCTCAATGATAAACTGAGTGGTGTCCAGAGGAAAGAAATTAGAATTGAAGAACTTAGAGTTCATGACAGTAGGAATGAGTTGAAGGATGCAGGAACATTTATCCTGGGGAAGGGAAAAATGAGGAAGAGGAGTGGAATGATAGGAGGGAGGGAACAGAATTACAATAGAAGTAACAATAAGGCAAATTTAGTCTTAGTCAAGGAAAAAAACAAACAAACAAAAGATCCACCAAATAACAACAACTTCTTAATCCTTCAGAGGTGTCCAGAAGTGAAATGGTCTGCCTTAATGGGTCTTTAAAGCAGAACTGAATAGTTACTTATTGGATATGATGTGAAATGGATGGGAAATGCATTAGACTAAATGGAGGTTTCTTCCTATTCTGAGATTTCATGATATATATTTAATCTATTATTAGTAATCATGATTTAACATTTAACTAATTGAGAGCTATGCAACAGTTTTGCCTAAAATAAAAAAAAAATTACCATTTAGTAACACAAAACTCCCAATTCATGAAATCAGTTGGTCTAATGGTAGCATATATTAAGGTATAGATGTGAATATTTCTATGAAAAGCACATATCACCCAACCACTTGACACAATATCTCAGTGAATCATGTTTTCTTTATTCATATTTTTTCTTCCTCTATGGACTCTTTCTCATTGATCTTTACATTCCATCTTTACATTACATCCAATTTAAGCCTCTATTTCTGGAACTATCACTTATTTATTTTCAAATTTTATTCATTCATTCATTTACTTATTTACCTATATGGATTTGTTCACTTAATTTATAGTAAGTGGAGTTGAAGGGATAAAAGAGACTTGTTCATTTAAAATGGAAAGAGAGTCTGAGAAATGTGTATGGAAATCAGACAACTTACAGAAAAAATCTTATGGGCAAGAGGGAGATGAGGCTGGCATATGAAAGAGAATGCATAAAGAAGCTATTGAAAGGAGCCTATTAATGCTGATCACCTCTGACTTGAAAGACTAGAGCAGATCTGAGGCATAATTACAAAGTTGACAAAAGTTTTCTTTGGTGGCTTTGACTTTTTTTTTTCTGTGCCCACCTCCACTATTTGAGATCCCACAGTATTGAATATTCTGAGATTCACATTATCAAACTTTCCTCTTTGGGTAGTAGCCTAAACCTTGAAATGATTCACTCTCTTTTCACTACCAAAACTTCCATTTCCCCAGTATCCTGAGGTTTGTTGTGTAAAAGAAAAAATACTAAGCTTAGAATCTAGAAGAACAGCTTTTTAGTACCAGAACCTACATTTTCCTGCCAGTCTCAGACAAGTAGCTTTCTGTCACTGGGCTTAATGCCTTAATCAAAAAATGAAAGGATTGAAAAAGGAAGTGTAGTATAGTGAAAAGGGAAATTAATTTAAAAGATTCTAACTCAGATTGGCTATTATCACCTATATCAATCTGAGCAAGTCTCCTCTTAACCCTTTTTGTCCTTCTTTTTGTTTATATGGCTATGCCATTCTTAAACTCCCTTTCATTTCCAACAGTTCTTGATTTTATGACTTTATCAAGCTATATCTGCTGAAAGTGTCTAAAAAGAAATCACTACCATAATAATAAAAATATGGTATATTTATTTTTTAATTTGATGTTTAGAGTAACTTTATGAAATGGTGAGAGCGGATACTATGATCTCCACTTTACAAATGAGAAAATGAGGATCAAAATAGTTAAGGGATTTGCCCTGAGATAGATAGCTATCAAGTGATCTAGACTAGAGTAAAATAATTAAAAAAAAGATTTTCACTAACTTACCTATATAACAATGGTAAGTATATTATAATGGAAAAAAAACACTACTGACTTTATAGTTGGTTATATCTGAGTGTCTCTAAAAGAAAAATATCTATAGTTGTTACTAAAATATTTATATCTTAAAATGCAAAATGGATAATTTAAACTATATTAAATTTAAAAAGGTTTTGTACAAACAAAGCCAATGAAGACAAATTAGAAGGGAAGAAGAAAACTGGGACATGTTTTGTTTTTTTTTAATCCAAGAGTTCTGATAAAGGCCTCATTTCTAAAATATATAGAGAATTAACTCAAATTTATAATAATACAAGTCAGTCTCCTATTGATAAATGGTGAAAGGATATGAACAATTTTCAGACAAATAAATTAAAACCATTTCTAGCCATATGAAAAAAATGCTCTGAATCACTATTGATCAGAGGAATGCAAATTAAGACAACTCTGCAGTACTACATGAAAGGAAAAGATAATGATAAATATTGATGAGGATGTGGGAAAACTGGGACACTAATACAGTGGTGGAGTTATGAACTGATCCAACCATTCCGGAGAGCAATTTGGAACAATATCCAAAGGGATATCAAACTGTACATACCCTTTGATCCAGCAGTGTTTCTACTGGCCTTTATTCCAAAGAGATCATAAAAACGGGGTAGGGACCCATATGTGCAAAAATATTTATAGCAGCCCTCTTTAAAGAGTCAAGGAACTAAAAAATGAGTTGATGCCCATCAGTTAAAGAATGGCTTTATAAGTTATGGTGGATGGATATTATAAAAGATTATTGTTTTTATAAAAAATGATCAGCAGGATGATTTCAGAAAAGCCTGCAGAGATTTACATGAACTGATGCTAAGTGAAGTGAATAAAGAAAACATTGTATACAGGAGCAACAAGATTATCTGATGATCAACTCTGATGGATGTGGCCTTTTAACAATGAGTTAATTCAAGCTAATTCCTATAGACTTGTGATGGAAAGAGCCATCTGTACTCAGAGAGAGGACTGTGGGAACTGAATATGGATTACATCATAATATTTTCGACTTTTTATTGTTGTTTATTTTTTTTTGTTTTATCATTTTATTTTCCTTTTTGATCTTATTTTTCTTGTGTAGCATGATAAATATGGGAATATGTATAGAAGAATTGCATATGTTTAACACACATTAGATAGTTGTCTAGGTGGGGGAAAGCAGGGAGAAAAATTTGGAACACAAGATTTTGCAAGGATGAATATTGAAAACTATCTTTGCATACATTTTGAAAATAAAAAAGCTATTATTTAAAAAATAACAATAGTAACAGCAGCAACAACACTAACAGCAATAATAATAACTAGCATTAATGAAGGGTTTACTCTATGTCAGGCAATGTACCAACTGCCTTAAAAACAAATGTCACTTGATCTTTAAAACAACCTGTAGAGGTAGATGCTATCATGTTCTTAATTTTATAGTTGAGAAAATTGAAGCTAACAAAGGTTAAATTATTTGCCAAAGGATATAAAGTAGTAATGCATGAGGGTATAATTGAACTCAGATCTTTCTGATTCCAAGCACAATTCTCTAGCCACTATACCACCTAGCTAAGAAAATTCCATCATCTATAAAAAGCCTTTCCTAATTTCCTTAAAACTTCATCCCTTCCTTCTGCTAACTATCTCGAAATTATCCTATATGTAGCCTCATTTGTACAAGGCTGTTTTCATGTTATCTTCCCTCTTAGACCTTCTATCTTATCTTTTTTCTTGTACTCATATCTTTTTCGTGAGAAGAGTACTAAAACAATGTATTAAGAATATATTAAGCTAGATAAGAATTATTCTTTGTTAGGAAGAGATTCATACTGATAGTAAAGACATATTTGTCTGAAACTTTTACTCACTAAATATCTTTGGCTAAGCTCTTTAGGATCATAGGAATATTGATTAAGAATTGGAAGAAGTTATAGAGATCAAGGTCAGCCTTCTTACTTCACCAATTTGGAACCTGACGCTTACAAAGATGAACCAACTTGCTCACAGTCATATAGAAAATAGTCATAATTGACACATAGAAAATTTAAGACTGTTTTATGACTAAAATTCAGTGTTCATTTAGAGCATGCCTACTCTGTCTCTCTTAATACCCATAACTTTTCTCCTTTCCCTTTCCCTCCATTCTCCATACCTTAGTTTTCTTTTTAAAATGAAGGAAGTAGATTAATATCTAAGGCTCCTTCCAGCACTAACTTCCCATAATTCCATGAATATTCCCTACATACTTGTAGGTTTTTTTCTCTTCTTTTTAAAATATTTATTTCCTTCTTTGTTTTTTACATCAGCTTGCAAGTTTTTTAAATGCAATATATTGCTTTAAATGGTTGATTTGTTCCACTTTTAGAATGAAGTTTCAAAAACTGTCATATGATCAAGAATGACACTGGTTTTTATGGTGCAATTACTACCAAAGGAGAGATACTTTTAATCATTTACCTGATGGGTTGACGAAAAGAAAGCCTTGAAGTTTATTGAAAGAAAAAAATAAGTAAATGAGAAAAAAGAGTGGAAGAAATGTTAATAAAAAGCTGAATTTACAAATATTTCAATATTTTTCCAATTACATGAAAAATATTTTACATTCATTTTTAAAATTTTGAATTCCAAATTCTCTCCTGTCCTCCTTCTTCTATTCCCTTATTGCAATTTGATATAGGTTTTAACCACAACATCATGTATAGCATATTTCAATCTTAGTCATGTTGTGAAAGAATATCCCCCCAAAAAAATCCCACAAGAAAAATAAAGTTTTCTTTTCAAAATATTCTTCTATTTCATTCTGTCTATTCTTTAACTGTTTAGAGGACATTAATTTTATTTTTTTCTTAATATTTCAAAGTCAAAAACTTTGTCATATACTTCTTTTGCTTTCTCATGCTAGTATAGTTTCAGGTACATGTTATATGAAAGAAAGAAAGAAAAGGATGGAAGAAAGGAAGAGAGAGAAAGAGAAAGAGAGAGAAAAAGGAAGAAATTTTTAAAAGAAAAAAAAGAAGTAATTTATACTCTTTTTTGATTATTTTGATTTGTCATGCTTTAGTGATTTGTTTTCATATAACACAAGATAAAAAACAACAACACATCCTTATAAAATAGAGATCCTTTAAAATGGAATGTGCTGCCCTATGTGTGAAAAGTGAAACGGAGTAATCAGTTTCCTAATATAGATTTTTAAGAAAAAGCTAGATGACCACTGGCCAAAGATCTTGTAGAAGAAATTTCGAAGTGTAAATCTGTAAATATTTGTTTACAAATAGGTTTAGAAGTAAAAGGTCTTCCAGGACCATCTAGTCCAGTTTTCTTTACTTTACAGATAAATAATTAAAGTCTAGACATGTTAAGTGATTTGCTCAGGGAAACACAAATATTAATTGGCAGAGGCAGCCAATATCCTTTGATTCTAAATTTCCACTACTTCAATCAATCAAAACTCTTTTCTAAATGAAAACTCTAGGTGCCAGGGCAACAGTGGAAATCTAGGAAAAGCTACAGCTCATGAGAGCACTGAAGTATACAGTGAGATCCATTTTTCAACATCAAACAGCATTTTTCATCATAAATTCTTCAAAACTGTCATATTGTTGCATTGATGAGAATAGCTAAATTATTTACAGTTGATAGTTATTAAAATATTGTTGTCATTATGTATAATACTATGGTTCTGCTCACTTCGCTTTTAATCAGTTCATGAAAGTCTTTCCAGATCTTCCTGAAAGCATCCTGCTCATCAGTTCTTATAGCACAATAGTATTCCATCACAATCATATGCCATAACATGTCTAGCCACTATCGATAAATATCTCCTCAATTTCCAATTCTTTGTTACCACCAAAAAATGCTGCTATGAATATTTAGTACATATAGGTCCTTTCCCCTTTTAATATAGATCTAGACAGAGGGAGAAAGATCTGGATCAAAGTATATGCAACAGGTTTATAGCCCTTTGGCCATAATTCCAAATTGATCTCCAGAATGATTGGGTTAAAACTTCAACAGTGCATGAGCATCCCAATTTTTCCATATCCCCTTGAACATTTATTATATTATTTGTCATATTATCCACTCTAATAGGTATGAGGTAGTTCTTCAGAGTTGTTTTAATTTGCATTTTTCTAATCAATAGTGATTTTTAGCGTTTTTTTCAGCACACACATTTTTGAACATTTGGCAATGAAAACAGATTTTTTTGTGTCTTCTGACCTGTCATGGAAATAATGAGCATTTTATAAGTAGTATTTTTTACATATGTAATATGGAATCCTGAATGGAATTAATTCAGATGCATCCTTTAGGAACAAAGTTAGTCCACTCCAAAGTGCAAAGATCAGAGTGGCAGGATATTTGGAGAAGATTAGAACTTAGACCAACAATGAAAAACTCTTGCCCTTTCAAGTTCACTGAGCTCTTGAACCTCTGTTGTCCCCAAAGGCAAAGCTATGAAAGCTGAGGATGGTGCTATTCAACTGTTCCCAATACTGACAAGAATAAGTGTATTCATTGTGATCTCTTAATAGCAGAGTAAATGTTGAACCAGCCTTTGTGTTCCTTAATTTCTTGACTTGCCAAAATTTTCCAGTTCATTTCATACAAGTAATTGAAGCTATTGAGCCCCAGCTTCCCCTATTTTTTTCCAGCACTTTGACGCTTTGAACATGAGATCAATCTGTCTTTCTTGACTTCATTGTGGCTACCCTCACAGAAGAGATGAAGGCAATTTGGGAGCTGCAGCTGTCAACCTATTGTTTGAACTTCTGGCCTACGTGGCTTTTGCAGGAATGTATGGAAGCCAGAGCTTCTATTACAACTAACAGTGTAGCTTCCACCTTGACATCTGGCTGAGTTCCTGCTCAATTTAAAGCAGCTGCAGTCATTCCCCTGTTCTAACGACTTTCCTTATTACCTGACAATCTATCTGAACTATCGACTCATTTCCGACCTGCCAGTTGCCTCAAAAGTTATGGAAATGGTCCTCAAGCTGCAGCTTCAGTGTTGCCTCCCCAAAACACTTTCTAAGCATCAAACTGCTATCATTGGCTGGAGACAAATGCCAAGTGACCAGGAGATAATGTTCATATATGCTGCAATAAGAGAAAAATGGTACTACATTGTTTGACTGAAAAGAATCATGGCCCCTGGGAGCTAACACTTGCCATTGAGAGCTGTTCTTGATCCTTGGCATATGTGTGGGAGGCAGCAGAAAAAAGAAAATGGGCCTCACTGTATTCTTCAGTGCTTTCTTAAGTTATAGCTTTTCCCAGATCTCCATTGTTTACCTGGGATCCTAGAGTTTTCATTTAGAAAAGAGTTTTGATTGTTTCAGGCAATAAAAACTTAGAATGAAAGGACACTGGTTGCCTCTGCCAATTAATATCAGTGTTATCCTGAGCAAGTCACTTTATATTTCTAGACTTTGAAATCCCATCTACAATGTCTCTGACCAGTGACCATCTTGCCTCTTCTTAAAGATGTTCTATACTAGGAAACCCATTACTCCATTTTACTTCTCACCCTAGGGCAACACATCCATTTTATCCATTTTAGAAGAACTCTATTTTATAGTATTTCCTCCTTTATGTTATATGGAAATAAATCACTAAAACATGACAGTATCAAAGTAATAAAAAAGGAGTATCACTTTCTTTTCTGTCCTTTCTTTTTTCTTAATTTCTTCCTCTCTCCCTTCTTTCTTTAGTCCTTCATTCTTTTGTTCTTTCTTTCTATCTTTTCTTCTTTCTTTCATAAAACATGACCTGAAAGTATATTACTCCAAAAATACAGAAGTATATGGCATGGCTTTTGACTCCAAGGAACTTAAGAGAGAAATAAAATCAATATCCTCAAAATAGTTAAAGAAGAACATATGAATGAAATGAGTGGTCCTGACTCTCTGGTATTTCTTCCTTTGTAAGCTGCTTGTAGCTAGTAAATATAGTTCCCATTTTCAGAAAATGCCAAAGTTTGAATGAATGCTTTTAAATTCACCAGTTCAGTGTCATTATTGTTTTGTAAAATATACATAAGGTTTTTGGTTGAGAGTAGGAGGCTTGGGAGATATGATGATGAAAAAATTTGGATGAGTCAATTTGCTAAGTAGGATATTGAGATGATAATTAATACAGATATGGTAGGATAACACAGATGAAATGGTGTAGCACAAATTTGTAGTGGACCCAATCAGAATGATTGCATGCTTTTCTTCATCTGAGATGAATTTGCTTGACAAAGGCAAAGAGTATAGCAAAGTTTTTATTGATAGACAAATACACAAAAGCAGAAAATTTTAAGAGTTGGAAAGAATTTTTGATATTTTCTAGTTCAAATCCATCATTATATAAGTGATGAATCTGAGGCTCAGGGAAATTAGCTGACTTCCTAAGGTCACATGGATGGTAAGTGATGAACTTTGGATTCAAACACAAGGCATACCTTGGTAAGTTCTCAGAATGAAAATCAGTTAACTTCTGATTTGGAAGAAATCTCAGAATTCATCTGGTCCAACCCATGTCTGAGCAGAAATCACCTGTTTGCAATTTGCTCAATGAGAAGCAATCTAACTTTCTTTAGGACAGAGTTTCTTAATTTTTTTCCACTCATAAGCTCTTTTCACCCTAGGAATTTTTACACAGCCCCAGGTATAGAGGTATATAAAATTGGCACATAAATCAAACATTTACTGATACTAAATCATAATTTCATGACCTCTCACATTCAGTTACAAGACCCCACATGAAGTTACCAAAGACAGTTTAAGAAATTTTGCTCTAGAAGACCATTGGAAAAGCAAAATCCACAATCTACTGAGCCACTCCATTAAATGCAAAGAATCTCTAATTCTTAGAAAAAAAAATTGTGTACATGGAATCTAACTCATACCTATTAGAACTGTCTGTTCTTTATTCCAAGTTCTAACTCCTGCTGGTTCCATGCAGATCATGCAGATCCTCAAATAGATCCCCTTCTAATGAGGCAGAAAATACATAAATAAATATGTACATACTAAATGCACATGGTATTAATGAAAAGCAATTTCAGAGGTAAGGCATGAAAAGTAGGTTGGGAAACTGAGAAAATCCTTTGTTAAAAGGCAGAATGAATCTTGAAAGAAACCCAAGAAGTCAAGAGACAGTGGTGAGGAGGGAGATCAATCAATGCATAAAAGACAGCCACGTATGGACAAAGAATTAGGAGATGGAACATTTTGTGAGAAGAATAGCAAGTAGGTCAATGATCTTGAATCATAAAGTATATGGAGGAGGGTAAAATTTAACAACACTTTAAAATTAGGAAGGGGGCAGGTTATGAGAGTCAATAAATGTTAAATGTGTTTTATCATTTATTCTGGTGGTAATAAGAAGTCATTGAAGTTCATGAAGGATGGGGAGAGGAATGACATAGACCTGTGCTCAGGAAAATTTCCTTGGCATTTCAGTGGAAAGACAAATTATATGAAACAGAGACTTGTGGTAGGAAGATAAGCCAAAAGTTTATCATCTCAGTATAAGTTTGAGGTAATAAAGAGTCTGAATGAAGGTAGAGGCTAAATGGAGATGAGGGAACAAAGAACATATAAGAGAAATATTGTGGAAGTAGGAACAAAACAATAAATAGGATATGTGGAGCTTTTCTTATCATCTATAAATTTGATAAATACAATATTCATGCCTTTATCCAAGTCATGATTAAAGTTTACAAGTACTCCATTAGAGACATCCTTCCCAGTCAACACTGAACTATTACTGACTACTATTAAAAGCTTGTTATTTTACTAGTTTTAAATCCAATTCAATTATACTATTGTCTAGCCTGCACTTCCTCCTTGTTCACAATTACAGTATAAGAAACTTTGAAATCTAAGTAAACTATTTATATAAAATTCCTCTGATCTACATGCTTCTAATAAGCATGTCAAAAAAAGGAGAGGAAGTTAATTGCACATGACCTATTCTTAATGAAATCATGCTGATTCTTTGTAATCTCTACTTCCTTTTCTAGAGGTTTTTAAGCTATATCTTTTTAAAGCGTTCTTGAAATTTCAATACCATTTTAAGCTATGTCAGAGGCCTATCTCTAATGCCAGCATCTTCTCACTCAAGCTCAGTTTTGGAAGGAAATGAGCCATTCTCAAACTACAACCAAAGATATTTACTTTGGTCTAACAAATCAAGAATAAAAAGCAACAATATAAAAAGTGTATAGTAATTAAAAAGTATACAGTAGCTCTTAGCTTCTTTGGTCTCATCCCTGCCCCATTTGGAATTACATGTAATGGTAACATTCCTTATATGGGCTCTAGAAATCTACCCAGTTGAAAGGGCCTTGATTCTATATGGCTAGAATTTTTATGCCGTTAGTTGACCAGGCTTCTTCCCCAAATTGATAAGGGGAAGAATTTGTAACAAATATACAAGTCAAGCAAAGTAAATTCCTGCATTGGACATATCCAAATATGTACCTCACTCTGTAACTTGAAACCATTACTTCTCTATCAAAAGGAGTAAAATGGTAAATCTTCAAACTTATAAGATCATTTGTCATGTGCAGTGATCAGTCATCTTAAATATTTTCAAAGTTGTTTCCTTAATAAGGCTGTTATTGAATAAATTGGTATAATTCTACTTATATCATTCTGTACAAGTTCATCAGTTCCTAGTTTCTTTGAAAACATGTATAATTGAATTACTTTGGAAATTAATTATAAATTATTTTCCAGAATGAATGAATAGTTCCACCAAATAATGTACTAATATGCCTATGTCCCCCAAACCCTCACAACAGTTGTTATTCTCTTTTTATATAATATTTATTAATATGATATATATGAGGTGGAACTTCAGAATTGCTTAATTTTGCATTTAATTGTTAGTGAGTTAGAGAATATTTTTCTGTCACTTATAATAGATTAAATTCCTTCCCTTGGAAACTACCAATTCATATCTCTTGACCCTTATCAATTGGGAAGTGATTCTGAATCAGTTTCTTTTATAATATTGAATACGATAGATTTATCAGAAAACAAACTTTCTATAAAGCTTTTTTCCCTTTACTTGTCTATTTCCCTACTAATATTGACTGGATTGATTTTGTCTGTGCAAAAACTTTGAAATTTTATATAATTATGTTTTGAAACTCTCCCTATATTTCATTTGGTCATGAATTATTGTTGCATCCATAGATATGAAAGATAAATTTGTTGCTTTTTTCTATTTTTATCTAATGTCATTCTTACCCATTTATATATGGAACTTATTTTGGTATGAGAAGTGTCTGATGCCTAGTTTCTACTAGACCATTTTCCAGTTTCCACAAAACTAAGTTTTGTGTATCATCTTCATCTCTATTATCTTCTCCTCCTCCTCTTTCCTTCTTCCCTCCCTCCCTCCCTCCTTCCTTTCTTCCTTCCTTCTTTCTTTCCTTCTTTCTTACCTTTCTTTCTTCTTCTTCTTCTTTCTTCTTCTTCTTGTTTTCCTTCACTTTTTCTTTTTCATCTTTCTCATTATATATATAGTGTCTCCCGTGTGCCAGGCACATAGTAATGTACTAAATACTTTACAAATATTATTTCATTTGATCCTCATAACAACCATGGGAAGAAGATTCTATTTTTAGCCCCCATTTTATAGCTAAGAAAACTGAGGCAAACAGAGATTAAATGACTGCCTGGTATTTCTACCTTTCTCTTTTACTGCTTTTTTTTCTCCTATCATTTCTCTTGAGATTCTTAACCTTTGATTCCTCTAAATGATTTCCACTATTATTTTCTAAATCTACAAAATAATCTTTTGTAGAATTTAATTGGTATGATACGGAATAAGCAAATTAATTTGAGTTATAATTCTATTACATTGACATAATCTACCTATGAGCAATTTTTTTCAGTTACTTAGGTGTCTTTATTAATTTCTATTAGAAATGTTTCACAGTTTTATTCATAAACTTCCTAGATATGTCTTGCTAGATAAACTACCTACCACTTTATGTGTTCTGTTGTTATATGAATGGAATTTCTCTCTCTGTCTCTTCCTACTGGGTCTTGTGGGTAATGTAGAAAAATACTGATGATTTATATGGATTTGTTTTATATCCTGCAATTTTGCTGAATTTAATTGTTTTTATTATTTTAGCTATCTCTTTAAAAGATAGATCTCTAAATATATCATTATTATTTATAAAGTTCATAGTAATTTTGACTTTAGAAACATAATATTGACTCCACCAATTAGAGAGTAACAACTTCCTAACAATTGTCTAGCTGGGTTGGATCCCAATCCTGTTCTTGTATTTGAATCCTATAGGCACCATACACTCTGATGTGGCAAACAAAGGGACACAGAGAAATAATAAGGATAGGGTCAGTCACATATGTTTACGAGAAATAAAAATAGATTAGTCCATTGCTATCTATACAAAATAAATGGATACAATAAGAAATGGGTGTTAACGGAAATAAGGCAAGAGTAGGCACTGGAGCCATCATTTCTTTTGTGTCTTTTTTTTTTTTTTTTAATTTTAATTCCACAGTCATCTGAAGAAGTGGCCACAACTTTTATGTGAGTCATGTTAACTTCCACCTATTCCCTTTACCAAATTTCCCTTAAAATCTTGGGTTTGAGGAAGAGAACTTAAATATTACTTCCACTGCTTCCTTGATCATGGCCATCCTTTATATGCAGAGAAAAGACATCATCACTTCCTTTCTCTATCTGTGTTATCTTTTCTCTTCTTTTATTCTCTTCCTTTACTCAATATTTAGAAGGAAAGACCTGTCTTCCAATGCTTATCTTAGATTGATTTCTTATTTTTACATTTTGGCAAAAGCACAACTCCCAGAGTCTTTAGTAACTCTGGCCCTCATTCAAAATCCAAAAGAAAATAATTGTCCAGTGTTTCCTAAAGGATTGTCAAACATATAATGAATCTCTAAATAAATTTACCATTTCTACTAATCAAAGTACTTTGTATTTTTGTAAATAATATATTTCACCTATGTTCTTTTTAAATCATATTAGAAAAACATATGTCTAACCTATGCTACCTCTACAAGTGGCCCAGGGTAGGGAAAAGGAAACATGTCCTCCATTCCATCCCCTGTACCTTTGATATCCACAATGAAAGAGCAGCAGGATGACCTGAGAGACAGAGCAGAGTTCAGACTAGAAAGGGGAAGGGAGGCAATCAGAATTTGTTTTAGATAAAAAATATTCTGGGAACACTCAAAACCTGCAGATCCAGACTATGCCTGAGATCCTGGAATAACACAACATTTAGTACTCCAAGATAGAATATAGAAGCAATAGGAAAAGCCCAAGTATTCTCTCTAAAAGTGCTGCAGAACCCAACTCTAACATTAAGTCTAAAATCAGGAAGCATGCAAAAGGAATGGACAACACAGCAAGAGATCTTACCATAAGGAACTGTTATGATGGCAAGGAATTTAAAACCAGAAAGCTAGAAAAAGAGAATGACTTTAAAAATATTTAGAAATGAAATCCCAGAGAAAAACAAAGGCTGGAAAAATTCAGCTAGAATTCTTGAAAGATATGAAATAAAACTTAAAATATTTTTTCTAATAAATGGAATAAGAGATGTTGAAGAAAAATATTGGAAAAGAATGAGAGTTATGTAAAAAAAGAATTGGAAAGGGAATTAACACCAGATATAAAAGCTATACAAAACTTTCCCAAGCAACAAACTTTCTGAAAATTAGAATGGACTATATAGAAACCAATTAATTCATAAGGATATAATAAGATTTAAAGCCAAAGGTTTGG
The DNA here is from genome assembly GCF_902635505.1 of Sarcophilus harrisii. Classification (NCBI taxonomy): domain Eukaryota; kingdom Metazoa; phylum Chordata; class Mammalia; order Dasyuromorphia; family Dasyuridae; genus Sarcophilus; species Sarcophilus harrisii. The sequence goes on along the minus strand of NC_045427.1, from coordinate 184,323,290 downwards.
AAAATAAAACAAAGTGTGAGGAGTTTCATAGCAAAAATTACTAACCCATAAAACAGATGAAAAAGAAAAAATATACGTATTTCAGAAAGACTTGGAGAGACTTATGTAAACTGATGCTAAGTAGTAGAACTAGGAGATTCATGGCAATAGCAAGATTATACGATGATCAATTCTGATGAATGTAGTTCTTTTAAACAATGAGATGATTCAGTTAAGTTCCAATGGTCTTGTGATGAAGAGAGCCATCTGCACCCAGAGAGAGGACTGTGGGAACTAAGTGTAGACCACAACATAGCATTTTCACTCTTTTTTGCTGTTGTTTGCTTGCCTTTTGTTTTCTTTTTTTCCCTTTTTGAACTGATATTGTGTGTGTGTGTGTGTGTGTGTGTGTGTGTGTGTGTGTGTGCAGCATGATAATTGTGGAAATATATATGGAAGAATTGCACGTATTAGATTACTTGCCATTTAGGGAGGGAGAGGGGAATGAAGGAAAAAAAAAAATTGGAGCACAAGGTTTTGCAAAGGTGAATGTTGAAAATTATCTATGTATATGTTTTGAAAATAAAAAGCTTTAATAATTTTAAAAAGGAAAAAATCAAGAATTTTATATCAAAAAAGCCTAAATATACTATTTCAAAAATGCTTAAAAGAAAACTTTCAATAACTCTTAGAACAAGGGAATGAATTAGAAATATATTTCAATGATTACCTCCTATAATGAAAATTCCTAGGAACATCATAGCCAAGATCCAAAGTTTCCAGGTTAAAGAAAAAGTACAGAAAGCTCTAAGAAAGAAAAATTCAAATATTAAGGAACCACAATCACACATAATTTAGTAGCCACTACAATAAAGGAGCAGAGAACTTGGAATAAAATATTCTCAAAGGAAAGGGGTATGGACTTACAGCTAAAAATAACTTACCCAGTAAAATTGAGTATCATACTTTGGGAAGAAAAGTAGGTTTTTAATATAGTAGAGAACTTCCAAACATGTTTGACAGGAATGTTAGTTATACAAGCATTTAAGTGCAAACAGGAGTAAAGGGAAACATTAAAAAGGTTAATATGAATAAGCAAGGAAATAGGTGGGGAAATGATACATGTGTACTTTCTGAAGACTATCATCCATCATCCAGTTAGAGAATACATAGGAGTGGTCCTGTTATCTTAAGAAAAGAATGTAGAAAGAGAATGAAACAGTCTTACACTAGGGATAGTTGGGAAAGAAGAGGGAAAAAATGTTAGGGGAAGTTTTTTTCATATAATCAGGCTGCACAGAGAGTAGTGGGGAGCAGCTGGAACTTAAAACTCACCTTTATCTCAATTGGCCAAAGTGGGGAACAAACACACACACACACACACACTCATTCACAGTTGGATGCAGAAATACAGTCCATTCAATAGGAAAATAAGAGGGAAAGAGAGAAGGGGGAAGAGATTTTAAGGAATACATGATTAAGAGAAGGATTAGTCCTGAGCAAAACATACTCTAAGGATGCACAAAAATACTGACAGCATTTTGAAGTAAAAAATGATGGGAATCTGAAGGGGTACCTATAGATTGGGGAAGGAAAGAACAAGTTGTGATGAAATATAATTGTATTGAATGACCAAACAAAATTCCAGAAATTTGATGATAAAACATGCTACTAATTTCATTATATAAAATAAGAGAATTCAGAATGCAAAATAAGACAATTTTTTGACATGTCCAATGTGGAAATTTGTTTCAATGACCATATATATTTGCAGTATTTTTTCCCTAGTGTTTTAAATATGGGGAGAAGTGTTGAGAGCAGATTTTATCCAATTGAAATAAATTAGTCTTTAAAAAATAAAAAAAAAAAAGGAAGAAAGAATTAATTAGCTGACTTTTCCCTTAAAAACAACTGCTACATATGTGTGTGTGTGTGTGTAAATTTAAAATCCTCTAGAACTGCTTTGACTGTATCCAAAAGTTTTATTATGTGATCTCCTTGTCATTTTCTTTGTTGATGTTTACCACTTTAATTTCTTTTGACACATTTTAAAAGTGTGTCCAGGCATTTGTATTTCATCTGGTTTCCTCCAAATCTCCCCATAATTGTGCTAAATTATTTTGAAAGTTGGTTAGAAGGATGCTGATACAAACTATGGTTAGTCAACTTTGAATCCTTTTCCTTTAGGCTAAAAACTCTAGTATGAGATTCTTTTCTGAGCAAATAGTATTTTTAAAAATTATGAATCCAATTTTGCATTTCAGAAATTAAATCCAGAATCATAATCAAAACTTTCTTACTGTGTCCCAATGATTTTTTTCTATCACTCAACCAATTTGATTGCAAAGGAGAAAAGTTATTATTAATTTCAGTGTTACAAAACACCTGAATTCTATAAAATGTTCATATCAGAGTAGTATGTTTAATGTAAATACTCTGATTCTTTTTTCTTTTCTTCCTTAGTAGAGCTTTTTTCTAGTTATTTTCCCCACATATTTTTAAAACTTTTTATTTTCAAAACATATGCTTAGATAGTTTTTAATTGCAAAACCTTGTGTTCCAAATTTTTTCTCCCTTTACCCCACCACCTCCCCTAAATGGTGAGTAATCCAATATATGTCAAATGTGCAATTCTTCTCTATACATTTCCACAATCATCATGCTGCACAAGAAAACTCCGATCAAGAATTTTTTTTAAAAATGAGAAAGAAAGCAAAATACAAGTAAACAACAACAAGAAGATAAAAATACTCTCTTGTGATCTACACTCAATCCTTACAATCTTCCCTCTGAATACAAATGGCTCTCTTTATCACAAGACCATTGTGACTGCTCTGAATAACCTTGCTGGTAAAAAGATCGATGTTTCTCATAATTGATCATTGTATAATCTTGCTGTGTACAATGTTCTCTTGGTTCTACTTACTTCACTAGCATAAATTCATATAAGTCTCTCCAGGCCTTCCTGAAATCATTCTGCTTGTCATTTCTTATAAAATAATAATACTTCATTAGATTCATATACCATAATTCATTCAGCTATTTTTCAACTTATGGGCATCCACTCTGTTTCCAGTTCCTTGCCACTACAAAAAGGGCTGCTATAAACATTTTTCGCACATGTGGATCCTTTTCCTTTTTTATGATCTCTTTGGGATCAGGCCCATTAGGGACTCTGCTGGATCAAAGGATATGCATAGTTTAATAGTCCTTTGGGAATAGTTATAAATTGCACTCCAGAATGGTTGGATCAGTTCACAACTCCACTAACAATGTACTAGTGTCCCAGTTTTCCCATATCCCATCTATTCATCATTATCTTTTCCTGTCATCTTAGCCAATCTAAGAGGAATATAGTGGTACCTCAGAGCTGTCTTAATTTGCATTTCTTAAATCAATTGTGATTTGGGACATTTTTTCATGACTAGAAATGTTTTCAATTTATTCATCTGAAAATTGTTTCTTCATGTCCTTTGGACATTTACCAGTTTTAGAATGACTTGTATTCTTATAAATTTGAGTTAATTCTCTATATAGTTTAGAAATGAGGCCTTTATCAGAATCCTTGGATATAATTTTTTTTTTTGCAATTTTTTGCTTCCCTTCTAATGTTTTCTGCATTGGTTTTGTTCGAAATACTCTAATTCTCAGAGGTAAATAATCACCTTCTGATCTAGAGAACTTATATGATTAATTATGTACTTAGCAAATGAATTTCTATTAGCATGATCTGAGATAATAAATTCAAAGAGGCCTAGCATGTGGAAGTGGAAAGAATGCTGGACTCAGAAAACCTGACTTCTAATTCCTGATCAAACATTAGTGTTGTTGAATCTAGAGAAATAATTTAGTTCTCCTGGGTTTCTTGTTCAAAGGTAGAGAGTTTAAACTAGATAACTAAGGTTCAATTCAACTTTGATTCTATCTCTGAAAATACTCAAAGTCCTGTATAAAAATAAGATAGTTGTTATTTTTTTAAAATTCATCTAAATTATATATTCAATTGAATATATAGAATGGAAATCAAAAGAAATCATGGATGGATTTTTGACATGAAAATAGATCAGATCTAAGAGCAACTAATCACAGTTGACACTAAACCACCGACTTTGAAAATACAAATCATTACCTTTTTATTCTACGTAAATTCATCTAGTGATATTTTACAAATAGCCTATTAGGGAAGAAGCTTTATGTGCCATTGGGGTCATTTTTGTTTTAGGCTCCCATCTAGTATAAATGTTACATGCTCCTTGATTTTTCTGCTGCCAGACCTTATTATTCTACCAAGAAAAAAATCTTGAATGACTCCCAGTTACCTTTGGAATAAAGTATAAATTCCTCTGCTTATCAGTTAATGTCCTCTACATTTTGACGTCAATATATTTTTCTAAACTTTTTTCGTATCACTCTCCTTCATAAGATTTATATTTCAATCAGATTTATCTATTAGCTATTCCCTAATGTTGAGTAGCACTTGACAGTTGGATTGCAAAGAAAAATTTAAACTTTTGATTGAATGCAATATAATTTCATCAGTCAAAAGATGCAAACAATACAAACAACACCCTCCCTTTAGGAACAGGTAATCAAGTGTACAACCAATCAAGTCCAGATAAGCTTTTTTTCCTTTTTACCAATGTTCATAAAACGGTTCTTTCTATGTTATACGCCTCTGAAGTGGTTATTTGACAAATGTCTGCCAATCAACACTTTCTTTAAATGAGCATGTAAATGTTCCAGTTTCAAATGGGAGAAGCAGAAGAAATGCAACTCAAGAGCAAGCTGAAAGCTTAATATTTTAAAAATATAATTTGATAGGTAGTTTATTATTTGAACTACTGATAAAAGTATTCATAAAATTTTTCTATTGATGGTCTGTTCTACTATCAGAGAATCTACATATGCTCATCAGTTATTTGAAAACATCTATATAGTTGTTTTCTATATCAAACCACATAAATTCTTATCTCACTACTGAAAAATACCTTTCTCAAAACAACTATATCACAAAATGGACACTTAAAATATAGGTTTTAATTACTGAGATAAAATTCATTCTTACTATAAGTTGGCATACCATCTCATCTCATATTCAAACTTAGAAACCCTGTTCCATGCTGAAAACATACTCTTTCCTCATCTCTGCCTCAAAGAATCCATTTCATCTTTCAAAGGTCAGTTCAGGTACTATTTTCTTTGTAACACCTTCATAATATTAATAAAATTAATAATTAATATTGATTAATAATTACCCTTAATTTACTTTTTACACTATCTATATGTATGTACATGTTGTTTCTAAACAGAAGAATATGAGGTTAAGAATATAATATAACTATTCCTAGTCCTTTTTACATAGTAAGCACTTTTAAAAATGCTTATTAAATTGAATGGAATCAAATTTAGTCAGTGATTCAAAGCTTACTGATTTGGCCATAAAGTGACTTGAAACTCTTCAGATTAAAATGTTCACAAATTCAATTTATATTCTTTAAATAGTCTCTGATCTATTAGAAAATTGTTTTCTAGGAAAATAAACAATTTCCACTGATTATAAGAACATAGGACAGAGAAAAGGACCAGAGATTTAGAAATTATCTGACCATTAAAAGATCAAAGCTAGTTTATAGATGATGGAATAGAAACTCAGAGAGAGGAAATGAAGATTAATAGGAAATATGTAATGAGTAGCAGAATAGTCATTTGAGCCTAGGTCCCCTGATTCCAAAATCAGTGATTTTTTTTTTCTCATTACTCTTTAATTCTTATTTGAGGAACCCTCTGAACTCTCACTTTTACTTTAAAACATTTCTTTTATTGGGGAGATCTGAATAATAAAGAATGAAATTTTCTTATCTTCTTTCTAAACCTCTGCTTTGTTTCTCTTAATGTATAATTGACTCTGTGCTCCAATTTAGCTCTAATCCTTCTCTATTCATCCTAGTCAGTGTATTCCTTGTCCTCCACCTTGCATATTCTCAAATCAGAGTGATAGTTCATATTACTCTCTCTTGCTATTTTCCTAACCTCTTTCTTTCTACATATTCAAAATTTACCCATCCTGAAGAACCAAGATAAAATTTAGTGGATATGAATTTCCAACCCTAGTCTTGAATTAGAATTCAATCACACACATACAGAATGAAGGAATAATAAATAGTAAGACAACAATTTATGTGGAAAATGTGCATCTATGTGTTGTATCTGTGTGTTGTTTCTGTGTTTACACATACATATATGGGGATTTTTTATTGGACTCAACATGAGTCAGAATGTTATGACATCCAAAAAAGCTAATGTAATTTTTGCCCTAAAAGAAGCACTTTTTTTTTTGTCCTAAAAGAAGCAAATTGCCCCACTTCTTAATGTGGTAAAAGCCCTGTTCCCACACATTTTGAGGAATAGCTAAAGTTATCCCAAGGATTAAAAGCCCTGTTCCCACACATTTTGAGGAATAGCTAAAGTTATCCCAAGGATTATTTTCAAATTAAAAAAACTTAGATGTTGAGAACTGAAATAACTTACCCAGAGACATGTATATAGGAAATAAAAATGTGCTTCTTTCAGGACAAAAAAAATACATTAGCTTTTTTGGAATGTGAGGGATAATGAAAGTTCAGAACCTGGGGTTCACTCAAACTTTCTGGTCACCAAACTGTGAGTTATTGTGTCCTAAAAGCATAGGTTCTTATAGAAGCAGGCCTAGATTGAGTAATTAGCGTGGGTAGGGTGTGAAAAGGAGATAGTACTTTACTTAACCTTTTGTGTAGTACAGGTTTAGGTGGGGAAAGGGGTAATCTTTTCAATGAAACTCATTCCCTGACTGTGCTGTTAACACAAAAAAGGAATCTTAGGCTACAGAATACTAGGACATCAAAAAAAAATTTGTTAAAATCTTAAAAATTTGTTAAAATATGGAAACAACCTTAGAACACAGAATGTTATAATGTCAAAATAAAAAAAAAGTTAGAATATACTATGCCAATGATGGAAGGGGTCTTGGAGCATAGAATGTTAAGAGCTGAAAGTCATCTTAAAAGATATACTATTAAGGTATCAAAAAACTTGTTAGTATATTGATTTCTCAAAATGAGATCATCTAGTCCAATACTCTCATTGTCATTTTAGAGAAGAGGAAGCAGAGGCCCTTACCTGAAAGGACAAGCAATTTCTCAAGCTTCTTGTTCAGTTGTTTCATTTATGTCCAATTTTTCATGACCCCATTTAGTGTTGGCAAATATATTGCTGTTGTTTGTCATTTAGGCATTTTATAGATGAGGAAATTGAGGCAAACCCAATTTGATGACTTGTCCAGAGTCATATAGTTAGTATATGTCTGATATCAGATTTGAACCCAGGAAGATGAATCTTCCTGATTTCAGACTCAGCCCTCAAATAACAAGTTGACATTTGTTTTTGGTTTTGTTTGGGATTATTTATTATAATTATTATAATTTTTTTCTGAGGCAATTGGGATTGAGTGACTTGCCCAGGGTCATACAACTAGGAAGCATTAAGTGTCTGGACTATATTTGAACTCAGATCCTACTGACTTCAGGGTTAGTCCTCTATCCATTGCACCAACTAACTGCCCCACAAGTGACATTTAGAGCCAGGTTCTCTGAATATCAAACCAGGATATGATTTCCCCTTCCCCTAGAGTAGTCTATCTTCCTAAATATTTATCTTTGATAATCACAGCGATTTGAGATATAAAAAGTCCTTCTAAACATTAGCTGGGTTAAGGGATTTATCCTTGAACGGTTATGAACTGCCATCCTACAGCCTTCTAATGCCGAATTGTGTCCTGAAATCTGAGGGAGTAAATTCTAGGAGTGAGAGTTCTGAAGGGCTGTCTCTGCTCTCTGCGGATTCCGTGGCAATATTCTGTCAGCCTTCTTTCTAAGCAGGTGCTTCCTCTTTTGCCACTGGCTGAGAATGACAGGCAGCTTGCCTCCCCAGGGAACCAGCAGCTGAGTAGATTTGGTTAGTCTCCTTTCTGTCCCTTGTGATTGGGAGAAGGGCTTTTAATTTCAAAACACCAATTTTCTGAACCATACAATTTGGCATTTGTTGACTTATAAGCTATCTTTGCTTTTTTTTTTTTTTTTCTATTTTCTTCCCATTCATAAGTCTTATCTTCACAAGATTCTACATACTTAAGGACACAGGTCATGTTGTAGACTATTGTCTCTCATTGTTCATAAGTGTTTGAGCTCAGCATTGAATAAGATCTTGTTCATTCATTGATATTTTGGGCTTTTATGAAACTTCAATAAGTAAATATGACTCCAGTTCTAACACAAACCTTATTAAAATTGTCCTTAGGAACTATGAAGAGTTATAGATAATGATGATGGATTAAAAACCAATTGTACATATATATTGAGCATCAAGTATAATATAATCATTGCTATACCTGTTGAAAACAATAATTGATTGTGGAACTGAAAGTTTGTAGATATTCTTATGCAATAATAAAAGTTTGTTGTATATGTTATCATAAATAATAATGCTTATTAATTTCCTTTAAATTTTATGGCACAGGTAATTCTTATCCCTATTTCATAAGTGAGAATATGTTTGTATGGCAAGAAACTAGAAGTTTCCACTTTTCTGATACTTTCTCATTGTGGCATTTAATGGATTTCACGTAACCTAACATCATATAGGGTGTAACTAAGTTGAGATTAATTTCTATGAGTCATACAAGAAACATGCTTCATTATTATAATTATAAATTATATTAGGCTCCTTGAGAGCAAGAACACATAAGGTTTTTTTAGTTTGTTTCTTTTAATATTGCTTATTCTGTCCAGCATAAGTTTATGCATTGTAAATAATATTGATTTACTAATTGATTATGCATTTGCAATCCCTAACCTTTAGGGAGAACTGTTTTCATAGGTTAGGTACTTACTTCACTGCATGAGATGAAAATCTGCTTTTATTATCTCATTCTAAATAGCTCTTGTTCAGTTATCCCCATAAATCCTTGGTGAGAATCTCAAAAACTTAAGTGACTGACCTAAGGATATATATCTTTTTATTTACAAGATACATGCATGGGTAATTTTTCAGCATTGACATTTGCAAAATCTTTAGTTCCAATTTTTCCCCTCCTTCCCCCCACTTTCTCCCCCAGATGGCAGGTAGACCAATACATGTTAAATATATTAAAATATATGTTAAATTTGATATATGTATACATATCCATACAGTTATTTTGCTGCACAAGAAGAATCACATTTTGAAATAATCTATAATTAACCTGTGAAGGAAATCAAACATGCAAGCAGACAAAAACAGAGGGATTGGAAATGCTATGTAGTGGTTCACACTCATTTCCCAGAGTTCTTTCACTGGGTGTAGCTGGTTTTATTCATTATTGAACAAATGGAACTAATTTGATTCATCTCATTGTTGAAGAGAGCCACATCCATCAGAATTTATCATAATATAGTATTATTGTTGAAGTATATAATGATCTCCTGGTCCTGCTCTTTTCACTCAGCATCAGTTCATGTATGTCTCTCTAGGTCTTTCTGAAATCATCCTGCTGGTAATTTCTTACAGAACAATAATATTCCATAACATTCACATACCACAATTTATTCAGCCATTTTCCAATTTATGGGCATCCACTCAGTTTCCAGTTTCTAGCCACCACAGAGAAGGCTGCCACAAACATTTTTGTACATACAGGTTGAAAGAGGCCATTTCTATTTTTCTTTTTTTAAATCTCCCACAGTTCTTCATATAAAGTTAGCTGTTCTACCCAAACCTCTTTGCCAATCTCCAGTGTCACATCTCCATTTGCCTTTTAGATATCTTAAAACGGTTGTCCAGCAGATATCTTAAACTCAAAATGTCCAAAAATGAATTTGCTATTTCCCTCCCTAAATTCTCCCTATCTTCTTTCTTCCTTGTTACTATAGAGGTTAAACGCATTTTCCCAGTCCCAGTCTCAAAACCTAGGATTCACTCATTTCCCATATCCAATTATTTACCAAGGATCACAATTTCATCTTTGCAAAACTCTCAGATACTCCCCCTTACCTAATTTGATACAACCATCATTCTTGGGTAGGCCTTCTTCACCTCACATCTATACAATTGCAATAGCCTTCTGTGCATCTGCCTGACTCATCTCTTCTCACTCCAATACATCTTCTATTCAGAAAGTGAAGTGATTTTCCTGAAAGAGAGATCCACATATCACTCAATAAACCCTAGTGGTTTCCTATCACCTCTAGGATCCAATATGCAATCCTTTCTCCAGCAATTAAAGTTATTTACAATCTAGCTCCCTCCTACATTACTCTCTACCTATACTCTGATTCAGTGACACTGACTTCTTGGATGATCCATGAACAAGACACTCTATCTCTATGGTTTGAATATTTTTTCTGGCTGTCTTCCATGATTGGAATTCTTTCCCACTTCATTTTTACCAACTGGTTCACTGGTTTCCTTTAGGTCCCAATTAAAATTTGCATTCTACAATGTCTTTCCCAGCCCCTCTTAATTCTAGTGTTTTCTCTCTATTAATTATTTCTTACTTATCCTATATATAAAGCGTTTATATATATCTGTTTATTTATGTCTTTCTCATTAGAATTTTGAGCTTGTGGAGGACAGGGGCTTTCTTTTGTCACTTTTTTTTTTTACTCCAAGACATTAGCCCAGTGCCTGACATTTAGTAAACACCTAATAATTTTTATTGATTGATTCATTGATATAAAAGGGATTCAATAAATAGATCTTTATGGATTGATTACTATAAATTAATTTCCCCCTTTTAAAATGAACTTCCCTTAGCTTCAGTACCTGATTTTTCTTAGGTTAAATGCACTGTCCTTCATAAATAGGTAAGGTTCTTCATTTGTAATCCAAATCTTTTTTATTCATTTATTATCCAAGTCATTTTTCTAAAAATTATGGTAGACATATTGATTAATAAATTAATATAGTACCAAAAGAACTAAATTACTATCAATGCTGATGGTCTTGCTATAAATTAAACTAGAAGATTATAAAGAATTGGCAGTTAAATGGAATAAAGAATCATAGTTTTTGTTTTTGTTTTTTTCTTTCTTGAAAGGGTATACAAAAGAATGAGCAGCATTATTTTTCTCATCTGTTGAAGAAAATAAGAAACACATTTTCATGGGATCTCTGTTGTTTTTCAGTGGTTTTAGTCATGTCTCACTCTTTAGTCAGGCTATTTGGCCTTTTTGTGGCAAAGATAATGTAGTGGTTTGCCCTTCCCTTTTCCAGCTCATTTTACAAACAAGAAAGTAGATGCAAAAAAAAGATTAATTGACTTCCCCAGGGTCACAGAGCTAATCAGTATCTGAGTCTGAATTTGAACTCAGGTCTTCCCAGCTCCAGATCCCATGTTCTGTTGCTCAAATTAGAGCTTTACAGATATCTTACAAATAATAACTCAAAAGAGTTCAACCCAATAATCTAAATAAGAAAATAAAAATATGTAGATGAAGAATGCATGTTTTCTAAGGTATGATATGGAGGTGAATGGTCAGCCCATAGAACTGGTCTAGAAGAAGATATATTTTGAAAAAACACTATAGATGGACCATGAACTGAACCTAGAATAGAATAGGAGAAAGAGAGGAGTCTGGATTGCATTTATGATTTTGTGCAGTGTTTGAACTAAAAGATTATTTTTTTTAAAAGGAAAATAGTATCATTATTTTTTCTAGAGCTAAATGGCTGCAAATTATAGATTACTGCAATACATAGGTTACCCAAAGGATGATAAAAATATGGGAGGAGAGTGTAAATAGACTACCACACATTAACAAGGAATGGACAAAAAAGAACACAAACATCATTAAATATAGGAATAACTCAAAACTTTGGACTTGTCATGCAAAAAAGGAAAAGATAATACATAATTAGCATGTATTATAGCCATGTAATCTGAGAGATTCAGAAAAACACCATAAATATAATCAATGGAGTCCTGGTATAATTGAATGGGAAGATATGGAATGTCATAAAACAGAGATGTGTTATGATATTCAATATTGAAAGAAACACATGTATTGGTGAGATCAATTCATTTGAAAATTTAATCATAAGTTTTTATATTGCAATAATCTTTCCAGGGTTAATGCTAGGAAAAGTCATGAAGCAACACAATGCCAGTTTTTATACTTCCCTTCTCCCAACACTTTTAGAATTCTTCATCCTGCTTCTCACCTTCCCCATCTGTAATGCTCAGTTCACTCATGATGAATGGGGTTCTAACCTTAGTTCTGCTAAAATACTACTATATAATCTTGGACAGAATCAAAATAAGAAATTTTTAGGAATGGGGACATTTTAACCTAGGGGACAGAGCCTTAGACTTGCTAGGAATACAAAGGCAAAAGAAAAGCAAAACAATCTCTGTCCTGGAGGAACCAAATCAGATAAAATACTAGGAATATTTCAGCAGAAAGTAGAAAAAGTTGAGGTAAAAATATGAAACTAGGATTGAACCTTGATGAATGGTAAAGGATCCTAAAGGAGGAAATACTAGAGAATACAGGTAATTTCACTTCTCTGGATCTTAATAATCTTATCCATATAATTCAGCAAGTAGCAAAGATGGTTTGTAAAGTACTTCTAGACTCTAAATCCTCCTTTCCTAAGATTGTAATAGCCATGAAGGTAGGAATATTGTGTTATCTCAATCTCCTCTCCAATTTGCCTCTCATTTCCATCACACATGAAAAATGAAAGTTGTTGTTATTATTGTTCAGTTTAAGTCCTGTCAAAGACTTTGTGAGCCCATTTAGGGTTTTCTTGGCAAAGATAATGAAGTGATCTGCTATTTCCTTCTCCAATTTATTTTTTAGGTGAGGAAACTCTGGCAAACAGGGGTAAGTGACTTACCAGGATTGCCCTGTTAATAAGTATCTGAGGCCAGAAATAAAATCAGGAAAAATCATTCTGATTCCAGACCCAGTACTCTGTCCCCCACACACTGTCCCACCTAGCTGCTGAAAATAAAACTACTTCATAGTGAAGCTCAATTGAGATAATGGATATATAATGGAGACTGGCAATCAAGACCTTCCCCCTCATACCCTGCTTAATCCTACCTTTCTCCACATGTTTTAGACCATACCATCTTGGAGAGTTTATAGAGGTGAACTGAGCTCACATGATATATCTCTACTCCTCTTGCTGCTGTTGCAGGAATCAAGGGATCATTGCACCCAAACTAAAATACAAAAACTTTCAGGTTAGAGCCAGAGCATGTCTGACTCACTGGGAGGGATCAATGTCCATAAACTTGTCTGCTCAATATTGTGTGCTCTAATATGAGCTCATATACGTGTGTCTAGGTGAAAGAATATAATTATTGCCTATTACACACACTCATACATACTATTGTTGTTGATGAACAGTTGTTTCAATTGTGTCTAATTGTTCATGAACCAGTTTGGAATTTTCTTGGCAAAAATATTGAAGTAGTTTGCCATTCCCTTCTCCAGCTCATTTCACATCTGAGGAAATTGAGGTAAATAGAGTTAAGTGACTTTCCCAGGTCATACACTTAGTAAGTATCTGAGACTTGATTCGAACTCAGGTCTCCCTGACTGTCCAATTCCTTCCTCATCTTGTATTTATTGACTTATTTTTTTCATCTTTTTTAGCACTTTACTGTGGTTCCCATTAACAATGTTCTTATGAAATTATGAAATTCTAACCTCTTAATATTTTCCACTAAGCCCAGAATGTCTCTTAGGCTGCTACATTATATTTTATGAAATAGGGAAATTGCAGACAGAAAACTCATGCACATTCAGTGCATGTTATATTGGGTTAGAGGCAGGTAGATCTCAATCTTCAGACAAATTATTCAGACTTTCTGACAAGAGTGTCATTTGCCTAGAACATAAAATTATCTTCTGTTCCTCAATTTCAATATTTCACTATCATTCATTAACCTTTTCTGCCAGACATTTAGAATTTATAGTATGTTGCTACCTAACTAGTGTGTATCCCTCTAATGTAATGTATTCTATTTTTATTATTGTATATATATATATATATGTATATATATACATATATATGTATATATGTATATATATATATATATTTCTCCATGAAAGTTCTCCTTTGTGCATCATGGTGGCTTCAATAACATCCTAGAATTCATTAACCCTATAGTTGCAAGCTTTTTTCATTTGCAAACAAATTGGGAAGACTTAGAGTTTGGAGCTGGAGATAGATTTTCATTTATGGATAAACAAGTACAGAAGGTAGTGAACAGATAATAGAAGTTTTAGTTCCACCAACTCATGAAACCATTTGCATTACTCACTGCTATGAACTGATCATCAATGAAACTAAATATATTAAAATATTAAAAATATTTCTGTTTTCCATATTTACTAGATTAGAAACTACTTGAATGCAAAAGTGAATTTTTATTTATCTTTATTTCCTTCTCATTTCCTAACACTATATCTGATGTATGATGAATATTTCATATAATTTGCTTATTGATTGATTGATTCAATGAAATGAACTCATGCTATAAAGCCAAAGGGTTATCATATATTTTCATATATTCATATTGGACCAGTAGTTGCAAAATGAACATTATCAGATGAATCTTAAGTGTCTTTCTGAATGATTTGATTGACATTTTATACCCAAAATATATTGCTTTAAATTTCTCTGAAGCAAAAGTGAAAAGTAGCTAGTATCTATCTTCTTTTTGTATGAAATGTTTGTCCAATGTAGTTTAAATCCACTGTGAGTGTTTGTCTTAATTTTATAATTCATTCTCTTGTTCACTATATGTCTCTATCAGGATACACTTGTCTTTAATTTGTTCCTCAGCTTGACTTTCCTATATTACACTTCTTTTTCTCCTCTTATCCCTAATCACCACTCAAGACACAAATCTTCCTTCTTCCATTGCAATGAATATTTTTCTTGTTCCTTTATAGTATTGCCTTAAACTGCCCCAATCTCTTTACCTCTACCTCTCTAATGACCTATTCTCCTGTTCCATTTAGACTTATTGTTCTATTGTAAGAATGGTTACAATGAAACTATTTTTCATAAACTACCATTTCAAATAGTTTAATCTATGAATTCCTTAACATGTCCAGGCACTAAGATAAATCCTGGAGATACAATAACAACAATAACAAACACTACAATAATAATTACAAACAATTATCCTCAAAGACTTTATATTCTAATTCTATTCTTTAAATTTACTCCCCTCCAGGCATACTGTTCCCCACATAACTACATTCTAACTTCCCTCTCTAAGCATTTTTCCTGGCTTTCCCCTGTGCCTGAAACTTTTTTTCTATTCATCACTGAATCCAATTTTCCCTGACTTCTTTCAAATGGTAGCTAAAATCTTACTTTCTGCAAGAACGTTTTTGCTCTCCTTAATCTTAGTACCTTCCCTCTGAGACTACCTCCACTTTATCCCACATATATCTTGTTTGTGCACAGTTATTTGAATGTTGTCTCACTCCTGAGAGTATGAGTTCCTTGAAAACAGGGACTCCTTTTTGCATTTTTTTATATCCTCAATATATAAATTTAAAAAGTGATTTTTAGAAGGGAAGGCATAGGACAGCTGGTTGGTACAGTGGATCGAATACTGGTCCTGAAATCAGGGGGATATGAGTTCAGATTTGGCCACAGACACTTAACATTTGCTAACTATGTGACCCTGGGCAAATTACTTATTTCCAATTGCTTTGCCAAAAAAAAAGGTGGGGGGGAGGCTCTAGAAATTAGAAGAATAAGGAAAGGCCTCTGCTAGAAGGTGGCATTTGAGATGAGAGATTCTGGGAGTCAGAGCTAAAGAGAGAGAATTTTCCAAGTATGAGATATGAGGGCAGCTAGTATAAAGGTACTGAGAAAGGGAAAAGAACATCATGCTGAAGAACACCAAATAAGCCTATATGACTAGATTGTAGATTACATAAAAGGGATTGAAGCATAATGTAAAGATGAATTCATCCAGGTAATGCAAAGCTTTAAATGCCAAAGGGGGATAAAAAGGAATTTATATAATCTCAGTATGGAGCCAGTATAGTTTATTGAATAAGGGGTAAACATGGTCAGATATGTTTTAGAAAAATCACATTTGTGGCTGTACAAAGATGGACAGAGATGTATTGGGATGTTGAAAGACTTGAGCCGTAGACATGAATTAACAAGATGATGTAGTAATCCAGCTGCAGGGTTTTGAGATTCTGAAAACATGCTGGCTATTATAGAGAAAAGAGTGTGTATTATGAAATATATATATATATATATATATATATATATATATATTATAAGTAGAAACAACAATGAAAAACTTAGGATGCTTTTGTAACATTACTTCATTTACTACTCTGAAATGCTCTTCTCCCCAGATCACGTTTTAATTCTCTCAGAAAAAGGTCTACAACTGAAGCTCACTTTTCTCCCCTACTTCACATCTGAAAAGCTTTCTTCATCATCTCTCTATCCATTCTCTCTTCTTTTGCTTCAGACTCTGATGAAGAGCTTGCCCTTCTCCAGGTTAATCTCTTTGCTTATGTTCTTAATTAGGAATTCTTCCCTTGATTGTTACCTTCAGTGGTCCTTCACAACTGGAATTATCTCTCTTCTTAACATCTCTACCTTCCTTTTGAACCACTATTATGTTTTTACTTACTCCTCCTCGACCTCTAACTCAGTCTCTTTCCCTTTAAGAATTTTTAAATATTTATTGTGCAACTCTATTTGAAAATTTATCTACATGTTGTCTTCTTTAAACCAAAGTAAGTTTCATGAGGACATGGACTGTTATATTTTTGTAATAATAATAGATGATAGCTAACATTTACATAGTACTAAGCAATTAACAATTATTATTTTATTTAAGTCTCAAAATAACCTAGGAGATAGGTGTTATCATTATCCTCAATTTACAGATGAAGAAACTGAAGTAAATAGTAGTCAAGTGACTTGTCTATGATGATTCAGCTAGCAAGTGTCTAAGACTGAATTTGGGCTCATTAGATTTTCCTAAATCCAAGCTCACAAATCTATCCATTGTGCTACTTATATAATGGATGCAATTTTCTCTCTTCCTCACTAGTTCCTTGACTTAGGAGGAGCAAGCAAAAGGATTGCCATATTTAATTCCTCTTCTAGATTACAATTCTGCATCCATCTCTTATCAATTCTACCTATTTTGAAGTAATTATCACCTATCTTGTTATTGATATATACTATCATGCAGAATATTCTCCTTTCCACCTCATCCTCTTCCTCATCCTGTTTCCCAATAGAAAAACTATTTTAACATTTATGTATGATAAAATAGTTTTCAGCTAAAGACTGATTTTGTCTAGTTTCAAAGACTTACATGCAAGCCCAGACCTAATACTTGATGCTCATAACTAAACTAGCCTACTATTCCTTGCTCTCACTTATTCTATATTTCATTTAAATGTAGATCTCCAAGAGGGAAAGAAGATGGTCTGCTGGTATCTCTGGGGAGTAGGGAAAGGAGACAACTTAGGAATAGTCAGCATGAAAACTGTTTTCAAACATATGAAGGATTCCCATATTTAAAAAGAGATTAGACTCCAGGACCCTGGAAAAGTTGTAGAAAAGCAAGCTTATACTTCAGTTAATAAAAATATTTCCTAATTACATTAAAATGAACTGTCTTAACCTGAAGTTTTTGAGCCCACTAAGGTTCTGTGTACAGACTTCAGGAGGTCTCTGAACTTGGATGAGGAAAAATTTCATCTTTATTTTCACTGAAATTTGTTTCTCTTTTTTTTCCTTTTTAATCTTATATATTTTATTTTATGTATTTAAAAAATATTTCTGAAAAGAAGCTTTATCTGGTACCAAAAGGGACCATGACACAAAAAAGTTAAGAACCCCTGATTAAGAGCCATTTCAAAATTGAAGAATACCTCAGGAGACAGCGAATTCCCCTTCTCAGTCAGTTCACATGGAGGCTACTTGACCCCTTGTCAGATATGTTAGAGAGTGGATTCTTGTTTTGTGTATAGTTTGAACTAGATGGCCTTGTATGTCCTTTCTAGGTCTAATATTGCAATTCTGTGTGATTCTGAAATTTTTCTCTTTCTGACAATTCCAGTTTATATAACCTCCCCATGTTTATTCTTTCCTCCTAAGTACCCTTGTCCATGATGCCCACATGGTTACCCATTGTGACCATTTTATTTGCTCAGGAAGCATTATAGTCTGTGGTGAGGATATGGAACAGACTCGGGAACACTAAAATGTGTACAGGCTGTAATTTACTTTGAATCACCTCTGCTTCCCCCTTAGACCTGATTTCACCTTGGCAGTCCCATTAATAAGGGGTCTTTGTAAATTTTATCTAGGCCAGGGGTTTTAATATGATTTTTGTTTCATGGACCCTTCTGGCAGACTGGTGAAGCTTATAGATCTCATCTTAAAAGATCTTAGAAATATAAAGGAAACTAATTATAGTGAAATATATTTAAAAAACAAATTTAACCCCAGATTAAAAAAACTTGCTTTAGTCAGTTGTTGAGAGAGAGAAAAAAAGACAGAGGCAGAGAGACAAAAACCCAGAGAGAGACAGAATAACACAAAGAGAGAGAGGGAGAGGGAAAGGGAAAAGAGAGAGAAAGACATAGAGTGACAGATACAGAAAGAGAGAGAGATAGACACACTGAGAGAGACAGCAAGAAAGAGACAGACATAGAGAAAGATAGAGGGAGAAAGGGAGATAAAGAGTGAAAGAAGAAGAGGGAAAAGGAGAGGGAGAGGAAGCAAGGAACAGGGCAGGGATAGAGAGGAAACAAATTGTCTATTTATTAACTGTCTACTATTTGCCAAGCTCTGTGCTAAGCATTTTACAAATATTACCAACATTATCTGAACCATAGCAAGTAGACAGGTGATATTATTATTATTATTAGTCACTAGCGTTTTATAATTGAGAAAATCAAGAAAACCGGAGGTAAATAATTTGCCTAGGCTTATAAAGCTGGTAAATGTCCGAATCTAGAGTTCAACTCAATTTTTCCTGACCAGATCCAGAATTCTATCCATTGTACTTCATAACTATGTCCAGACATAAAATATCCAGAGACAAAGAGGGAAGAATCAAGAGAAGACTAAGGTTAAAGATGGAAGAAAGTCTTGTGGATCTTTTATGTATAGATTATCTTAAGTCCAGATCCTATCTGTTTAATTCTCATTGTTTTAAGATTGATCAGGCACTTACCTCTCCAGTGATCTCCATCTCTCTCTTATTTCTTTTCTAACTACCAAATCACTTCTACTTCTGGTACTATAGGAAATTGGGAAGTTTCTGATCCTTAACATTTTTGTTCAATAATTTGTCAGTTATCTTGGACTTTTTATGATCTCATCTGCAATTTTCTTGGCAAATGTATCATATTCTTCTCTAGTTCATTTTACAGATGAAGAAGCTGTGGCAAACAGAGTTAATTGACTTGTCCAGAGTCACACAATTTGTAAGTGTCTGAGACTTGATTTGAATTCAGACAGATAAATCTTGACTTCTCCTTCAATGGGAATTGGTGGAGTGAGTATTTAATTTGAAACCAGAAAAGTTGAATATAAATTTCACCTTTCATACCGTGTAACTTTGGATAAGTTACTTAAGCTTTCTTTCCCCAGAACTTAGCCACAATGCCCCCCACATAAAAGGTATTTAAAACATACTTACCAATTATCTAATTTTGATTAATAATATTTTATTGCCTACTTCACAGGATTATAAGAACATTGCTTTGCAGACCTTAAAGTACCACAGAATCCATTCCCATCAGTTAAACTAAGGGAATTCTTATTCATGTAACTAATCTGCTTCATGCTATATAAAAGCTTCTTTTTAAGCAGGACAGCATCTCCCCAAAACAAAGTGGAATTCTTTTTGGGCAGGAGGTGCTAAAATTAACATAAGTTAAATCATTGCTTTTGTCTCAATGATTCAAAGATTTTGTGCAGTGCAAGGAGTCCTAGTTTGGGAATTAATAGATCCATGTTTTTGTTTTTGATTAATTTTTATCAGTTTTATTATAAAGAAATTTTTGTAAACTATTTTTGAAATGAATAATTTACTTTATTATGCTCTTATTTATGCTTATGTTTATAATCATTGATTTTCTGATAAGCATACCAGATTTATTAGTTTCAAGAAGCTTTGGCAATGTACAATTAGTGTCTTCACCTTCTTTTCTTTCCAATTTTTTTTTAATTTCTAAAATCTGGTATTTAATTTCATCATTCCACTGAAATGATTCTCTCAAAACTTATCATTAATCTCTTATTTGCCAAATATAATTATTGCTCTTAATTTTTCTCCTTAGCCTCACAGCATCTTTTGACACTGTTTATCATCTTCTTCTCCTCATTACTCTCTTCTTTCTAGATTTTTGTAATACTGTTCTCTCCTAGCTCTTCTTTCTGTCTGATCGATGCTTCTCTGTTTCTTTCTTGAATTCTTTTGTTATTTATTTTATTTTTAACTCACAGTCTCAGGAACTTTCATCTCGTGTGTTTTTATTTCTCAAATTGTCATCTGGCAAATAGCAAAGAGCTAAGTGGAGGAAAGTTTGAAGGAACTCCCACTGTTTCTGGATCACCACTCCCAGGCCTAGAGGTGCTGACTACACACATGTTTGAGCCCTGCCTGTGTTGTAAATTTAGGCAAATCATTTCATCTCTACAGTTTCCCATTTATTCAACTTTCAAATGAAGAAGTTGAATTAGATTTTTTTTAAGTCCCTTCCAGTTACAACATTCTATGATCCTAAGATTGTGCCTCTTTGTCCATCCCCAAGTAGTTTGAGCACTCAGCTACACTGAACCAACTCAAAGGAATAATATCCTACTAATTACTGAAGATGTTATGTACTTGCTAATCTGCTTTTTGTCTTGCTGTTGATGACTCAATTTGGTCTTTGTGACCTCATTTAGGGCTCTTTTGACAATGATACTGGAGTGGCTTGCCATTTTCTTTTCCAGCTCATACAAATGAAAAAACTGAGGCAAATAGGGTTTGATTTGCCAAGGGTAACACAACTAGTGTCTGAGATCAATTTAGAATTCAGGTTTTCCTGACTCCAGGCCTGATAATCTATCCATTGCTCCAACTAGCAACCTAATGCTTCCTAATAAACACTGCTGATATAATAATAAAATGACAGTATGCTTTAGATAGCAATAAGAAAAAAGTTTTTTTGAATCTTGACAAGTCACCTACTAATTGTGTTAATTCTGGATAAGACAATCTCTCCATCCTTGCCCAGGATATTTGCAAGGTACTTGCCTGTAGATCTGTTCCAAACTCCTTTGATTTGCCAGCCATTTCTCATAGAATTAGTCCATCAAAATCCATAATCATTTACTAAGTGCCAGCTATATAGCAGTGGGTGTTAGGTATATTTGACATGTATTGAATTACTTGACATCTGGGAGAGGGGTGAAGGAGAAGGGAGGGAGGAAAAAAATTGGAACACAAAGTCTTGCAAGGGTGAATGTTGAAAATTATGCATATGTTTTGAAAATAAAATGTTTTAATTAAAAAAACAGCAGGTGCTAAGGATACAAATTCAAAGGATGAAAGAATGTCTACTCAAGTAGTTTGCATTAGACAAGCACAAGATAAGCATAAACAATATAAAAGTAAAGATTTACTTTAAATAATTACAAGAAAAAAAAGAAACACAAAGAATGAAAGAAATAAAAAGAAAGAATGAAACAATCCCTGCTCTCAAGAAGCTTATATTTTAATGGAGGATTGTTGTATAAATATAAGTGGGCATAGAATAAGTAGAAATAAATATAAAATAGAGAAAGAGTTCATTATTTCATTGGCTTGAGGAATTTCTAGTTGAGGAAACTCCTTTTATCAAGATAGCTAGGAACCTTCCTTGCAATGTCTTACCCTTAGACAATTTCCTAGAGAAGTGAAAAATTAGATGACTTGTTCAGTCAGACAATCAGTAGAGAAACCCAGGACTTTATATGTATGTGACTGTGTGTATGCATACATATATATATATACACACATACATGCACACATGTACATATAAATTATGCATATGTGTATAGACATACATAATATATATTATATAAATTATATATGTGCGTATCTATCTATATTAAATTCAAGACAATTGAGGAAGGATGGCCCTAGCATTTGTAAGATTTTTAAAAGGCTTCATTTAGAAAACAGATCTTGAGTTACATCCTTAAATCCATAAAGATTTTAGGAGGTAATGTTGAAGAGATTTGGCATTTTGGATATGAGATATGGTTGAGATAGAAGATTCAATACTGAATAAGGAATAGAGATACCCAATTTGGCTAGATGACAGACTATGAAAGGGGAATTATATGCAGAGATATTGAAAAGATTGGTTGGTGCCAGAGTGTACATTATAAAAGTTTAATAGAAGGGCTTATATTTTTATTCTAGTAGCAACAGGAAATCACTGAACTATTTTGACTAGAGGAGTTGCATGGTCGTTGGCAAATGTATCATATTCTATTATGTATCATATATGTATCATATCATAAATGTATCATATTCTATCTATTTCAGTAATCCAAGAAAAAGGAGGTTTACACTCTAAAGCAGGTTAGGGATTGGACAGAGAAAGAGAAGGGGTTGGATGTTATAGATGGGGTAAAGGGATAGATAGCAAAATTTGGCAACTGATTCAATGTAATGTTCTCTTCTTTTCAAAAAATATGATGGTTCTCTGGGAGCAGGTTTCTTGGGGAGGTTCTGGAGGCAGCCTTAGTTTCAATTCCAAGTAATAATCACCTCAAATGCAGCCAGGTGTTAAAAGTGTAAATCCTTTATTGTCTCCTTCAAAATAGCCCTGTTTCTTTTCTTAGAGGCTTATCTCCTTCCTTGGTTCCAAGAGCTCTTGAAGCTTGTCTGCCAGCTTTAGCCTCCAGCTCTCTGAATCTTGGTTCTACTCTTCTCAACTGAATTCTGGCCCTGTCAATCTCCTGAACTGACTTACTTCACTGACTCCTCCACTAAATCCTCTGACTTGTAAATCTCCCAAAGTCTCCTGACTGAGGCTCCAAGAGTTTCTTATATATGATCTCCTAAAAGTGTGAATCCAAAGGTTGACTCCTCCTCTGAGAGAATGGGATTGTGGGAGGTCTAAACTTGTGAATCTCATACTGAATCCTGAAATCTTCCAAACTTGTGAACTAATGTGTGAGCTAATGTGTAAACTCTCTTTAAGGTGTGAGCTCTAATGTGTGAACCAATTACCTAAGCATTGTTTCTATCAATTCTAGTGAGTTAACACTTTGTAAGGATTCTAACAATTCAATATGTAAAGTCATAAAGAATAAGGAGTAGAGGATAATGTCCAGATTATTACCTTGGAAAACCAGCACAATGGCAAATAGAAAAGCTTTTAAAAAGGGGAAGGAAGAGAGAAGGAGAAGATAATGAGTTCTGTTCTGGATGTGTTATCTTAGGGATTCTAATTCAAAATCCACTGTTGATGATTTGAGACTGAACCTCAGGAAAGTGACTGGTACTCTCTATATAGATTGTTGAGTCTTCTATATAGTCATAATAAAAAACCCATGGTAGCTGAAGAGGTTATCAAGACAGAGAGTACACAAAGAGAAATGAAGATTGTCTTTGGCAGAGGTTTGGGTGATACCCACAGATAAATAGTACTATATGGTTGATGAACCAACAGAGTAGACAGGTATCAGAGTGGTTATACAGTTAGGAGGAGAACCAGGAAAAAGTTGTGTCATAAAATACCAGGACTTTCAGTGAGAAAAAAATGGCTCACAATGTCAAATATTGTCACCAAGATTATCTTGATTTGATAGGGCCAACCATAGTTCCTTTGCTTCTCCCAGTTAGTACCAAAATATGAAATAGGACATGAGTTTTCTTTTCTGTAGGTAGCTAAGTACCACAGTGGATAGAATGCTGGGACGTAAGGCGTGAAGACTTAAACTCTAGTGTTGTCTTAGCCATTTCCTAGTTGTAGAACCCTGGGAAAGCAGTTTAACCTTTTTTAGTTTCAGTTTTCTCATTTATAAAATGAGGACAATAGCATGTCTATCTTCTCTCTATATAATATTTCACTCAATGATCTCACCAGCTCACTTGGATTCAATTATCATTGCTTTGCTGATGATTCTTTAATCTGCCTATCTAGCCAATTTTTCTACCTAGTTATAGTCTGATATCTATGATTGTCTGTTCGATTTTTTTTCAGGTATATTATACATATTTAAACTCAACACATCTAAAATTGAATTCATTCTCCCCCCAAAAAAATATCCCCTTCCAAAGTTCCCTCTTATTGTCAAGTAAAAAGAATATTGGGAAGTCTACCATCCTGTTAGTATCACAGGCAATCTGGATGTCATCTTTCACTCCTCACTTTATTTTTTAATTTAATTTATTATTATTTTTATTATAGCTTTTTATTTACAAAATATATGCATGGGTAATTTTTCAACACTGACCTTTGCAAAACATTCTGTTCCAACTTTTCCCCTCCTTTCCCCATCCCATCCCCTAGATGGCAGGTAGTCCAATACATGTTAAATATGTTAAAGTATATGTTAAATTCAATATATGTATACATATTTATACAATTATCTTGCTATACAAGAAAAATTGGAACTAAAAAGAAAGAAAAAAATGTGAGAAGGAAAACAAGAATGTAAGCAAACAATAACAGAAAGAATGGAAATGCTTATTTTGATTCATACACATTTCCCATAGTTCTCTCTCTGAGTGTGGCTGATTCTCTTCCTTACTAAACAATTGGGCCTGGTTTGAATCATCTTATTGTTGAAGAGCGTCACACCCCATAAGAGTTGATCATAGTATCATCTTCAAGTTGCCATGTATAATAATCTCCTGGTTCATTTTATTTCACTTAGCATCAATTCATGTAAGTCTCTCCAAGCCTCTCTGAAATCATCCTACTGGTCATTTCTTACAGAACAATAATATTCCATAACATTCATATGCCACAATTTATTCAGTGATTCTCCAACTGATGGACATCCATTCAATTTCCAGTTTCTAACCACTACAAAAATGACTGCCACAAACATTTTTGCACATGTGGGTCCTTTTCCCTTTTTTTAAGATCTCTTTGGGATGTAAGCACATTAATAACACTGCTGGATTAAAGGGTATGCACAGTTTGATAATTTTTTGAGCATAGTTCCAAATTGCTCTCCAAAATGGTTGGATTCATTCACAATTCTACCAACAATGTATCAGTGTCCCAGTTTTCCCACATCCCCTCCAAGATTTGTCATTATCTTTTCCTGTCATCTTAGCTAATCTGAGAGATGTGTAGTGGTATCTCAGAGTTATCTTAATTTTCATTTCTTTGATAAATAATGATTTGGATCACCTTTTCATATGACTGAAAATAGTTTCAATCTCATCATCTAAAATTTGTCTTTTCATATCCTTTGACCATTTATCACTTGAAGAATGGCTTGATTTCTTATAAATATGAGTAATTCTCTATATATTTTGGAAATGAGGCCTTTATCAGAACCTTTGAATGTAAAAATGTTTTCCCAGTTAGTTCTGAAATTTAGCCACAATATTCCTTGGAGTTTTAATTTTGGCGTCTCTTTCAGGAGGTTTTCAGTGAATTCTTTCGATGGCAATTTTACCTTCTGATTCTATGACATCTGGATAGTTCTCTTTGATGATTTCCTGAAAAAATAGTGTCTAGCCTCTTTTTCTCATTATGGTTTTCAGGGAGTCCAGTAATCCTTAGACTGTCTCTCCTAGATCTATTTTCCAGTTCAGTTGTTTTCCCAAATAGTTATTTTACATTTTTTCTATTTTTTCATTTTTTTGGTTTTGCTTGATTTATTCTTTATGTCTCATTGAGTCATTCACTTCCATTCTATCAGTTCTGATTTTTAATGAATTATTTTCTTCATTTACTTTTCTTATTTCTTTTTTGTAATTGCCCAATTGAGCTTTTAAATGAGTTGTTTTGTTCTATGGAATTTTTTTTCCATTTCACAATTTTTTTTAAGAAGTTATTTTCTTTTTCCAGTTCACAAATTCTATTTTCCTGGGAGTTCTTTACTTTTTCCATTTCACATTTCAGGGAATTGTTTTCTTTTTCCACTTCATAAATTCTTGCTTTTAATGAGTTATATACCTTTTCTAAACTCTCTTGCAGAGTTTTCCTTTCCTTTCTCCACTCTTCTTGTAGCTCTTTTTAAAGATCTTTTTAAAATTTCATCTAGGAGAGCCTTGTATGGAGGGGACCAGATTATATACCTTTTTGGAGCTTCATCTGGAGACAATCTGCTTTTAGTCTTCTCAGGGTTTGAAATCTATTCTCTTTCATTATAGAAGCTGTCTATAGTTAAAGCTTCCTTTGCCTTTTTACTCATTTTTTTTAAAGTTGGGATATACTTTTTGGACAAGCAGGTTCCAAGCTTCCTCTACAGATTCCCAGAAGTGGCAACAGCTGAGCTGGGATTGCACTGAGTCACTCCCAGTGCTGAGTGGATGTGGTCAGCCCCCATGAGAGTTCAGCACTTTAGGGTACACTTTTTACCCTCTGCATTTGTGTTGGATGTTTTATAACTTCTTTGGTGATCTGGCTTGCAACCAGGACAGAGTAGCCAACATTGTGGTAGAGCCCTCCCCATAGATTCTCTGCCTTATGGAGACTGCACTTTGCCTCCGTCTGCTCAGCCTGTGCTGGCCTCCGTGCTCTACTTCTCTGCCTGCACCTAGCCACCTCCTCTGTACCCACCTGATCAAAACAGACCTTTTCTGGTGATCTTCAGAATTATTTTCTGCTGGTAATTTCCTGCACTCCAAATATTTGTGGATTCTGTCAGTCTAGCACTAATTCTGAATTTTGTAATTAGTGTGAAGGGAGCAGGAGAGCTCAGAAAGAAGCGTGTAACCTCTGTACCATCTTGGCTCCACCCCTACTCCTTATTTTCTCTCACATCTCATATCCAATATATTCCAAAGACCTGCAGATTTTAGCTTTGAAAAATCTCTCAAATGTACTCTCTTTTCTCTTCTAACATTTCTACCACCCTACTGGAGTTCTTCTTCATCTCATGGATGGATTATTGCAGTAGCATGATTGTTGTCTGTAATGTTCTGGTTGGTTTTCTGGAGGTCTTTGGAGCAGCCTTTGTTTCAGCAGGATAATCACCAAGAGAATAGCCAGGAATAAAGTCCAGATTCTTTATTGCCTCCTTTCCTGGGGCCCAATTAGCTTTCTTGAGGCTCTTCAGATGGGCCTTGGACTCAGTGCGGGGAGCAGGAGGACAGGCCACCCACCACAGGCTGATGAAGATGGAATGAATTTCTCTCTCCTTGGCTCTGAGAGCTTGAATGCCTGCCTCCAATTCTGTTGTCTTCTCCAAGTCTCTGTCTCCAAGCTTCTTGGTCCCACAGGAGAGCCCCCAGGAATCTGATCAAAGATGAAATGAATCTGTCTCTCAGTTCCTCTGAGCCTGAACCAGTCTCTCCCAAAGTGCAGGAAGAAGGAGAGCCACCAGGAGCCGGATCAAAGATGGAATGTCTCTGGCTGGGTTTGTCCCAGCTTTATATGCTCTATTTTAATTACATCATTGTAGATATGAATCTTGTAGAATAGGTGTCAATCTTGTAGAACTATATTAAGTATTAAGTACATATACTGAACTAGAGAACTATTAATCACCATGCTAAACTAGATAACCATTGTATTATCAATTTCACTGACATAACACCTTGTAAGAATTCTTGTTTCAAGTACAATAGTTCTGGCCCATAACAGTTGTCTACCTGCCACAAATCTCTCCCTACTCTAATCCATCCTCCATTCAGTTGCAAAATGATTTTCTTAAAAAAAAACCTTATCCAAAGATATAACTTCCTACTCAAAAAACTTTAGTGCTTCCTTATCACTTCCAAAATTAAATATAAAATCCTTGGTATGATGTTCAAAGCTTTTTTACAAGCTGATATTATGTTCCTATCTTTCCAGACTTCTTATAGATACATCTTCTCCATGTTCTCAGATTCAATGACATTGATTTACCTAATATTTCTTGAACATGAAATTCTATCTCTCCCCTTAGAGCATTTTCTCTGGCTATCCTCCAATCTGAAATGTTATCCATTCTCATTTTTACCTTTTGACTTTCCTTATTTTTGTTAAATTACAACTATAATCAGAATTTCTACAAGAAGTCCTCCCAATCCATCTTAATTCTACCTTCTTCTGTGGTAGAATCATATTCTATTTATCATCTACACACATACACACATGTGTGTATGTATATGTTTACATATGTTTTATATGTGTGTATAAATAATGCTATTTGTACAATTGTTTGCATGTTTTCTTCCCCTTAAATGTTGAGCTTTTCTGGGACAACGACTGTCATTTGTCCTTCTTTAATTGTCAATACTTAGCACAGTTTCTGCCATATAGTAGGTGCATGATAAATACTTATTGGCTCTGTGATTTACAGGTTAATTATGAAAATCAAATAAGACAATTTATTTAAAGCACTTTGCAAACACTGAAGCTCTCTATAAATGTTAGCTATTGTTTTTGTTTTTTTTTTCATTCAAATTATTGGCTTTAATTTGCTCTGAGAACAGTACAGTGGATATTTGTAGTGGATAAAGACAAGTGTTGGCTGGTAAAGTATCTGAATGTGCATATATCAAGAACAGGAAAGGAGGAAGATGTAAAGGTTAGACTCAATACTATCCTTATTAACATAGAGTTTACAATCTAATAGGATCAAATAAATTGGAATTTTGAAAGAGTTTCCATTTATGGAAATCTTCAATCAAAGGCTAGGTAACCACTTGCAGAGTACATTGTATTAAGGATCCTAGAATAGAAATATTTTAGGTTAGTTGACCTCTGAATTCCCTTTCAGGTCTCAGATTCTCTGGACTAAATGTGTTAAGAAATAGGGAACCACTGAAGGATTTTTAAAATAAAATACTGATGTGATTAGATCTATATATGTGCATGAAACATTGTCAAAGCAGGGTGAAGGTTGGATTATAATACTTTTTTGTAAGGAAAATAGAAAGAAATTACTTATTTAAGAATATAACTGGTTGAATGACTGGGCTGGAAGAGTGTCATTAGTGGTTTGACACTAGTGTGGCAGAGTCTCCAGTGAAGTACCCTAGGGATTGGTGCTTGGCCCAGGGCTATTTGATATTGCTATTAATGATCTGGGGGTTTCTTGAAGGTTTATTCGTCTGGTATGTTATAATGATACCTCTTTTAAGTATGAATTAGACTTCAGATTGCTAAAACTACTTCTACCTCCCAAATTCTATGTTTCTGTGACAGAGAGTAGAGACAGGAAAACCTGTTTAAAAAACTATTGCTTTGGTCTAAAGGGATAGTAATGAGGGCCCATACTGGGTGATGGCAGGCAGTAGGGAAAAAATAGATGTGAAAGTTGTTTCTAAGGTAGACTCGATAGGACGTTGAGTTATTGGATAAGAGAGGTGAAGGAAAAGGAAGATTCAAAGATAACCCTAAGGTAACGTACATGGTAGACTGGGTGATTGGTAATGCCAAAGACAGAAATAGTGAAGAAAAAACAGGTTTAAGGAAAAGATTGAAATTGAAGAGTCAGTGGAAGATTCAGGTAGAAATGTCTTTTAGGGAGTTAGAAATAGAGGTTCTTTGTCACTATCTTTCAATCTGGTTCCTGACACCATTGTTCTATTGTAATTGCTCTTTTAGAGATTACAGGCAATTTACTAAATGCTCAAATCCGGTGGCCTCAGCTTTCTTTCAGTCCTAATCTTGCCTGTTCTTTCTGCTGTATTTGCTGCTGTTTGCAGTCTCTGCTTACTGTATTTTCTTTCTTCCCTTGGTTTCATTGACACTACACTCTTGTTCTCCTCTTGTCTTTCTAATTGTTCTTTCTCTGACTTCAGGAAGAGGTTTCTCCCTAAATTTTGAATCTATTTCTCTATATTTTATTTTCTGGCACATTTGATCAGCAGTCAAGCACTTATTAAGAGCTTACCCTTTGTAAATTGCAAGGGAATAAAAAAAAATCTAAATCCCTTCCTGTCTTTTAGGATCTTACATTCGAATGGGAAAGGAATGTACAAAAATAGGAACATACAAAATGCATATACAATGTACAACAGGTAACTTTAGAAATGAACACAGATAAGGAGGACCAGAGAAGGTTTTCTCAAGAAGGCAATATGCCTTTTGACTTTAATATTGGGAATAACTAGTTTTTATATAGTTCTTTTAAATTTTGCAAAGCACTTTATATATAAACTCATTTAACCCTTATAATAACCTTATAATATTGGTACTGTTATCACTTTATAAATGAAGAAACTGACTCATGAAGAAGTAAAGTAACTTACCCAGAGTAAGACAGATAAATCTTTAAGGCCTGACCTTGAACTCAGGTGTTCTTGATGTTAAATCCCATATTTTATCTATTGTCACATGTAGCGGCTTAATGATACTTCTCCTTTTTAAGTGTAGAAATAAAAATATAATATGGAATAATCCTGCCCAAATTTTCACAAGGCTTCTTCTTTAATTTTTCTCTGGATCAAACTTAATTATACATTTTCCTATAGATATAGACAAATCCTCAAGCAATCTTTTCATTCATTCTCTCCAATTATTGTGTCAATTCCTCATAGTGACCCCTATATTTTTTTTCTGCAAATAATCATATTTGTAGATAATTCCCACGTGTAGAAACTCCCTCTATAGAATACATATTGACAGTTTATCTGCATTTTATAAACTTAGAGAATTATTTTGCTATGTGAGAAGTTAAATATCTTGTAATTACAGTCACTTTCAGGAGTATTTAAAGCTTGATCTTGATTGTAAGGCCTGTCCTCTTTTTGCTGCTCCACACTTTCTAGGTATTCAACAAATAATTAATATTTCCATTTTGATTGATGAAACCTTGAAAGATATCTTGAAATTTATGGGTTAGATTTCTTTCTTAAAGACCATATCTTAAACCCAAATCACTTTAACTCTCATTTTTGCCCAACAATAGGTCCCAGGCCAAGTCACACATAGCTATTGGTTAGACCCTGAATAGCTCAGAGTGATTTCTTTCCAAGTGTCCAACATAAAATTATTATTTCCATTTTTATCAATTTGAAGCAAAGTATTAAAAAAGAGTGATTCTCACTAGTGAAGACATGTGGTAGTAGCATGAAGTACAGCTTACATGGCACCTAAATGGAAGAAGCATCACCTAATAATGGTTAAAACCCTTTTTGGTGCTCCCATTTGCAGATGACATTTTTAGATTACACTGAGCACCATATCCTTCTAGACCTACTTAAAATCCAAAATCATTCAAAAGAGGTTACCTGAACAATTCACATATGAAAGACCAAATGGATGAAAAATGCCTTTTTCTCAGATTTCCAAATGAAATGTATTTGGAAGGATGATCCACTGACTTAACCCTTCAGTATGATAAATAGATATCAACATATAGATAAATTGATATAGATGATGTATAGATACAAATAAAGATATATGTATATTTAGACACATAGAAGGATACACACACACACATATATCCATCCCATCTATTGTAATATTTATATCTATCCATATCTATCTATGTACACATATGTTTATCAGATAACCACTGCAAATTGACAAGGATCTAGGCCAGATTGGTTAAAGAAGAAGGGATTTTTTTTGTCAAGGAACTCAAATGTCTTCATGTAATTAAATCCATCTTTTTAAACATTTATTGTTTTAAATCTTAACACATAAAACTCAACAAACTCTCCAAAGAACCAAAATTGTAAGTGATCCAAAGGACAATGGAAAGGAAAACAGTCCTATTGTCATAAATGACAGGTATTCTGATCATTTCTGAATTATGATGTTGTTCTCCACTAGATATAGCACTTCAATTACTACCTTTGGTTGCTCTTCTCCTAATGGATGAGAATGTACCATATGTAAGCACCGCCAAGCAAACCCGTCAACCCTTAAATCTAATATTGTAAAAATAGCAATTAAATTAACACTACTATTTCCAGAAATTACACGTTAACCAATTGCCCTGTAATTCTATTTACCACAACTGATTTCCCTGACCAAAATATCTTCCCCTCCAACCCCCTGGAGTGTAGTCTTCCCATATTAAAATGTAAGGGACAACTAAATGGCACAGTATGTAGAGTTATGGGCTGAGAATCAAGAACTCATCTTCCTGGGTTCCAATCTAGCCTCAGACGCTTACTACCTGTGTGACTATAAGCAAGCCACTTAACACTATTTGCCTCAGTTTCCTCATCTGTAAAATGAGTAGGAAAAATAAATGACAAACCATTTTCAATGCCAAGAAAACTCTAAATGGGATCATGTATCACAAAAAATCAGACATAACTGAAATGACTGAACAAGAAAATTAATATGCAAACTCAATGAAAGAAGGAATTAATTGTATATGGGGTATGTGTGTGTGTGAGTGTGTGTGTGTATGTGTATGTGTGTGTGTTCATAGTACTGACACTTAATTCAGCACCTGAACAGTAAAGACTCATTAAATGTATTTTAATTAGTTGGTTCATTTATAGACTCCTAGGATTGTACATTTAAAACTTAAAGGTCCTTAGAGGTCCTTTAGTCAAGATTTCTCATCTTATAGATTAGAAAATTGTGACCCAGAAAGTTAAAGTAACTTGTCCAAGATGACCCTCACTAGTTGAGCCAAAGATGAACTCTTAAGTCTTTTAGCTTCAAATCTAGTGCTGCAGATTTCAACCTTTTGTTACTGCTTACTTATGTTTAAGAAATTTTAATAAGTTGCAAAGAAGACATCAAGGATGTATGTGATCATAGGCAGGGAAGACATTTAGTGAATAATAAAGGTGGACCATCATGAATGTTAAAAGTAGTATCTAAGAGGTTTTGGGTTTTTTAAGACCTGAAAGAATGCTCCCAGTGTATTGGGTAGATGTTCTTCAAAAGAAGTGTAGAAGGACATTAATTAGAATCACAGAGGATAAAGTGGAATAGATAACCTGCAATATGAAGTTTTAGGAAGTGCTCATAACGTTCAGATTATTCATACTAGATAGAATTATTTTCTGTTCTCTGAATATGACTCATACTTTCCCACCTCTGGGCCTTTACCTATTATCTTCTCTCAAACTGCGATTCTCTTTCTTCATTTTCAATCCTATTTCTGTTCATCTTTTCAGGCCAAAATCAACTCTCATTTCATTCTAGAAATCTTCTGTAATATCTACGGCCAAGGAGCAGCAACATAAATAAATGAGCCACACTCCCTGCCTTTGAGGATTTTACATTCTATTAGGAGGACATAAATGTAGAAGTACATTTTTAAAAATCAGAATATATTAGGTACTTTGGATAAAAAGTAAAACACTATGAATTCAGATGAGGGAGAACTAAGAACATAGTATTGTAAATATAGAGCTGGAAAGGAACTCAAAGCCCATGGAATGTAACCCCATCATTTTACAAATGAGGAAACTGAGGCTCAGAGAGATTGGTAATTGGCCAATGTATAATTAGTAGTAATTAGAGTTCCAATCTAAAACCAAGTCCTCTTCATTCCAGAGCATCTGTTGTTTCCATTATACCAAAGTAATTTTTTTCTTTCAACATCCTTAGCAGTTTATATACTTTTTATTGTACTTTTACATACCAGTTTACATTAAACTTATCTACCCTATTAGACTTCAAACTTCCTAAAAGCAAAGACTATGTTTTATTCTATTTTGCGTTTTTCATTATACCCAAAACTATGGGACAGTAATTTAGTAAATTATTACCAAATTAATAAATTTGTGGGCTTGCAACTAAAAAAACTAAAAAAAAGACCAAATTAAAAACCCCAATCAAATACTAAATTTGAAATTCTAAAATTAAAAGGAGAAATTAAAAATATTGAAAGTAAAAAAACTATTGAACTAATTAATAAAACTAAGAGTTGGTTCTATGAAAAAGCCAATAAAATAGATAAGCCTTTGGTAAATCTGATTAGAAAAAGGAGGGAGGAAAATGAAATTAGTAGTCTTAAAAATGAAAAGGGAGAACTTTCCACCAATGAAGAGGAAATTAGAGAAATAATAAGGAGTTATTTTGCTCAACTTTATGCCAATAAATTTGATAACCTAAGTGAAATGGATGACTACCTCCAAAAATATAGACTTCCCAGACTAACAGAGGATGAAGTAAATTGCTTGAATTGTCCCATTTCACAAAAAGAAATAGAACAGGCAATTAAACAACTCCCTAAGAAAAAATCCCCAGGACCAGATGGATTTACATCTGAATTTTACCAAACATTTAAAGAACAATTGGCCCCAATGCTATATAAATTATTTGATAAAATAGGGAATGAAGGAGTCCTACCAAATTCCTTCTATGACACAGACATGGTACTGATACCTAAACCAGGTAGGTTGAAAACAGAGAAAGAAAATTATAGACCAATCTCCCTAATGAATATTGATGCTAAAATCTTAAATAAGATATTAGCAAAAAGACTACAGAAAATCATCTCCAGGATAATACACTATGATCAAGTAGGATTTATACCAGGAATGCAGGGCTGGTTCAATATTAGGAAAACTATCAATATAATTGGCCATATTAATAACCAAATTAACAAAAACCATATGATCATCTCAATAGATGCAGAAAAAGCATTTGACAAAATCCAACATCCATTCCTATTAAAAACACTTGAGAGTATAGGAATAAATGGACTTTTCCTTAAAATAATCAGCAGCATCTATTTAAAACCATCAGTAAGCATCATATGTAATGGAGACAAACTGCAACCATTCCCAATAAGATCTGGAGTGAAACAAGGTTGCCCACTATCACCGTTACTATTTAATATTGTATTAGAAACGCTAGCTTTGGCAATAAGAGCTGAGAAAGAGATTAAAGGAATAAGAATAGGCAATGAGGAAACCAAATTATCACTCTTTGCCGATGACATGATGGTATATTTAGAGAACCCCAGAGATTCTACTGAAAAGTTATTAGAAATAATCCACAACTTTAGCAAAGTTGCCTGTTATAAAATAAACCCACATAAGTCATCAGCATTCTTATATATCACTAACAAAATCCAACAGTCAGAGTTACAAAGAGAAATTCCATTTAAAGTAACTACTGATAATATAAAATATTTAGGAATCTATCTGCCAAGGGAAAATCAGAAACTTTATGAGCAAAATTACAGACCACTTTTCACACAAATTAAGTCTGATCTAACCAATTGGAAAAATATTAAATTCTCTTGGATAGGGCGAGCAAATATAATAAAGATGACAATATTACCTAAACTAATCTATTTATCTATTTATATTAGCGCTATACCAATTAGACTCCCAAAAAACTATTTTAATGACCTAGAAAAAATAACAACAAAATTCATATGGAAAAACAAAAGGTCAAGAATTTCAAGGGAATTAATGAAAAAAAAATCAAATGATGGTGGCTTAGCTGTACCAGATCTAAAATTATATTATAGAGCAGCAGTTACCAAAACCATTTGGTATTGGCTAAGGAATAGATCAACTGATCAGTGGAATAGGTTAGGTTCAAGGGATAAAACAGTCAACAAATAAAGCAACCTAGTCTTTGACAAACCCAAAGACCCCAGCTTTTGGGATAAGAACTTACTGTTTGATAAAAATTGCTGGGAAAATTGGAAACTAATATGGCAGAAACTAGGCATTGATCCATACTTAACGCCGTACACCAAGATAAGGTCAAAATGGGTTCATGACCTAGGCATAAAGAATGAAATTATTAATAAATTAGAGGAACATAGGATAGTTTACCTCTCAGACCTGTGGAAGGCAAAGGACTTTATGACCAAAGCAGAACTAGAGATCATTACTGATCACAAAATAGAAAATTTCAATTATACCAAACTGAAAAGTTTTTGTACAAACAAAACTAATGCAGACAAGATTAGAAGGGAAGCAATAAACTGGGAAAATATTTTTACAGTCAAAGGTTCTGATAAAGGCCTCATTTCCAAAATATATAGAGAATTAACTCTAATTTATAAAAAATCAAGCCATTCTCCAATTGAAAAATGGTCAAAGGATATGAACAGACAATTCTCAGATGAAGAAATTGAAACTATTTCTAGTCATATGAAAAGATGCTCCAAGTCATTATTAATCAGAGAAATGCAAATTAAGACAACTCTAAGATACCACTACACACCTGTCAGATTGGCTAAGATGACAGGAAAAAATAATGATGATTGTTGGAGGGGATGTGGGAAAACTGGGACATTGATTCATTGTTGGTGGAGTTGTGAACGAATCCAACCATTTTGGAGAGTAGTTTGGAACTATGCTCAAAAAGTTATCAAACTGTGCATACCCTTTGATCCAGCAGTGTTACTACTGGGATTATATCCCAAAGAGATTATAAAGAAGGGAAAGGGACCTGTATGTGCACGAATGTTTGTGGCAGCCCTTTTTGTAGTGGCTAGAAACTGGAAACTGAATGGATGTCCATCAGTTGGAGAATGGCTGAATAAATTGTGGTATATGAATACTATGGAATATTACTGTTCTGTAAGAAATGACCAACAGGATGATTTCAGAAAGGCCTGGAGAGACTTACACGAACTGATGCTGAGTGAAATGAGCAGAAGCAGGAAATCATTATATACTTCAACAACAATATTATATGATGACCAGTTCTGATGGACCTGGCCATCCTCAGCAACGAGATCAACTAAATAATTTCCAATGGAGCAGTAATGAACTGAACCAGCTATGCCCAGAGAAAGAACTCTGGGAGATGACTAAAAACCATTACATTGAATTCCCAATCCCTATATCTATGTCCACCTGCATTTCTGATTTCCTTCACAAGCTAATTGTACAATATTTCAAAATCTGATTCTTTTTGTACAGCAAAATAACGTTTTGGTCATGTATACTTATTGTGTATCTAATTTATATTTTAATGTATTTAACATCTACTGGTCATCCTGCCATCTAGGGGAGGGGGTGGGGGGGTAAGAGGTGAAAAATTGGAACAAGAGGTTTGGCAATTGTTAATGCTGTAAAGTTACCCATGCATATAACCTGTAAATAAAAGGCTATTAAATAAAAAAAAAACAAATTAATAAATTTGGATTTGTTCTTTTAAAAAATGAGACATAGTCCATTTGCTGTCTGTCAAATAAAAGATAACAAAACTTAAGAATAAATACAAAAAGAAAGTGAATATTTCAGTGGTTATTTATGGGACAGAGTAGCTGTCAGAGTTAATGAGAACAAAGAGTTAAAGAAAGAAATTCTCATACAATAATCACCAGGAAACCTTTTCAGATTTCACACTCTGAGCTAAAGGGACAAAAAAATGGGGTAAACAGGGTTTTACCTGTAAACCCTTATGATGTATTTCTGAATCTCAGCTAAAAATAGTATCACAAAGGTGTCAAACTAAGAAAAAAAGATGCTGATTTCATCTCTAACTGGGAGAAAAACTGACAGAAATTAGTATAGGTAACTAGAAATAAATATAGTTATGAAATTCTGAGAGTAACCTTCACTGGCAATTGAAGACTTTCCATAGTTGTTCTCTTTATGGCATAAGGAAATATGCTGTCACAAGACTAGGAAACACTGATGATATGCAAATATAATTCTAAATCTAAATTTTACTCCTACTTAAATCAAACAAAAAGGGTCATTTTGACCCTTAATTGTATTTAGAATGTGTATTTTTTTAAAAAGATACTTGCTTTAATAGCATGTTTCTTTGGTGTTGCTAAGATAGTAAGTGATCTCTGAAAGAATCTTAAAATTAAGTTCACATCTTTAATTTCTTCTAGATTAAAGGTGGACTAAATTATTTATTATATATTTTTTTGTTTCTACATGTGGTAAATACTATGCACATTGTGGAGAAATGATCCTGTTTTTATACCCTGACAATGGAATATTCAATGTTTTGTTGCTACCATATGCATTTGGGGGCAAAGTGATGAGAATTGCTCTCCACATGCTGTTGTCATCTAATTCCCTCAGCATACTTGCAGGCAAAGGGGTGGAGGATGATTTGTCCACAAAAAGCTATTGATTAGCATGTTTTTCTTTTTCCCCCTCCCTCCCTTCTTTTTTTTTCCTTCCTTCTTTCTTTCCTTCCTTCCTTCCTTCTTTCTTCCTTTCTTCTTTCCTTTCTTCCTTCTTTTCATTCTTTCCTCTTTCTTTTCTTTCTTTCTTTGCATTAATACAGCACATTTCAAATATTAGGCCAAATGTTGATTTCTTGCAGTGTTGGTTAGTAATATTATATCATAGAGAAAGCTGTTACGAGAATTGATATCTCCTTTCCCAGCTCAAACTTGGCATGAATTGCAGTAAAATGTTCTGGCTTAGAACCAGTATTATATTAAGCATTGATGTTAGCAAGGTATCATGTAAGTGCCTGTTATTAATAATACCATAATAAGGAGTGTCCGAGTAGTATGCAAAAGGAATAGCTTTTCTAAGTCTTCTAAATTTTAGGGCTGTCTATCTTTAACGTGTTTGTTAATAATTTTAAAATAATTCTATTCTATAATATTTTATATTTTAAGTAGAGCTTTCCTCATATTATTCCTATAGTATTTCCATTTTACATATAAGGCAGTTAAGGCCAAGAGAGGAAATGACTTCTGCATAGATAAATAGTAAGTGATAACCTGGAATCAGAACATTTTGTATTAGGATAGGAAATACCTTAGAAATGATCTATTGAGAGGCAATATTTATAGAAGAATGAGTGGTGAATATGGATTTGGAAGACACTAATTTGAGGTCTAGTTTGTCCTATTACCACTTGGAAAACTTTGGGCCAGTCACAACCTCTGAATCTCAATTTTCTTCTCTGTGAAATGAGGAATTCTTTGTGAAATCTTACAGCTCCAAAATTCTGATCCCAATCTATCATCCTCTTTTCATAGATGAGAAAATCAAGGGTTAGAAAAAGGAAATATTTTGCTCAAAATCCCAAATGTAGTAACTAGATAGGAATCTAGGTTCTCTGTCTCCCAAATAGTGTTTTTATCATGTGTACTCTGATTGTCAGAGATAAAACTTACTTGAACCAGAGCAGCTTTCTGTAAGGTCACCAAGCTGTCTTGTATCATGAGAAAGTAAAAATATTTCTTTACTTTCCCTCTAACCTCCAATTCTTCTCCAACCAACACAGTGCCAGGTATTTTTTTTATCAATCAGCTCATAATATTGTTTTAGTTGAAACTTTAGGTGAACGTATTTTCACATGGTCTTTTCAAATGAAAATTATATAATACACTAGGTAAAAAAAGTGGCTCAAAACTTACTCAACTTTGGAGGTAAGAAAGCAATTCAGAACTTACTCAGTTTTGGAGCTAAGGAAGCTGCTCAGAACTTACTCAGTTTTGATAGAAAGTGGGATGAGGGTGGATGGGTGGTAGGGAATGATAATGAATGGTCCCACCAAAAGTTTTTCATTTTCCTCTGTGAAGAAAACAAACAAAAAACTGGTAGGATTTCTGTAGTTTAACAAGCTTAGTGTAGTTGAAATGATAGAAAACAATCTCCTCTAAATGATGCTGTCTTCAACAACAGCAAATACACCCCCTCACAGTACTCAAAATTGCCAGGCAAAATGTCAAACTCGGTATCAAAACATCTGGGTTCAAGTATTCAGGCTGCAACAACTTTCTGTATTTCCTTACTAATGGCTCCTCCCTCTCTCTGGACTCAATTTTTAATTTCTCTTCTTTAGAAAGGGGGTGACAATATTTACACTGCTTAGTTCATGGAATTGTTGCAAAAGTGCAATGAAATTTTTGATGCAAATATACTTTTTTAATTCTAAAGCATCACATAAAAGTAGACTGAAAATTAACTAGTTTTAGGTGAACATGAAAAAACTTCTCTAAAACATGAAGGTAGATCACAAAGCATCTTGCTACACTGTTAATATCACATTATTGTCCTCTTCTTTTCTTCCTTTCCCTCCCTATATGTGGCTACTATAAAGGGATCATAGAAATTAGGACTGAAAGAGACTGGGAGATCACCTATTACAGGGATTCTTAACCTGAGATCATTGGACCTCCCAAAAAGTCTATGCACAAATTTCAGAAGTCCACGAACCTGGATGAGAAAAAAAATGCATCTTTATTTTCACTAACCTTTAAGAAAAAATTCAGGTTTTCCCCAATTATTTAAAAAATTATTATTTATAAAATAGTGCCACAGATTCATCACACTATCAAAAGGATCTATGATACAAAAATAGTTAAAAAAAAAAACCTTGGATCAAGTTCAACTCTTAAGGAAAGACAAAGACAGAGACAAAGTCATGGAGTAAGAACCAGGACAGAAGCAGAGACAAATTAAGACAGATAAACCTACAAACTTCCCCAAATTCTCACAGGCAATAAACACAGAGATAGGATTTAGTTCTAGCAACAGCTTGGAAAAGTTGGAAACAGCCCATGCCTGACAATTAATAACAAAATGACTATGGGCAAGCCTCTTATCCTCTCTGACTTTCCAGTTTTCCATCTGTAAAATGGAAATAATGATACCTATTAATAATGTTGCTATGTGCATCAAAGTTAAGTACTTAAAATACTTCATGAATTCGAAAGTACTATGTGCCAGGTATTATTACTACATTAATTTAGAACTTAAATTATACATGAACACATTTTTGATACACATGCACACACGCACACACACACGCACACACACACACAGAGAGAGAGAGAGAGAGAGAGAGAGACAGAGAGAGAGACAGAGACAGAGAGAGAGAGAGACAGAGATACACCTATATTAGAGGACATTTACAATAGCTGGAAATTCATGACTTGTGACTTTGCCCTGATTGGTAGAACAATGTTTATGGTGATGCAAAAAGAGGAAACTATGCTCTTGAAGTAATAATGCAGAGATCCTCCCCACTAAGCACGGAAAGCACTTCATATTTTAGCTGCTCTGAACATTGTCAAATCCATTAGAAGCTCTTCAAGTCAAAGTGACAGCACTGATTGGTGGGATGGCTGATAGAATAAGTCAAATATCAGTAATGTTCCCTGACTGCTGATAATGCTGATTTGGTGATATGTAAAACTCTCTGGCAGTAGAAG
This sequence comes from Sarcophilus harrisii, assembly GCF_902635505.1. Taxonomy (NCBI): domain Eukaryota; kingdom Metazoa; phylum Chordata; class Mammalia; order Dasyuromorphia; family Dasyuridae; genus Sarcophilus; species Sarcophilus harrisii. The sequence continues at coordinate 184,282,076 of NC_045427.1, read as the reverse complement.
TGGCCTGTTCTCTGCCATCTCTCCATTCCTCCTCTATATCATTCCCCCTCTTTTCCCTTTCCTTCTTTTTCTATAATCTTAATACAGCAGATTTCCATGTTATAAGGAGTTGGGGACTTATATTTCGATCTCAAGTCAATGTCACCCTAGCTAGAACTATGTTCAGCCCATTGTTTTAGGATGTGCTCATTTAGGATAATTTTGTTCAGCTTTAACAAGCACTTAACAATTGATGACTGGATCAAGAGGTCTGGACAAAATGGCAAAGGTTTTGTCAATTAAAAGATGCTAATCTCAGCATTCTGCTTAAAGGAAAGGAAACGAAAAAGCAATGGAAAGACAAATGGAATGTTGAAAGCATAAACACAGAGACCTAAACCAATTCCTTCCAGACTCATTTATTAGGAAATTTAAGTTTTATTAATTATTTTTAATCACTGACATAAAAATGAATGAAAGAGAATTTGCCCTTTAATTGCATATAGAGTTTAGTGTATTTTCAAGAGAGGTAGCTAGAAATGTAGGTGGTCTTTCCTATCTGTTTATTTTTTTTTAAGGAAGGGAGAAAATAGCCTGGCTAAGGACATGTTAAATATTTAAGTGCAACACCACAGAATCTTCTGAGAGTGTAGCGGCATATTGAACTAATTTAGGTTATCAGTTATCTGAATCAGCTACATGACTTGCATTCAGAGTGAATAGGTAAGGCTTCATCAAATTTCAGTAGGTCTCAGAAAACAAGGTTAGAATTAAGGGGTACAGCTGGTCACTTTCAGAATTCCATCTTTCTCAGTTAATCAATAAATATTTATTGAACACTTTACAATATACAAATTGCTCTTGAGTGTCATATGTTTAATCAAAATTAAAAGCTAAAATTATGATACATGAAGTAAGTCATATGAAATATGATATTGTCAGTTTGTGGTGATGATGCTGAGGGGTTGGAGGGTAGTGGTGTTGGACAATTAATAGAGTAGGACCATGCCAAGGAGCAACTCACTTGGAGTATGTGGATCAACAGGGAGACAAAAAGGCACCTTCTAGTAACTTCTAATTGTCACCAATTATTATTGACCATTAATTGTTTTTATGCTGTCACAATCCAGCTAAATTTCAGTGCCCTAGGACAAAATACAAAACACCTCCACCATAGTTAAGGATTTGTACCAAAATATAAAATACAGTCATTTTCCCCAGTCATAGAATGTTAATACTTAGAAAACTATGGAACTCATTTATAAAAATTTAATATTCATAATGAGCATAAGTTTTATAAATTACTGAAATAAATACTATACATTCAGGGAACACTGTGATGAAGGCAAATATCAGTACCAGGAATCACATATTGTACTCAATCCATAAATAATCACAGAATGACAGAATCTGAGAATTTGGAGAGAATTCATTGGTCATCTTGCCAGAAACCTTTACATGTAGTCTTTTATCACTGAAAGGGTTAACAGAAAATGCAGATTTTTTTTCTTTAATGTTTTGCCCAACACTGGAAAAAAGGACTAAAGAATCATGGCAGGTAGGTATATTAGTAGATAGAACACTGAACTGGAATCAGGAAGACCTGAGTTCAAAAAGACCTCAGATATTTCTTTGGACAAATTATTTAACCCTTTGATTGCCTCAATTTTCCAAATATGGAATGGGGATCATAACAGTATCTACCTTCCACAGTTGTTGTGAGGTTCAAATGAGATAATATGCTTCATGTTCTTAGCACATGGTAGGAGCTTAATAAATGCTTATTCCTAACCCTCCCATTCTGAAGATATTGGGAAGTAGATGTTGTATGTGATAGGGAGAGCCCAGGATCTTTTGAGCTCAAGGGGATGAGAGGCCCCAGAGATGGAGACAAGTGCGAGCAGCAAGTTAATTGCTAATAAAAGATGCTGTGACCCCAAATTGAATAAATCCCTGATTAGTTGGATCCTTTTCTAACTCACTAAGACTCACTTATGGAGTAATCTGTCTAGACATAATTTTTGCTATATTCCTGACTAACTACCTTGGCATTACTGAGTCCTGGCAAACTTGTTCATTCTCTACTTCCTTTTTCTCCAACATCAGCAAACCTCTGACTTTTCTTGAATCTTTTAATTTTTTTTTAATTTGACATCTATACTTTGAAAAAGAATTTTATTTTCAGATAATGATTAGCTAATTTGTATTACATTCTGAGAGAGTACTTGCTTTGAAAGAGCACACATTAAGGACAATTTCAATCTCTCTCTCTCTCTCTCTCTCTCTCTCTCTCTCTCTCTCTCTCAAGTCTAAAGTCTCTCAACTCAAGTCTAAAGTTTCCTCTCTGAAACTTTCTATCCTTTACTCCTATCTCTGTTGTCTTGTGGCCAAAAACTAATAAGGCTAATAATTATATATATATACAGTCCTTCAAATATTTGAACAGAACCACCATCCTACTGCCATCCAGTCTTGCATTTCTCAGATTAATCATTCCCTTTAACTCACTCTCTCATAATATGACTTCAGGTTTCTTAACTCTTCTTTGGATAGTCTCCATTTTATCAATTCCAGTCTTAAACTGTGATACCCAGAACAGAATACACTATTCTATATGATATTTAAAAAATACAGTACAGAGGAAGCTATTCAGAATAAGGGATATTAAGCTATCTCTTAATGTAGCACAAGAATGCATTAGCTTTTTTATTGCCAAATTACACTGCTAATTCAAATTGAGCTTTCAGTTTCCTAAAACTCCTAGATTTTCTTTGAAGCAATCTCAAACAATCCCTGCTATAATTTCTCCAACATGGAGGATTCAAAGAATTTCAGAGTAGGAATTGCATTGTAGACAAAGGGCCTATGTTTGAGCCTTTTGGGACAATTGTGTGACCTTGGGGAAATCACTTCTCTGCCTCATTTTCCTCTTCTATAAAATGGAGATAATTATATTTATTTTCCTTATTTCAAAGGATCATGGTGAGCCTCAAATACTATGCTACATACAAGATGCTTTGAAACTATAAAGTGATACATGAGTTGAAGTTATTATGTATAAATTAATGAATTGTAACAGTGAAACTAGGTAATCTCCAGTACAAATATAAACTCTTACTAAAACTAGGGGTACATATAACTCAAATTTCAGCAGAATACCATTTCTCTGAATTAGCATTTTGGTGAAATATATGTTTAAAAATAAATGATGCAATCATTAAATCTGATGAGAACTTGAAAATAAAATACTGAGTGGGAAAATTAGAAATATAAGTTGGAGTAAATAAGTGAAAAGTTATACATTGCTTTAGGAAATCTGAAACCTCACATTTGTTATATTTTCTATAATAAAAGTATTCAGGAATAAGATGTTTTAACTTGAGGGGGTGAAAGATGGAAGGCTAAACTACAAACTGACCCCTTTAGAAGGCCTAAAATAGAAAGTTTTCCAGAGAGCAATGAGCAATTTTTTTTTACATTTCTCCACATTTTTCTACAGTGAGATACTGAAGACAGCTCTGGCATTATTATTTAGTATGTTTTTTGAAAAATTAAATATAAGAAAACTTCAATTAACTAGAATCCTCTGGAAATGAAATATTTTGACAAACAAAATATTACAGTTAAATGAGAGATAATCAAAAGCTTTATTTGATTTGAAGGATGTTTGATAAATATCATTCTACTAACTTTGTGGATGTAACAGAAATTAGTGAAACTGTCTTGAAAAACTAAAGAGCATAAAAATTCATGGAATCATAATTATGAACACTCATTGTTATTGTATGGTTTTTTAGTTGCTCTATGTATAAGAGACTGGAATTATTTTAACTGATTATGGAATATCACTTGTGTGAAGATCGTGTATTTTTAAATCAGCAGGAGACAGGAATTCAGGTTAGGGGAAAATCGTCAGTCTTTATTCTCAGTGAAGAAAGATCGGAGGTGGAAGAGAATCGGCGATAGCAATGTGTGCAGCTGAGTCAAGAAGCTAGCTCGACCAGCAGGCACACAACCAGCAGCTCGGAGTCTCGAACCCAGGCCCAATCTCTCCCAGCTTCTCTTCCTGTCTCTCTCTCTGCCTCCACCCACCAAAATCGTCATTTCCTATACAACACATCAGGACTTGCACGGAGAGTGGGCAGGGACCATTCTTTATCCAATCATGTATATTAATAGAGTATAGCCCAATTACTAGTTAGCCTCATGTACTTGGGACCTCAGTGCATCAACTCAAGCCTCAGCCCATTACAACTTGGAAATTTTTTTTCTTTTAAATATTTGCTTATGAAACATTTAAATATTCGAAAAATGAATTGTATTATATAAGCAGATAGTAATCACAACTACAAGTATAATAATAAATTTTTGAGCATTTACATAGTACCTACTATGTGCCAGGAACTATACTAATTTTTTTCATTTTTTCCTACACACAAATGCACACACACAATCCAGATTTTTAGAATGATGATTTCAAAAGTTTCAGAAGCAAAGTATGGGTACCATAGTGTAACAATTATAGTAAAAGTCAGCTCATGAGAAATATGAAATTTAGAAAAATGAAATTCTGAAAAAAGAGAAAAACATGATAAGAAGTTAAAAAGGAGATCTTTTTGAAAAGACCACTAGTTTTGTGCAGTAAATTCCTGAATCAAGTAATTTTAAAGGACATTTATAGACTATGGAAACAAAGCCCAGTAACAAAATAAGAATATACAAATGCAGTGTGGTACTGATAGAATAATGTTGCAATACGCTTGTTAATTAAGAAAAGCTAAGGTGAGACTTGTGGTTAAGATAGCTTTCTAAATAAAGACAGACCCCTTATTTCACAGATGCCAACTTGTGAAAAATCCTGATGTTCCCACTAGATGAAATATAACCTAAAATTCAATGAGAATTTCCAATAAGTGCTCCCTTTGCTCTATATCTACATAAGAGATGATCCAAAAACATGAGGTCAATTAAAAAAGAGAGAGTCATTAGTAAAAACAATGTCACTATCACCAAATGAACATATAGTTCATAAGGCAAAGTTGGATCCCTTAAGAAAACCTCAGGGTAGTCATAAGTCTTCAGGAATAAGGCCTTGTATAACTCTGGAAATGAAAATAGACAGCAGCCAACATGAGGAGAGAAGTGGGAAAGGGATAAAGGAATAAAGTCTAACAATGAAGGAAGAGAAAAAAATGAAACAAAAACTTTGAAGTAGAATTAAAAGTAAAATAAGTAGCTTACAAAAGAAAATTAAAAACATTATTCAAGTAATAAGGCAGCCAGAAATATTAGAACTAAATCAAATGATTAGAAAATATATCTAACATAAAATACTGACCTTTGAAACCAATCACTTAAAAATAATGTGCAAACCAATGGATTTCATAACCAAAAATTACTCAAAGCTATTAGAATCAGAGAGCAAAATAAAGATAGAAAGAATTACCAATTGCTTCCTGAAAGGAGCTCCAAAATAAAAATTTCTAATAATATCATAGAAAAAAATCTGGAACACCCATATCAAATGTATACATACATATAAACAGACATAGTTTTTATTATTATTATTATAACTTTTTATTGACAGAACATATGCCTGGGTAATTTTTTACAACATTATTCCTTGCACCCACTTCTGTGCCAACTTTTCCCTTCCCTCCCTCCATCCCCTCCCCTAGATGGCAAGCATATTTAAGCATGTTAAATATGTTATAGTATATCTTAGATACAATATATGTGTGCAGAACCAAACAGTTCTCTTGTTGCACAAGGGGAATTGGATTCAGAAGGTAAAAATAACATGGAAAGAAAAACAAAAATGCAAAGAATTTATACTCATTTCTCAGTGTTCCTTCTCTGGGTATAGCTGCTTCTATCCATCATTGATCTACTGGAACTGAGTTAGATGTTCTCTTTGTCGAAGATATCCACTTCCATCAGAATACATTCTCATACACTATTATTGTTGAAGTATATAATGATCTCCTGGTTCTGCTCATTTCACTTAGCATTAGTTCACGTAAGTCTCTCCAAGCCTCTCTGTATTCATTCTACTGGTCATTTCTTACAGAACAATAATATTCCATAACATTCATATACCACAATTTACCCAACCATTCTCCAATTGATGGGCATTCATTCATTTTCCAGTTTCTAGCCACTACAAAAAGGGTTGCCACAAACATTTTGGGACATACAGGTCCCTTTCCCTTCTTTAGTATTTCTTTGGGATATAAGCCCAGTAGTAGCACTGCTGGATCAAAGGGTATGCACAATTTGATAACTTTTTGGACATAATTCCAGATTGTTCTCCAGAATGGTTGGATTTGTTCACAACTCCACCAACAATGCATCAATGTCCCAGTTTTCCCACATCCCCTCCAACATTCATCGTTATTTTTTCTGTCATTTTAGCCAATATGACAGGTATGTAGTGGTAACTCAGAGTTGTCTTAATTTGCATTTTTCTAATCAATAGTGATTTGGAATACTCATATGAGTGGAAATAGTTTCAATTTCATCATCTGAAAATTGTTCATAACCTTTAACCATTTATCAATTGGAGAATGGCTTGATTTCTTATAAACTAGAATCAATTCTCTATATAATTTGGAAATGAGGTCTTTATCAGCACCTTTAACTGTAAAAATGTTTTCCCAGGTTGTTGCTTCCCTTCTAATTTTGTTTACATTAGTTTTGTTTGTACAAAGGCTTTTTAATTTGATGTAATCAAAATTTTCTATTTTGTGATCAATAATGATCTCTAGTTCTTCTTTGATCACAAATCCCTTCCTCCTCCACAAATCTGAGAGGTAAACTATCCTATGTTCCTCTAATTTATTTATGATCTCGTTCTTTATGCCTAAATTTTGGACCCATTTTGATCTTATCTTGGTATATGGTGTTAAGTGTGGGTCCATGCCTAATTTCTGCCATACTAATTTCCAATTTTGACAGCAGTATTTGTCAAATAATGAGTTATCATCACAAAAGTTGGGATCTTTGGGTTTGTCAAACACCAAATTGCTATAGTTAATTGACTATTTTGTCTTATGAGCCTAACCTATTCCATTGATCAACTAATCTATTCCTTAGCCAATACCAAATGGTTTTGATGACTGCTGCTTTATAATATAGTTTAAGATCAGGTACAGCTAGGCTACCTTCATTTGATTTTTTTTTTATTACTTCCCTTGAAATTCTCAACCTTTTGTGACAGACATAGTTTCTAAAAGAAAGAATTCAAATGACAGGGAGCCATAGTTGTGATCACATAACTTGGGAAGTTTCTACCAGAAATATAAATAGGTAGTTTCATTAAAATATTCTGAAAGGCAAAAATATATAGAATGACAGACCAAAATAGTACATTAAAAAAAAATTAAGTATAGTACTATAGGGAGGGGAGGTCCACAGGGAGCTTTAACTGAATAGAAAACTCTTTAGGTATTTCTGATGAAAGACCAGAGTGGAGTAGAAACTGAGTCCAGAAAAAATTAAAAGATAAATTTATTTCAGCATTTGGAAGCAACTGTATGATGATCCAATGCTAACATTCTAATAAAAGGAGATGAAATAAGTCTCATCAAAACTTATGTGTTCAAAAAGTTTTGAGGGATTTAAAGAAAAATAAAGTCTCAAAAGTAGGATTGTTTTGGTCAGAAGGCTTGAAGAAAGGATGCAGAATGAAGGCTAAAAGGAATTCAGAAATGCAGAAAAAAGATTAATATATAATTTGTTAATGTGGGTGCTTTAGAAAAGAAATATAAACTTAGGGGAAAGAATGGGGGAATAGTCACTGAATGAATCTCATTCATATATAAACTAAACAAAAGAAGACTAAAACAGATATGTACATCTATTCACACACATATACACATGTATATTTTTAGTTCAGAAATATATCAAAACCAACATGGAAAAACAGAGATAGAAGCCTAGTTAAGAAGGAGGATAATAACAGAGATGGAGTAGAGCAAAACAATCTCATCCTGAGAGAGGAAATAATCAGGGAGAAGAGAAAGCAAAAAAAAAAATTATAATTTCAGGAAATATCTTAGCTTGTCTCTTAGGGAAATGAGAGATAAAAAGGTGGTTGCTTATGAATGTAGTGGAATATTATTGTACAATGGGATGAAAGAAATAATTCCAAAGAATCCTAACTATTATGAATGGATGCAGTTAATTAAGCATGATAGGGAGAGCAATTCATACACAAATAACAACATTATTTAAAAAAACAAACAAACATTTTTTTTGAATTCTTAAGTACACTATGGAATAACCACCACTGTCTCCAGAGGGTCCGCATTCTAATAAAGAAGTAATGGATAAAAGATGCATAGACATATATTTTGGGCTTTGCCATGATATGCATATATTGTTGTTGCTTTCCTGACTGTGATTATGTCAAAGTATTTTGTTTTTCTTTCTTTGTTCTGATTATTTGGAGGTAGGATAGAGCAGGTCAAAGGTATAAACAATAGTGATATCAAAAGAAAAAGTTACTGAAACATTTTTCTTAAATGCAGAGAAGGGAAACAAATGAACTTCAGATGAAAACACAGCCACAGCCATGTTTTAAAGGTAAGTTAAAATTTGTTATATAATCAAAAAAGAATAAAATTACATGAAATGTAGATACATGGTTTCATAGAGAATGCTCCTTTTACGTGATGCATATTTGAAATATTTGTATATTTTTTAGTTTTTAATTCAAAATAAAAACAATTTAGAAAATCATATCATCTGTTCACAGGGGGCAAGCTTACACATTAAAAAAAAAAAGATAAATACATGAAATTGTCCTATGTGAGGACGGACAGAAAGAAATAAAAGTTAAGCATAACAAAATACAAATAAATTTGTATTAAGAGAAAAGGTAGTTAAAAAGATATGGTTACTGCTTCTGAAGGAATGAATTATGTTAACAATAGTTAAAAGAGCTGCTCAACTTTTCTTTCTTCTTGTTCTTAGTCTTCTTCATTAAGTCCTTTCTTCTCCTCCTCCTTCTTCATCTCTTCTTTTCCTTCTCCTCCTTCTTCTTATCATTGTTGTCTTTTCTTTGACAAAAAGAATGACTTCTATATTGGAAAGGACTGAGTGGAAATGGCTATTCAGCAACTACTACCCAAGTGGCAAATTGGCAAGAGTACCATATATGGGATAAGACTTATCTGGCTTCCAACTCCAGTTCTGTTTTGTATTATTTATATAATCTGTAACAAGTGATTTGGTCCTCTGATTCTTCATCCACATAATGAAATGTTTCAGCTAGCTAATGTGATTGTGGTGCACATTCATAAAGATAAAGATTCCACAAATAAAAAGCTGCCTATATTGCTATACTTTGCCTGTTCACATCATATCTGAAATATTTTACACAATTTTGGACTCCCAATTTTTAAAATGTTATAAGACTATTCAGAAGAGGAAAATCTTGATGAGGAGGAGCCTTGAGTTCATATCAAATGAATACTGGTTAAAGTTACTGGAGATATTTAACCAAAAGAATAAAAGATTCTGAAAAGTACAGTAATACTTCACCTTGGGCAGTCACTTCATTTGTGAATGCCCTAGAATTACTCAGTACTTTTACATTGCAAGTCTCTCCTAATTCCCAGGGTGTCAGAAAATCTTCTGGCCACTGACCTTTGCAGTGTCAACTAACTTTAACCCAACTTGCCTCCTCTGAGGCCTTCAGAGGTCTCTGGCTACAATTTCTTGAATTGTAGTTTAATAACTGATAACATGCTCAAGAATAGCCATGTACAAACTTAAAGTCTTTATTATTCATGCTCACATAATGCCCTGACCTGTTAACTCCCAAGTGAACACCAGGTCTGCAAGAGACCCACGTGTTCACTATCAAGCTCCTTATCTCTCTTCCATCCACTTAGTTCAGCTACTCCAAGATAAAGAGAGGGACTTCCTGCTACAGTGGGTTTAAGAAGGGTCTGTGAGGTCATATGCACAGCTAATCAGAGAAGGAGACGTCTCCCATTATGAAGTTATCTCAATATGACCAAGATCCTATCCATGGAGCAGTCTCAGCCACAGAAATTACTTCTGGGACGCTCAAGCATTTCTGGCTTCTTACTTCCTGTTTTCACTGTGCTAACTCATTGTAATAAGACCCTTACAGATTCAAAGGGACATAATTGTGGTCTTTAAATATTTGAAGGATTTTAATATGAAAGAGGTATATGCTTCACTTGGTTTGTCCTAAAATTATAGTAATGAGACTAATGGATAGAAATCATCATGTGGCAAATTTCAGTTTGATGTCAGAGAAAAAATAATCTTAACAATTAGAGATATAATTGTCTTACATTTCTCTAATAGTTTCTCCATAAATCTGTAGAAAAGCCCCTTTCTTCATTTAATAGTCATCCACAAATGATTTTTATGCCAGAATTCATTTGTAATTTACTTACCTGGAACAAAGAATAATTTTTACCATAGAAATTTTGTTACCAGATTATCCATAGATATATGTGCTATTTGGGCTTCCAGGCAATCCTACATATGCTTGCTCTTCCAGTGGCTTACTGATCCTAATGGTGTTTGCAGTGTTCAATCTGAGTTTCCCACAGGATATTATTTGAATCTCAAAATAAGCTTGTGCAAATGATAGTATTCCTATCTCATAGATGAGGAAACTGAGATCCAGAGAGGTTGATGTAATCTACCCATGGTTGCACTAATGGTACTATTTTATTTAGACTTCACCACAGTTCATAGAATGCTACCTATAAGAAAATACATAATGTAAAGCATTCTCTTTATTGAAGATTTTTTTAAAGGCTAGATGATAATTTTTATGTCTGTTGAAGATGGATATGAATTGGATTACATGCCATGAGTTCTTTTTCTCAATCCTGTGATTCTTTGATTTAAACTTTAAATTTAGTTATTTCTATGCATTTCTGATATTTTAGCTTGATAGATTTGAATCAGGCACTACAATGTTAAAAAAACTTGAGGGTAACAGAATTTTTATTCTATTTGACTAAACTGAAAATGTTTTGCATATGTTACAGCTTCATAATTTTTGAGTTGGAAAGGACTTAAGAGGCTCTCTAGCTCAATATCTTTATTTTACAGATGAGGAAAATGAGATTTCTTAAGGTCATATATATAGTGAAAAATAGAACCAAGATTCAAACTACAGTTCTCTGGTTCCAAATGATCCTATTTTTCAAATATAGTATATTTTCATTTTGGGAAGTATATATGCACTCCCCAACTTAGGAACACAACTAAAGAATAACCAGAGCATATTGGTAGATAGGGAAAACTAATATAAAACCTTCAGTCCCTTATGGGTAATTGGATATTATATCCCAATACAAAAGTTTCTTAAGTGTCATCTCTAAAATAGCACATTACAAGTAATTTATCTAGAAGTATTCTCCTGAATTTTGCTAATGTCTTCTTCTTGGATCTTAGGTTGCTATGGTATAAACAATACAGATGGTCAGTGAATGAGGTACAGAATTAGAAAGGAGAAGAATGGGCTGAATTACTTTGAGGAAATTGCAAAGCATTTTTACTGACCTCAAGCTTCTCATAAAAGCAAAAGCTCATGTTATCAGTACAAACCTGTTACCACTCCTGCTATAAAGCAACAAGACCTGGTGTGCTACTGCCTTCAAAGAACCAAAAATGAGCATCACATAGAGGGGAATGGAGAGGCACGTGGTAACTAAGTAAACAGTCTAAAACACGATCAGCAAAGAATTCCAAAGAACAGAAGTAAAGAATGCCATGAGAGAAAGTAGGTGAGCTGATGACATGAAAAGGACAAAGGGTGAGGGACAAATACCTAGGATACTTCAATATATCCTCATAATGCTGAAAGAAAATAAGGAAAGCTTTCAAGAAATTGGTCAAAATTCCTATGGTAAATTTTTGGGAATACATAGACAATAGCTGCTCAGTATAGGCAATTAAAAATGGGTTGCAATCTGCAGCAATGGAGGGAACTCCTAACTGGAGAAGAGTATAAAATTTGGAGCTATCATCAGGTCTAGGATTTCCCCAAAATATTTTGCAAATGCAGAAACTTGGAAGAAGAGAGAGCACATGACCTACCCAACATCATCTAGGTAGTAATTTGTAGCCAGAATATTGATACTCATTTATTCTATAGCCAATGCTCTCTCCACTATATCAAGCTATTTCTGCACTTTTCCTATCATAGCTGATCAATTAATATCTATTTTCTTATAGATAGAATTCTATGAATTGTGGTATGAAGTCTAAATAAAATAGTACCTTAGTGCAGCTGTGGGTAGATTACATCTACCTCTCTGGACCTCAGTTTCCTCTTCTATCAGAGAGGAATAATATTATTACACAGGCTTATTTTGAGAATCAAATGACATCCTATGGATAACTCACATTGTATCCTGTAAAGCACCATTAGGATCAGTAAACCATTGGAAAAACAATTGCCTTGAAGCCCAAATAGCATATATATCTATAAACAATCTTGTAACAATATTTCTATGGGAAAATTTATTCTGTGTTCCAGATGAGTGAATTACAAATGAATTCTGGAGTAAAAACCATTTGTGGACGACTGTATTAAATGAAAAAAGGGGCTTTTCTAGAAGATTTATGGGGAAGCTATTAGAGAAATGTGACAGTTATATAAGAATTTACATAATCTAGGCTAAAAGAATGTAACATACAGCACTGAGTAGTTCATTTTTTTAAGTAGCCCACTCAGGAAGATAGAGAAGGTAAGTAAGAGCAGAAGAGAGGCATGGGGAGAAAATTATTATATGATCCTAACTGGCCTTCTGCCCTGGGCCTGAGTAGCACACCAACACAAAGGAGTTGATGTATGGATTCCAGACAACTACTGTGCTATGGAAACTGCCTTTAGATATGGATTAAGAGAGTGGGAGAGCAGGTTTTGAACTGCTAAAAAGTGTACTTTGCTGTCATTCTATCAGACACTACTGTGAAGTAAAATGATTACACAGGGCAAAATGACCCATTTTGATTTGGTACAAGACAGACACAGGGCTAGTCTAAGTGTGTAGAACACTAATTAGCATGTTGCCTGGATAACATTTTTCAGTACTCAGTGTATCAAACCTCTTTAAATATATCAATCCATTTGGGAAAGAAATAGATCTCCACCTTCTTCTGCAAGCCATTCTTTTTCTAATTTCTAGTCCCAAAATGTGAATGGGGAAAAAAAGATATATTTTATCTCTTCATTTATAAATGTTTTCATGTCTCATACTTAGAAGGTTAAAGATTTGACAAGATGAACATTTGGGAAAGATAATTGATTTCTCTGAGATTCTCTGTCCTCTAGTTTAGCATTAGCCTGTATGAATTTCATTCATTTTTCAGTTAATTAAATTCCTTAATAAATCTCAGAAATTCATTTGAGGATATTAAGTAAACCCTTTTGTTTGTTTGTTTTCAAATGTGTGTTTGACTTGTTTGTTTCTTAGTTAGTGTACAGTCAACAAAAATAATACAAAAAGCAGTGTATCAAGAGAATTGAGATCTAATACTGGCCTTGATGTGACATATAACCAATCAACCTCGCTCCTCCCAAATTTCCTCTACTTTAAAATAAGGGGTTTGAACTAATAGTCACTGTCATCATGGCTTATATTTATGTATAGTTTTTATAATTTTACATATATATGTATATGTGTCTGAAAAAGTAGATACATAGATAGATATGCAGATAGATAAAAATTTTAGAATATATACATTCTTTCCCTTTTTTCCCTAATCATATTTGGAAATAGACCAAGTGGTGGTATTGCTGGGTTAAAGAGTATAGGCAGTTTATTAACTCTTTGGGCATAATGACAGATTGCAACTCTCTTTTTGGTAACAAAGAACTAGAAACTTTAGGAATACCCATTAATTGGGGAATGACTGAATGATCTGTGATATATGATTTTGGTAGAATACTACTATGCTATAAAGCATAATGTGCTCACTGCTTTTATTATTTATTTATTTGATTTCACAAGGCAACTAGGATTAAGTGGCATGACCAGGATTACACAGTAAGTGTTCAGTGTCTGAGGCTAGATTTAGGTTCTCCTGACTCCAGGACCAGTCAGTGCTGTATTCACTGCACCATCTGTATACCCCAAACTAAATGATTTTAGAAAAACATGGAAAGACTTGCACAAAATAATAAATAATTAAAAAGTAGAACAAAGAAAAATTGTATACAATAACAGAAGTATTATTTTAAGAATAACTTTGAATGAACATTTTGACTATTATAAATACCCAAATGTGTAATCTTTCCCCATCTACTCATATTCTCCTATGCCTTTGAATCCATAAGTAACATTGTATATGTTGACCTCATTTAGAAGAAAATTCCAGTTCATTGTAAGGTTTCTCTACCATCAGCCTCTTACACAGAGGTAATTGTATTATCTACAATTACCTTCTTGTTGATCTTTTTGGTTATGTTCATCATAAGATTTATATGGTCAGATGAGATTTTCAAGTATCTTTATTTATGAAATTATATTTCTTTTTGCCTTTGGACTCATTATGAAATGGATTCACCAAATCTCTCATTAGCCTCTTTGAGGACATCTTTATATATGGATTCATATTCATTGTGATTTTTGCTTTTATTTATAATTATCACAATGACATTTTTTAATATCAGCATAGAGCCCAGTTATCCCATCTTTTATCATTGCTGTATATAAAACCCTGAAAGACTAGAATCAGGCAGTGTATTATCAGATAGAATATTGTAGAGGGCTGAAACTCTTTCATCATTTCACTGAAGTTGGTTCAAGCACTTAGGGCTAATGGTCCTTCCCTCTATCCTGTGCTGGCTCAATGAATGGTATATACAGAGGATTGTAGGAGGGACTAGGGGGTGGAGTAAGATGAGCCAGGGTCACATTTTGGCAGTAGACAAAGGAGAAGGTGGTCGCTTAGATTCTGCTTCCATCCAGGTCAATCCTGTGTCTAAAACTGAAAATAAAGACTAAGGACTTTTGCTTATCCTGATTCTGGCTGATTCTGAGGTATCCTAGGTGCTAGTGCAGTCACCACAGAATATGAAATCTAATCTTATCTTGGAGTAAGCTTAGAATCATGAAGCAATTTTTAATGTAACAATTATAATCAATTATAAACTATAATATAAACTAAATAATAAATTATATTATACAAAGAATTATAATCAGAGAGTTTGGGATCTAAAAGAAATTCAGACATTGTCTAGTACAATTTATTCATTTTCTTGATAAGGAAGTTGAAGCCAAAAGGGTTAATGTGACTAGACCAAGGTCATACACTAAAAATAGTAGGAACAAGAATTAACCATGTGTGTTCTGACTACAAATCCAATATTCTTGCAACTATATCATACAATCTCATTAATATTTGCCCCAAAATGAAGTTTAGCAGTAAATTAAATCACAAAAGTGAAATACTAAAATGGATCTAGATTACTAAAGTAGCAGGAAATAGTGGAAAGAATTATGGAATCAGAATTAAATGTCCTGAGTGTAATTACTAGTTCTGATATGTAGTAGCCATATGACTAGATGATTCAGCGTCTGGAGTCAAGGTAACATCTTCCTGAATTCAAATCTGGGGTCAGACACTTACTACCTATGTGACCCTGGGCAAGTAATTTAACTCTATTTACCTAACTTTCCTTCTCTGTAAAACATTCTAGAGAAGAAAAAACCAAACCACTTCAGGATCTTTTCCAAGAAAATCTCAAATGGAGTCAAAAAGAGTCAGATATGACTAAATTGAACAAAAAATAAAAGCCACATGACCCTAGAAAAATTATATCCACCTCTGTTAATATACTATTAATCAATTTATAAAATGAGAAAAATTTAATTAACTATCTTGATTCTGCCATTTTGAAGGAATCTTTTTCCTTGATTGGTATAATCTTTCTCCCTTTACCCTTGATCTAACAGATCTGGGAAGAATTATAATTTATTAAATATTTAATTATATAGCTTTTTAGTCATAATTTCTAATAGCATAATATAGGCTTTATATATTTGATTTTGATATTCATATAGTCTTATAATTCTTTGATTATTTCTCCTTAGTCTGTTTTTCAAGTCAGTTGTTTTTTACATATAAAACCTTGATTATGTTTTAATATCTTTTCTTGTCTCATGGAGTTATTGCCTTCTCTTTGACTCATTCCAATTTTTAAGGTATTTGCTTTCTGGGTAAGATTTACCATCTTCTATTCTAAGCTATTAATTCCATCTCTCATTCTTTCTTCCATAACTCTAATTTACCATTATTTTTTTAAAGTATTGTTTTTTCAATGTTTCACATTTTAAATCCTATTTGCTCATATCCCTGACCTCAGTTTCTAGACTAGGTTGTAATCAACCTTCCTTCGAGTCCCCAGGTGTTGCCCTGGCTCTTTCTTCTCTGATTTAAACAGATTGGCTGGGGTCTGTACCAAATATTATCTAGCCGTTCTTCTTGGGTTTAAGTTTTCTGTACCCCAAGTTGGAAACTGCTCTGGCTCTGTCATCTTCTTTGGGTACAAGTTCCATATTTTTCACTTATTTTTAGAGACACTTTGGGTTGCTCAGACCTCTAGTCCCTAGGGGTACCAATCAAACCCCTGGAGATATACTTATATAGTTCAAGTTTGAGGCCTGTCTATCAAGTTAACGTATCAGAGCAAGTAGTCTAGTCTAACCTGTGAAAAATCAAATGAAATTGGAGATATTAAAGAGGCAACATTTTTACTGTTGGACATACACTTCCAAGTAATTCAGAATAGTATCAGAGGGGAAAATCCAGTTTTATTTTGTTTTTTTTCCCTAATCTTTATAAATCAATCTATGTCTATTCCTTTAAGTATGGGGACAAGTAACCAACTTTTTGTTTTCTAAGAGGTTAGTGGTGCCCAGTTACTCCTACTTCTTTTTAAAATAATCATTTTATTAATAATATCAGCATGCTTGTTAATAAAAAGATGGTCACTTGACCATCTCTCTTAGACCATAGACTCTTCACAGTGCTGAGTTCACAGTTTATATGCCTTTGGAAGAATAGATGCCAATCAACTCTGATAGGTTAACAATGAATGAGAAAATGAATATTACAATAAGAGACTGGGCTTTATCCCAATGGAGGTGTTGGGGTAGTGTCTTGGTCAAAAAGATAACAATTTATATAACACCTGTCTGACAAAAGGGAAATCCACATTTTTTTCAGACCTGTCTGAGCAACACAATAAATAGGAATGCACCCATTAATCCAAACTTATAATTTTGTTCACTGTCTTTGATTAGAACTCAGTCAGAATAGCTGGGTAAGTCTTTTAGAAAGATTTCTCAGATTAGTTGATTTCTGAATGAGGAAACAGAAAAAAGAAAAAACTTGGTCCTAACATAATAATAGTAATTAACATAATAGAGGAATAATCATTTCTCTCGTGATCAAGGGGTCAGATATTTATGGTAGCACTTTTTGTGGTAGCATGTATTGAAAACAAAGTAGGATAAAGAAATGAATGGTGACACATAAATGTAATGAAATAATGCTCCATTCCTTAAAAACAAATGACAAATATGAAAAATTCAGAGAAACAATAGAAGGCATATGAAGTGATACAAAGTGCTGTAAACAGACCCAGGAAGACAATATATTATAAACAATGACTGATGTGAAGTCTGAAACTAGCTTATTCTGTTCCCTTGTCAGGAAGTGTTAAAACAACCTATCCAGCTTCTATTATCAGTACAAACTAGTTACTCTTACATCTTGCTTTAAAAGACTGAGTTCTGAAACTTTCCAGAAAATCAGTATTGTCAATGAAATTTCCCCTCCTTTATTCAATAGACTGTTTCATGCAGCTACTGGAGCCATGTTGTTTAGTGGTCCTATCATAGTCTCTCACTACCCCCTGCTAAGTCTTGGAAATAGTAGTTTGTGCTTCTGTTCCTGCTATCCAAAGCTGCTATTAGTGACTCCAGGAACAATAGGTTGCATAAGTGCATTGACTTTCCTACAGAGTGATATAGGTCTGCTCATATTATCATTATCTCCATTTTCACAAATAAAAAAACTGCAAATAGAATCAGTGGCAGCTAGTATCAGTTGTCAGATTCAAACTTAGGTCTGTTTGATTCCAAGTCCAGCACTTGATCCACCATACCACTAACATGCCATAATGCATATGGAAATGCATATATAGATATAGAAGTATAATTGTGTATGTAAATCATATTTATCTTATATTTAATTGGTATATATGTTGTGGCTATATCTTTCCCTTATAATAGAAACTTCTTATGGGCAGAGATTGTTATTTGTATACCAATTGCCCAAGATGATGTCCGACACATGATAAGTACTTGATAAATGCTATTAACACATAATAGACACTAAAAATTATCTTATAATGGCCTTGAATTTTAGTTCTGGACTAGGGAGTTTTAATTAATTAAGCTCATTCTCAATGAGCTGGAGATATGTTAACAAGTTCTCAAGCCTAGAATAAATTCTAAGACTTCTCAAGCAAGAATTAAAATGAATGTCCATCTTCTATAGATAGGGAGGTTAAATCAAAATTCCAAACAAATGTTCACATTGTTATAAATTTATCAAAATTGAGAAAATTATTTTAGCCATCCATTTCCCAAATTTGAAACACCTCATATCTATTATCTCTACTTGTATAAGGAAGAGAGGACATTGAGCTTGAAAGGAAAAAGACTTGCTTTAAGAAGGCATAGTAGGTGGCCTTATATCCCAAAGAAATCTTAAAGAAGGGAAAGGGACATGTATGTGCAAGAATGTTTGTGGCAGTCCTCTTTGTAGTGACCAGAAAGTGGAAACTGAGTGGATGCTCATCTATTGGAGAATGGCTGGATAAATTGCGGTATATGAATGCTATGGAATATTATTATTCTGTAGGAAATGACCAGCAGGATGATTTCAGAAAGACCTGGAGAGACTTACATGAACTGATGCTGAGTGAAATAAGCAGGACTAGGAGATCATTATATACTTCAACAACAATATTATATGATGATCAATTCTGATGGACATGGCCCTCTTCAACAATGAGATGAACCAAATCAGTTCCAATAGAGCAGTGATGAATTAAACCAGGTACACCCAGTGAAAGAACTCAGGGAAATGAGTATGAACCACTACATAGAATTCCCAATCCCTCTATTTTTGTCCGCCTGCATTTTTGATTTCCTTCACAAGTTAATTGTACATTATTTCAAAGTCCAATTCTTTTTGTACAGGAAAATAACAGCAAAATAAAAATTACCCGTGCATATATCTTGTAAATAAAAAGCTATAATGAAAAGAAAAAAAAAGGAGGCATAGTAAGACAAGTTGAAATGATGCAAGACCAATGGTAAATTGCAAACTCAATAATAAATGGTATTGATGTAGTTAGAGTTTTATAGTTATTGAATTCCTCACAAATATTTTCTCATTTGATCTTTTCAGCAACCCATAAAACACAGGATGTGATCATGTCACTCTCTTGTTCTAAAAACTTTAGTAGCTTCTTATTTGCCTCTAGGATAAAATCCAAAGTTTTTGTCCATTTTAATGCTCATCACAGTCTGACTCCAACCTAATTTTTTAGATAAATCTCCCAATGCTACATAAACAGTCATTTTTTCCAGCTAAATTTACTTATTCACTTTTCCTTGAACATAACATTTAATCAGTTATCTCCATGACTTTGCACAGGCTGCTTCACAGAGCTAAACATTCTCCATTCTTACATCCAACTCTTTCAAAGGAATCTTTACTTTCTTTCAAAGCACGGTTGCAAAGCTATCTCCAGTAATAGATCTTTCATAATTTCCCCACTTGTTAGTGTTGCTCTGAAAATTGCTTTGCATTTATTAAATGCATGTGTGTATATACATATACATATAAATATATACATTAATATTTCATTATCTGTATGCATATTGCTCTCTCCCCACACTTGCAAATAGAAAGTGTTCTTTTTTAACAGCTGGGATACTTTTACTACTTTGACTTTGTGCTAGGACAACATCTTACATCTAATATGCAATTAATATAGACTTACTGAGTTGAAATGGATAGGTGCTATAGCTATTATTATCTCCACTTTATAAATGAAGCAGCATACTATAGTAGAATCATTAACTGGAGAAAAAGACTGAGATTTGGGGAAGGACTGGGGAGTTGAGTTACTGTCTGACAACTATCTTCATTTATTTGAAAAGTTGTCAAATGGATTTATCCTGCTTGGCCTTAGAGAGAAAAACTAGCTTACAGGGAAGCAAATTTAAGCCTTATCTAAGGAAAATGTTTCCCCAAACTAGAGGGATCAAAAAACAGAATGAGTTGCTTCAGCAAGTAGCAGGTTTCACCTTTATGTGAGGGTTTATGGATATAAGGGATAATTAATAATTTGCTGGAGATGACAGAAGGAATTCTGGTTCAGGAACAGGTTAGATTAAACAACCTCTATGATTCCTTGTCCCTTTGACAATCCTTTTTTGTTCACTTGTGTCTGACTCTCCATGACTCCATTTAAGCAAATGAACCTTAAATGTTTTGCCATTTTCTTTTCCAGTTCATTTTACAGATCAGGAAATTGAGTCAAACAAGGATATGTATCTTATTCAGTATCACAGAACTGCTAAGTGTCTGAGGCTAGATATGACTTCATGGAAATGAGTCTTCCTTACATCAGAAAGACATTCACTGTGGCATCTAGTTACTCTTTGAAATTCTATGAATCTTTTATTCTGATTAATGGATTTGGTAGTATTTGGTTTTATATGCTACTTTGCCAGTTATTATATATGTGACCTTAGAGGACTAATTTCATTTTTCTGGGCCTCAATTTCTTCATCTGCAAAAAGAATGGCATACATGAGAATTTCTCTAAGATCCCTCCTACTTCTATATCAGTGATCCTTCTTACACTATCCTTTTGTGCCTATCTAACACTATATGTTAGACACATCCTGAGTGAACTCTAAAGCACAACATGATTAGATCAATTGTTTAGTTCATACTGATGATTATCAATTTTAGTGAATTAGAACTTAAAGTCAGATTCTGATACTCCCAGTAAAATATTAAAAAATACTGTACTTCTCTGCCACCTTAGAAGTCATAAAAATAGAAGAATGACTTAATCACCTATGGAAATTCTTTGAGCAAAGATACTGTCCAGTTAATAAGTAAAGGCAAGTTGTGATATCATTAGTCTCTGCAAATACTAGTTGTGATCACAAGAAAAATCCCCTTCTCATTCTGTATGGAATGTGGAAAAGATTGGTGGTCACATCTCTTGCTTAGCCATACCACTATGAGATAGTTATCCTTGTCAGAAGTGTGGCTTTCAAACTAGAATGATGATAGATAGTTATAGCATAACGACAATAATTAGTTACTGTAATTTTCTTTAGATATTTTTTTTTTGAGGGAGAGGGAGGAGCAGCAAATTGGGCACTGCCCTGACTTTTTAAGAGCATTCCTTTTACATAATAGCACTTTCTGGTAATTACTTCCTTTTAAGTCACTGTACAATAATAGCATTTAATGATTGGAAATCTTTACACTTCAATGTACACATTTAAAACAATAACTTTGGGAAAACTTTAAACTCTTTCTTTTTCAGTAATTCACAAATTCAATAGCTCAATATAGGATTTTCACTGTTTTAATGAACTCATCTCTGCCAGCTATTTTCTCCTGTTTGTGCTCTAGAAATTTGCCCATTCCACTGTAAGATCAAAAAACACAAAGGAATCAATTGTGAATCTCGATGGAATGTTCTTTTTTCTTTCTGACCCATCATAATGCTTTTTCCCACTTTCAAAAAAATATGTCCTCTTAGTTCCCTCAGCTTTAGGTTTATGACCCTATGATTATCAATACATTTTATGATACTAGTAAAGTTACACCTGAAATTCATTCAATCACTTACTGAACATTCACTCAACAGTCATTTATTAAACACCTTCTACATGATGATACTATGTTAGGACTTGGGGATACAAAATTAAAATATGACAATTTCTGTCCTTGAGGAGCTTACAAATTATTGAAAGGAAAATGTATAGAAATTAGTAATTTAGTACCTTATTATGTTTTATATTATAATATCAAATGAAAATACAAAATTATTTCTGGGGGTAAGACAGATGTTCAGGGGAATGAGGACAGGTCTTATGTGAGATGTGACCCTTGATCTGAACTCCAGCTGAGAATTCTAGTAAAATGTATTCCCATAGTAAAATGTCAGTAAAATGTGGCTATGAATTGTTTTGTTTTTGTTTTGTTTTGTTTTGGTTAATGAATATCTTAAGCACTTAGGAGAATGCCTGAATCATACTAAGTATTTAATGTTTGTTGATTGTTTTTACAGTCATGGTGGGGCATCTTATATGATGACATAGAGTTGAGGGATGGAATTCCATACACAGATAAAAGCAAGTATAATCATTTGGCTATAAATTACACATAATGAAATAGAGTAATGTGTAATAATCTCAGGAAAGTCAACTGGAGCCAAATTGGAAGAGGCTTCTCATGCCAAATTAAGGAGTAGTATTTTACCCTAGAAGTAATCATGGAGCCACTGGAGGAATAGAATGGTCAAATCTAAGAGGGAAAAGGCCCCTAAATCTACAATGTTGTAAAAATAGGTGATTGAAAGAAATGAGAGTGATGTTGACCGAAACTGAAAAATTAAGGGAAAGGATCAGTGTTGGAGAGGAAGATAATCAGTAGTGTTTTATACATTTTGAGCTTAAGGTATTTATGGAATATCTATGTGGAAATGACTGATATAAAGTAGGTGATAAAGGATCTTAGCTGAGGAGAAAATGGAGCTAGATAGTACAAACAAATCTGGTTGTCTTTTGCATAGAAAAAATAAATGACTGTTGAAATTGATGAGATGAGAGAGAGAAATGTAAGGAATAAAGAGCTAACTTTATAATGAGTAAAGAGCAGGACTTTAAAAACAATCTAATCCAATTACCCCCATTTTTCAGATGAGGAAACTGGGACCAAGAGAGAAGTGATGACTTATTAAAGGAGAATGACAAATAGGAATAAGAATTGGCTGGCAGTTCTGTGACTAAATCCAGTATTCATTTTCTAGCAAATGATGCTTTCTTTGATGTCTTCTATCAATTGATGTATTTTTGTTTCTTTCTAGATACTCCTATGTGGATATCATGCCATTTTTATTTCCCTGCACATTTTCCCTAAAATATATTGAGCATTTCAACTTACCCAGAGCTAGGTAGACACAATGGAATTGTGCTTTGCAAAACCATTTTTAAAATATAAAGTCTATCAGAAAAACAAAAGATTTTAGGGCTGAAAGGAACCTTTGAGTACACCTAATTCAACTCAACCATTTCATAATTGAGGAGTTGGAGGTTCTTGCTTAATTTATTTAAGATCAGATATAGCTAGTGGCAGAGCCAACTTAGGACTCAGGTTTCTTAACTCCCAGTCAAATGCTTCATTTAATTTGATATGATGTCAGAGCTGATTTTTGCCAAAGATGTGAAGCATATGAGATTTATCTTTTAGTATAGTGATACTTATAGTATTGGCAAATGGGTTCCTGGAGGTCATTAAAACATTTTCAGGTATTCCTCAATATCAAAATTATTTTCATAACAATACTAAGATGTTTTTATTCATAATACTTTAAAATTTAAGAGATATAACTTACCAAATTTTAATTAGAATATCTGGAAACCAGATTCTGTCTATGTCTAAGACTTTGGGCAAGTCAACCTCTTGGCACTGGTTTCCTTGTAGTAAACAGAGTGAACGGACTAAGATTTCTGAAGTTCCCTAGTTCTAAGTTCTAGATTTTTAATTTTCACTATAATCTCATCAACTCAGGTTCAATAACTGTTTCAATGCAGACAACCCTAAAATATATAACATATACATACACAAACAAACATAAAATTATACATATATACATACATGATCCCTTTGGATGTCACACCTCTTTGCAGGCCACACTTTCTCTCCGCCCTCCAACTGGATGGAGTTATCAATATTCTTGCTCCATTGGCCATGCTTCATGAAAAGGAAAAAGAATGAGAAAGGAGGAAAACAATGTGCTGTATACCTCATACTTATCTGGTCAACGGATTCTTTATATTACTCTAGTTATCTATATCTGACTTTTAGCATGAGGACCAAAAGGAAAACAAGTCCGATTTTATTTCTGCTTCAGGGAAGTTTGTTAGAAGGTATCAATCATTAAAAAAATATATACAATTTTCTGTCATGATTACAGCTCAGAGTCTTAGAGTTAAGGAAAATTTTAATTTTCTTTTATGATGAACTTAATAATATGTATAAACATTTTCAGAAAACAGGAATATATATGAAATTGTATATGTGTGAATATATTATATATATATATATATATAGTTTTTAATGAGTATTAACTTAAACACAATTAATTACAAAACTTTCTTCCATTCCTATGTTCTCCTCAACTTTCTTCTGTCTTATTGTTATTTTATCCTTTCTCTGTTCTTTCTTCATTTCAAACAAAATAAATTAACATATTAACCAAATATGAAAAATCTCATTATTCATCTCTAAATCATCCCATCTCTACAAAGAGATGGAAAACATACTTCAGAACTTCTAATGTAATCCACCATTGGTCATTGATTACATTGATCAGATTTCTTCATTCACAGATTTTCTATATAAATTTGCAATACTTTTATAAATTCTTCTCCTAGTTCTGCCTACTGAACTCTGTAATTTCACACAAATTTTTCCAGGAATTTCTGAATTCATTCTTTTCAATATTTTTTAGAGCATACTAATACTTAATTGCATTCAAAAATCATAATTTGTTTAACATTCTTATTTTCTTTCCAGTTCTTTGCTACCAAAAATGCTGATTTTTTATGCATATGGGTCCTTTTTATGAACGGTCCTTGACCTCTTTAGGATATATGCTTTATCATCATCTCAGTGGGCTAAAGAGTATGCACTCAGTTTAATGAGTTTGGATATAATTTCATATTGCTTTCCAGAATGGTTAGACAAATATGTACACTGCTTATTAGTGTGCTGTCTTTGCAGAGACCTCTCTTATTTGTCAACCATTTACAATCTGATGATAAGGTAAAAGTCATATTATTCCACCTGATTTTGAATAATTTAAAAAGTATTATTTGTTATTGATATAAATTTAAGTTGACATATCAGTAATAAAAACAATAAAAACCATTTTGTTATATTAATAGATGCAGAAAAAAAGCACTTGAAATAATACAATACCAAACATAGGATAATATAGAGCCTTTTAAAATTTTTTATTTTATTTTTTTCCAACTACTTGTAAAAACAATTTTAAAATTTTTGAATTCCAAATTCTCTCCTTCCTTTCTTATCCTTCTCCATATATTCCTGAGAAGTCAATCAATTTTGTATATGTATTACACACACATATATATGTGTGTATGAATGTATATATGTATTTATATATTATATTACATATATGTAATATATAGTATGTATGTTATACATATGTGTTATGTTATGTATATTTTATACATATGCAATCATTCAAAGCATTTTCATGTTATCTGTGTTGTGGGACAGACAAAAAATAATGAAAACAGACAAATAAAGAAACATTTTAAAAAATATATTCTTTGACCTACATTCATACCCTGCCAGTTCTTTGTCTGGAGGTGGGTAACCTTTTTCATTATAAGTCTTTAGGGAATTGTCTGGGATTGTTGTATTGTTGAGTGTACCTAGATCATTCACAGTTGATCATTATATAATTTTGCTGTTATTATATGCACTATTCTCCTACTTTTGCCTGTTGTATTTTGTATCAGTTTATGCAAGTCTTTCCAGGTTTTCCTGAAAGCATTCTTCATATCATTTCATATAGCACCAAAGTATTCCATCAATATTCGATCCACTATACCAATATTCCATCCATATAGGACTTCATCAGCTATTCCCTAGTTTCAATTTTCAATTTTCAATTCTTTGCCACCACAAAATGTTACTATAAATATTTCTGTGCATTTAGGTTCCCTTTTCCCCAAAATTTATTCAGAATTGAGATTTATTAATGGCATTTCTGGATCAAAGTGGACATAGTTCCAAATTGCTCTACAAAATGGTAGGATCACAATATAACCAACAATTTTTTAGTATGCCAATTTTCCCATAACCCTCAAATACTGTAATTTTTATTTTTCTGTCAAACTAGCCATTCTGATAGGTATAAGAACTGTTTAATTCAGGGGTCCTCAAACTTTTTAAATAGGGGGCCAGTTCACTGTCCCTCAGACTGTTGGAGGGCCGGACTATAGTAAAAACAAAAACTTTGTTTTGTGGGCCTTTAAATAAAGAAACTTCACAGCCCTGGGTGAGGGGGATAAACATCCTCAGATGCCGCATCTGGCCCACGGGCCCATAGTTTGAGGACCCCTGAAATAATTTGTCTTTTTTAATTTAACCATAGATAACTTTGATTTCTTCTTCTGCAAACTACCTGTTCATATCTTTTGAGCATTTATTAATTAGGAAATGGCTTGTATTTTTTATACATTTGATTCAGTTCTTTATATATTTTTGACAAATGATGCAGTAAGCAGAGAAAGTTGATATAAAATTTTGTTTCACCGTTGTGATTATTGAATATTTCCTTTCATTCTATTTCCTCCTAATTATTTTCTCTCCTTTCACCTATCCCTCCTCAAAAGTGTTCTATTTCCGATTATCACCTCTCAAATTGTCCAACATTCTATATCAGCCCCTACCGATCTTTTCCCCCTTCCCTTCCTACTTTCCTGTAGAATAACATATAATTGTATATACAACTCAAGTGTATATGTTATTCCTTCTTTTTTAAATCCTTCTTTTTCAATAATATCTTTTTATTTTCAAAATATATGCAAAGGTAGTTTTTAACATTTACACTTGCAAAACTATTTTTCCAATTCTTTTCTTCCTCCTTTCCCTCTGTCCCATTCCCTAGACAGAGAGTAATCCAATATATATTAAACATGTACAATTCTTTTAAACATATTTCCACATTTATCATGCTGCAACAAGAAAAATCAGATTAAAAAGGAAAAAAAAATGAGAAAGAAAAAAAAGTAAGCAACAATACAAAAAGTGAAAATGCTATTTTGTGATATACATTTCGTCCCTTTATTCTCTTCCTAAATGCAGATGGCTTTCTCCATCACAGTTCTATTGGAATTAATCTGAATTTCCTCATTGTTGAAAGGAGCTAAGTTCATCACGTTGATCATCACATAGAGTTCTTGTTACTGTGTACAATGTTCTCTTGGTTCTACTCATTTCACTTAGCATCAGTTCATATAAGTCTCTCCAGGCCTTTCTAAAATCATACTGCTAATCATTTCTTATAGAACAATAATATTTCGTTACATTCATATATCATAACTTATTCAACGATTCCTTGTGAAGATCGCATATTTTAAAATCAGCCAGAGTCAGGAATTCAGGTTAGGGGAAAATCGTCAGTCTTTATTCTCAGTGAAGAAGCATCGGAGGTGGAAGAGAATGGGCAATAGCAATGTGTGTAGCTGAGTCAAGAAGCTAGCTAGACCAGCAGCCACACGACCAGCAACTAGGAGTATTGAACCCAGGCCCAATCTCTCCCAGCTTCTCTTCCTCTCCCTCTCTCTGCCTCCACCCACCAAAATCGCCATTTCCTATAAAACAAACCAGGACTTGCACAGAGAGTGGGCAGGGACCATTCTTTATTCAATCCTGTATATTAATAGAGTATAGCCCAATTACTATTTAGCCTCACGTACTTGGGACCTCAGAGCATCAAATCAAACCTCAGCCCATTACATGTCCCGCTTTCTTTTATTTTAGAACACAGGTGGTCATGCCATCCCTGACTCCTCAGGGAGGTCAGAGCCCCCAAGGGGAGGCGATCACAGCCTCCCTAACTTCTCAGGAAAGGAGGTGAAAGCACTAAGAAGGAGATGATCACGCCCTCCCTGACATCTCAGGAAGGGAGATGAAAAGCACCAAAGGGAAGTGGGGGTTGCTAGCGGGTTTCTGGGCTGACGGCTCTTATTATGCACAAACCCATCAGCATAGAAGGTATTACACAAGCACATAGCAATAACGCAGAGGCTATCAGGGATGACTCTCCCCAGAGTCAGTGCAGGCTCGATGTGGTGTAACAAACATGAATTGTACACGCAAGTAGCAGAATAGCAAACAATATAAATCAACATGGTGTTAGAAAAGATCACCAGAAGTCCTAGAAGGAGGGTATGTAAACAATAGTCACACATACGCCTTCTTCAGCAGCCAAGAGATAGTCCAAAACCAATCTATTGTCCATTGCTTCACATGTAAGGTAATCCAATGATCCCCCTGAGTTTTTGAAGTCCTGCAAAAGTCTTTTTATACGTTAGGGAATCCAATGATTCCAGCAGATTTTGAAGTCCTGTAACAGTCTTATCATTTCTCAGAGAATCCAATGACTCCTGAGAGTTTTCAAGTCCTATGTCTCAGAGAATCCAATGATTCCTGAGGATTTTCAAGTCCTATGTTTCAGAGAATCCAATGATTCGTGAGGGTTTTCAAGTGCTACAATCTTTGATGTCCATGAGTCAAATGCCATAACTGCCACAATCTTTCAATGGTAAGCACAATCAGCAACAGAACCACCAGATATTTCTTGGGTCTTCTCCTTTGTTTAAGGGCTGTTTTCTCTTTGCGATGGACAGAGGAGAATTGGCTCGTTGGCACCATCTGATTCCTTCTCCACCTGTAGAGATACAAAACCCTCTCCCCAAAGCAGTTAGCCTATCTGGTTCCTTTCCATTTACCACTTTCTGGGATTCTACATCACCTGGCGATTATCTAAAGATAGGTGGAGCTGCTCGACTGGACACTGACCTTCTGGTGGTTATAAACCCTTCGCCGGAGCCAGTGAATCTTTGTCAAAAATCAAGAAGTTAATAGTATAAAGGCTAGATTTAGAAGTTCTCTAGGTTACCTGGGCTCCTTTTGTTTTTGGAAGAGCGTCTTAATATCTCTGTTTCTCCTCTCACTATTGCCTGTCCTAAGGATTAAAGGTATCCAGTGGTATGTAAATCTTATACTGTGCACAAAAGTGTGCAAAATGTTTGAATACATGCAGGACCATTGTCTGTTTTATTGCTTGTGGACACAATAATGGCAAAATGCTTGTGTGAGGAATTAGTGACCACTTTGGCTTCTCTTTTGCTGCTGGTATTGCAAAAGTGAATCCTGAAAAGGTGTCTACCATAACGTGGATAAAAGATAGGCGACCAAAAGATTTATAATGGGTCGCATCCATTTGCCAGATTTCATGGGTCTCAAACCACGAGGGTTCTTCCTGGAGGGTTGAGACGTGGAAGGAGCAACCATAGGCTTTTACTATGCTCTTAGCCCTTCTTGTTATTCAAATTGTAAACTTAAAGCTCGAAACAGCCTGATGATATTTAGAATGAGATGCCTGGCTTCTTGGAATAAAGGGTATTGACCAAATAGTTAAAAGGCTATCTGCCTTTGAATTGCCATCAAATATGGGACCTGGAAGTCCCCTATGAGAATGGACATGTAATATATAGATCTTACCTGGATGCTTTCTCACTTGTTCTTGAAGTTTCTTAAAGAGCTGATATATATTAGAGGCTGCAAATTTTATTTGGGCTGTGGGAATTCTTTGTACCACACCTACTGAACAGGCCAAATCAGATAATATATTCATGTCTCCCAGATAATAAGTAAGAGCTAGAATGATCGCGTACAATTCATTCTGCTGAGTGGACTGAAAAGGAGTTCTGACTACTCTCTTTATAGTTAGATCATGAGAGTATACAGCACAATTATTATGTTTGGATGCATCCGTGAAGAAAGTTGGTCCTTTAAGAGGAACTTTAGAAACTTTTTCTTCAAGAATCCATCGCCAATTATGTAATAGTCTAGTTATCTTTAATGGAGACCCATGTAAAAAATTTGGGCTGGCTAATAAAATTTGCCACTCTGGATGGTCTCAACACATAATTTGTGTATTGGTATAAAGGTTAGGTCTTGTCCCAGATAATTGTATTGCTGCTTAGTGGCCTTTAAAATTCTCCACAAGCACTGGTGAGTAAGGCTGTTCTGGTTGTGCCGGGAGGTTTACCCACTCTATCACACTGTCTCCTTGATGAAGACTGCTATGGGTGCCTCTTGTGTGGCAAAAACTGATATCTCCAAGGGTTTTTGAGTGACTCTTTCAACCACATTGGATAAAGCCAGTTCAACTTCTCTCAAAGCCTCTTGAGCTTCTTTTGTAAGCTGGCGTGGTGGATTTAAAGCACTGTCTCCCCTTAAAATGTCATATAACGGTTGTAACTGATAGGTAGTCAAACCTAACACTGGTCGCATCCATTGGATATCTCCTATCAATTTCTGAAAATCATTCAATGTGTTTAGCTTTTTTGTTCTTAAGGACAGTTTTGAATTGTAAGCACCTTAGGGTATGCTTCATATCCTAAATATTGAAAAGGAGCATGTCTTTGAATTTTTTCTGGTGCTATGTATAATTTATAATTCCTTAGTGTTTCTATGGTCTTTTGTAGACATGCTTCTAACATTTGTTCCTCAAGTGCACATCCCAATATATCATCCATGTAATATAATAGCATAACTTTTGGGAATGCTTTTCTTACTGGAGCAAGAGCAGCACAACATACATTTGACACATGTGTAAGGCTGTTTTCATTCCCTGTGGCAAAACTGCCCATTCATATCTTTTATAAGGCTCAGCTAAGTTAACACTGGGCACTGAAAAGGCAAATCTTTTCATATCCTCCTTATCCAGAGGGATAGAATAGAAACAATCCTTAATATCTATGACCCAAAGAGGCCATTCTCTAGGCAACTGAGTAGGAGATGGAAGTCCAGGCTGAAGAGTTCCCATACTTTCCATCTGTTCATTCACTTTTCTTAAATCCGTTAACATCCTCCATTTTCCAGATTTCTTTTTTACAACAAACACTGGGGAATTCCAAGGACTTAGAGAAGGTTTTAAATGTCCTTGGTCAAGCTGCTCCTGTACGATATCTAATAAGGCCTGAATTTTATCGTTACTTAAGGGCCACTGTTCTATCCACACTGGTGTATCAGTTTTCCATTGGATAGGAACAGGTAAAAGTGTTGGCAGGCCTTCAACAGCAGCCCTGCTTAAAAAACCAAAGTACTCATTTTAAC
Organism: Sarcophilus harrisii; assembly: GCF_902635505.1. Lineage (NCBI taxonomy): Eukaryota > Metazoa > Chordata > Mammalia > Dasyuromorphia > Dasyuridae > Sarcophilus > Sarcophilus harrisii. Next base: position 184,250,810 of record NC_045427.1, on the reverse strand, counting down.
CTAATTGCTGTAAAACGTCTCTTCCCCACAGATTGATGGGATTTTTCAACTATAAAAGGAGTAAAACTCCTGTTTTGCCTTCAAAAGTCCATCTCATAGGGGCAGCACTAACTTCAGCTGCTATTGATCCTCCTACGCCAGACATGTAGGTGTCTGCTTTAATCTTTGGCCAGTGACTAGGCCAATTGGCACCTCTAATGACCGTCCGCACCAGTGTCAACCAATCCTCCAATGGAAGAGATCGTGAGCATAGGTCGGTCAGTTGTTACAGCTGCTGTCCAATATATTGCTGGATTTTGTGATCTGAAATCGGAATCTGGGTTACTATCACCAAGCTGCTTATTAGGATTCTGTATGAATAAACCTGATGCTACTATTTCTCCTGGGTGATAATTCACACATTGTCTGCCTGTATTGGTGACTGGGATATTATCTACACATTCCCCAGTTTCCACATCAGTGTGTGGATGGACACTGTTTTGTACGTACTTCAGGAGGTAAAATGGTCGCCTACTGTGCCTGGGGCAAGGGATCCATAGGCTGGAGAAACAGATTTCACCTCTCCAGGGATATCTCAGTTGTCTCAGCTGCATACAACTCTATTCTCCCCTAATTGTAATCCCTTTCTCCCCATCAGGTTGCTTCCTGGCTGGTTGATTGTGTAATCCTTTCTCCCCATCATATGGCTTCCTGGATGATTGATCATATTGGGGTATTGGCGTCTAAGCACTCTCTGGGTGACCATTGCTGCTCATCATGCCCCCAAGTGTTTTTCCTGGGTCCTGGGGTTGGGCCCCTCATCCCATTTCCTTGAACCTGCTCATTCTAGCCAATGGAAGCCTCTGTTGCATTTTGGACATGGGGTACTGGGTCTTGTTCCCCCACCCTGTTTTCTCACTCTGCCTCTATACCAACATTGAGCTTTCAGAGCCCTACTTTACCACACTGAAAGCATTGACGTGTCTCTCTAGAAGTCCCTTGCCAGAAGGGACCCCGTCTACCCATGCTGGGATCTTGGGAAGTCTGCATCATAGTCTGGCTATAAAAGGCATTTGTGCCCACTGTGGCACAGCGTCTTATGAACTCCTCTAAAGGAGCATCCTTGCGCAGTCCTAGTATAATTCTTCTGCACATCTCATTAGCATTTTCCTTAGCAAGTTGCCTTATTAAAACATCTGTTGATGAATTTTCCCCATTAGTTCTTGTGATAGCAGGCTGCAGACATCCCATAAAGTCAGCAAAGGGTTCATCTGGCCCTTGTGTTATTTTTGTGAAGGCCTCATCTTTGTCATTTTTATTGTGAATCGAAGCCCACGCTTTGATAGCATTAGCAGCAATTTGCTCATATGCTACTACTGAATAATTAATCTGTGCTGTGACAACTGTATAGGGACCTATACCTGTTAGTAGGTCACAGGTGATCGCAGAATGAGCAGCATTTTGACTATTTTGTTGGGCTTGTATCCTACAGAGCTCACTATATTCAGAAAGCCACAGGTACTTTTGTCCAGGTTCTAGGCATATCCTTGCTATAGATTTCCAGTCATTAGGAGTCAAGATTTCAAAAGCCAAATTCTGTAATAGCATCTTAACATAAGCTGATGTAGCCCCATAAAGAGTGCAAGCCTTTTTCAGGTCTTTAATGATTTCTATGTTAAAAGGGGCATATCTTCGAAGTTGTTGACCGGAGGCATTAAACTGGGAAATTACAGGAAAGATATGTGGCTGGAGCTCCCTGATGTCCACGCTCTTTTCTTTGGGCTTCATTAAGCCCTCTTGCAATATACTCATAATTGGATGCTGGGGGGGAGGTGCTGGTGCTGTCACTGCTCCCCCACTGCCCCTCCTTCCTCCATCCCGGAGGGTGGAGTTGATGGAGGAGAGTCAATCACTTGCTCCTGAGGTGAGGCTGAAGCTGCCTCCTGAGGTGGAAAGTTACCACACCCTTGCTCACTTAAGTCTCCATGCCCTGTGGGGATATGGTCATTAATCTCTTCATTGCCTTCCTCCTTAATATCAGGCCTCCCTATTTGGCTACTGGGAGCAGGAGCAATAGGTTTTTTCTTTCTTCTAGGGATAGGGTTTCTTAGTGCAAACTGAATTATATTGTATAAATAAAATGCCTCAATGGAAATTGAATGAGGACCATTTTCACTGTAATACGTGGACATCTATTGTCCAACCAGGGACCAGTTATCTCGAGAGATCTGCTTCTCCTCTACAAACCAAGGGAAGATGTGGTTTAATGTACCCACAAGTCTAGCTACCTGTTCCCAAGTTATAAGTAGCCCTCGTCCTTCTATCAGCTTAAGCATACTTTCTATAGCACCACTCTTGGGTGGGGTTGAAGGGGTTGGGGGCAGGGATGGAGAGTCTTTAGCTAGCATTTGTCCCATTTTAGCCAAAAAGAAAGATTACTAGTTAAGTTTTTAAGAAAATAAGTTCCCTGTTTGTCTATTAACAATACTCACCCAAGTTCCTGGTCACCGGAGACTTCTTCAGTCCTTGGTTCCCACCATTGGGCGCCAAATGTGAAGATCGCGTATTTTAAAATCAGCCAGAGTCAGGAATTCAGGTTAGGGGAAAATCGTCAGTCTTTATTCTCAGTGAAGAAGCATTGGAGGTGGAAGAGAATGGGCAATAGCAATGTGTGTAGCTGAGTCAAGAAGCTAGCTAGACCAGCAGCCACACGACCAGCAACTAGGAGTATTGAACCCAGGCCCAATCTCTCCCAGCTTCTCTTCCTGTCTCTCTCTGCCTCCACCCACCCAAATCGTCATTTCCTATACAACACATCAGGACTTGCACAGAGAGTGGGCAGGGACCATTCTTTATCCAATCATGTATATTAATTGAGTATAGCCCAATTACTATTTAGCCTCACGTACTTGGGACCTCAGTGCATCAACTCAAACCTCAGCCCATTACAATTCCTCAACTGATGGTCATCAGTTTCTAGCTCTTTGCTACCACAAAAAGAACTGCTGCAAGCATTTTTTACACATGTAAGCCTTTTCCCATTTTATGATCTATTTGGAGTACAGACCCAATAGAGATATTGCTAGATCAAAGACTATGATAGTTTGATAGCTCTTTGGGCATAGTTCCAAACTGCTTTCCAGAATTGTTGGATCACTTTACAACTCCATCAGCAATGTATTAGTGCCCAGTTTTTCCACATTCCCTCCAAAATTTATCATTACTTTTTCTTGTCATCTTAGCCAAATTCGTGTAAGAGAGGTATCTAGTGGTACCTTGGAGTAGTCTTAATTTTCATTTTCCTAATCAATTGTGATTTAGAGCATTTTTTCATGTGACTAGAAGGGGCTTTATTTATTTTTTCTCACAAGATTGTCTGTTCATATCCACTGACCATTTATCCATTGGAGAATGGCTTGTATTCTTATAAATTTATGTCAATCCTCTATATATTTTAGAAATGAGGCCTTTATCAAAAATCTTGGATATCAATTTTTTCTAAGTTTTCTATTTCTCTTCCAATGTTGTCTGCATTGGTTTTGTTTGTACAATTGTTTTTAACTTAATATAGTCAAAACTATTCATTTTGCAATTAATAATGTACCCAACTTCTTTTGCCATACATTCCTTCTTTTCCACAGATCTGAGAAGTAGACTATCCCTTGGTTTCTTAATTCACTTATAATATCATTCTTTATGTCTAAATAATGAATCCATTTCAACCTTATCTTGATCAATGCCTAGTTTCTGCCACACCATTTTCCAATTTTCCCAGCAATTTTTGTCAAATAATAAGTTTTTATCTCAGAAGCTGGAATCCTTCAATTTATCAAACACAAGATTACTATAGTCACTGACTATTGTGTCTTGTGAACCTAACCTATTCCATTGAACAACCACTATATTTCTTAGCCATTATCAAATTGTCTTGATGACCACTGCTTTATAATATAGTTTTAGATGTGATACAGCTAGGTTACCTTCATTTGCATTTTTTTCATTAATTCCCTTGAATTATTGACCATTTTTTCTTCCAGATGAATTTTGTTATCTTTTTCTAGTTCTGTAATTCCTTGTTAACTTGATTGGTATGGCGCTGAATAAGTAGATTAATTTAGATACAATTGACATTAATATTATATTAGCTTGGCCTATCCATGAGACTTCAACTGTTTAGATCTAACTTTATCTATGTGAAGTGTTTTGTACTTGTGTTTATATAGTTCCTGACTTTGTCTTGTCAAGTAGACTCCCAAACTTGTATTGTATATTGTATTGTAGTTATTTTAAATGGACTTTCTCTTTGTATCTCTTGCTGTTGGATAGTGTTGGTAGCATATAGAAATGTCAATGATTTATGTGGATTTATTTTGTATCCTGCAACTTTGTTCAAGTTGTTAATTCTTTCTAATAGTTTTTTAGTTGATTCTCTTGGATTCTCTAAGTATGCCAGTATGTCATGTACAAAAATGACGTTATCTATTCTAATTTTCTTATTGCTAAAGCTAACATTTCTAATGCAATATTGAATACTAATGGTGATAGTAGCAACCTTATTTCATCCCTGATCTTATTGAAAATACTTTTAGTTTATCCCCATCATATATGATGTTTGCTTATGGTTTTTAGTTTAAAGAAAATTCCATTTCTTTGTTCTCTATAGTTTTTAATAGGAATAGATATTGGATTTTGTCAAATGCTTTTTCTCCATCTATTGAGATAATCATATGATTTCTGTTAGTTTGGTTATTGATATAGTCAGTTATCCTGAGTTTCCTAATATTAAACCAGCCCTGCATTCCTGATATAAGTTCTACTTGGTCATAGTCCATTATACTGGCAATAAGTTGTTGTGACCTCTTTGTTGATATTTTATTTGAGATTTTTGCATCAAAATTCATTAGGAAAATTGGTCTATAATTTTCTTTCTCTTTTTAGACCCTACCTTATTTATGTATCATCACCATATCTGTGTGTTAATAGAAATTTCATAGGACTCCTTTCCCTATTTTTCCAAATAGCTTTCATAGTATTTGAATTAATTTCTCTTCAAATATTTAGTAGAATTCACTTGTAAATCTATTTGACCCAAAGTTTTTCTAAGGGAGTTCATTAATAGCCTCTTCAATGTCTTTTTTCTAAAATGGAATTATTTAAGAAATTTATTTCCTCCTCTGTTAATTGAAGCAATCTATATTTTTGTAAGTATCCATGCATTTCTCTTAGACTATCAGATTTATTGGCATACAATTGAGTAAAATAGTGTCTGATTATTTTTTAATTTCTTCTTCATTGAATTGAATTCATTCTTAATTCACCCACTCATTCTTTAGAATTAGATTATCTAGTTTCCAATTTAGTTTAGTTCCGAAATTTAGTTTCCAATTAATTTTCTCTCTTTTTCTCAGCCCCTTTATTCCATGTAATTTTTATTGCAGCATGATATAAAAAGAATGCATTTACATTTTGCATTTGATTTTGAGATTTTATGCCCTAATACATAGTAAATTTTTATGTAGGTATATGGATACCACCAAGAAAAAAGGAAATCCCTTTTTCTCTCCATTCAGTTTTCTTCAAAGGTCCATCATATCTGACTTCTCTAAATTTTTATTTGCCTCTTTAACTTCTTTCTTATTTATTTTGTGGTTGTATTTATGTAGCTCTGATAAAGTGAGGTTGAAATCCCTCACGAGTATAGTTTTGCTATCTATTTCTTCTTGCAACTCTTTTAATTTCTCCATTAGGAATTTAAATGCTGTATCACTTGGTGCATATATGTTTAGTATTTGTATTACTTCATTATTTATGGTATTCTTAGGAAAGCATATTTTCTTCCTTATCTTTTTAAATTAAATCCATTTTTGCTTTTGCTTGAATTGAGATCAGGATCAAACTCTTGCTTTTTTTTTTTTTTTTTTTTTTTTTTTTTTTTACTTCAGCTGAAGTATAATAAATTCTCCTTCTGCCTTTTACTTTTGCTCTGTATGTATCACTTTGATTTAAATGTTTTTCTTATAAACAAAATATTGTAGAATTCTGGCTTTAAATCCAGTATTCTATCCACTTCTGATTTATGAGAGAATTCATTCCATTCATATTTACAGTTAAAATTACTAAATCTATATTTCCCCAAATCCTATTTTTCCTGTTATACTTTTTTCTCTCCTTTACCCTTTTCCCTCCTCACCAGTGTTTTGCTTCTGACAACCACCTCCTTCAATCTGCCCTCTCCTTTTATAGCCCATCCCCCTTTTTTTATCCCTTTCCCTTTCCACTTTTCTGTTCTCCCTTCTATTAGTCTCTTCATTTCCCTTCTTCTTTCCCCTCCTACATCTCTAGAAGGTAAGACAAGTTTCTATATTAAACTAAAAATCCTAAATTCTCTCTTTGAGACAAATCAAATGAGATTAAGGTTTAAACAATATTAGTCACCCCCCCTTCTTTCCTTCATCTGCAATAGGTCTTTTTTGTGTCTTCTTGTGATACACTTTACCCCATTTTACCTTCCACTTCCTCTTCTTTTAGTAAAATCCCTTTTCTACCCCTAGTTTCATTTTATATCATCACAATAAAGTCACATTATAGCTACACCCTCTAAGTATATCCTTAACAAAGATACTGTTCTCAAGAGTTAACGATATCATCTTCCCATATAGGAATGTAATTATATTAACTTTAAAAAAAACAGTTTTTCCCTTCTCTTTTTACCTTTTTATGCTCATCTTGAGTTTTGTATTTGGAAATCAAGTTTTCTATTCAATTCTGGTCTTTTAATCAAAATAAATGAAAATTCTGTTTTTCATTGAATGTCCATGTTTTCCCCTGAAAGTAGTGCTTAATTTTGCTGCATAAGTGATTCTTGGTTGCAATCCATGCTTCTTTATCCTCCAGAATAGCATATTCTAGGCTCTTCCATATTTTAAACTGGAAGCTGCTAGATGCTGAGTAGTTCTGATTGTGGCTCCTTGATATTTGAATTGTTTCCTTCTGGCTGCTTATCCTATTTTCTCCTTGAACTGATAATTCTGTAATGTAGATACAATACTTTTTGCAGATTTCATCTTAAGGTCTCTTAAAAGATGATTGGTGTATTCTTCCAATTGTTATTTCACCCTCTGATTCTAGGACATTAGGACAGCTTTTCTTGATGATTTCTTAGAAGTCATGGTATATTCAATATCCACACACTCTTGAAAGATGTTGTCTTTTTTTCATTATGACTTTTAGGTAGTCTAGTTATTCTTAGATTGTCTCTCCTGGATCTATTTTCCAGGTAAGTTGTTTCCCCAATGAATTATCTTACCTTATCTTCTATTTGGGAAAGCGGGGAATTGTTTGACTAATTCTTGATGTCTCATTGAGTTATTCACTTCCATTTATGCAATTCTAATCTTTAGTTAATTATTTTCCTCAGCTAGCTTTTTTGTCTCCTTTTGCATTTGGTCAGTTGAACTTTTAAAATAAGTTGTTTTGTTCATTGGGATTTTTTCCCATTTCACCAATTACATATTTTAGGGAGTAGTTCTTACTTTTTTTTTTTCTTTTTTTTTTTTACCAATTTTGTTTTTCAAGTAGTTTTCTTTTTTCATTTCATCAACTCTATTTTTAAGGAGTCGGATTCTTTTTCTAATTCACCAAATCTATTTTTAAGGAGTGATTTTCTGGAGACAATTTCTGTTTCTTTTTTCAAAGTTCTCAAGATCTTTCCCTATTTTTCTTCTAATTCTCTTTTAAGATCCTTTTTGAATTCTTGCAAGAGAGCCTTTTGAATACTTTTTTGATCCAGCAGTGTTTTTACTGGACTTATAACCCAACGAGATTTTTTAAAATACATGACCAAACTTTTATTTTGCTGTACAAAAAGAATCAGACCCTGAAATATTGTACAATTAGCCTGTGAAGGAAATCAATAAGGCAGGTGGGCAAAAATATAGGGATTGGGTATTCAATGTAATGGTTCTTAGTCATCTCCCAGAGTTCTTTCACTGGCCATAGCTGGTTCAGTTCATTACTGCTCATTGGAACTGATTTGGTTCATCTCATTGCTGATGATGGCCAGGTTCATCAGAATTGGTTCATCATATAGTATTGTTGTTGAAGTATATAATGATCTCCTGGCCCTGCTCGTTTCACTCAGCATCAGTTCGTGTAAGTCTCACCAGGCTTTTCTGAAGTCATTTCTTACTGAACAATAATATTATGTAATATTCATATACCAGAGTTTATTCAGCCATTCTCCAATTGATGGACATCCACTCAGTTTCCAGTTTCTGGCCACTACAAAGAGGGCTGCCACAAACATTCATGCACATACAGATCCCTTTTCCTTCTTTATGATCTCTTAATCCAAAGAGATATTAAAGGAGGGAAAGGAACCCATATGTTCAAAAATATTTGTGGCAGCCATTTTTCTAGTGGCAAGAAACTGAAAACTGAATGGATGGTCATAGATTGGAGAATGGCTGAATAGTGATTTATGAATGTTGATGGAATATTATTGTTCTGTAAGAAATGACCAGCAGGATGAGTTCAGAGAGGCCTGGAGGGACTTACATGAATTGATGCTAAGTGAAATGAGAAGAACCAGGAAATCATTATACATGGCAACAATAAGATTATATGATGATCAATTCTGATGGACATGGCTCTACTTAACAATGAGGTGATTCAAACCAGTTCCAATTGTTCAATGATGAAGAGAACCATCTACACCCAGAGAGAGGATAGGTGGAACTGAATGTGGTTCACAACATAGCATTCTCACTCTTTTTGTTGTTTGCATGCATTTTATTTTGCTTCACTTTTTCTTTTTTTTTTACTGGTTTGATTTCATTTTCTTGTGCAGCACGATAATTGTATAAATTTGTATGCATATATTGGATTTAGCATATGTTTCTACCATGTTTAACATATATTGGACTACTTGCCATCTAGGGAAGGGCATGGGGGAAGGGAAGGGAATTGAAACACAAAGTTTTGCAAGGGCTAATGTTGAAGAATTATCCACACATATATTTTGAAAAATAAAAAGCTTTAATAAAAAGAGAGAGCATTTTGATTTGAAGAGCAACTCATATCACCACACTGTGTACAGAACAAGAGAGATGAGAGTGGTCAAATTGTCCTCTGCGTTCCACCCATTTGTCAGGGATTCTGTAAATTCTCAGGTAATATTGGACTTAGGTATCATCTGATATCACTTCCAACTAGGAGAAATAATTTTTAAAAATATGATATTCCTAATGTGCTCCAGCTAGTAAATTTCAGTCAAACTTTCCCAAATTTTTTTTGGCTCTAAGAACACTATGCCTTCAAATGCCTCAAAATTCTTAGTGAATAAAGGAATATAGATTCTGGTGTTCTCACTTGAGTATTAGGGACAAGGTAGACTGAAATTTTTAATTGCAAATTTCTTGTGCACATGAAAGATGAAAGTAAAGTATATTAGAACCTTGTTTAGAACTCTTGAAACCATAAACTATTGTGTTGTGTTTATAAAAAATACATAACTTGACTCAGTTCACTTCTTCGTATTTATTACATTCTTTTTTGTAGCTATTAAGTCTAATTATTATTTGCTCTCCTTAGTTATATTTTAGTTATACTTTAATATCCATTGGTATGCAGGTGTCTTTTGTTTCAATGCAAGTGAAAACAGATTTTTTCATCTCTTTGTATGCCTAGGACCTACTGTAGCTTCTTATATAATAACAAGCAGTAAGTATTGTTTATTGAATTGAATTGAAATTTCAAATATCCTATTTCTGAAAGGACATTGGTAGATTGAATATTTCCTAAGAAAGGTAAATGAAATGGTGAGACTTGGAACTCATAACATTGGAAAGTAGGGTGAAAAGTCTGGAGATATTTATCATGGAAATAAAACATCTCTAAATATTTTATAGGTTAGTATGAAGAAGAAGGATTACATGAGTTCTGTTTTCTCCCCAAAAAAGGATATCAATAGAAAGGAGATTTTAGCTTGATATTAGGGAAAACTTTCTAATAATTAAAGATATGCAAAAAATGGAATGAGCTACCTTGGGGGGCATTGAATACTCTTTTATTTGAAATCTTCAAGAATTTCATGAGGATAGATGACCATATTAAAGAGACGTTACAAAGTGGAACCCTGTTGAGGTATGAACCAGATGAAATGGCTTTTGTAGTACCTTCCAATTCATAAATTCTTGACTCTATTGTATCTTTTTGTCATAATAAAATATATAGGGCATCTCTCCCGGCTGAAGAGGTTTCTTGTTGCTTCTGGAAATGATAGTATCTGTACTTTCTAAAATCTTACTTTTTCAATGTATTTTATTTATAATGATCCAGTTAATATGTAGTGTACATATTGTTAACTTTATTTTATAAATGAGAAATTAGTCTTAGGCACTATGTTTTGCCTGGTTTCACAGTCAGCAGCAGAGGCCAAATTTAAGCCAAGATATTTTTAAGGAGCACAGTGTTCTTTCTAGAATACCATGGGTGCTTCTTAGAATGGTATGAATAAAAGGTACTGCCATAGTGGATTATGCCTCCTACACAAGGATTTGCATTTCAAAAGAGGCAATATGGAAGTGAAAATGTGTTGTTAGTCCACAGGAATGAACTGGCAGTGATGGAACCCAAATTATGGGATCATAGGATGCAATGCTAGGAAGCATCTTGTTTATCTTTAATACAATTAATATAATAATGCAATAATATTTATTTTACATATGAAATAAGTAAGGCCTAGAGGAGTAAAGTATGTTATCAAAAGATATAAAACAGCAGAAGCAAGATTTGAAGAAATGAACTGATAGAGTCAGAAGACAAAGTCAAAACTTGGTTTTGTGAATTACTCTCTATGTAACTTGGAGCAAATCCTTTCAGTTGTTAAAACCTCAGGTTACTTGTGTATAAATGCAAAATTAATCAAGATCATCCATTCCCAAAGTATTTATGCAACGTGGGTGCTACAGCAAAATCACAGATATATTTCCCCACCTACCATCTCTGCCCTCACCACCAATCCAGGGAGAGGGGAAAGGGAGAAAGCATAGAGAAGGAAGTGATTTGTTCAAAGTTTCTATAATTACAACAATGTGAATAAAAACTTCACTAAAAAGAAACTGTATTCTGAGTAAATAAACAGTCAGGAATACTCATTGAGAAAGATAAGAACATAAATAAATCCCTTCTCACAGCAGAGAAATAATGCCCTTCTAGATCAGAACATTATATACATTGTAATGATAATTATACTGAACATTTCCTTTCTATAAAGACGTGTTCAATATGGGAATGTAAGGGAGAAATTTTTTTTTTTCCCCCCAGAAATGATACTTTCTGTGCGTACCATTTCTTTATTGTAATGGTACTCTTTTCCGAAATACTATATCAAATTCTTTATTTATCTGTCTGTCTGTCTATATATCTATCTATTATTTATGAACATATATATCATATATATAAGCATATACCCATATACATATGTATGTACATGTGCATGTATATATTTGTGTATATATTTTCACAGACAACTGAGTGGCACAGTGAATAGAGCACAAACCCTCAGACTAGGAAGACTCATCTTCTTGAATTTAAATTCAGCTCCAGATATTAGTTGTGTGACCTTGAGCATGTCACTTAACCCCATGTACTTCAGTTTCCTCATCTATAGAATGACCTGGAGAAGGAAATGTGAAACTATCCTAGTATATTTCCTTAGAAAATTGAAAATGGGGTCACATACATGATTAAAAACAACTGAAGAACTACAATATCATGCGCATACACACACAAACACACAATTTGTCCCCAACATTCTCAGTTCAGTTTAAAATTTTAGTAGCTTAAATATGTAAAACTTCAAATGATAAACATATGTATATGCATATATATTCACTTAATATTTTTAATGATAGTATATATATTTCTTGAGAATAGCACTTGATTCATAAGATAATTTCTGTCTTTACCCAGAATTTACATCCAATAAATCAAAAATACTTATTATTTATAGCATGGGATCCAGAATTAGAACATCTGGGCTCAGATCCTGACACCACTGCTAATTATGTGACATGGGCAAGTTATTTCACCTCTTAGAACATAAATTTATTTATCTTTAAATCAAAGGGTTGAATTAAATGGTATTTGAGGTATCTGACTGATCCTGCCTATAACATGCTCATCTCAAACATTAAAATGTGAATTTATCAAGTTCATTAAAAGGTCAATAAATTACAACCATAAATGACTCTATAACGAGCTCTTTGGATACTCTGTGAGTTGAAGGAAGTAACCATATTGAGTGTGGAGAAGGGAAGACTCATTAAAAATAGGATAGCTGCTTCTACAATGACTTGAGAATCTGTCATTTTGGAAGAGGTATTAGACTCATTCATTTTGGCTTAGAGAACAGAGATAGAATTAATGGATGGGAATCACAAAGAAGGATATTTAATCTAGATCTTAGGAAAATCTCCCTAACAATTAAGAGTTGTCCAAAAGAGGAATGTACTACTTTAAAAGGTTTCCTTCCTTAAAGATCTTCTAACAGGGGCTATATAATCATTTATTGAATATGCTAGTGGAGATTTATCTTGTGTATGCCTTGAACGACATTTCAAAATCTCCTCTAATACTCAAATTCTATGATTCTGAAACTACATTTCAAAGTCTCTTCTAATAGTCAAATTCTCTGACTCCTTCTTAGTTTTAAATTTGTTGTTGTGGTTTGTGGTTTCTGGAAAAGACAACTGAAAAAGATTATATGGGATAATATATTCTGAAATTTACTAGTTCTGTAATTTTTGACAAGTTACTTTCCCTTTCTAGGATACAATTTCTTTCTGTCAAAAGAGGGATACTAATTAAATTACCCCACAGGACAGTGTTATGGGTAATGTTACTTATTGTTGCATTCTTCTACAAATATACTTATTATCCAAATGAAGAATCCCTGTATCCAAAGATACCTGTCAAAACAGGTAGAACCTGTAAAAGAAAAGTTTGATATTGTTTAGAAAAATATAAAAATAGTCTATACTGAATGGAGAAGATTAGTATTTTTGGACAATTTTGCAAGTTTGCATAGAGGTCATTCAATTTGTTCAGAAAAAAATTGTTTTGAATATACTTAATATACTTTTAAAATATCATTAGTTACCATAGTGAGCCAGGAGTGAACAATACTAGGTAATTGGGTAGAAGTCTAGATTCTGATTCACATTTAAAAAAAAAAAAAGGAAAAATAAGTCTAAGAAAAGTCACTTAGTTCTATTTTTGGAACTTCACGTTACAGTTGAAAGAACACTGATATGACCTCAAGCAAATCATATCCTCTATTCCAATCTTCAGTTTTTCTTATCTTTTTTTCTAAGAAAATTAGCAAAGAAAATAGTAAAGGACAGATAATCTCATTTCTTAAAAGTATGAAAAACCAAGAAAATTTTGCACTCTCTCATCTGAATCAAGTTCAGAATGTTTATATATCTTTTATAGCCTAGTCACCATTATTTATTTTCCAGGTACAAGGTAGTCTTTTCCCTAGAAAATAAAGTAAAAGGATATAAAGTATGATTCTGTACTCTCTGCATATTAGTGAGAATACAGTGTTTCATTTTCAAAAAATGATAAGAGGTTTCAATGTGAAAACAAAGAAAAAAAACCATTTTTGAAGAGGCACATGGGTACCTTGACCTGTTTCTGTATGTTTCAGTATAGAACACTGTGTCACAAAGGAGACAGTGGAAAAAAAGGACTACTTAATACTTAGAAGTAAGGAAAAGATCTAAGATTCTTTCAAAGAGGAGGGAGCTATACCCTCTGAGAAACTAGCAGCTGCTTGTCTTCCAAGGAATAATTATTTGGTTCCAAAGGTTCTATTTATGTGAGAAGTCTTCTGGTAAAGGTCAGGAGAAGAGATGATTAGTGGTGGTTACTAGTTCCCTGTTGAGAGGTAACTATGTGCTAATCTGCTAATGGCAATAAAGAGGTCTGCTGTTTTTCTACCATTTATATCACAGATAGATGACTTGTCAAACCAGATTGTTACCTATTTAAAATATTAATATCTTTTGCTTTTGCTTTTGTTCACTTTTAAAATATATTTTTCCTTTTCTTCTTTCTGATTATCAATGATCTGTAAGAAATTTTTAAAATATATTTTAAAAGTGACAGCAAATACAATCAAAAAATCAATTGTGTATGATTATATATGATATTAAAAATGCATAGTCCCTTACACCTGCAAAGAGATAACTATAGATTTTCTCAGCTCTTCTCTTGAGTCATCCTAAACAAATATAACTAATCATGACCAGAAAATTGATGGGAAAACATGCCTTCTGATTTTCATCAGAGTTGTGTTTTAAAAAAAAAGATATTTAGAATGAGGTATATATACATTTTTACAGAAGAAGGAAATGGCAACCTATTCTAGATTCTTTGTCAAGAAAACCCCACATGGTCAAAAAGAGTCTGATGTGATGAAAAAAATGCTAAACAATAAACATATATAATTTACATATACCCATTGTTTTACTTCACTTTGCTTAATACACATTGGAATTTTATTCTATTCTAGGGACTATGTGGTCTTGCTAGAGAATATATAGAAAAATGATTTCTTTTATGAAATTTCTATTCTAATGGAAAGATGACTTGCATAATGCATGAATATACACATGCATGTATATATATATATGTGTGTGTGTGTGTGTTTAATGAATATATATGTGTTTGTGACTATTGAAACATACAAGATAAATAGCATAAATAATAATTATAATGATAATAGCAATTAACATTGATATAGTGTTTACCATATGCCAGGTGCTATACTAAATGCTCTAATTTTTTTTAAAATTTGATTCTCACAGCAACACTTTGAGGGAGATGTGAAGAATCTGATGTGAACAGTAGCTAAGTGACTTCTTCAGGTCCAAAGCTATTGCCTACATTCAAATTTGAACTCATATCTTCCTGACTTCAGGCCTGGTGCTCTGTCTACTGTGTCTGTAGACTGAATTGCCTCCAGATGAAAGCTGATTTAAAGGAGGAAGGGCTAATAGCTAGTGGGAATGGGAAAGGGATATATAAGATTCACCTTGAATCTTTAAAAAAAAAAGATTCTAGAAGCAAAAGTAAAGAAGAACATTCTAGTTATAGGGACAGTGAATGTAAAATCAATGAGTTGGGAAATGAAGAATTACATGGAAGAAGCAGCACATAAGCCTATATGTATATGAACTATAACATTTATATGGAAGAATAATGGGTTAAAAGATTAGAAAGATAGGAAGGTAGCATGTTATGAAGTGATTTACAGCCTAAGCCAAAAAATGCATATTTGATTCTTGTAGTAATAGAGAACTGTGAAATTCATTAAGTAGGTAGGAAACATAGACCTACATTTTAGGAAAATCATTTTGGAAGTATTGTGGATAACATTAAAGTGGGAAGAGATTTGAATTGGGGAATCCAAATAGAAGAATATTGCAGTTATCCTAGGAAAAAGTGGTAAAGATCTGAAGCTGGACCATAACTATGTGGGCAAGGGTAAGGAAATATATATATATATATATATATATATATATATATATATGCACATATATATATATATACATATATCAAGGTATTTCAGTTTATTACATATGTAGAGGGAGGGAGAAAGAAGTGAGGAGAATTGTGAGCCAGTTATTACAGTGGCTTAAAGGATAGTGATACTCTTGAAAGCAAAAAAGAGAAAAGTTCTGGGGACAAGATAATTTGTTGGACAAGTAGAATATGAAATGTTTATGGATCATATAATTTGACATAGTTCAAGATACTGGGACTCAGGAAAAAGATTAGAATTGAATTTTTAAAATCTAAGATTCATCTGTATAGAAAGGATAAGTAACCCTAAAATATATAATGAAATCATCAAATAAGAGAACATAAAGAAGAAAAAAAGAAAAATTATTTAGGACAGCACTTCTGAGTTTACACAAAGTTAGTGGATGTGCCATGGGAAAAGATCCAGCAATGGAGAGAGAGACAATGAATGATAAGATAGGTAGTATAAGAAACACGTCAGAGCAGAAACAAAAATCCAGACAAGGGAGTATCCAGGAGAAAAAGGTGACTGACACTGTTAAAGGCTGAAGAGAAATAGGAAGAATGAGGATAGGAAAAATGTCATTGGATTGGTCACTTAGATTTCATGGACCATGATATTTCCCTGTCTCACCTTTTTTGAGATGTAAATTTGTTTGTTTGTTTATTTTTGATAAATTGATTAGTTCTGGTGATTTTTTTTATTTAAAAAAATGTATATATTGTATACTACAGCTCTCTGGGAAGAGAAAGGGAGAAACTAGAGGAAATTTAGGTGACAAAAATATATTAATAAAATGTATGCTTTTTTAAAAAAATCATCAAAGATATGTGCATATTCTTTGATCTAGCAGTGCCATTACTGTATTTGTATCCCAAAATGATCAGAAAAGAGGGAAAATAATCCACATGGACAAAAATTTTTGGAACAGCCCTTTTTTGTTGTGGCAAGAAACTGGAAATTGAGTGGATGCCCATGTGTTGGGAAATGGCTGAATAAGTTATGGTAAATTAAGGTAATGGAATATTATTGTTTTATAAGAAATAATGAGCAGGCTGAGTTTGGAATAGCCTGGAAAGACTTATATAAGGTAATTTTAAATGAAATGAGCAGAACCAGGAGAACACTGTGCATAGGAATAACATTTGGTGATAATCATCTGTGAATGATGACTTAGTTCTTTTCAACAATGATAATTAAAGGTAATTCTAGTAGATGTGGAATGGAAAGTATCATTTGCATATAGAGAGAGAACTATGGAGATTAAATGTGCATCAAAGCATTGTATTTTCACTTTTTTGTTGTTTGTTTCCTGGGTTTTTTCCCTTTTGGTCTGATTTTTCTCATGCAACATGGCAAATATGGAAATATATTTGCTATCTTGTAGAAGAGAGAAAGTAAGGGTGGAAGGGAGAAAAATTGGAACACAAAGTCTTACAAAAATGCATGTTGAAAACTATCTTTACATCTACTTAAAAAAATAAAGTACTATTGAAAATTTTAATAGAAAAGAAGGAAGAAATGAATGTATTTTATATCTGTGTGTATATATATCTATAGATATACACATACACCACTCACAAAAAGGTGAAACCATCAATTGGAGAATAGTTCAATAAATTCTAGTATATGAATGAATATATTATAATATTCTTATGCCATAAGAAATTATAAAGTGCATGATTTTAGTAAACCTGGGATGGCTTTTATAAATTGCTGTGGAGTAAAGTGAACAGAAGCAGGAAATAAGTTATACCAAAACAGAAACATTGTAAAAAAACAACTTAGAAAAACCCAAGAGTTGTTATCAATGTAATGATCAAAAATAATTCAAGAGAACTAGAGATGAAATATATGATCTACCTCATTACAAAGAAGTCATGAACTCCTTATACAGAATGATACAAAAATTTCAGACATTTTCAGTCAATATAGGAATTTATTTTGACTATGTACATTTGTTTAAGAGTTTTATTTTGCTTTTTTTCAAAACAGGAGATAAAGAAAAAAATGAATAAAAATACTTTTAATTGTAAAAAGCATTAAAAATAAAAATTATATCAAAATGCTTTATTTTTACATTGTGAACATTTATCCTAGTATCCTTCACCCTTATTTTCCCAGAAAACCAATCCATGTAATAAACAATTTTCAAAGAAAAAAATCAGCAAAATTGTCCAATACCTCACAAAATAAGAAAATACATTCATTGTTCTATACCCATGGACACCCCACCTCTATATTAAAAAAAAAAAGTCAGGTAGGTAAATGTTCTCAAGTCTCCTTTTGAAGCCATATTTATTTTGTTGTAATTTTTCAAAATTAATTTTTGACTTATTTGTTGGTTTTGTTTTTTCTATTTACATTGTTTTCATTGTGAATATCAGTTTCTTGGTTCTTCTTACCTAACTGAATCTGTTCACATAAGTTTTTCCATACTTCTCTTTATTTACTTTGTTTGATATTTCTTATAAGACAGTAGTAGTCCACATTTGTGTATGATGATTTTGTTTGACCATTACCTAATTAATGAGCTTCTAATTTGTTTCTACTTATTTACTATAAAAAACAAACTGGGATTACAATAAATATATTGATGTTTATAGGGGCTATTTTCTTATCAAGTATCTCCTGGGATATATGCTTAATAGGCAAAGTTGTAGTTCATTGAATTATTGGCATTTTGTTCACTTTCTTTTCATAATTAAATTGTTATTCAAAGGTTGTGCTGATTTATATTTCCATCAACAAAGCACTAATGTTTATATTTCCAAACCCCCAAAATTGAATATTTCTATCTTTTATCATGTTTACTAATTTGCCAAATATACCTTAAGAATGCTTTGATTTAGATTTCTCTTATTATTAATGATTCAAAACATTCTACTTTAAAGAATGTAATTCACTTTTGAAAACTATTTATCCATATTTTTGACCACTTATCTGTTTTAGAATAACTTTTGAATATTTGCAGGCATAAATATATGCATAGATACACATGTGCACATATATAACATATATTATGTTTTATTATATATATGTATAAATATGTTTATATGTACACACATATATACATATATACTCATTTGTATTCTTTTTAGAATTGCCTCTATCAATTCTTCCCATAATTATGAAACATAAATGATACCTCTATTTTAATTTTTCTGGCATGATATCTAATATTAAAATCACTAACCTTTTTGAATTTATTGTCATGTGTGAGATATTGATTTAAACCTAATTTCTGCAATTGCCTTACAATTCTTCAGGGCTTTTTTGGTCTTGTTTTGCAAAAAATTTCAGAGATACTAAGCAATTTACATTTTCAAGTTTATTGAAAAGTTTATTATTGAATATTACATTATTTTTTCCCTCATTTTCTCTTTTCTATTCTGTTTCATTGATCTACTTCTCTATTTTCCAATTAATACCAAATAATTTTTATGGCTACTATTTTTATGGTCTACATATACTATTCTCTTTTATTAGTATTTTTTTTCATTATTTTTGATTTTCTATTTCTCCAAATAAACTTGACTATTACTTTATCAAGTTAGGTGGCATAGTGTTCTGAACCTGGGGTCAGGAAGACTCCTCTTCATCAATTCAAATTTGTCCTCAGATACTTACAAACTTTGAGACGCTGGGTTTTGCCTCAATTCTCTTCAATAAACTGAGCTAAAGAAGAAAAAGGCAAACCAATCCAATATCTTTGCCAAGAAAACTTTAAAGGTCACAAAGAATCAGATATGACTGAAACATCTGACTAACAAAAGGACCCTCTTCAAAAGTGTATTGTGTAGTCAAAGTAATTGCTGATGCCCTAGGCTATTCTAAAGTAAAATCATACCATTGGCAAAAGATTAATATTCTTTCTATCTTCTACTTTTACATTACTGTGGTATCTTTTAATAATGCTGGTATTTCTAGGACTATATCAAACAATAGTACTGATTGAACATTTTTGCTGGAAAACCTCTAGTGTATTCTCATTCTATGTTACACTTACTTTTGGTTCTAGAAAGATATTTTATGTGGTATTTGAAAATACCTTTCCATGTCTACAATTTACAGGGTTTTTAGCTTAAATGAGTACTGTATTTTGTCAAAACCTTTTTTTCTTTGACTTTCATTGGCTGATATAATGATGAGGTTTTCTATAGTATGTTTTTAATGTGATTAATTACATTGATTGTTTTCCTAATGTTGAAACATCCTTTGAATACTTCAGATAAAAATGTTGATATTTCACCTTCTTCCTTTTACTTCTACTTGTAACCCCAGTTATATGATATAATTTCTCCCACCCTTTCTTTATTTTATATGACTATTTATTCCTTTCTTCTTTCCTGTTTATTTCACTTTTTTAAAAGATACTCAAAATATAATAAAATCACCTCCAAGCCTTCTTTATTATTTGATTTCCTTTGTGATGTCTAATAAAATTTGTGTTTTGAGGGAATAATTTTATCATCCCCTGCTATTAGAATATAAATTCTGCTTCCTTGTTTATTTCCTTGTATTTACCTTTAGTGTTTCCCTTGACTTCCTCATTTATATTTTAAAGTTTCTACTTAACTTTCTTCCTTAAAAAAATCCCAGGAGGGAGTAACCTGGAAAAATTATTGTCTAAGATTATAATCAGTTTTAATGGGCTACTTATTCTTTACTATACATCTACGTCTTTTGCCTTTTGGAATATATTAGTTTAAACTTTTCATTCTTTTGAAGAGAAGAGTGTTCAAGGGTGTTGTGAGTCTCAAATAACATCAACAAAGTAAATTACTTTATAATTGTTAAAGTACTACATTAATATCAAATATTAATAGTATTAGCCTACAATAATCTAGCTTCCAGACTGGTGATGATGATTTTATTCCTTGAACCTTGCATTGCATTCCTGCCGAGATTGGTCATGTTAATAAAGCAATATAAGGGTGTACTGATAAATGTTTAACAATCAAATACTCTGACAAGATGGGGGGAAGTATGTACATACATTTTACAGTTAATTTCCATTATTTAAATTTCCTTAAATCTAGACAAAAAATGAAATAATAAATCAAGCCCTGATACATAGTGATTGCTGATTTCTGAGTTACCTCAAGTTTAAAAAAGCAGGAGTACAACCTAAAGAAGAATTGGGGAGAGGATAGGGGAAGTCATCTAATCAGAGGGAGAGAATGAAGGGGACCCTGGTGTAAGGAATGGTTTGATTGTTACCTTCTTGTTTGAACTTTGCCACTTAATGAAAATCACTTTGGGTCTGAAGGATACAAATCTAGCTTGCCTCTGGTTGGAACTCCAATACATTGCTGCTAGACCCAGTTGTAATCAGCTAGCTAGAAAGCTCTATAAATTTAGAGTGCTAAAACGAGAGATGCTCTCTGTTTGAGCTCCCAACTCTGGCATTCTAATGCAGACTTCAGCTTATTCCAGGAGTCTGATTTATTCTCCTTGTAAGAGCCACACAGACTATACTTTTTTTTTCTGTTCTTGATCATTGCCTGGTATATAGTCTTAATGCCAACATAACTAATTGCAAACTATGTCTTTAATTTGGACTAGATCTGCAACCTAGCTCTACAATATGAGTATTAGAGTTACAAATTGGTACCTGTTCTAAATCTTAACATGTCTCTCCTGTCAGGTCCCTCTTTGCTGATTCTGGGACCTTTTCTTTTTTAAAATTTATAATAATTTTTTTTGTTTTTCAAAATACATGCAAAGATAGTTTTCAAGATTCACTCTTGCAAAACTTTGTGTTCCAAATTTATCTCCCTCCTTCTCCACCTCCCCCAGCAAGCAATCCAATATAGTTTAAACATGTGCAATTCTTCTAAACATATTTGAGACCTTTTTTTAACCTAACACTGTGCCAAGACCCTGTTCAATCTCTCCTCTAGAAGACTTAACACAGAGTCCTCCTGGCTAGAACTTATCCCCAATAACAACAAATCTTTTTATTGATCTCCTTATGATGACTTGGACTGAAAAAATAACACTGATTTTTCCTTACGTTTTCCAATCAGGACTCAGTCTGACTGAGATTTTAATTTCTAAGTCTTTATGAAGTAATTGTAAGGGGGAAATAGTTTGTATTGCTATCTTCTACCCCGCCAAAATGTCCACCTTTCTCCTAATCATTTTATAATCACCAAATCTAATAAATTTTATCAAACCTCATTATATCATTTGCTACATAGTTGCTATTCAATAAATGGTTGCTGATTATCTAAATTAGTGATGTTAAAATAAAATAAAGACTGAGGGCCACATACTGAATAAGAAAACCATAAATTAACATTGTTTATTTTTAAATCACATTTTTAAAATTTTGTTAAACATTTCCTAATTACATTTTTAATCTGGTTTGGGCCATAGTCTCAATTTTCCAGCAGAGTTAGATGATTTTGGTCTAAAGGACTAGGGTTGGTAATAAATTTGGATTTTTATAATCCATGAATGAGAAGTTGCTGAAGATTATGGGGAAAGTACATGTTAGATGTGGAAATAGGTAGAAAATAATTATTCTATCCCTTTTTCTTCTGCTGCTGCCTTCCATGACCAGTAAGTCTGGGGCTGTGAATTAAAGAAAAATCATTACTAGAAATTATGGCTAAGAATGTGATGTCTTCTGAAAGAATCGGATCTCAGTGTATACCAGAAGGTAAAAAAGGTGAAAAGAAGTACTATTAGATTAGAAAAGATTTGTTAATTATGGAGCAGGTTTTTATGTTCTCTTGAACAGGTGATCAGATCCAGCATAGAATATTTATAGGGTCAGAAAGATAGAATAGAGGTAGATGGTAATAAAAATATAGTGTTGGAAAGTTGTACTTTTGCATTTGGGATTAATCAAGATGGATAGAATAAGAAGAGTCTGAATATGCTAATCACTCAGAAATGAATACAGAGTGAACAACAGTTAAGCACATTGATAGTGGTAGACTATTAGAAGGTTTAATAATTGCTTTCAAGTGCCTGAATTGGCATGCTGCTTTGTCCTAGGAAGAATCAAGAAGTCTTCCCCATACTAGGAATGAGAAGGAGGCAGTATAGTACTATTAAGTTAAGTGCTGCATCATGGAGTGCAATTCTAGCAAAATGGGTGATTTTATGATCCTTGGGATCCCAGAAAGATGGATAAGCAAAGAATTGATAGACTGGTTTCCATACATCAATTTTGAGTTGGGCCTTGATCTTCTGTGGCTATTGGGATCCAGAAGACTAGCAAAGTGGCTGGAGGTTGTATCCTGAACCTGTGCTAATAGCAAACTTTGAACATAACCTAGTACTATTTGATAAAAGAGCAAAATTAGATCTAGGTGACTGGGGAATGATCACTGATGCTTAAAAGGAAAAATCAATAAAACGCTAATATTTTTAAATGGATTTGCTTGGATTTTTGTAAATATAATCAGAAGGATTAGACATTACAAAGACATATGGAGAAGGGAAATTGTCTCTGCATATCATCCAACTTAGATAACATAGAATATCTAAAATTTAGGGAGAAAAATAGTAGTAGTAATACCCAGAAGTTCACAAAAATAATATCTAGGAGAGGAGCCAACCATAAAACACATTACCTTAGCTTTCTAAACATAAGTGCACAAAGTGTGGATAAAGTAAATTAGAAGTCATAATATAAAGAAGTAAATTTAAAATCATTGATATTAATAATGTGAGACTGGGTGGAATTAGATAATGAATCAGTTATGACTCTTAAAGCATTTATCTCATTAAAATGGAAGAATATAGGAGAGGATAAAGAAAAAAAAATCTTTGCATATTGAAGAAATATATCCTCATGAAGAGATTTTGGAACAAATAGAAGGCCACATAATAAAGAATATTTGAGCAAAGATAAACAGAAAAGAAACTGGTATCTTATTGTCAGAGTATACTATATACAGAGCCTTTACAGAAAAGGTAAAAAAAAAAAAAAAAACTACCATAAAATCAAACAATTAAAAAACTGATAAACCCAAAGACTCCAGCTTCTGGGATAAGAACTCACTATTTGACAAGAATTGCTAGGAAAATTGGAAAATAATACAGCAGAAACTAGGCATTGACCAATACCTAACACCCTATGTCAAGATGAAGTTGAAATGAGTTCATGATTTAGATATAGTGTTAATATAGGCAAATTAGGAGAACAAGGGATAGTCTACTTCTCAGATCTATGGAGAAGAAAGGAATTTATGGGCAAAGAAGAACTAGAGAACAATATGAAAGGCAAAATGGATACTTCTGATTCCATTACCTTAAAAATTTTTGTACAGACAAAACCAATGCAGCCTTTTGTTTTAGTCCTATATCAGTAGTGGAGCAAACCAGTGAGGCAACCCCAAGTACCAGCTCAGAAAGCAAATTCCTAGATTGTTTCCTGGAAAGATCAGGCTACCTTCTGCTGGGAGCAAAATACCAAGCGCAAGGGGCAGAATTTTTATATCCAAGGATTCTGATAAAAGCCTCATTTCTAAAATGTATAGGCAATCAACTCAAATTTATAAGAATATAAGCTATAATCTCCAATTGATAAATGGTCAAAGGATATGAAGAGATAATTTTAAGATGAAGAAATTAAATCCATTGCTATTCTTATAAAAATGCTCTAAGTATTAAGCAGAGAAATGCAAATTATGACAACTCTGAGGCACCACTACATACTTCTCAGATTGGTTAAGATGACAGGACAAGATAATGATAAATGTTGGAGGAGATGTGGGAAAACCGGGACATTAATATATTGTTGGTAGAGTTGTGAACTTATCCAACTATTTTGGAGATCAATTTGGAACTATGACTAAAGGACTATCAAACTGTGTATACCTTTTGATTCTCTACTGGATCTGTATCCCAGAGAAATAGTTTAAAAAGAGAAAAAGACCGACATGTGCAAAAATTTTTGTAACAGCCTTTTTTTTAGTGGCAAGGAACTGGAAAGTAAATAGATGCCCATCAGTTGAAGAACAGTTGAATATGTTATAGTATATAATGTTATGGAATGTTATGAAAATTATTGTTTTATAAGAAATGATCAGCAGGATGATTTCAGAGTGGCCTAGAGAGATTTGCATGAACTGAAACTAAGTGAAATGAGTAAAACTAAGATTACATTGTACACAGCAATAACAAGATTATGCAATGATCAGTTTTGATGGAAGTGGCTCTTTTCAACAATAAGGTGATTCAGGCCAATTCCAATAGACTTGTGATGGAAAGAGTCATCTGCAACCAGAAAGAAGAATGTGGGAACTGAATGTGTATCACAACATAGTATTTTTACCTATTTTGTTGTAGTTTGCTTGCTTTTTGTTTTCCTTCTCATTTTTCCTTTTTATCTGATTTTTCTTATGCAGCATAATTGTGGAAATATGTATAGAATAATTGCACATGCTTAAGTTTCTTGCTCTCTGGGATAGGACATCAAGGAAGGGAGGGAGAAAAAATTTGAACACAAGATATTGCAAAGGTGAATATTGAAAACTATCTTTGCATATATCTTGAAAATAAAAGGCTATAATTTTTTCAAAGGTAAAAAATAATCAATTAAAATAAATATCCGATAAATAAACATGGAAAAAAATTAAAGCCTTTTATGAGCACTTCCAAGAAGTCTCTTTGGTCTCAAGACCACTTCATATTACCCTAAGATTTCCTCTGTGGACATTTTGTCCTTTTCTGAGTTGGTATTTTGATTTTCCCTGTCACAGCAGCTTTCTATGGTCAAGGATTTTTTCTGTTTCTGTTTCTTTTCTTTTTTTCTTTTTCTTTTTTTTTTTTTTGTGGCTTTTAAGGCTGAATTCTATCCCTGGCGTAAAGGGCGCATTGTCCCATGCTTTCTGTGCAACTCTGAGCCTTTGCTTTGAGCACAGGGGTGTTTTGCCCCCAGCAAAGGGTAGCTTTACTTGATCTTTCCATTAAACCATCTAGTTTCCCAAAATTTGCCTTCTGAGCTGATACTTGGGGCTCCCCCACTGGTTTGCTCCACCACTGATCCAGGACTGAGGGTCTTAGTTGATGATCTACTATGTTTAAGAGCCCCTCCCTGGCTTTCCCAGACTCCATCTAAGCTGGGCTGAACAACCATTTCACCCCAGTGAGATTGATCTTTCTTGAAATCTTTCCAATCTATCTTGTTCTGGAGAGTTTCATGCCATCAGACTGTTCAGATCCTTGGTTTCATGTGGTTTTTGACAGAAACTGGGAGAACTTGAGCAATTTTCTGGCTTCATTTTGCTATCTTGGATCCACCCCTGGAAATCACTCTCCAGTTTTTTTAATAAGAATGAGTTCTATATATTGTCAAAAGTTTTTTCAGCATCTATTGAGATAATCATATAATTTCTGTTGTTTTTCTTATATAGTCATATTGATTTAACCCTGAATTCCAGGTATAAATCTCACCTGAAATAGTGTTTAATCTTCCTGGGCTAGGTGTCATCAATATATATGGATGAATAATAGGATTTTGATAGGGCTTCTTTGCCCCATTTTTCAAATAGTTTATATGGTATTGGAATTAATTGTTCTTCAAATGTTTGATAGAATTTACTTGTGAACCAACCTAGCTTTGGGGATTTTTTTTCCTAGAGAATTTGTTAAGGTCTTTTTCAATTTTTTTTCCTAAGATGGACTTATTTAGGGTTTCTAGTTCTTGATCTGTTAACCTAAGTAATTCATATTTTCATATTTATCAAATTTGCTCAAATGTCAGATTGATTGGCATATACTTGGGCAAAAATATTTCCTAATGATTTATCCCTTTTAATTTTTTATACCATATGATTTCTTTTCTTTTTTCTTTTAATTAAAATTTAATTAAACAATGGTTTGTCTATCTTATGGAATTTTTTTCATAAAAACAACCCCTAGATTTATTTATTAGTTCAATAGTTTTTTTTTTTAAATCATATTAATCTCACCTTTGATTTTCAGAAATTCTAATTTGGTGATCAATTGGGGATTTTTATTTTGTTCTTTTTCAAGTTTTTTTTTTTTTTTTTTTTTTTTTTTTTTTTTTTTTTTTTTTTTTTTTTTTTTTTTTTTTTTAGTTACATGTCTTACTCATTAATCTATTTTCTCCTCTCCTGTTTTTGTGAATGTAGGAATTTAAAGATATAAATTACCCTCTAAGTGCTGCTTTGCCTACAACCCATAAATTTTGGTATGTTGGCTCATTGTTTTCATTCTTTTTGATAAAATTGTTGTTCATTTCCTTGATTTATTCTTTGACCTTCTTATTCTTTAGGATTTGATTATTTAGTTTCCAATTCACTTTTAATCTATATTTCTACTGCTCTTTGTTGAATGAAGTTTTATTACATTGTGATAGAAAAGAATACATTTAACATTTCTTGCTTTTTTACATTTAATTTTGAGGTTTTATACCCCTGCACACAGACACACACACACACACACACACACACACACACACACATATTATATGGTTTATTTTTTATTGCCATGTGCTGCTCAGAAAAAGATATATTATTCCTTTCAGTCTGTTCCAATTCAGTTTTCTTCAAAGATCTGTTATATTTAACTTTTCTAATATTTTACTTACTTCTTTGGTCTCTTTCTTATTTAGTTTTTGGTTGGATCAAGTTTTGAGAGGGAACAGTTGAGTCCCTCACTAAGAGTGTTGCTGTCTATTTCTTCCTGTAATTAGCTTAACTTCTTTAAAATATTTGATGCTATATTAATTGGTGCGTGTATATTTAGTATTGATACTACTTCATTACCTATGATACCTTTTAGTAAGACATAAAAGATATCTTATATAATTAGTTTTTTTCTCTGAGATCAGATTGCTATCCCTGTTTTTTTTTTTTTTTTAACTTCAGCTGAAGCATAATAGATTCTGCTCCTGTCCCTTGCCTTTAGTCTATATATCTCTCTGCTTAGAGTTATGTTTCTTGTAAACAACATATTGTAGGATTCTGTTTTTGGATCACTGTGCTATCTATTTCTATTTCATTTCATCCCATTCACATTCAAAGTTATTACTATCTGTATATTTCCTTCCATCCTATTCTTCCTCCAGTTGTCCTCTTTCTCATTTCTCCCTTTCCCTCTTCATCAGTGTTTTCCTTCTGTCTACCACTTCCTCTGATCTGTAATCCCTTCTATAAGTCCCTGTAATGGGCTGAAAACTCTGAGCAGATGCACTGAGGTCAGAGCACTTAAGGCCAATTACCAATTGGACAATACTCTATCAGTATATGCTTGGAGAAAGAATGGTCCTGCCCACTACACTGCTGGCTTGCTCTGTTACATAGGAGATTGGGTGGAGGATTTGGTGGGTGGAGTAAAAAAACCAGAGTCCCTCCTGGCAGATTCGTGTCTCAATTGCTCTCACTTCTTATTGTCATTCCATTCACCTCCACAAAGAATAAAGATCAAGGACTTTTGCTGATCCTGACTCTGGCTGATTCTAAAGTACCCAGGGTGCTAACTCGGTCATAACATTTGGTGCCAGAATGTGAGACCAAGGATCCTACTTTCACTGAAGAAGTCTCCACTGACTAGGAAATTAGGTGAGTATTTTAGCAGACAAACAGGGAACTTACTTTGTTAAAGGCTAAACTAGTAACCTTTTCTGGCTGAAATGGGGCAGATATTCAGAAAAGATTCTCCCCCAACTCCAACCCCACCCCCACCCCCAACCCCACCCCACCCCAAAGGAAATCTGCAGAAAGCATACTCAGACTGATAAAGAGACAGGGCTTATTTATAACTTGGGAGCAGACTGATGAATTCCTGGATACATGAGAACATACCTCTCCTTTGTTCTTCAATGAAGAAGAGATAGAGTTAGACAATTGGAAACTTGTAGGAGATCAATTATGTGAATATTATAATAATAATGGTTCTGAGTCAATTTCCAAAGAAACATTTTATATATATATATATATATATATATATATATATATAAAGTTACACACATATATTATATATACACACACACACACACACACACACACACACACACCATAATATAATTGGCCTTAATGAATCCTGTAAGTTATAGAAAAAAGAAAAGTTTTCAGAACAGCCAATTGAGAACAAAGAGAACAAAGACAAAGAACATTTTAATGACCATATTCCCACAGGGCATGGAGATTTAAGTGAAGTTCAAGGGTGTGGTGATTTTCCATCCCACCAGGAAGCTTCAACTCTGCTTACAGAGCAGATAATTGACCCTCCTCCATCAATTCCACCTTCCAGGATGGAGGGAGGAGGAGAAGAAGGAGGGGCAGTGATGTCACCAACACCCCCCCCCCCCCCCCAGCAATCACCCTCTCCTATGAGCAGATTGCAAAAGGTAGTACTCAAAGCCACTGAGGACAAGAAGGATATAGATGATCTGAAACTGGGCATATATCTGATGATTCAACAGTTTTAACTCTTCAGGGCAAGAAAGTAGAAAATACTCTCCTTTTGATATAGAAATCCTCAAAGACCTGAAAAAGGCTTGCACTCTTTATGGGGCTACATCAGCTTATGTTAAGATGTTATTACAGAATTTGGCTTATGAAGTTTTAACCCCTAATGACTGGAAATCTATAGCAAGGGTATGCTTAGAACCTGGACAAAACTTGTGGCTTTCTGAATATAGTGAGCTCTGTAGGATACAAGCCCAACAAAATAGTCAAAGTGGAGTTCATACTTCAATCACTTGTGACCAACTAAGAGGTATAGGTTCTTATGCAGACATCACAGTACAGATTAATTACTCCATAACAGCATGTGAGTAAATTGCTGCTACTGCTATCAAAGCATGGGCTTCCCTTCACAATAAAAATGACAAGGGTGAAGGCTTCACAAAAATAACACAAGTGTCAAATGGACCCTTTGCTGATTTTGTGGGACGTTTGCAGGCAGCTATCATACAAACTAATGGTGAAAATGCAGTAACAGACATTTTGATAAGACAACTTGCTAAAGAAAATGCTAATGAGGTTTATAGAAGAATTATACTAGGACTAGGATGCTCCTTTAGATGAGATTATAAGACACTGTGCCACAAAGGGAAAAAATGCCTTTTATAGCCAGGCTATGATGCAGACTTCCCAAGATCCCAACATGGGAAGACAGGTTCCCTTTTGGCAAGGTACTTCCAGGGATACTTGTCAATGCTTTCAATGTAGTAAAGTAGGCCACCTGAAAGCACAATCTTGGCATAGAGACAGAATGAGAAAACAGGGTGGGAGAACAAGACCCAAAAACCCCATGTCCAAAATGCAACAGAGGCTTCCACTGGGCCTTGAATGTAGACTGATTCAGGGAAATGGGATGAGGGGCCCAGCTCCAGGGCCCAAAACAAAAAACCCTTGGGGCATGATGGCAGCCAATGGTGCACCCAGAGAGTGCCTAGAAGTCCAGTACCCAGACATGACCAATCAGCCAGGAAGCAATCTGATGGGAGAAAGGGATTACAGTTGGGGAGAATAGAGTTGTATGCAACTGGGACAACTGAAATACCCCCTGGAGAAGTGAAATCTGTTCCTCTCCAGCCTATGGATCCCTTACCTCCAGGCACAGTAGGCTTGACCATTTCACCGCCTGAGAGTGCTTAAAAAACAGTATCTATCCATACACTGATGTGGGAAACTGGGGAATGTGTAGTCAATACAGATGACAATGTGTGGCATCACCCAGGAGAAGTAATAGCATCAGGTTTACTGATACAGACTCCTAATAAGCAATATGGTGATAGTTGCCCAGATTCTGACTCCGAGCAACAAAATCCAGGAATATATTGGACAGCAGCTGTGACAGCTGACCGACCTATGCTTATTATTTATATAAATGGCAAACCATTAGAAGGATTGGTAAACACTGGTACAGATTGTACAGTCATTAGAGGTGCCAACTGGCCCAGTCACTGACCAAAGATTAAAGTAGACTCCTACATGTCTGGCTTAGGAGGATCAATAGCAGCTGAAGTAAGTGCTACCCCTTTGAGATGGACTTTTGAAGGCAAAACAGGAGATTTTACTCCTTTTATAGTTGAAAAGAAGAGACATTTTACAACAATTAGGATTAAAAATGAGTACTTCAGTTTTTTAGGCAGGGCTGCTGTTGCCAACACTTTCACCTGTTCCTATTCAATGGAAAACTGATACACCAGTGCAGATAGAACAGTGGCCCTTAGGTAGCAATAAAATTCAGGCCTTATTAGATATAATACAGAAGCAACTTGACCAAGAACACTTACAACCTTCTCCAAGTCCTTGGAATTCCCCAGTATTTGTTGTAAAAAAGAAATCTGGAAAATGGAGGATGTTGACTGATTTAAGAAAGGTAAATGAACAGATGGAAACTATGGGAACTCTTCAGCCTGGACTTTCATCTCCTACTCAGTTGCCTAGACAATGGCCTCTTTGGGTTATAGACATTAAAGATTGTTTCTATTCTATCCCTCTAGATAAAGAGGATATGAAAATATTTGCCTTTTCAGTGCCCACCATTAACTTAGCTGAGCCTTATAAAAGATATGGATGGACAGTTTTGCCACAGGGAATGAAAAACAGCCCTTCTTACTCCAGTAAGAAAAGCATTTCCAAAAGTTATGTTACTACATTACATGGATGATATATTGGGATGTGCACCTGAGGAACAAATGTTAGAAGCATGTCTACAAAAGACCATAGAAACACTAAGGAACTACAAATTGCACATAGCTCCAGAAAAAATTCAAAGACATGTTCCTTTTCAATATTTAGGATATGAAGTATACCCTAAGGTGCTTACAGTACAAAAACTGTCCTTAAGAACTGAGAAGCTAAACAACTTAAATGACTTTCAGAAATTGATAGGAGATATCCAATGGATGTGACCAGTGTTAGGCTTGACTACCTATCAATTGCAACTGTTATATGACATTTTAAGGGGAGACAGTGCTTTAAATTTGCCACATCAGCTTACAAAAGAAGCTCAAAATGCTTTGAGAGAAGTTGAACTGGCTTTATCCAATGTGGTTGAAAGAGTCACTCAAAAATCCTTGGAAATATCAGTTTTTGCTACACAAGAGGCACCCACAGCAGTCCTTCATCAAGGAGACAGTATGATAGAGTGGGTGAACCTCCCAGCACAACCAGAACAAAGCCTTACTCCTTACCCAGTGCTTGTGGCTAGAATTTTATTAAAGGCCATTAGGCAAGCAGTACAATTATCTGGGATATGCACCTTTTATACTAATACACAAATTAATGTCTGCTGTGAAACCATCCCAAAGTGGCAAATTTTATTATTTATGGCTCCAAATTTTACACACAGGTCTCCATTAAAGATAACCAGACTATTACATAACTGGCAATGAATACTTGAAGAAAAGGTTTCTGAAGTTCCTTTTAAAAGACCAACTATCTTTACAGATGCATCCAAACATAATATTTGGGCTGTACACTCTTGTGACTTGAGTATAAAGAGAGTAGTCAGAACTCCTTTTCAATCCACTCAATAGAATGAACTGTATGCAATCATTCTAGCTCTTACTTATAATCCAGAAGATATAAATAGAATATCTGATTCAGTAGGTGTGGTACAAAGAATTATCACAGCCCAAATAAAATTTTTATCCTTTAATACATATCAGCTCTTAAAGAAACTTCAAGAGCAAGTGAGAAAGTATCCAGGTAAGATTTCTATTTGGCATGTCCACTCAGATAGTGGACTTCTAGGTCCTATTTTTGATGGTAATTCAAAGGCAGATAGCCTTCTAACTATGTTGGTCAATACTCCTTTATTTCAAGAAGCCCAGGAATCTCATTCTAAATATTATCAGGCTGCTCAAGCTTTACATTTACAATTTGGAATAACAAGAGAAGAAGCTAGGAGCATAGTAAAAACCCCTATGGCTTGCCTTTCTTTCCACACTCCCACACTGCCTCCAGGGAAGAACCCTGTGGTTTGAAACCCAATGAAATCTGGCAAATGGATGTGACCCATTATAAATCTTTTGGTCGCCTATATTTTATCCACGTTATGGTAGACACCTTTTCAGGATTCACTTTTGCAATACCAGCAGCAAAAGAGACAGCCCGAGTGGTCACTAAATTCCTCATACAAGCATTTGCCAGTATGAGTGTGCCACAAGCAATAAAAACAGACAATGGTCCTGCATATACTTCCAAACATTTTGCACACTTTTGTGCACAGTATAAGATTTTACATACCACTGGCATACCTTTTAATCCTCAAGGACAGGCAATAGTAGAGAGGAGAAACAGAGACATTAAGATGCTCCTCCAAAAACAAAAGAAAGAGGGAGCCATAGGTAACCCTAGAGAACTTCTAAATCTAACCCTTTATACTATTAACTTCTTGATTTTTGACAAAGATGCACTGGCTCTGGAGACGGGTTTTCTAACTAACTGGAAGGTCAGTGTCCAGTGCGAGCAGCTCCACTATCTTTAGATAATCTCCAGGTGAAGTGGAGAGACCCAGAAAGTGATGAATGGAAGGGATCAGATAGGTTAACTGCTTGGGAGAGAAGGTTTGCTTGTATCACTACAAGTGGAGAAGGGATCAGATGGGTGTCAATGAGCTGCATTTGCCTTGTCCATCAGAGAGAGACGGAGCAGACCCTTGAAACAAAGGAGAAGACCCAAGAAACATTGAGTGGTTCTGTTGCTGACTGTGCCCACCACTGAAAGAGCATGGCAGTTATGGCATTTAAATCATGGACATCAAAAATTGTTTTCCCTAAGGAATCATTGGATTTTCTGAGACATGATAAGATTGTTGTAGAACTTGAAAACCATCAAGAATCATTGAATTCTCTGAGACATGATAAGACTATTGTAGGACTTGAAAGCCCTCAGGAATCATTGGATTTTCTGAGAAATGATAAGACTGTTGCAGGACTTCAAAATCTGCAGGAATCATTGGATTCCCTAACATATAAAAAAACTGTTGCAGGACTTCAAAAACTTTTGGGGATCTTTGGATTCCCTGACACGCGAAGTAATGGACAATAGATTGGTTTTGGACTATCTCTTGGCTGCTAAAGAAGGTGTAGGTGTGACTGTTGTTTACATACCCTCCTTCTAGGACTTCTGGAAATCTTTTACAACACCATGTTGATTTATATTGTTTGTTATATCACTACTTGCATGTACAATTCATGTTTGTTACACCACATTGAGCCTGCACTGACTGTGGGGAGAATCATCACTAATGGCCTGTATGTTATTGCTATGTGTTTGTAAAATACTTCCCATGCTGATGGATTTGTGCATACGTGTTTCTAATAAGACCCTTCAGCCCAGAAACCTGCTACCCCAATTCCCTTTGATGCTTTTCATCTCCCTTCGTGAGATGTCAGGGAGGGCGTGATCATCTCCTTTTTAGTGCTTTTACCTCCCTTCCTGAGAAGTCCGGGGTGAGGGGTGATCATCTCCTTTTTGGTATTTTCACCTTCTTTCCTGAGAAGTCAGGGACGGTGTGATCACTTCCCCTTGGGGTTCTCACCTCCCTGAGAGGTCAGGGATGGTGTGACCACCTGTGTTCTGAAACAAAAGAAAGTGGGAGATGTAATGGGCTGAAAACTCTGAGCAGATGCACTGAGGTCAGAACACTTAAGTCCAATTACCAATTGGACCATTCTCTATCAGTATATGCTTGGAGAAAGAAGGGCCCTGCCCACTACGCTACAGGTTTGATCTGTTATATAGGACATTGGGTGGAGAATTTGTTGGGTGGAGTGAAAAAACCAGAGTCCCTCCTGGCAGATTTGTGTCTCAATTGCTCTCACTTCATATAGCCATTCTGTTCACCTCCACAAAGAATAAAGAGCAAGGACTTTTGCTGATCCTGACTCTGGCTGATTCTAAAGTACCCAGGGTGCTAACTCGGTCATCATAAGTCCCCACCTCCAAACCTCTTTACTTAATTTCCTTCCCTCTCTGTTAGGTAAGATAGATTTCCATATTCAATTGGTTGCATATATGATTGCCTTTTTGAATCAATATAGATGAGAGGAAGGATTAGAAGATGCTCATTACCAACACTTCCATTTTCCCATCCACTGTAATAGATCTTTCATACTTTTTTATATGAAATAATTTACACTATTCTATCTCTCCCTTCCTTCTGTACACAGTGTACTTCTCTTTCTTATTCCTTAATATTTTTGTCATTCTTTCAAATTTACCATATATTCATACCTTCTTTGTTTATTTCTTCTAGCTATTATTATCAGTACCACAATTATTAAGAATTTCAAGTATTACAAATATTATTTTTCTATGTAGATTTAGCTCTATTGAATCCCTTTTTACCTGTTTATGCTTCTCTTGGGTCTTTATATCGGAGGTCAAATTTTTTATTTAGTTCTGATCTTCTTATGAAATCTTGAAATCCTTCTATTTCATTGAATGACCACTTTTCCCCTTAAAATATTATGCTTCACCAGGTATGTGATCCTTGTAGTCCTAGCTACTTTGCCTTCCAGAATATCACATCATATTAACTGATCCTTTAATATTGCAGCTGCCAGATCCTGTGTGATCCTGATGGTAATTCCTCAATATTTTCATTGTTTCTTTCGGATTACTTGTGGTATTTTCTTTTTGACCTTATATTCTGAAATTTGACTCTAATGTTCCTTGTCATTTTTTACTGGAGACCTCTTTCCTGAAGTGATCAGTGAATTCTTTGAATGCCTATTTTGCCTTTTGTTTTTAGCATGTCAGGGCAGTTTTTCTTGGTAATTTCTTGGAAGATGCTGTCCAGCTTTTCCTTTTGATTGTGGATTTCAGATAGTCCCCTGGATCTATTTCCCAGGTCATTTTCCTCCATGAAATATCTTACAGTTTCTTCCATTATTTTTCATTCTTTTGAATGTTTAATTGAGTCTTGATGTCATATGTAATCAATAGCTTTCTTTTGATCAATTCTAATTTTAAGGAATTGGATTTTTTAAATCACCTTTTGTACTTTCTTTTCCATTTCACCAATTCTCCTTTTTTAAAAATAGTTTTCCAAACTGTTAACTCTTTTTTCATAGTTCTCTTTTATCCCTCTCATTTCTTTTCCCAATCTTTCTTCTACCTCTTTTATATAATCTTTAAGCTCCTTTTTGGGCTTTAGAACACTTCTCATTTACCTTTGGTGTTTTGTTCATAGACATTTTGACACTGTTGTCCTCTTCTGAGTTATGGGGATGCGGGTGCATATTTCTCTTTTCTTCTAAGTTTGTGTCCTGCTCCCAGGAATGAAGAATTATTGTCTCAGGCTTCTTGTACCAATAGCCACATACTCTGATTGTTTACCTGGTGCTGTACTGATGTTGCCAAGAACCAGAATAGACCCTCATATTTAGTGCTGGCTGAGGGCATGGGGTAAAAGATGACTGATGTTGCTGGGAGGTTATAAAATTCTGATGGTTTCCCTGGTGTTAAACTGGAATTCATGTGCTGAGGCCAGGGACAGTGTTTCTATCTTCCCCCAGAACTACAATGAAGCACTTGCTAGGGTGGTCTCTGGAGGATGCTAATTTATATGGCGCTCTGCTGAGACTAGTGGAGATCTGGCCACTGGAGAATGCCCAATTGCTTGAGGCTACTCTGGAGCATGTGGTGATTTCTGGAGTTAGAGTCCATCAGCTCCCCTGGTTTTGTCAAAACATGTTGGGCAGTCCTAATGTTGGCATTTTCCTGCTTCAACACACTGAGGCTCAAGATCTCCTGCTGAGTTGCTGAGGTGGTGCTTGCTCACTAAACTCACTAAGTAACTTCCTGTCTTGGAATGTGTAAGTTCCCCTCCCACCTGCTTACTCCTACCCAAGTGAGAGGTATCCCTCCTATAGATCCTCAAAGTTTCCTGGGCTAAGAGGTTGTTTTACTCCATCACTTTGCTGTTTCTGCCCCTCTAGAACCTGTCTTGGAGCATTATTTTGGCTTGCCCAGAAGTGAACATGTAAGTGTTACAGGAATTCACTGCTTACTATGCCATCTTGGATACTGGAAGCCCAAGTACAGTGAATTTTAAATTTTGATATGAAAAGCAGTGTGTGTGTGTGTGTGTGTGTGTGTGTGTGTGTTTATGTTTTGTTTTAATCCAGAGTAACTGTAAATCTCTTCAAATTGCTGCCTCTGGGCAATACCAACATGTTAAATTACATACTGCCTAATCATAACAGAGTTCACAGCAAATTAGCTTAAATTTAAGAGCACTCTTTAAAAAACCAAAATAGCTAGAAAAATCCCTCGCTTTTCCTTTCCAAGCCAATGTTGACAACAGAGTGCAACAAGTCTGTAGGAGAAACTTCAGCCCTGTTGGCTTCTATTTGGTGCTGAAAGAAATAACCATGACTAAAACTATGAACCAATTAGTCATAGTCAGTTAGTAAACATTTATTAAACACATACTATGTTTAAACTATCATGCTAAGTTCTAAGAATACAAATAGAGTCAAAATATGGTCCCTATTTTCAAGGACCTCACAATTTAATAGAGAAGGATTACACACACACACACACACACACACACACACACAGGATAAATAGGATATAAATGAGAATAAGACTCTAGAATTTAGAGGGACTAGGAAAGCCTTCCTGTGGAATGTTACCTAGGACATAAAGGAGCCAAATAAATCAGTAGGCAGAGATGAGAAATCAATCGAGTCAATTTTCTTTTCTTAGTAAAAAATCAGGAAGTACTTGAAAGAATGTCAAATGACTGCTTCTGTCACAGTGCCAACAGAGCAGCTTTACAACCTTCATGCTATGTCTTCAATTCCTATGTCAGATTCATTTATATCTGTTTCTTATATACTTTTCCTATTCATTCAGTGACTTAAAAGAGATCCTCCTGACATTCAGCAACTTACCATTCACTTGATAAGTCATAACTGTCAAAATGTCCTTATAAAATTAAATAGTCTTGATATAATCATACCTGTTTCTATATATTTATCTGACTCATTTTTGTAAACTCAACCTCTTTAGCCATAAAATATGTACACACAAATGAGCTTAAGTACCATGATGCTCTGAAACTATGAATGCATCAATAATCCTCTATCTCTTTAGTGCCCTCAATTCCCTATATATTTAAGAGCTGTCTTTATGAGAGAAATTGGCTGTCAATTTTTTTTATATTATTTCATTGTCTATGGTGAATTTTAGCAAAATATAGTTTCTTTGGTTATCTCTTTTAATTGTTTATTTTTGTTTTTGCTTTGTCTGAGATCAGAATTGCTACCTCTGCCTTTTTTTTTTTTACTTCAGCTGAAGCATAATAGATTCTGCTCCAGTACCATATTTTAACTCTGTGTGTGGGTTTTTTTTTTCTTTCTGTTTCAAATATGTCTCTTGTATATAGCATATTGTTAGATTCTGGTTTTTAATCCATTTTTTAATCTGCTTCATTTTATGAATGATATCATCCCATTCACACTCAAAATTATGATTCCTAAGTACATATTTCCCTCTATTCCATTTTCTTCTATTTATGCTTTCTTTCTAAATTAAAAAAAATTAACTTAAATACAAAAGAAAATAGAAAAAATGAAAAAAAAGACATTGCCATGTGCATAGTAGAACACAAGAGAAGATTCAAAATATGAAACAAAAAATGTTCATATCAAGAAAATCAAGAAAATGCAATAAATACTAGACATGTGTTAAGAGCTTTTCTTTGTCTCCTAGTAGGTTTTCTTTCGTTCTCTGCTGTGCACTTTTTGCTTTTTTTTTCTTTTTTTTCCCACTTAGCCCCCAGATCCCCAAGTAGATTTTAAATACAAAGTAGATATGTAAAGAAAAACAAAAACAAATACTGCCATGTGCAAGCAGAGCATGAAAGGATTCAAAATATGAAAAAAATTTCTATTTCAAGAAAACCTATATAATTATAAGGATAATTATATAACTATGAATTTATATAAATTTTATATAAATATAAACAATTACTATTTCAAGTGTCCATCTTTGCTTCCTTGTAAATTTTCTTCTCTTTTGTGTATTTTTTTATTTAATTACCCCCTTCCTCCTGTCTACTTCCTCCAAGAAGACTTCAATTAAACACAGATATATTTATACATATATACACACATATACATATCTACACATTCACATATATAGAAATATATTAATAATCATACACAAATATACATTCATATATATCTATGTAAGGCTGTACTATGCTTGTCTAGTCTTTGTTTTCTCTGAAGATGCATAACATCATCCTTCATAAATTCAAATCTTTCCATATTTTTCTAAATCCACCAACTCATTTGCTTTGCTACAACAATATTCCAAAACTAATATTATCTAATTATTTTAAAAAGTCTAAAAAATATATTGATTAATAAGGCTGACATATAGTGGTTTCCTTATTATTTTCTTTTGATTAAATCTATTTTACCTTTAACTTTGTCTGAGATTAGTGATTACTATTTCTATTTTTTCTAGTAAATTGTACTCCTAATCATTATTATCATATTATATATATATATATATATATATATATATATATATATATATATATATATTTGTATGTATTGTTCCCTTTATCCCATTCTTGATGTAAGTAGGATTTCAGAACTACAAGCCATTCTCCCCCATCTAATTCTATATCAGTTCTTGTTCTCACATGTTATTTTTATAATATAATATAATTACTTGTTTTACCTTTGCCTACCCAGTTTTGCTTTTTCAGAATAATATCATAATTAGCTTAACTTCAGTCTTTCTTTCAAACTATCCAATTACTAATGACAATCTTAGGCATATGGTTTACATTTCTGTGTATAAAACATAAACAATTTTTCCTTATTGATTCCCTTGTAATTAGTCTTTGATGTTTACCAGATATTTCTCTTGGATCTTATACGTCCATTTTTTTTTTTTTTTATTGTTTAGGTTTTTTTTGCAGGAAATACCTAAAAACCTAGCAATTCATTGAATTTCCATTTTGTTATTATTCAGGATTATGATTAACTTTTCTTGGTGTGATATTTTTATCCACAATCCTAGTTCTTTTGCTCTTCAATATATATTCTTCCAAGACCTGTGGTCTTTTGATGTAGTTACTGCTAAATCTTGTGTGATTCTAGTTGTGCTTCTGCCATATTTGAATTACTTTTTTCTTGTTGCTTGTAATATTTTTCAATGATCTAGGGGTTTATTAATAGTATGTCTATTTTGTGTTTCTCTATAAGTGTGTGTCTATCTCTCTATATAGTTCCTCCTTCTTTGAACCAATTACAATGAGAGTGAGATTCAAGATTTCCTGCCATGTACATCTCCATTTTTACCCCCACTATAAAAGTTCTTCCTTATATGTTTCTTTAATAGGATAAAAATTTCCTCATTAGATCTCTTTCTTCCCCTATCTCCCAGTACATTTTCCTTTCTCACCCCTTCACTTTTTAAAAATATTCACAACATAATTTACTTACACCCATGGATTTCAATGAAGGAGTGCTGTATAGTCATCAGCATCATTCTATTTTCCTGAGACATCAAAGTTCAGTGGTAATATAAAAGTTAAAATGATGGAGTTGGCTTTGAATGCATCTTGGATATCTGACCAAGTTTTCCATATTGTATAGTGCTATTCCTGCCAACTTCATAATCACTTGGAACAAATTATCCTCATCTGCTCATCATCTATCATATATAATATGATCATATTACATCACATGTCACATGAAATATCAGTCCTTTACTCCTTTAGTATGAAAGCTGCTTAAGTTTGTGTGATCCTGGGTGGCTCCATGATTTTCCAATGTCTGCTTGCAATATATATATTTGACTTAAATTTCTGAAATTGGACTTTACTATTCTTGGAAGTTTTCATGTTGAAATCTTTTTCAAGAGGTTATCACTGAAATTTTTCAGTTTCTCTTTTACCTTCTAGATCTAGGCTATTGGGGCAGTTTTCCTTAATTTTTTTCTTCAAATATGACATCAAAGCTAATTTTTTTTTAACTTTGGCTTTGATATAGTCAAATATTTCTTAAATTATTTTCTTAAATCTATTTTCCAGGATAGTTGTTTTCTAATAAGATATTTCTTTTTTTTCTATTTTTTCATTCTTTTGAATTTGTTTTATTGTTCCTTAGTGTCTGATTATAATTTTTAAGGAATTGTTTTCTTCAGTGAGATTTTATACCTCTTTTTCCATTTGACCAATTCTGCTTTTTCATGAGTGTTTTTGTTGGTGAATTTTTGTTTCTCTTTTATCATTAACCAATTGTGTCTGTCCACTCTAATTTTTTTCTCATTTTTCCCCCTCTACCATTTATTTCTTCATTTTTTCCAGGATTCTTATTGAATTTAGGTACAATTATCATTTGTTTCCTTTGAGACTCTTTGGTAGCTGCTTTCATATTTTTGTCTTTTTCTGATTTTGTGTGTTGATCTTCCCTTAAATCAAAGTAGCAATGAACTCAGATAAGAGTAGAAATTTATCAGAGTAGGAATAGAAGAACAAAGTTCTATTTCCACTTTTTGCATTCTTTTGCTTCAGGAATGTATCATAAAATTACTAATCTTGTGAGTCACATTTATTACTATCATTTTTATTGTCAAATGGAAATGAGTTACTTGCTTCCTCTCCACCCCCTACTCCTGCTTCGTAGGGATGGATGAATAAAAATGAGTAAGATGCCCTTTTGTATATAAGATAAAGATCACACAT
This sequence comes from Sarcophilus harrisii, assembly GCF_902635505.1. NCBI lineage: Eukaryota > Metazoa > Chordata > Mammalia > Dasyuromorphia > Dasyuridae > Sarcophilus > Sarcophilus harrisii. The sequence goes on along the minus strand of NC_045427.1, from coordinate 184,209,565 downwards.
CCCTTCTTGTCATTACTCAATGTGGTGTTTCCATATTGTCAACCCTTACTTATGTCATACTACTTTACTTTCCTCACTGTATACTCCAATCTAACCACTGCTCCCTTCATATAATTTGTACATTTTTACATTGAATAGTTAACAGATTTGGGTTCCTTTAATAGAAATGGAAATTTTGGAAGGCAGGAAGCCAAGATAAAAAGTCCAGTTTTTAAAAAGTTGAGTTTAAAATATCCTTGGGTTTTTAAAAACCCAGTAGTTTTTCCATGGGAATATGATATAGATGGAGAGCTAGCAAATAAAACTGAGATGGAACACTCATACACACAGATTGGAAGGCAACCAGTATCTAGAAGGAAAATGCAGTCAGTAGTGTCAAATGAAGTCATTAGGTTGGTGCTAATAAAAATTAAGATTTGGACCTCTTACAGTACTTTTATGGCATTTCTAAAGAACTTTTTATTAATATTTTGCTTTGCAACTATCTCTTTGTCCTTCCCTTTACTAGACTGTAAGGTCCTTGTCTTAGCTAACTTTATATTTAACCAGAACCAAAATACTCTTCTTAAAGTAGATGTTTAATATATGTTGGCTGTAATTGTTTTTTCCAGATAATGCAGATAGTGAAAAGATAGAGAAAAGTATTTATTTCTAGATATGACCTAATTCCTTTTCAAGATATATATATATATATTTTGTTTCATAAGTACTTTTCTGTACATTTTTGACAAGTCCACAAGATATTAACTAACTCTTTTCAGATATATCATGACAAATAAGTCCTTCCCTAAATTACACCTTTGTTTCTTCTATGACAGGACTTCCTATGGAGAATGGCCAATGCTTCCTTCAGTTCTATATCTTAGATAAGGAAATAAGAGTAAGTTAACACATCAGTTTGTAAATGTTGTTTTCCCCTGAGAGTTGTCTTTATTTTATTTCTCTACACTTCCCTCTTTATCTGTTCCTTTCCTTTCCAAAGAAAACTTAATGTTTCTATACATAACTTCTATACAATATTAGAAGTAGCTAGCTATTTACCAAATTAAATGAGAGAATATTGCTTTGGTATTATTATTTTTCTTCAAGTATTTCTAAATTTTGAGTGATATTAATAAGTTTCTAGTAATGAATATCTACTAATGGACTAATGGAAAATTGAGAGCAAACAGAAACCATTTGAATGCAGAACAGTGTGAGAAATGTCGAATTCAAAATAAACTACCTGCAATTAAGTGTTCCTATATTTTTATTTTATCACTGGAGTTTCAAAATTTCAGTTTCTTACCTAGATATTAATTGATGTTTAAAACTCATTAAACCACTTTTAGTGATTTATTTAATTTTATAATTAGATCCTGTAATTGGATTATCTCTCAAATGTTAAGCTTTCCTTTAGTAAGAAAACATTTAATGAAATAGATATAAAATTTTGGAAGCATAGTACATCATTTTAATAAATATTTATTTATTAATTAATAATTATATTATAATAACAAATTGTTAATAATTAATAAATGAATATTTAACTATTTTTTAAAAATAATGGAATAATGACAGCACAATGATATGCAATTTTTTTTCTCATTGTACTATAATTTCAGGCTCCTTGTTGTCCCCAAAGTTACCTCATGGTAACTTTCCTAAACAGTATATGAAATTCAATTTTGATCATCAGAATTAGGGAAACAATTTCTGTATGACATGGACTATGATAGATCAAGAAAAAGCATAAATAATAAATGGATCATAGAATTATAGATTTTTTTAAAATCTGGAATATCCCACTGAAACCATTTCAAACCCTTCCTTTTACATGTGAGGAAAATGAGGCCAAGATAGGTGAAGTTAATTCCTTCCATTTTACATCTGATATATTTGAGGACCAGAGAATTTAAATGATGTCTTGTATAGATAGTGGAACATATAAAAAGTATGTGAGATATAATTTTGGATAGTTAATCATTTTATTAATTATGCTATAGGATAATTAATAAAAGGATTCAGTAGCACTCTTGCATGCCAAAGACTCTTCATGAAACTCACTCAACACTTATATGGCCTTGGAAGAATGTATGCTCCTGAGGGTGAAAATCACCTCTAATTGCTTAACAAATAATAAGAAGAAATTTTAAAATGAAAAGGGGATATCTTCAAAAAGGATCACTTTTGTACCAAGACCTCCTTCAGCCTTTGAAATCTAGAAAAAGAATATAACACTACCTCCCACATCTGAGCAGAACATAATGAGCTCCCCCATTTGTGTGAGGTTTGTACAACTTTGAGAAGAAAGTTGATTCATTCTCATCATCAGCAATGTCTTCAGATTCTGGCTCAATCTATTTAGAGAATAAGAATTTGGGAAGGAAGAAAACATTGCATTTCCTTAAGGACTTATTATTGAATTAGTATTTCTCTCAATAGTAAGTGACTAAGATTTAAATCCAAGTCTTTTGACTTTCAAGATCAGAAGTCTTTTCATTATTTCATATAATCTTTTTTCTAGAAAAGAAAGTATTAATGTAGGGATGTGGTTAACTAATTAGCTATAATATAGTAAACCACTACTAATGAAATTCATTTCCTCTCTTTGTATAGATAAAGTGTCTATGTGGGTGACTATGTGTACTAAAAAAGAAAAAAAATAAAAGTGAGTAAGAAACAGATTGAAAAGAAATGTGAGAAATAGTTATTACACTCAAGGTCAGACTGACCCAGTCTAATCTGGCACGAAGTCCAACTAGCCTTTCAGGGCAAAAACAATTTTGAGACCAGTTTCCTAGATTGTGTGACATATGCAATTAGAGATAGGGTGATAAAGAAATGAAATTTTGGACCAGTTTTTTTCAACAGCTCAGGGAAGCAACTCCTTATATTCTTCTGTCATCATTACCATTTCATAAATCTGAGTTCAAACTAAAATTGTAGAGTTCATGGAACAGGATATCCACTCTGAATGTAGCTTCTAAGTGAATTTATATCCTAGAAGTACCTATGTGATGCAGTGGATAGAGTATTGGCCTTCTACTCAAGAAGTTAAAATTCAAAACAAATCCTGTCATTGATATTTTTTAGCTATGTGACCCAGAGCAAAATATTTAACTTCTTTTTGCCTGGTTACCTCAATTGAAAAATGAATATAAAAACTGAGTTTAGTTTAGAAGGAATTATTATAAGTATCCAATGAGTTGATGTTTATAGAGTACCTCACACATAGAAGACATTTATTCCCTTCTCCCTTCCTCCATTTTTGTTTTCCCTTATACTCTAGTCCATTCTTTCTCTGATTCATACCCCAAATAGCTGCCAAAATAATTTTAAATCCTAAAGCTCATAGTATCATAAAATAAAATTTAAATCCTAAAACTCATAAAATTAGGAACCTTCCCTAATTCCACTAAAACAAAACAAAACTTTTTCAGCTTTGCCTATCAATCCCTTCAGAGTCTAGGTGCTATCAAATTTTATTCACTTATAATGTGAATAACTTCTATACTGCTTCATAACTGCTCTGTATTATAGTCAAAGTGACCTGCCAGTTGTTCCCTAAATTAAATACACTATTATTTTTGTGCTTTTGCACAGGCTTCCTCCAATATCTCCTAAATCTCACCCTCAGAATTTCTAGCTTTTTAAAGGCTTAATTCATGTACCCAACTTCTACAAAACATCTACCCTGATATCCATAGTTTTATGTGCTCTCTCCTCAAGTTATCACAGATGTTTTTGTTTGATAATTAAAATTCCTTTAATAGAAAGTAAGATCTTGGAAAAACAGAAACTAATTTTTAATCCTCAGTGATTACCATGGTGCTTTACCCAGAGACAACTTTTAAAAAATACTTGTTGGATTAGACTGGATTGAATTGGACAGTGACTAGAAACTATGTTGTTTTGACCATTTTAGTATTTTTGATTGGCCTTGGGAATTGGCAGGAAGCTCCAAATTGGATTTGAAAGATTACTATGATTTTCAGATAAGATGTTGGTACTCATATATTCCCTGTCCTATGATGTGTGGTTTATTTTGGTTCAGTTCAATTCAATAAAGTTGTTAGTCAATAATCACTTGATCAAAAACCATTTATTAAATGAATACTATGTCACTGAATGGGTGTAGCCTCAGTCAAACTGAGATCTGTTGAAGACCTTAGCTTAAGAGGGCCATAGCATCCCATTCATTCAGTATCATTTCCAGTCATCCAGATCTATATCTGGCCACTGGATCCAAATATTTCTGGAGTAAAAAATAATGCAGGTGACTTTGAACAGTCCTGTCTCACTTAAATCCAGTTCACTTGTATGTCATGGCATCATTTCCCTGATGGTCATGGTTCTCTTCAAGAAAAAGGATGAAACAGCTACGAGCTTGGTCCTGTGCTAAGAAAAAAAGAAAAAAAAATGAAACGGCAATTGTCCTTAAACAGCTTATACAATGTCTAAAATGAAATAGTATGAACCCAAATAAAAAAATATAAGAGAATTACTTTGAGATAAAAAGTAAAAACAAAAGATGGAAGAGTGTAATCACAAGGCAATTATTTTGGAAGAAAATGTACCAACAAATAAGATATAGAAGAGAATAATCAGGACAGGCCTTCTTTTGGATATAGAAGTTAATTTATTTTTTATCAAAGTAGATTTTACTTAATCTTATTATTCTATTATCAATTCCTTATGCCTCTATTTGGTCCAACCTTATTATATTTGGCCCAGTATTCTAGCTTGTCAAATTTTATTTTGCATCCTGACTGTATTAGTCTTTCTTGCTGATTTTATGCCTTGTCCAAATTTTATATGCAAACCACATATTCCTATTTAAAAATATATATATATTCAATAGATCCCATACAAAACTTTAGTCCACTGATGGACAGATGAGACAATGTAGGACCTTGTTCCATATAAAAGTTGGCAGAGAATAAAAGGGAGTCTGTCAAAGGAGGATGAAAAAGGTATTTAATTACTGGAATTTGGGACTAAGGTGAGGTTGAGGTCATATGATAACAAGGCAAAAGCCTGGTTCTTAAACAGGAGTATATGCCATTCTAGGACCAACATTTAAGTCAACTCAATAAATTACTTATCTAGGGTTTTTTATGTTTATGTCCCCTCTATGGAAAGTGAGGAATGGTTTTCAAATGTAGGTGAACTGAAATTTAGAGGTAGAGTTTAAGTGATCCTAACTTTAACAGTTGTAGGATATAAAAGCAGGCATATATTGCCTTTATACAAATTACTTCCAAATCTATATATCCAATCTTAGTCTCTCTCATAAGTTCCAGACCCACATCACCATTTTTCTATTAGATATTTTAAATTGGTTGTCTCATAAGCATCTTAAACTTAAGATGACCAAAGAATTCATCTTTCCCCCAAACCTACTCTTCTTTTAGACTTCTCTATTTCTGTCAAGGTGGCAAAAAAATGCCATTTCTACCAACAATCTTCTAGTCACCCAGGTTAGCAACTTTGTTAGTATCCTTGACACTTCACTCTTTCAGCTTATATATTCATATTTTCTATTACTACACTTTACAAAATCTACAATCCCTGTATTTAAATTTTCTCTCATTCCTTATATAATATATGGAACTCCATTTCCCATATCCAAGCCTTTGCACTAACTATCCTCCAGGCTTCAAATGTACTTCCTTCTTCCCTTTGCCTCTTGCTTTCAAATTCAAGAATATATCAATCCTCTCCCTATTCCCTGAGGTGCATCCTCTAACAACAACAACAATTAATTAAAATTCAATCTCTGTGTCTGTTTCTGATTCTGTCTATAGATAGATAGATAGATAGATATTTATATCAACATGTGTATATGGATAGATATAGGTAGATATGTGTGGATATAAATGTATATATATGTGTGTGTGTGTGTGTGTGTGTATGGTTTATTTTGGTATTCCTCTATGTAGCATAAGACTGACAGGAATTGTTTCATTTGTGTCTTTGAATCCCAAGCACCTAGCTCAGTACCTGGTACATTGTAGATATATAGCATGTCAATTGATGGATTGATTGTTTGATTAAATAAATGAATGAGACATCACATCCCTGATCTAGTAGACAGCAGATGTTTATTTGAAATGATAAGTGGCATTTACTATAGAAGCTAACTCATATCAGAGGACTGTACTGGCAATGAGAGATCAAAAGTCAGGAGCTTCATAGATAGAGTCTGTAGAGTGGCTTCCCATAATCTCAAAGGTCAATTTGGAATATTCAGGTTCTATAGTTTGCTCTATTGGGTTTAAACTTCATCCCTAATGTGGATGTAAATTTCCAGTGTTTTGTTGTTGTTGTTTAAAAGCCAATCTATTGTTTCCTTCGATTTGAGGAAGCTATGTTAATTCCTTCCCCTCACATCCCCCAATTTTAATTTGGATCTTATTATTCCAAAGATCCCAGCAAAGTATACACAGCATCTGGCTAAGAGTTTTATTTTTTCAAGCCATTCTCCAATTGATAAATGGTCAAAGGATATGAACAGACAATTCTCAGATGAAGAAATTGAAACTATTTCTAACCATATGAAAAGATGCTCCAAGTCATTATTAATTAGAGAAATGCAAATTAAGACAACTCTGAGATACCACTACACACATGTCAGATTGGCTAGAATGACAGGGAAAGATAATGATGATTGTTGGAGGGGATGTGGGAAAACAGGGACACTAATACATTGTTGGTGGAACTGTGAATGCATCCAACCATTCTGGAGAGCAATTTGGAACTATGCTCAAAAAGTTATGAAACTGTGCATATCCTTTGATCCAGCAGTGTTACTACTGGGCTTATATCCCAAAAAGATCATAAAGAAGGGAAAGGGACCTGTATGTGCATGAATGTTTGTGCCAGCCCTCTTTGTAGTGGCTAGAAACTGGAAACTAAGTGGATGCCCATCAGTTGGAGAATGGCTGAATAAATTGTGGTATATGAATATTATGGAATATTATTGTTCTGTAAGAAATGACCAACAGGATGATTTCAGAAAGGCCTGGAGAGACTTACACGAACTGATGCTGAGTGAAACGAGCAGAGCCAAGAGATCATTATATACTTCAACAACAATACTATATGATGACCAGGTCTGATGGACCTGGCCATCCTCAGCAATGAGATCAATCAAATCATTTCCAATGAAGCAATAATGAGCTGAACCAGCTACTCCCAGCGAAAGAACTCTGGGAGATGACTAAAAACCATTACATTCAATTCCCAATCCCTATATTTTTGCCCACCTGCATTTTTGATTTCCTTCACAAGCTAATTGTACAATATTTCAGAGTCTGATTCTTTTTGTACAGCAAAATAATGGTTTGGTCATGTATACTTATTGTGTATCTAATTTATATTTTAATATATTTAACATCTACTGGTCATCCTGTCATCTGGGGGAGGGGGTGGGGGGTAAGAGGGGAAGAATTGTAACAAGAGGTTTGGCAATTGTCAATGCTGTAAAGTTACCCATATATATAACCTGTAAATAAAAGGCTATTAAATAAAAAAAAAGAGTTTTATTTTTATTACCAATGTTATCTTACATTAGCATCATACTTTATCTCTAAACAAATAGGTGCCTTTGCAAATTATCATTATCTAAAGAGAGATTTGGGGAAAAAATAAGTAAGACTGAATTAATTAGAAAATAAATAAGAAGTCCCAATGATTTTTCCTGACATCACTCCCTACCATATGTAAAAATTATAGCAAGACTATGAAGAAGACTTTTGTAGCTCCATTTGGAGAACTTCAAACCAATTCATTTAATTAACTTTCCCTTTGGAAAACCCTATTTATCATCATATGTTGTTGTTGACAGTCACAAACTAACCTCAATTATCAGGATGATCTAAATGACCATCCCAGAACAACTAAAGGGTCATAAAAGTTTTATTTAGCTTGCAAACATATAGTTCTTGAATACAAGGCAAAGATATATGCTGATAATTCTGTTTCTGATTCTGCTTCAGTTCGGTTAGTTGCCAAGACTTTCCCTAGTTTCCTCTTTTGTCCACGGAGACTATGTTCAGTTTGGTAGAGAATACACAAAGTCTGAAAAGAGAGTGGGCTGATTCAGAGTGTTTTTTTTTTATTTTTTTATAGGCTAAGTCATACCAAAGACCATTTCACTAGTATAAAAACTTCCAATGTGCATGAAACAAAGAAAACCTTTTCATTATCTAGTTATCTATTTGTCAGGGGCTACTTTCTGTTCAAAAATATCCTACGATTTCCATGTATTTTATAATCTCATATCCATATTATAGGTACTTTTCCATGAAATTGTCTGCTTCATTGAGTCTACTCAATTCCAGGTAATGAATGTGGTCCTGATTGTGAAGTATCACCTACATATATAAATACATACATTCATATATAGGACCTCAGCACTATTAACTGCCACCTAGCTGCCTCAATAGGAACATTTCACACAAATCATCAATCCAAGATTCTTTAAAAGATTATCCTGCTAACATATACAAAGCCCAGGGAAAGGCAGGTTCAAGAATTATCGTTGTTGTCCATTCTTCATTCTTGAAGAGGATGAATGACATAAGGAGGATGATGTCTTGACTTTTCAGTGAATTGAATTTAAGTGAGATAGAGTTGTGCAAAGTCATCAGGGAAGAGTGGGACTTCCCTGCAGAGTCAGCAGAGTCCAATGGCAGGATAGATTTACTAGAGATGGCCCAGAATGACTAGAGATTGACCTTTTTAAGCTAAGATCTCTCCCAAATCTTAGTTTGTCTGAGGTAGCACCTATTCAGTAGTTAAAGGCAAGATGAGAATTGAAGTAAAAGATGGCTTACTTTACCTTCACAGAAAAATCAATGAAGAGGGAAAAAATTCTCAGAGTTTCTGACCAGAACAGAAACAATTGTTATTTATACATTTTATGCCATCAAAACCTAAACAATGATCTGGGTTCAAGAAAAGGAATATAGTAAAAGGGTAACTTACAGTTCCTAGTTTCTGGAAGACCTTTTGAGGAGACCTACCCACACACACACACACACACACACACACACACACCTACACACACACACACACACACACACACACACACACAGCATTTCTGTGTTCTAGAGTTTTAGAAATGTTCACCAATTTTGCTATTAAGATGCTGTTCTGAAAACGACCCATGTACCCTGTATTGGGCCCTAGTTGCTGGGATTTCGTTTTTTTTTTCTGACTATGGAATTTTTCAGATCCACCTAAGCAAAAATGAGGAATTAGCCAACTATAAAATTCTATTTTTATAATCTATTTGCTCCACAAATTACATGAAATTAATAAGAACATATTTATTTACTTTTTTAACTTTGGTGAATTCAAAATATGGACAATCAATATTAGCACTCCCATCACAATAATGATGAAAATCTATTCAAATTATACTTCTGATGCTTGCTTACTAGTTCTGTAATTTTTTTTATTCTGAGATTGATATTTATTCAATCTTTTTTTAAAGAGCTTTTTATTTTCAAAACATATGCATAGATAATTTTCAACATTCACCCTTGCAAAACCTGGTGTTCTAATTTTTTTCTCCATTCCTTACCCTCATCCCCCAGATGAGAAGTAATCTAATATATGTTAAATATATGCAATTCTTCCATACTTATACATAATACAATTATTATGCTGCCCAAGAAAAATCAGATCAAAAAGAAAAAAAAATGAGTAGCTCTGTATTCTTGAACAAGTCATTTAATCTCTCTGAATCTCAGTTTCCTCACCTACAAAACGCAGATAACAAAAACACCTCCTTCACATGTTTGTTATGAGGGATAAGTGAGAAAACATATGTAAATACATTGTAATTTACATAACTTATAATGGTAAATCTTAATGTATGATATAAATGTTAGTAATTGTTATGATGTTATCATCTCAAGTGATTCTTACTGGCGTTTCTTTACATATTATGCAGCCCCACTTTCAATACAAAGGACTGCAGGGAAACTTGAAGTTCTTTTGAAAAAATATTTCATTTCCAATAATTCAATATTTAAGTTCTAACCCTGTCATCCTGCATTTTTGCTATATACCTATTTCACCTTTTCCTATGTATATTTAATAGCTTTGATAATAGTTTAATTATGCTTCAGTCTACCAAAAACCTATCATTTTGTATTTCTTCTGATATAAAGACATTAGAATCGTAGTGATGGAAGACAGATTAATATTCATCTGGTCAGTTAATGAATCAATAAATATTTATTGAATAGATAATATCTAGTTTATTGAATAGCTAATATCTAAATGCTAGGTACTATACTGGATGATAGGGATATAAGTATAAAGAATAAAATAACCATACTCAAATGGAACTTACATTCTAATGAAGGAGACAAGTAACGTATTGCAAAAGTATAAATTTAATACGCTAAAGATATATTCAAATTGTATGATAAACAGTAGTTTGAAATGAAAGATACTATCATTTGATTGAATCAGGATAATTTTATGTATAAGATAGTGATTGACCTACATCTTGAAGGAAGAGGCACTCTAAATCAAAGAGTATTTTGAACATGGGGAAGGGAAAGAAAGTGCAAATTCCCAGAGAAAGTAACATCATTGTACATGATGAAAAGAGAGAAGAGCAGTTTGGTTGGATCACAGAGTGTGGAAGAAAGAGTATGTCTTCTAGTCTGAAGAGACCAGAAAGATAAGATGTGTCCAGATTGTGTAGAGACCAAAAAGTCAAATAGAGCAATTTGTATTTTATTTTAGTGAAAATTAAGAGCCACTAGATTTGGATGAATAATGAAGTCACATGGTCAGATTTGTGCTAGAGAAAATTACTTGATCAAAATTAGAGAGTGGTTTAGTCCTTTCATTTTACACATGAGAAAACTGAAATATCCAAAAGTTACAGGATATATCCTCTAAATGTTTCATAAAGTAGTCTGAGGCAACTGTGCTTATTCTTGCTGATACTGATGGAGTTGAGTGCCTAGAATGTCATTACTATATCCTTTATGTGTTATAATAATAACCTTAGGGGTTGCGGAGGTGGGATTGTTTTTCTGATGCTATATCATGAAGACCTGTGCTCTTCATTTTTTCCATTGTAATTATGGATATGTTATCATTTAAATCATCCAGACTAAATCCACTAGAAAAACAATATTTTTAATGTGGAACAATAATAATAACTAACATTATTCAATAGATACTATATCCCAGGTACTGTGCTAAATATTTTACAAAATTTCATTTAACCTTCACAGCAACTCTGGGAGGTAGATACTATTATTAATCTTATTTCACAGATGAGAAAGTTGAGGCAAACAGGGGTCAAGTGATTTGATCAAGGTCACACAGCTAATAAGTGCCTGATGCCAATTTTGAACTCAGGTCTTGCTGACTTCAGACCTAATATTCTATCTAATTACCTCACTGTCTTAAGAATATTTGATATAAAACATCCTTCTAATATTCTTTGACAGACTATATAATCAATATATCCAAAGTCCAGGAGAAAGTGGGCTTTAGAATAGATATATAGCAAAAGGATGATTTAAAACTCCCAGTTCCATGGGAGTTCTTTTCTACTCTTTAAGTTTTACTTTAAAAGTTCTTATGCATAGTATAGCTTCTTTGCTAGTTTACTTCAGGAACCATGACTCTAAATATAGTTGATCTTTGGCTTCTGATGAAGACATGACTGCCCCTGTTCCATAGATGTTACTAGAATGCCAATGAAAATATAGAAGGTCCTCTGACACACTGTGCAATAAGATCCTCCTGCAAGGTGGTAGGGTGTGGGAAGATCCCAGTACTAAAAACTGGTTGTTCTCCCTGAGAGATAAACTGGACTGCTAGCTTTCATTAATTGTTTGTTGGAATCTCTATATTTGGTTTTCTCTGGTCTGCTATTTTATAGAAGAACTCAGGGGGCAGAATCAATTTTCCTTTGACAGTCAGAACATATTTCCTGTACAGTCATCTAATTTGCCTAATGGCTCATCAAAAATTTCTAAATTGATCAAGACCTTTTCATAATTAGATGGATTGCTTTTGATTCATTGATACAATTGAGATGAATTTCCACCTTGGCAAAATTCTTTTCCTTACATTTTATCACTTACTATTGGGGGGAGTGGAATTAATCAATTCTTCTCAATGTCCCCCACCTTAACATAAGTAATAAAGACAAAAGTGGATGGGATTTGAACTCCCATCTCATGTGACTCCAAGTTTAGATCTATTTTCACTGAGATGCTTTCCATGATCCATAGCCACATGGAATTGCAAGGAAAATATTGATATTACATAGATGGGCATGACAAATGAAATATTTTTAGTGACACAAAATAAAGGTCAATATAGATACATCATTGTCTACTACAATACTAGATAAATGTCTAATTATGGAATGATTTTAATATGGTCATTTTTTATAATTTTAAGAGATCTAAATAATAATACTAATACAACTAATAATAGTATATCATATATATCATTATAAAGTTGGCAAAATAGTTTACATATTTCATCTCTTTAAAAGTCTAAAACTACTCCTACCTTTTAAAGGACTAAAGATCCCCAGAGAAACTTCAATCTTTTGAACCCTTTCTAGGAAATCTAAAGGTTAGACAAAAAGGAAGTTGTCTTTCTAGACCAGACTTAGCATCTGGCATGCAAAACTGGATTGGGGTCTCTGTGGATATCAGCTGACAAATCCATAATGTGTGGATCAGTGAATTTCAGTTGCTAATAAAGGATAATGGTCATCCATGATTGAATTATTTAAGAGACCCCTGGTTTGGCTTGTTCTGCTGGGACCTCCCAAGTTGACAGATGGATTATTCTGGACTCAGTTAGATGTTTGAAACTGAATGGTTGTTTCCCTTTAATATCCTTATGGGCTTCAACTTTCATGAAATAATGCAATGATTTTTGAGGCAGCTATTGTTTGGATGATGTAATTTTTAAAAATGATCCTCAGCACAGTGGATTGAATTTTGAAACAATAGAATTATAGAATTTTAGTGTTGTATTACAGCTTAGAGATTATCTTATATGAATCATGTATTTTACATATGAGGAAGACTCACCTAAAATCATACAACTAATTAGAAACAGGGTAGCTGCTGAGGAACTCAAATCTCTTGACTCTTAGCTTTACATTAGTTGTAATTGAAAAACCATAATATAGACAATTATCAATTTATTATTGTTGTTAATATTTTGGCTATATTATAATACTAATGATAACCACCATCATTATCATTTTATCCAATTGTGCAATAATTCATTAACTATCAAAGATGAAGGAATATTTGAATTTTAAGAACACATTCCAGAGACATTAAAAAGTTATATAAGATCTTGTATCTAGAGGTAGAAAGAAACTCAAAGGCCATTTAGTCCAAAACTCTACTTTTACAAATGAGAAAGTGGAGGCCAAGAATTAAAGTAATTTGCCAAAGATACCACAAGTTCTAAGTAGCAGAGTTGAAGATTTGAATTCATGTGCTCTGGTTAGAAAAAATAGTGTTCTTTTCACTAGACCAAGAACTTTATCTAACACTGATATTAGAACAGAATTAAAATGATGATGATGATTTTGATGGTGATGATGATGATGATTAGCAGAAACAACACTTGTATAAGAAACTTTGGGGTTCCTTCATTACTGACTCATTAATCCCTCCAAGTTAGGTTAAGAACATCAGTGTCTGGTAATTTACCAAATGTAACTACCAGCTTCTTTTGCAAGTATGTATGTAATAGTTGTGATTAAAATTTAGAGAAATAGGGAGGGGAATTAAAAACAAGGATAAAGCTCTTGTTAATGACCTATTTCTTCCCAGAGACTTATATAATCTTAGAACCTAAGTTGTTATATTGCTATGTACAGGGTTTAAAAAAAAAGTAAGCAATAAGATTTGTTTTACTCCATGCTTCCATAGATACTTCCCACTAAAGCTTATTTGATTGAGGTTTGAGGTATATATATATATATATATATATATATATATATATATATATACTTTTTAAAGTTTCTCTTTCCAGGTGTCACAGTTTGATTTGTCCTGTTTCTCTTTATAGTCAACCTCTATGGCTCAGCCCCCAGCACTATTGTAGCTTCACAAACAGCTCAACTCCTTTGCTGATTTCTGTAATCCTTTCCTAAAATGGAGCATACTAGCTTCCCCAGAGCATGAACTCTTTCTAACAGGTGGTCTCCATGGAAAGGTCACTTTACCTCAAAAACAGTATATGCAGCTCAAAAAACATTTCTATATCAAAACTTCTATTTGATTTTGAACCGTCTTTTACATACTCAGGTTCCATAGCCTTCTCTTCACAGATATAGTAGTCTCTTAGGATCTATAAAATACTTCATTTTGATCCTGTTCAAAGTATTCTTTATTTTCTAATTCAGACCAACATAGGACATGTCCACCTTCTTAGTAGCCTCTCTGTCCTAGTGCCTAAACAGAATATCTCCTACTCATTTTAGCATTTCCCACTGGATTTTAAGGTTTGCACTGACACTTCTGCTTCTTCCTCACTTTTCCTTTTTGCCACTGATATTCCTGTGAGATATCTGAGCTGGGTTGTTCAAATAAATCTAAGGATGCTTTGGTAAAGAGCACTAAAAGTAAGAACTATGGGTGGAAGGGAATAAATAAAGTGAGAAAAATGAATTCTGTGATCCCCTACTTTTTCACCAATATTCAACTTCAATTATATGAATCTAGAATTAATAGTATAGATAATTATTCCATGAGAATGAAAGAGGTAGTGGACAATCTTTATGAGATGCTCTAGATGAAAAAAAATATTTTCAGGAAATCACAGAAAACTTTTCCAAATTTAACCAGTATATTCCTCAGAAAACAGAGATGCAATGCCTCATAGGGATCCAAATAATTATCTTGGTAAAATTTGCTAAAGATTGAATTCTGCTCATCTAACTTTCAAAAAAATTCATGAATGAAGAAAAATATGTTAAATGTCTACTATATTCCATGTATAAAAATGAATCTGACTTCTAGTAAATTTAATTCTACTAGATTACCAAAAATTATCAATGTAGGTAAAGAAGCAACAGAAGAGGGTATTAGTTGTACTGAAAATAACTTTTTTATATAGTATGCCTTAGTTCTTATTTTGTATTCCCCTGGAACATTTCTCTAGGATCTCTAAGATACTCTCTTCTTCTCACATAAAGAGTGTAGCCAAATGCTTATCTAATTCTATCAGACCTCCTTAGAGAAACATTACTGAGACTAGTATATCAACTTGGGCAGTTAAGTGCCTTAATGAGCTTATACAAGTGAATTTAACAATTTACAGTATTCAGAGAATCATAGATCAAATATGAATTTCACATTCCATTTGTTTAGTATAATTCTCTTATTTTACAGATAAACTGAAGTTTAGAGAGGTTGCCCAAGGCCATACAGGTAGTAAATAACAGTTCTAGGATTCAAATCCAAATCTTCCAAATCTAAAACTAATGCCACCTCCACGATACTATATAAACTGTCCTTATTATTCTACTATACATATTGTCTTGATTAATCCCGATTACAGAGAAAATAAGAAACAAAGATATATTGAATATTGTTTCATACAGAATTCTCCTACCACAGATATGAGCAAAAGAAAAGAAGTTGGAAAAATTCAAAAGAATGGCATGGACTTGAATGATATAACTAATATGTTGAATGAATAGAAGCTTTTGAAAATGTTAACAGCAGTTTAAAAAATCTTTTTTAGCTGAATTCAAAGCAGGAAAAAAACAAGACATGAATAGACCTACCACTTGCTTATGTGGAGGTCATATTAATTGATATTTAAAAGAAAGTAGAACTACTCACTTGCTGTTTCATTTTATCTTCTCTTTCTTCAGACTAAGAAAGGTAGGAAAAATATGGTTAAGGTGAGTATTCAAGGCAATGGGTCCAGAAAAAATTAAACTCAAAGAAATAATATATTATTTACAATAATATAAATAGAATATAATGCTATATACTAGAATATAATATTATTTAGAATAAAATAATTCTCATATTCCATTATATACTTCTTTATGTTTCCTAACCTATCATGAAAAATGAGAGAATTTGTTGAAAGACTTGAAACAAATAAATATTGCTTATGTTATTATTGAGAAAATTAATTCCACAAACTAAACATCTCTGAGGCTGGCATTAACCCCAAACAAAATTCTAAATAGGATGGCTTTTAAGCACTTAAAAATTGAAGCATTTATAACATTTATTACCAAGACCAAGCTATGCCATACTAATCTCATTAGGGGAAGGGTGGCAACCAGAGTAGTATCTAATTGCATAATATAACAGGATTTTAGTTAAATGTTTCACAAAATCTCTTATGACATTGTCTTCTTATGAAGAAGATGGAGAAATGCAAGATAGTAATACACTTCTACAACTTATTCGTCCATTGAAATGATCATTTTAAAAGACTTTTGATGAGTGGATCTACTTACACCTAATGTATCAGTTGTCTTCCTCTATAAGAATGTGAGTTCCTTGAGATTGGAGACTGTCTTACTTTTCTATTATAGCCCCAGTAATTAGCACATAGTAAGCACTTTATGATTATTTTCATTCATTTAATCTTTATTTGACTCAATTCTTAAAGCAATCTCTAATGGTGTGTCACCATAAAATCCTGTGTGTGACTCTATTCTGTTAAACATGTTTTATCAATATGCTAAATGAAGATAAAAAGGATATGCTTATCAAATCTATATGCCACAGATTCGGAAGACATCATTAAATAGATTGAATAACAGGATGAGAATCCAAAAAGATCTTGATAGACTAGAAATAACATGTTGAATATAATGATATGAAATGTAAGAACAAGTGTAAAGTCCAAATCTAAGAGCAAAAAAGTTCACAAGTTTAGTAAGAGGGAGGTGCAGCTTAAATGACAATAAGAAAAAAGACAAGAGTTTTTGGTTTACTGCCAGCCATATGTGACTGATTTGGCTGCCAAAGTTGAATACAGTCTAAGCTTATATTAATAGGATTGGGTTATTCAGAATGTAAGATGATAGTTCCTACATATTCTTCCTATCTGATGGGTCTTATTCTTCTCTGTAACCACATTGTGAGAGAGGTATTACCAAACTAAAAACTCTCTGAGAGGGCTACCAAAGATAGTGAGGATACTAGTTGAACAAACTGGTAACACTCAGCCTACAGAAGAGAAGACTTAATATAGACATTTTGTTATGTTGTTCAGTGACTATTCTGTGTGACCCCATGAACCGTGGCATGCCAGGACTTTTATGTTCTACTATCCCTTAATTTTGTTCAGTTTCATGTTCATTGTGTCCATGATACTATCTAACCATTTCATTCTCTGCTGTCCCTTTTCTGTTAGCTTTCAATCTTTCCCAATATCAAGATCTTTTCCAGTGATTCCCATCTTGCCATTATGTAGCCAAAGTATTTAAATTTCCACTTCAGTATTTGAACTTCCAGTGAATGACCTGAATTAATTTATTTAAGTATTGATTGATTTGATCTCCTTGCTATTCAAGGACTCTCAAAAGTCTTCTCCAACACTATAATGTTAAAGCATAAATTCTGCAATACTCAATTGTCCTTATAGTCCAACTCTCATAATCATTTGTTGTTACTGAAAAAAACTATAGCTTTGACAATACTGACCTTTGTCAGAAGAGTGACTTCTCTGCTTTTTAATGGGCTTTCTAAATTTGTCATAACTTTTTTTCCAATGCAAAGGGATTTTTTTTAATTCCATGACTACAGTTGCCATCTGAAGTGATCTTTGAGCTTAAGAATATAAAATTTGACACTGCTTCCATTTCTTCTCCCTCTATTTGTCAGGAAGGGATGGGACCAATTGTGAAGATCTTATTTTTGTTTTTTATTCTAAGCATCAAGCCAGCGTTTATACTCTTTTCTTATGCCCTCATCAAGAGACTTTTAATTCTTCACTTCCTGCCATCAGATGGCAGAATATGGACATAACCATCTTTCAAGTATTTGAAGGGCTAGATTCTGTTGGTGAATTAGATAGTATGGTATTTATCTATAGAAAGCAGGACTAGAATCAGTTAATAGAAGTTACAGGGAAATAGAATTTTGTCTCTGGTATAATGAATTTCCTCAAAATTTACAATATACAGAAAATGAAAATGACTGCTTTATGAAGTTCTCTATCACTGGAGTGAGGAAAGCAGTGTCTGTACCATGAAAATGTGCAGAAAAGATCGAAATTGGCTTTATATGAGAATTAGACTTTATGACTATTAAAGAGACAGGACAGACAGAAGCAGAGACAGACAAACACACAGAGAGATGCTTTCAATTGTGATTCTTTTGTACCAACCTTTCATTAGTTCACAACTTCAACTCCTTTGAACTAACTCTGGTTTAATTTGACAATGAGAAAATCATTCTCTAACTACTTTGATGTTAGTTATTTTTTCTTTATTTTTAATTAAATTTTATTTTTTAAACTAACAAGCATGTTTTTCTCTTACTTTCACCTTTATGCACTCTATCTCCACTGGGAAAAAGAAAGAAAAATAAAACCCTTGTAAGAAATAGAGTAATCAAGTAAAACAAATTCTCCCATTGTCTCCCTTTATATATATAAAATGCATGCATTCATTTCATTGACTATTTAGTTCTTCATCTTTCTCAGGAGGTAGGTAGTATTCTGGAATTATAGTTAATTGTAGCATCTATCAGAATTCTTAAGTCTTCGAAAGCTATTTGTTTTTATAGTTATAAAGAACCTAATAGGTTCTTTAAATATACTTCTTCATTCTACTTACTCAATTGTACATTAATTTATATGAATTCCTCTGGCATTTCTTAAATATAATGGTATTTCCTTACATTCATCTACCAAAATCTCTTCAGTCATGTCCCAATTCATGGGCACTCACTTAGCTTCCAGTATTTTGCCACGTTAGTGTATGTATGTATAAAATTTCTTACTTTCTTTGATCTCTTTGGAGCCTAGTAATGGTATTACTTAGTCTCTTCCTTTCAAATGGCCCTAAAAATGAAGCTCAAGTAGCTGACCTAAGATGAGGAGGAGGAGGATGAAGAGGATGATGATACAACAATTTACATTCTTGACTCTTGTTTTTCCCATTCACAAAAAAAAAAAAAAAAAAAAAAAAAAAACCCTGGCATTGAGACAGAATGAAAATGGTGGAGTAAAGGCAAGAAGTCACCCAACCTCTCCTCCAGATTGCTCCAAATTCCTTTAAATAAGGAGAATAAAGAAGTTTTAGGACAGCAGAGCACACAAAAAGACAGAGCAGAATGTTTTCCAGCTGAAGGCAACTTAGAAAATCAGTGGGAAAAGTGTGTAACAACAGGGTGTGAGTCCATTGTGCAGACCCAGTTGAGACTGCACTAAAATAGCCCTGACTCAGTCCCAGCCCTGACTCAGTCCCAGCCCTAACTCAAACCCAGGCCCATTCCACCCTCTAAATCAGGGGCAGTACTTGTGGCTTCCAGACTCTCCATTCAGAAATACCAAAGAGGACTGGAAGGTCAGTAGAAAAGGTTTGTGGAACCAGGGTAATAATCCAGCATATAATCCCAATGTGAGCTGCACCAGCACAGCCTGACCTGGCCCCAGCCCAGATCCCAGCATTAGTGAGGGGGGATGCTAAATCAGCAGTAGTGGTGGAAGCTCTGGGATCTCTGGACCTGAGAACACCAAGGAGGACTTGGAAGGTCAGTGGAGAGGGTCTGTGGCAATGAGTGGAAACCCAGTGTGCAGTCCCAGTGAAGGTTGCACCAGTGTAGCTCTAGTTCCAACTCTGGGACCTGAGCATAAGCAAATCAGGACTCTATTGATTCAGCACACTAGATCTTACAGCTACAGTGGAATGGGGATACTTCTAACATCTCCAGGACAGAAAAGAATGCTTGTGATCAGGTTCCTGGAAGGAGCACTGAAAACAGCTGCATAAAACCCTGAAACTTGAGACAGTGCATGCTTAACTCTGGAAATAGAGCCCTACTTTAACATAGTGTTGAAAAACCATGAAATAGGCTAGGAAAATGAGTAGACAACAAAAAAAGTTTCAGACCATTGAAAGTTATTTTGGTGACAAGGAAGATCAAAATACACCCTCAGAAAATGACAACAGAGTCAAAACTCCTATATCAAAAGCCTCTAAGAAAAATATGAATTAGGAAAAGGCTATGGAAAAGCTCAAAAGGAATTCTGAAAATGAAATAAGAGAGAGGAAAAAATAGGAAAAGAACTGAGATTGATACAAAAGGAAATGCAAAAAAGATAATGAGGAGAAGAATGTCTTAAAAAGTAAAACTGGCCAGTTTTAGAACTATCAGAATAAAGAAAAAATGTTACAAGCAGCCAGGAAAACACAATTCAAATACCGAGGTGCCACAATGAGGGCCACTCAAGATCTGGCAGCTTCAACATTAAAGGATCGAAGGGCCTGGAATCTGCTAGTCTGAAAGGCAAAAGAACTTGGAATGCAGCCAAGAATAAAATACCCAGTTAAGCTAAGCATTTTCTTCCATAGAAGAAGATGGACATTTAATGAAAACAGAGAAATTCCATTTGTTTCTAAGGAAAAAAAAAAAAGATATCTAAACAAAAAATCTGATCTCCAACCATAGGATTCAAGAGAAGCAGAAAAAGTTAAAGGAACTCTTGAGAACTGTATTTCTGTTGTTGATATAGATAAAAAACATATGTATAATTTGATTTTACTAATATAACATAAAAAAGGGAAGTAGAAATAGAAAGGGGATAGTGTCAGAAAAAGGGAGAAAGGGAGATAAAAAGAGGGAAACTACATCCTATGATGAGGCAAAGAAAACCTATCATATCTGAGGGAACTTAAAGAGGGGAAGGAACATTGTATAAATCTTACTCTCATCAGAGTTGGCTCAGAGAGAAAATAATTGACATATTTGTTTTATAGAGAATCTTCTCTCATCTCATTAAAAAAGTGGGAGAGGAAAAGGGGAAAGGAAAAAGAGTAATAAGGGAAGAGTACAAGAAAGGGGAAGGGATTCAAAGGGAGGAGGGAAAGATGCTAAAGAGGAAGAGCTGCGTGACGCAAGTGGGGCCCATAAATTTAATACTAGGGAAAGGGGTATAAGGGATCAAGAAAAAGAAAAACATAATCTGGGTATATTATGATGGCAGGAAATACAGAATTAGTAATTTTAACCATAAATATGAATGGGATGAACTCTCCCATAAAGCAGAGGTGGATACAGATTGGATCAAATGTCAGAACCCTACACTATGTTGTTTACAGGGGAAAAAAACATTTAAAGCAGGGAGAGATACAGAGTAAAGGTAAAGGCTGGAGCAAAATCTATTATGCTTCAGGGGAAGTAAAAAAAAAGCAGAGGTAGCCATCCTTATCTCAGATCAAGTAAAAGCAAAAATTGATCTAATTAAAAGAGATAAGGAAGGAAACTTTATCTTGCTAAAAGGTACTATAGACAATGAAGCAATATCAATACTAAACATATATGTACTAAGTGGTATAGCATCTAACTTCCTAAAGGAGAAGTTAAGAGAGTTGCAAGAAGAAATAAATAGCAAAACTAGAATAGTGGGAGATCTCAACCTTGCACTCTCAGAATTAAATAAATCAAACCACAAAACAGATAAGAAAGAAATTAAAGAGGTAAATAGAATATTAGAAAAATTAGGTATGATAGACCTTTGGAGAAAACTGAATGGTGACAGAAAGGAGTATACTTTCTTCCCAGCAGTTCATGGAACCGATACAAAAATTGACCATACATTAGGACATAAAGACCTCAAAATTAAATGCAGAAAGGCAGAAATAGAAAATGCTTTCTTTTCACATCATGATGCAATAAAAACTACATTCAACAAAAAGTTAGGGGTAAATAGACCAAAAAGTAATTGGAAACTAAATAATCTCATCTTAAAGAATGATTGGGTGAAGCAGCAAATTATAGAAACAATTAATAATTTCACTCAAGATACTGACAATGATGAGACATCACACCAAAATTTGTGGGATCCAGCCAAAGCAGTAATAAGGGGAAATTTTATATCTTTAGAGGCTTACTTGAATAAAATAGAGAAAGAGAAGATAAGTGAATTGGACTTGCAACTTAAAAAGCTGGAAAAAGACCAAATTAAAAACCCCTAATCAAATACTAAACTTGCAATTCTAAAATTAAGAGGAGAAATTAATAATATTGAAAGTGAAAAAAAAAGATTGAATTAAAAAACTAAGAGCTGGTTTTATGAAAAAAAAAACCAATAAAATAGATAAACCTTTGGTAAATCTGATTAGAAAAAGGAAAGAAGAAAATCAAATTGTTAGTCTTAAAAATTAAAAGGGGGAACTTTCCACCAACTTTATGCAAGTGAAATGGGTGAATACCTAAAAAATATATATATAGGCTTCCCAGATTAACAGAGGAGGAAGTACATTGCTTAAATAGTCCCATTTCAGGAAAAGAAATAGAACAAGGTATTAATCAACTCCCTAAGAAAAAATTCCCAGGACCAGATGGATTTACATGTGAATTCTACCAAACATTTAAAGAACAATTAGCTTCAATGCTATATAAACTATTTGAAAAAATAGGGAATGAAGGAGTCCTACCAAATTCCTTTTATGACACAGACATGGTACTAATACCTAAACCAGATAGGTTGAAAAGAGAGAAAGAAAATTATAGACCAATCTCCCTCATGAATATTGATGCTAAAATCTTAAACAAGATATTAGCAAAAAGACAACAGAAAATCATCCCCAGGGGAATACACCATGATCAAATAGGATTTATAAGAGGAATGCAGGGCTGGTTCAATATTAGGAAAACTATCAGTATAATTGACCATATTAATAACCAAATTAACAAAAACCATATGATTATCTCAATAGATGCAGAAAAAGCATTTCATAAAATCCAGCATCCATTCCTATTAAAAACCACTTGAGAGTATAGGAATAAATGGTCTTCTCCTTAAAATAATCAGTAGCATTTATTTAAAACCATCAGTAAGCATTATATGTAATGGGGATAAACTGGAACCATTCCCAATAAGATCAGGAGTGAAACAAGGATGCCCACTATCACCATTACTATTCAATATTGTATTAGAAATGTTAGCTTTGGCAATAAGAGCTGAGAAAGAAATTAAATGAATTAGAGTAGGTAATGAGGAAAGCAAATTATCACTCTTTGCTGATGATATGATGGTATACTTAGAGAACCCGAGAGATTCTACTAAAAAGCTATTAGAAACAATCCATATCATTAGCAAAGTTGAAAGAGACAAAATAAATCCACATAAGTCATCAGCATTCTTATATATCACTAACAAAATTCAACAGAGTTACAAAGAGAAATTGCATTTAAAGTAACTCCTGACTGTATAGAATATTTAGGAATCTATCTGCCAACTGAAAATCAGAAACTATATGAGCAAAACTACAAAACTCTTTCTACACAAATAAAGTCAGATCTAACCAATTGGAAAAACATTAAATGCTCTTGGATTGGGTGAGCAAATATAATAAAGATGACAATACTACCTAAACTAATCCATTTATTTAGCACTATACCAATCAGACTCCCAAAAAACTATTTTAATGACCTAGAAAAAATAACAACAAAGTTCATATAGAAAAACAAAAGATCAATAATTTCAAGGGAATTGATGAAAAAAAAAATCAAATGAAGGTGGCCTACATGTACCAGATCTAAAATTATATTATAAAGCAGCAGTTACCAAAACCATTTGTATTGGCTAAGAAATAGACTAGTTGATCAGTGGAATAGGTTAGGTTCAAAGGACAAAACAGCCAATAACTTTAATAATCTAGTGTTTGACAAACCCAAAGACTCCAGCTTTTGGGATAAGAACTTACTGTTTGACAAAAATTGCTGGGGAAATTGGAAATTAGTATGGCAGAAACTAGGCATTGGCCGACACTTAATACCATACACCAAGCTAAGATCAAAATTGGTTCATGACCTAGGCGTAAAGAAGGAGATCATAAATAAATTGGAAGAGCATAGGATAGTTTACCTCTCAGAACTGTGGAAGAGGAAGGGATTTATGACCAAAGAAGAACTAGAGATCATTATTGATCACAAAATAGAAAATTTTGATTATATCAAATTGAAAAGTTTTTCTAATGCAGACAAAATTAGAAGGGAAGCAATAAACTGGAAAAACATTTTTACAGTCAAAGGTTCTGATAAAGATCTCATTTCTAAAATATAGAGAGAATTGACTCTAATTTATAAGAAATCAAACCATTTTCCAATTGATAAGTGATCAAAGGATATGAACAGACAGTTCTCAGATGAAGAAATGGAAACTATTTCTAGCCATATGAAAAGATGCTCCAAGTCATTATTAATCAGATAAATGCAAATTAAGACAACTCTGAGATACCATTACATACCTGTCAGATTGGCTAGAATGACCAGGAAAGATAATGTGGAATGTTGGAGGGGATGTGGAAAAACTGTGACACGAATACATTATTGGTGGAATTGTGAATACATCCAGCCACTCTGGAGAGCAATTTGGAACTATGCTCAAAAAGTTATCAAACTGGGCATACTCTTTAACCCCGCAGTGTTACTACTGGGCTTATATCCCAAAGAGATTTTAAAGAAGGGAAAGGGAGCTGTATGTGCAAGAATGTTTGTGGCAGCCCTTTTTGTAGTGGCCAGAAACCGGAAACTGATTGGATGCCCATCAATTGGAGAATGGCTGAATAAACTGTGGTATATGAATATTATGGAATATTATTGTTTTGTAAGAAATGACCAGCAGGATGATTTCAGAAAGGCATGGAGAGACTTACATGAAATGATGCTGAGTGAAATGAGCAGGACCAGAAGATCATTATATACTTCAACAACACTATATAATGATCAGTTCTGATGGACGTGTCCCTCTTCAATAATGAAATGAACCAAATCAGTTCCATAGAGCAGTAATGAACTGAACCAACTACACCCAGGGAAAGAATTCTGGGAGATGACTATGAACCACTACATAGAATTCCCAATCCCTCTATTTTTGTCTGCCTGCATTTTTTATTTCCTTCACAGGCTAATTGTACAGTATTTCAAAGTCCGATTTTTTTTAAACAGCAAAATAACTGTTTGGACATGTATACATATATTGTATTTAACTTATACTTTAACATATTTAACATGTATTGGTGAACCTTCCATCTGGGGAAAGGTGTGGGGGGAAGGAGGGAAAAAGTTGGAACAAAAGGATTTGCCTGTCAATGCTGAAAAATTACCTATGCATGTATCTTGTAAATAAAAAGCTATAATAATAAAACAACAACAACAACAACAAAGTAAAATTGGCCAATTGGAAGAGGAGTTACAAAAGCTCAATGAGGAAAATAATTCCTTAAAAATAGAATTGAGCAAATGGAAGCTACTAATTTTATGAGAAATCAAGATACAATAAAGCAAAACAAAAAAATTTTAAAAACAGAAAAAAGTGAAATATATAATTGGACAAAAAAACAACTAACAGAAAATAGATCCAGGAAAGAATTTAAAAATTATTGGTCTACATTAAAGTCATGATCAGAAAAAGATCCTCTCGTCACAGTGTAATAAAGATGACATGGCATAATTTAGCTGCTGTAATCATATGCTCTCAGCATGATGTTGAATTATCATGTTATTAAATTTTACTGAAGTAGAATTTATAATAGAAACATGTTGTTCATCTTTCCAGAAATTATCAAGGGAAACTGTCCTGATATTCTAGAACCAGAGGATAAAATAGAAATTGAAAGAATCCACCAACTACCTCTTAAAAGAGATCCCAGGAATATTATAGCCAAATTTGGAACTCTAACATCATGAAGAAAATATTGCAGGCATCCAAAAAGAAACAATTCAAGTATAATGGAGCCATAATCAGGATCATACAAAATTTAGCAGCTTCTACATTAAAGGTCAAGAGGGCTTGGAAAATGATATTCCAGATAATAATAAAGCTAGAATCACAACTAAGAATCACCTACCCAGCAAAACTGAGTTTAATCTTCAGAGGAAAAATCCTTCAAAGGTCATTCAGTGAAATAGAGGGTTTTTAAACTTTTGTGATGAAAAGACCAGAGCTAAATGGAAAATATGATTTTCAAATAACAGGACTCTGGAGAAATACAAGGAGATAATCAAAAAAGTGATATCATGAGGGACCTATTTAATAAGGTTTATCTGTTTACATTCCTACATGGCAGAATGATACTTGTAACCCATCCAAACTTTTTCATTATCATTGCAGTTAGGAGTACATATAAACAGAAGACATGGGTGTGAGTTGAATATGAAGGAATGATTTTTTTTTTAAATGATGAAATTAAGGGGTGAGAGAGGAATGTACTGGGAGAAAGGGAAAAGAAGAAGTCAAATAGCGCAAATTATCTTCCATAACAAAAGGCAAGAAAAAGCTTTTAACAGTGAAAGAAGAGGGGGAGGAAAAAGGAGGGTGTAAAACTTTATTTCATCAGAATTGGCTCAAAGAGGGAATAAAATACATACTCAATAGAGGTGAAGAAATCTATCTTACCATGCAGGAAAATAGGAGGGCAATAAGATATGGGCAAGGGAAAGTATGATAAATTAGAGAGTATATTGGGGAAGGGAGGGCTCAGAAGCAAAACACTTTTAAGGAGGGACAGGGTGAAAGGAGAAAGAGAATATATGGGAGGTATAAAGTTAGTACAGTAATTGTAAAAAAAAAATTTCTTAGAAAATTTCTTATTTCTCAAACTGTGCATACCCTTTGATCCAGCAGTTTCTCTATCCTGTATACCAAAGAGATCATAAAAAAGAGAAAAGGATCCCCATGTGAAAAAATGCTTATAGCAGCCCTTTTTGTAGTGGCAAGGAACTGGAAACTGAATGGATGTCCTTCAGTTGAGGAATGAGTGACTAAGTTGTGATATATGAATATAATGGAATATTATTGTTCCATAAGAAACAAACAGCAGAATGATTCCAGAAAGGCCTGGAGAGACTTACATGAACCAATGCTAAGTGAAATGAGTAGAACCAAGAGAACATTGTACATGGCAACAAGATTATGCTATGATTAATTCTGATGGACATGGCTCTTTTCAACAATGATATGATTCAGGCCAGTACCAATAGACTTGTGATGGAGAAATCCAACTGCATCCAGAAAGAGGATTGTTAAAAGTGACTGTGGATCACAACATTTCACCTTTTTTTAATTGTTGTTTCTTTGAATTATGTTTTCTCTCTCACTTTATTTTTCCTTTTTGATCTGATTTTTCTTATGTAGCATGATAAATGTGGAATTATGTATAGAAGAAAAAATAAATTGTGGTGTATCTTTATGATGTAATATTATTGTTCTTTTGGAAATGATGAGCAGGATGCTCTCAGAGGGAAAAAAAAGTGAAAAGTCCACCATGAACTCAAGCAAAGAAATAGTAATGTTCTAGGATGACAGCTGGGAATGATTTCGTTATTCTCAGTAATACAATCACCCATGACTACTCTGAAGGATTTATGATGAAAAATCCTATCTATATCCAGAGAAGGAACTAATTTGTCTCAATACAGATTGAAGCATTATCTCTCTCCCTCTCCCTCTCTCTCTCTTTCTCTCTCTCTCTCTCTCTCTCTCTCTCTCTCTCTCTCTCTCTTTCTCTCTCTCTCTCTCTCTCTCTCTCTCTCATTTAAGCTTAATTTTTCTTGAGGTTTTTTACTTTCATTAGGATGAGTGATCTTTTTTTTCACAACAACTTTTATGGAAATGGTTTGCATAACTTCATAAGTGGTTTCTTAATTGTGAGATAAGAGAGAATCTAGAACTCAATAATTTTAGAAACATAATTATTTTTTGTTTTCAATGTATCTGGGGAAAATATTAAAATAAATAAATAAATAGGAAAAGAAATTGGCAACATTTGCTTTATTCATCCCTAGTAGCTATCACCCCACATCTATGCATTATCCAGTTAACCTTTAAGAGAAGGGTTTTTACAATAGATGCCTCCACTTTCATTTTTCTTTTCACTCCTCTTAACTCTATACAATCTGACTTCTGGCTTCATCATTCAAGTGTAACTACTCTCTTCAGAGTAACTTATGAATTCATAATTGCCAATTCTAATGAACTTTTTTTTTTCTCAATACTCTTCCTTCTTTCCTCTCTGCAGCCTTCGACACTGTTGATTACTCTCTTCTCCTTAATAGAGTCTTCTCTCTAGGCTTTTATAAAACTATTGTCACCTAGTTCTCCTTTCTATCTTACCACAAACCTCAGTCTTCTTTGCTAGACTTTTATTGAAGTCAGATCTGCTAACCTGGAGTGGGCCAGTGACCTGTGTACTGGTCCCTCTTCTATTTCACTTAGTGATCTCTTCAGTTCACATGGATACAGTTGTCATCTCTATGGTGATGATTCTCAAGTGTATTTATCCAATCCTCTCTACTGATCTCCAGTCTCACATTTCTAAATCCTTTCTTGAACTAGATTACAAGTAAATATATTAAACTTAACATGTTAAAACAAACAAACAAAAAAAGAGCTCATTATCCCTCAAACCCTCCTTTCCCCTCAATTTTGTATTAATATTGAGGACACAGTCATCTTCCTAATCCCTTAGGCTCACTACCTGGGTATCATCCTTACTTCCTGACTCTTTCTCATCCAATATATAATGAATGGGCAAGGTCTGGCAATATTACCTTTGTTAACATCTCTCTCACCCACTTCTCTCCTCTGATATTGCAATTGTCCTATATAGGTCTTGATTTCAGGTATAACCTCACACTTGAACCATTGAAATAGTCTGCTGGTTGTACTCCCTACCAAAAAAAAACATGTTTCAGTAAGCCTCCAGCTGTCAAAATGATCTTCCTAAAGTACAAATCTTACCATGTCACATCCCAAACCACCACACATATACATAATTCACACACATACATACATACACCCACAAACTCAACAAACTCTTCCCTAGAAATTTATGGCCAAAGAAGAACTAGAAAACATTATAAAATGCAAAATGGACAATTTTGACTACATTAAATTAACAAGGCTTTGCATAAACAAAACCAAATATAGCCAAGATTAGAAGGGAAGCAGAAAGCTAAAAAAAATTTTACAGCTAGTGTTTCTGATAAATGCCTTATTTCTAAAATGTATAGAGATCTGACTCAAATTTATAAAAATACAAGCCATTTGCTAATTGAGAAATACAATTTTCAGATGAAGAAATTAAAATCACTGTTGACCAGAGAAATGCAAATTAAGACAACTCTGAGGTACCACTTCACACCTATCTAATTGGCTAAGATGACAGGAAAAGATAATGATAAATATTGGAAGGGATGCAGGAAACTGGGACACTGATACATTGTTGTTAGAGTTGTGAACTGATCCAACCATTCTGAATTGCAATTTACAACCCAAATTGCTGTAAAACTATGCACACCCTTTGATGCATCAGTGTCACTACTAGGCCTATAATCTCAAAGAGATTTTTAAAGAGGGAAAAGGACTCACGTGTGCAACTTTACAAATGCCTCATTTTATCTTAATAGTCTTGGCAAGTTGTTATTATTATTTTGTTTATTTTATGGCTTAGGAAATTGAAGCAGGCAAAGATTAAGCAACTTTTTCAAGATTTCATAATAAATAAAATAGGCAGAATTTGAACTCAATTCTTCCTGTCTCCATGTTCACTATTCTTAAGTATTACTTCAACATGCTGTCAATGTGAAAGCATAATTTACTTTTTATATTATACCACTAATCATTCTCCAAAATCATGATTGGTACTGAAGCACAGTGGCAATGGGGCATTTATGAAAATAAAATAAAATCTATCCCAAAATGGGGAGAGGCTTGAAGAAGGGTAAAAGCATGCTCTTACCCCCTTTCCCCTATTTATGCATATGATAAAGCTTTGTAGGAAATCTAGATTTTTACAAAGATTTTTACAAAGTCTTAAAAATCAAGAAATGAGGTGTGTGTTTGTTTTTTAATACAAGAGTCAGGAGCCTATCTTTAGCTTGAAAGCTTCCAAGGCTTTTAACCTTGGATCATAATGCGAAGCCACGCTATTTGCTTCTACCCGCACCTAAACAGAAAGGGGAGGGAGGTGAGAAGGAATTCACAGAACAATGGAATGTCATTAAAGAGGTCTGCTCATAATAGCTTATTGACAATTATATATAAAGAAGATGTTTTAATATGTACAAAGAAGACTTTGTACTACAAAATATAATAAAGAAGACAATAAAAATTAAGCATCTTTTTACATATAGGCCAGCATCCAAATGTCACAAATTAGCAATTATTTTAAAATACTTTAAAATTGTATAACAATTTGTAAAACATTGCACAATATAAATATATATTCCCATAGATGCATGGAGATCCCTTAAGGGTACCTATTACATAAAAAACAGTTTCTCCTTTTCTCCTCTCTTTCTCTTTCATGTGTTTGATTAATAAGCTTTTTTTTTCTCCATGAAAATTACATTATTCCAAATCTACTGGCCATTCATTCATTTTCTTTCTGGATCTTCCAGGTCAGTTTTCAACCTTTCTATTCTCTTTTAGATATTCCTTTTCATTTTGCCCCTTAAATTTTCCAGATGGCGTGTCTAGCACTTCTTTGAGTATTTTGAGCGGACCCTCACTTGCAACATTGCTTCTCAGTGCACTGTATTTTATAACAGCTAAAAATAGTTTAAAAAGCTGAGTGGAAGTCACGGTATTGGGCCAAAGCCAAGTTTAATTCATGTCTTAAACTCCTGGAAATTCAGCTATTTCTACACATTTTCCATTTTATTTTTTCACCTAATGCTGGCTTCCATAAAAGGATAACTCTGGAAATTAAATCTATGTTCATGAATACAGCTGTTAGGTCAGCATATAACAGGTGATCTCCATAGTCTATATGCCCCAAACTCCAAAGGTAACTCAAGGGAAAAGGTAATTTTTAGTTTGACCTCAAAGATCTGAACTTCAGCCAGGAGCCTGTGTTTGCTCTTGATAAATAAGCTAAATTATAGTGGATTTTTCTTCTATTCAGTCACTGAAGTAATTTTCCTAAAGCACAGGTCAGATTATGTCATCATACTACCATCTCTCCTCAGTAAATTCCAGTTGTTCCCTATTGCCTCTAGGATCAGATACAAAATGTTCTGTTTCATATCCAAAGCCCTTCAAAACTAACCCCTTTCTAACTTTCCAGTCATGTTACTCCTTAGTACCCAATATCAATTCCCTAATCCAATGACTCTGGCTTCCTGTCTAATCCACAAAGAAGATATTCCAGCTCTAGACTCTATGCACTTTTGCTCTCCTCCATACCTGGAATGCTTTCCATCATACAACCCCTCTTAATTACAGTGACTTCCTTCCATTGATTATTTCCTTTTCAATCTCCATATACTTTGCTTTGTATATATTTGCATGTTTTCCCTCATTAGATTGAAAACTTCTTGAGGGCAGGGAATGTAGTTTGCCTCTTTTTTGTATTCCTAGAATGAGTTGGGTATTTCCACAGTCAAACTAGTTAAAAACTCTACTTTAAAAATGATAAGGCCATGGTGGCTCCAGCCCTAAAATCAGGAGGACCAGAATTCAAATCTGGCCTCAGACACTTAATATTTCCTGACTGTGTGACCCTAGACAAGTCTCTTAATCCCAATTGCTTCAAGAAAAAAAAGACAAAAAAAAAAAATAAATAAAATAAAAGACAAGGTCTTCACTGATTGGACTTTCAATGGCCTCATCTCTACTCCTTTTGATCCAAAGTTTGTCTACAGAGATGATCCATTCAACCCTCAAAGTGCTTCATGAGGTTAAAAAGGACCCAGAAAACAGCTAATCTGCATTATGAAAGGTGAGCTGCTGACCTTAGATAACTGGGGGATTCAAAAAATCTGACCTAAAACATTATTTTAAATATGTCTCAGGACTTTCATGAAATTACATTTAAGTGCTATTCAACTTTATTTTTTGAATAGCTAGAAGTAATTGAGTAGATATAGAAATGACAGTTATTCTGATTCTCATCTTGCCACTGGACCCAGATGGCTCCAGAGGAGAAAGTGAGGCTGGTGACTTTGCACAGCTCTCCCTCGCTTACTTTAAAGTTTGATATTCATTATTAACATATTCTCCATCACTTTTTAAAGTCCAATTGACAAAAAGAAATAAAATAAATCAAGCCCTGATTTGTAGCATTTGCTGATTTCTGAGGGGAAAATGTTCACATAGAAAATTTTAAAATCTGTTCTCCTGAGCCTGTTAAAGCTGGTTTCAGCATACCTCACACTTGGCACTTTCTTGATCACCTCCCTGATGTTATAGTCTTCTTTGAGAATAAAGATAAACAACAACTATGTCTATTACATAATAGGCACAATAAATTGTGATTGATAGTTCTTTATGCTATAAAATTTGATCTTCTTGGAGTTCTAAATATTTAGTGCTGTAGAGAAACTAATGAATTGAAATGCTCCTCATTTGGGACAAATTTCATTTAGGTTGGAAAGTTTATGACTGTTGTTTGTGCCTTAAGCATATTTTCTCATGAAACCATTCATTCATTTAATATACATTTATTAGACATTTACAAGGCATATTATGTGCATAACTAAGTTAAGAGCTGGAGACTTTTTTATAAAGTCTCTACCCTCAAAGAGCTTACATTCTAGGGTGGAGAACACCAAATCTACTCAAGTAAATCAATACAAAATATTAGCATTTTAAATATTAAGTAGTTGATAGGGGAGACACTAAAGTATAGCAGCATCAGTAAACACACAGGAAACACTTTGTGTTCACCATAACATTTGAAGTGAACTTTACAGAAAGCAAGATATTTTAAAGCTGAGGCAGGAAGCATCAGGCTCAGGAGAATAGATTGTTAAATTTTCCGTATGAACATTCATCCCCTCAGAAATCAGCAAATGCTACAAATCAGATCTTGATTTATTTTATTTTTTGTTGTTGATTGTCTGGACTTAAGAAAGTAATGGAGAATATATTAATAATGCATATTAAAGGTTAAAGTACCTATCTATAACATAAATATGTATGCACCCATGTACATACATTTACATTTACAAATATATACTGGCATATATTTTTCTTTCCTCCTCCCATCCAGAGCCACTTGTTAAACATTGAAAGAAGCTGTTGCAGCTTCTTGTAGAGAGAAATGACATCGGAATTGTACTTTAGAAAGTTTTATTTTTTACAATTGAGTGGAGGATGATTTGGTGAAGGGAAAGAATAGCCTCAGAGACCAATTAGAATAATATGAATCTATGACTTTCAAATTAACAGATATGTGGAAGATGTCTCCAACAGATAAGAGATTAGACCAAAGAGAGGCAGTACAATTAGAAAAATTATATGTATTAAAACAGAAAATGATTGTATACTTTTATGATTGGATTAAAGAATAATTTATTATA
This sequence comes from Sarcophilus harrisii, assembly GCF_902635505.1. Taxonomy (NCBI): domain Eukaryota; kingdom Metazoa; phylum Chordata; class Mammalia; order Dasyuromorphia; family Dasyuridae; genus Sarcophilus; species Sarcophilus harrisii. Next base: position 184,176,041 of record NC_045427.1, on the reverse strand, counting down.
TCCTCCTAGTCTCAGGAATATTTTCTAGACCATTGCATAATAATAGCTGATATTTAAATAGAACTTTTTGATTAAGAAATCTTCTTACATACATTGCTGGTGGTGCACTAGATGGAATGCCAGGCCTAGAGTCAGGAAGTATGAATTCAAATTTTATCTTAGACATTTCCTAGCTCTGTGTTTTGGGGCAAGTTATTTAACCTCTGTTTGCCTCAGTTTCTTTATCTGTAAAAACAGAAATAATTATAGCATCTATCTCTCAGAGTTGTTATGAGGATCAAATGCAATAATACTTATAAAACGACTAGCACATTGAAATCACTATATATAATCTTTTTTTTAACATTTCGACTTATAATTTATAATTTATTAGCATTCTTTTATTTTTAAATTTTGATTTAAAAATCTTTCCCTTCCTCTAACTCTTTTCTTCACCCTTTGAAAGGACAAGTTATGTGATAACAATAATACTTATGAAATAATGCACAACATATTTCCTTATTAACCATACTTTCAGAGCAAGAAAAATACTTCAAAAGTAACAAAATTTTACTTCAATTTGCCCTCAGAATTCATCAGTTCTTTCTCTGGAGATATCATTTTTTTTCTTCATAACTCTTTTGGAATCATCTTGCATCATTGTATTGATCAGAATAGGCAAGCTTTTCACAATTGATCATCATTAGATTATTGCTATTACTGAGTACAATGATCTATTGGTTCTTCTCATTTCACTTTGCTTCGGTCCATGTATTTTTTTGTTTTTTCTGAAACCAATACCCTCAAAATTTCTTGCAGTATAATCGTACTCCATCACAATCATAGGCCCAAACTTGTTTATCTATTCCTCAGTTGATAAATATCCCTGAAATTCCAATTTTTTCTTACTACAAAAAAAAAGATGTTATCTCTTTTTGTACAAATTAAGTCCTTTCTCCTTTCTCTTTCAGATACAAACAATATTTCTTTATCAAAGAGTATTCATAGTTTTATAGCCCTTTGGTCATAGTTTCTAATTATTCTCCAGAATAGTTGACTACTTTCTTCATTTTCTTCATCAGTTGACATTTCTGATAGATGTGAGGTGGTATCTCAGAGTTGTTTTAATTTTTATTTTTCTAATCAACAACATTTTAGAGTTGTTGTCTTTGACTATAGATTGTTTTGATTTCTTCTGAAATCTTTATATGCTTGAACCATTTTTCAGTTGAGGAGTGACTTTATACATTTGATTTAGTTTTATAATAAACATATATTTGAGAAATAATGTCTTTATCAGAGAAAGTATAAAAAATTTTGACATCACTTCATTGTCTATTGAAACCTTTTAGCACAATATAATTTCCCTGATTTTTCTCTTTTAATTAGATATATTTTTGTTTTTGCATTGTCTGGGATCATGATTACTACCCCAGACTTTTTTTTTAATTTTTACTGAAGCATATTGGCCCTTTATTTTAACTCTGTATATGTCTTTCTGTTTCAAGGGTGTCTCTTCCAAACAACATAGTGCGGGATTCTAATTTCTAATTTATTCTGCAGTTTCTGCTTCTAAAGTCACTGAATCAAAAGCTTACACACAGTAATGGCAATACCTGACTAAAATACCCCATATTCCAGCACAGTGTAAATTCATGGAGGTCTGGATCTAAATTCTGTCTCCTGTACTTCTTACCAGTGTGATTTTAGTTTTGTTCTTAGTAACTCATAACCTTTCATATCACTACTAATTTTCCCCTTTTGGTATTCCTGTTTGTGTCTTCCCAGGGTCATATAGAATCAAAATTTGAGACCTCAGAATTCATCTTTAGTTTTACATCTAGTGAAGCTGAGATCAAGAGAAATAGAGTGATATACTCTATTTCACACCATAAGTTAGCTAGAGTTGTGATAATTGAAGACTTCTGTGTCCTATTCTTGCCATCAGCGGACTGTTAACTAATGCTTCAATCCTTTTAGGATACTCAGATCTAACACTGTCCTAGGCCAGTCAATACATTTGTTTAATCTTATCTGATTAGATAAGATGGCCTCTAAGGCATTATGTTATAATGGAAAGAATACTGACTCTGGATTCAAAGGAATTACATTCAAATCCCACCTCTGATTTTATCTGTGTCACCTTTGACAAATAAACACTCATTCCTGGCTTCAGTGTTTTCATCTGCAGAATAAGGAGATTGTATTTGATAGTCTCTAGAGTACCTTCCAGTTCTTAACAGTGATCCCAGGATAGTTTTCTATTCTGCATCCAATAATGTTCTATGGTTAATTCACTAAAACTAAGTAGGCCTCAGTTTTCATATCTATAAAATGAAACTGATGATGTACATGACATTCAAAGTGCCTTTTATCTTTGATGCTATGAGATTAGAATTCAATTCAACAAATATTTATGGATCTAATCCCTATATGCCCATTAGTATTGTGTCAGGTATGGGGACAAAAATAGGCCCCTTCTAGAAACAAATAACATGAAAAGGTATGCTGAAGATCAAATATATATATATATATATATATTAGGGGGAGTTCTAGCATTAATGAAATAAGCAATCATGAAAGTACTGATAAAGAAATTATTTCTATTTTAAAATTAAAATTAAAAGACATGGCCCTTGCTCTCAAGACTACAAAGGTGAAATGACACCAATTTAAGCCTTTCTTTGTGTTTCTATTAAATCATATGCTAGTGATAATATATATTTTAAATATGTATAATGACATCTTTGGGTAGTTGTTTTATAAATCTGAAAATCTATCTGTCTCTCAATCAGATTTTTGTCATACTTTAACTCAAATAATTTTTTTTCTTGCAGAAACCCTATTTTTATTTCTTTTTATTTTCTTGGACATGCTATTTTAATTAATGTGTAATATAGTATACTCTACAGTCTCTGGAGCGTTTAAGTATTTTTGAGATTGGGAACTATTTCCTAAAGTGAAATAAGTAATTTTAAAGAAAATAAATACATATTAATTGAAAAAATCATTTAAAAATAAATACCCCTCACAAAAAGAGTGTGCCTTTGTGCTATTCCTAAGTGCAATATTAGAGGAAAAGTAGGTATATGAAAGTATCCCAGGTGAATATTTGATTTCTGTCACTTTTAATATTCATTTTCATCTGTCTTTTACATGCTAACAGTTTACCATCTGGGTAGCAATAGCTGTTGTCCAACCATTGCCAAGGTTCACTGATAAATCCCAAATTCTTGGGATGAGAATGAGTATGGACATTAGAAAGGGATATTATATAGTAGGCATTTATGTATTGAAGAGTTTTATATTAACAAGTTTCAAAATGATAAGATATTTAAAATAACTTATATTTACTCAAGAATTTCCATTCTATTTAGGAAGTCATTTCAAATAAATTTCTAATTTTCAAGGATTTAAAGAGTCTTTAGTATCATCAAGTTATTTCACAATAATGTATTAGTTGGGTCATATATTCCATTCTCAAATTGTCAGTTCTATATAAAGAGAATGCAGACTGAGATGTTTCTAGATATGTACTCTATATCTCTATACAATATTCAAAAAGAGTTCTGTACTAGTCTAACTAAAGTCTGATCAGTTTGTCTATAATTTGGCAGATGAGACAAAAAGGATTGAAAACTATGTGGTTACTTAAAATTAAATCATTTTATTTGAATTTATATAAATAACATTAACCAATCTTCCTTTTATAAATTAAAAAGAAAGAGCAGGTTCTTAATTAACTACATTATTACTAAAATAATATCCCTTGAAGTATTGTAGAAGACTGGGTTCTTCCAGATGGTACTAATATTGTAGAGCCCTTTGGAGTGGTCTACAGCTCGATGCTACAATGACTCCACATACAGACAGCCTTCCAAAGGATATTTTGGCAGGAATGTAAATAATATCCAAACCACACATTGAAGGAGGAACAGAAGTCTAGAGGTAATTTCACATTCTAAATTTTAGAGCTTAGAAATCATCTAGTCCCTCATGTTAGAGATGAAGAAACCTCTTGCTACAAATAAGGATTTCTACTTTTGCTATCTCTAGAAGATAGTCTAGTGAATTGGGAGTAATCTTATCTCCAAGGCTGATTCTATGTCATCAAACCACTAACAGTCACCATGGACATTTGGCAGATTCAGACTCTAATGAAAGTCATTTGGACAGCTGTGGGATGGCCTGTGGGGTAGCTTCTACCTTTTTTCAACATTTAGAGGAAGAGATGAGACATCTGCTGCCTTTGAATACTGTAAGCAGTGCCATAGAATGAGAGAAATTCATCCAATTGGCTTGTGAATGTTGCCTGAGTCCAAAATCAGACTCCTATTATGTGTCCACATGCTGTAGGGGCAAAGGAAATATGATATATAGAGAAACACCAAATTTACTGGATCTGGTCTCAAATCCTACTTATTAAATTTACTAATTGGATGATCTTGGGCAAGAACCTTGGTATCTGGGACTCAGTTTCTTCATTTAAAAAATGAGGCAGTTGTTCACAAAATAATCTCAAAAGTCTCTATCAATTCTCACTTTTATAATCCTATTTGTCTGGCTCCTTACTCATGAAACTCTCTAATGAATTTTATAACTTTAAAGTTGGAAGGTACTTCAGAGGTCATCTAGCCCAACTTCTACCTGGACAAGAATCAATCTCTCCTATGACATATATGACAATTATAATCAGGACTTTGTTTTAAACCTTCCAGTGAAGAGAAGCACATTCTTGTCAGAGGCATTCCAGAACAATTTGGGATAGTACTCATTGTTAAAAAGTGTCTGCCCATACTAAGTCTAGATTGTTTAAATCCTACAATCATTGCATCTTTTGGTATCAATATGAACAGTCTTAATCTTTCTTTCAAATGACAACTCTTCAAATTCTTTAAAAACAATAATCATTTCCTCTTATCAGTTCTTCAAAGTAAATATTCTGAGTTTCTTCATTCAGTACATAGGTAATCCCTGAGGGAACTCATCTCACATATGAATCCTCAGAAAATATTTTCCTGACTAAATGTTTGAGGCATTCTTTGGGTTAGCAGCAATTAAAATCCATGATAAAAACTCTCCAGCAATGTTTTAATTTTTACCTTCCAGCCAGAGGATATTTAAATTTAGCAACATATTTTTAATCGACTAGTATTGCAAATAATAAGAAAAAAGATTCCCAACATAAACATTTTGGATATACTAGCTTCTAAATTACCACAATACTGGTAGAGAAGTACACAAAACTCAAATAAATGATAACAGCTAGCAATTCTATAGCATCTACTATGTGTGAGGCACTACACTAAGTATTTTACAAATATCTCATTTGATCCCCATATATGGTAACTGCTTTTATTATCCCTGTTTTATAAATAACTGAGGTAAACTGATATTAAATGATTTACTCAAGTGATTTGCCTCAGACATCTAGGTAAGTGACTAAGAACATATTTGAACCTGAGTCTCCTGACTCAATACTGTATAATTGAGCATCACCGTTTGTGTTTTGACCCCTCATATTTATTATAACCTTTTTATGTAATAGTTTTGAAGTTATAAATCCTCTTTCTTGGTCTATTAGTTTTGTGTATTTAGGTTGGCTAAAAACTACCAGCCTCATAAAATAGCTAATTTCCCATCATTGACTTATACATTGTAAAAACAAGAGAGAAATGTATTTTGGCTTCCAAAGTATGGATTTAGTGAAACTAACCCAGAGCTCTGTCTATTGTGCACCTAGCTGCCTCAATATTTGTAACCAGTAAACACACAAGGAAGGAGCATGCAGCCAAGGGATATGGATAAATGGACATATTCCAGGAATTCATGTGGTTAGAGCAAGCATATAGAAAGCATTTATATAGGGGGCATGTGCAGCATGGCCTTTGAGGAAGCAGGTCTTCTAATATCCTCAGATATTATCATCCCATTTTCTTTACAACTCTTTTCCTTTAAACTTTAAACAATGAAAATTTTACGTTTCAAATTCAGGCTGAGTCAAAATGGCCAAGAGGACACACACTTCTTTCTGACCTTCTCCTACTACATTCACACTAATTACAAAATCCAGCCTCTACATTATCTCTGGACAGGCAGAATTCCCAAATATTGGGAATGCAGCAAATTACCAGGAGAAGATAATTTCAAAGATCACCAGAAAAGATCTGTTTCAATCGGGTGCAATAAGAGGTGGCCAGGTGCAGGCAGGCAGAGCACGGAGGCCAGCACACAGTGTGCAGACAGACTCAGGATGGGGTGTAGTCACCGTGGGGTGGTACAGATTTCATGCTGTGGAGAATTTATGCAGAGAAATCTACACCAATGTTGGCAACTCTACCCTAGTTGCAAGCTAGTAGATCAGCAGAGAAGTTAGAAAACATTCAAAACAAACACAAAAGATCAATAGTGAACCCCAAAATGCCAGAATCTCATGGGATCTGGCTATGCCTACCCAGCACTGGAAGTGAGTCAGCACTGAGCCAGCAGAGCCTCCCTTGCCCTAAAAGCAGTTCCATTTTTTTTTTAAATGAGTAAAAAGACAGAGAACTCTAACCATAGATAGTTTCTATGGTGAAAGAGAAGAACAGATTTCAAACCCTGAAGAGACAAAAGCAGATAAACATGAGGGGTCAAAACACAAAAGCTCCAGATGAAGCCTCAAAGGGTAATATAACCTGGTCTGATCACACAAGACTCTCCTAGAAGAAATTTAAAAGGATCTGAAAAGAGAACCAGAAGAAAAACGTGGGAAGGAAAAGAAAACTTTGCAAGAGGGTTTGGAAAATGCATATAACTCATTAAGAGAAAGATTTGAAAAAATGGAAAAAGAGAACAACTCCCTGAAAAACAGAATTTGTGGAATAGAAAAAGTAAATAACTCCCAGGAAAACAGAATTTGTGAAATAGAAAAAGAAAATAACTTTTTAAAAAACAAAATTTGTGAAATGGAAAAAAAAAAAAATGCCATAGAACAAAACAACTTATTTAAAAACTCATTTGGATAAATACAAAAAGTAAAAAAAAAAAAAAAAAAAAAAGGTAAATGAAGAAAATGATTCACTAAAAATCAGAACTGAACAAATGGAAATGAATGAGTAGATCGAGAATCAGTCAAGAAAACCAAAAAAAAATGAAAAAAATACAAAAAATTTTAAATACCTACTTGAGAAAATAACTGATCTGGAAAATAGATTTAGGAGAGATAATCTAATGATTATTGACTCCTTAAAAATCATGATTAAAAAAAAGTCTAGACACTATTTTTCAGGAAATCATCACAAAGAACTGCCCTGATGTCATAGAATGAGAAGGTTAAAAAACAAACAAACAAACAAACAAAAAAAAACATTGAAAGAATTCACCAAACACCTCCTGAAAGAGATCTAAAATTAAGATCCACGGAATATTGTGGCTAAATTTCAGAACTATCAGACCAAGGAAAAAATATTACAAGCAATCAGAGGGGAAAAAAAAATTCAAATACTAAGGAGCCACAATAAGGATTACTCAGGATCTCACAGCTTCTACCTTAAAGGATAAAAGGGCCTGGAATCTGATATTCCAAAAGGCAAAGGAATGTGGAATGCAGCCAAGAATAAACTACCCCCCTAATTTGAACATTTTCTTCCAGGGAGGAAGATGAGCATTCAATAAAACAGGTGAATTCCATTTATTTCTGCTGAAAAGACCAGAGCTAAACAAAAAAATTGACCTCCAAATATTGGACTCAAGAGAAATATAAAAAGGTAAAATATTCTTGAGAACTGTATTTCTGTTATGGGTATACATAGAGAAAGCATGTATAAGTTGATTTTACTGTTATGATATTAAAAAGAGCCTAGAGGTAGAAAAGGGATTGTACCAGAAAAAAAAAAAAAAAGAAACGTGGAGGTAAAAAGAGGGAAATTACATCTCATGAAGAGGCAAAGGAAACTTATTGTATCTGAGGGAAAGAAGGGAAGGGGATGAACACTGTGTGAATCTTACTCTCATCAGATTTGGCTCAGAGAAAATATTAGACATAATTAGTTTTACTAACAAAATTTTCTCATCTTATAGAAAAATGGGAAGAAAAGGGGAAAAGAAAAGGGATAGGCTAAATAGAAGGGAAAACAGAAATAGTAGGGGAAAGGTATAAGAAAAGGGGGAGACTCTAAAGGAGGAGTGATTCTAAAGGGGGGGCTGCTTGAGGCAAGTGATGCTCATAAGTTAAATACTGGGGAGAAGGGAAAGAGAAAAGTATAATCTGGGGGAAATAAGATGGCACAAAATACAAAATTAGTAGTTTTAACCCTAAATGTGAATGGGGTGAACTCTCCCATAAAGTGTAAATGGATAACAGACTGGATTAAAAGCCAGAATCCTACAATATGTTGTTTACAAGAAACACATTCAAAGCAGAGCAATACATACAGAGTAAAGGTAAAAGGGTGGAGCAGAATCTATTATGTTTCAAATGAAATAAAAAAAGCAGGAGTAGCCATTCTGATCTCAGATAAAACAAAAGCAGAAATTGATCTAATTAAAAGAGATAAGGAAGGAAACTATATCTTGCTAAAGGGTACCATAAATAATGAAGCAATATCAATACTAAATATATATGCATCAAGTTGTATAGCATAGAAATTCCTAAAGAAGTTGAGAGCTGCTAGAAGAAATAGACAGGACAACTATAATAGTGGGAGATATCAACCTTGCTCTCTCAGAACTAGATAAATCAAACCACAAAATAAATAAGAAAGAAGTTAAAGAGTTAAATAAAATATTAGAAAAGTTGGAGAAAATTGAATGGAGACTGAAAGGAGTACACTTTCTTCTTAGTAGTTTGTGGAACTTATGCAAAATCGACCATATATTAGGACACAAAGACCTCAAAATCAAATGCAGAAATAGTAAATGCATTTTTTTTTCTGATCATGATGAAATAAAAATTACATTCAATAAAAAGTCAGGGGAAAATAGACCAAAAAGAAATTGGAAACTAAATAATCTCATCCTAAAGAATGAATAAGTAAAACAGTAAATCATAGATACAATAATTTCATCCAAGAGAATGACAATAATGAAACAATATACCAAAATTTGTGGAATGCAGTGAAAGCAATAATAAGGGGAAATCTTATATTTATAGAGGCTTACTTGCATAAAACAGAGAAAAAGAATTTCAGTGAATTGGGCTCGCAACTAAAAATGCTAGAAAAGGAACAAATTAAAAATCCCCAATCAAATACCAAACTTGAAATTCTAAAAATAAAAGGAGAGATTAATAAAATTGAAAGTTAAAAAAAAACTATTGAGTTAATTAATAAAACTAAGAGTTAATTGTATGACAAAACCTTTAGTAAATAGATAAACCTTTAGTAAATTTGATTAGAAAAAGGAAAGAGGAAAATAAAATTGTTAGTCTTAAAAGTGTAAAGAAAGAACTTTTCACTAATGAAGAGGAAATCAGAGCAATAATTAGGAGTTACTTTGTCCAACTTTATGCCAATAAATTTGATAAACTAAGTGATATAGAAAAAACACTTACAAAAATATAGGTTACCCAGATTAACAGAAGAGGAAGTAAATTGCTTAAATAGTCCCATTTTAGAAAAAGAAATAGAACAAGCTAATAATCAGCTCCCTAAGAAAAAATCCCCAGGACCAGATGGATTTACATTTAAATTCTACTAAACATTTAAAGAACAATTAACACTAACACTATATAAACTATTTGAAAAAACAGGAAATGAAGGATTCCTACCAAATTCCTTTTATGACATAGACATGGTACTGATACCTAAACCAGGTAGGATGAAAACAGAGAAAGAAAATTACAGATCAATCTCCCTAATGAATATTGATGCAAAAAAATCTTAAATAAAATATTAGTAAAGAGATTACAGAAAATCATCCCCAGAATAATACATCATGACCAACTAGGATTTATACCAGGAATGCAGGGCTGGTTTAATATTAGGAAAAGTATTAGCACAATTGACTATATCAATAACAAAATCTCAATAGATGCATACCCTTTCATCCAGCAGTGTTACTACTGGGCTTATATCCCAAAGAGATCTTTAAAAAGGGAAAAGGGCCCACATGTGCAAAAATGTTTGTGGCAGGCCTTTTTGTAGTTGCTAGAAACTGGAAACTGAATGGATGTCCATCAGTTGGAGAATTGCTGAATAAATTGTAGTATATGAATGTGATGGGATATTATTGTCTGTAAGAAATGACCAGCAGGATGATTTCAGAGAGGCTGAGAGAGACTTACATGAATTGATGCTAAGTGAAATAAGCAGAACCAGGAGACTTCTCAGAAAGAGGGGTAAAAACAACAAAAAAATGAGATGATTACACCTCCCTGACATCTCAGGACAGGAAGTTAAAACACCAAAGGGAAATGGGGAGTCAAATCAGATTTTGTTAGTGGGTTTCCAAAGGGTCTCACTTGAAACAGGAATACACAAATCCATCAGCATAAGAGCTATTACACAAGCACATAGTAATATAACACAAGCTAGTAGTGATGTAACAAACAACATGAATCAACATGAGGAATTATACATGTCCATAAGTCCTAGAAATAGTCCTAAACCAATCTATTATTCATTATTTCATGTGTCAAGGAATTCAATGATTCCTGCAAGTTTTGAAATCCTACAATTGTCTCATTATATGTCAGGGAATCCAATGATTCCTGCAGATTTTGAAGTCCTGTATCAGTCTTATTATGTGTTAAGGAATACAATGATTCCTGATGGTTTTCCAAATCCTGCAACAATCTTATCATGTCTCAAAGAATCCAATGATTCTTGTGGCTTTTGAAGTTCTGCAACAATCTTATCAAAATTTTTTAATGTTCATAAGTCAATTGACATACATACTGAGTTAACAGTCATGCTTTTTCAGTGTCAGATGTTTCTTAGGTCTCCTTTGTTTTGAGATTTTTTTCTCTTTTTTCTGTCTCTCTCTGATGAACAAGGCAAATACAGCTCGTTGGCACCCATCTGATTCCTTCTCCATCTATAGAGATACAAGTAAACCCTCTCCCCCAAGGAGTTAACTTATCTAGTCCCTTCCATTCACCATTTGCTGAATCTCTCCTCATGACCAGCAATTATCTTGGAGCGCTCGCACTGGACACTGCCCTTCTGTTGAGTTATAAAACCTGTATTCTCCCCAATTGTAATCCCTTTCCCCCATCAGGTTGCTTTTTGGCTGATAGATCATGTCAGAATACTGAACTTCTAAAGACTCTCTGAGTGGAACCTCAGCTGCCATCATGTTTTTTGCCTGGGGCCCTAGATGTGGGCCCCAATTCTCATTTACCTGATTCAATCTACATTCTGAGTCCACTGGGGCCCTGGAGCTGGTCCTTGCTTTCTGTTTCCTTGAGTCAATCTACATTCTGTTGCTCAATGGAAGCCTCTTGCATTCTGAACATCGGGTTTGGGGTTTTGTTCTACCCTGTCCTCTCACTCTATCTATACCAACACTGAACTTTCAGATGCCCTACTTTACCACAATGAAAGTATTGACAAGTCTCTCTGGAAGTCCTTTGCCAAAAGGAACCCTATCTTCACACGTTCAACATCATAGCCTGGGTATATAAAAGGCATTTGTGCCCCCTGTGGCACAGCGTCTTATAACCTGATCTAAAAGAACATCTTTGTGTAGTTCTAATATAATTCTTCTGCAAAATTCATTAGCATTTTCTTTAGCAAGTTGTCTTATTATTTTTCCTATTGCTGCATTTTCACCAGCAAAATGGTGACAGCTGTCTGCAAACATTCCACAAAATCAGCAAAGGGTTCATTTGGACTTTGCTCTATTTTTATGATGGCTTCCCCTCCATCTTGTTTTCCTGGGAGGGTGCCCCATGCTTTGATAGCAGCAGCAGCAATTTGCTCAAATGTTATCAGAGGGTAATTAATCTGTGCTAAAGTGCCTGCATAATGACCTATACCTGCTGGTTGATCAGAAGTGACTGGTATATTAACTCCAGTTTGCTAATTCATTGGTCTTGTATTCTAAAGAGTTCACTATACTCAAAGGCACAACAAGTTTTGTCCAGGTTCTAAATATGTCCTTGCTATATATTTCCCCACATTATGGGTTAAAATTTCAAAAGCCAAATTCTCTAACACCATTTTAACAGAAGATGACCTAGCCCCATAAAGAGTGCAATCCTTATTCAGATTTTTGATAATTTTCAGATCAAAATGAGAGTATCTTTTCCTGGCTTGACCTGATGAATCAAATTCTTCAGTCACAGGGTATGCTTTTATTCTTAAATCAGATATATCCTGTCCTTTTTTAGCTTTAACTAATGCCTTTTGTAATTGAGTCATAGGAGATGGGCAAAGCTGTTTCATGAGTGGTGCTGACTGTCACTTCTCCTCCCTCCCCTCCTCCTCCCTCCACCTATGAAGGGGAAGTTGAGGGGAGAGGGTCATGAGATGGGGAATGTCCTAGTGGCTGCTGCTGTGAAGCACCATACTCCTTTATTTAGTCAGAACTCTATATTTAACTCCTTTCTTATTTAATTCTTCATGCTTTTCAGCTGTTTTATCAGTACCCTCCCCCTCCTGCTCTTTTTTTTCCTTTTTCTTTATTCTAAAACTTATGTAATTCCCTAAAGTCAATTGTATCATTATATATGGAGAATGTTTCTTTAGGAATTGAATCAGGACCATTATCATTGTAATATTCTATTAGTTGCTCTCCCACTAATTTCCTTGTATCTGGTTCTAATTTTTCTTTCTTAGAGAACCAAGGAGATGTGTACTATAATATTTCTAAGAGTTCAATGATCTGCTTCCATATTACAATCAAACCTTGTTTTGTTATTAGTTTAACTATGCACTCTATACACTTCCCTTGGGATGGGGAAGATTCTTTTCTAAGCATTTATCCCATTTCAGCTGAAACACTAGTTTAGCTCTTACCAAAGTTTCCTACTTGTCTATTTTTATACTCACCCTATTTCCAAGTCACAGGGACTTCTCCACTGAACTCAAAATTGTGTCAGTGGAGCTGCCGAGTGTAAATTCTTACTCTACATTCAGGGGCAAAATTCTAATGTCCTGTGTTAGCTTTCTGGAGGAACTCTGTATGGGCCTTGGTCTTGGATGGAGAAGTGTTGAAGGCAAGAGAGCCACCGTAAGGATGATAAAGGATGGAATCTTGAGTCTTCAAGTCCTCTCTGCCCTTAAATACCTTATATAATTACATCATTATAGCACACTGAGCATGCACCAATTATAGAACCATTACATCACCATGCTAAGTACTAAGTATATGTAAACTAGATAACTATAGTCTTATCAATTCCACTGAGTTAACTCTTATCAATTCCACTGAGTTAGCACCTTGTTGTAAAAATCCTTGTTTCAAGTACATTTCTCCAGAATTCTGGCCCATGACATTAAGATTTTCAAATAGGTATAGGTGACAAGAAAAATGAGCATCTCAATATGGTAGAGAAGTGTCTTTCTTAATCGTATACTTGTGAAAAGTATACAGAAGTATATAAAGCATACTTTATATAAAAAAGTATAAATAAAAAGTATTAGATACTTTAAAAGTCTAAATTTACCTCCTGAATTCATACTCTGTACTCCTGGTTTTTCCCTCTGGAACTAAAGATAACAAAATAAATCACAAATGTTCTAATTTCTACCACATTTCTTCTTTTCCTAGATGCATTAATGTTGTCTTTGTGGAAGTCTTTACAGAAATCCTTGCAGGAGACACATAACCTGTTATGCTTCTACTTTTTTAATAGTATGTTCTTTGATATCAAAGTTATATATTTATTTAAAATGTATTGTGAAATGTTGGTCTAAACCTAATTCTTGCACAATATTTATTTTTATTCCATTACCATGATGGCAACAGTTGATGTTTTGGGGTCTTCTTGATGCATAGAAAAAAAAAAACTTTTTTTACCCCTGCTCCCTCAATTTTATTTTGTATGTCTCTGCTTTTTACGTATGCTTCTTATAATCAACAGAATGTAGGATACTTTTTAAAAATCATTTTCTTAAAAATTGAATTGTTTTAATCCAATTATATTTAAAGTTATAAGAATTATGTTTATATCTTCCTTCATCTGTTTCTAAAGTGGGGCAGAGGGAGAGATCAGGTTATGATTATATACCCTCTTTTACTGGACTACAATATTAATGTTCCTTGGGTTGTAAAATTTCAAGTTTTTTTTTTTCTTTTAAAATCCTATTCCTATTGGATCTCATTTATCCCTCAACTCCCATCACTCTTCTCATTTGTTACCCCTTTCTCTTTAGGATTTTGTTTTTCAGTCCCTTTCTTCCCTCTACTTTTATCTGAATATATATATATATTTCACTCCCTCCTCCCCTCTAAGAATTATGTTTATATCTTTTCCTCATTCATTCCTTTCCTTTAGCTAGTTCTGGGTATTGGATTTATCTTTTAATTTCATTTTCTGGTGTCCCTTTCCAAAAAGATTTTTGTCATTTTCTTCATTATCTTTTTTTTCTGTTTATTGTAGACCCTCATTCTCTGTTTCATGACAACTATTATCACCTGATCTCTCTCCTCTCTCTCTCTTATATTCTTCACAGAATCAAAACTTCCAAGAGATCTCTTCTAGATTCTCTCTTCTGCATACTTTTTATCACTTACTTGTGAGGCTTACCACATGGATTCCCATTTTTGATGTCTTTTATTGCAGATATCAGAAAGGATTCTACCCCATGGTAGAATACCCCACTACCCTTGATCTTTATTATCTCTTCTTCACCTTCCCTCCCACTACATTTGTTTGGAAATATTTCCCCTGTGACCATATTCTCCTACTCCTTTAGGTTCCCTTTCCACAGATATTCCACCTTTCCCCCTCCCAGTATAACTCTAGTTCAGTACATGTATTTAGTACTTACTACATTTCTACAAGATTCATCCCTTTGATTAGAGAGGATCTAAGCTCAGACAAACTCAGCCAGAATCAGAACTAGGGAAAACAGAGAAATGGTGGCAAGCTCTCCTTGTTCACTTCTCTGCTGAAACCAAGATCTGGAAGGCCTCCAGAAAACTAGCAGAGCCCCAAGTGAAGGAGACAATAAAGGATTTGGACTTTAACCCCTGGCTATTGAACTGAAACTAAGGCTGTCTCCAGAGACCCCATAAAAACCTCAACAGAGAAGAATACATTTTAGAGAGACTATTACAATTAGGAACTTGCCATACCTTAAAGGCATCAACTTCCTTAATGGTATCTCCTCCCTAGTTAATTGTGACTTCCACAAGGAAACTTAGCCTAAGTCTTCTCTTTTATTAATTGCTAAAAAAACACCCTATTGATTTAGCTCACTCTTAACAGCATAATAAAATCGTCTGCTTCTTGATTTGGAGATGTCAAAGCCTTACAAATTCTTTATGAGACACTTCGTGATACTAGCCCATAACACTAACATATTTGAGGGTCCAAAACCTCCTCTCCCCAACATTTGGTAACAAACCCCATTAGAAACTGCTCCCACCTCCAAAGTAAGACCTCCTAAATTTCCTTTCATTTTCAATGTTCTTCCCTCCTCTTCATTCACACCCCTATAGTTCCTCTTCTTTCCAAGACAAGACAGGTCTTCCTGTCTCACCTTCCCCTCATTTCAAGCCTTAGATTTTTACCTAGTATACTTCACAGCCCTCTTTAATCCCATGTTTCTTTCCCTCCTTTTATGTACTTTCTCATGTTGTAATGTCACCCCACAAAAAGAGCATTCACTTGTAGGCAAGATTTTTCCGGGTCTTAAGTTTTCTTTCTAAAATGTTTCAAACTCTTCTTTATTATTGAACATCCATCTTTTTTCTTATACGGTAAAGTTTAAGTATGAGGGATAAGTCACCTTGCCCACATCTAGAGCTTTTCTACTCTTTGGAACTGTTTCCATTTCCTCTTACTTTTTTGAAGCGTGGAGTAGTTTTGCATTATCTGAAAGACCTTTCCTTTGTATTTGAAGGTCTTTCTCCTGGTGATTTGTAGAACTTGTTTTGTTGTGCCACAGTTCTCTTTTAATGTCCTGACCAAGTTTCCCTAATTGTCCTATTTAGTTATTCTGCCTCAGGTTATAACCATTCCCTCTTAATGTTTGATAAGATAAAAGTCTAACATCTTAGACCTTAGGCTATACTTATTCCCTCTTAATGTTTAATGGGATAAAGGTCTTTATCCATTTTAGACCTCATTAGCATATCAGGAGACTCTCTACTCCCTCCCTCCCTTATGTCATTCTAGGTGCCTGCCTCCATTATGTCATCCTCATCCTAGGTTTCTCCCTCATTATGTCATTAGTTTTGTAACCCTATAAAAGAATCCTGTATCTGACATTTAGGGCTGGATTCTTTGAGAAGATAGTTTCATTCAGCCCTGGGACCAAACCATGGACCCATTTGGTCCCAGTAAATCTCTCCATTTAATAAACTATTAAATTGTTCTCTAATCTCTAGCTTGCTCAGCTTCTCCAGCATTATAGTTTCTGAATTGAATTGCCAAATGTAACCACTCTATGGTTTGGAATTTATAGCCTTGAGTCTTGTTTTTTGTTTTTGCTTTTTTTCCCTGAAAGTGATATGTGCTTTCCTTCCAAGGGAATTTCATTTTCTATGTTCCGGAGTTCTGGGTAATTTTCTTCTATGATTTTCTTCATGATTAAAGTTTTTTCATTAAAACCTTCATTAAGGTTTTTTTCTCCTGTCATGTTCTAGGAAACCTACCATCCTTAGGTTGTCTCTAAACATCCTATCTTTGAAATCTACATGTTTTGTGTCATGTTCTTGGTTTTTTGCTTAATTTCTTCTAAACTGTTCTTTACTTCTGTACATTTGCATTTCTGATTTATTGTTCTCTCAGTTGTTGATGAGGCTTGATTTACATTGTAGATTCAATTTTTCCCTCTTTTGTTCATTATTTTTGCTGTTCAGGACATAAATTCTGTTCCCATAATTCTCATTTCTCTTTTAAATTACTTAAGAATAACATTTTGTGATTCTGTGTTCTATAAGGCCTTATATCTCATCAAGTATTGACTCATTTTCTTTAGTTGTTATTGTTTTTCCTATTGATTTACTTGTTTATGTTTAAGGTCTCTAAAATTTCTTTTTTCTGTTGTCTTTAGTACTTTTAGTCTTCTCCCACTTGTTTTCCTCCACCATTTTCCATTTCTGATTCCCTGCCCTCTGAGATTGTGTTTTACTTTGTGATTGGATATGAAAGCACCTCAGCTTCCTCCCATATTAGAAAATTCAGAGTTCACTACCTTAGTTCCTGACGCAGATGACTATTGGGTGATCAGATCTCTTTCCTTCTGGAAAAATTGTTAGAGTGGATTTTAAGGTAAGCTTGTGTTTTGTTCTTGGATCTGCTAGTGAAGCCTTGATGCAGGTAATGTGAATGGTGAGAGAAAGGTCTTGAGAGACCTCAAAATCAATGAATATCAATTCCTGGGTTTCATTGTTGTTGTTGTTTTAACTTATTTTAGTTAACAGGTGTCCTAGACTATGGTTTTGTTGTCAAATATAAGTATATATGTGGAACAATAGAAATGAATATACACACACAGAGAAACACACAAATTTAAATTATTTCACAAATTGCTTCTGAATATATTCATTGATTTTTTTTTTCAGATAATAGGCCCTCTTATAAAAATTTTTGCTTTTTATGTCTGCAAAGTCACATTCTTTGGAATTTCCAAAGTTTTGAATAGAATTGATCTTGAGCTTTTATACCACAAATTGCTATTCTTCTTTTCTCTGACTCCTTCAAGTTTTCTTTTTGCTAAATCTCTTCCCTTTCACAAAATGTAGGTTGCAATGCTTACTTCCCCTCAGGGAGATTACCAACCTTTTACTCTACCAGCTATTTCCTATATGTTGCCAGAAGAATTCAGATGCAAAATGTAATTTCATCTTATTAGTTCTTTCATGGAGTTAATGTTAAGCAAAGTCAAGAAGTTATTAGCAGCTCTTCTTTGGGCTGAGGGGAAGCTTAAGAATACATCTAAATAACTGAAATTCTTCAGTACTTCTCTAATGTTAAGGTCCTACTGTTGAGGTGTGAGAAATGAGGGGTGAGATATCCCCAGACCTGATATCCCAGGTTTTTCTTGCAAAAGAATTTGTAGTCCCAAACTGCAGATGAGGTTTTTGGCAAAAAAAATGGGTTTATTACACTGTGAAACAACTTCTTCAGTGGGCCAAATCCTGAAAGGAATTATAGCAAAAGTAGGTTTTTGGCAAAGATGAGTTTACACTGAGATACAATTTCTCAGTGGGCCAAATCCTGATAGAGATTTTAGCAAAGGTTTGGGGTACAGCCTCTGATTAGATTGGATTTTATGGCCCAGGCCTAGGGAGTGATCTCCAGATGAATTTTAGAGATTAATTTTCAATTCAATAAAGGACCGTGATTTGGCCCCAGGCTAAAATCTCCATTTGAATTGTAGGTAGAGATTGCTATGGGAGTTTCTCCTAGGAACAGGAGGGTGGAGTCCTTTCCAGAGATCTGGAGGGTTGAGATTTTAGGGTTTTCTAACCCAGGTCCACCTTCCCCCAAGATCATGGGTATACAAGTTTACATCACTGCTATTGAGCTTATAAAGTTGTATTGCATTCACTCTCTGCTCAAGACACAACATATTCTGGTTGTAGGAGTTTCCATGAGAACTCAGAGAGAATCTTACTTACCATAAAGTATGCAAGTGGGGAAAGGGAGATGGAAAGAAAAATAAATATACTAATGCACTAAGGAAAACTGCTCCCTAGTAAAAACTTCAGCTTCTCTTAGGGTACAGATTGTTGTGTTTGTTTTTTATTTTATTTTGTTTTGTTTTGTTTGTATGTTTTTGTAATTTAATCTCCTTTAAAATGTATAGCTAACCAGCAGTGTTCCATGGCAGAATGCAAATGGGAAAAGTATGCAAGATGTGGGGTCACAGAAGTTTCTAAAAGGTTAGGTTTCTTCCTATGAGAAAATATGAATATACTGTGTCTAAAATGATGTACAGCTCCTGCAAAGTAGAATTAATCAGACTCAGCCTTTTACCAGAAAGGAAAATAAAATACAACCTGAAAATTTGTCTTTACACATCATCTAGATTTGTTTCTTTGGTCTCTGAGGTTATTTTATTTGTAGAGAATATGATTTTCTAAAACTCAGTTTTATTCACATTTTTATGGTGTAAGAACAAAATTATTTGTTTTTCCCTCCATTGATCTTTCCCCAAAATGCTCTCTCACATGTTCTTCTCCTTTCTAGTCCTGGATTTCTTCACAGTAGCATAGTCGTTTAATATGCAACGGTACCCACCTCAATCTCCTCTTTTATTTATCCTATTTCTTTTAAATGTATTACATCTATTTTATTGGCTTTTTCATAGAACCAACTCTTAGTTTTATTAATTAGTTCAATAGTTTTTTTACTTTCAATATTTTTAATTTCTCCTTTTAATTTTAGAATTTCCAATTTAGTATTTGATTGGGGTTTTTAATTTGGTCTTTTTGTTTTTTAGTTGCCCAATTCATTAATCTTTTTCTTTCTCTGTTTTATTCAAGAATTTCAAGGATATAAATTCCCTTCTTATTACCCTTTGGCTGCATCCCACAAATTTTGGTATGATGTCTCATCATTGTCAATCTTATGAAATTAAATTGTATCATAATTTGTCTTCAAATCATTCACCCAAAGAATAAAATAGATAAGCCTTTGGTAAATCTGATTAGAAAAGGAGGAGGAAAATGAAATTAGTAGTCTTAAAATGAAAAGGAGAACTTTCCACCAATGAAGAGAAATTAGAAAATAAAGGATTATTTTGCTCAACTTTTCCAATAAATTTGATAACCTAATGAAATGGATTACCTCCAAAAATATGACTTCCCAGATAAAGAGGAGGAAGTAATTTTTGAATATCCCATTTCAGAAAAGAAAAGAACCTTAAACAACTCCCTAAGAAAAAACCCAGGACCAGATGGATTTACATGTAATTTTACCAAACATTTAAAAACAATTCCCAATCTATATTTATTTGATAAAATAGGGAATGAAGGGGTCAAAATTCCTTCTATGCCAACATTTGATACCTAAAAGGTGGCTGAAAACAGAAAAGTTATAGACCAATCTCCTAATGAATTTGATGCTAAAATCGTAAATAAGATATTAGCAAAAGTTACAAAAATCATCTCAAGATAATACACTATGATCAAGTGGATTTATACCAGGAATGGGGCTGGTTCAATATTGGAAAACTATCAATATAATTGGCCATTTAATAAAAATTAAAAAACCATATGATCATCTCAATAGATGCAGAAAAGCATTGATAAAATCCAAATCCATTCCTATTAAAAAACACTTGAGGTATAGGAATAAATGGACTTTTCCTTAAAAATAATCAAAGCATCTTTAAAACCATCAGTAAGCATCATATGTTGGAGACAAAGCAACCATTCCCAAAAGATCTGGGGAAACAAGGTTGCCCCTTCACCCGTTACTATTTAATATTTTTAGAAACCTAGCTTTGAATAAGTGAAAAAGGTTAAAGGAAAAAGAAAAGGCAATGAGAAACAAATTATCACTTTTGCCTGACATGAAGGGTATTTAGAAACACCAAATTCTGCTAAAAAGATTGAAATAATCCACAACTTTGCAAAGTTGTGGTTTAAAATAAACCCAAAGTCATCACATTCTTATATTCACTAACAAAATCCAACAGTCAGAGTTACAAAGAAATTCCATTTAAAGTAATTACTGATAAATAAAAATATTTGGAATCTATTCCAAGGAAAATCAAAACTTTATGAGCAAAATTACGAACTTTTCAATAAATTAATTGATCTAACCAATTGGAAAATATTAAATGTTTGGATAAAGGGGAAAATATAATAAAGATGACAATATTATAAATAATCTATTTTTTGCGCTATACCAATCAGACCCCAAAAACTATTTTAATGACCTAGAAAAAAACAACAAAGTTCATATGGAAAAACAAAAAGGTCAAAATTTCAAATTTGAAAAAAAAAATCAAATGAAGGTGGCTTAGCTGTAAGATCTAAAAAATATTATAGAGCAATTACCAAAACTATTTGTATTGGCTAAGGAATAGTTAGTTATCAATGGAATAGTTAGGTTCAAAGGGAAACAGTCAACAAATATAGCAACCTAGTCTTTGACAAACCCAAAAGTCACTTTTAGATAAGAACTTATTTTGACAAAAAATTGGGGAAAATTGAAACTAATAACAAAACTAGGTTGATCCTCTTAACCCACACCAAGATAAGGTCAAAAATGGGTTCATGTAGGCATAAAGAATAATATTAATAAATTAGAAGGAAATGGATAGTTTACCTCCCAGACCTGTGGGGGGTCTTTATGACCAAGAGAACAGGATCATTACTGATCACAAAATAGAAAATTTCGTTGTACCAAACAAAGTTTTGACAAACAAACTAATCAGACAAGATTAGAAGGAAGCAATAAACTGGGAAATATTTTTACAGTCAAAAGGTTCTAAAAGGCCTCATTTCAAAATATGAAATTAACTCTAATTTATAAAAAAATCCATTCTCCAATTGAAAATGGTCAAAGGATAAACAGACAACTCAGATAAGAAATTGAAACTATTTATAGTCATTGAAAAGATGTCAAGTCCTTATTAATCAGAGAAATGCAAAAAGACAACTCTAAGATAACTACACCCTGTGATTTTAAAGATGACAGGAAAAAATATGAGATTTTGGAGGAGATGCGGGAAAACTGGGACATTGATGCATTGTTGGTGGACTTGTGAACGATAACCATTTGGAAGGAATTTGGAACTATTAAAAAGTTATCAAACTTGCAACCCTTTGATCCAGCAGTGTTAGTACTGGGTTATATCCCAAAGAATTATAAAGAAGGAAAGGACCGATGTGCACGAATGTTTGTAGCCCTTTTTGTATTAAAAACTGCTGAATGGATGTCCACGTTGGAGAATAGTTGAATAAATTGTGGTTATAAAATATGGAATATTATGTTTGGAAAAATGACCAACAGGATAATTTCAGAAAGGCCGGAGAACATGAACTGATGCTGGTGAAATACAGGACCAGAAGATCAATAACTTCAACAACAATAAGATGGACCAGTTCTGATGGATGGCCCTTCTCAAAGAGATCAACCAAATCATTTCTAATGGAGCAGTAATGAACTGAACTACTATACCCAGAAAAAGAACTCTGGGGATGACTAAAACCATTACATTGAATTTAATCCCTTTTTATGCAAAACCATTTTGATTTCCTTCAAATAATTTAAATATTTCAAGTCTGATTCTTTTCAAAAAATAAATTTTTTAGGTATATTATTTGTATCTAATTTATTTTTAAATTTTTAACATCTTCATTCCCCATCTAGGGAGAGGGGGGGGTAAGAGGTGAAAATTGAAAAGAGGTTTGAATTTTAAACCCTTAAATTACCATGTATATATCCGTAAATAAAAAGGCTTTAAATTAAAAAATAAATAAATAAATAAATAAATAAAGAACTACTGATTATATAAAAATATTTAGGAATCTATCCCAAGGGAAAATCAAACTTTATGGCAAAATTAAACCACTTTTCACAAAATTAAGTCTATCTAACCAATTGAAAAATATTAAATGCTCTTGGATAGGGTACAAATATAATAAAGATAAATATTATAAATAATCTATTTTTTAACTATACCAATAGACTCCCAAAACTATTTTAAACCTGAAAAATAACAAAAATTCATTGGGAAAAAAAAGTCCAAAATTTCAAGGAATTAATGAAAAAAAAATCAAATGAAGGTGGCTTAGCTGCCCAGATCTAAAATTATATTAAAGCAACATTACCAAAACATTTGGTATTGGCGAATAATTATTGATCAGTGGAATAGATTGTTAAAGGGATGAAACAGTCAACAAATATAGCAACCTATCTTTGAAATCCCAAAATCCCAACTTTTGGGATGAACACTTTTGATAAAATTGGGAAAATTAAACTAATTGGCAAAACAGGCATTGATCCATTTAACCCCTTACACCAAGATAAGGTCAAATTTTACCTAGGCATAAAAATAAATTATTAATAAATTAGAGGAACATAGGATAGTTTACCTCTGACCGGGGGAAGGTCTTTATGACCAAAAGAACTAGAGATCATTACTGATCACAAAATAGAAAATTTATTATACCAAACTGAAAAGTTTTTGTACAAAAAAACTAATCGACAAGATTAGAAAGGAAGCAATAAACAAAATTTTTTAAGTCAAAGGTTCTGATAAAGGCCCCTTTCAAAATATATAGAAAATTCCTAATTTATAAAATGCCATTCTCCAATTGAAAAAATGGTCAAAGGGAAAGACAATTCTCAGATGAAGAAATTGAAATATTTATATATAAAGATGCTAAGTCATTATTAATCAGAAAAATGCAAATTAAACAACTCTAAGATACCACTACAACCCTTCAGATTGGCTAAGATGACAGGAAAAAATAATATTATTGGAGGGGATGGGGAAAACTGGGACATTATCTTGTTGGTGGACTTGTGAACAATCCCAACCATTTTTGGAAATAGTTTGGAACTATCTCAAAAAGTTATCAAACTTGCATACCCTTTGATCCAGATTAGTACTGGGATTATATCCCAAAGATTATAAAAGGGAAAGGACCTTTGTGCACGAATGTTTGGGCACCCTTTTTAGTGGCTAAAACTGGAAACGAATGGATGTCCATCAGTTGGAGAATAGTTGAAAAATTTGGGTATATAAAATTTGGAATATTACTTTTGTAAGAAATAAACAGGAAATTTCAGAAAGGCCTGGAGACACAGAACGATGCTGGTAAATGAGCGGAGGGGATCATTATATACTTCAACAACAATACTAGATGATGACCAGTTCTGATGGATCGGGCCCTTCTCAGCAACGAGATCAACAAATCATTTCTAATGGGCGTAATGAACTAACACTATCCCAGAAAAGAACTCGGGGAATAAAACCATTACATTGAATTAATCCCTTTTTATGCAAACTGCATTTTGATTTCCCAATAATTTTTAAATATTTGAGTCATTCTTTTTAAAAAATAATTTTTGGTCATATACTTATTGTGTTCTAATTTTATTTTAATATATTTCATCTACTGGATCCTGCCATCTAGGGAGGGGGGGGTAGAGGTGAAAAAATTGGAACAAGAGGTTTGGCAATTTTAACGCTTAAAAATTAATTATATATCCTTAAAGAAAAGGCTTTAAATTAAAAAATAAATAAATAAATAAATAAAGTAACTAAATAATATAAAATATTTAGAATCTATCTAAAAAATCAAAACTTTATAAAAAATTACAGACCACTTTTCACACAAATTAATCAATCTAACAATTGAAAAATATTAAATTTTGGATAGGGTGAAATTTTAAAATGACAATATTACCTAAACTAATCTTTTATTTAACTTCCAATCAGACTCCCAAAAACTATTTTAATTAGAAAAAATAAAACAAAAGTTCATAGGAAAAAAAAACAAAAAATTTCAAAATTAATGAAAAAAAAAAACAAAAAAAGGTTGCTGTACCGTCTAAAAATTAATTAAGAAGCATTACCAAAACTTTTGGTATTCAAAGAATATTAAATTATCATGGAAAAATTAGGTTCAGGATGAAACATCCAAAATAACCTATCAAATCCCAAAATCCCACTTTTGGGAAAGAACACTTTTATAAAATTGCAAAATTAAAACTAATATCGAAACAGGCATTGATCCTTTAACCCTACACCAAAATAAGGTCAAAATTTTAAAGAAAAAATAAATTATTAAAAATTAGAGGAACGGATTTTACCTCTCGACCTTGGAAGGGGCTTTATTAAAAAGAACAAATCATTACATCACAAAAAAAAATTTAATTACCAAACGAAAAGTTTTTTCCAAACAAAAATAATAACAAGATTAGAAGGAAGCAATAAACTGGGAAAATATTTTACATCAAAGGTTCATAAAGGCCTCATTTCCAAAAAATATAGAAATTCTTAATTTATAAAAAATCAAGCCATTCTCCAATTGAAAAATGGTCCGGATATGAACAGACAATTCTCAGATGAAAAATTGAAATATTTATAGTCTTAAAAATGCTAAGTCATTATTAATCAGAAAATAAATTAAACAACTCTAAATAAACCACACACCTGTATTGGCTAATGACAGGAAAAAAAATGATATTTGGGGATGTGGGAAAACTGGGACATTGATCATTTTGGTTTGGGAACAATCCAACCATTTTGGAAATAATTTGAAAATCTCAAAAATTATCAAATTGATTTTGATCCAGGGTTTTACTGGGATTATATCCCAAAAGTTAAAAAGGGAAAAAACCTTATGGCACTTTTTGGGCCCCTTTTAGTCTAAAACTAAACGGGGGACCAAATGGCGGAAAACAAAACACTTTCAAACTCTTCTTTCCTCTTTATCAATATTATATCAGCCTCAAAAATAGTCTTGACTGCTCAATTGTAAGATAAAATGAAAACTCCCGCCAAGAAAAATTAGTCTCGCCAAAAAGGTTGGTTCCGGGGCCAGGGGAGATGGCGCAGAAGGGAGAAATTGGCCGAGGAGGTTCCAAACCGAGGGAAAAGCAGATCTCCCGGCCACCCCGCATGGGTTTCTTGGGGGTTTATCCTGCAACCGGAGGCGCCCGGTTACCCAATCTGCCAGTGGGGAGCCGGCTTGGGGCCATAAACTTTTCCAGGGCCGGTTTCTGGGGCACTGGGGCAAGGTTCTGGCGTCTGCGGTCGGCTCAGCTGCTTACTCACAGTCCCCGGGCTCCCCTGGGGCGGCACTTTCCCACTCGTCCTCTAGCCTAGGGCAATCGATAATCCCTCAGCCCTACAACGTTTATAAACTGGCCAGTCGAATATTCCTGTTGGGGGAAGGGAAAATTCCTACCCCATCCGGGCAAAATTTTACATCTCCCCTGCCGAAAAGGGCTGGAACCCCCTTTGTGAACATACCCTAAACTTTAAACTAAAAAAATAAAAAAAACGTACAACTTCGAAAAAAAACGGTCACAAACCAAACCCAAAACAAAAATCATCAACCCCTTTTCAAACCCTCTCATAAAAGCAAAAAAAAAAATAAAAAGAAAAAAAGGAAAAAAGCCACAAAAAAACCCCAAAACCGAAAATTTTAAAAACAAAAAAAAAAAAATTTAATTAAAAAAAAAAAACTAAAAAAAAATTGGAAAAAAAAAAAAGAATTACCAAAAAAAAATTTTAAAAAAGAAAAGAACCCAAAAATAACAATTAAAAAAAATATTAAAAAAAAAATGAAAAAAAAATTCCCAAAAAAACAAACATTAAAACCAATTGGAAATAAGAAAAAAAAAAAAAAAAAAAAATTTTAAAAAAAAAAAAAATTAAACTAAACCATTAACAGCAAAATGAAGCAAAACCAAAAAACAAAAACAAAACCATAAACATTGCAAAATAAATTTGGAAAATAATCAAAATAACAAATTTCTTTAAAACTTAAAAAAAACCCAAAAAAACAAGAAACACTAAAAAACTGCCCAAGTAAAAAAAAAGGAAAAACATTTTAAACCGAAACCCCAAAAAACCCTAAAAAAAACCCCAAGGAATATTTAAAAAAAAACAAGATTAAGGGAAAAAAACAACACCAAAAAACCATTTTGAAATGCCCAAAAAACACAAATCCCCCACAAAAAAAAACCAAAGAATTCCAAAAACAAAAATTGGGAAAAAAAAAAAACTTTTAAAAAATTTTTTTCCCAGGGAAGAAGTGGAAAAGAAAAAAAATTATGCGAAAAAACCAAACAAACAAAAAAACTCCAAAAAGCCAAAGAAAAAAAGGTAAAATTTCCCTTAAAATTTTTTTTAAAAAAAAAAAAAAAAAATTTTTATTAAAAAAAAAAAAAATAAAGGGAAGGGAAAAAAAAGGAGGGATAAAAAAGGAAACCACACCCACAAAAACCCAAAAATTAAAAAAAAAATTTAAAAGGAAATTGGGAATTTATTCCCCAATTTCCAAAGGAAAAATTTAAAAGAAAAAAATTCCTCCCCCCAAAAAAAAAAAAAAAAGAAAAAGAAATAAGGGAAAAAAAAACTAAAAAATTTAAAGGAAAAAGATCTTATACAAAGGGTAAATTTTAAAAGGGGAAAATTAAAAAAAAAAAAACACAACTGGGAAATAATCAGAAAATCAATTTAAAATTAAAAATTGAAGGGAAACCCCCAAAAAAGGGGCCCGAAGAATCAAACCGAACCCCAAATATTTTTACAAAAAACAAAAAGAATACAATAGGAAAAAGGAAAACGGGAAAACCAACCAGGGAAAGAAAAAAATTTTCCAATCAAAAAAAAAATTTTAATTAAAAAAAAGGAAAAACCCCCTAAAGGGACTAAACAAAACTTCAAATTAAAACAAAACCATTAAACCCAAACTTCTAAAAATTAAAATTGCAAGAAAAATAAAACAAAACTTAAATAAGTTAACCCTTCCTCAAAAACCAAAACAAACAAAAAGAAAAAAAAAAAGTAAACAAAAATTAAAAAAAAAGGAAAATTATTTTGGAAAAATTAAAGAAAAAAATTTTTTCCCCTTAAACCATTAAAATTAATAAAAAAAAAACCCAAAATTAAATGAAAAAGCGAAAAAAAAACCCAAAAATTTAAAAACCCAAAAAAAAAAATTGAAATCCAAAAGAAAAACAAAAATTACAAAAATTTAAAAATTTTAAAAAATTATAAAAATTTAAAAAATAAAAAAAGAAACTTTCCCAAAAATTTTGGGGAGGAAAAAAGGGCAAAAAAAATTTAAAAAAGCACGAATAAACAAAAAAAAAAATTAAGAATTGGGCTTGCAAAAAAAAAAAAAAAAAAAACCCCCAAAAAAATTAAAAAAAAAAAAAAAAATTTTATAAAAAAAATTTTTAAAAAAAAAAAAATTTTCAAAAAAAAAAAGATAATTTTTAAATTATTAAAAAAAAAAAAATTTAATCTTAAAAAAAAAGGGAGAATTTCCACCAAAAAAAAGAAAATAATAAAATTTTTTAAAACTTTAGCCCAAAAGAAACCTAAAAAGGGAACACTCCAAAAAAAATTTCCCAAAAAAGGAATAAACAATAGCCCATTTCGAAAAAAAAAAACGTTAAAAACCCCAAAAAAAAATCCCCAACCCAATATTTTAAATTTTTACCCCAAAATTTAAAAAAAGGGCCCCAAAATTTAAAAAAGTAAAAAAGGGAAGGGCCCCCAAATTCCCCAACCAAAATTAATTAAACCTAAACCAACAAAAAGAAAAAAATTATAACCAACCCAATAAATTATGCTAAAACTTAAAAAGAAAAAAAAAAATAAAAAATCATCCCGAAAAACTTTATAAGTAAAACCCAAATCACTGGTTCAAAGAAAACATCTTTGGGGCCAAAAAAAAAACAAAAATTTCCCATCCCAAAATTTAAAAACTTTAAAAAAACCAACATTTCCAAAAAACAAAAATTTTAAAAAAAAAATTTTCAAAATAATAAACCCCTTTTCCATATCATCATTTTGGAGACAAAAAACCAAATCAATAAATCAGGGAAAAACAAAAATAAATTTACATTTAATTATTAAAAACCACTTTAAAAAAAATAAAAGGAAAAAAAGAAAGGCAAAAAACCAACCCCCCATACAAAGGAAATTGGAAACCCCAAAAATTTGTTAAAAAAAAAAAATAATCCACAACTTTGCAAAGGTTTTATAAAAAACCCAAAAATATACATTCAAAAAAAAATCAAAGCAAGGTTAAAAAAAATCAAATAACACGAAAAAAAAAAAAGAAAACCAAAAAGAAAATCAAAAATTTTGCCCAAATTTCAAATTTAAAAAATTAATCTATTAAAATTAAAAATTAAAATTGGATAGGGCGACAAATTAATAAAATGAAAATTTCTAAACATTTATTTTAAATTTAAATCAGACCCCAAAAATATTTTAATAAAAAATAAAAAATTTTGGAAAAAAAACAAGAATTTAAAGGGGGAAAAAAAAACAAATGTGGTGGTTATGACCAGAAAAAATTTGAGAGAGTTAAAAAATTTTATTACAAGGAATAATTTGTTACAGTGAAAATTGGTTAATAAAAGTAAAAAAAGAACCTGTTTTGACAATTTGTCCCAGCTTTTTGGGTAAAAACTAAATTTGAAAAATTGGGAAAAAGGGAAAAAGGAGAAATAGGATTAATATTAAACCCCCAAGAAAGGCAAAAGGGATGATAGGTAAAAGAATGAAATTATTAATAAATTAGAGGAAAATTTTCCCTTAAATTAAAAATTTTATCCAAAAAATGAAACCATTTTCCAAAAAAAAATTTCATTTCCCAATGAAAAGGTAAAAAAAACTAACAGAAAGATTGAGGAAGAATAAACAAAATATTTTCCCAGTCATAAAACCCCCAAAATTTAAAATTTTAACCTAATTTAAAAAAACAAGCCATTTTTTGAAAAAAGGTAAAGGTATGAACAAAATTTTCCAAGAAATTTAAAATTTCTTCTAAAAAGTCTCCGCATTTTAAAAAAAATTAAAAATAAAAAAACAAGTTTGATTTTAAATAAAGGAAAAAATAATTGATTTTAGGTTAAAAAAAATTTTTTTAAAAAAATTTAAGAAATAATACCCAAAAGTTTAAATGGCCATATTTGATAAATTTAATACTGGGTTAATCCAAAGGAAATTTAAAAAAGGGAAAGGGACCGATGTGCAAATTTTTGGGGACCCGGGTATAAACTAAACAATGGAGTATCCAGTTGGGAAATTTAAAAGGTTTTAAAAATTAAAATTTATGCTTAATGACCAACGGTATTTCCCAGAAAACTGGGAAGGACTTAAACAAATCAATAAAAAGGGACCCGGGTCTTATTCTTAAAAAATTGAATAATTTTCTGATTGGCCACCCAAACAATAACCAAATATTTCTAATGGACTAAAATAATGTATAAGAAAAAACTTGGATGCAAAAAATTAATTAGTTAATTTTGACAGATTTTGATTTTTACAACAATTTTTTCAATTTCATTTTTTTAAAAAAAATAATGTATTTTAAATTTTTACAATTATATTTTAAAAATCCTTGTATTTCCCCAAATTTTTGAAAAGAAGGGATGGAACAAGATTTGGAATTTAAGTGAAAGTTACCCATATTTTAATTTTAAATTAAAGGCTTTAAATAAAAAAATAAAAAAAAAAAAAAAAAAATAAAAAAAAACAAAACGAAATAAGAATATCTTAAATTTTTAAAAATTTTTTATAAAATTTTAAATATTTTTAAAAAAAAGGTAATTTCCCGGGGAAAGGCCCTTTAAAATGAATTGTTTAAAATGGGGCCCAAATTTTCTTAAAAAATTTTTTTTCCATTCTGTTCCTAGCAAATAAAAAAAATTTAAACAAAGAAAATAACCAAACCCAAAAAAAAGAATTGGGAATGGACAAACCAAATTAATTTAACCCTAATTTTGACAGATTTTGACCTTCAAAAATTGCTTTTAATTTTTTTGGCAAAAAAATTTTTGGCCTTATATTTTTTAATCAATTTATATTTTAAATTTTATCATTCTCCTGCCTTAAAGGGGGGGGTAAAAAAATTAAAAATTTATTTTAATCTTAAAGACCATGTTATTGTAAATAAAATTTAAATTTTAAATAAATTTCCTCAAAAACTCTTTAATATATTTTAAATTTTAAAATTTATAATAAATTTTTTTCCCCTTGTTAGCTCAGTATGAAAATTCAACATTTTTACATTTAATGCCCTTTAATAAAGTTCAATTTTCTTGAATTCTTTCTTTTCTTATTTTCAATACATCTTCCCAATTTTTCTCTTTTTAATTTATTTAAAAAAAGGATTCCCTTATTTTTTTTAAATTCTTTTGAAATCATGAAAAAAAAATTTTTTATATTTTTTAAGGAAAAAACCCCCCTTCCAAAAAAATTTTCCCAATTTTTTTTCATTTTTTTTTAAAAATTTTTTTTTTTTTCGGCCCTTTTTTTTTTAAATTTTTTAAGGAAAAAAAAAAAAAAAAAAAAAAGGAAAATAAAAACAAAAAAAAGTTTAAACATTTCATAAAACAGAATAACGGAAGTTTAAAAAAAAAATAAATTTAATTAAAAGGATAATTTGTAAAAGGGAATGTATCAAATTGATATCTTAACTTTTTGGGATGTATTGATCCGGCCCCTTTCATTGGATATTTTTTAAGTTTAAAGCCTCCGAAATTAAATTAGATTTCTTAAAAAAAAAAAATAAATTTAATTTAATTTATTAGCCATTTCCCAATTAAAGGGGTAAGGTTTTATTTTAGCATTCAAAAGGGCTGCTAAAATTTTTTTAAAGGGGTCCCTTTCCCTCCTTTTAATTTTTATTACCCCATAAAAACCCGGGAAAAAAGGGATAAAGGATAACGAGATAGAAAGCCCAGAAATTGGGAAAGTTTAAAAAAAAAGGGTTTGTAAGTTTAAGTATTTTAATTTTTTAACCAAGAAGGGGTAAAAGTAGGATTATTAAGATATTAAAAAAACCCTTTTAAAAAAAAAGGGGTATTTTGGAAAATTAAAAAGGCAAAGAATATTGTTGTGAAACTCTAGAACTACAATCTCAAGGAAAAAAATACTGCAAGCTGCCGAGGAAAAAAATCAAATATGAAGGAGCAGCAATCAGGATTAGCCAGGATATGCAAATAAAGGAACACAAGGCCTGGAATATCATATTCCAGAAGGCAAAGGACCTAGGGTTATAACCAAGAATTAACTACCCAACAAGACTTAGCATAATTTTTCAAGGGAGGCAATGGATCTTCAGAAAGTTTCAATCATTTCTATTGAAAAAAACAGAATTAAACAGAAAGTTTAAGCTACACACACAGGACTCAATAGAAACATATAAAATTAAACAGGGGAATATATATTGTTTAAAGGTTAAACTGTTTACCTCCCTAGATGGGAAAATGATATCTGTGAACTCTTGAGAACTGTATCTGTCACTGAGGCAGACAGAACTGGGCATTACAAGGACTAAGGGTGTGCTTGTGAATGATGATGTGATGACATCCAAGAAAAAGACATTGAAGGATGGGATTGTACTGAAAAAAGAGGAAAGGGGAAGTATAATGGGACAATTAATTCACATGAAGAGGCATGAAAGACCTAATACAATTGGTGAAAAGAAGGTAGGGGGATGAGCATTGTCTGAAGCTTGATCTCAATTTTAGATCTAAGAGAGAATAACTTAATCATTCAACTGGGGATAGAAATTTATCTAATCCCATTAAGAAGTAGGAAAAGAAAGAGGAAATAAAAGGGAATGGCAGGATAGAAGGGAGGGCAGAACACTAGGGGAAAAGGTAAGAGAAGGAGGGAAGGTAGGGAAGATTTGATAGAAGATAAGGTATTGGGTGGGATGGGTTAAAAAAAAAACCCTACTAAGAGAAGGGGGAGGGGCTATAGAAGATAAGATAATGGATTAGATTGATTAAAAAAAACAGGGTAGAAAAAGAGAACAAAAGTATATACAGAGGAAAAAATAGAAAGGAGGGAAATACAGAGCTGGTAATCATAATTGTGAATATGAATGGAACGAATTCTCCTATAAAATGGAAGCAAATAGCAGAGAAGATTAAAAAAACAGAATCCTACAATATGTTATTTACAAGAAACACATTTGGCACAGAGAGACACATACAAAGTGAAGTTAAAGGCTGGAATAGAATTTATTATGTTTTAGCTGAAGTAAAAAAAAAAAAAAAAAAAAAAAAAGCAAGGATAGCAGTTCTGATCTCACCCCTCCTCACATCCCCCAAGCAGGTTGTAGTTAAGCCCGAACATATATATATATATATATATATATATATATATATATATATATATATATGTGTGTGTGTGTGTGTGTGTGTGTGTGTATGTGTGTGTGTATGTATATATATACACACACATTTACCTATACATTCACAGTAACCTACAGACTACCTCCATACACACACACACACATAAACATAAAACTACTTGTATACATTTTTACATATACTCAGACACAAACATATCCACACATATTTACCCAAATGTAAACCCATATGTTTTTTCTCTTCTACATTACTAGAAAAACTTTCCTTTCCATTTTAGATACATAAAAATTATTCTGAATATAAATAGTGAAATGAGCTTTTTCATATATAAAGTAGAAACAAAACAATATCATATGAAACTGTAGCTTCATTTTGTACTTAATACTAAATTTTTAAAAATGTAATTAATTCTATGTTGCTTTCAAAACCATCCTTAATGAAATAACAACAGCAACTGTCTTAATAATAATGTTGAATGCTTACATAGCACCATATTCCAGGTACTGTATTAAACACTTTGAGGATATTATCTCTTTTGATCCCTACAACAACTCTACAAGTAGTTGAAATTACCATATTCATTTTACAAATGAGGAAATTGAAAGAAATGGGTTAAATGGATTACCCAGGGTTTTGTAGCTCATGTCTAAAGTCAAATTTGAACTCAAGTCTCCTAACTACAGATCTGGCTCTATTACTGCACCACCGAGATGCTTGGCTACATTTCTTTCTGAACCTCATTTTATTGCCTTCTTTACATTTTAACATCTTATGTACTGATTGGGTGCCTAAATAAGCACAGGAAAAAAAAAAAAAACTAATGTTAAAAGTCAAAAACATCAAAAGTTAAAGAAGTCTACTAACATGTAATAGACATACCCATTAGAAAGGGTAAAAGGCTTGAATATCTTAAGGGCATATTAAAAGACTCTAAAATAATAACTATGCTTCCAGAATATAGACTTTATTCAAATTTAGTCAAAAAATATTTACTAAGTATATGATAAATGAATGTTAAATTCTGGAAATACTAAAAAAAAAAAAAAAAAAATCATTCCTGCCCTCAAAGAGTTTACAATCCAATAGAAGAAAACAACCTATAAAAAGATAAATGGAGAGGAAGAAGGGAGGAGATATACA
Organism: Sarcophilus harrisii; assembly: GCF_902635505.1. Lineage (NCBI taxonomy): Eukaryota > Metazoa > Chordata > Mammalia > Dasyuromorphia > Dasyuridae > Sarcophilus > Sarcophilus harrisii. The sequence continues at coordinate 184,141,999 of NC_045427.1, read as the reverse complement.
GTAAAGGTATTCAATTGTATTTGACTTTTCCAGATCAAGAACCATATAAAGCCAATAGTATCCATGAGGTTTCTTAGTCTGTCACTTCCTTCTCCACTGGATTAAGACAAATAGAAATTAAATGACTTGCTCAGGGTCACACTCTAGTAAGTGTCTGATGTCACATTTGAACTCAGGTGATGGACTTGGTTCTTCTCAACAATGTGGTGATTCAAGGCAATTCCAATAGACTTCCAATGAAATATGTCAGTCACATCCAGAGAGAATTATGAAGACTGAATATGGGTGGAAGCACAGTATTTTCACTTTTTTCTTTAAACCCTTTGGTCTGATTTTTCTTGCACAATGCGACAAATATGGAAATATGTTAAAAGGCTGGCACATATTTAAACTGTATCAGATTGCTTGCTGTCTTGGGGAAAAGAAAGAAAAATGAGGAAGGGAAAAATTTAGAACACAAAGTTTTAGAAAAATGAATGCTGAAAACTATCTTTACAAGTATTTGAAAAAATAAAATACTATTAAGAAAATAAATTCACAAAGTATATCCCAAAATGTCCACTTCTTTCTGCATCTTGAAGACCATAATTTTCCATCAGAGGATGGTAATATACTTCAACATAGATACTCTGGAGATTTTGTTGGACATCAATAAAAGTTACACAATCTTTCAAAGGTGTTTTCCTTATAATATTTTTCTTTTTATAAATTTTTGTCTTTGTTCTGATCACTTCCTTTGGCATCAGTTCATACTATCTAAAAATCTCTGAAAGTGTTTCAGCTTTATTTTTTTTTTCTGGTTACACATGTATGTTAACTTTTAAAACACTCATTTATGAATCATGTTGGGAAATATCAGAACAAAAGGGAAAAACCACAAGAGAGGGGAAAAAAAAACAGAAAAAATGATTTGTTTTCTTAATTTTATTCTCATCCACTACCCACCACCCTTTCAGGATAGGGACATTTTGCTTGTAGCTTTTTTGATCCTTTTATTATTCTCTTTTTTAGCCTTACCCTTTCTATTGATGTATTGCTTCACCAAACTCTGTGTGTATGTGTGTGTGTGTGTGTGTGTGTGTGTGTGTATCCAATTCTCCTTTATCCGTTTCAGATAAGACATCTATATAATTCCATTCTATATGTTTCTCCTTCAAGGTTTTTATAAACTTTTCATGTCTTTCATTTATAAGAAATTTGTATTCTCACCACTTCACTTTCTTCTTTTTATATTCATGTATTCTCTTTTGCCCTCCCTTTTCTTTCCCTTCTGAAAACATTCAGAACAAAACCAACCTATCCCCCAAATTTTCATTTTGAGAATCCTTAATACTCTTGGAAAACAACAAGGCTTTAAAGGTATTCTTTCCTTCCTTCCCAAATTATAATTCTAATACTCTATCACCATGCAGCTTCTTCCAATCACTCAAATAAGTTTTCATTTCTAGTTTTTTTTTTAACTCTTGTATTTGTAGTTCAAAGCTATATTCAGCTCTAGTCTTTTCATTAAAAATGATTAGATCCTACAATCCGTTGAATTTTTTTCCCCATTGGGAGGATTATATATAGCATTGCAGTAAGTTATTCTTAATCATATACCTGTATCTCAATGTTTTTAGAATATTGAATTTCAAAATCTTACCTCATTCAGAGTAGAAGCTGAAAAGTTGTCATTCTGACTGTGCTTCCTTGATACTTAAAACAATTTTTATTCTAAATGTTTGCAATATCTCTTCTATTGTGGCGTTCTAGATTTTTATTATGACAAACCTGGGATCTTCCATCTTTCTTGGCTCCTCAATATATGAAGGGTGTTTGATTCTTTCTTCATTTTTCCTTCTAGTGCACTGTGCTGTTTTCATCTCTAGTTTCTTGAAATATCATTACCTATAATTTCTTAGAAATAGAGTGATTTTAATCATGGTTTCAGGAAGTATATTGATTCTTAATATACATCACAGTCAGTTGTTATAATATCAGATATCTTATATTTTCTCTTTTTTTTAATCTTTTGGTTTTGTCCTAGTATCTCATTGTCTCATAAAGTCGTTAATTTGTTTAGTTTGTTCTACTTTTCAAGGATTTTGCATAACTTTTGGCTAAATTTACTTCCATGAATTTTATCTTTTTTTTCTTCTAGAATATTTATTCTTTAAATTTTACTTTGTAGAGCTTTTATGTCACTTTTTATCTTACTCCATTTCTTTCCTTTTGAAAAACCATATTCAAGTTGTCAAAGGATTATTTATAGACATTGAAAATGTTGTTGTTGTGTTGTCCATCATTCTCAAAGAGGACCATGAATTCAGAGAGGTGATACCATGACATTAGAGAGGATTATATTTAAGTGAGGGAGGGCTGTGTAAAGTCACTAGCTTCACTTTCTCCTCTAGAACCATCTGAGTTCAGCAGCAAGATATAAAGCAGGCTAACTGGAGGTAACCCCTGATGAGCCATCTGATGAAGTGGAAATTCTTGACCTTTTTAAACTAAGGTCTTTCCCAGATCTCAGTCTGATTGAGGCAATATCCACTCAGTGATTAAGGTTAGATAAGTGTTGGCTTAAAGAATAAACTCTTTTATTTCTTTAAAAAAGTCAATTTGGAAGAGGAAGATTCTCAGGGTTTTTGTTCAAAACAGAAGCATTTGATATTTATATTCAGCCTGAGCCCATCAGGGTCTAAACAGTGACTAACTGGAGGATGGCCTGGGACCTATTGTTTTTTTTTTTTCAACAACACTTTATTTTTCCAAATACATGTAAAGATAGTTTTCAACATTCATTTTTGTAAAACTTTGCCTTCTAAAATTTTCTCCCTCCCTCTCTTATCTTTCTTTCCCCCAAGAAAGTAAGCAATCTGGTATAGTTAAATATGTGCCAACCCTTTGAATATATTTCCATATTTGTTATACTGTGCCAGAAAAGTCAGACCAACAATGGGGACAAAAATGAGAAATAAAACAAACAAAAAAAGTTGAAAATACTATGCGTCAACCTACATTTAATCTCTATAGTTCTCTCTTGTGATGCAATTGGCAGCACTTTCCATCCCAAGCCTATTGGAATTGCTTTGAATCACCACATTGTTGAGAAGAACCAAGTTCATCACAATTGATCATCATATATTCTTATTATAAACATGTACAATTTTCTCCTTGTTCTGCTCACTTCACTTACAATCAGTTCATGTAAGTCTTTCCAGGCTTTTCTAATGTCAGCTTACTTATCATTTCTTATAGAATAATATTATTCTATTACCTTGATACAACATAACTTATTCACCATTTTCCAGTGGATGGACTTCCATTTAATTTTCAGTTCCTTAAAAAAAATGCTATTAACATTTTTACACATATGGGTTCTTTGCTTGGGACCTATTGTTAGCCAAACAATTACTACCAAGGTAATTTAGATTTAAGGCATTCCTCAAGAAAGGAATCCACTAAGCCCCAAAATATTGTAGGTGGTGATATAAGTCATACAATCCATGAGTCTGAGATCAACAATACCTGAGTTCAAATCCAACCCCAGATACTTCCTGGTTGTGTGATCCTGGGGAGGTCATTTAATTTCTGATTGCTTGACAAAATGGATCCACTGGAGAAGGAAATGCTCAACCACTCCAGTGTCTTTGCCAAGAAAACTTCTAACGGATTCAAAATAGATCAGACATGATTGAACAACTTACAAACTTGAAAATACCATATGGATAGAAAAGCATCAGACAGAGCAATGGACCTGGAGTCAGAAAGATCTGAATTAAAATCCAGCCTTGACACTTACTAGTTCTGTGACCCTAGAAAAATCAATTAACCTCAGTTTATCTCAGTTTTCCCAAATATAAAATGACTATAATAACTGGTAAATGTCATGAGGATCAAATAAAATAACATTTTTTAAAGTGCTTTGCATAGTACCTGGCACATAAATGATGCTTTATAAATACCTGTTCAGTTGGTTCTTTTTAAATTTTTGATTTATAATCAACAAATTCTGACCTGGTTATATTTTCCTCAGTCTAAAGATTCTGAAACTCTAAAGGTCATCATGCAATCTTATTTCCTATCCTCTACTATGTGATTATTTTCATTCCCTCAACTCATACCACTACTAAAGTTTCAAACAAAATCTACCTATATCTTTTACTTTCCCCTCTGAACTCACCCCTCCATGAACAACAAACTTAATTTAATTTTTTTTTCCACTTCTTCTATCTTCTGACTCTCAGTGGGATATGGCTCGCCCTTGCCCACCATGACCCAGCCTCCTAGGCCATTTTTTCTCCTCTTCCACCACTGGCTGTATTTTCACTCATTCACTTTGACTTACTCATTAAAGTGGAGAAGAGGTTAGAATATTTCTTTGTATTTATTGTCACTTCCAAGTTCTCCCCTTATCATCATCACACATCATCACATCTTTCACATCTGCCACTCAATCCAAAAAAAAAAAATTAAAAAATACTTTTCCGCAGCCCTCCAGAATACTTCAATACTTTGTTCTGTCTTCAATAAATTCAGCACATAGCTTAAAATCTATACTCCTTAATTCCTTGCCTTATATTACAGAACTTCAACAGATGTGTGTGTGTGTATGTGTGTGTGTGTGTGTGTGTGTGTGTGTGTGTGAGAGAAAGAGAGAGAGAGAGAGAGAGAGAGAGAGAGATAGTCCCTGAAATATTCTGACCTGCCAGTTCATTACTTCCTGACTTTTTTTTACCCTACATCAGTCACACACAATGATTTTCTCTTTATCTTACACCTGGAAATATACCACTTCCATGTTCATGAACTCTTAAATTGTCCTTTCTAATAACAATTCAGTGGTTTTTCTATCTTTCTGTCATTTAATACAAAACTTTGCTCTTCATTCATATTATGATGACTTTCTTGTTTCTCTCTATTATTCCTATGCTACATACTCTCCTCCTTTGTATATCTTGATTTCTTGGTGAATCAGTTGAACTCTAAACTAATCCTCTTTTCTTGAGTGCCTACTTATAGGATATCTGGGGGTTTACTGACTAGATTTCTTTCTTAAGGAGCATGCCTCAAACCAAAATCAATCTGATTCTCATTGATTGGCCACCAATGAGTACCAAGCCAAATCCCTTTTGGCCATTGTTTGGTCTTGATTGATTTAGATTGAATATGATTAACTATCACTTCTGTTTTGGCCAGAAACCTTAAGGGTCTTCCCTTCCCAGATTTATTTATTTAAGGTTTTTAATTTTTGGCCAGGTGAAAGAGGAGATTCTTTTTTTTTTTTAAATTAAAGCTTTTTTATTTACAAAACATATGCATGGGTAAATTTTTAACACTGACCCTTCCAAACCTTCTGTTCCAAATTTTCTGCTACTTTCTCCTATTCCCCCGCTTAGATGGCAACCAATACATGTTAAATATGTTAAAAATATATATTGAAATCAATATATATATACCCATTTATACAATTATCTTGTTGCACAAGAAAAATCAGATCAAGAAGGAAAAAAAAATCTGAGAAATAAAACAAAGTTCAAGCAAACAACAGAAAGAGTGAAAGAGCCATATCCATCGGAACTGATCATTGTATAGAATTGTTGCCATGTATAATGATCTCCTGGTTCTGCTTATTTCTCTTAGCATCAGTTCATGTAAGTCTCTCCAGGCTTCTTTGAAATCATTCTGTTGCTCATTTCTTACAGAACAATAATATTCCATAATAGTCATATACCATAATTTATTCATCCATTCTCCAATTGATGGGCATCCACTCAATTTCAAGTTTCTTGCCACTACAAAAGGGCTGCCACAAACATTTTTGTACATGTGTACTCCTTTAAGATCTCTTTGGGATGTAAGTCCAATAGAAACACTGCTGGGTCAAAGGGTATACACAATTTGATAACTTTTTGAGCATAGTTCCAATTGCTCTCCAGAATGGTGGATCTCTTCAAAGTTCCACCAACAATATATCAATGTTTCAATTTTACCACATCCCCTCCAACATTCATCATTATCTTTTCCTGTCTTAGCCAATCTGAGAGGTATGTAATAGTATCTCAGAGTTGTCTTAATTTGAATTTCTTTGATCAATAGTGATTTGGAGCACCTTTTCATGGGACTACAAATAGTTTCAATTTCTTCATCTGAAAAGTGTCTGTTCAAATCCTTTGACCATTTATCAATTGAAGAATAGCTTGCTTTCTTATAAATTAGAGTCAATTCTCTATATATTTTAGAAATAAGGCCTATATCAGAATCTTTAACTGTAAAAATGTTTTCCCAATTTAGTCCTTCCCTTCTAATCTTGTCTGCATTAGTTTTGTTTGTACAAAACATTTTTAATTTAATATATCAAAATTATTTTGTGATTAATAATGATCTCTAGTTTTTATTTGGTCATACATTTCTTTTTCCTCCACAGGTCTGAGAGGTAAACTATTCTATGTTCTTCTAATTTGTTTATAATGTCATTCTTTCTGTCTAGATCATGAACCCATTTTGACCTTATCTTGATATATGGTGTTATGTGTGGGTCAAGGCCTAGTTTCTGCCATACTAATTTCCAATTTTCCCAGCAGTTTTTGTCAAAAAGTTCATTCTTATCCTAAAAGCTGGGGTCTTTGGGCTTGTCAAACAGTAAATTGCTATAGTTATTGACTATTTTGTCCTGTGAATCTAATCTATTCCACTGATCAACTACTCTTTTTCTTAGCCAGTACCAAATGGTTTTGATGACAGCTGCTTTATAGTATAGTTTTAGATCTGGTATAGCTAGGTCACCTTCATTTCCTTTTTTTTTTTTTTTTTAATTAATTACCCTGAAATTTTTAACCTTTTGTTCTTCCAGATGAATTTTGTTATTATTTTTTCTAGGTCAGCAAAATAGTTTCTTGGGAGTTTGATTGGTATAACACTAAATAAAAAGATTAGTTTAGGTAGTATTGTCATCTTTATTATATTCACTCAACTTATCCAAGAACACTTGATATTTTTCCAGTTATTTGGATCTGACTTTATTTGTGTGGAAAATGTGTTTTGTAGTTTTTCTCATATCATTCCTGACTTTCCTCTGGCAGGATAGATTCCCAAATATTTTATACTATCAGCAGTTATTTTAAATGGAATTTCTCTTTTTATCTCTTGCTACTGGATTTTGTTAGTGATGTATAAAAATGCTGATGATTTATGTGGATTTATTTTGTATCCTACAACTTTGCTAAAGTTGTGGATTATTTCTAATAGCTTTTTAGTTGATTCTCTGGGGTTCTCTAAGTATACCATCATATCATCTGCAAAGAGTGATAATTTGGTTTCCTCATTATCTTCTCTAATTCTTTTAATCTTTTTTTTCATTTCTTATTGCCAAAGATAGCATCTGAATAGTAATGGCGTTAGTGGGCAACATTGTTTCATCCCTGATCATACTGTGAATGGTTCCACTTTATCCCATTACATTTGACGCTTGCTGATGGTTTTAAATAAATGTTACTGACTATTTTAAGGGGAATTCCATTTATTCCTATACTCTCTCGTGTTTTTAATGGATGTTGCATTTTATCAAATGCTTTTTTTGCATCTATTGAAATAATCATATGGATTTTATTAATTTGGTTATTGATATGGTCAATTATGCTAATAGTTTTCTTAATATTGAACCAGCCCTGCATTCCTGGTATAAATCCTACTTGGTTATGGTGTATTATCCAGGGGATGATTTTCTGTAATCTCTTTGCTAATATTTTATTTAAGATTTTAGCATCAATATTCATTAGGGAGATTGCTCTATAATTTTCTTTCTTTGTTTTCATCCTACCTGGTATCAGTACCATGTCTGTTTCATAAAAGGAATTTGGTAGGAGTCCTTCATTCCTTATTTTTTCAAATAGTTTATATAGTACTGGAGTTAATTGTTCTTTAAATGTTTGGTAGAATTCACATGTAAATCCATCTGGTCCTAGGGATTTTTTTCTTATGGAGTTGATTAATACCTTGTTCTATTTCTTTTTCTAAAATGGGACTATAAGTAATGTATTTCCTGAAAGAGGAGATTCTTTGTCATCATTGCTACCTAGCCCTAATCACTGAATGAATTTAGCCTCAGTCACACTGAAACCTATTGAAGACCTTAGCATTAAAAGGCCTAGGTCTCCCATTGCATTCAGAACTGTCTCTGTCATTCTGACCTATATTTTGTCCACTTATCATATTATTGATTATGAGCTGTTAAGTCTCACTCTTGTATCATCTTCTGCTCATATGTACTGCTGAATGAAAGTGGAGAAAAATCACATAGACATTATGATTGGATCCAATACAAAGGTGTTTTTACCACATTTTATATAGGCCTTCTCTGCTCATAGGCAATCTTTTACACCATCATAATTAAATCATAGTTCCACTACAGTGGCATTTCTAAATCTTTTTTTATCCTTCTTCAAAGCTCCTATGGCTCTTCTTCTGCACTTTCAGCTGAGACTCTTACCTAAAGTTTTGCTGAAAAAATGGTGACTATTTGTCCATGTCCTATATTCTCCTTTCCTCTTAATCTCATATCACCCAAATGCCTTCTATTTTTATCCCCTTCACTCCTCTCACAGTAAAAGGTGGCCCTTCTCTTTGACAAGGCAAACAAGTGATTTCCCTTTTATTCCATTTTTTTCCAGCAGATTCTGTCCTCTATCATTATTTTCAATATCGCCTTTTAAATTCTTCCTTACCATTTATAAACATGCCCACATTCACCCATTCTCAAGAAATTCCTACTTGATCCAGCCAAGCTTGCCTAACAATTTACCCATGTCTGTCTGTCTGTCTGTCTGTCTGTCTGTCTCTGTATCTCAGTCTCACTGTCCCTCCCTGATCTTCCCTCTCCTTTTATGGTTAAAGTCCTTGAGAATACTATATACAATAAGACTCTCCATTTGTTTTTATCTCACTCTTCTTAAGTCTCTGCATTCTAGCTTATGTCTTCATCATGCAACTAAAACTATGCTATCCAAATTTACAGTGATTCTTTAATTACCAAACCTAATAACCTTTTCTCACTCTTCCTTCTTAACCTCTCTGAAAACTTTAATGCTATTTGATCAATCTCATCTCCTTGATACTTTAATCTCTATAAATTATCATGACAATTTTTTCTCCTGGTTTGGCTCTTATGTATCTGACTTCTAAGTCACCTTTACTAGATCTCAATCCAAGTCATGTTTGTAAATACATGTATGCAGGTTATTTTGTAGGCTTTTTGAGGGCAAAGACTTCCTTTTTTTCCCTCTATATTTCCAACACCTAACATAGTTCTTAGCACATAATAGACACTTGATTGACTTTAAACACATATTCAGGATTCCTAGTTTTTTAATATTTTCTGCATAATCTGGTAGCCTATCTTGGGTTTTGGTATCTCCCTAACCTGGGTTCCAGAACTGTCTTTACCTTTCCTTGGCTGCAGTTGCTGCCTACAAGTTATGAATATGGATTATATTTTCTTTTTATAACAGTAAGTAGGCAGGGAGGATTCGGGGAAGATGAAAGAGTAGGTCAGAAAATTTCAAACTCTTCAGAGTTCTCCCACAAACAGAACAAATTTATACCTCAGGATGAACATACACTGATAAAAAACAAAGAAGATGAGATAGAACAGGTATCTTTCTGGGACAATTTGAGAAGACTCAAAGAAAGAACCCAGTATTGGGGATGGGGTTAATCAGTATAACAAAACAGGAAATGGGGAGAGCTGGCATTATCTGGGTTCACCTGGAGCCTTAGCCAGAACTTTAACAACTTTCACCTCCCTGAGAGCATAGGGAGTGGCAGTTTGAGTTCAGGAAGACTGAGGGAACCTCTGCTGATTAGTTGCCAGGTCCAGCTATGCTGCAGAAATGGAGCCCATGGGCTAGAATGAAACAGTACATAACCAGTGGGGCAGGAATAATGCTGGCTGCAAGCACTTAAAGGAAGGTGAAGTTTTTGTTTTAAAATTCCAGGTCAGAGGGGAAAGCTAAAGTGAAAATAGAGGCACTATTTCTCACCCAACCCAGGAGGAGAGAAATTTACACTAATAATCTTAATTTTTAAAAATAAATGAATAGGCAAAGAAGACTACAATCATAGAAACTTGCTATGGAAATAGGGAAGACTAGGGTTCATCTTCAAAATAGGCCAGAGGAGTAGGTAAAAAGGCTTCTTCTGCCCACTGACTAATAATAAATAACTACCTGTCAAGAAAAAGTTTGTAGAAGAACTTAAAAAAAGCTTCAAAAATCAGAGAGAATGAGGAAAAAAACAAAAATTAATTGATTAATTAATTAAAAAGAAGCATCCAAGAAAACCAAGATTTTGGAAAGAAAGTAAACTAGAAGAGGAGATCCAGTTTTAAAGAAGAAAATAATTCTGAACAGAATCTTATGTAATGGAACCACTCCCCAGCTCAAGATAGATTAGAAAAACTTCAAGAAAGGTAAGTCTCACTGGAGTGAAAAAGGTGTTCAGCCAAGCTCAGATAGACTCTGGGAAAGCTGGTGAAAGAATCTTAATCACAGCAAATCAGTAACTAAGACCTTCAGTCCTGGCTCAGTAGAGAAGCTCAGTGGGGTTATTTTCCTTTGCTATATCTCTCTAATTCATAACATAGGTCATTTTTTTTATTATACTAAAAATTTGTGGAATAAATTTTCCTTTAAGTATTAACAAGAATTTTCTTAGAAATAGTTCTCTAACTATATTTTTCCTTTCTCAAATTCATTTAGGATTTTTCTATTTTTTTTTTCACAAAATGAGCTTATATAAATTCTCTTTCTCTTGTATTTATGTAATACACAATTATTTCAAAGAAATAAACATAATATGTATCTATAAAATACAAATATAGATGGGAATATATTACTTTCATAGATATATGTGTAAAATATATCTGTATGCATGTATTTGTGTATACATTCATATTACATTCATCTCTTTAAAATAGCAATTTGTCAGCATAGATTTAGGCAAAAAAAAAAGCAATTTCTTTTTTTTAACTGAATAATTTTACCATAACTTTATTTAAAGTTGGTACACATTTTCTATTGAACTAGCTTAATATTAAAAAAAATCATCCTCAGACATCACAAGATTGAGCCAACATCAGTCAAAACATTTGTGTAAAATCTAGGGAATATAGTTCAAATTCTAATGCTCATAAGGACTATTTTTTAAATTTTTAATTAATTAATTAATATTTATTTTTATCGATTTTTAAAAAAAATTATGGAACAAAACAAGCATTTCCCTATTGTGGTATAATAAAAAAGATGGTTGTACATGAAGCTGAAAATATATTCTACACAAGTTGCTCTTGCTTTCAAATATAAAACAAAAATACATGTAAATTTCTGTTATTTTCTCCTCTTGTATTCCTCTACCAAAGGAATTGGAAGCAATTAGATGTTATTGGACTACCATTGGACGCAAATAGATGTTATTATACATACTTACATGCATATGTATATATCCAAATATATGTGTATATATATTTATATATATATTTGTGGGTATATATGTATGTCTGTATAAGTGTGTGAATAAATGAAAATTATTTCATGATACTTTTACTTATCAATTCTTTCAATGACTGTAGATAGCATTTTTCTTCATATGTCCTTTATAATCGATTTGAGTGTTTATAGTAATAAAAATAATTTATTCACTCAGTTATTCTTAAAATAATATTGCTATTACAATATGATAATCTCTTAATTTTGCTCATTTTGATCTTCATTATTTTGTGTCTTGCTATATTTTTTCTAAGATCATTGAATGAATTATTTCTTATAGCACAATAGTATTCCTTTAAAATCATATACCACAATTTGTTCATTCATTCACCAGTTAATGCAAATCACTAAAACTTCCAGTTCTTTCCTACCACAAAAAGAGCTTCTATGAACATTATTGAACATTCAGGGTATTTTTCTTTTCTCCAAATTATCTTTGAAAATATATCAATTAGTAGTATTGCTAAGTCAAAGGATATACGTAGTTTAATATGTCTTTGGGAATAATTCTAGATTTTCCTCCAAAATTGTTGGATCAGTTCCACCTACAATGATTAGTGTCCCAACTTTTCCACGTCTTCTCTAATATTTGTCATGTTTCCTCCTCTCATTTTAAGCAATCTGATAAGTATCAAATAATATTTCAAGGCTGTTTTAATTAGTATTTCTCTAATCAATAAAGATTTAGAGCATTTTTTCACAACTATAAATTATTTTGATTTATTCATTGGAAAACTGACTGTTCATATACTTTGACAAATTATCACTTGGGGAATTAGTTGTATAGATCTGACAAAGTCATATATATATGTATGTATATATCACATATGAGGCCTTTACCTGATAAACTATCTATAAAATCCACAATATTCTACTTTCCTTCTAATTTGGTTTTATTTGTTTTATTTAAGCAAAAGCTTCTTAATTTAAGACCATGGAAATTATTCATTTTACTCCTAACTTTATTCTCTATCTCTTGCTTATTCATAAATTATTTATCTATCCATAAGTTTCATAGGTAATGTATTCTATGTTCTTCTAATAGCTCTATTTTTATTTAGACCATGTAATCATTTTGACTTATGAATGGTATAAAATATCAATTTATTCTTACATTTTGTCATACTGTTTTTCAGTTTTTCCAATTTTTTTTTACCAAAAAATGAATTCTTATCCCCAAATCTTAAATCTTTATACTTTGAAAAAATTAATTACGTTTATTTGTTGCCGTTCACTTTATTCTATTGACCTATCTTTCTATAATCTTAGCCAGTGCCAGGTAGTTTTGATAATTTCTGTCCTATAATAAAGTTTAAGATCTGCTTTTCTAACCTTCCTCCCTGTACATTTTTTTTTCATTTTTCCCCCTTTGATATTCTTAGCATTTTGTTTTTTCCAAATGAATTTTATTCTTTTTTATTTCATTTTTAAATGCTAATTTAACTGGCATAATATTGAATATATACATTTATTTGGGTAAAACTGTCATTTTTATTTTATTGGCCTTGCCTACCCCTAAACAATTAATTTTTTTCAATTATTGAATTTATTTATTTCAATTATTTGAATTTATTCAAATAACAAATTTTTATACTTTTGTTTATATAGTTCCTGGGCTGTTTTTGGCATGTGTACTCCCAAGAACTTTTTATTGTCAAGAGTTATTTTAAATGGGGAATTTTTTACTATCTCTTCTTGCAGAGTTTTGTTCATCCATTTAGGAAAGCTGATCATTTATGTGAACTTACATTTTATCCTGTTACTTTTCTAAAATTGTTAATTATTTCAATTAATTTTTTATTTGAGTTTCTGGGACTTTTCAAGTATACCGTTATATCATCTGTAAAAAGAAATAATTTTATCATAACATTCTCTATTCTGGTTCCATTTTTTCCCCTCATTACTTTAGTTAGGATTTCCAATAGAACATTGGATAATATGTGATAATGGGAATCTTGTTTCATACCTGATATTTCTGGGAAGATTTCTAGTTTATTCCCATTCCATATTATTCTTGCTAATGCTTTTAGGTAAATGTTGTTTTTTTTTTTTTAATTAATTTAAGGAAAAATTCACTTATACCAATATTTTCAAGGTTTTTTTTTAATAAAAGTGAATGTTGTAATTTATCAAAAGCTTTTGTTATATCTATTGATATAATCATATGATTTAAATTTGTTTTATTCTTGATATTACTAATTATTTTTAATTTTTTTAATTATGTAAAATCACCCCTGCCTTCCTAGTGTAAATTCCACTTGATCACAATGTATAATATTCATAATATATTGTTGTAAGATTTTAATTAATATTTAATTTGGGATTTTGCATCCATATTCATTAGTGAAATTGGTCTATAATTTTCTTTTTGTGTTTTTATACTTCCTGGTTTAGTTATCAATATTATACTTATTTTATAAAAGGAATTTGATAGGACCATTTTCCTTTACACATTATTCCAAACAATTTATTTAATGTCAGAATTAGTTGATCTTTAAATGTTTGATAGAAACCACTTATAAAATTTTGATATTTTTTTCCTCTTCTGAATTTTTGTTTTGATCTTCCCTGTAACCATAGTAGCTGTCTATGTTTAGAACCCTTTTTAAAGTTCTTGCTCATTTTCCAGTCTCTTTCACAACTTTTATTGTTGAATTCTTCTCCTGGGAAAATGCAGGCACTGTCCCAACCTACTTGTGCTAGGGCCTACGGGCTTGGTTGCTGACTTTCTGTGGTGGAGCCTCAGGTGCTGATAGCTTGTCCAATGCACTGTGGTGGTCCAAGCTAGTTGAACCTGTTTTGCCCTTGGTTCTAGAGCTGGCAGCTAGCTTTCTGCACTGGGGTTATAAGGCTCATAGCTAATCTGCTATGCCATTGGCCTGCTGAATAAAGACAATGGGATTCAATTGTTGGTCTGTGCTGTGGCTAAAAGGCTCCCACTGGCTTACCCAAACACTGCCTATGCTGGGCCATGCTCCACTTTGATCTAAGAAAGACAGACTTTTACTGAAGTCCTTTGAAATTATCTTAAACTAGAAATCTTTACTTCATGTTTATGGGTTCTGTTGCTCCAAAATCTTTTTAGAAGTTTGATTTAATGTTGTTTCTAAGAGAACTCAGGCAATTTCTTGGCTTTTCTCTGCCATCTTGACTCATTTTTGCATTTTTCTACTCGAAGAGAATGGAGATGATATTTATACCAGTAATATGTAAATCCAGAAAGAAATGATCATACAGATTTCACTTATCCCGTTTTAAGATTGTAGAGTCAAAAATGATGGCCAATTTTTATATAATCAGAGACTGTTAAAATTAAAAAGGACCTTAGAGATCATGATTGTACGTAAACTTTACTATGGGGACTAATTTGAATACCTACTCTTCTATATGTTAACTGAGTAATATTGGGGAAATTATTTATCACTTCTAAGGCTCAGTTTCCCTATTTATAAAGGAAAGAGCTTCATATTAATTATATTTGTAAGGGACCCTAGATTTCAAATGATCCAACTTCATCATTTTACATAACAATCTGTCTTAATTAAGCTCAGGACTTTTAATCAAAGCCTATTCCTTTTGGCAAAGTGAAATTGGCTATTGAGTTTTTCATAAAGCTAAACTGATATTTTTATTAAAATACATTCAAATTTTGAAAACAGGGATGAATTATTTTAAAAAATAATATTGCCATATTGACCCACACTTAACATGGGTTCATGATCTAGACATAAAGAATGATTTTATAAATAAATTAGAAGACCATAGGATAGTTTACCTCTCAGACCTGCAGAGGAGGAAGGAATTTGTGACCAAAGAAGAACTAGAGATCATTATTGATCACAAAATAGAAAATTTTGATTACATTAAGTTAAAAAGTTTTTGTACAAACAAAACTAATGCAGACAAGATTAGAAGGGAAACAATAAACTGGGAAAACATTTTTATATTTAAAGGTTCTGATAAGGCCTCATTTCCAAAAATAAAGAGAATTTTCTCAAATTTATAAGAAATCAAGTCATTCTCCAGTTGATAAATGCTCAAAGGATATGAACAGCCAATTTTCAGATGAAGAAATTGAAACTATTTCTAGTCATATGAAAAGATGCTTCAAATCACTATTGATCAGAGAAATGCAAATTAAGACAACTCTGAGATACTCTCTCTCACCTCTCAGATTGGCTAAAATGACAGGAAAAGATTATGACAAATGTTGGTGGGGATATTGGAAAACTAGGACATTGATACATTGTTGGTGGAATTATAAAAGAATCTAATCATTCTGGAGAAAAATTTGGAACTATGCTCAAAAAGTTATCAAACTGTGCATACCCTTTGATCCAGAAGTGTTATTACTGGACTTATATCCCAAAGAGATTTTAAAGAAGGAAAAGGGAGCCACATGTGCAAAAATGTTTGTGGCAATCCTTTGTAGTATCTAGAAACTGGAAATTGAATAGATGCCCATCAATTGGAGAATGGCTGAATAAATTGTGGTATATGAATATTATGGAATATTATTGTTCTCTAAGAAATGATGAGCAAGATGATTTCAGAGAAGCTTGGAGAGACTTATATGAATTGATGCTAAGTGAAATGAGCAGAACCAGGAGATCCTTATACATGGCAACAGCAAGATTATACAATGATCAAATTTGATGGAAGTTGCTCTCTTCAACAATAAGATGATTCAAATCATTTCCAATTGTTCAGTGATGAAGAGAATCAGCTACACCCAGAGAGAGAACTATGGGAAATGAATGTGGACCACAACAGTATTTCTACTCTTTCTGTTATGGTTTGCTTGCATTTTTCTTTTCCCTCTCAAGTTTTTTTTTTTTTCTTTCTTTCTAGATCCAATTTTTCTTTTTCTGCAAGATAACTATATAAATCTGTATACACATATTGGATTTGACATATATTTTAATGTATTTAACATGTATTAGACTACCTGCCATCTAGGGGAGGGGGTGGGGAGGAGGGGAAAAGTTGGTTTTGCAAGGGTCAATGTTGAAAAATTACCCCTGCATATGTTTTGTAAATAAAAAAGTATAATTTAAAAAAAAGAAAAAGAAAACAATAATTTTGCCATGGGTCAAAAATCATCATGGGAAATTTCCAGCATAGTGATGACCTAGAAACTGTTTATTCATTGTTGAGGAAGTTCAGTAGCTTATATATAAATAATAAAGATGATCAGGAAAGCTAGACACAGATACACACACGTGTAATCTTCCCTTCAGCTTTAATGTTTAACTTTGTCTTAACGTAAACATGGTAAGAAATAAAAAATGAATGGAAATTAAATATTGATGTCTATAAACTGAAAAGAAAGATCTTAAACAGTATTGTGGAGTGATAATCTCTATTTAAAGGGAAGTCTTAGAAATCCTGAAGGATCTTGGAAAAGATTATAATCATTATTATTCTAAACTAAAGAAAACATGTTATATTTTCATTTACCTGGAACTCATTTATCCAGCAATTTCTTCTCACTAAGAAATAAGAAGATGGAAGGGCTTCTGAGCAATGAAAATCGAAATGAAAGATCATGTAAAGGCTTTACTTTACTCCTAGAGGAGTTTCATGGGCTTCTGATTACAGCCAGTTGATTCTTACAATATAATAAATTTAGTCATCTGGGTTCTAATTACATAGCAGATTAACAAATTCAAAGTGGGGAAAACACACTAAGAATAGTAAGAAATGATAATGAAAGTTGATCCATTCTGACTTCATTTATAATCAAGGGCAATTAAATATACTTCAATTGGATCATAGGATTTAGTGTGCAAAGAGATCCTTGGAGATTTATCTAGTTTGATTTAACTTTGTAGATAAAGACAGTAGATCCTAGAAAGAAATATTGTGCCAGAAGTCACATATGTGGTAAATAACGTTTGAAATCATCATTGCAATTATTAACCTTTGAGGTCATTATTAGATTATAACCCCAGGTTTTGTTTTGTTTTGTTTTTTAAGAAATTAATGTTCATAATTCCTTTCATTGTCTTGGACACATTTTTATTTTAGAACACAAATTTATTTTAGAAGATTATTTTAGAACACAAAGAAAGTGTGTAATATATTCTTAAAAGATTGTCATTTGAAGTGATTAAAACATTGAAAATTGAACAAACTTTTAATTATCTAAGAAATCAGTCTTTCAATAACTGAAATTTTACTGTGGTTGCTTTTGAGGTCTTAGAAATGTTAACAAAGTTTTAAGTTAAAGAAACAATTTTCATTTCTCACAAGATTCTTTCTGAGCTCAGGTTTTCTAAACTCTTATCCACTGAGTTATCTAATCACCCAATCCTACCACATTTGCAAGCTATATTACCATGGAAAAGTCATTTAATTTCTCCAATAGCACTTCTTACTTCACAGATTTATGGTGATGAAAGCATTTAGTAAACTGTTAAGTAAATTGAAACTATATAGTGAACTGAAAATATAATCAATTATTATTAGTAGCAGTAAATGATTACAGAATAGAATAATAAATTGCATATCATTGTTTATAGAGTATTGGACTTAGAATGAGGAAGATTCAGGTTCAAATTCCATCTGTGATACTTAATAACTATGTAACCAAGAGAATATAATAATAAGAAGAATATCTATAGTAAAGCATATAAACTTGCAGCATTTTCCAAGTCTATTATGAAATCCAAAAGAGATATTATGTTATATAAAATCCACTGCAAAATTTTAGGTACTGTATATCTATAAGTTTACAGTGAATAGAATGTTAGATTTAGAAACAGAAAGACCAGGATTTGAAGCCTGCTTCCAGTCTGTGTGATTCTAGCCAAATAATTAAGTCTTTCTCAGCCTCAGTTTTCTCAACCCTCAGAAGTTTGTGTGATAAATAAATAACATACTATTTGTAAAACACTCAGCTCAGTACTTGGCATATACTAGGCACTTAATAAATGCTTGTTCCCTCCTTTTTTTTTTTCAACGTCACTCCCACAGAACATTGTTATGAGGATTCAGTCAGATAATGTATGTAAAGTATTTTACTTAAAATGTTACATAACTGCATGCTGTCCTCATTATTGTTAATGTCATTCTATTCATCTTTTTTGATGAAGTTAGGATTGAAATGTTTCTGGGATAGGTAACTATCCTGATATCTTTTATATTTAACATTTTGCAGACTATTAGACAGATAGAGAAAATGAGTGCTTTTTGTAATTAAATAGCATAGTGAATGTTAGCTCATCTCCTGCATGCTAATTGACAACATATTGAGTAGTAGGCAGGGTGACAAAGCTGATTTACACCTCATGCTGTTCCTACATACTTTTGATTTCCTCTACTGGTCCTCCATATTTTCACTGCTTCCTATTTTAGTGTTTGGAAGTTATAAATTTATATCTAGCATGACAAAAAATAATAAAAATGATGGGGTCAGGGTAGCAATTCCTAATACAAAAGAAGCAGAGCAAGGCACAAGGCACATGTAAAGAATTAACAATAGCATTCTCATTACCAAAAGGTACCTTCATTTATAAAAAGAGGTTATAGACAAAATGAAGAAGTAAAATAGATGCTAGGAATGGTAAATATGAAATAGATTCAGGAGAACAATAGAAAAAACATATAGTTAGCAAGGAAAAGAGTTTTTAACAATTAACAATGGAAAAGACAAGTTCCCTAATGGAACTCACAATTAATCAGAAGAAAGGGAATATGCCATGAGGTAAGAATATAGTATTGATTGGCAGGATAAATCCATAGAGGCATTTAGCAGACTAACCCCAAAAGGAGTTGGCAAAGGAAGAAGATTACACCATTGATAGTGGGCTAAAACTAAAAGGGATTTAGCAGCCAAAAAGAGTTAGCTACAATAAGGAAAAAGATGCCATGAAGCACAGAGAGGTGAAATAAAAAGAAAGAAACCATGAGGCAGGATGCCATTGTGGGCTAAAAAGATATTTTGATAAAAATAGCATAGGTTATGGGCAGACTTATAGGAGAAATTTACTGAGGGAGGGAGTTGACATGACTTGGTTTTCTCATTGTAGGGTGGGGCAACTAGGTAGGGCAGTGGATAGTGCACCAACCCCCAAAGTCAGGAGGACCCGAGTTCAAATCTGGCCTCAGACACTTAACACTTCCTAGCTGGGCAAGCAATCCCAATTTCCTCAGCAAAAGAAAACAGTAGGGTGAGGTTTCCAAAGACCTCCAGTTGGAGTGGAACAGTAATCAATAAATTCAATAAAAGACCTACTTAAGAACAAAAGACTCACCCAAGGTTAAGCTGATCCTTAAGCCTGATCAGTGCCCTTCCCTGCTTGCCTTAAGGGGTATTGTAATCTTATCAGTGCTTCAGGCTTTCTCTGTCAATACCCATTAATCCATTAATAGCTTTGTTCATATACTTTCAGGGATAAATTTTATAACTAGATTATTATAAAAAATTACATCTTTGATAACACTAACTTCGGCATTTTATTTCTTTAATGATGAAGGATATCTTGAAGTCTCTACTGGTATTGATTTCTTGTTTTTTAGTTTATGAAAGATAGCAAACTTCCTTGATATCATTCTGGGTACCATATTATATTTTTATTAATATTCAGTAGATTCTAATTTATGCATGGTTATGTTCTAAAATTACCATTTTCCCCTTCAGTTAATATACAGACCTTGGAAAAAACAAGAACCAAGGAGTTCTACAGCTTGTTGAGGGGAAAGAGGCATGTTAAGCAGGATAAATGAAAAATCCAATCAAGGACCAAAGAGCCAGAAAATAAGGAAATAACAAAGCATATTAGTTACAAAAGATTTAGGATTCCAGATAGAAAGAGTGGATAACTAGATATTAGAAAATGAAGGGGAAAATCTGGACAATAAGAAATAAAATCCAGACATTAGCAAGTTCGTGTTCTACCTATAAAGGGAGAGAAATAACTCTCACCTTTCAGTAGTCAATAATAGTTTTAATAGTCAAGAGGCTTTCAGGTTCAGATAAATTAAACTATTCACTTCAACAAGCATTTCTTAAGCACCTATTTGGTACAAGGAACTATGCCAGGTTCTAGAAATCACCACAGCTTTCCAGGTGGTTACATTCTAAGAGGGATATAGATAAGTATAAACAAAGTAAAAGAAAGTAATTTCAAGAGGGAGACAGCATTAGCAACAGAGGCTGTCAGGAAAAGCTTCCTGTAGGAAGTAACATTTAAACTTTGAAGGAAGATATAATTTTAATAAGTAGAGGTAAAGAGGGAATACATTTCAAATATATGAGGGGAAAATACAAAAATATGGAAGCTGGAATTAAAATGTCATTAAAGGAAAAAGAAGGATGAAAGGTATATGAAAGAGAACCATGTGAAAGAAGACTAGAAAAGTTAGTGAAAACAGTATGATTGAGAACTTAAAAGCTTGGCCAAATACGTTGCTGTTTGTCTTTCCTTCTCCAAGAAGACCAATGACATCAAAAGGCTGATGTAGCGACTTGCAAGTGAAGTGAATTTGAGTGAGACAGAGATATACCAAGTTATCAATCTCACTCGCTCTTCTAGAGACATTTTTAGTCCAGTGGCAAGACATAAGTCAAGATGATTGGCAATGGTATAGGATCCAGTGGGAAATCATGGCCTTTTCAAGCCAAGTCTTTCTGGAGTCTTATCCTCTCTGAGGAACTCCCCTTTCAATAATTAAAGAGTAGGTAAGAGTAGAGGCAAAAGATGCCCCATTTTGCCTACACAAAAGAATTAGTCTGGGAAGAAAAAACTTTTGTGTTTTTGGCCAGAATAGAAACAGTAGCTAGTCACATATACTCAGAGCCATCAAAATCCAAACAATGATCAAGTGATACTTGGGCTGAGACCTGTTATTGACCAGTCTGTGAGAGCCAGAGTGATTTGGATATAAAGGCATCATCAAGTACTTCCATTTAAAATGATAGAGGCTTCATCAAAGTCTGTTTTTCAGTGCTATATTTCAAGAAATCATAAATAAAAACTATTATGAAACAAAAGAATTAATTGTCCCAGCTTACCAACTTAAGTATATATATGTATATACTTAATCATATATATACTTAACACACACACACACACACACACACACACACACACATATATATATATATATATATATATATACTTAATATTGAAGATTTTTAAAATATGTGTCTGTATTCATGAGGACCTGTGAGAAAATAAAATGATCAGATCTGAAACTTGTAGTATCAATTTGCCATTTGGAAAATTAATCAGAGAAGAAAGAGGTTGCAAGCAGCAGGATTAATTACTAGCAGAGGTGGCAAGGGCTTAAACTTAGAGGTTTTATGAGTAAAAAAAAGGGATGTAAGTGAGAGACAGGGGAGATAGAAGCCATAGTACTGGAAACCATATTGGACTGGGAGTCTAAGAAAGAGGGAAGAAAAAAATAGAGCTCCAAGATTATTCATCCAAACCTGCCCAGCTAGGAGAGACAGTGCAGAAATAAAATTATTTCTCTGGGTATGACCTTAATCTTAGTGTTCAGAATCAAAAGGGAGTCCCTAAAGGTTGAGGTCATAGACCAGTGTCACAAGGTATCTCAAAAGAATTTGCATACTTGAATCCATCTTCAAGTCAAGCGATGAAGTTTATTATAATTGTAATGCCAATTGAAACAGGCTAAGTTTCAAAAGGATTTAGCCAAGAACCAGGAGCCAGAAGATAAATTTATAGGAAAAGACAGAGAAATCCAGTTCTTCATGTCACTGATATGCTAATATTATGGCTTAGAGACAGAACTGAAGAATGATCTGGTTTAGAGGTAGGGTTGAGGAGTAGTCTGGTATGCACCTCACCATTTAACTCAGAAACCCTGTTATCACTGATCAACAGATTGTTATCTGGCAGTCAGCAGTGTTTCTAGGACTATACTATGATATTCCTAAAGCCAGGAGACTTTATTATCATTGATAAATAGATTGTTAGAATAATAGCATTCCTAAGGTTGGGGGTCTCTGGATTACTGCTATATTTCTCCTAGAAGCTACACCATCATCATCCCCCTCTCAAGTAGTTTGAAACCTAAATTCATTTGGGACAAAATGATAGAGGTCTAGTTTTCTGAGGCCGCTTCAGGCTGATAAGGGGCATCGAGCTGGTCCAATTACCTACTGAAGTCCAGACTGAGAAAGGGAGACCTTTGACTTGAAGTTGGGGGCAGCAGCATCCAGGGATACTAAGTGGCAGAATCAAGTGATATTCAGGCTGAACAAGTACTTGAAATTAATGGCTTGGTGTCTAGAAGAAACAACTCTCACAAGTAGATTAAAATGCAGGGGCCAAAAATGAAGAAAAAAAAGAATAAACAAAAGTGGATTTGGTATAGGGGTTACTAGGGACAATAACTAGGAACTCTACCAAGGGGAAGACTTGGAGGAAAGTGAAAGATGAGGCTATCATGAATGTCTCACATCCAGATAGCTTTTCCTAGGATAAATACCAAAGAACATTTCCCCCCAAATATCTGATTTTGTCTTCTCAAAGGAGTAGGGGCGATGGGTGGAACAGGAGTATTAAGGAAAGGAGTGTTCAGGTGGCTTAGGGTGCAAGCACTGAGTAGGGAGGATAACAGGGAGAATATAGAGATAATTAGTCTTAATTGCCTCAGTCACAACTTAGGTATTTGAGAAATGAAGGCTGGGCAAGCCAAAATGAGGCATGATCTCTTTTAGCAAAACCTCTGAGGCTTTTAAGTCTTGCAAGGGAAGACTTTTACTCAATTAATAAAGAAGTCAAAAAAAAAAAAAAAAAAGCCCCAAAGCAGTTTGAAGCCCCTGCAAAGAGGCATATGGATAAAATCTGTCAGTCTTCCCCTGGGTATGTACCCCTCCTCTGAATGGACTTTTAACAGCCCTTTCAAGATTTACTTGGGCACAAACTGTGCAGGTCTGACAGATTAGTTTGTTTCTCCTGGATTGAGACCAGTGAAAATAGATTTCACAAGGGATCAGAGAACATTTTTCTCCCAAGTGAGTAGCTTGGTATGGGCCAGAAAGAAGTTTCCACTTCCTTGGATTTCTTTGACAAAGAGAGCTAACTCAGTTTCAATTGATCAATGATGGACAGAAGCAGCTACACCCAAAGAAAGAACACTGGGAAATGAATGTAAACTGTTTGCATTTTTGTTTTTCTTCCTGGGTTATAATCCTCCCTGTGCAACAAGAGAACTGTTTGGTTCTGCACACATATATTGTATCTACAATATACTGCGACATATTTAACATATATAGAACTGTTTGCCATCTAGGGGAGGGGGTGGAGGAAGAGAGGGAAAAAATCGGAACAGAAGTGAGTGCAAGGGATAATGTTGTAAAAATTTACCCTGGCATGGGTTCTGTCAATAAAAAGTTATAATAATAATAATAATAAAAAGTTTCCACTTCCTGACCTCTGGGATCAGAAGTTGGCCTGAAGAAATTTGAAACCACTCAGAAGAAGAAAGGATATATCCCCCACCTTTTTTTTTTTCCAGCAAGGGTTTATTGAGGGAGCTATATAAGGGAGTGTAGGAATCAGGGAGTTGGGAAATTAAAGTGCCATGGTCAGGGGTAAAGAGACGCAGCATGGGAAGCTGAATCTACAAGCCTGTTTCCCTTGACATGAAGTGAATCCTCCTTCTGTTGTCCTTTACAAAACATAGCAGAAACTTCTCTAGGTTCATAGACCACTTGCAATAATTATAGAATTTCCCCTGCATACTTAATGGGGGAATTTTTTTTTGTTGTCAAAAATCCTCTTTCTTTCCATATATCCTCATGAGCATGCAAAACATGAAAGGAATATTTGTAGTCAGTATAGATATTCACTTTCATTCCTTTCGCTAATACTTAAGCTGTGGTGAGGGAAAAAAAAAATGGTCAGAACTTGGTGGTGAGTTAGAACTTCTAATGGCTGGCCTAAGTAGAGTTTAGAAGCTTCCTCAATTAGAAGCGTTATGGCAGCCACTGCTCTAAGGAAGGAGGGTCAGCCCAAAGACACCAAGTTTCTTTGAGAAGCCTACAAAATCCATCCATGTCCAGAAAAATACATGGTTGTTCTTTCAGCAGGTTCAGTGAGTGATAAGATTATCTGCTTCCTCTCAGCTGTGAGCAAATGGGAGGTCGGTATTAATTCATGGCCCAAATATAAAGAAAGTTCATTTCCCCAAGGCCAGGGTTTTTATGGCTGCAGCCAAAGAAGTCTCTACATTTGGGCTGATGATCAAGATATCATCTACATACTGAATAACCAGTGCAGGTCCAAATAAATGGGGGCTGTCACAGAAGCCCTGAGGTAGGATTATCCTTGTTAATTGGTGGGAGTTATGTTCCCCTGAATTTGCTCATTCAAAGGCAAAGAATATCAGTTATAATCCCAAGAGATTTTTATCTCAAATAGCAAATTCTACTAATCACAGGTGAGGCCTAGTTACCTAATTTTTAAAAGGACTTATCAGGACTTAAACACATAGGAGATTTTATATATAAAAATATTTTATATATTTAAACTCATCCTGGTGCAAAGGATCAATCCTAAATAGACATATAGATTCGTAGTAAACACATCCCTTGTTCAGGAACTATACATCCTAAACAGGCTCATTTCTCACGACTGATAACCTTGCTTACCCTGATGGTTTCAAGAAAACCAGCAAGCTTACAAATTAAGGGGAGTTGACAGAGACCCCAGAGAAGGGGTTAAGCTTGGTATAGCCCCAATCTAACTATTCTTAGTATTTTCATGGGCTGTGCTGTTAAATAT
This sequence comes from Sarcophilus harrisii, assembly GCF_902635505.1. Lineage (NCBI taxonomy): Eukaryota > Metazoa > Chordata > Mammalia > Dasyuromorphia > Dasyuridae > Sarcophilus > Sarcophilus harrisii. The sequence continues at coordinate 184,116,714 of NC_045427.1, read as the reverse complement.
CTTTCCCCACTCTGTGAAGGGGGAAAAGAGTGCAGTACATCTTCATACTTGAAGGCAAACTGATAAGGCTTTTGCCTCATCCCTCTTGTTTCACACACGGTAATTACCAATTTTAGATTTAACATGATGACAATAACTCCATATAACTCAGTTAACAATTTTAATTTTTACGTAACAGCCAAATAGTCTTAGATATAATTTCCTCTTAAATTTCTAGCAAAGTTAAAAATACTTAATTCCCTAAATTACATTTACAAAACATTATAAAACAGAATTAGTAAGGCTAAATAAACTTTTCACCTTCTTTTAATTATTCAGTTTATTCTGTTCACAAGCTGTTGCAGCTTTGGAAGTTCTCAGGAAAGGTTTCTATTCCCTTAAACAAGTTTCCCTTTTGTTTTAGGGAGAAAACAAGACAATTCATAAAATTCAGACTCTATTGCAAAAATGAAGAGGGATTTATATAATTTACCTTTAAATATCCAATTTTAACATATGTACCACTTTAGAAGTTATTGATGTAACTTTAATTTATGAGCTCCCTAAATTTTAATTAAATGTTCCAGACAAACTGAATTGCCATTTGGTTATTTTCCAGTTCACACAAACCATTTCTCTTTTTCTAGCCAGGAAAGAGTTAAATGTCAGTTCTACTGACAGGGCCCTAAGAAGTCTGATTCTAAATAACTCAAAAGCAGACTATATCTTGCCAGACTTTTAAAGTAACAATTAAGGGTTTTTCTGTCTTCCTAAAGTTCCCTAACTCTTAAATCTTCTGTTAACTTAGTCAGTGCAAATAGATTACAATCTACATATCCCTTTAGTGGGCTTTGATTAGAGTTCCTTTAAAACTGCTTTTACTCTCATATCTCAAATAACTAATTTCACGGAACTAAGTATATTTTCTCTCTCTTCCTCTCACCCTTTTGTCCATATGTCCCTGTTGAAGTCAGAGAAGAAGGGAAGGGGGAAGGAGAAAGAGAACCTCTTTCCTTTATGCACTATTCTCCTAGTTCTGGGGAGGCTTTAATTTAGTTGAATTTGCTTCAAAATTACTTCACACACATAAATAAAAATCATTTACCTCAACATTGGCATTAGATTTGGTCAATCTAAAAACCCATGTGAAGCTATCAAACATGAAGCAATTATGTGATCTTCACAAAAACATTCATTATTATTTCTCTTTACAAATCAGAAAACTGGTCAAAGATAAGATAATTTGCTATAAATAACATAGCTAATACATATCTACAATTGAAACAGAGAATGAGGGGCTTATCAAATGTAGAGGCTGACGGGGAGGGGTGGGGGGCTTTCTCACTTCACAGTGCCAAGCTGGGTGCTATCAGTGGCATTTGGATTCTTCTCAGGCAATTGCTAGACAGAACCAGCTGAAGGCTGGGATAACTGGTGCCAGGATTTCCCTTTAATGGCTGTTTCAGGTGCCGGAGCTCAGGGAATGGTGACCATGAAGACTGACAGCCACTCCATCCATACTCCCACAAGCTCCCACAAAGTTGTATGGGGTCCACATGGCTGTTATTGCTTCCCCTACTTCTACAGGTAGGGCAGAATATGAGTTTCCCTACATTTATTCAGCATTCTTTTTTCTTAATCTGATCTGAGATGAGAGGGGCTAATAGAGGGAAATGGACTGTATCAATTTTGTTAGCAATTCCCACCGCTAAGACACACTTAGAACTCTAGGGAGTAGAGGATGGTGATTGATCAGGGTAGTGGAGAGGGTCCAAACCTTCTGGGTTGCTTTCCCAATGGAGTAGAAGAGGACTCCTAGACAAGATAGGAGTCAAATAATGGTTAGCAAAAACTTTCTATTTACTTAGGTTGTTTTTTTTTTTCCTTTCAGAATGGGGTGACTTCATGGAATTATCCCTAATGTCTCAGGAAATACTTTTTGAAATCTTAAAATGATTCATTGCCAAATTCCTTAATCATTACTCTCAAAATCTTTAGGATCTGCTAAGATATTATTTTAGCAGCTTTATAATTTTAATTAGCTAACTTTATTTCTGTAGCCCCCAGTTTGTCCAGAACTGGGGTCCACAGGAAAAAGTCAGGCTTTTTCCCCTTTTAAGGTGGAGGTCAAGGATGTTAAGAAATCTTTCCCATCATTTTAATTACAACATAGAAGTTTTTTCTTGCTGGCTGTGTTTTAAATCTTTTCAGTAACAAACTTTAGCTCACAGAACAAATATGACACAGACATTCTGCATAGACACACATAGACAAAAATGACATGGAAGAAACTATCCTATCTTTGCCAAAAACCATAAAATTTCTAAAAAAAAGTAATGGTTACTTCTTTGCTAAAAGTCATCCTACAGCATTTTACCATCTCTGGCATCCTAGAGAGGGTGAAAAATTGGCAAAGGTTAGTTTGCCGAGAATTGCAAGAATTTCCAAGTTTAGGCATCCCCAGTCAAGGAAAATCTGGTGAGCATGGAGCTCAAGAAGACTCAGACAAGCCTTCTCCCAGTTTATTGGGATGTCCCAGCTATAGGATTGAGGGAGAATTAAAAAAGGTCTTTCCTTGAAAAAGAGGGGAAAAAGCCAGGGGAGACCAAAATCTCCTAGTACAGGGCCACCAAATGTTGAGATTCGGAAGATCCCAAAAGGTTAGAGTTCCAGTCCAATGATGCAAGATATCTAAAAAGAATTTGCAGGCTTGGAGCCATTTCCAAGTTAAGGGGCAAAGTTTTTTGTAATTGTAAGGACAATTGAAGCAGGTTAAGGTACAAAATGATTTAGCCAAAAACAAGGAACAAGAAGATAAATTTATAGGAAAAGACAAAAAAAAAAATCTAGTTCTTCATGTCACTGATATGTTAATATTATGGCTTAGAGATAGAACTAAGGAAAAGTATGATATGCATCTCAATATTGAATTTTATGGTTTAGAGGTAGGGTTCAGGAGAAATCTGGTATGCATCTCACCATTTGTCTCAGAAACCCTGTTATCACTGATCAATAGATTGTTATCTGGCAGTCAGATATGTTTATGAGGGCATATTATCACATTCCTAAAGCCAGGAGACTTTAGAATCATTGACAAACATTGTTAGAATAATAGCACTCCTAAAGTTTGGAGACCTCAAGATTACTGCTATATTTTTCCTAGAAGCTACACCCCCATCACTAATAAGAGCATTAGAAATAAATCCTCGACCAATTGCTTGGTAAAGTGAATTTCCTTATTGGAAGCTAACTATATCAATGAAAGCATAGATCCTATATAAAAAGGAAAAGAAAGAAAAAAAATGCCCTTAGTAGAATTGTCAATTAAATAACTGGATTGCTTTTCCTTGCTAATAATCCATGCTTTTGGATACAAGGCTCAAGAAGTCATTTGCCAGTTGTCATTCTATTCAGTTCTTGAACTATTATAAGAAAAAAAAAAAAAAAAAAAAAAAAAAACACAAAGGAACAAGGAGCCACCTTAAATTTTTCCCTGCTTTGGTTTTTGATTGAATGTCAGAAAAGAAATAATTTGAGTCACATTCAGGCAAAAATATTGTCTAAAGGGGTGATGATTAGAATGGTCAGAAGAAAGTGGAAAGATGGTCTGACTAAGACGAGATTGGATTTCTAAATTGTTTAGTTGCAGATGGAGTAACTGTTAGCTTGGAATATCTGACACAAAATCATTACCATAACATCATTTATGATCTGCTACTGATCTACTAAAAGAAGTGCTTCAATCATGACATCTATCTAGGTAAAGTACCTATCAACACTGAGTATATGGATGTTTTGACAATTATGCCATTCTACTTGTTCCCAAGAGCAGCTTGATGGCACAGTGGGCAGAGTACTGGCCCTGGAGTCAAGAGGACCTGAGGTCAAATCTGCCCTCAGATATTTATAGCTTTGTAACCCTGTCTGTCTTTGTTTCCTCATTTGTAAAATGAACTGGAAAAGAAAATGACAAACCACTCTAATATTTTTGCCAACAAAACCTCAAATGGAGTCATAAAGAGTTGAACATGACTGAACAAAACATAGCAAAGTTTCCCCACATTTTTAGAGTTACTAAACCATCAGTAGGATATTGTTTAGTATCATTGAATCAAAGGCCATAGGGTGGAAAGAGACCTTGGGAATGATGTGGTCTACTCCATTGATTTTTAATATGAGAGTACTAAGGTTTAAAGATAGAATATGACTTGTTTCAGATCAAACAGTTAGTCAATGGCAAAGCTTGAACTATACCCAGGCTCCTATATTCTTACTAGGTTAGTATTCTTTTCCTTACTATACACAATTTTTCATGTTAGTATTTCTTAGTCAGTGAACTCTATTTTCATATCAGAAAACTATGGTACTCATGATAAATAAGTCACAAATTCAAAGAACAGAAGCAGTCAACTGTACGTAAATACAGGTTAGAAAAAAAAATGTTGCTTCTTTATTTCCTCTTACTGGTTAGAGATAAAGTGATATTGTCCAAGGATTAGGCATGTCTGGGCAATAGCAAAAGCAGCAAAGGACATGTGAAAAAGTTACAATACAGATGAACCAGAAAACTTAAGAATCAGATATAGAAGGCAAAGAATAAATCATTTGTTTTAGAATGAACTTAAAAAACTGTAATAAATGCTAAGAAAAGCAAAAGATATGAAAGAAAGGAAGATTTCAAAAAAAAAAAAGAGATTAATAACAGTTGCAATACATAGTTTAAGTACAATTCATGTAATATAGACCACAGAGTCAGTGAAGGAGACAATAGAGTCTTTATTAAATATAAAAGATGATTTATTAATAGTGAGGAGCTAATGAGAGAGAAAAAGATAAAAGCAGAAAGAGAGAAACAGAGACGGACAGACACACAGACAGAGACAGAGAATAAATATAAGGGGAAAAAATCTAGATGCCATAAGGGCAAATATCATAATCAAAGTCTTGTATCTTGAGGGGAATTTTTGAAATACAGCTGTCAGGCTAACTATAACTGAATTTTTAGTAGTGGCTTGGAAAAAAAAAAGAACACAACAAGAAAATGACTAAAATAAATGTTACCAGTTTTAGTGTCCATAATTTTTTTTTCAGTATAACAACTCTCAAAAAATATATCCCTTAGAATGACAAGGAGGCTGTCACAATAAAAACTTTCATTTCCGTAGAACTTTAAAAAGTTTCTTTATAAGAAGCTTCAGAAAAATTTGCCCCTGCTATTTACTTTCTTAATATGTAAAATGAGGGGAGAAGGTTTAGATTAAATAGTTTTTGATGTCCCATCCAGAACCTCAAGTTGATAACATGCAGGAAAACTAAAACTCTGAAGAACAAATATATTTGCCAAGAGTTACATAGTAAGTGTCCGAGCCAGATTTCAAATCAGATCTCTCTAATTGTTATACCCTTTATAACCCAACCTGGAAAACTCCATATCAAATGAATATTTCTAATAAGAACTGACATTTATGTAACAATTTAAAGTTTGCTGAACATGCTTCATTTCATTAGCTATTAGTTTCATTGCTTTATACAGCCATTCTCCTAATCATGAATCCTTATGTGATTGCTGTACTTCCACCCCCACCCCCCCATTATCACACATGTTTAGGCATAAGCACTCAAACACATTCTCTCTCTTTTCCTCTCTCTCTCTCTCTCTCTCTCTCTCTCTCTCTCTCTCTCTCTCCCCCAAATACACATATATCTTTCACATTATTTTTCATTAATATACAAAACAGTCTTCAAATTATATCTGACTAGTATACCATTAATACAGCAGAAATTATCCTCTGAATGACACTAAAACTTCTTAGCTTGGTAATCAGTTTCCCACTATGTCACTTTTTCCCCCTATGTAGTCTTCCCTCCTTTCTCCTTACCAAACTTCCTCTAACCAAACTGGACCACTTGTGTCTATACTTTTCCACCTTGCACCTGATTGGTATATTTAGTGTAAAGAATCTGATCCTAGAAAGTTCCACATTAAGGCTGGTGGTCCCATATCCCATCTCAGTGAGTGGGCATTCTAAAAGAATGACAAGCTCTCTTTGTTTCTCAGAGAAGGGACAATTTTATATGTCCCTGTATGCTTCCATTTCTTTAATCAGAGAAGTGTGATCAATATAAATTATAGAGTTAAATTTAGCTCTGAGCCCCCATCTACTAAAAATACCCCCTCTTTCCTAACTTTGTTGTTGTTCACTAAATATTAGTCTTGTGAAATTGGTATAGTCAATTCTATATGATAACAGAAAGAACATGATTAACCAAATACAACATTTTGCTTTTTGCATGAAATCAATAACAGGGATTTAAAAATATATATAATAAAACATGTAGAATTGTAACTATGTGTTCTCAAATTCTCCTAAGCCCAGGCAGCCCATGGATCACTCTGAATCCAGGATTTTCAAGAAACAGTTTAGTTTCACTAACACTTTAACAGTTTCTTATCCAGTATGTAGGCAAAGCAGTATTCATTTCTTCTTATACTTAAGAAATGCAATTGACTTGGCAAATGATTGGCTCACATAGGCAAGTAGGCCCCATTGCTAGCTTGAAGACTCAGGAATTCTTGATCTGTAGCTTGGCTCCTCCTTGTGGTACAAGACATAGACTCAGTGGGAGATAGAATTTCTGATGCCCAGTACTCTTCTATCTTAACATTCTGTCACTTGCATATAACTCTAAGTGCCTATTATCATGTCTTACTCATTACTTCCCCTGGAATGGATGAGTGGAATATAAACAAGAGCAGACCATGAAATTCTCTCTGTTCCACTCACCATCTTGCATCCTCTGTCCACCTCATTCCTTCCTTGATCTTAAGTTCATCAATTCTCTGGTTACCAAGAGGTATGTCACGTCCTTCTTCTGTCTTACTGTCTCTTTGGTTTCCATAACTTTTTACATCAAACTTTTTATATATCCATCCTTCAAGGATTATTTCAAATACTGCATGATTCCTGAAATTATTCCCGATCATTATTTCTGTAAAGAATCTATTTAGTATGTAATGTCTTTATTCAAATTTTTATTAGGTTCATATGAATACATAGCTTATCAGTCCTGCTATCCAGATAATACCTGCTATAACATGAGTGTAATGAATGAAAAATCATTTACTGAGTTCCAAATACTAGAGACACAAAAAAGAAAATAGATAATGTCCCTGATGACAAACTCACTTCTACTTGGAGGAGACAGCATATAATGTTCAGCTGCAGGTCAGATTAGAAGGTCCCAAAGTCCTAAAAGTATAAATACAAGTTATATGACAACGCTCAGGGGTCTGGAGGGCAGTGAGGTAAAAAGGCTAATAGAACCATTAGATGTAGTGATAAAGCAAATAATATGATATAGTGGTCCTCCATCTTACTAGAAGGATTGTATTTAGTGACTCTTTTTTCAACTAAGTGAAGAAGTCTATTTTGAAGACTGGAATGAAAGGAAGGAAACAGTTTGTTACCATTGGGATGTAGAAAATGGGCCCGAGATCTTAGTGGAGATAGAATTCTTCTCTAATGGAGGGGTGGAAGTGGGGGCAGTGTCTATCCAGTAAGCAGGAAGAAAAGGAAATTTTGGTGGGAGGTGGCGGTAGAAGGATTCCTGATGGTGATTGTTTTCAACTTATACATTGGATGGGATTTGAAAGTACAGGAGTGGGGAAGTAGAGGAGAGAGGCTGGGGAATGAATATTCCTGCTGGAGCCTATTCCTGCATGAATAAAGAGTATCAGCACATATTTATGGAAAGAATTAATGAATGACTTTAGAGAAATAGGATAAAACTAATGGACATGTGTTACAGAAAAAGAAAGGTTTTGAGCTTAGAGGTGTGAACTTATAAAGTTTAATTTGGTTCTTTGCTATTTCAGTAAGACTCCACCCTCACCGAGCTGACCTAGAAGTACACTACTGATGATTTAGTCTCCTATATTACTAAGAGGATTGATACCATCTTGCAAAATTTCTTTCAATTCCCCTTCTCTGTTCCTTAGTATGATCACCCTTCTTTCATTATGTCTCTAAGGAAGAAATATCCCTAATTCATTGCTAAAATGAAACCATCAACCCATTTTTGAGATTATTTCTTTACATGTCATCTAGGGTATGACTTTAGTAATTGCTCCCTCTCTCAGTCATGTATTTTCAATTAATCTTCTTCACTGAATCACAGCCTCTCAGAATCTCAGACTTGGAAGAGTTCAGATAACATCTAATCAAACCCACACATTAATAAATAAATAAATGCTATATTTAATTTCTGGTCAAATTCCACTTCTCACCATTGTAGCCCTTTCCTTCCATCTATAAGCTATCCCTTGTAAGAGCACAAAATTGAGAAGAATAAAAAATAGTTCAGTAAATATGACCAAAACATAAATAAATGAGTGAAACTTTTATTAAGCATATACTATGTGCAAAATACTGTGTGGAATTTTGCAGAGTTCAAAAGAAATTACATATATATATATATATATATATATATATATATATATAAAATAAGAAATTTCTTGCACTCAAGATACTTACATTCTAATGAGGGAGAAGACAAATATGAAGGTTTCAGTTGCAAATCTGATTAAAAGATCCCATGGTCTTCAGGGTATAGCAGCAAAGGGGATGATAATGTTTCTTTTTAAATGTCATCTTCAGTGATCAAATTATATCAATTTCTGATGTTATAACATTTGACAGTACAAAGGATTTTGGTGGCAAAATTTTCTTTTCCTTAGTCTTCAGCAGCTATGACTAGCATTTGCAGTAACAGGGGTCAGTTTGTCTTTCCATAGTTGTTGTTTCCCAGAATGGTGGTTGAGGGTATTAGAATAGAAGCACTTTTATTCTCAAGGTTCTTGGCTAAAGGATATGGAGTTTTCTCCATCAGAGGCTAAAGGAAAAAGGTGGCCAATATGATAGTAGTGGTTTGACTTGCCTGGCACATACTGCTTTCTGTGTCTCTTACAGTTCCTTACTGCTTCAAACAGGCTATCCTGCCTGTCTCAAACTGTGTGACATTGTTTGGCAGATGATAAGAATGGTTGGCTCCTTCACTGTAGGAATTTCTGTCCCAGATTATGGCTAGGCTGGAAGAAGAACTTGTGGTCTGCAAGATATTATCACTCCCAAAGTTCCTATACCTATCTGCTGTTTGATGGCAGTTAGTAAACAGATATTGCTAACAATGATGAAGGTGAATACCATCTCCATAGTGGTTTGTCTTCTTTATCATGTCTGTAGGAGCTGAGCCAAAAGAAGGCCTAATGATTTATGTGGAACTGCTATTCTTAAGATTCTTGGGTTCATGGTCTTGGACTGTCTCCTCAAGGTCTAAGGGAAATTAATAAATTCTGATAGCATACACAATATTAAATCATATAATAGATCAACAGGTGTTTATTAAGGATCTACAAAGTACCTGGAACTCTATTAAGGACTGGGTATATAAATGTAGGAGCAGCTAAGGGACACAGTGAAGAGAGTGTTATTCCTAGATTCAGGAAGACTCCCTTCCTGAGACACCGCTTCTGGCCTCACACAATAGGTGTATGATCCTAGACAAATCAATTAACTTTATTTGCCTCAGTTTCTTTATCTATAAAATAAACTAGAGAGGAAATGGCAAAATGACTCCATTATTTCTGCCAAGAAAACCCCAAATGGGGTCATGAAGAGTTAGAAATGACTGAAAACAACTGAACAACAATGGCAATATACAAATGCAGTGAATTAAACAATCCTTGCTATCGAGAAGCTTGCATTTATGACAGGGAAGACAGGTATCTACAACTTTACACACACATATATACATAAACATATTTATATTCATATTCACATAGGGTTATATAGTCATGTGTGTTTATGTCTATATATATATGTGTGTGTGTGTGTGTGTGCATATTTATATATTACAAATACACAATTATATTACAGATAGCCAGCATAAAGATAATAGATACACAATAGTTGATTATACAATAATTAGAGGGATTTTTATAGCAGTTGAGGGGATCAGGGAAAGTTACACATAGAAGGTGGTTCTTGAGCTGTATCTTGAAGGAAGAAAGGGATTTTGTTAGGCATAGGTGAAAAGGGATTGCTCAGAGATGCTGTACAGGTCACTGAGATAAGAAATGGAGTGTTATATTTAAGGAAAAGTTTTTAATTAGATTTCAGAGTTGGGAAAGAGGACATTATACACACATACAAATATATAAACACACACACACATATGTGTGTGTGTGTGTGTATCATGAGGATGAAAAAAAATGATTTGAGTTGAGGTTGGGAAGGGTTTTCATAGTCAAACATAAAAATTTATTTTACATAAAGTTCATAGGAAACCACTGGAATTTCTGAATGGAGAGTGACGGGGTCAGATTTGTACTTTACAACAATTATTTATGTTCTGGCTAAGATAAATATCTCAACAGAGAGAGACCATAGAACTTTCATATACCTACTCCAGAAAAAGTCTGAAATTCACACAAGACCATATAATGATCCAGAAATTTATTAACCAAACTACAATAAGTCAACTTATCTACTCTTCCACATACAAATAGGAAAGAGGGTCACCAACAAAACCATTTCTTATAAGCAACTAAGAAAGTAGTTACTTGTTATAACCAGTGTCAGTTGTTCATATGTTCAATAGTATGAAGAATCACTTCATAACTCTGTAGACTTTCATATGCCAATATTGTGATGAGGTTTTTTTGGCAAAGATATTTGAGTAGTTTGCCATCATTCCTCCAGTGGATTAAGCCAAACTGTGGTCAAATGACTTGCCCAGAGTCATACAGTGTGTGAGGCTGGATTTTAAAACAGAACTTTATTAGCACAGACCCAGCACTCTCTCCACTAAGCCACCTAGCTACCTTTGAAGTGGACCATAAATACACATGTATATAATCTAAAAGATTCTGAGAGAAGCCCTAGTTTTGGGGTATCCCAGGACGAGCATCTCTACACTTCACTGGTTTATTAGATAATGCTGATGATCCAAGACTAAACCACAAAGTTCAGTATGGGCAGGTGTTGGAGGCTACAGCTGATCTATTTTCCTTCACTTGACTTGTCATCCAATTTTTAATTGGGGGAAGGGGAGGCATTAGAGAAGAGAGGAAGGATTAGCAAGCATCATGACAAATGGAAGAGGAACACTGAAACATTTTTTTAATGCATAGAAGAGAACAGTGGTTTAGAAAGTAGCACAAACAGGACAGTTTTGAAAGGAACTATGGAATGAATATATTCTTTTAATAATTATGATACATGAGATAGTGATTCATAGTTACATCTGAAATCATTTTGAGATTTTACTGGGTATCTGAGTAGTAGTGTGGAGGATAGATTGATGTGGAGAGAGACTTGGGACAAGGGAACCAATTAGGAGACTGTTTTAATAATCTAGAGGATAAATAAAAAGGTCCAAACTAAGATAGAAGCTGTATAATTAAAATAAAGGGATCTGATGTAAGAGTTGTTATGGAAGAAAAATGCAAAACGTTGTCACCATCTCTTTAGAAAAGGAGTGAAGTGATCTCAATTATTTTCAAATTTATTTATTTATAAATCCAATTTATTTATTTGGACATTATAATTACAGCATTCATTTTTCTTATTTTTGTCTTTTTTATTTACATTTTTATAGTCATCATGAATGTTGTTTTGCTGATTCAGCTTATTTCTCCTTGTATAAGGTCACATAATCTTATCTTGAAGTCCAATTTATTTATCCATTCTTTATTCAGTGGTCACCTACTTTGCCTCCACTTATTTGCTACTATAAATGTTTTTGTGTATACATGACCTTTTTGTGTATGTCTGTCTTCTTGGGGGCCATATGCCCAGCAGTGAGATATCTGGGTCAGAGATATGGGTATTTTATTCACTTTTAAAGCATAATTTCAAAATTATTTCCAAATCAAATGACTCTACCAACAGAACCATAACACTTTGTTGATTACCATTTGCAATCTATATAGCACAAGTATCTCACATGAGGAAACTGAGGTCCTGTGATGTTAAATAATTAACTGAAATTTACATAGTTTAAGATTCGGGGTACAAATATAAATATAAGAACTGAAGCTATAAAGATATTTGAGAATGTGTAGGCAAAAACTTACAACCCTTTTTGATCTCTCCTGTGCCCATATTTGATAAATATATTCTAAGACATTAAGATCCAAGGTGACATGAGGAATAGGACTTGCTTTGTGTCTTCTTTTGACCTGGTCAGGTAGAAAATTCAGAAATTAAAAAAAACTGAGGGTTATTTTTAGACCACTTATTTTACTTGTTTGGGGGAGCTATTGATAAGCAAATTCCCTATTAAGGCAGAACTATCTTTACTTCAATTAAAGTTGCCTGGAACACTCCCAAGCTAAGTGACTTACCAGAAGTCACACAGTTAATTTGCCTTAGAGCAGGGGTTATTTACCTGTTTTGTGTCATTGACCCCTATGACCATAAGGGAAATACTATGGAAGTTTTGTCTGAGTACTATTTTTATCTTTTTATTTCATTTTTATTTATTTATTTATCCACTCACAAACTTATTTATTTATTTATTTGTTGCTGAGGCTATTGGGGTTCAGTGACTTGCCCAGGGTCACACAGCTAGGAAGTGTTAAGTGTCTCAGGTCAGACTTGAACTCAGATCCTCCTGTGAGTACTATTTTTAAATGCATAAAATAATATACATGGGATCAAAAAGGAAACCAATTGTTCAGTTACTGAAATATCTCAAATAATCAAATTCATGGAAACTAGGTTAAAAATCTCTATTTTAAATGCAGAACTGGAATGGGAGTTCTTCGTGACTCTAAAGATGACTCCTCTCCATGACACTAAATTGCCTTTCTTTTTAGGACACATCTTTTAAGATGCATTTTAAATATGTTTGGAGTGGGATGATTAATGTTTTGATTTTAATGATGTGTTGATAGTGCCAACAAAATAAATCCTAAAGGCTAATGCAAGGAAATTTTTTTTTTGGTCACTATTTAAACACTTCATTAAAAGATAGGCATTATGACTATATAGGGGCATAGTGGTGTGTGTGTGTGTGTGAGTTTGTGTGTGTGTGTGTGTGTGTGTAACCTAGGTGGCTCAGTAGATGAACTATTAGGTCTATAGTCAGGAAGACTTAAATTCAAATTCAACCTCAAACACTTACTAGCTGGGTGACAATGGGCAAATTCTTAACCTTGCCTGCTCCATTAGAGCAGGAAATGAAAAACCACTTCTTTATCTTTGCCCAGAAAACCCCCAGATAGTGTCACGTAGAGATGAACATAACTGAAAAATGACTGAACAAACATAAGTCTAGACAAAAGTGTATTGGATTGAGAGACCAGACACCCTGGCTTCAAAATCTAACTAACATTCAGTAGTAGAGTGACTCTATTGCAAATCACCTCACAATTCTGAGCCCATTTGCTTATCTGCAAAGTGGGAAAACTCATGCTACCTCCCTTATACATTTGTCATGAAGATAATGCTTTATACGCTTTAAAGTGCCCTTTTTCTCAAGCATAATTATTAAAAGTATAGAATCTTTCTGTGATTTCTACCAACTGTGGGAGCCAACATTTTATACAAAGCAAAAGAATCATAGTTTTAAAGGCAGAAGAAATAAGATTGATCCTAACTGTACTGGTTAACAGCTTAATCTTGAGTGAGCCTTCACACTTTCAGACCCTTAGTTTCCTCATTTATAACTTAAGAATTATTATTTCTATTACCTTTCATGGAAAATTGTTATGAGGGACATATAAATTTGAGCTACTACCAAAATTCATGGAAAGTATAATCATGAAGTATAACGTATCAGAGTAGATAAATGTCTGTTTTCATATTTAGGAAGCCCTGAGTTTAAATCCTGCCCCTGAACTATGATCCACATTTTTTTTCAGTGACCAAAGCCATTTACTAAAACTATACAGTGAAAACAATGCTGTTTTAAAAACAACTTTGAGTGACTAAGTCATTTTGACTATTATAAATACCCAAATTAACCACAAAGGATCTATAAAGCAAGACTCTATTTGTATCCAGGAAAAGAAGTGATAAATAGAAGTATGTATAGAATAATTTTAAATATATATACAGACATATTTGTGTCTGATGGTAGCCTTCTCTAGGGTAGGGAAGGGGGGAGAGTGAAAGGAAGGGAAGAAAAAAATTACATGATAACTTTTTTTGTATATTTAAAAGGAATAGTAAGTTGTACATAAAGGATTTGCAATTTTATATCTATCATCTTTTTTTAAAAAAAATTCTGCTATTTTATGGACATGTTTGTTATTTCATAAAATTAAAAAAAAAGAAAAATAGAAAAAATATAAATTATAAAAGGCTTGAAGATTTTCACTTACAGTGGGCATTTCAACAATGGTATTTTTATACTTATGAAATAATAGACTCTGCAAAATTTGAAAAGTATTATTTTCCCATATATCATACTAAGATCACAGATTTGGGGAAGGAATGAGCTGTTTTATCTAGCCCAGCTCCCTTCTTTTATAGATGAGCAAACTCAGGTCTAGAGAAGTTAAGGAGCTTACCCAAAGTCACATAGCAGGTACCATAGAGTTATGATTACTAATTTCCAGAGTCATTGTGAAGAATGAATCCTGGAATTAATAAAACTTTAAATAGGAGTTACCTATATCTTATGGTCCAGAAAAATATTAAAAATCTAAATGGTTGTGTCACTGTGTGGTTTATGGATTTTTTTTTTCTGGAAGGGAAAGTATTTGACCTTGAGAATTTATGACAAAAATTTTAGATATGGAAGGGTCATCTTATTCAGATACAGAAATAGAAGCCTAGGGATACTAAAGTCAAAGAGTCAGTAATAGAGTCAGGATTCAAATCCAGGTCCACTGACATGAAGTCCCTCTACTATGTCTCTTGTACCTTCTTTGCCTCTTGCCAAGTTATCTAAATGAGAGTCGCTCAGGATGGCTCAGTAAGGTGCCAGCTCTAAGATATTGAAACCTCTTGCCTGATTAAGTCCTAGGTCTGGGGGTTGAAGGAAACAAAGAGCTTGATTAGAGATTGTTGAAGAGAAGCAATTTAAGAGGAACACAATGACCCAGAAGTGCTTTAGAGATTATAAGTGGCATCTTTGCATCTCACATAATGTATTATGTACAATGTACAAAAGAGAAGAGGAATGTAACTGGA
The DNA here is from genome assembly GCF_902635505.1 of Sarcophilus harrisii. Classification (NCBI taxonomy): domain Eukaryota; kingdom Metazoa; phylum Chordata; class Mammalia; order Dasyuromorphia; family Dasyuridae; genus Sarcophilus; species Sarcophilus harrisii. The sequence goes on along the minus strand of NC_045427.1, from coordinate 184,101,532 downwards.
TGAAACTAATCTATCACATGTGAACAGAGGTGCATAGTCTTATGAAATATGTTGAGAAAGAAAGTGTCACCTGCATTTTTGATTTCCTTCACAAGCTAATTGTACAATATTTCAGAGTCTGATTCTTTTCGTACAGCAAAATAATGTTTTGGTCATGTATACTTATTGTGTATCTAATTTATATTTTAATATATTTAACATCTACTGGTCATCCTGCCATCTAGGGGAGGGGGTGGGGGGGTAAGAGGTGAAAAATTGGAACAAGAGGTTTGGCAATTGTTAATGCTGTAAAGTTACCCATGCATATATCCTGTAAATAAAAGGCTATTAAATAAAAAAATAAAAAAAAAAGAGAAAGAAAGTGTCAGAAAATAAGTTAATGGACAATTGTTTGTAGAGGGAAAGAGATTATTTTACTCACTCGCTGATATTTTGTTTTAGAATAAGCTGAATGTTCAAACATGTGCAAAACACTTGGCCTAATGCTAAAAAAAAAAAAAAAAAAAAAAAGAGTTCACTCACAAACACCTAATTGTAGTCAGTGTTTCAAAGCTCCAGGCTTTCCAGAATGCAGCTATTCCCCTCCCTCCACTCAGATTGTGATCCCTCCACAATTTACACAGTGGCAAGAGCACAGAATTTGACATTCCAGAACTGCATTCACCTGAATGATGCTGTGCAATTCATTTTATTCTTTTGGGATTCAGTTCATTTCAACATGAAAAGAATAAACTACTTTATTAAGTACCTGTCTATGTTACTAGGACTTTCTTGAATTGTTATGGATAAATAGAAACAAGGAATGAATAGTTGAATGAACAAGTAGATGGATGGCTTTTTAATAGAAGACAGACAAATAGAGAGATAGATAGATAGATAGATGGATGATAAATTTCCTTATAGTTTATCTCCTGATGAACGCTTTCTATCCCTAGCTAAGCTAAGCACATATACACTTATTTCAGATTTTGAACCCATATGCGTGCATGTACACACACACACATACACACAAACACCATCTTCCAAACTTACGCTAACTCTTTTCATCTGAGTACATATGACTTCTAATATTAGTCTTCTGTTGGCATAGTTCTCTAGAATCCAGGATCACCTCCAAGTTAAGAAGATATAATATGGTAGGACTATAGTGTGATTTAAATTCTAGTTCAAATAGTGGAAATGAAAATAATTCTACTTGGAGAATTCATTTTGTGGAGAGATTAAATATGGATAAATATGAATTGTGCTATTGTTCTCATTTCCCTTCATATTTTCCTTCAAGAGAATCAAACAAATTTAATGTGAAGTATGAAGGAAAGGAAAATGTATTGAGGATATAGCAAGACAAAGAACATTAAAATAAGAAGAGACACATATAGGTATGTATATATATTCAAGTATATATGTGTATATATATGTACAAATACATATATTCACTGTGTATACATGTATACCATATATTTTGTATATATACATATATATTTTCTATAGATATATGAATATAGAACCATAACTATTGGTTATTTTTTTAATTTAAAGGAAACATTTTTCTTTCTAAGGAAACAGCAAAATTCTATCAAGGCATGAGATAATAGAATTTTGTCCTAGAACCTATAATTTAGAAATTGTTTTAGCAGTATAATAACAATTTGGTTTCATAATAAGATTAGCAATACCTAGAACACTTTAACAGTTGCAAATTATTATAATTTGGCCATTTCTGACTCTGTGACTCAATGGACCATAATGTCCATGGTGTTTTCTCCATACTGTAGTGCTGTGCCATTTCCTTCTCCAGAGATTAAGTGATTAGTCGTCACACATCTATTAATGTGTGAGGTCAGGTCTTCCTGACTCCACTGAGCCATCTAGTTGTCCTCTTGCCCAGGATCATAGAATCTAGTAATTGTTTGAGACAGGATTCAAACTCCATTTTTCTTGGATCTCAGCCTTGTACTATATACATTGTATCATCTAGCAATATAGTATGCGGTAGTTTTTGTTTGTCTTGTTTGGACAGGTTATAGGGAACTTCTGATAAGAAACTCCTTCTATCAATGCTCACCAATAGCTGCTCTGCAATTTTTAGTCCTGTAGAGCTGCATGGGTTACTGAAAAGGCATTATGTGTCAAAAGTGAACTGGAATCCATATTTTCCTAACTACAAGGGCCATTCTTTATCTACAATTAAGCTTCCTGTAAACACCTAGTTAATTTTTACTTTAAAATATGAAGCTACCCAATACTATACCCTTCTTCCTTATGCTGCAGCAGTACCTCAAGTGAGAAGCCTTTATCCCAGTTAATGACAGAATGACCTATGTTCTCTTGTATCACTATGTACAGGATATATTGTCAGAAGTCTCTTCCTACCCCCTCTTCAAATGAGTTGAACTTGAAGGTTTTTTTTTTCAAATTACTTACCCTACTTATATTTAATAAAGCTGTCCTATGTGTGTCTTGTAATGTTGCTGTGAAGACACACACACATACAAATAAACAAATAGTGTAAAATCAGCTAGTTGAGGCTTTAAGAAGGAAAATGGATACACACAAAAACACACACATATATACACACACACCACACACTACATACCACACACACCATCTATTTATGATTAAAACAGTGAATCTGAGAAAGGGTTCCTAGATTCTTTGATCAAAGAAACTAATTTGGAGATTTTTTTGTTAGTAAGTAAAATGACCAATAGTAAGTTACTAGGGACTCAAAATACTAGAATTATTTTCAGAAGAAAAAGAAACACCTATGTTTATAGGCTACATCGGGCATTTCTTTTTATTTCTCAATACTCTGGAAAATATCTCAGATGCTGTGATGATTCCTTAGTTCTATTAAGATGAAAAGTCAGTCTCTTTTTAAAAAGATATGTAATTGACAGATATATAGTCACACAATCTCAGAGTTGTAAGAGACCTCAGCAGACAGTCCAATTCATATCTTTTAAAAAATAAGAAAAAAGAAGAAGCCCCATTAGAACAGTCATTCAACACCTGCTGAAAGATATCTATTGAGTGGGAAACCACTACCTTGGAAGACAGCACATTCCACAACTGGGCAGTTCTAATTATCATGAAACTTTTCCTAACCTGTAACCTATATTTCCCTTCTTACAATTTCCATCCCTTATTCTTTCACTATCTTTGTGACTAAATAGAACAAGTCTATACTTCTTCCATTTAATAAACTTTTTAATACCTGAACATGTTGATAAGAGGCTTCCTGAGTCTTTTCTTTTTTAGAGGAAATTTTCCCATGTTCCTTAACTAGACTTGTTATGACATGGGATCATGGCCTTCCTGTATAAGCTGTTCAGTTTAACAATGTCCTTCCTCAACTGTGGTGACTCATCATGAACACAACATTCTAGACAGGGTCTGGCCAGTGGCAAAGCAGTTATAGCTCCTGGCTTAGAATCCAAAAGTCCTAAATCCATAGTCAACTTTGCTAACTATATGAACCTAGTCAAGTAATTTAAGCTCCATCTGCCTCATTATTCTCAACTATAAAATGATGATAATAAATGATTTTTATTTTCTATGATTGTTGGGAAAATACAATGAGATATTTTGAAAGTGATTAGCACAGTGGCTGGCACACAGTAGAAGCCTAATAATTGTTTCCTTCCTTCCTCATAAATGGAAGTTCTGCCTCTCCTAATGCAGGCTAACATCACATTAGATTTTTGGTTGCCATTAAACACTGCTAACCTATATTGATCTTGTAGTCCACAAAAACAAGCAAACTCCTTTTTTTCACACTTTTTTCCTTTCTTTATCTTAGCCATATTATATTAACAAAAGTAATATTTTTTTAAATCTGAGTGTGACTTTTCATTTATCCCTATCAGATTTTATTTTATTTTATTCAGCTCAGATTTGTAACTTGTCAATATATTTTTGGATCCTGACTGTGTCATCCAGGGGGCTATTGACAATGTCCTACTTTTTTGTCATCTGAAAATTGGAAAAGGATGTCATTTAGATTTTGATTAGAGTTATCAATAAAATGTTAAATAATACAGAGCTAAGAACAGTTTCTTGGTACATGCTATTTGAGACTTTCTGCCATGTTGACTTGAAACCATTATAAACAATAATTCTGAAAAAGATCTTAGGCTTAATTTCATATGAATATTTGGTAGGAGTCAATGGTATTATATCTGAACAACAACAACAAAGCTAATATATCTTAGGCTGTTTTAAGAGAGACACAGTTAAGAAATAGGGAGATCATAATTCCACTGGATTCTACCTTCACCAGACCCTATCTGGCATATTGTATGAAGTTCTGGGTGTCACATTTTAACAGCACTGTTAACTGGAGAGTTTTCTGAGCAGGGCAACTATTAGGATAAAAGGCTTCGAATCCATTTTCTTAAGAAAGTTGACTAAAAGAAAACTGGACACATTTGGCCTATGGAGAAAAGAAGGATTTAATTTCTTCCATTTGACCAACTAAGAATTAGGCAACTGCCTCCTAACAATCTTACCATCTCCTTCTCATCACTAATCTTTCCTTTGCATAGATTTTATCATAGGGCAATAAAAGACTGTGTCAGGGTTGTGACTGTGGGAATATAGACTAAAAGTCCTTAAGTATTAAGGACTTAATAATTAGCTGAATTTGAGATGATGAAGAAGAAAGAGTTAAAGAAAATAACAAAGCTGTAAGAAAGAAATTCTATAATTGGCGGGTTACTTACAGAAGGAATGACATCAAAAGGATTAGATGGTTTAAGGAAAGAAGCCAGGAAAATAATAAATTTGGTTTTGTATATGTTCATTTTGAGGTGAGTTCAGAGATTCCTTGTAGGCAGTTGAACGTGAAGATCTTTGATTCAGACAAAATTTTAGTTACATATAATTTTTTTTATCAATTATTTGCATAGTTAAAGAAGTAAAAGTGAATGATTGCAAAGTGAAATAATGGATAGAGAAAAAAAGATCAAGGATGGAACCTTGTAAAATGCCTACATTAAAGACTTAGGTAAAAATGGAGACAAGGGAATAGTTAGACAGATGGAGGAAAAATCAGGATAATGTGGCATCTTGGCAGCCAAGTGAGGAGAGACTGTAAAAGGGAAAAAAAATGGTTAATGTGTCGAATATTGCTGAAGGGACAGGGATGACTTAGAAAAGGCTAAAGACTGAGTTATTAGACCACTTGTGACTTGAGAGAGCAGTTTCAACTCAGTGATAATTAAAGGAAAAGATTTTCAAAAGTGAAAACCTTACAATGCAAAGCCTTTGTTAAATATGAGATACTACTCTCATTTTCTATTATGTCAACTAAGAACACAGAAATGAAAATAGGTTGCCCAATGGAAAATGAATATAAATTTGGTTTAACTATCCTAAAACTTCTGATTCAAAAAGACTTAGATGTCAAACACCTCTAATTTCAAGGATATTCACTTAATTTATCAACAGCTAAACATTAAGCACTTAACTATGGGCCTGGAACTGTACTGAATTTCTTTCATTCAGTGTTTACTTGAATGAGGCTTCCTTAACAAGTCTTTTTTTTGTTTGTTTGTTTGTTTTTTGCTGAGGCAGTTGGGGTTAAATGACTTGCCCAGGGTCACACAGCTAGGATGTATTAAGTGTCTGAGACCAAGTTTGAACTCAGATGTTCCTGACTTCAGGAATGGTGCTCTATCCACTGTGCCACCTAGCTGCCCCAACAAGTCTTTCTAATGTCACACTCTACTCATTCCAATTAATTCTTCCAGAAGAAGATTTTTTTTATGCATAAATTTAATTATCACTCCTCTGCTCAAAAATCTTTAGTAACTCCCAATTATCTTTTGAATAAAGTTAAACATCTTTGCCTAGCATTCAGAGCTCTCTTCAATTGCCCATCCAACCCCCTAAGCTTCAGAATAGTGGATTACTCTCTCCTCCTTAAACAAAATCTATTTTCTTTTGTCTCTTTGCTGTTGCTTACATTATTCTTTATGGTTAAAATGCTTTCCTCCCCTTCTCTGCATATTGAATCCTTACCCAACATTTAAAGTCCATCTTAGATGCCTCTTCTATAAAGTACATTATGATACCCAGGGTTAAAAAAGAACTCATTTCTCTATCCCCAAATATCATTTTCCTAATCCTCTAATCACAGGGCTTCTTAAACCTTTTTGCTTTAAACTCTTTTCACCTAGGAAATTTTTTATGTGACCCTGGATATCTAAGTAAATAAAATAGGTATAAAAATCACACATTTACTGATAACAAATAACGATTTTGTTACTCCCCATTCAATTATGAGGTCCTATATTGGTTTATGAACTACAGTTTAAGAAGCTGAGATCTAATGCACTAATCATGAAATATGTATTTTATTTCATTTGATAAATCAGTATTTTACAGTTACTATTATGCACAGGTGTAATTCTTACTTCAAGTAGTATTCTGTCTGCCAAGGTCTTCAATTGGAGACAAGATAATGATTCATCAAAATGTGGATATCTTCTATATTTTTTTTAAAAAACTTAAGACAAATAAGATACGCTGATGAGACTGGGAATTAGAATCACTTTCATTATCTTTATTGACCACATATTTTGTATTTTCTTTAAAAAAAAAAACATCATTTTGTATTGTTCCCTAGGATTCAGGACAATCATTCTTACTCTTTTAGTGATTATGTAGAACAACTCTCTTGACTTCCAAAGGTCTCTTTTCCTCACCTATGAAATTTGAGTGTTAGACAAACTCTTAGATAAAGCTATATTTCTAAAATAATATAATTCTGATGCTGATTATACTATCTTATGAAAAATGTAATTGAGCAATATGAAACATATTCTAAGTCAATTTGCATTCAGTAAAATCACTTTGTGGATTTAAGAAGATATCTCAGAATCACAATTTTTTAGGGTTTTAAGGAACCTCAGAAGTCTTCTTGTAAAAAGCATAAATAACCCAAGAAAGTGGTCAAGTAGACTTTTAGAATTTTAGCATTGAAAGAGACATTAAAATCATTTAGACTAACCTGTACCTGAACAGGAATTACTTCTATGATATCACTAACTTATAATCATCTTGCTTACTCCCTGAGACAAATCATTTCACACTTGAATGTCTTTAGTTCTTAGGGAATGTTTCTTAATATTAGATAGAAATTTGTCCTTTGGGCCAAAACAGAGAAAAAAATTATAAACCAATTTCCCTAATGAATATTGATGCAAAAAAAATCTTTTTTTTTTTCTTTTGCTGAGGCAATTGGGATTAAGTGACTTGTCTAGGGTCATACAAGGAGGAAGTGTTAAGTGTCTGAGGCCAAATTTGAACTCAGGTCCTCCTGACTTCAGGGTTGATAATCTATCCATTGTACCATCTAGCTGCCCCCTATGCAAAATCTTAAATAAAATATTGCAAAGGGATTACAGCAACTTATCAGTAAGATAATATATTATGACAAAGTAGGATTTATACTGGAAATGCAGATATCATTCAATATCAGCTATCAACATAACTGACAATATCAATAAACAAACATAAATATGATTATATCAACAGATACAGAAAAAGTATTTGACTAAATATAGCACCTATTCCTACTAAAAACACTAGAGAACATATGAATAAACCAAGTTTTCCCTAAAGTGGTAGCTTCTGGAATAAGAACTTACTATCTGACAGAAATTGCTGGGAAAACTAGAAAATAGTATGGCAGAAACTAGATATTAACCAGCACCTAAGATCCTATACCAAGATATGGTTGAAATAGGTTTATGATTTAGGCATAAAGGGTGACACTATAAGCAAATTAGGAGCACAATGTATAATCTCTCAGATCTGTGGAGAAGGGAGGAATATATGTCAAAAAACCCCGATATTATTATGAAATATAAATGGGTAATTTTGATTATATTAAATTTAAAATATTGTACAAACAAAACTAAGGCAGTCAAGATTAGAAGGGAAGCAGAAAGCTGGGGAAATTTTTTGCATCCAAGGGTTCTGATAAAGGTCTCATTTCTAAAATATATAGAGAATTGACTCAAATTTATAAGAATACAAGCCAATTCCCAATTGATAAATGGTCAAAGGATATGAATAATTTTCAGATGAAGAAATTAAAGCCATTTCTAATGACATGATAAATGCTTTTTATCACAAGGATTAGAGAAATGCAAATTAAGACAACTCTGAGGTACCACTTAACACCTCTCAGATTGACTAAAATGATAGAATAAGATAATGATAAATATTAGAGGGGATGTAGGAAAACTGGGACATTAATACATTGTTGTTGAAGTGAACTGATCCAACCACTCTGAAGAATTTAGAACTATGCCCAAAGTGTTATAATACTGTAGATACCCTTTGATCCAACACTGTCTCTCCTAGGTCTATATCCCAAAAAGATCATAAAAAAAGGAAAAAAGGACGCACGTGTGCAAAAATGTTGTGGGCAGCTTTTTTTGTAGTGACAAAGGACTAGAAACTGAATGGATGCCCATCCATTGTAGAATGGCTAAATAAGTTATGGTATATGAAGGTAGTGAAATATTATTGTCCCATAAGAAATGATGAACAGGCTGATTTCAGAAAAGCCTAGAATACTTACATGAACTGATGCTGAGTGAAGTGAATAGACTCAGAAAAACATTGTATATAGCAACAAGAAGATTATGTGATGATCAACTATGATAGGCTTGGCTCTTTTCAACAATGAAGTAATTCAAAGTAATTTCAATGGATGGAAAGAGCCATATGCAACTAAAGAGAGAGCTATGGAGATTGTGTATCAAAGCATGGCATTTTTACTTTTGTTGTTGTTGTTGTTGTTTGCTTGTTTTTTCTCATCTCTTATGATCAGATTTTTCTTGTGCAGCATGACAAATATGAAGCTATGTTTTGAAGAATTGATCATGTTTAACCTATATTGTATTGTTTGCTGTCTAGAGAGGAGTGGAGAAAGGGAAGGAGGCAGAAAATGTTGGAACACAAGATTGATTTTGCAGTGGTGAATGTTGAAAACTATCTTTGTATTATTTAGAAAAATTTTAAAAAGCTATTATAAAATAAAATAAAATAAAATTTGCCCTTTGGTACTCTGCTCATGTTCTGCTCTCAAGAGATTGAACAAAAAAAATCTAAGACCTTTTCCATGAGAGAATATCTCTCCCAAGTTTTATCATCTCCATGTTAAAAAGCTGCAATTGTTTAAATTTCAATAATACTTTATTTTTGAACTACATGTAAAGATAATTTTCAACATTCATTTTTGTAAGATGTTAAGTTCAATTTTGTTTTATTCTTCTCTTATTTCTCCCCTCTCCAAAACTGCAAACTATCTGATGTAGGTATTATATATTTATGTGTGTGTGTGTGTGTGTGTGTGTGTAATCATTTTAAACATTTCCATATTAGTCATGTTTTGACAGAAAAACCATAAGGGGGAAAACACAAGAAAAAAGCAAACAAAAACCAAAACCAAAATTAAAGGTGAAAATTTTATGCTTCAATCCATATTCAGTCTCCATAGTTTTCTCTCTGGATTCAGATGACATTTTTTAATCCTAAATCTTTTGGAATTGTATTGGATCACTGTATTGCTCAGAAGAGCTAAAAGTCTATTATAGCTGTTTATCACATAATCTTGTTGTGACAATGTACAATGTTTGCCTGGTTCTGTTAACTTCACCTAATATCAGTTCATGCAAGTCTTTCCAGGCTTTTCTGAAATCTGCCTATATGTTTTTTTTATTATAGAACAATAGTATTTCATTACATTCATGTACCATAAGTTATAAAACCATTCCCTAATTGATAGGCAATCACTCAATTTCCAATTCCTTGTCAAAACAAAATGAGCTGCTACCAACATTTTTTGCATATGTGGATCCTTTCCCTTCTTTTACTATCTCTATGACATACAGACCCAGTAGTGACACTGCTGGATCAAATGGTATGCACAGTTTTATAGCCCTTTGGGCATAGTTCCAAATTCTTCTCCAGAAGAGCTGGATGAATTAGATCAGTTGAATCAATTCACAAATCCACCAGCATTAGGTTTCCAGTTTCCCCACATCCCTTCCAACATTTATAATTATCTTTTCTTGTCATCTTAGCTAGCCTGATAGGGTGAAGCAATACCTCAGAGTTGTTTTAATTTGCATTTCTCTAATCAATAGTAATTTAGAGCATTTTATATAACTAGAAATGACTAATTTCTTCAATTAAAAGTAGTTTATAATTTTCAAAATCAGGACAATACTTAATTCTTCGTTTGTCCAGGGTCAGCTATCCTTTTCTCCATGATTTTTCAAAAGATTATTGACTGAAATTTAGCAGTTCTCTTTGTCAGTTTTTTCCAGTGTCTTTGGAATTAGTTTTGAGAATAGTGACAAATGCTTGAAGGATACCTTATTTCCCTGTTTTCATGATCATATATTCTCCATTTTCCATATTTTACCTATAATTGCTATTCTAAAGATTATTCTACTAATAATAACTGTCAATTAAGAATTGATAAGCTTTGCATTCTTCTGGTGTCTATTATCATTATCTTTTCAACCTTAAGTAGCATTCCTTTTTTATTCTCCTCTATTCCCAACATAATTTAAACATACATGTGCACACATATACACACATATATACATACACATCCATTTTATTATGAGATAATCAAAGCTCATCTCCATTAATTCTGAGATTTAGTGTTCCTTGTGCTATTCTTTTAGGCCTAAGTAAAACTTTTATATTCATTCTCCAATACTAATTTTTGCTTCCATATATGAATTTCTTTTAAAAATCTTTATTGGTCAATGATCTCTTTGAGTATCCATGTCAATATCCAAGGTAATTTTCCCTTATTCCTTTTCATCAAAGTTTTTTTTTTTTATTTTTTCTTCAGAATTTCATTCTGGAGACATTTCCATCCATCTTAGGTTAACTCCATCAATAATATTTTAGGCCAGGTGATGGTACTTAATAATAGCTACCACTTGTTATAGCACTTAAAGATTGAAAATGTACTCATATCAAAAGTCCTATAAAGTTTTTGTTTGTGCTCTATCATCCTTGATTTACAAATGAGGACATAGGGATTGAGGGGTTAAAAAAAACAGGACTGTAAAATTTTGTCCTATTGCCTCCTTTAAAATCCGTAATTTTTTGAATTAGAGCAGTAGTTCTCAAACTTTTGTTCTCAGTTTTTCTTTATATTATTTAAAATTATTGAGAATGTTTTCAAAAAGTTTTTGTCAGATATATTTATAGATATTTACCATATTAAAAGTAAAAACTAATTTTAAATATGTAGACCATCTAAAAGGGTTTCAGAGTCCCCCAGGATTCTCTGGACCATACTTTGAGAACTACTGCTTTAGAGCACAGGATAGAATGAACCTTAGAAATTCCTCTAGCTGAATTGCTTCATTTTATACTTGAGTGAATAAGGTGACAGGAAGAGGAAATGACTTATCCATGGTAGGTCACATAGTTAAATAAATATCAGAGTTGAGATGTGTGTATATATATGTATATATCTATATATGATATGTGTTTGTGTACAGTGTGTGCATGCATATATACATATATATTCAAGACATCAGAAATACATTATAAAACATACGATTAGGCTCAAGGTCAGCCTGAAGGTTGGGTATGTGGTTAGAAGGAGTCAAGGAGTCTGCTTCAGCCTAAATTGCAAAGCCACAAAAAGCCAGATACTGCAGTAGAGGAGATCTCACCACTTTATAAGCTTCCTATTTCTTTTTTTTAGGTCTTCTCTGGTTCCTGTGGGCCAAAAGCCAATCCCAGCAGAATTTGGCTAGCCCTTACAAGTCACTTATAACATCTGGTTGATCTGGCAAGTAACAAGGTCAAAGAGATGAACATAAGCTCTTGGTGAGAAAAATTCTGACATTTGGATCCTATTCCCAAACGCTTGTCATCAACATCAAGTAATTCCCAATGCTTTAAGTCAGAGTGGGTCTTAGTGATCTTGATGCTATATAAAAGAAGGAACAAGGAAAAGATCAGAGACAGAAGCCATAATATTATGCATTTTACTAATAATACTGCTAATATAATACTATATCTAAAACATAAAACAAAAAAACTCCTACAATAACAAACAAAGCCACTGACTGGGGATGTTACTAATGCTACTAATATAGCTTTACACATGCAAATTGCAAAGATTTATCATCTTAAAGTTTTCCTTCTGCTCAACAGCACAGCAATGTTGTACACCAGAAGTTCTTACATATTTAATGATCTGCTTAGTGAGGTTTAATGGAAAGAATACTGGATATAAACTCTTAGGACCTGAGTTCAAATAACAGTTCTTCTATCTACTATCCATGATCTTTGAAAAAATATTTTCCCTCACTAGGCCTGAGTTTTTTTCATCTTTCATTATCTGAGTTCATCATCTTTTTCATCAAAAGAAGAATTTGGATTTAAATCTTTCAACTCTTCCCTCCCCCTCCATATATATATATATATATGTTGAGCCCGGTTTCAAAGTATTACCTTGGTTGAAACCGATGGGAGACAAAAATTATCTTCAAATTGAAACATTTGTATCCCATTGTGCCTTAAATATTGAAGCTATTGGTTGGTTGGTCAGGGTGGGGTGGTCAAGGAATGGGAGAGGAAAAGAATAAGTCATTTACTGTGTGGAGTAGTAATATAGATTTAATGATAAATGGATCTAGCACCTCAAGAGCAACCTGAGGTTCATAAATTTAGGAAGTAGATGACTGGCATAAATGTTCATTATGTATTTGTCCTTGTGATTAGGTACTTCTTTGTTTTTTCTCTTGTTTTTTCTTCTGTAGTTCTATTTTCCTTTCAGACTCCACACTTTCCCTTTTTGCCTGGATATTTTTTTTCTCTTATTAGGATTTTTATGAAAGAGAATGAAAATGGATAATAATCAGAAAAGTGTACTATGTTTTTAGTGAACCTAAGCTTCTCTCTAGTGCAAAATCATTATATTAACATGAATATTCTCCCTGAAGTGCTCTGTGGATGAAAATCTTGGAACATCAAAATCTCTAAATAGATGCAGTTGTAGGTAATCTAAGGGACAAGAGAGAGAGAGAGAGAAAGAAATGGTGGTTACAAGTAAGTTATGACAAATTTCTAACAATGACCTATGCTCATTAAATAGCTTAAGGTACATTATTGAGAAAATGTATTAGAAATTAGAAAAAAGAGATTAGTCATTTAGATGGCATGAGGCAACAAATAATGAATTCATTACTGAAAATACCAGCAGTACCCTCAAAATGGCCAGAGACCTATAGTAGGTTAAGAAAGTCTTCTTTTGGAAGACCTTAGGGAAGCTTGTAAAGGATACAGAAACATGGATGGGTTTCAGTCTTCTTCATTGCATAGATAATTTTCATAAAAGAGATCTGAGATATCTTGAAGAAGAATTGAAGTCTTTTTAGAGACTTTTGTTGTATAAACTATTGTCTAATGCTTGAAAATATAATAAATAGGATCTCATTTTTAAATATATAAGTAATCTCCCAAGTAATCACTAGAGTATGACTCTAAGAAGGAGACAGATCAAATCAATCAATTATACAGAATTAAAGAACTTTATAGTAATAAGGGACCTTAGAGGCTATCTTGTCCAAGCTATATTTGAAATGGAATCCCTACTACAGTATTATCAATAAGTGTCATCAAGCCTCAAGTTGAGATGTCTATTGAGGAGAAACACACTACCTCATCAAGCAGCCCATTTCAATTATGAATAGCTCCAATTGTTTAGAAAAATATTTTCCTAACATGAAGTCAGAATTTTTCTCTTTTATAAACTTCCAGCTATTACTCCTTGTTCTGTCTTGTAGGACCAAAAAACCCAAATAGAATCCCTCATCTACATGATAGTTAATAAATATTTACTAAACATTTCATATTCTCAGCATTCTACTAGAAACTATAGGTACATACAAGGATATATATATATAAATAACATGAATATAGCACACTCTCAGAAATCTTAAAGTTTTCATGGGAAAATAAGAACAATACACATGAAATAGTTACAAAACATTTACATGCTAAGTTAAGAAGTGTTATTCAATCAACAATCATTTATTAACTGCCTTCTTCTTTGTGCCAGGAACTATGCTTAGCTCCAGGAATACAAAGAAAAAGATGAAATAATCTTTACCATCAAGAAGCTTATATATTATCAAGGAAAACCAAATGTATACGTGTAATTATATGCAAAATATGTCAAAATAACACAATAGTGACTGAGATCAGAAAACATCATGTGGCAAAAAAGTTTTAGCTGAACACTGAAAGAATTCAGAATTCTAAGAAGTAGAAGGAAGGAAGGAGTGTGTTCTGGTCATAGGGGATGACCTAAGCCTAAGCACAGAAATGATAATGAAATGTAATGAAAAGTGAGTACTACCAAGGAAGCTAGTTTAGCTACACTATATAGTAAGAATTCAAAGAGTGTAATAAAATTCCTGTAGAAGGTGACTCCTGAAGTGTTTTTGTCACCAAGTAGAAAATAGTTTTAAAAATTATGGATAGATTCTCTGTGTGTACATTAGCCTTAGACTCAGGGATGCAGAAAACATTTTTATAAAACTGTGACACCACTTTGGTCCATAATATCTTTAAGCATGATATTTTTCTAGTCCCTAAAATTTCTGTGCTCTCAATAATGTATTCTCTCTGTTTCCCATCTCCATCTAGAAAATCTAATTCCTATGACTCTGGACTCATATTGGTGAGCATTTACTAGATTTCAATTAGTCTGAGCATCTACCATGCCACTTTAATTTCCCTGTTTCTTCACCCCCTCCAATTTTCATGTCTTATTCAAAGCAGTAATCAAGTAGCACTACTTGTTCTATAATGATATGTCAATCAATTGCTTTATGATGTCCAAAACCCATATCCCTGTTACTAGACTTCTATATTTCTTCCCTATCAGAACCTAAACTCCTTAAAGTCAAGGACTACCTTGTATTTGTATTCATTACTTGTATTTGTATCCCCAGTGCTTAGCACAGTGCCAGACATATAATACTTAATGCCTTTTCATTCATTAATTCATAACATCGTCTTTTGAAGTGATTTATATATAGAGAGATGCTTTCTACATACCTTTATAGTTATAATTTTCTCTAATAAAGTTAGCTTATACAATACTTAGTTGTAGTTTTAACTTAATTTCTGTTTGTTAGAAGACAACCTGATTGATCTCTCCTGCTACTCTCTCTGTCTTCTCCTGTTTCCATACAACCATTGTTACCTTTCTATTCAGTATTCTGCAGACAAATAATGAAGAACTACTATGGTGAAGTATTGATACACAAAAAGGAAAATTTCTCTTCACTAGGAAGCCTGGTTCCAGTTCTTCTTTTTTTTGGAGAATGTACAATCAAGTAAATAAGTTAAAAATCTTGATGCTTTCATACGTGTGTAAGAGGAAGCTGGCACATACACAGACTTACACATGCAAAAACACTTTAAATACATACCAGTAAATTAATTCTCTTTTTTTTAAATGAAGATTTTATAAAGAATAGGAAGTGTTCTCCTTAAGTTAAAAGACACTGATCTATCATTAGGCAGCATGATCAAAGGGCACGTCCTGTGATCACAGATGTGGTTTGTTATTGTCATTAGACAATGAATACCATACATCAAGCCACTTAATGTCTGGGATTTATTTTCTTTGTTCTTAGTTTAAAGGTATATCCATTGGAAATGGCTGCATAGACACATTTTTTCTCTCTAGTAACCAAAGGAATAAAGTAAGCAGGTCATGAGTTTAAAAAGTATCTAGCTTTAAAAAAAAGGATAGAGAATATCTCATATGTGGATTAAATTGCCAAGGGCAGCAAAAAACATATTATAAATAATTGAAGCAGGAATTAGATAAATATTTGGAGGGAAAATATTATTGTGGTCTAATTGCTAACTACAAGGAGATATTAGACCTAGATGGGTATAACCACCACCCCATTCCATCCCCCACTTCAGTCTTTAGCCCTAAATTTCTTGAAGGACATTATTGTAGTTAAAATCAGTTGATTTTAATTTTAATTTTTTAAATTGGATTGTATTAAGTGCAACTAAAATGGAACTGTTAAATGTAGACAGCAATGTTACTCCATTGTCGTATTTTGTGGCTCTGATTCATTGTTGTTATTTTTTTCCCCAGACATTATTTCTCTTAAGCTGGTCGAGTACTGGCATTCTCAACCCTGAAAAACACGGAGGGCTGAGAAGAGGGAATATAAATGCTTCGTTGGAGCCAGACTAAGGCTGGGGCAGTTGCTGTCAATAAATTGAGGTTGAAATACATTGACAGTATGGTGGGGGAGGTGTTCTTCAATGTTAGAAATCCCAGGAATACCTTATCTTGGGAATAAAGGATTAGGTTCTATGTTCATCAACTTACTAGTTTCCTGTTGCAGTGAGAGACAGCTACAGCTTCAGGTAACCAAAACAGTATGCCTGTATAGGTATAATGGTATGTGTGCATGCATATATACATACATATACGCATGTATGTATATTATATGTGAATATATGGCAAATGCCAAATATAGAATACTTAGTTTTGCACACAGAAAAGTATATTGTGTAATATATAAATGTAAATCTATATTTTTAAATTTGTTACCTGGAATTAGGTAGATTTTTCCCTTTAGTGTTATAATTCATTTTGAGGTAATTTTAGCTTATAGAACTAAGTCTATTGCTGCTTTGTTAAGAATATCATGTAGAAGATAGATGTTTATATATTTTTTATAAATATATTTTGTCTTTGGCATAATGCTTTTAAATATCTTAAATGACATTCTCTCATTAATTTACTCAAGCATCATTCACTTCCATGCACATTTTTATTTTGCTTAATTTTATATGAATGTCTTGTCATTTACAAAATGGAAACAAATCCCAGTGAAGTAGAGTGGTGTATTATAGTTGTATGATCATTTTGGACTGTGATTTTTTTACTCCATGGTAATCGCATAGACTCTGGTGAACTGTCCTTAAATAGTATATAACTGACTGTCTAGAGAAACTCAGTTTCAAGCCTCCTAGAGACAGGAAAATACAAGCTACCATTTTCCCCCCACAGACTGTAAATGATTCCCAGTCTTTGCTCCATAGAACATCCGATTCAGTGCCCAATCAGCTGAAAAAGCTGCACAGACGTCATTAGGTGTGTGTGTGTGTGTGTGTGTGTGTGTGTGTGTGTGTGTTTGTGGTGTAGAGGGAGGGAGTGAGGGAGGAAGAGAGAGAGAGAGAGAGAGAGAGAGAGAGAGAGAGAGATTTTGATTCCATACCTGGAGGGCATAAAGAAGAGAGCAAGAGGAATATTGAAAGTGGCAGACAAAAGTGTGGACAAGTAGAAGAATCAAGCATGTCTGGAGCTTTCTTAGATATAGAGGTCCATACAAAGTACTAATTAGGCCTCCAGGTTAGAAGTTCTAGGCATAAAAGGGTTAAGTTCCCTAGAACTTGGTGTGTGTGTGTGTGTGTGTGTGTGTGTGTGTGTGTGTGTGTGGTGTAGAGGAGAGAGAGAGAGAGAGAGAGAGAGAGAGAGAGAGAGAGAGAGAAGGAGGGAGCAAGTGAGTGTGAGCACAGTCAGCTGCAGTTCCTTTGCCGAATAAAGAATCCATGAGAGCAGTTCTATTGATTTCTGATTCACACTGCAGCAACAGGGCTAGAGTGCAGCAGGAAAGAGTCATGTCTTAGAACCTGGAATTAACTAAAGGCAAATAAAAAGGCATATGAGTGTGTGTTCCGATCTTCATAATCAGCTCTTTTTTTCTGAAACAAAACTAAATCAAAACTAAATGAGGGGTCAGGAAAGCTAATCTGTTAGCTTGCTTTCATCTGAAAGGAACACTGTAAAAGAAGAACTGATCTATATGGAATCTGTTAATTATCTGTAGTAAAAATAAAATAGTTCCACTCTTTAAATTGTTTTTATAAGGTTTTATATACTAGTTGAATGCCAACATAGTATTGAACAAGCACCTAAGAGAATTCACAGGAAGATCAAAAAGTACAGTTCAAGAGGGGGTGTTGCACATGTAAGTTGAGGTTTGATTTCTTTTAAATATTTTCTTTTGTTTCGTTTTTACAAATATTTCATTGTGTGAGTACTGATTGTTCTTACTTTTCTGTGTTGTTCCATTTTTGAGGCACTAGCATCACGTTGGCAAGCACTTGAAATGGAAACCATTTTTGCCTAGGCTGCTTTTCCCAAGCTTCGATGGAGTGCATGTGAGGTTGAAAGCTGGAATTTTTCTTTTGTGGTCTGTTGCCTGTGATTTGGTAGGAGATTGTTGCATCTCATGTGTTTAAATGTTGTCTTGGTCTTTCAGCCAGCTTGCATCTGTGAAGAAACCCTCCCTAACCACCCCCCCCCATGCCATTCCACCACCCACCCGACCCCACCCCCACCAGGGAAATACTGGACTAAGTGCAGTTTTCACAATTATGGCATGTCAGGCAGGCAGTGTAAGTGTGAGCAAAAAAAAAAAAAAATTAGAAGAACCCCCACCCCCTATCCCAGCACCATTATATTTTTGAGGGGGAAAGATGGTGATACCTTTTTTAAAAAACGAAAGGCAGTAAGCCATTATTAGCAAGAGCTATATTGAGCATGCTTGCCAGACAGGCAGCAAAGCTCAGCTCTAGTTCCGCCCAGACATGTGCCTTGCCATTTTCATTTTAATCAGTCTGCTCAGGATGGCTGCTGGTTCATTTTGCAGGATGGCCCCCTGGGAGCCAAGGTAGAAGCCTGAGGCGAGCTGCTATTGCATCAATGCAGGGCACCGCATCAGAAGAGGGAGAGTAAGGGGGATAGAGACAGAGTAAGAGAGAAAAAGATCCCAGCTCACCAAGATTCAAATATCAGCATTGCTATTAGAAATATCTTTCATGAAATCTAATATGTTAAATAAAATATAATTTAAAAAGTAGAGAAGAAAATTTCTTCACAGTTTTCCCCTTCTTCTGCCCTTCCCCTCAATCCCTGCACCCCAACAGTGGCCTAGAATTCCATTTGTTTTCTTCATGGTCACTGTAAAATAAAATACAGTTCTTTATTTACCTGATAACTAGCTGGAGTGGTATACCTGATTTAGCTGGAGACTTTGATTTGTGGGATTGACAACCTTATTATGCAGTGAGCTTATTATTGATATTATTCTGCTCTCGGTTGCCATGGCCACCTTGTGAGAGACATTCAATTTTCTCTCTTCCATCATCATTATCTATGAGGCCATCTGTTGTGGAAAATGAATTCAGCCTCATTTGCATGACTGATAAGCAAATTTTTTTTTTTATCTATTTAACAGAAGGTCATATGCCGGGGATTTGGAGCTGGTGAAAAAAATGTGGAAAAAAAAAGCATATCGAGAGGATGAGTGGGAGTGCGTGCATTAGAGGATGTATGTGGAAGTAAAACAGATCCCTTAGGCCTGCTAGCCTATCGTGCTGCATTTGTCATTCCTGCCCAGGCGACATTTTTTTTTCCCTTAAGCTTCTGCACACTAAACAGAGGGAGAGATCTTTTCCCTGCACTCTTCTTGAAGTTCCCCTGCATTTTGTTCAGTTTTGGTGGGTGTATTTTAATTTTTTTAATCCCTGGAATGTGGGGTACCATTTTAATATTCACAGAAGAAAAAAGAACAGCCTTTCTGGTTCTCGGTGGTATGCTTTATTACTCGTCATCCTTTCAAAGTTGTAGTGGAGCAGGGTTCTCTCTTGATTTCTGTCATGTAAGCCAATGCAGTTATGAACAATTGAACTTATATTTAACTTACTGTGCAATATGAGTGTTTTTGTGAAGTATGTGTGTGTGTGTATGCATGTGTCTATGTCTGTACTAACAGTTTAAATCTTGAACTTAAACTGGAAAGATTTTGTTCTATAGATTATTAGAAGTTGGTGCTGAAATGTCTATTGTTTTATCTTTCAAAGTTGATCTATCATAGCTGATTAGTTGGAATGTTTCTGAGTTACAGCAGTTTCAGAGATCCAGTAAAAACCTTTAAAATAGCAGACGTTGGGTTGCATGAATTAAGTATGGTATTGTTTATGAAAAACTTGGTGCATGTACAGTCTAGTACTGAATTATATGAAGAGGCTGAAACATAACTTCCCAGAAAAAATACTATATAACAAATAAAATATTGTATTTCTTTTAAAAGAACTAGAGTTTTTACTAAAAATAATATATATTGTGAAGAAAATGAAGCATTGTTCAAACTTACAAACTAAAATAAAAGCTTATTTTAAAAATATTCAACCTGTAAACATGGAGTTTAGAATAGGCTGAGATGGTATTTCACTAATATATATTTCATATATAACACAATTACTGTGATTTATACATATATATGAAATATATATGTATGTATATTGCTATTGAACTTACTATGCCAAAACTTCAAGCTGCATACTTTAACTTCCACACAGTTCAGAATGAGCTAACAAAGCTTCAGCAAATACCACAGCAACTACCAAGAAAAAATAAGCAGTGAAACTTTGAAATTTAGTAATAACTTATCCAGAAGGATTACCTGAGAGTAAGCATTAGAGAAAATATTGAAAATAAGATTTCATAACAAAACTCTTTATATTATTTTCATTTCTCATTGATCAAGATTAAACTTCACATGTTGAAAAAATATCCTTATAGTGAACACAGACTCAGATATTAGCAAGAGAGATGCTTTAGGTAATAGGAATTCTTTTCCAAATATTCAACATCTAGTACTCATACTAATTTTTTAAAATTATTGTTTAAAAAAGGTAACAATGTGATTACTTTAAAGATGGAAGAAAATTTTATACAATATTCTTTTTCTTTTCTTTGTGAAAGGCTAGGGGAACAATTACCATTGACCTATAGAGTTTTCATATCTTGAGGACCCTTAATCTGAATTATTTAACCAGTATGCCCTTGTCAGAGTAAAACAGGGATGAGTTCTGAATTTCTGGTGAAAAGAAGTTTTGTTTCTGCTAATTGACCTAAATATGAGAGTATCTGATTCAGGCTCACTACAAAAGCTGGAAAGCTTTTTGTAAAAATTTGCCTAAAAATTTCTGCTGTAACAGAAATTGGTTTAAGAAACAACAGAAACCCATATCCATTATAACATTTGAATGCCAGGAGTTTTTTCAAGTTATATGCCAAAAAAGTATTAAAAAGTATTATTTTCCTATCATAGACTTCTGACAAGTAGTGGCAGTTAAGTAATCATTCTATCTGACACCCAACCTCTGTGGTGTGTGTGTGTGTGTGTGTGTGTGTGAAAGAGAGAGAGAGAGAAAGTGTGTGTGTGTGTGTGTGTGTGTGTGTGTAGTACAGCAATTTTTTTTATCACAAGTAGACTTTTTAAAGGTATAAATTGGATTTCAGGACTAAATTATAAAGTTTGCCACAGCAAAACTTATAGAATTTTGATGCTAGTTTCCTTAAAGGCCTACAGTGAAACCTCTAAGTTAAGTGGAGGCTGTCTTTATCTTCTATTTATTAACAAATTGTTTCAAGGGTTTGCAAAAGAAAATTGTCAACTTTTCAAAAGCTTAGGAGATAGCACTGTGGATGTTCTCTCCCTTTCTTCACCCCCCCCCCTTAAAAAAAAAAAGTTAATTACCAAGCTTGGTTGGATTCCTCCTTGCCACCCTGACATTTGACTGCTGCTAATTCACTGATTAATCTCATTAATGTGATTATAGTAGGATTTGGAGTTGGCTGCCATTGTTCTGTAGACAGTGCTATTCAGCCTGAACACTTGCCACCTCATTCAGTTTTGCTGTGATTTTTCAAAGACTGGTGGAGTGAGCTATTGTGAAAGAGGTTTCTCTGCCTTTCCCTTTCAGCACCGGGAGCTGTCCGCTGCTGATAGCAATTACATTCAGCAGTGACTGACTTCCTACTAGTTTACTGGCAATGTGAAAATGGCTTACTTTCATCACCTTAATGATTCTGCTCATTGAGGTAGAAGCAAGAGGGGGTTTTAATGGTCATAGTTAGACATTTTGAAGATGGTGGAAGAAAAAATACTATATATATTTTACATATATATAAGTATATATATATATATATATTCATATATACATACAACATACAAACATAAGCATATATATATTACATATTATGTGTTTTTCTTTATTTGTAAAGATCCCATTCTGTCCTTGTATTGAAACTTATTTTCCTCTTCAAAAATTATGACAATGATATATGATGACTGTCTCTGTGCATTTTTTGGTATGTCTTAAGAAATATGAACACCCAATAGTGTCAACTGTCCTTGCTTTTTAAATAAGACTCACTTTGTGTGATCCAGTATTACCTAGTTTCATATAAAAATATCAGGTACATATGCCCTCCTAATTTAAACTCTAAGTTATATTTGCATAATCTAAATTTATTATATTCTAAAATATACACATTTTCCTGGTAGACATCTATTTCATAGGGGTCTGTCTGTGGGTGAAATAGAATAAATATTAGGGCCTAGTATAGTAACTTGTGTCCACATATGAGTATGGAAAAATAATTTTACATGGAATTTACATGTGTGTTGTATGTGATTATACAAATTTTTAAATAGTATAGACATAACTTTTGGGAAAATACATTAACTTTTTGATACTTTTTATTATGTTTTTCCTATTTCTTTTGATTATTTTTAACCTTCCTCTTTGTCTAAAATGTTTACATTTGAAAACTTGCTACTCTACTTGCAGAATCATTTTATTTCTGGATGCTTTACATAAAGTTGGTGTGTGGCATTTCTGAACATCAAGAAAGCTTTACTATGAAAGTGAATTTTTAAAAAAGTTTTCTATTAAATTGTACATTTAAACCTTAACATATAACTATTTGCATAGGTATATGTTAATCTGTTAATAAATGATGCACTTCCAAATAGCTTTCAAATGTTAAGCAACAGAATTAATTAATATATTTTCAACAAATATGGTTTGCTAATTAAGGAATTTCCTAGAGTTACAAAAAATGCACTATTTCATCCTTAAATTTAAAATATAAACAAAGTTTTTTGGAGTGATATAGAATAAAGTATTTCAAACATACTGTTAGCCTGTCTTTCAGAGACCAAATTTTCAACTTCAAATAACTCAAAAGAATGTTTGCTTTGAATTTATTTTTTTTTAATATTTCATTGTTATTGAGTTGAGAAGAGGGTGGAAAAGGACCCTATGAACATACCACTATATCCAGCAGTTCAAGTGTTACTTTGCTTGATATTTTTTCCTAAATGCCCAGGAACATAATTTGGAATTGATTATTAAGTTGTCAGATGAATCTAGTACTTTGCCCTAAGTTATACCTCTAAAGTTAAGTACCACCAGAAATGTTCCCAAGAAGAAAATAAAGTGGCAGTTTAGGAAAGGGAGAGTAATTCTATTTTGCTAAACTGATTTGCTTTGATTTATTTGAAGGATTTATGATATGTATTCACTTTTCAAAATAATATTTAAAAACATGGCTTCTACTAAATACTTTTTACCACATTGGGGGGGCGGGGAGTGTGGAGTATGGAAAAGTCTAATGGAGAAAATAATGAAGAAGGAAATAGAGTTAGACCAAGGGTTTAACATGAAAAATATGTTTTTCTTTAGGTCAAGATTAAGCCTAATGATTTGCTCAGTTTCTTAATCTTATTGTGTACTTTCTTGCTGTGTGTGTGTATGTGAGGGGGCAAAGGAGAGGATTAATAATCATTCTTTAGTCATAATAATTATGCAATAAATTCTAAGAATCCAGATATAAATAGTTTGAAAGTATCATAATGTCTCTAAAACATGTATACACTGTTTTATGTATAATGGAAATTAAATGTTTTAAAAAGGATCATTTCTAAAGATAAAAATACTTATTTAGCCAAACATAACATAATGGAAATCCCTCACTCAACAGTATTAATTTCTAGATTTTTTGAAGTAATTTGATCTATGTTTTGGGGGGTTTTTAATTATTTTAAAAACAACTCCCAACATTCTAAAAATCATTTTGGTGTCAAATAATTTTCCTTGTGAGGAAAAAAAGTTTATTATTGATGTATTATTTATGTCTGTTCTTATATCTATTTTTTTTGTTGTATCTCTGTCTCTAATTCCTCAGATTCTCTGTGTATGTATCTCCCTCTTTCTGTTTCACACCTGCATTGTTCAGGCACACACAATGTTTTTTTTTTTCTATGCATCTTTCCAGTATTCAACTGTTTGTGGCTTTAATATCATAATGAGTCTTTAGGGTATCAGCAGAAGTAATCAGAGATGTAAGAAACAATTTTAAACCAGGTATTGTAAAAGCAGAAGAAAAAAAATAGAGTTCCTTGTTTACTACTTAAAGACATATTTTAAACATAGCTGGACTAGGTTGCATTTGCTAAGAAATTTGTACAATGTTTCTGCATTTTAATCCTTCTCAGCATAGTGATTATCAGAAAAGTTAAAAGTATAGTGGAGAGTATTTTATTCTGAGTTGGTAGGTTTTGTCTAAAATATTTTATAGGAGCTTTTCTTTCAGACTGCAGTGATTTCTGGCAGTGCTATATGGGAAGGGAATTGTAACCTCTGTAGTAACCAGTATGTCTGGTCTCAACACGTCAGGCAACAGGCTTGGTCTTTAGAGGGATTACCTTTGAGGGCTGGGATAAGGTGTTCTTGGTAACTTCCTACTTCTCTGTCAGCTCTCACTGCCTCACCAAGGAAACAGGAGTCAGCATTGTCTCCCATGGAAAACCTGCAGTGTTTTATCAAGAGTGGTGGTACTTGCTGAAAGCATCACTGTAGACAGAAAGCTAAAAGAGTGAAGGTACTAAGAGGTGCTGGGATAACTAGAATGGGGATAAATAGGAAATACAATAAAGGAATGTGAGATTCTCTTCATGTCAGAAAAAATCCTGCATGTCTGGAGAAACTGCCTGTTAAAGAGGGTTTTGCTTGATGGCTTACAACTGCACTCCAAAAAGGTACACTCTTTTCATTTTTTTTTATTAATGTTAGATAAGATTTGCTCAGCCATTAGACATGCATTTTGGGACTTATAATAGGATAAATGGTCTCTGATTTCTTTTTAGGTACTTTAATCAATAGTTTTTCTTGTTGTTGTTGTTTTGCTTATTATTTCCTCCTCCTCCTCCTTCCATGGGACCTTAAACTTGCTTAGATGTTTTCAATTCTTATCTGATTAAAAAATGTTAAATTGTTCATAAAATCTCATGTTTTAGGACAGAAATGTAACAACAAAGCCTTTCAAAAAAAGTCCAATGAGATTTCAGTATCACAGCTTTGTAATGTGCCTGAGATGTCTGTCTGCATGCTGCTTGGAGTTGTTGCTAAACAAGAGTCGGGATGTATTAAAGGCTAGTTACAGTGGGGGAGGGGTGGGGAGGTGCTACCATAGCCTTTATGATTTAATGTAGCCTTTCATAATGGTGAGCGTTATAATAGAGAGATTTACCCCCCCCCCCAAAAAAAAAAGAGTAGCATGGAAAGTGTGGTTGGTGAAAGCAAACATTTATTGCTCATCTTTTAAAAAAACGATTAAAATTAGCAAATTTTTTACTGGAAAAATCCTAATGGAAGTCATATATTATTATTTTTCTTTGTATTTTGAAGATCATATTTGGGCTTGGCTCTCTGAATAAAAGTTTTCCTGCTTCTTCTACAGGCTGATAGATAATGATTTTTAGCTATATAAGTCCTTTTTGTCTTTCTAGTTTCATTTCTTTTGTCTGAAAATATATTTTGAAAATATATAATGAAGCAGACTAGAGTGAAGTAGGCAACCTGAAAGAGGCTTGAAGAATCAGTTAGAGTTAACTCTTTAGGAGCTATTCTTTCATTATAAAAGAGAGGGTGGGTTTTTTTTTGCCTCATATTTTTTTTTAAAGGAAAGGATTTTAAAATATTTTATGTACTGCTGATTTGTGCAAAGTTTCTTTTGCTACAGCATGATTTTACCATCGCATCATTGACAGAGGAAGTATTTTTAGATATATCACCTAGTCGGTAGCTGTTAACAGCCTGACTGTGGTATTTACAGTTCCCATCTATTACATTAAATACAGCACTGCACATGATACACATTCTGCTCTAGAGATTTAGGGGCCTGTGGGTACAATGTAAGAAGCATACAGCATACATCCCCAATCTTGTCCGATTGTACTGCAAGACTAATAAACAGGAGGGTTAGAAATTATTGGTTTAATCCAAAGCTAGAGCTTGAAAAATACCTAGCTCAGCGATGAAGTTCTCCCACACATTAGGATTTTGGGAAATGGATATATTTTGTACTGCTTAAAGGATGCAGACTGAGACAGGGTAAGTCAGCAATATGCTACTGATGTGATTCTGCTGCAGTAATGTGGTCTCTGAGGGAAGTTGTGCTCGATGCACACAACCCAGCCAGGCTTTCTGTAGCCCATCGCCTGTCTGTCTGCTGCTTTTACATGGAGGTTGCACTGTAGCCATCAGCCAGAGTGCGGCACGCATGCCCATCTTTTCTGTCGTTTAGTGGTGTCAACTTATTAATTTCCATCTTCAACTACAGGCCCGTTAGTTTCCTGTCTAAAAGCATTATTACTTTTGTCCATGTGGCAAAATAATTAGCATACAGATGAGAAGTGATCCTGTGCCTGAGCTCCGATAGAAGGAGAAGATGTGCAGTGAAAAGTTGATTGGATGAATGGAGAACAAATGGTGGGCGTTCAAAAGCGTTAGAAGAGTTTTGTAGTCATGGAGCAGGTTTGTGAATTTCCTGGGCGAATCTCTTAAGATGGAAGGAAGGCAGGCAGGAAGGCAGGGGTTTCTGGGGTTGAAATGATTGCCTGTCAGACTGTGGCCTAGTTGAAGGTGCAAAATTGGACTCCACGCGGGGATAATTCATTTGGACTACTTTTGTTTTGCAATTCTTCAGCTTTCTATTTGATATCCCCTTAAGGTAAATATGTTATGTTTGCCCTGTTGTTTTCAGAATAGTTTGCTCCTCCTTATAAAGTAGAACAAAGTTCAACTCTTTTTGGTCAGTAACAAAAGCATAGCTGTTTGCTGCAGGTTTGGGTTTAGCGGCTCTGAACATCTTCCTGGGCATATGTCTGAAGTGGAGGTTAACTGTTTAGTGATGATTATTTTCAGAAATTTTCAGCAGCCTTTATAAAATGTGTTTTATTAATATTTGCTAGAACAGCATTATTCAAACTAGTAAAACTAATGAATTTTGTTTCTGTGACAACCCAGAAGCCAATAGTTTAGGTTGGTATATATGTACATGTCTATGTATGTATGTAGGTATGTATGTACATGTATTGTGTATGTATGTATGTATGTGTATTTTTTCCTGGCTGAAGGATGTTTTTTGGGTTGTTGGGGATTTTTTTTTTGCTAGTTTTACTAGTCAATTGGCTGCTGGTGATCAAAAACAAACCAAAGTTTCTATTGATCTTTATAATCTGTAGATTGGAAATAAAATTTGCATGAACTAACTCTGTTGTGCTAACTTATTTGTAGAATAACAATACATCTCCCTTTTTGTATTTAACAGTTCTGTAGACTCAGTTTGAGAATGCTAGGAAAGGTTGATGGAATCCTAAATTTCTATTGTCATTCAATGACATAGATTTCTTATATAATTCTGTTGATGTATGCATTGCAACATGGATGTTTTAATATTTAGTTGGAGATACTTCCATGTCTGAGACATCATTTGTGAACAATTTTATCCTGTTTTAATGATTCTTAATCTCCTTTAAAAAACTGAGATTTTGATTTCAACTGACCTAATTTTATAACTGCTGTTAAGGTTGAGACTAAGTAGAAATTATTATTCTTTAAATGTCTTTTCATAGTTTTCTGACTGTTTCAGATCTGGTAGGTGATTTGCTTTAATTCTTGAGAAGAAGATGAGAAATAGTAGTTAAGAGTTGCTTGACTTTATTTTTTAATGGTTTGGGGAATAATAGCAAATATTTAATAAAAATATAACTTTTGGGGGGAAGAATTTCTTTTTTTTCAGTTTTATAAATTCAGCACAAAAAAGGCAAATCACAAACACATTTTTTAAAAAGTCTGCAATACAAGATTGAGCTATTAACCCTTTGGTTGATAAAATGTTCATACTTTTATTATTATTGTTATTATTATTTTACCATTTTCCATGTTTTTCCAGTTTCTGAATACTATCATTGAACTCGTTTGCATAATGGGTGAGTTTTCTACCTCTCATATTTGTTCTTATATATTTATGTTAAAAACCTATGCATTTCTTTTTAATTTCCAAATTTTTTGATCAACATGAAAGGAAATATATTTGAGCATTTATAATTTTCTCCCCAAAGAAGTGGAGTACCCTATAAAAAGCATATTATATTCTCCTAAAAGCTCTGAAGTAAAGAAAAGTATCTTATCTTGTGTGTGTCTTGCATTGTTCCACTTGTTCTCCATTAATTTTACCAAATGAATGGTTTAAAGACTATGATTAAGTTTTCTGATAGTTTTCAACTTTTTTGAGGCTAACATTTTTATTATTTGACTCAAGCTATAAGCACCCACTTATTAGCAGAAGGCGAATACTTAAGAGCTACCTATCCATAAAGCTTTCTTTGTGTTTGGCTGCTTTACAGAGGTATAGTCAGACCTTTTTAAAGGGGCCAGAATTATGTCAGATTAGTTTCCAGTTGATAGACTTACTTTATACCACTATCTGTCACAGTAGTTTTCAAGTACTGGAGTTGAGCTATGTTTGCATTCAAAGACAATTAAGCCTTTCAGAGCTAAAAATATGACAATGTGTGTTTTACTCGCTTAATGCAAGATGGGTTTGATCTCAGACATTTTCCTGCACCAATTCTGAGGCTGCATATCAAGTTTGCAATGAAAAACTTTTCTTTCTGCATACATTTTAAGACAACCTAGAAGATTGTTTGTTTAAAATCAGTAACAAAGATTGTGTAATTCTTGGGATTAATGGGAAGAAATATACTGAAGGTTCTATATTTTATATTCTTGATATTATTACTCCAATTTGGGTAAAAATCTGCCACTTTTGTGATGTTTATGTTGCTAGAACAAGAATTATATGTAATTTTTTCTACAAATTGTCATTTGACATTACTTTAATCAAAATTGTATTCTCTCACATATTTTTCACTGATGGGGAGCTGTAATTAGTCTCTTGGAAGCTTGTTCTAAGGCTTTGTTTTTCAAGGTGCAAGTGAAGTGTTCACAGCAACTGTGCTGCTTCTGAGTCACCAAGTAAATGTGTAAACTAGGTACAGCAGCTTTAAGTGTATTTACAAACTCACATTACTAGAGTTCAAAGACATTCTGTGACTTGATGACTTACCAAAAATTCAACTATTCAAGCAAGAATCTTAATTTTTTCTTTAAGTTAATTGTTTGCTAAATTTAGAGTTTTTGCTTGAAAGACTTTTAGTTCTGGCACTTCTCTAAATCAAGCATCCCCTGAACTAAAATTTTTATTTTGAGGGATGGAAGTCCCTTTTAATAAATTAAAATAGATTTTCATTATAGAAGTTTTTTTTCTCAAGAACTGTTTTGACCAGAACTATCATGGTACTATCTCACCCTTAGTATCAGAGCAGCAGGTTTTAATGATGCTTAAGGGGAAAGGGAGGACTGAAAAGTCAGGTTTCCTTATCCATTCCAGTGGTTCACACATCATTGGGCCACAAAAGCACAAAGACACCCCTTATAGATTGGTTTTCAATTGTACCATATCTCAGATTCATTGTGCCATGTACTGTCTCTCTCTGGTACAACCGAACAGAAGCTGCAGACACTGAGCTAAGTATTGTCGCCATGAAACAATGCTAGCTCACCAGCTTGGTTGTGGGAATAATCAAGGCTGGAGGGCACCCCATAGAGAGCCATCAAATCAGGTCTGCTGTGGAAGTGTCTGGTAGATTGTGAACATTCAGGAATCAATGTTGCATCTGCTAGGAGACCCTTTGGCTCATTGAAACTCCTACCCGCCTAACGCATCTGGGCAAGGGGTTCTCAGAAGCCAGTTTCCTTCAGGATAAATTTAATATGTCTTGAGGGCTAGGCATAAGAAAATTGATTCAAGCTCTGCACTAGCAAAACTCATAAACATCTGTAAGATCACAGCTTTTCAACAACCCCGGCATTGGGGGCTATAATTTTGTGAAATATTCTAAGCCTACTCTTCTCATACCTCATGCCAGCATGGCATTTTTTAATTAGGAAGTTGATTAAAAAGGGCACAGTATACCATGAATGTATGTTCATTTGGCAACCATCCAGCTGTTCATTGTCTGGGTCCATGGAAAGTGCTGCTCATCACTAGTTGCAGGAGAAAGAGGAAAAATCAGTGTGTTGCCTGAGAGATGGGCTTGGAAAAATCACCCTTATATCTAATGTCAAGTTGATCTTTAGATGGTGAGTATGTAGATGAACCCATTCAACTTTAGAAATGAAATTCACATTCATTTGAAGATTACTTATTAATATATAGTCATTTGACTATTCAAACTAAAAAATACTTTGGACCTGCTTTGCTGAGAATGATATAAAGGCCAAAAAGACCATTCATATGCCTCTGAGATCAAGCTTGCTGCTTGTAGTCCACTTCCATTATATCTCATAGAAATGGAGAAAGTGACAATGTTCGTTCTGACAAATAGTCTTAATTGTTTACTTTATAAGTGACTATTATTGTTTCATGTTTTTCTTTCCTAGGGAAATCCTTCTCTCCACTAGCTGTGAGTAAGAACTTGGACTATATTATCAGAGGAATAAAATTTTATGCCTAATTGTAGTGTTCCTCTGGCTAATGTGGTGTGAATAAGTACCATGTTATAGCATTTAACCCTGTCCATCCTTCTCATTGCATGAGCACTTGTTCCATCCCAAGTAGGATAAAGAAAATAAAGTAATATAGCCAACATTCAGTTTTGATAAAAAAAAAAAATGAGAATGATCTCACTTGTACAGAGGGCAGATGTTCTGGGAATTCCTTTTAACTCTAGGGAGTGAGAAAAGGATTAAGAATCAAGGGAATACCTCCCTGCCCCAAAAGGCATACTTCAATATTGATAGCACTTTTCTCTTTTGTTCTTTTTCTCCATCTTATATGACCTTTTTTAGAAATTAATGAAGTTTGTATTTTAGTAATATTTAACATAAAGTGATAGAATCAATAAATCTTCTTAAGTTCAAAGCCCATATCACTCTCAACTATCCTTTTCTAATGGAAGGAGTCAGACAACAAAGTTGGGACTGGAAACTATATTTATAAACAATACCTCCTCCTCTCTTTTCTCTTTTTCTCTCCCTCTTTTGTTATCTTTATGTCTGCATGTGTGTTTATATGTAATATATATATATATGTATATATATATAATCCATATTTCAAAACTATATTTTTAAACTGTTCTTTTGAAGATTCTGGATTCTAGATAGTTTAATCCTGGTTACTGTGTGTGTGTCTGTGTGTGTGTGCGTGTGTTTGTGTAATGCTGCTGCCACAGCAGAGGAAGAGTCACAGGAAAATGAACCAATTTGAAAATGATGAGGTAGAGTCACTGCAAGTAATTACAAACTCATGGAGGACTAGGTCTAAGCAGGGTTATTAGAACACTGCTTTTATAGGACAATATTAGAAAAAACTTTCCATTGTTTAGTCACAGACTTACTGATTGGCTAAGGACTATTTAGAGACAAGAAGACAGGCGAAGAGGAGCCTGGCTCACATTCACTCCTCTCTCGTCTCTGACACAATCAGCACAACCAGGATGCAGACAGTCAAAAGGGGCAGGAGTATTGGTCCTGTAACTGCTCACCATTGGTAGAAGGATACCTAAAAAGGAGGGGTAATGAGGGGGATTCCAATTAGAAAGCTGCCATGCATTTCAAACCATTCAGATGAGTACATGCCACATTTACATAGTCAGAGCAGATTGAGCATACCTGCCAGTTCTAGAATTAAGAAGCCTGAGATTAAAACCAGAGGGAGAGAAATTTGGCTAGAATTAATATTCTCTATTTTAACTTGTTAGAAAATTGAGTAGATGATTCTGTGTGCTTTTTGCACAAACATTAGAAAGTCAGGTCACTGCTGAAAGAAAAAAAAAACAGAAATTTGTGCGTGGGGGGCCAAGACTTTGGGTAAGAAAAATAGTTGATACAATAGGTTCTTGTCATTGCAGGAAACAGCTTTGCATAACTAGGATAATACATTTAGAGGTAAAAAGAAGCCTTGGGACCCATATAGCTTGGCATTTTTGCAAAAGATAAATGTAATACTTTATGAAACTAAGTGATTGTTTGTGATGGCACAGCTAGCAAGTTTGAATTGGGAACCGAACCTAGTCCATCTCACTCCAAATCTATCTGCCTTTACATTCTATTAATTTGCTGAATTAGAAAAAAAATGACACATCATATAATGATGCTTTATTGGCCTTCTGTTAAGATGATCAAAGCTTGGTTGTGAACTGATACACAATTCATTGACATAACATTCTAAAAATTCTAGAGGCTACTTATTCAACTGAGTTCTTCATGACCCTGCCCATAAAACATAGAAGCAATTTCATTACCTCAACATGTCAGTCTGATATGCTGTTACCATGATTTTGTTAGCTCACAAACAACCCTTCTCCCTGATGGATCCACACCTGTAGTTCCAGCCAAGAAGTGTTGTGATCTTTTCTCCAGGGACAGGTTAATGCACCTGTTTACAAATGGGTTGAGCCACCTGTTCTTCTAGTTTTAAAGGTAATGATCAAAACAGTTCCAGATCAAAGGGGCTTGAAATATCTGTGTGAATGTCAAATTTTTGCATTTAAAAGAATGATTTTTCCTTAATCCTAAAAAACATAATGTATTAACATTACATTTCTTCTTTATTTGTTGGTATTCCTCCGCTCTAAGAAGACTCACAATGTATCTAAAATACAGTCTTAAAAAATTACCTAATATACTAAGAGACTAAATGACTTGTTCAGGGTCACATAGCCAGTACACATGTAAAGCAGAACCTGAACGCATCTCCTGACTTATAGGTTAATTCATTATGTGTCCTATACTCTGTTGCCTTTTGTTATGTAGTCAGAAAATATTAAAGATTAAATAACTATTCTAAGTGACATAGGTTAGATTATGAAAGTTGAAAGCTGCAACTATACTGAAAAATAGTAATATAATTTACTATAAGCTTTTACAATGGGTATTTCAATTAAAAAGAAAACTAAAATGCTCAGAACATCAATCAGTAAAGATATTAGTGCCTCATATATATAGTTATTTATTTATATAATTATTTTTAAGTTACAAAACACTTTTCTCACAACAACGCTGTGAGGTAAGTAGTATAAGTATCATTTTATCTATTCCACAAATGAGAAAACTGAGGCATAGACCTTCCTTCACTCACAAATTTAATGACTAGTTCTTCTTTCAGAACTATCATTGCCCAAGTGTTCCAGTACATATGCAAGCATTCTCTTTTGTTCCTTATCCTTTCCCCTCTGAAAAGGAAAATAATATAATTTTCACTGACTAGTTCAGGTATTATTTCATTATATTTGTGCTGTAAACATTTCTAAATAACTCAAAAATCTTGGTCAGAAGAAGGGAAGTAGAAACCTCTTAGAATCTTGATGTTTCTAGTAGCACATATTCATGGAATACAAGAACTATATATCTGTCTTTGCTACCTAATTTCATTACCTGTTAACTACTAAGATCTCTTCTAAGATAAAAGTTCTGGCCACCTTTTTAGCATAACACCCATTCATTTCCTTTTCTTCATTTATGCATGCAAACATTCTGAAAAAAAAATTCCCTGTGCTCTTAAATATTCATTTCAAGTCAGAGATATTTGAAGGGGTAGTGTGAAAAGGGCATTGTGTTCATAATCAAGAGATATAAATTTGAATTCTTCCTGGGTTACTTACTGACTGAGTGATATTAAGAAAGTCACTTAGCTTCTCTGACCTTTGTTTGATAAATTAGAAGATTGGATTAGAGTTGAGGCTTGAAAAAGGTCCTGCCACACCTACACCCTATTATCTTATGAGAAATTGTCCTGTTAAAGAGCAAAACTCCAAATGAAAATTTTAGATCTGTGACTCATTCAATTATAAGTAGACCCCTATCAAAAGTGAGGTGCCTAAGAATATTGTTATATTTAAGTTTTT
This sequence comes from Sarcophilus harrisii, assembly GCF_902635505.1. Classification (NCBI taxonomy): domain Eukaryota; kingdom Metazoa; phylum Chordata; class Mammalia; order Dasyuromorphia; family Dasyuridae; genus Sarcophilus; species Sarcophilus harrisii. The sequence continues at coordinate 184,067,315 of NC_045427.1, read as the reverse complement.
GGTTTGGTTGGCACAGTGTTAATGTTAGTTGTTTAATAGAGACAGGAAGAATTTCATAGCAGCATTGCTTTCAATGATCAGTCAGTTCAGCTTTTGTTTGAGAGATTTTCAGAGAAATTTCCTACCATTGATTCCAAGAATGAGAAAGAGAGGTGTTCAGAGCCACTAAGGGCGATGGATATTCTTCAAAATAAAAGAAATGCTCAAACCTATGTTCACTACTTTATCAATCCTCCTCTCCTCTGTCATTCTGAGGCATTCTGATTGGATTCCTTATAACTAAGAAGCAGATTGTTTGGGCTGGAATTAAATGGGGGCAGGTGGTACCACCTGCTGTAAATTCTTCAGCTCTTATTAGCGTCCACATCCATGCCTGTTAGTTGTTGTTTCAATTGTGGGAAGAGACACAGAGGCCTAGCATCATGAAATTATAAGATATTAGGAATATGAGATCATTCCCAACTCAGATAGAAGTAGTTTACTTAAAATCATACAGCAAATAAATAGTAGAACTAGGAAAGAATTCAAATCTATAGATTCCACATCCACAAGTCTTTTCACTGTACCATCCTGCCTTGAGTTAGACTTTGGTTCTTGAAAAATGTATGTGGTGTTTTCAATTTTTTTTAAAAAAAATTGCAACATGTGGCTATTAGTATTGCCTGAGATTAGGAAATTGGTAAGAAGTAATGATCCAATTGTCTGAAGGAGTAGTATCAAACTTAAACAGGGCTAACTAACTCATACATAATGGTCTTGGTGAGTCATATTGACTTAGAAAAACATATATGTGAACATTATCTATGTTGCATTGTATTTTTGTTTACTTGGTTAAATATTTTCCAATTACCTTTTAATCTTCTTTCTTCCTTGTTATGAGTTTACCATATCTGGATTGTAAAGGAAGTGGATATCTTAAATAATTCTGAGAATATATTCCTTTCTAATTATTTCATTGATTCTGTGGTTTAAATGTTACTATAAATGTAAGTTATAAAACTTAAAATACTTAAAAGGTAATTTTTAGAAATCTAGTTCATAGAATCAAAAATCTAGAAGTAAAAGAACAGAAATCATCTATTCCAACATCTTCCTTTAGAGATAAGGAAAATAAGGAATAGGAAGAGTGAGTGAACTTTATTTCAAGTAGTGATCATATAAATGATAAGCAACAAAAGTAGAATTTGAATTCATGTTTTCTGACTCTAGACTTCATTCTTTTTCTATTGTGTCACATTGCTTCCCTTTGTTCTATCCTCATTCTTGCCTTACTGACACAGACTATTAGAATAGGTAAACCAGTGTAACAGTGGAAAACATAGCATTTGGAATTAGTAAATGTGGATTTTCATCCTGCCTCAGATAATTATCAGCCATAAAGTTATGGACAAGTTGTTTAATTTCTCAGACCCATTTTTCTTTATTTGTAAAATAGGGATAATCATGTGATATTTTTACTGTCTCCATAACAGCATTGTAAAAAAAAAAAATGACTTATGAATCCTAAAGTCCTATATAGATGAGACACTATTTACATGCATCCTGGATTAGAATTAGAAAGAAAAAAAAAAAAACACGAAAGAATTCAGAATTGCAACTAGGCTGAGATTTGAAAATTTCCCTTAGGGGCTCATTTAGTTCAGACTCTTCATTTTCCAGATGAAGAAACTGAGGCCGAGAATAAGAATGGAAATTCTCTAAGGTAAAACTGTTAACAAGTGTCCTGGTCAGGATTAGAATCCAGATCTTCAGATTCCAAAACCAATATTCTTCTCATTGCACCAAAGAGCATTGTGAGAAAGTAGAATTTTGTTCAATAACTTTACAGTGTCATAGGAAGCAAGATCTGAATTCTACTCCTGTTTCCATCCATTGATATGTTTGTTCTTTGCCCGTTATTTGCTTTTCAGGACAGGAAAAACAATTGACTTTGAGCTTTCTAACACCAAACTCGGAGTAGGTTAGCTTCCATTGTTTGATAGTTATTCTTACATTTATTGGAACCAGCACAGAAGCATTAAAAGGAACAGGGTTGTCAATTTAATCTAATTCTCAACTTGCCCAGCCCTTGGGGAAAAAAAAAAGTTATTAAGGAATCTGAGTGGAATTTAACATGTAGATAAAATAGAACTTCCATCTAAATCATTTTTACTTTGAGACTATGATTTTTATTTTTTGTCAGAGAAGTGTTTCATGTAAACAGTAAATATAATTGGAGGGATATGTAGTGAGATGGAAAGAGCCCTGGGTTTGACATCAGAACACCTAGATATGATTCTCACTCTAAACTTGTCCTTCTTCCCATTAAATCAGCAGTTCTCAAACTTTTTGGTTTCAGAATCTCTCTATACTAAATTACAGAGGATTCTAAAGAGCTTTTATTCATGTGGGTTATATCTACCCATATTTGCCATACTAGAAATTTTAACTGAGCATTTAAAAAATTCATTTAAAATAATAATACGCCTATTTCATGTTAACATAAATACCATTTTATGAAAGATAACCATATTTTCCAAAACAAAAACAATTTAACAAGAATAGTGGCATTGTTTTTGCATATTTTTGCAAATCTCTTTAATGTTTGGCTTAATAGAAGACAGCTGGATTTTGATATCTGCTTCTACGTTCAATCTGTTGTGATAGATTATTTTCGTTGAAGAAAATACAACCACACACACACAAACCAACATATTTGGAAAAGAGAGTAGTTTTAATAGGCAAAAAATAACACTGTTATTTTAAAAAATTAGTTTTGACCTCTTAGACTCCCTGAAAGTGTCTCAGGGACTTCAGAAAGCTGTAGACCACATTTTAAGAACTGCCACACTCCATAATACTTCGTAAATAACTATTATGTTACTGTGGGAAAGTGATTTCTGTTCAATTACAGTTTGCTTACTTATAAAATGCTAGTAATAACACCGATATTAATGGATATATTGCACAGTATAAACCCAAAAACATATGATGCAATCATTATTGATAACAATAAGCAACAGTTGTTTTATATATCAATAACCTGTTTGTTTTTTTCAATGTAACTTCTTTCATGGATATAGATTACAATTTAGGTTATTTTTGTTGTTTAGTCATTTCGGTAGTATCTGATTTTCCATGATCCCATTTGGGGTTTTCTTAGGTAAGATATTAGAATGGTTTGCCATTTACTTTTCTAGATTCTTTTACAGTTGAGGAAACTGAGGCAAACAGGGTGAACTGATCTGCCAGGGTTCACAAAGCTAGTAAGAGTGTAAGGCCAGATTTTAACTCAGGACGATTAGTCTTCTGATCCCAGGTTCAGAGTACTATCCATTGTGCCAGCTAGCTGTCTACAATATAATGTTCTCCTATATAATGTTGTTATATATTATAAAATATAATTAATCATAATATTATTGCTGCAATTACTCCTCCTATTACTACTGATGATGAAGAGGAAAAGAATGATATTGTTGATTATGATGATTATTAGCCTTGATTTAAAAAAAAAAAAAAAAAAAAGAACATTGGCAGCTAGATGGATCAGTGGACAAAGTCAGGAAGATATATTTTCCTGAGTTCGAATCTATCTTAATACACCTACTAGCTGTATGGCCCTGGGTAATTCACCTTATCTTGTTTGCTTTAATTCTTCATCATCTCTTAAATGAGCTAGAGAAGGAAATGGCAAATCATTCTAATATCTTTGCCAAGAAAACCCCAAATGGAATCATAAAAAGTTGGACATGACTGAAAAACAACAACAACAAGGATAGCACAAAGGATTTCTTCTGGAGAGATTTTATTAGTTGCATTTTTCTGATAAAAAAGTTCTAATGATGATTTTTATGATGATGATCTAGTACTATATGACTTTGTAATGTACTATGATAAAAAATTAAATGTTGCTGATTTCAATGATGAGTTGATAGTTAAGAATATTCCTATTTTAATTTTTACTGTGAGTTCATTCAAATAATTTTCATACATATAATCATCTCCTTTAGTCTCAAAATATTCCTGAACAGAAATCACAGGATCATGAATTAAGGAATTTAAATTTTAAAGGAATTGGATCTTAGATGTTATCTAGTCCCAAATCTTCATTTTTCAGATTGGGAAACTGAAATCCAGACAGATTTAGTCATTTTTCCTATGTCATACTCACAGCAAGAAATAGCATGAAAATTTGAACCCAAGTTCTGGAAACACTAGTTCTCTTTTCCATTGCCTCATACTATTATCCCATTTGATGGATGGTTAAGTGTTTTACAAAGAAGGTAAGCAGGGGAACAATGTTGAAAACTTGACCCTCAAACCCCAGTCTCCCATCACTAGCTCCCATCTGTATTTATTTTCCAAGCTGTTTATTCTGGTAATAATACTCAATAAAGAAATTGTGGTGTCAGTTTCATGTCTTCAATATGATGAATTCTGTGCCTTGATTTGCCATAATAATTTGGCATAATACTAGTATATAAAAGAAAGAAAAAGATTGACCACAAATTAGAATAGCTAAAAAAAAACCTAAATTAGATAAAAAACTAAAATATACTAATTTAATGGAATATTATTATGCAATAGAAAATAATGGAATATTACTATGCAATATAAAGTCCTTCAAGCATGAGGAATTCAGAGAAACACTGGACAATGTAAATGATTTCATATAGGACCAAATAAGTAAAAAAAAACCCCAAGGACAATATATGTCTCTACAATAAGGCAAATGAAAAAAAAAATCATTAAAAGGAAGTTTCACTTTGAGTAAAAGAAATATAAATGAGGGTCCTGAATGAGAGATAATGGGCATAATAAAGCATATCTCATCCATTATGTCAAAAATTTAGGGGAATACTATGGTAGAATATTATGTAAATTTCAGACGGGGTTTTCCTATCAGATTTTTTTCCTAAACTATTTGTGTTCAGTCTGTAAGGGAATGGGTGGTGAATTATATAGACACAAGTTGGCTAGAAAATATATATTAAATAGGACATTGCCAACATGTGAATGGCTTATGATAGTATCTTCATGCTGGACCTGAAATAAAAAATTAAAAAAAAAAAAACAGATTCTGAACCCTGCCTCAAATACTTACTAACTATGAGACCTTAGGCAAATCATTAGACTTCTCTCAGCCTCAGTTTTTCCATTTACAAAATGGAGACAATAAGAACACCTACCTCTCACAGTGGTTGCGAGTATGAGTATCAAATGAGATAATCATTATACAGCACTTGGTACAGCACTTAGCACATAGTAAGCACTAAATAAATATTAGTTGTCATCATTATCATCATCACCATTATCATTGCTTCACAAAGTTAAGGATCAAACAAAATTATATATGTAAGGTACTTTATAACTTTAAAGTGTTAGGTAGATGCTAACTATATTATTATTATTATTATCATTGGATACTGCTAATATCCAATCAAGCAACAATCACTTATCACTATATGATAAGTGCTAAGCTTTGCAGTTGAGACTAGAAATATAAAGGCGATATACAATAAAATAATCTCTGAGTTGAAGCAACTTATATTTTATTAGGAAAAATAACATGCATGTTTATGTGTGTATGCATGCATACATACATACATACATATATATATATATTCAAAGGAAATACAAAACAATTATGTTTGATATCATTAGCAATTGCCAGGATCAGGAAAGGCTTTTTGTAGGAGATAATACTAGAACTGAAGGAAGAAAGCTAAGGATTCTCTTACATGAGCCATGTTTCTTTAACTATATGCCACCAGTAAAATGGGGGGAAAGAAAAGTGAGAATACTCAATATGGGGGAAATCATAGGGAAAAAAGAAATAGACAAATTAAGGAAAGAAAAATGCAGATAGTGAATTGAGTTGCAATTCTCTGATTTTTTAAAGTCTGAAGTTAATAGCTTTGGTTAATACTAGGGAGTACAAGGATGAGTTAAAGGGAAGGTCAAGTTACAGAATATTCCTTTTAAGAAGATCCATGGGTTCCTAAGTGACAAAAGAATGTATCCTATTATCTAGCAAATATAACTATTGAGTTATCTTATCAAAAGAGAACTTACCTGAAACTGTAATAAACCAAAGCAACAAAAAGTGAAAAAAAAAATACAGAAACCCTGTGTGTATATATTTGTATGTGTATGCCAGTGTATAATAGATAATGATTTGTTCTCTGGTTTATTAATTATTTGAATAATGACAATGGATTGAAATTAATCAAATCAGCAATTATTTATTTAATGTTTTGTGCAGGACACTGTGCTGTGTGCTTTGGTGAAGTAGAAGATATTGTACCTGTCCTCAAGAAATTTGCCATTTAGTTGAGGAGACAAGCATATTGTGTAGTGCATAGAGTGCTGGACTTGGAGTCAAGAATATCTGGGTTTCAGTCCTGATACCGAAACTTACTAGCTGTGTGACCTTGGGTAAGTCCACTTAATTATTCTGAATCTCAGTTTGTTCATTTTTTAAATAAGGAAATTGCACCTATATGGTTCCTTTCAGCTTTAAATTTGTGATCTGATGATCCTAAAATCTAAATATGTGAAAAGTTAATGACCAATAAGAAAATATGATTAGTAATCCAAAACAAATGCAAAACCATTCAATTTCAAGAACACTTCTTAAGCAACAATAAAATGCAATGCAGTGCAGGTGCTACTACCTAAAGATATGAAAATGAAATATTACATGAACTCTGAATTCAAGGAATTTATATTCTCATTATGAATATTTGGAATGCACATGTATGTGCACTATATAAGATAAAGTATGATTCAGACCAAAAAAAAATGCTCTAGACCAAAGACTGATAGATAATTTGAGAGATCATTATCAAATGGGATGATTAAGGGGGTTTTCAGAAAGAAAAGATTTTGCAAAAGAGGAAGAAAAGGATTACAAAAATAGAGATGAGGAGGAAACACATTTCAAGAAAGGAAATTGATGACTTACATAAATATATATATATACATATATATATATATATGTGTGTGTGTGTGTGATAGTGGCAGGAGAAAACCAGTTAAAAAATGTGAGTACCTGGTAGACTCTTTTTACTGAAATATGCATAAAATGCTCTTAAGTTCCTACATGAGAAACTTATAATATCTTCTGGATGTAAAGGAAGGTTTTGAGCAGAAGAGTGGTCTAATCAAAAATGTGATTTAGTTGCTTATGATAAGATTCAGGACTGAAACCCCAATTCAAAGAGAGTAGGAAGCTATGCGATTAACCAGACAGTCAATGGTTAATTGACAAATGAGTTCTACACAGTATAAGTATGATAGAAATTCAGAAGAGGGAGCTATTACATCAAACTGCAATGGTCAGAATAAGGTGTATAGAAAAACTTTATTTTGAACTGAATCTTGAAGGATGTTACAACTTAGGCAAGGTGCCCTGCATAATAGACCTTTTTTAAGCAAATTTTTTAATAGAATTAAATTGGTTGAAACATTTGGGGCAAAACCACCAAGATGGGACATTTCTGATTATAGAAGTAAGTTTACTAATCTTGTATAATATTAACCAAGTGCATATATGTAATATCTTTATGTTTTCCATTGTTCCTATCAATTAATCAATAAACAGCCACTTATTACATATTTCCTATGTGCCAGATAGTGTGACAATCTCTGGAAATATCAAGAAAGCTCTGGAAATACCAAGAAAGTGTGACAAGCTCTGGAAATGCCAAGTAGCTCATATTCAAATGAGAGAGAAAGTATGGAAATGGCTAGATACATTCAGAATACATGTAGTATAAATAAGAGATAATCAAAGAGGGAAGGTCATAAGATCTGGGGAGATTGGAGAAGGCCCTTTGCAGATTGTGATATCTGAGATAAGTCTTGAAGGAAACCTTAGCTGGAGGTAATGAAGGAGATATTTTAAAATTAGCAAAGAATTCTATATACCCTATCTCAGTCCTGTAAAATAGGTGTTACAGGTATTATGCCCATCTTGCCAATAAGAAAACTAAGGATCAAAGAGATTAAATTACTGTCCCGTGGTCAAAGAACTACTATCAGAACTGGATCCTGCACACAGTTCTTTCTTCTAAATCCATTACTTCATCCATTGTCATCTCTATGTCTTTATAAAATTTACACTATGGTATGGGGGAATAGGGATAAAGACACAAGCATAGCTAACCACAATACACAACATTTTGTGAGTTCCCTAGAGAAATACAAAGAAATGGTAGGTGAAGTTCATGGGAGAATAAAGCAGAATTAAGAAGATTAAAATGTTCTTGTATTCTTTGACTTGAGAATAACATACTAAGTTCTAAAGTAATTGGCAAAACACAAACTTGAAAGAAATAATGGGAACATATTCATCATTTTTTTTTTTTTGCTTTGTAAACACGAATAAGGATTTTTCATTCATTACATCAAGTTTTGCTTTAAGGATAATAAATTCAGAGTGAGTCATAAATATTAAATATGTGTGTGATAATGTTGAATGGTTTTTATTTTGCTAACAGAGTGAGACTTGGACCCCAACATTGTTTATGATGTTGTGTAATGATAATGAATCTGCTTAGTTCAGGAATAAAATGTTCAAATCAGTTGACTTTTGGAATTCTTAATATTTCCCTCTCTTGCTGTTAGTAATATCTTCTAAGATGAGTATTACAGAATAGATAGTCTATTTTAGCATAGAAAGAAAAATGACCACATTCATTTATTTCTGGCTCTTTCCCAAGTAGGCCATTTTATACAAGGACCTATTTTGATATCTGTACATGAAGGTAAGCATTACTAGGATAATAAATGCAACCTTCCAAATTGTTTTGAAAAAATAGATTTTTCTAATTTTTTCCTATCTTGTCGTCTTGAGATCAAATCAAAATTCTCTCTTATTCTTACACATACCAAAAGAACAAATTGGGTTTTGATAATTAAGTAAAATATTCTTAAGTAACTTTTTCAAACTTATTAATGTTTCGGATGCTTAGGTAATTTTCCTATCTTTCATCTTTGTGAAAAAATCATCAAGCTGGGAAATAGAAAAGGTAGTCAGGTATAACTGAGAACACACATTGTTTGAAATCCCTGAACTTAGGTTTGAGTTCTGGCTTTTTCCTCTCTTATACTTGAATGTTACTGAGCAAATCTCATAATCTCTCTGGGGTTCTCTTCTATATTTTCTCTCTTCTATGAAAAGAGAGGGATAGACTCTAAGAGAGGTCCTCTATCTCATTTTTATTCTAAGGAAATGACTTGTTTAAAGTAATGGGCACACTGAGATTGACTTCTTATTGCTCCCCTTCCCAGTAATGTTTATTGTAATTTGTTAGCAAGATATTTATTGAGAATTTTCTCTGTGTATCATGATGTCCTGAACCTCCATCAGACATCATATGGTTTGGTACCTGCCATCTAGGAATTTAAAATCTTACTGGAAAGACAAGAATTATACTCATAATATCGAGAACAATACAAAATAGTATAAAAGGGAGGGAGGGAAAGGAGGAGAGACTGACAAAAAGACAGCAAAATGAGAGAGCCCACAAGTACAGAGCAGTCAATTTTACAAAGACACATGACCTTAACTCTTCATCTCCAGTCCCACATTTCCAAAGGCATTCAGTTTATTTCTATGTGATTACCTTACCAAGATTTCTAACACATTATGTCCAAAGCTTTTTTCTTCTAATTTTTTCCAGATGACATTCTCTTTTCCCCAATCTACATACATTCAACTTCTCTATTAACCATTCTTGTGTATTCCTACTGCTATTAGTCTATTAATATAGCTTTTCCTCATCCTTTTGAAGTACTGATATAGGCTCTAAAAGATCTTTCTGTCTCCATTGTCTTCTCCATTCTTATTCATATTCTATACCATTGTCAGACTTATCTTCTCTTTGAACAAATCCAGTCATGTCACTCCTCTGTTCAAAGCTTTTCATTGGTTCCCTTAAGATCATACAATTTAAAGTTCTAAACTGAAGTTAGAGAGAATATAAGCCAAAGGCTGTTAACCTGAGTTCCATGAATGCCAAAAAAAATTCTGGAAGTCCTTGAATTTAGGTGGGGAAATTTTATTTTTCAATATAATTGATTTATTTTCTAATCTTATGAATTTTATTTTATACATTTAAAGCCATTTTCTAGAGAAGAGATTCGTAGGCTTTGCCAGATAGTCAAGAAGGGATTCATGATACATACACATAAAAAAGTCTGAAAACTCTTCATCTAGTCCAACCTTCTAATCTAAATTCCAATGTGAAGAAGACTAGAGAACTCGTTTAAAATTAGTAGGTTGAACTAGTTCAAGGGTTCTCAGATGTGTATGTGTGTGTGTGTGTGTGTGTGTGTGTGTGTGTGAGATGTGATGTGAAGGCCAAAGTGGGTAAATAGTCTTACAAGTAACTATGATTCCAAATTCACTGTACCCGACACTGTATTACAATACCTTCTCTACTGAATAAATTTCATATTCCCTTTTTTCTTAATCATTCAAGGTTTTCCATGACATTTCATTACCTAATTTTTTCAGTCTTACCTCCCTCTCCTCTAATAGGTTCAACTGTTCCTACGATGTCTTTATTACTATTCCTCCTCTCTCTGGATTTAACTTCATTTCGTTACTCAGTATTCCTTGTTCAAAGTCCATTCCAAATGCTTTTGGCCCCCAAACACCATATATTGCCTCTAGTATTAAAAAAATTGTCAATTATTTGGCTTTTGAAGTTCCAGCTTAAATATGCTTTCTCAGGTTTTCTTTGTCATATACATTCTATGATTTCATGCACTATGTAGTTCAAATACAGTGGCCTACTTCTTGTTCTCCTTTCACTGTCTAGTACTCTATGTCTCAGCTCTGTGCTTTTGCCCAGGCTGGCACTCATATTTGGAATGTATACCCTCCTCATGTCCACATTTTAGAATCCTTAACTTTAAAGTTCAATTCAAGTGACACATCCTATGAAGCTTCTTATGACACCCTTCAGATGCTAATTTTCTTATCCCCAAATTACTTTGTATTTAATTTGTCTTTATTTTGTATTTGCTCATAGTGGTTTTCCCCTAGAATGTGAGTTCCTTAAAGGCAAGGATTATTTCATTTTTGTTGTTGTATCCTTGACTCATAGTATAATGTGATTGATTTTCTGATAGTCTCAGTCAATAATGACCTTCCCATGTTTAGAATTCACAAATAATTGTGTTTATACCACTCATTTGCTTGTTGTGAATTATTAAACATGGTGGTTGTTTATGAATCAAAATTAGAGATGACTATGTGAATTAGTGGTCAGTTAGGTGGCACACTAGACAGAGTGCCAGACTTGGAGTCAGGAAGACTCATCTAATAAGTTCATATCTGGCCTCAGGTCCTTACTAGCTAAGTAACTTTTTGCAAGTAACTTAATTCTCTTTGACTCAGTTTCCTCATTTGCAAAATAAGGTAAAGAAGGAAATGGCACATCATTCCAGTATTTTTGCCCCCCCCAAAAACCAAATGGGTTCTTGAAGAATCAGATACAACTGAAATAACTGAACATAATATAGACCAATAGTAGCTTAAAAAATTCTAAATCAGTATTTTCTCAACGCTGTTCTTTCTTATCTCCATGTTAGACAATAATAGGATCACAGAATTAGAGTTAAAAGGAATCTTACAAGTCATCATGTCCAGTGGCATCAAATTTAAATAGTAACAGGGAGACTGCACTGTGTATAAGAATCCCTGGTAGATTCATATTGACTTAGAAAACTATTGAGCAATATTATCTGTGTTCTAGTGTATTTTTTTTATTTCTTTTTAAAAATATTTCCCAAGTACTTACAAGTACAAAAAATATTTATAGCAGCCCTTTTTGTATTTGCAAGGAACTGTAAACTGAGAGGATGCCTATTAGTTGGAGAAAGCCTGAATAAGTTATGGTATATGAATGTTATGGCATATTTTTGTTCTATAAAAAAACTATCAGCAGGATGATTTCAGGAAGGCCTGGAGAAACTTGCATTAAATGATGCTAAATGAAATGAATAGAACCAAAAAACACTGTACACAAAAATAACAAGAATATACAATGATCAATTCTGATAGATGTGGCTTTTTTCAACAATGAGATGATTCAGGCCAATTCCAATAGACTTGTAATGAGGAGAGCCATCTGAATCCAGAAAGAGGACTATGGGGAATGAATGTAGATCTAAACGTAGTTTTCACCTTTTTTGTTGTTGCTTGCTTGTTTTTTTTTTTCTCATTTTTTTTGATCTGATTTTTCTTGTGCAGTAAATTAATTGTATAAATATGTATACAAGAATTTCACGTTTAACATATATTAGATTACTTCCTGTTTAAGAGAGGAGAGAGAGGGAAGGGAAGGAGAAAAAAACTGGAACACAAAGTTTTGCAAGGATAAATGTTGAAAACTGACTTTACATATATTTTGAAAATAAAAAGCTATTATTAAAAAGATAAAAAACATTTCCCATTTACATTTTAATCTGGTTCAAGTGCTTTGTCAGCAATATTTGAGGCCTCTGCTCTAATCCAACCCCTCTATCTTTTACAAATGAGAATATTATGTGAGTCAGCATGTTATAGATTTGTACCCAAATTCTGTGACCATAACTATAGAGTTTGTTCTGCTGTATTAGACCAGTTACTTAATTAGTTCCCTGAAGGCAGAAACTTGCATCTTCTCTAAACTTTCAGTAAATTTCAGCTTCTAGAATGATATTCTCCTCATAAGAGCTACTTAAATTTTTTATTGACTTGAATTTATAATGAAATTTTATAAATATGATGATTTTATGTTTCTATTATGAAGACTTCAGAGGTCATCATATTCAGTTCCCTCATTTTATGAATAAGGAAACTGAGGATCAGGGTTAAATAATTTGACCAAGATCACAAAAGGAATAAGTATCAAAGGAGTTATTTGAACAATACACAGTTAGGGGTATAGTAGGTAGAGTGCTCAGTTTGAAATTAGGAATACCTGAGTTCAAATGTGACTTCAGACATTAGTTAAGTGATCCTAGGTAAGTCAACAGTTCTGTGATTCAGTTTCCTCATTTGGAAAATGGGAATAATACTATTCCTTACTTGAGATGTTTGCTCTATGCTTTGCAAATCTTAAAGTACTATATAATTATTAGCTATTAATAGTATAGACGACACAGTAATTAGACTACCAGGCTTGGTAGTCTTCTTCAGGAAGAAAATCATCTTCCTGAGTTCAAATCTGACTTCAGACATTTACTAGCTGTGTGACGCTGGGCAAGTCCCTTAATTTTATTTCTCATCTGTAAAATGAGCTGGAAAAAGAAATGCAAACTATCTTTGATGAAAATACCCCAAATGGGATCACAAAGAATAATACAGAACTGAAACAATTCAATAATAACAAAAAATAGTTTAATGCTTCCCATTTTATAATCTCTCATACCTGAGTATCTTATACTTAACTTATATATATACTATAACTTAAAATGTATAACTTTTCAAACTCCTTAAGAGCAAGGACCATGAACTATTGTCTTACCTTTCTATTTTTGTAGAGCATCTTCTAAATCAGTGATTCTCAAAACAATAACTACTGGGAATGCTTGAGAGTGTTCATAAGGTTGAAGCTCTTTTAATATTAATACAAAGATACCTAATTCCTAATATGACCAATATCAACAGACACATTTTTATGAGTAAAAAAGGAATGCTAAGAAAAAAATAATTTCAGATTACTCTGGTAATCTGGTTGATAGTACTGTGTAAGTAATAAATGTTTATTCTCTGATTAAGTTATAAAAAAGCTAATTTGTTCTTGAGCTATATTAATTGTAATATGATATACAAAACAGGTAAGATTTTATTTCCATTCTGCTTGGTCAGAACAATTATGGAATGTTATGTTCAATGCTGAGGGTTGCAGTTTTAGTAGAACACAAACAAAATGGAATGAAAAGGATAAACTAGAGAATGAAATCGTGAGAGTACTGGTAATTATCAGGTGAATCTTAACTGAAGGACCTGAAAATACCTAATATGAAAAACAAAAGGACAAAAAAGCTTAAGGGAGGTGGGGGACATCATAACTGTCTTAAAATATTTGAAACTATTGTGTTGAACACTTATTCTTAATAGTTCCAAGAAATAACATGCAGATCCAAAGGAGAACTTTTCCAGACTTGTCAACAATGGAGTGGATTATGTTAGGAAGTAGTGAAGTGTTTGAGGGTATCAACATTAGAAGCTGTGTTCTCTTTAACTCCTCAATCTCATTCACCACATATATCTAGTAAATTTCCAAATCTTGTCATTTTTACCTTCACAACATCTCTGCTATTTAACTTCTCTGAATTCATATGGCCCACATTCAGGCTCTTATGACCTCTTGCCTGGACTATTGTTATAGCTTTCTAATTGGTTTGCTTGCTTCAGATCCCTTCCAAACCCAATCTATCTTCCATTCAGCTGCCAAAGTGATTTCCCCAAATGATAGTCTGACCATGTCATGAACCTATTCAGGAAACTTCAATGATTTATTACCATTGAGATCGATATAACATCCCCTATTTGGCATTTAAATCTCTTCACAATCTGTCACTTGAAAGATACTCAGGCCTTCCAAGTATTCTTGCACTTATTTCCCTTCCCACACTCTGTGAACCATCAATACTGGTTTTCTTGTTTTATACACACACACACACACGTACACACACACACACACACACACAAAACAAAACCAAAAAAAAATGTATCTCCATCTTCCACCTCCATATCTTTTCTTTGGCTGTCTTCTACGTCTAGAAAACTTCCTCATTTCTACTTTAGGTTCCCTGAAGGAGATTCAGTTTGAATTTCTCCTTTTGAAGGTGACCATTCCCAGTACTTACCATGTCTCCATTCTCCCTTTCTCCACTCCTAGTCATCTGCTAAGGACTTCTCTCTAACATATTACTGTCTATGTACTCTTTCTATACTTTGTATTACCTAGCTATTTTTATTTTTGTCTCTTTAGAATTTAGAAGTCTGCTCTTCGAGAGCATAACAAGTGCCTGTTGATTGGCTGGCTGCCCTGAAGTACTAAGGCAGAAGCTAAATGACTGACTACCTGACAGGGTTGTTACATAGGAAATGACATTCTGATTTGGGGTGAGAAGGAACTAGATACTATCTGAAGTACTTTCCACCTCTATTTTTGTATAAGTACAACTTTACTAGGCCTAGGCCTATAGCTCCCGTTTCATTTCTCTCTCCTTTTCCTCATTCCCACCTTTCAGTTCATCCTTTACTAGATGGATTATGATCTGTCATTCAAGGAACCAGTAACAAAGCTTTCATTGAACATTTGCTATGTGCCAAATACTTGGAGGGAGAGGGGATCCAAAGAAAAACAAAAACAACCTTTTCCCTTAAAGATTGTATATTCTATTTGCTTCCTAGATGGTTAGAAGAAAAAGATTCATTTAGTTTTCCTTTTCCTTCTTCCTACTCTGTCCTGGAGGAGTAAATGCCCAGTTGTAATAGTATCAGCAAGTAACCAGAGATTCTAGAAAGAGTTCCCTTTTTTCTACTTTGTGTCCCATCACTCTCGTAAGAAGCTGCCTTGGATATTCCCCAGCAAAAATGTGGGAGGCAGTGTCCATAAGTTCCAACTTGGTTCCAAATACATTTTGTAATCAATAAAAACAAAAAATTTCCATACTTCATCCCAGACGATTTGGTTCCAACCCTTTCTAAACTTCTCTATGTCTCATTTAGTCCTACTGTGTACAAGACACAGGGTTAAGCAAGATTATTACTACACACTTTCAAAGTTCAATAGATAAGGCAAGATATCAGTAAGAGCCAGAATACCCAATCAATACCCTTACCCAGAATCATGGAAGGCAGAAGGCTATTTTTATTAGAATCTATTTGGACACTTCTTACTTTATCTAGTTATTCAGCAAGTGTATTCTCTCTTATTGACACCTGATAGGTACCATTTGGTCCCACTTAAAAAATAAATAGTTCTGTATCTGGCACTTAGATTGAAGCAACTGAAAGGGTCCTCCAAGATTTAAAATGCTTGAATTTATTCACAACAATCAATGTTAATTATTGGGCAGAGAAGTGGATGGAATTGCAAAGACCAGGGCTTTCCTCTTGCTCTCCACACCTTCCTCTCACTCCTCTAGGTCTCCTTTCTTTTCTCTCCACTGAGGATTGTCCACACTCTCCTAGGAAGGAGTATATTTCAGGACAGCAATCAGGTCAGAGTGCATTTTGAATCAGATGTTTCTGCACTTGAGCCTGCGCACAGAGATAAGCTTTAGCACCTGCTAACAGAAAAGTGCTTGAACTTCTTTCCCCGCTGAGTGCAAAGGTGTTGCCATGATAGAGGCAAGAGGGCAGGGGAGGAGGAGGATTGGGAAGGCCCCACAATGGGCAGGTGTGCCCTGAAAACAAAAAAGAACCGCAGGCTTGACACAGATTTGGCTGTGGTAGCCTAGCTCTTGTTTAGCTTTACTTCAGCACAGTGCTCTCTATAAAGGAACTTCCTGTTCTTAATGTAATATAGAAACTTGGATTTCCTAATGAACATTTTAAAAATCAAAATTGATTTTGTAATTAAGGTAATACTACCAGACTGAGCAAAGCTTATTGAGAGAAAAATATATTGTACTTAGATTCTCAACGTCATTTCAAGATATTAAAATGCACATAGTGAGTAGAGGGATGAACTTTGCTGTCAGTTATTGGTCTCAAATAATATTTGTTTGGCCCTGAAAAGGGCAGTTACGGTCTCTGGATGAAATGCTTCCTGGCATTATGTGCCAGTAGCTCCTAATTTCGATTTGTGATGTCCTTTCTTGTTTATTTGTTCTGGTCTCTGCATAAGGTTTTGACGACCATTCCTAGCTTGCGATGTGGTTTGAAATTTAGCTGTGAAACCTCTGCAATCAATTTCGCACCAACCCCAAAGGCCTGAAGTAGGAAGGCTGTTGCATAAACACTCCAGTATTGCTCAGACCAGTGATGCAAGTAAAACAATTAACTTACTTGCTCAGAACTTTCATAACAGGAAATGGGTTGAAAAGCATTATAAATGATGCTTAATGTCTATAATTCAGTGATAATGATTAGATTGGTGGGGAGGGTTAATTTTAAAAATGTTGTAATGAAACCAGAAGGGGCTATGTAGATTGGTAGTAGCTAAATTACCCCGACTAGCATATTCCAAACGATGTTCTGTAGATGTGAATTAAGCTTTACATTAAAAAAAAAAAAATCTGGATACTACTTATATTTCTTTTAAATTATTAAATATAAAATCACACAGATATCAAAAATATGTGTAGCATTTTTTTTTTACTTTGAATGAAGGTTTAATTTCATTTTTTTTTTTGCTCTAAAATTTCTCCAACTCTCCAAACCAGTATTTGCATGTTGTATCCATCTATTTGGCTCTAAACATATTCCACAGCTAAATTAATATGGTAAATGACAAATTTATATTTCCCTCAGAATCCAAGTCTTACTTCCTATCACCATACCAGACTACACTAATATATTCCTCTCTTTTATATACCTATAACTCATATTGTATACACCATTCAATTGCCATCTATGATTTGTCATGATGTGTTTTTCTGATGTTTTAGCAGGGAGAAAGCAGTGATTTCATTGACATGGAGAACACCCAGTATTTTTCCTTCACTGATATAGGCTGATAACTCATAATAATCCTAGATCACATTTATTTCTAAATTTTAAATATATTGCATTTTGCACACATTTTTGCACAGATTATCTTATTGTATCCTTGTAATGACCTCATGAAGTAAATTCTCATATTATCCTCACTTTACAGGATGAGGAAACTAGGGCCCAGAAAAATTATTAAATTATCTAAGCTCACACAGATAGGATATAGCAAAATCAGGATTTGAACTTTGGTCCATATTCAATAGAACCACTGTACTATGCATCTTCAAAATTTCAAGAGATAATAAAAAATAAAACATTCTTTGGGAAATTTCTAGATTTTTTGGCCTATAAAAAAGTATGTTTTCCTGTATAAATTTTCAATGCTTTGTCTGTGAATAACAAAACCCTGAGAATATTCTTTCTTTAGTGTAATATCTTATTTCAACCATTGCTCATCAGAGAAGAAACCAATATTTCCATGGTGATGGCTTATATCACATAGCTCTGAGTTGAAGTAGTTTTTCAACAGCCCATCTGACTTGATTTGATTAATCTCCCGTTAGCCAATTCACTAGTCTCAGAAGTTGAGTTTTGTTTCATTCAATGTGTAATAATATATTGCATATATGACCTACAGAACTCTGTTTCTTGCCTACATGCAAATTTACTAATTGTTTTCAACTTTATTCCTGCTTTTAAAGGTCCATTAGTCTCAAAGGGACATGACTATGGGGTTTGGATAATCGTGTATAGACACTCATTCCTCCAAATGTTTTATCATAGTGCACACCCAGAACTAGTGAAGAAAGAGATAAAAATGACTAATGATTTTGAAGTACCTAATACTTGGAGAATGCACTACAATTTATACTCACTAAAAATGAATGGAAAAAGATCTACTAATTGACAGTTATTCATTTCCCTACTATTGTGAATGTCATGAATAGTATTATGGAACTACAGAAGCACATATAACAAGTTGATGAGTAAAAGAGAGTGGAGTTTTGGATTAGAAAACCAATACTTTTCCATTAAAACATACACACATATTTAGGATACATTGTTATTCATTCAACAAACATTTATTAAATATCTATTAATATGTGACAAACCATGTGGACACTTGAATGTACAAAATGAAAAAAAAAACAGTTTCTGTTCTCAAGGAGTTTACATTCTATCATAATTTATTTGTGAGCATTAGAATAAGGGTATACTTAGAAATTAGTGCACACAGTTAACCTCAGTTCTTATTTCTACAGCCCAAATTTCTATAAGGAATCATTATCTAGTAGAAACAACATTATCTAGAGCCAGAAGACCTGGGTATGAAATCTAACTTTATTTTTTACACTTGTGACCTTGAAATTTTCATTTCTCTCTTTCCTCATCTTGCTCAATTATAAAATTAATTTCCTTCCAACTCTAAACTCTACTAGTGACTATCACCTATTACAAATAATATCCTAGTACTCCAAAATATTGTGCTTTTTCCCACATGTAACAAGTACAAAGGAACCTAAACATGAGACACTTGTAAAGGACTAGAACTTGTTCTCAGTTCATTCCTATTATGTTTCTGATACAAAAAAATGTAGAATTTATAAGATATTTACATAAAGGAAGAGGGGTAATTTTTTTTAAATTAATTTTTAATTTTTAAAAATTTATTTTAAAATATTACAAATGTTTGGATGATTTCACAGTTTTCTTCAAAACTATCTATTTGAGCAGAGCAAGTCTTCTATCTTTCTAGGGACAGGCAAAGAACTCATTGTTCATTGTGAGCAGACATCAGCTACAGGAATATGCATATATCAGCATATTTAGTGACAGTGTAATTTGACATCTCAGTCAAGTTTGTCTTTGACTCAGGCAGAAATAGAAGTAGCTCGCCCCCTCCTTCTCATCCCTTCAAAAGAAAAAAAACGTCCCATAATTCCAGTGTTCATCTTGTGTTGAGTGATGAACTCACCTAGTTAACGGAACCACACCATAACTGTCCCTTCCTTTCATTTTTTTTTTTCCTTTCCTCCAACATTTACAATGATTAGAAATACTTATAGGTCCTTATTAAGTCAGCAATTTATTATGATGTATTTAATTTTTTTTGTTCTGGCTCTAATTATAATATAGTCACAAAATCTTAGTACTGGAAGGAAAATTACAGAACATTTAGTTCAATCTTTTTTTTTTCTGTCATGGATTCCTTTGTGTTTTGATACATACTATAGCAGTACCATCAATGGAATATTCAAGTTTCTACCCTATGTAGGTAATGAAAGGAATTGTGATTTTATTCACTTGGATTGATATCTAATCAAAAGATCTTTAATAGTGTTTCCTATGCACCAGAAATCATGCTAAATTTAGGTATATAAAGACAACAATGAGACAGTCGCTAGTCTTGCACCCATTTTTGTAGTTGTTCAATCATTTTTTAGTCACGTCCAACAATTCATGACCCTATTTAAAATTTTTTGGCAAATATATTAGAGTAATTTGACATTTCCTTTTCCAGCTCATTTTACAGATGAGGAAACTGAGACAAGTAGGGTTAAGTGAATTTCCCAGATTCACAGAGCCAGTAAATATACAAGGTCAGATTTGCATTTAGGAAGAGAAATCTTGCTGATTCCCAGCCCAATGCTCTATTTACTGTACTATCAAACTGCCCCACATATATATCCTGTGTATAGCTGCATCCAAGTAATTCAATATAAAATTTATACAATATAATTTGGGGGAGGTAAAGGTTTCACTTTAAAAATCAATGCCTGGGTTGAGCTTGGAAAGAAGATGGAATTCTAACAGCTAGAGGTGCTGAGAAAGTGCATTCCATATAAGGGGGAAAGCACAAAGTACAAAGGTACAGAAATAGTTAAAAGAAGAATAAGAAAGTTAATGTGACTGGAATATAGAATATGTGAAGGGATGTGATTCCAATAAATCTGGAAAGGTAGGCTAGAATGAGATGGTGAAGCCCTTTTAAATGCCATACAGTGGAATTTGTATTTTATCTGAGAGGCAACTGGAAACTACAGGCATCTTTCAAGTAGGGGAGTGACTGGTCAGACCTGTGCTTTACAAAATCACTTTGAAAACTGTACTCAGGATGGATTAAAGAGGGCAGAGAATTGAGAGGGAGAACAATTAGGTGATTATTGCAATAATCCAATCTACTGATGCATACTGAAATATCTCTCATTTAGTAGATAATTTTCATGAGTTTCTAGGGCTAAAAATATTCACGTCCATGGCCAGACTTCAAGGTATGAACTTCTTTAGAGTTAGCTAGCTCAGTCTTCACTGATAACCCATGCCCAAGCTCATAAGTAGATCTTTTAAAGTTTGGGGACATCTTCCAGTACATGGAATGCAATCTTTAAGATCCCAATTTAACTCCATGTCATGATGAGGCATCAGACACAGACTTACAGTGGAGAATGTATGTTATACTGTAGTGTCAAATAATTAATCAACATTTTAAAGTTCCAGGCACTGTGCTAGTGATTCTATTAGCATTTCATATCTAAAGATCTACTTTGGGAGATAGATAGTGATTATATCTTTTCATATCATCAGCTTGTTTCTGCATCTTTCTTACCATCTGCCCCAATTTTCCTTGATCTCTCTTATTTAATTTTTCAATTCCTTTTCAAATTTTTCCAAGAACTCTTTTTAGGCTTGTGACCTTCTGATGTTACTCTTAGGGTAGGAGTGCCTTTTTAAAATCACATACTCTTCCTCTGAATATTTACCCAGATCTTCTTTTATATCAAAATAGCTATCTACAATCAAATTCTTTATATTTTGTTTTATTTTATTTTTAGTAGCTTTTATTAATCAAGTTTTAATCCTGAGTTGTGGATAATGTTTTTTTTTAGGCCTCAGATGTTCGATACTGTTTTTTTTGTTTGTTTGTTTGTTTGTTTGTTTGTTTTTTATCAATTCTACCTACCTTGGTAGAATTCTTCCTCCTCTTCCTTCTAAGACTAAGTTAAGGCTTCTGCCATACTGTCCCAAAAATGCTGAGTTATCACACTCAGCTGGTGTGTGTTCACTTCTCCTTGCCCACAGCCACACAACCAGGGGAATCATGGCTGGTCAGCACTGCTAGGTCTGGCTTCCAGAAACAGCACAGGATCCCTCAGTCTTCCTCACTTAGCATCTGCTGTTCTTCAGATGAAAGTTTGTGAGGCAAAGTTCCTGAGGCTGTGAGTTAAAAGTTATGAGGTAAAATTTCTTTAGGCCCTGAGTGAGTGAAAGTAGAAGGTGAAATTTCTTGTGAACTCATTTGCTTTCCTCAGGGCCTGATGTTTGTTAATTCAGTGGAGTTGGCCTGTCTATACTTCATTCAGGCCAACTTCAGCCTCTGGAATCTGCTCTGAAGTCTTCTCAAGTTGTATTTTTACCCCATTATTTTTGCTGCTGTATTTTCATTTTGTGGCTTTTTCCTGTTTGTAGAGGAAATATGGAAATCCTGGAAATTTCTAATCTACTCTACCATCTTCCCAGAACCCCCTTCAATTTTGCCAGGGCTATTTTGGGAGATAGGTAAATTCTGGTATCTAAATTTTTGGTCTCTCTTTCCAGTGGTTAAAAATCTGTAAACAAACATTGCTTTTTATTTCACCCATTAGTGAATCTATCTACGGATTTGAAAGCCAATTGTAAAAGATGCAAAGATATTTCTGAGACATAACAACACAGAACTTTGAATAGAATGAACTGGAGCAAACAAAAAAATGACAAAATGGAAAGAAAGAGGCATTATGAAGGAGTGAAAGGTAGAGAGATATTGGAAAGAAGGTCCATAGGAAAGATAGAGACTACATTAGAGATAGGCAAAGAGATAAAGTGGTAGAGGGGAAAAGGATGCCTAGAGAGAAAAGGTTAAATTTTATATGATTAATTGCCCCTACAACTTTTCTAAGCTATTATAAATTTATGAGACACACCTCTTGGTTAGAAGCAGTTCAACTTTTCATTCTGAAAGCTGTCTTACATTAGATCAAGATCAAAGGATAGACCAGGATTCATCAATATATTTTTATATTAACCATTGGGAGTCAATACTCCTGAATTCAAAGAATGCTTCTTGTTTTGCTGACAATAGAATCTGATTATCAATGTCAGAAAGATTAAGGAATCATCTGCCCCCCCAATGTCTAATTTACATTGTCTCTTGATGCTTACTACCTGTGTGACTGTAAAAATCATGGAACCTCAATACATTCTCATGAGTAGCTTCCAGTAATAAATCCATAATCCTAAAATTCTCTGAAATCACAAGATTTAGAGCTGGAAAGCTCCTGAAAAGTCCAACTCTCTCATTTCACAATTAATAGAACTAAGGCCAAGAGAAGGATAGTAGCTATTTCCCCAAGGTCATACAGGCAGTAACTGACAGAACAAGAATTTTCTTTATACAGAAAAAACCAAGATCTTTATGCTCCAGATCCTATTTGCATATATTTCCCACTGTATCAGTATTTGTAAAAATCATAATAATAAGAGAAAAAGTCTTTCAAATTGTT
The DNA here is from genome assembly GCF_902635505.1 of Sarcophilus harrisii. Classification (NCBI taxonomy): domain Eukaryota; kingdom Metazoa; phylum Chordata; class Mammalia; order Dasyuromorphia; family Dasyuridae; genus Sarcophilus; species Sarcophilus harrisii. Next base: position 184,044,122 of record NC_045427.1, on the reverse strand, counting down.
TTTCCAAGAATTCATTTAATATACATTTTTTAGAATTTCTTTTCCTGACTCTCCCACTTCCCGTCACATCATCATCCCTTTTGTAGAATCCGTATTTTATCTACATATAAAAAATTCTCTGAAATATTTATATTATTTGAGGAAATGTGCATAATTAATGGCATTCTTCTCAAAGTGGAAGTATGTAAATAAGTGACACAATGGCTGAGTAAGGTGGGATGTCGTGAGCAGCAATATTCTAAAGAGAGAGAGGAAGATTCCTTTGTTTCAATAATGATCCCATTTTCATGGACTCAGAAGGTATAGAAGATGTATGATTATTCGGTGATGCTTGAAGCTAACATTATATGGGTGAAGGTTGAATATTTAAAACAAAATATTGCTTTGCTTCAGTGATTTTTGATAAAGCAAAGAAATTGAGAGCATTGGGATTGGATTGTCATGGCATATTTGTTTCTTTTAAGCGGTAATGCGAACTTCAGAGGCAATCAGAAATAGTATGGTGCATTAAAATGAATGGAGGATCTAATGTTAAGGGAAGAAGGTTCAAATAGTGGCTTGTTCATGTGCTATCTGGTTAACCTTGGGGAAGTGATTTAAATTCTTTGACTTTCCATTACCTGAATTATAAAATGAGGAGATATGAATTCACTTCCTTTACAGATCCAAATCTCTGATTCTAAGTTAGATATGCCTGGCACATAGTTGGAACTTAGTAAAGGCTTATCACTTGCTCCATTTTATAATGAGAGAAAGAGAGGTGAAAAGAACCATATTCCAGTGATGGATTTTTGACTATGGATAAATCAGGTACTTAAAGAGTAGTTGGAAGCACTAAATTAATTAGAATTAGCCAGAATTCCATAGCCACTATATAATAGAAGCAAAGATTAAATCCAGGCTTTCCTGAGTATTGACCACATGTCTTCCTGATTCTAAGCAAGGAAGGACAGGGGGAAGAGGGAGGGGAAAAGCTTAAATCTTGTGCTGTAAAATGTGGGACTTGAAATAGATTAAATGTAGGGTTCCTTCCAAATCTAAATATTATTTCTGGATTTTGTATATTTAACTACATAGTAGCTCCTCTACAGAAGTTTAGAAGATTGGCTACTGCCATACAAACTTACAAATTATCTGAATTAATTAACTTCTATTTATTTTCTTTATCTAGCATGAGCCCAAATTTCTTCATTATTGAATGTCATGATAATAATTTGACTTGAATCCATGTTTGAAAAGCATGGGAGCTGCTCCAAAGTTATTGACAAGCCACGGTGACATTGATTTTTTCCCCTTTATACTTAATTAAAGGAATAAAATAGTTCAGCAAGCTGGTGAAGAAACTTCTTGTGCCAGATTCCAATTTTTGGAAGCTAACAAATGAATAATCATTAGTATGGAAATAGAATTTTATGTTTAATAAAACTGATCTTTAATGGAACTGTCCTCTAAGTGACTCATGAACTTCTTACTCTAATATGCAAAGGGATACATGAGTCAGCAAGTTAAACAAAGAGATTGAGAGCAAAAAATGAGCAAATGCTCATTGACAATTCAGTGTTACATATTTCTAATTTCATTAATAATGTTGACTTCATTTGCAGAAGGGAATTCCAGTAGAATGCTGTCCACTCGATAAGTGTTTAGACAACCAGAAAAAAAAAAAGGTATAGAAATTGATCTGTAGCTATGAATTTCAAGTGAAATGGGTTAACTGAAAAATCTCTCTTTGGAAATTTAAATACACCCACCCACATATCCCCACACACACACATAACCATGCCATCTGACATCAAATTTCAAGCTCTTGAGCTGATTATGGGGCACACTGACTTCAGATTGACAAAAACCATCACCATGACAATAGGACACTAATTGGCATTCTGACTAGAAGGCTGGCAAGGAAGGACAAAGACTCAGCAAAATGTATAGGCTCCATTGCCCCTAGGGAAGTGGTACATTTAGGTGAGTCATAGACATTGATGGGCAATGCTCATTTGAAATTCTGGGAAATTCTAGCCACGCCTGTTGCCTGGTCAAAGATACAATTCTTCTAGTCCATGGCCATTTTGCCTGAGGAAGAATTACAGCAATATACCTTTGGAGGAGAATCCAGAGAAGTTCCCACCTTTGGTTCCCAGAGAAGTTTGCCACCTTTTAAATAAACAGCCTTTTCAAAAACAGAAGGAAAAGTTTATTCTTTGGCCCTATTACAGCTATTAAGCAAGAAATGACCATTGATTTTAGTAGTAGATACCATTGCAGCTAGAAAACTCAGTAACCAGAGAATCCAGGGTTGGGATTCTGAAAGTATCTTCATCAAGACTGACTGACTACCTTATTAATGTCTAAGTGTTTACTTGAAATCAGGTTCCATTATGGTGCCTCACAGAATTAAAACCTAGAATATTTATATTTAAGTATTTAAAAATAGAAGTACTTTTAAAAATAATTTAATGATGAAGTATTTTGCTCTTTATATAATCAATAACACTGAATTTTAAAATGCATGCATATTTAGTTACACACATACATATTGTAATGCTGGAGAAACTGAGGCAAGATAGAGATTAGAGAATATGTAATATTTTATTTGAAAGGGAGAGATTTACTGGGATCAAATGGATCCATGGTTTAGTTCCAGGGCTGAATGAGACTATCATCTCCAAGAATCCAGCAAACAATCTGAATGCTCAATGACATATATACACATGGCTCAGACACAATGAGTAGACCAAGGTAGGGGTGAAGTCAGGGTGCTGAGAACAGGAATGGGACTCTGACAGAGTTGGGGGAAGGCACCAGAAATGACATAATGGGGGGAGGCACCCTGGAGATGAGGAGAGGCATCTTGATAAGATGATATCTGATATTCTGATAGCTTGGGATGGGGAGAGACATTCTGATATTCTGAGTATAAGATCTTTTATCCTTATCAAATATTCTGATTAAGAGGGAGGGGTGGTTTTGCAGAATTGAGCAGAACAATTATAAACTGAGGCAGAAAAATTAGGGAAACCAAGGCAGAACAATTTAAGGAAACTGAGTCAGGATAATAAAAGAGAATTGTGGCACAATAATATGTATACATATATATATATATATATACATATATATATATATATAATTTAAAATTTATCAATATGTATTAATAACACCCAATTTTACAAGCATTGTGCTAAGTATTAAGTGCTAAGATAGGCAAAAATGAAACATCCCTTGACCTCAGAAAGTTTACATCCTATCAAAGCAAGGTATTTTCCAAATTTTAATTGAAAGATGCCATTATAAATCTTTGGATAATACCTCCATGAAGCTGTTAGATAGTAAAATTGATAAAGAGCTAGAAATAGAATCAGGAAGATATTAATTCAAAGGTGAATCATAGTTGTTGTGTTTTCTTGGGCAAGTCACTTATTATCTTCTGCTTCTGGTCTATAAAATGGGAACAATAATAGCACTTACCACACAGAGGTGTTGGGAGAATAAAATGAGATAATATTTTGTAAAGTGTTTTGTAAACCTTAAAAGTATATATAATTGCTGGTTCTTAATTATTCTTAAGTTTTTATTCTTATTTATTATTTTATTATTAAGTTATTATTAAGCCTTCTCTAACTAGGCTCACAGAATATTATAGCTATAAGAGATCCTTGGAATTTTGGCTAGCTACCGTATTTTCCAAGAGGAAACCAGAGATTCAGAGAGGAGAAGTAATTTACATGTCACACTGGAAGTTAGTGACAGATATAAGGCATGAATCTCTTTGTTCAAGTCCAATTTTTTTAATACATCAGGCTGACTAGAATCTGCACAAGGTATTCTGCTTAGCCTGGACTTCATTAAGCAGGCAAGAGACTGCTAATGGTTACATTTTTCACAGTATGCCTCATGTATAAGTATGTCTCTTCTTTCTAGTCTTCAGATCCTCAAGGATTCCTATTTCTTTCCGCTTGCCTCACCCAATAGCACAAGAGCTAGGCATGTTTTAGACAGCCTATGCTTTATTGAAAGGAAGCTGATAAATGTCAATAAGTGGCAAAGTACTTAAACTCCAATTTAAAAAAAAAAAAAACATATTTAGGAGAGGAAACCTGATATATAAACCTTGACTTTTTTCCCCTCAACAACTTGCCTGGAATATAATGAGTGCTTATAATAAATTCTTGTATGATCATCTCCAACCCAAATTACCTATGTGGCAATGCACAAGTCACTTTGTGATTTTCCAATATTCTAGACAGTCATCTAAGAATGTGAGTTACTAGTGAGTGGTTGGTCTTCAGTAAAGAAGTTTACATACTAGGAATTCCACAAACAGATGAAATCAAAGATTCAACTAAGAGAAAAACATTTATATTATGGAGACCATGAAATTGGCTTTATAAGACTTATAGGAAGGAAATTTAGAGAGGTAGGTCAGCCCCTTTCTTTTGCGGATGAAGGAACTGATGCCAAGTAAAATTACCTGATTTACATGTTTTCACAGAGCTATTAAGTAATAGAGCTGGATTTTTATTCCAAAACCAACAGCTTTCACATTGTTTGGAGATTGCGTTATGAAGTTATAGTATTAGCAAAGATGTATTCTACAAAATTAATACTGTAACCTCCATTTCTTAGCTTTAATTCAATTCTTCAGCTTCTTGGAGACACTAAACAATTGGTCTCTTAGATTCTCTCTCTCTCTCTCTCTCTCTCTCTCTATATATATATATATATATATATATATATATATATATATATATCTGTCTCTCTGTCTCTCTCTATCTCTGTCTCTCTCTCCCTCTCTCCCTCCCTCCCTCTCCTCCTCCTCCTCCTCCTTCCTCTTCTTCTTCTTCTTCTTCTTCTTCTTCTTCTTCTTCTTCTTCTTCTTCTTCTTCTTCTTCTTCTTCTTCTTCTTCTTCTTCTTCTTCTTCTCTCTCTCTCTCTCTCTCTCTCTTCCCCTTCTCTGACTCTGTCTCGTCTCGTCTGTCTGTTTCTGTCTCTGGATCTCTATCACTGTCTCTTTATCTGTCTGTCTCTGTGTGCATGTGTGTCTGTCTCTCCATCTCTGGCTGTTTGACTCTGTCCCCTTGGGTGTGTCTCTCTTTGTCTCTCTCCATCTTTTTCTCTATCTTTCCATCTGTCTCTGTCTCAGTCATGTGTGTGTGTCGTCTGTTTCTATGTCCCTCTGTCTCTCTGTGTGTTTGTCTCTCTATGTCCCTCTGTCTTTGTCTCCCTCTGTTTCTACCTCTGTGTTTCTGTATATGTCTTACTGTCTCTCTCTCTCCATCTCTGCCCCCCACACACCTGGAGGTCTCTCTCTCTCTCTCTCTCTCTCTCTCTCCTTCTGTGTGTCTGTCTCTATCTCTGTCTTTCTCTCTTTTCCCCTCCCTTTTCCCCCTGTCCTTCCTTGCTTAGAATCAGGAAGACATGTGGTCAATACTCAGGAAAGTCTGGATTTAATCTTTGCTTCTATTATATAGTGGCTATGGAATTCTGGATAATTCTAATTAATTTAGTGCTCCCAGCTACTCTTTAAGGCTCTAAGAAATAGAAAGAGTGCAATCTGCATTGAAAAGAGTTCTTCTTCAAGAGATCTCTTTACTAGTAAAACCATAGTTCCATTAAAAAAATATATACTTTTGATTTGAGAGCCACAATAAATGTAACTATGGATTCAGAAAGTATTTCTAGGACATGCAGATCTCCCAAAATTACAAAACTGTTTCCTACTTGATAGGGCTGTGTTTACTATGCTTTTGTAAAATCAGAAATATCTTGATTGTCAATATTTTATTGTCAGTACCTCTTAAAAGATTTTTAAGCTGACTTTGCTTGGTCCAATGTCTGACTCTCAACTGAGAAGGATAAATTTGCAAATGGGCAGGTCATCTTATCTGCACACTGGTGACATCCCTAGACATCACAATTGCATTTGTTTCTTATTCATTCAGATCTAAGTGGAAAAGACTGGGAGGTTCTTAAAGGCTTGTTTACAAGGTTTGTGAACACTGTATTAGGCATGATTATGCTCTAGCCATCTAACAATATTGCTCATAAAAAAGGTAAAGAATCTCCCTGATGCAACCAAATTACATGTAAGTGGTTCCTTCAGATTGAGAGCATGCCACGAGGTTTCCCTTCACAACCAAGAAATATTGAAGCTCTTCAAATTGGCAGCTCTGCGGCACTTGCCATCCCAACAGCAGGAACAGCTTGGCTGATCTGTCTTGTCTGACTTTTGTCCCCTGCTGATCTCCTTGCTTTAACATTGACTGGCTCCCATGAGCCAATTCTTTCTTCCCCGTGCCTCTCCCTCCTCTTGTCCTCCTCCAGAATTCATGATACATTCACCACATGCCTGCATTCAGGTTGTAATATCAAAAGAGGAGGAAAAAATAACATATATTATCCCAGATTTTTCTGCATAACCCTAGACAATGGTTAAAGCTCCCCAAAGGGAAATGTTAGGTGCTAGGACTTGAAATCTTGCCCCAAAATGAAGAAATTTTTCTTTAAATGAAAGTAGCAGAGATCAGCAAGAGGACACATTTCCAATAAATACATTTCCCTTGCTTTTAGAGAATCTATGCTCTGATTTCTTTATGAATAGTCTCCAATTCCTATTTGCCTCCCAGGATAGCCTTTGTTTGGGGAGGAATGGTATGAAGTTACCTGCTTTTCATATCACTGAAGGTGAAGACTTCTTTGAACAACAAAGTGTTTCCTTTTAACCAAGTCAGGTTGGTCATGGGCATAATTATTCATAATAAACTGAAATTTATCTAGTGCTTTAAAGTTTGGAAATATTTTGCACACATGTCCTTATAGAATTTTTGTGAGGCTCAGATGAAATAATGTTTTTGAAGTACTTTGGAAGCTTTAAAGTGCTACATCAATATCAGTTTTTGATATTTATTATTGTTCATCACCATCATCATCTTTATCATCCGATTTCAACTTCATAAAATTCTGGCTATAGGCCAGAAAGGGTAAACTAGGTCTAAAAGACTGAGGAACCTAAGGGTCAGCAAAATTAATTGACTTGCTTTGAGTCATACAATGTCAGTAGTGATATTTGAATCTAGATCATGAATCATGAATCAGATGTCATGAAGATACCTCGTCTAGAGCTGTCCTCTAATTATATCTTGTCCATTATGACTAGATTTGCTGAGAATGTCCATGTCTAGAAAGTGTGTTTTATGTTTCTTATTCCATGATCCTTTTAAACTGGTAAGATAATTAAATTAATCTAATAAAATATTTATATTTTATAATATTTTATATATTACTATATGTTATTATATAACATATAATAATATAACATAGCATAATAATTATTTTCTTTATTTTCAAATGATGTTTTCTACTTTGTTTATTAAATAAATCTGTGATCTTGTAGGTAGAGCTTATCCTTCACTCAGCATAAATTGTAATATATCCAGGCTTTCATCTGTTGTCCATGTCCTTTAATAAATCTTCTATCTGTGAGCAGGGTTCTTTAACATTTCTTGAGTACAAGTCTGGCACGTTAGCTGCCCAAATATTATTAATTTCTTTCTTTATGTTACCTATATACCTTTTTTTTAAGATCATGGTTTACAGACTAAATGAATTTGTTATTGAGTCATTTTGATGGTGCCTGATTTTTTTTTATCCCATTTGGGATTTTGGGGGGCAAAAAAAAATTTCTAACATTTTTCAGATGAGGAAACTGAGGCAATGTTAAGTGACTTGCTCAAGGTAACAGAGCTAATAAATGTCTAAGGCCTGATTTGGACTCAAACCTACTTGACTCCAGCTCCAATAAGTGAGATCTATATTCAAAAGGCAGGATGCCCACTCTCACACACTTTTATCAGTTTCCTTCCACAAGGAGTTGGCATAACTTACAGAATAGGTATGCAAGATGGCACAACAGCTAGATTAAGGGACGTTGAATCAGGAAGAATTCTGTTCAAATCCTATCTCAGCCATTATTTGTGTGACCTTATCATTTTAGCTTTGCTTTCCTCAGTTTCCTCATTTGTAAAATGGAAATAATAATAATAACTACTTCACAGAGTTGTGATGATCTAATGAATAAAAATATAGAAAGCACTTTGCAAGCTCTAGCACATTTTATAATTTCTAGTTATTATAATTATTAATAGAAATGAGATCCTCCAACTCTAAATCCAGTGTTCTTGCATCTATACCATCTTAGTTTTCCTTACATATGTGTCTAATGATATGCTTTTGGAGCCCACTTTATGTCCATGAGACTTCTTTGGTAATTTCTTAACATCATTGACTTACAAATCTACCATAAATCTGGTAATTGAGCTTTGAATCACCTGCAACTCTCCATGGTTGTACTATTCCATGAATCACAGCCATCTATTATGCCAGGTCTTCAGCATCAGAAAGAAGTTTGGGATTTTTCAAAGCACTATGCATTGCCTTAATGTGATCCAATTCACTCTTCACTTATTCAGTTCTGGTGCCATCATTAATGAAGGGGGGAAAGGCTTTTAAAAATATTTTATTTCATTTTATTTTTTTTTTTTTTTAGGAAGGAGAGAATGTATTTCAGTTTTTTTTTCCCTTTGGTTTTTTTTGTTGTTGGGTTTTGTTTTTGTTTTGATTAGGCTAATCTTAGAATCAGAATAGTGGAAAGAACTCTGAATTTAGAATTACATGAATTGAATTCAAATCTTTCTTCTACTACTCAGATCTTGAATCTATTTACTGTTTGTCAGACATGATATTTATCTCACATCTCTGAGATTTTGTGCTGACTCTCTCATATCTATAGCATTCTTCGTCCTTATCTCTGCATTTCAAAATCTGTGACTCCTTAACAAACTTATTTTAAGTACCATCTCCAAAAGGACACTATTTCTGATTCTCTCTATTACTGGGATTTCCACATTACTCTAGAAATATATACACATGTATATAAGTATACATACACACACACATATACACACATCTATGTGTAGGTAGATAGGTAAGTAGATAGATAGATAGATAGATAGATCAGATCGATGGGTGGATGAATGGATAGGTTTCTGTTTTCCCTGAAAGAATATAAGTTTATTGAGGACACAAACTTCTTAATTTTTGTCCTTGGATTTGTAGTACCTAGCACAAAACCAGGCACATTTTAGGTACTTAATTAATAAAGACTTGTTTGATAGATTGAGTAAATCATTTAACCTATATGAATCTAAGTTTCCTAAACTGAAAAATAGGAAAGTTGCTTCCTTCTATGGTCCCTACAGATCTGAATTCAAAGGTCTATGTTAAAATTCATTTATATTCTTTGGATACAAACAAGTAGACAGTAAACACAGGAAGCCTCAAAATATATTGAGAAATTGTGGAAATAATCAGAATAATACAAATAATAACTGGATTTTTAATACTTTAAAATTGTAAAATACCAGCCAATGTTTAAGTTATGATTATAAGTAATCCAAAAACAGATATTTGAGTAGTGCCCCTACATCATCAGGCTAGCTTTTCTGATATAATTGAAATCTTCAAGAGATTGATATGTAAGTGCAAACTGCAAAGGCCTTCTTGCTCATTTTCCTGGCTCTAGTCACTCTTCAAATTCCAATCTGGTCTCCATATTACTCGGTTAATAAAATGTTTCTGTCATCTTGTTATTCTCTTACTCAAAAACTGAAACTGTTTCCTTATTGTCTATTGCATCCCGATTTCTTCTGCATTGGCTTTCAGATTATTCCATAATTGGTTCCATTCTATCTATTTGGCATTATTTCCTACTGCTCTTCAATATGAAAATTTAATTTTTTTTAAATAAAAAAAAACCTCTATGCTTTAATTGGGACTCCTACTAGGAGTGGTCTCCTTCATTTCCTCTTTTTGTCTAAATTATAATCATTCTGCCTTTTCCAATCCATAGCTTACCTTTTCAAAGAAACATTTCTTGAATGCTCCAACTTACTCTGATCTCTATTTTCTTTCAACTTCTATTATTGCAGTGATAATAATGGTGATCGCTAAGATTTGTATATCTTCTTAAGATAGTTGATTTGAACTTCTTATTATATGTCCTGATTCCTTTGGCAATCCCATGACGCTTACAGGCACTTCCTCAGAATAATGCTTTTAAACATATAAAACAAAAATTGAAAGCCAATTATATTAAAATACAGTCATTAAAATATTTTTTAGAAAAAGAAATTCACAGAATTCAGGGTAATAACCCTAATCCTAAAGTTTGCAAATAGCTTTCTTTATACATACTAGTTTATTTGAGTTCCCCAGCATTCCTGTGAGATGAGTAATATTACTATTTCCATTTTACAGAAATTTATAATAATAAATAACTAGCATTTTATAGTGCCTAGTACGTGTAAGGCACTGTGCTAAGTACTTTACAAATATTATCTTATTTAATTCTTACAGCAATCCTACAAGGTAACTACAGTCATTATCCTTATTTAGAAGAAAATGAGCAAAAAATTGAGATTAAAGTGACATACCTAAGATCACACAGTAACTGTTCAAGGTGATATTTGCATTCCTCTCTCCCTGCCTCAAAAATCTATAGCCCTATCATTACACATTGGCTTGCTTCTACTCAATCAAGCCATTAGCATATTAGATTTAGCATAGATCATTTCTAATAGTTTTTTGTATACTAATTTTGTCACTCCAGATTGATGGTAAGCTACTTGAAGACAAAACAATACTTTTTGTCCTTTCCCCCTCTTTTCCAGGTATATCAATGGAGTTAACTATGCATTTATATTTTATGATTTGCATATAGTATGCCTACATAAAACAGGGAAAAATTGTTAATATATCAAAATATGCCAATTTTGTTGTAATATGTATTTTTAAAAATTTTCCTTGTTGGGAAGCTCCTTCAGTCCTGAACCACTTTACATATTGAATAAAATTCCTGCTTCCCCACCATTTTATTCAAATACCAAATACTTAAAGGTTTCATTAAGGCATCTTTCTTAATTTTATTATATAAGCCACAGTTGACAAATTCTCTGTCTGTCTCTGTCTCTCTCTCTCTCTCTCTGTCTCTGCCTCTCTGTCTCTGTGTCTTTGTCTCTTTCTCTCTCTCTCTCTCTCTCTCCCCATATGTATATGTGTGTGTGTGTGTGTGTGTGTGTGATATATATTAAGCTGACTTGCTGAGCCCAAGGAAAAACCCAAATTTCCTTAACTCTTGATCATTTTATGGTCAGTTATCCTTTTTCTGTTTCATCTCTCTTTTACAAAATATTCTCTTATGGGTTGTATGTCATTCTACCCACCGAGACCACTTTCAATTCCCCAACAATAATCTGTAAACAGATTGACTATAGTCTCACTGAACTGACCCCCTAATATAACTTGTAGGATATGTCAGGATTCCCACATTATTACAGGGTACCATTCAAATGACAAATTGCTTTCTAAGTATTGTCAAGTGACCTGAAAACAATCCTATCATTCTGGCATCATTGTCTTTTACCAGACAAATGTATCTATATGACCTCATTCTCTGGTGAGTAATCACGTCATAGCCTGAGGTATTATACTAATTGAATATTTTACTCAGTAAAACTCAGCTAATTGCCTGTTTTTGTGTGGTAGGGTTATTAATATTATTAATGTTAACAGTAGAATTTTTCCTCTTCCTTTCCATTGCCATATATTTTTAATTCTACAAACCATCTCTTTTTAATGTCTACAAAAGAAATTAGAAAATAACCAGAATTTTTCTTGTATAGATTCCTCCCCTCCTCCTTCCCTGCACTTCCTCTTTCTCCTCATCTCTTCCTTTTCCTCTTCTCTCACATTGTTTCTTTGTCCCATCATTCTCTCTATTCCTTTCCCCTTCCATCCATTCTCAATATATCTGTGCAGTTCATATATTTACAATGCACAGATAGGTTGAAGAACCTTGAAGTGAATGTCAATAGGCTTGACTTTCCTCCAGTTGCCAAGTTTTGCCTCACAGTATGTGCCTTTTTCATATTTTCTTACTCTGAGGGAGTCCATGTGTTGACATCTTCAAACTGAGTCCTGGGCATGTGGTTAGTTTATGCTTCTGACCCTTGCCTCACTAATCTCAAAAGCAGATTCTCACCTACAACCAAGCAATTCAGAACCAATGTCACTGTGCCCCTTTTTTGTACTCTATACTCTACTACCTGCCAGACACTTTGGTGTCATGTAGGAAAGACCCACATTCACTTTTCCTCATTCTCTAGGTACTTAGCAGTATGATGGGTACATCATGCCCCCAAATACAATGGTCATTTGAAAAAAAATAAAGCCTCAATCTTGTTCTATCTTGTCTCCAAGGATAGGATTCTAAAATCATTGCTTTTCCTCTAAGCATCTGGCATGCTGTTCCTAAAATATAGAGGCATTTTTCTTTCCCTCCTTGATGTGTCATCCTTGCCCTCATTCTCCTCTTCAGCTGTTTGGAAGGTAGTGAGGACTAATGCAGCTGTCTTGAACAAAAGCTATACAATATCCATGACATCTAATCTCACTGATGATATAGGGACCTCTGCCTCCCATATCTGTTAAGCTGGACTTTTTTCCTCTTCCCATTGCCTTTGGGGAAACTGTCTGTACCATGAATCTTTTGTACTGCTTCTTGATCCTGCTTCTGCTTTGACACAGACCTCCACAAGCATGATATACAAAGGAAAGAACAGACATTTGAAAGTCATAGAAGGATATTATGTTTTTTTCACTGGGTAAATTGACCCTTGTGTCCTTCCCCACCCTGGAATACAAATACAAAGCACACACACACACACACACACACACACACACACACACACTCCACTGCATTCACATACACACAATTCCATTCTAACATCTCTTTCCCACATACATAATTTCCCTTCCATTTCCCCTGAAACAGTCTGTTAACTATTTATCTGCAAATTTATACTAGGCCCTAGCCTTCACACTGCTCCAAAATTCTGGACCAAAAATGACTACTTATAATTCTGGCATACTAACCCCAAAAGACCACTTTCTTTGACTTTTTGGTTCCACATGGAATTATTCCAAAAAATATTTAAATGTAACATATTTGGATTATGTCAAAATTTCCCAAAATGTGAGTAAGAGAATCCCAGATCCCATATAAGCTCTCAAGGTGCTTTTTATATCCCACAGAGAATGACAGAAACACATACAAAAACACAATACATTTAGCCCATATGCTCACCTGAGGAAAGAACTGAACTTGTTAGCCCAATTTGATTTCTGTTGAGGACTCTGTAGTATCCACCCAAGATTAATAGTACCATGCTAAGATTTAGGTTCCCCCAGAGAAAATAAGCAAACTTCTGGAATTGCTATATAAAAATTCCCTTACCATCAGATTTAGACTGTTTGACTATCTCATACCATTGAAAGGTGAGAAAATTTCTATCTCTTGCTTCTCAAAGTTTTAAGCCCCTTACTCCTTCATTTATAATGTGGGAAATCTTTTATTCTAAAAAGTCCACTGCATCAAATAATTTCCTTCTCTCTCTTGAGCAGGATTCATAATCTGGGGAAAGCATCTGTGGTTATTTTTTAGGAGAAAGGAATCAGGAAGAATGAATCTTTATGATCACTAACTTCCAACTGAACTTTAGCATTTCTTTCAATTTTGACACAAAAAAAGTGAAAATAGTCCTTTTTTTAGAAGTATTGATATTGCCTGAACTTTCAAACTGGTAGGAGAAAAAAGGAAGTAGATGTCACCCATGAGACTACACATAAGACTGGTGCTACTCAGGAAATATAGCAACACCTGCTTGAATCTAGATTACATGATTATGTCACTTAGAAAATAAAAACCCACACTGCCTTCTACACAAGATCTTGGGACTTATGAACATCATTTATGAATTACTAAGTGACTACATTGAAAAACACATGTTTATTTCCATCCTGTACTTTTACAGAAAATCCAATAATTTGTCATTTGCTCCCATTATTTGGGTGAGGAAATTCTATTCTCAGCATCCTTCTGCTCATGACACATAAACACACATATACACATAATTCCCATGGATTCTTGCCCTAAGATAATTACTTTTAAGGATGGGTGAGAAGTCTATGGCTTCTATCCACCAGAGAATGCAGGCCTAATCTACTGTAGTATATTGGTTTATCATTTGAAGAAAACAAAAGGAAAAGAGGGTAGAGCATTAACTACACTTTCCTTGTTAAGTCAGTCCAGAGGGTGGATACTGTGAGGAGTCCATCCTCCTAAGTATCTTACAGCCAATCATCTTGACAGTCCTTGAAAACCAATCGGCAAGCATCTGTTTTGTAAAGGAAAATGTGATATATCTACACTCTACATCTTCTTCAAGAAGATACCTTTTAACAAAAGTTAATGACTTGCAATAACATCAGGTAATTTGAGGAACTTATCAAATTGTTCAGAAGTAATCCTTCATGATCACTTCTCTTGACATAGCCTAGAGATAAATATGTAGGATTACCTTAAGAGAGATAATTGTCACAAGGTCTTAATTAAGTAATAGAAAAAACACTCTTACAGATAAATTTATTGAAGGTAGAGATATAAATTGATCTAACCATTCTGAAAATCATTTTGTAATTATACAAAGAAACAAAAATATCCCTATAGTTTGACCAAAAAATTCCACTGCTAGATAGTTACTCTAAAGAGATTGATGATAAAAAAAAGAAAGGATCCACATGTACCAAAGAATTTACTGCAGCAGTTTTTGTACTAACAAGGATTTGGAAATAAAGTAGATGCCTCTCCATTTTAGGATGGCTAAACATTAGTTATGGTACATTATTAAAATGAAATACTGGTGTACTATTAAAAACAAGGAACATTATGAATGTAGAAAAGCATGGAAAGACATGAACTAATGCAAAAGAAACAGGATCAGGAAATTGGTATACATACATATAAGGGTAATCTCTTTATCTATATCTTTATTATTGGTATCTTTCTACTTACACACACATACACACACACGTATGTATGTATAGTAAATGATAAACAACAAAATAATTGAAGTCAAATGCTGCGGAATTATAATGCCAAGTTTGGTGCCAAAAAAGTGAAATAAAGATATTTCTTCTTTCATTTACAAAAGTGGAGGACAAGGGTATGGGACCCACTTTATCCACCATATTCTCCATTGTCTCTATATATTTTTTTCCTTTATTTTAATTACTTTCTCTGATCCTAGGGAGACACAAGACATAAATTGGTGGATAATGCATTGGGCATTTGTAATATTGTTCTGATTATGAATTTAAAATATAACAACTTCATTCTATATACATAATACAAACAATTAAGTTTTTCATTATATTTATTAAATGTGCTTATTTATAATCACAGTCACATACTGTATGTATATATTGCATTATATTGTAAGTATGCATGTATTATGTTTCTATGTTTATTTATCTAACTTTCTATATTTGGTTATAAATATGTGTGTGTGTGTATCAGTATTAACTATTTTAGGATCAGCATCCTGAAAAAATAGATGGTAGGTTATTGTAATTTGTTTTTTTAGAGGGCCTAGAACTAGAGTCATGGTTCTATGGGTAATTAGTACTAAGGAACTCTTTTTTGGGGAGGTTATGTTAACTGTAGCACTGAGCTCTTGGTGTTGTGATGGCAAGTTACTAGGGCCTGGTGTTAGAACATAAATATATTAATTCCCCTTGGCTAAGCTAAACCTGTCTTCAGGAGGACTTCCCCAGAGTTTATTGACAAAGGAGAAAGGCAACCATTTCCCCTCAGCCAGATCAGAAGATCCCTGATTCCCTTCTGCCTCCTTCTACTTTTCTCCTGGGGATGGTCTCCCAGGGCCTTCTCTGCACTGCTGTTTGAGTGAGATGATGTTTACAGAATGACACAAGTGAGTTTTGGGTTTGGAGAATGGTAACCTCTTTGGCTATTAAATATATTTAACTCTAACTGAGCCAATTAAATTTGGTCACTTTAATTTTTGTGCTGTTCCTTTAAAATGAATACTTCATCTAGATCCACTTTTTGTGCTTTGTCAGATAATATTATGAAAATCACATACATTTTCAAATTTTCAGAATTCATGTCACTTATATGAAATTTGTTAATTATTTTATTTCAGAGACATTTGATTCGCCTAGCATTCAGTCAATCTCTCATCTGTGTATTGTATTTAAATATTAGCAACAATGTGTAGATTTCACAAAGAATGTCTGAGAATGATAAATGAATTTCTCTTGGCCTTGCTCTCAAAATGAACATCAAAGTTTATGTGGTTACCTTCAGGATGCAATGTTTTTGTTTCTATTGCTTTATAAACCATTTTTAATATGTATTTATGTTCTGGAAGATAATATCAAAAGGGATAGTGCAGTGCCATGGAAGAATACATTGTCAGCAGATCTGAGTTTGAATCACAAAATGTTGACTATCTTTGTGACCTTTGGCAAACTCCTTTCCCTTGCGTCTGTATCTCCTTCTGTAAAATAAGTAGGTTAGAGCAAATGTTCTCTAATTTCTCCTTCAACTTCTAATCCAATTAAAATATTTCTTTGTAAAATAAATAATATAAATTATGATTGAATATTAATACTTGAAGTGTGAAATACTGGAAGAAAATACTATAGACTAGTAAAAATGAATGAATAAATAAAATAATCTTTTAGGCTTATGTGGGGTGATTTTTTTTTTTTAAGTCTATCTGCAAGACTGAGATAGAGTATGTCAGCATTAACCTGGCAAAGGAAACAATAAAATTTTTTCTTTGGATAAGGAATATGCAGTCATCCTTTGTGATCTCCTGTTTCACTCTGATGACAATAGAGGATCATGACTGCTTAGGCAATTATCCCCATCACCATGGGCCCTATCAGGGGATAATTGATCGTGACCTGACTCAGGCTTCCTGTGCCACAGGCAAGAATGTCTCACAGGGTCAATGCCATATAGCTTCCCAGTGAACCCTGTAACAGAAGCTGCTTATGCTATAGGAATAGTCAATTTGAAAAGTTTAATCACTGACTTTTCAATCTCTTAAATTAGGGGGAAAAGTAACTGTCATTAATGAAATAATGCTGAGTTAAGGAACTACATTTTAAGAAACTACATATATTTAATACCCAACTTTGAATATTTTTGCATGTATGTTGTCCTCGGCCATTAAAGTGTGTTTCTCTATGAGTATTTTCAAATACAGAAATGTTGTGATTGATTTTCATATCTAGTGAAAGCCAAAGTAAAAATCTTAAATTTTAATTAAGTTAATCTTAACATTAATCCTTAGATTAGATAGCAAAAAACTCACCAGTGAACTTTGTCTGGTTCTTCACAAGTGGTAATAAAAACAATATAGACATTAAATGTAACTTAATCTTTAGTTTCAATGTATTAAAAAAGTGTTGTTCAGAAGCTTTCACATAGTGCCTAGTTCATAAATGTTTATTAGGTTAGGCCATTTTTTTAAAATTAATTTTTATTAATATTTTCTGTTTTTTATGTTACCCTAGTATTCCATGCATCCCTTCTCCCTTCCTTGCCAGACAGTTATCCTATATAATAAATAGTAACTTTTTTGTATTTTAAAATATAGATTATTTTAAGCAAATACTACATTCAAAAGATAGTAACAAAATTATGCTATTTGTCTGATTCTCCTTCTGCACAATTTTTTCCTCTATGTACTTAATTTTTTAAATTTCCATATTAGTTGTGTTGTAAAAGAAAGCACACACCAAAAATAAATAAAAATAGTATGCTTTAATCTTCATTCAGACTCCATTAGTTCTTTCTCAGCAGGTAGATAGGATTTTTCATTATAAGTCCCTCAGAATTGCCTTGGCTCTTTGAAGTGCTGAGATTACAAAGTTATTCACAGTTGATCATCACACAATACCACTGTTTCTGTGAATAATGTTCTGGTTTTGCTTACTTAACTCTGCAACAGTTAATATAAGTTTTTTCCAGGTTTTTCTGAAAAAAAAGTTTATATTCATAGCATAACAGTATTCCATCACAATTATATAGCACAAACCTGTTTTACCATTTCCCAATTAATGGGCATCCTCTCAATTTCCAATCTTTTGCCATAAAAAGAAATACTGTAAGTATTTTTGTACATATAGGCCCTTTTCTTTTTAAAATTTTTTCTTTGGTATTTAAAATTAGTAGTGC